>NC_062267.1:7500-1340833 GCF_916048215.2 Malus sylvestris | reverse complement strand
TACTCTAAGTCCTCAATCGATAAAATCTACCATTGAAAAAATACAGAGAAAAAAAAAAGGAATTATAAAATATAAAATCTACCTAGGGTTTTTCAACCAGTTACTAAGCCCTAATGAGAGGAAAGGAGAGGGGTAGGCGGAGGTCAGACCTGTGTGCGGCGGAGTTCCACCGCGATGGCGTTAATGGATTCGTCCAAGGGAGTGAAGTGCGCACGTTAGCGTCGCGTTGGAAAATATTGGGAAGTTCGGCTGTATAAAATAAAGTGCGCCGCGGGAGAAATTAAACGGGGTGAAATAAAAAGAAAATGAAAATTAAAAGAGGAACGTATTGAGGAGGGATTTTTGGCCCCACACGATTTGTAGAGACTGTGTGAGAGTGAAAATAAAAAGTACTCAACTACAAGAATGCTGACATTTAGTACTACGATTTGATGATATTTTTCTTCATTTATAAGTAAGAAGTTTTAGGTTCAAATCTCGTAGATTGTGAATTCGATACCAAATTAGATTGTTTATTGTGTGGTTTAGCCGAACTCCATCACTTAATGTAAAAATATATATATACTAAAAAATAATAATAATAAAAAGGGGAGAATGCCTTTCTTTTGAATTGGAGATCGGTTGCCACGGAAGGTTTTTTTTTTTTTGAGAGCCTGAAAGACATAGGCAGTCTCTCTTTAGTTATGTGATACACATGCATCATAAATTGAACATAATACATGTTGTACAAAATACTAATATTCGTTTCTGATCATTGAATCACTCGTTGTGGTTAGAGAAAATGCCTTTGGCACTTAATTATGATTTTAGAAAAAATTCCACCAAACAAAAAAAAAAGTACGTAAATTTTCAAAGTTTTTGAAAAATATTAAAATGGCCCTTATGTTTAGTAAATTGTCATTTTGGAATGGGAAAAAAACACATTATACAAGCATTTTTGATAGTATTGTTGTACTTTAAAAAATGTTCATAACCAGTCCCTTTCTTATTGGGCCAGAATTCAGTTCATGGGCTCTTTTTAAATCGACCTTGGGCATCTCTTTCGATTGGGCCTGAATCCAATCAGTCAAAATTTAACGGCCCTAAATTCAAAGGGTCCATTTTTACTGGTTCGGCTGCGGAGGAGAGACAGCCACTGTGCTTACGTTTTCACTCCTCACTCCTCGGCAGTCAGCTTCTCCACCGAGCGAGGTGGCTACTGCGCCAAGTTGCTAACTTGGGAAAGCAATTCCGATGAGCAGCCAGCAGAGACAGCCGCCCGACCCAGTGGCGGTGCTGAGAAGCCACCGTGCCTCCGTCATGGACCTTTCTTTTCATCCTTACCGACCTCTCCTGTTCACCGGGTACGATTCAACACTTATGCAAGCTACCCTTTTGTTAATTTTCCTCAAAGATTATAAATTTTGACCAAACTCGCTTCTTTTTTCTTTTTCTTTTTTTCGTTCTAGTTCATCAGACGGCGAGTTGCGGATTTGGGATACTATCCAGCATCGAACTGTATCCTCAGCAGGGTAGTTCAAATACCAATTTTCCATTTTTTATGATCAGAAAGTTGATATCTTTTTTGTTTTTGGAATGAAAAAGACAAATTTTATTTGCAATTTTCAGGGTGCATAATGCAGCACATGGTATTGCTTCTGTTGCTTGTACTGCCAAAAGAGTTATCAGGTGGTTTTCTTTTCATTTTTTCTACTCTTATTTGCTTGTCAGATATATATATATATATATATATATATATATATAAATGTTTGTGTAGCCAGGGTAGGGATGGAACGGTTAAGTGTTGGGATATTGAAGATGGAGGTCTATCCAGGTTCTCAGCTAGTTCTCATGAATGTAGCCTGTAGTTATTCGGTTTCCGTTGTACACTGCTTCATTTTTTATTTTTGATCATGGCATGTGCCTCATTACTTTGGAACCTCAATATCGCCTTGGCAGGGTTCCATCTGTTACAATCAAGACAAATTCTTACCACTTTTGTAAACTTTCCTTGGTGAAGAGGCCTCAATCTTGCTCTACACGGATGGACGGGGTTAGGTTTTGTGATGGAGAGGAGAGAAGGGTGAAGGGGACTACCGATGAAGATACTTTGGACGACAGTAGAGACAACGGTGAAGGGGATCTGCCTGAGCAGCCCAGCGCCTTTGAAGGTTTGTTGAAATTTGAAACTGTATTCTGGTCAGGAATATTGTCTCTGCACTTTAGCTACTTTCTCTTAGGAGATGAAGGCTTAGACTTTAGATTTATCTATTAATTGGATTTTGAATAGTGGTCTCTTCTGTATTTGAAATTTGTTTTGCTCTTTATTGCTCTGTGAAAGTTCAGAAACAAGAATGTTGATAGACAGTTTTTGAAAACAGAAAATACTCAAGATGAAGGATCTAAATATGTCGCTGTAGCAGGGGAGCAGACTTCTGAGGTCTGTATCTAACCTTGATTATGTCTGGATTGATGTTCATTTTTGGAGTCTCGATTACTCACTACCTTCATGTGGTTGGTTTGCAAAGGTTGAGATTTGGGATCTTAGTACTGCAGAAAGGTTTGCACGGTTGCCTCAAAGCTGCTCTGGTGGCTCCTCGGGTATTCCTTCCAAGGAGAGCGGTCCCTTTCTAATTCATTCAACCTTTGGCTTACTAGTTTCTGGATTTGATTGTGTTTCAGTTTATAGCCGACGTTTTTGGGCCATCACTTTTCTGTCCATAGTTTCTTATCGTTTTCATCTAGTTTATGTCAAATGGCTTTAATTATTGTCAGGAATATGCATGGCAATTCAAGCATTCTCACCTTCTGAATCACAGGGATTCTTAAATGTCTTGGTTGGGTATATTCTTTTTCACTTCTCATTATCTATGTTTTATGAAAATGAGTACCTGATTAAAATTTTGATGAAAATGTAGATCATCCGTGTGTGTCTGCGACTCTGCGGTTTTAATGATGTTTGGCTTCTTAGTCTTCAGCTACTTGTAGTAGAATCTCTTTTGTTTGTTCTGTTTGTCTGTTGTCAGACTGTGTTAAAAAACTGCTCAAATTTGTTTTTCATCATTTTCTTTCAAACCAATGTTCTTAGGAAAGGTTGTTCAGAAGTCATATGTCATGAGTTTCTTGACTAGTTGTCTGTAGTAATCTTAGATCTCTTCAGGGTGTATGTGGTGCATTCACTAAATTGAGCAAATATTTTGGGGTCAGAAGAATTTGATAACCTGGTTTGTGAGTTGTTGACATGCAATGTGAGAATGAGATGTATGTGTCATACATGAGTTATCCTACCCTTTCTAACTTCGGGGATGCCGGATTAAGATGTGTGTATAACAGGTCTTAAAATTTGTTTATACAGTGTGAGCATGCACCCATTTTCATACATGTTATAATCACCGAAGAAGGATCATTCTGCATTTGGTTTCTGGAATTGAAACGTGAGGTCAAAATTTGTTATTTTCATCATTTTGATATGTCTATTCTCATTTTGTTTCTTTGTTCTACATTGTACAGTTATGAGGATGGTTCCATGCTTTGGTGGGATATTAGAAATCCGGGGGTTCCAATGACCACTGTCAAGTTTCATTCAGAGCCAGGTGAGAGACCTAGAATCCAAAGAACCCCCGTGCGTTTTTATTACCCATTCTCATTTTTCCTTTTGAAATAAGCCATGTTTTTCATGTACCTTGTCTGCAGTTCTAACTCTATGCGTTGATGGGTCATGCAATGGTGGTATCTCAGGAGCCGCTGATGAGAAAGTTGTGCTGTATGGTTTGGATCCTTCAATGGTAATAGTCATGTTTGTAAGTTCGTAGTACTACTCTAAGCGAAATTTAAGCGATATTTTATATCTCTTTTGCCGTAATGTTGTGCTGTCCAACCTAGGGTACGTGCGTGATCAAGAAAGAAATTGTTTTGGAACAACCTGGAATTTCAAGCACTTCCATTCGACCTGACGGTAAAATTTTTGCAACAGCTGGTTGGGACCACAGGTTTGGAACATAACTTTCATTTTGAGATTTGAAGTGTACTGCATTCTTATGTCTTTTTGCCCTTTTTTTGTTTCACCTCTTGATGGCAGAGTGAGGGTGTATAACTATCGTAAAGGAAATATTCTTAGTTTTCCTTAAAGTGAACAGTATCATGAGCTTTTCGTTATAACTATCGTTGCGTTCTTATGTCTTTTTGCCCTTTTTTCATCTAGTATATAAGCCGATCTGCATTCTTATGTCTTTTTGCCCTTTTTTCATTTCCTCTTGATGGCAGAGTGAGGGTGTATAACTATCGTAAGGGAAATGCTTTGGCGATATTGAAGTATCACCATGCAACGGTATGATCCTGTTTTCAAACAACAACGCTTTCTTGCTTTGATGCTATACTCATCACTACCGAGGGCCTGATTATACGTATTTGCTTATTTTTGCAGTGTAATGCGGTTTCTTATTCCGGTGATTGTAAGCTAATGGCATCTGCATCAGAAGATACGACGGTGGCGCTATGGGAACTCTACCCTCCTCAAACTTAAAACGATACGATCTATTTGTACTGAGGTCGTGAGTTCAAATTCTCCTCTTCTTGATTAGTGTAGATTAGTGTAAAATATCGTTTCTACTGAAAAAGTTATATAGTCTATTGGCACACCATGTAAGCACACTAATTGAAAAACAAACAGAATTAGCATGAAGGATTAAGTTACATTGAAGATGCTATTATAAAAATCACTTGTAACGTCGAGTTTTCGTCAATGCCTTGTATATATTTGGTTGTTTTGCACTTCAAGCAAGTGTTACTGTGCCAAAATTTGAGCAAGACTTGTTTATATTTTGAATGTGATTAAATTGAAGAAGATCTAATGTAGATAATGAATAAAAATCTAATGAGATATAAAACTGACGCTCAAAGGCGGATGTATATTGGCACCAAGGTGGTCCTAGGACCACCCTGAGTTCGGGAAACATTACATGTGAAGGTCTTATGAGAATCCTTCGAATGTTCAGTATGAGTTCAATTTGTGCCCATCAAGTGTTTGATGTAATGTCTGCTAAGCATATCTAGACATGTTGCGTTGAGAGCATTTAACAAATTTTCTCAAATGCATTCATCAAATTGCTTCAGCATAAATAGATATTTGTTGACATGTGCACAACATAGTTCAGCTGACGACAACAAGTCCACTAAGTGTTCAACGAAATGCCTCAATAAATAAACTGAATTTTTTTTCCCGCTTCGCGCAATCAGTTTCTAGTAAGAACTTAAGACATTTAACACTATGACTCCCTAAGGAAAATGATCCTCCCCGGATCCTTTTCCTGGGGATCCTCCCTGGATCCTTTCCCTGAGGATCTCGGGAATCCCGTGATCGTGACCGTTCATCGTGCATCGTGCGATCAGTAATAATGTATTTAAATTACATTATTACTTGATTATACAATTGAATTGTGAAAGTTTGACTCTCATCCTTTCTTTCCCTCAAAAGAAAAATGTTTCTTCACAATAAGTTGGCACTTGGTCGTTGTTTCCAAGTATTTGAGTTCACATTCGTTATATAATAGGCCTCTTAGAAACAGCCAATATTCCTCAAAAAAAAAAAAAAAAAAAAAAAAAGAAACAGCCACTCTGAGAAATATCACATGAACACGTCGTCGTGATCCTTGTAGAAGCAGCAAAGGATAAGACGTTTGGAATCTGTTTCCCTTATCTGATAATCAACTGAGTGCCGACCTTCCTAACTACGGTTCTATTAATTAATTTAACAAACCTTATAATCCCTCTTCTTAATTAAGCAACAATATTCAAAGCGAAACCAAAGTGGAACCAAACAGAAGAGGAAAACTAAACAATAAGAATTAATGAACCACCAAAAGATGGCACAGCGGTTGGAGATGAATACCAGACCCATATTTTACACGGCATGTCCTGGTTTTGATTCTTGATGCTGGTGAATCGCACGATGGGGGCTAGGAGATGCTCAAATGCCTCTGTAAGTCTTCTTGCCTCCCAAAGGGTGGACGCCAAAACAATAAGAATTACTGTTGACTTATTTTTATAATCATGAAATTTATTAAAAATTTAAACAATATGTAATATATATAGTGAAAATGCTGAAGCTGAGCTGTGAGAAGGTTGGATGTCTATGGTCATGGTTACCAAGCAATGTTGAAAAATATATAAGTTGCAAACGTTTTAGGGTATTTTCTGGACCTCTATCTCTCACCAGAAAAATATGTGTAATTGAATTTATATATTTTTGGTCCCTCCAACGGCAATGGTTTGGTTTTGTCTCCTGCTGGTAAAGCAAAATGCATGGGTGATTATGGCCTCTGATGCTTACTATAGGTTCATGAATATATGAAAGATTTGACTCGCACAGTTTGGTGGTTAGCTTGGCAGGCAGCACGCATGGCTGCTAAACATTCTTTTTGCAGGTTCATGGAATAAGAGCTTAATTTAATTTGTATGGATAATTTCACACGAGTTCAAACTTTCTGCATTTATTTTGTATGTGGCTTAGTCTCTATCGTTGATTGACATGTATCTATAAACTAAACCATCTTTAACTATGTTGTTATAAACTTAATACGTGTCAATAAGTGATAAAATTCATAGAGAGGCCACATATAAAATGAGCGTTGAAGATTTAAACTCATATAATATTGTTTACATGAAAATTAATTAAGGGTTAAGCACTTATATTATGATTCATAAACACTTTAAAGCTTTTTTGTCAAAACGTAAATATCATAATCATAATCATTAGCAGTTGTCAAAAAGCATTTTTAGCTTCTTTGTAAGCAACTCCATCCAAAATAAATTTTTAGTCCTTTCGAATACTACGAACACAAACAAGAAAATATGATTGGCAAACAATAAAAATAAACAAATGTTGACCACAAGAACGAGTATATATATGTGAGGAAACTTTCACTAATAATATTTTTGGACCAAAACATAAAAATATATAGAACTAATTAAGGAATATCGCATGTCAACAATATATATATATATATAATACATATACGAATACGCATGGTGTAAATTGTTGAGTAAGACGTGCTGTATTTTTTCTATTTTCCACGGCCCGACAATTTGAGTTGATCAATTTACCAATCATTGCAAGAACAAGATCAGAAATACATTATAAATTTAGTTGAAGAATGTATCTGTCTAAACCAACCGTATCAAAGACATTTTGAATGAGCCCCATCAACCGTATACATAATTATCCAAGTACACTAAGGAATATCTCACTTAATAACAAATATAGAATTAAAAGATGTTTTTTTAATTAGCACCCTACATAATGTTGAATGCACACTAAGTTAAAATTTAATATTAAATGGCTTTTGCACACTCCTATGCAATGACAATTTCGACCTTATTAGGTTTTAAATAAAAAACGAAATTTCCAAAATACACGCAAAATCACTTTTAACGTATTATTTATCTTCTTCAACAATCAAAACCTCTCCACCCTCCATTGTTGCAAAAAAAATCCTAACCGACAAAACTACGAACATATTGATTGAGATTTTTTTTTTTTTGGACGAATGGAATACAAAATTAATGTTTCAGAAGCTTCACATTAAAACTTCACATAAAATAATTATTCAAGCTTGCTTTTACTGTGTGTCGACAACCCTGCTGAACTGAGCCTTGAGTCTTCTCTTTCTTTTTCTGAATGTTGCCTCTTCATTATCTAACACACCCCCACCTCCGAAACCTTCACTTCACTTTCGTATATGCCCATCCCTCCTTACCCAATCCTTTTCCCTTTTACTATATCATTAAACTTTATAAAAGTATTAAAATTATCAGTTTGCTTGACATTTAATGATTTTGAGGTGTATGATTTTGCCAATACTGCTACTAATCAACAATTTTAAATAATTTTGATCTTTTCACTACTGCTACTAATCAACATTTCAAATAATTTTGATTTTGGGGTGTATAATTATCCCTTTCTCTTCCTGAATCTTGGAACTACCGGTACTAATCAACAATTTTAAATAATTTTGATCTTAAGGTATGTATCATTCTTATCAAATAATATTCATCAGTTTGCTAGACATTTAATGCTCTTAGATGTTTAGTGATGTAAAGCGTTAAGTTTTGGTGCCACTGCCACAATATCCCGATGGTTATAAGAAAAGCATAACTGTAGATGAACTTTCTCAGCATGACCGTGTATACGTGGGATGTATAGAGAATGTAGGGTGTATAGGGTATGGGGTTGTATGTAGAAAATGTAAGTTGTATGTTGAAAATATGGGATGTGAGAGTATTATGGGAAAATATGTGAGGTGTACTAAGATAATTTTTAATTGAAAAAACAAATGCGGGGTGTATTAAGGATGTAAAGTTTATTCGACAATATGTGGGGTGTCAATATAATAAACCTTAAAAGATCATGACTTCATTTATTGCAAACAAGGTTTTAAAATACGATAGATGATAGTTGAGCTACTAACTGGGACCTAGGTTCAATCTATTCATACGTATCGAACAAATTAATTAATGGTTGTAATATTAACAAGTAGTACCCTCATTATCTACCTTCAATTTATCAGATCATGTCATAGTGTTTTGAGGAATAATTCATGCCATATTGTTGAGAATCCCTGATCGATAATTTGAGAAGCCAAATTACAACTTATAATGTATGGTACAATACCTAATTACACTGAAACATCTAGGAAAATACCTCAATGATTCAGGGTTGGGGAGCAAGGTATGACCAGAACAGGGCGCTATATTAATGGAATGTAAGATGTCATTATCAATCATGTTCTGTTAACTACCTCAACCATAAAGGAATTGGAACCTCGCAAGATTTTACAATTAATATTAGACCAAATGTCAAGAGACTTAAGAGAATACTGTAATATCAACAATTAATGGGCAAAGCTATAATTTAGCATCAAACTCGTTATTATACCACGAGAGTCGAATTTAAAAAATCTTAACTTACTCTTGAATAAAATACTGGATTAGATATATACCAAGTTTCATTCATCTTACTTATCCATCATCGAAAATAATACAACTCAATATAGTGCTAATTAATGACATATACTTGTTGATTAGAGGTGCACTCCCTCACTTATTAATTAGTTTATTGCACGATCAAGAGGCCCTTCCGATTTATATCAATTTTCATGATAGGAACCTAATGTCGTTCTGGTATATATATATAGTGTGTGTGTGTGTATTCATTTAGTTAATTAATTAGGACGAAATTAACATGTGGGTAGCTCGAAAACCCTAGTATTTAAGGAGGGCCAGGTCGAGACTTGAGACAGACAGAACCACAGAGCTATAGCTTATTAATCACAGCTATAGCACAATTTAAGTAAGCAAAATCCAAGAAAGAAAGAAAGAAAGAATGAAGCCATTTACCAGTCTCATTCCTTCATTTCTGTTGTTAATAATATTTCATGGGTTCTCTCGGACGGCCCACGCTGCCGGTGGCAATTGGCAAGTGTTGGCAACCATTGGCGTTTCTGCCATGCACATGCAGCTCTTAAAAAATGACCGCATCGTCCTGTTCGACCGCACAGACTTCGGCACATCCAACTTGTCCTTGCCAAACGGTAATTGCGTCAACAATGACTGCACCGCCCACTCTGCCGAGTTCCTCCTCCAGACCAAAGCCTTCCGCCCCCTTACAGTCTTATCCGACGTCTGGTGCTCCTCCGGCTCCATGGCCCCCCAACGGAAACTTAATCCAAGCCGGTGGCTTCAATAGTGGAGAACGCCGCGTTAGAGTTTTCCAACCCTGCACGGGTTGTGATTGGACGGATGTTGTGGACGGCTTGGCCGTTCGCCGTTGGTACGCCACCAATCATGTTCTGCCCGACGGACGCGAGATTATCGTCGGCGGCCGGGGGCAATACAACTATGAATTTTATCCGAAGACCGACTCTACAAGCAATGTCTACAGCTTACCGTTCCTTTCGCAGACCAATGACGCCGGCCAAGAAAACAATCTATACCCTTTTGTTTTTCTCAACCCTGATGGCAACTTATTTATTTTCGCTAACAATCGAGCTATTTTGTTGGATTACGTGAAGAACGTCGTCGTTAAAACCTACCCGCAAATACCCGGCGGCGACCCGAGGTGTTACCCTAGCACGGGTTCAGCCGTGTTGCTGCCGTTAAAAGACTTGACGGCTCCGTCTGTTGAGGCTGAGGTTTTGGTTTGTGGTGGAGCTCCAAAAGGGTCTTTTGTCCAGGCTAATAAGGGTACTTTTGTGGATGCTCTAAGCACATGTGCTCGGATCAAAATAACCGACCCTAATCCACAGTGGATTGTTGAAACTATGCCTCAAGCTAGAGTCATGGGTGACATGTTATTGCTCCCAGACAGCACTGTTTTACTCATCAACGGTGCATCGTCTGGGGTTGCAGGTTGGGAAATCGGGCGTAATCCTGTTCTCAACCCAGTTGTGTACCGACCAGATAATGCAGTTGGGTCAAGGTTCGAACAACAAAACCCCACCACCATACCGCGAATGTACCATTCCTCAGCATTATTGGTACGCGATGGTAGAGTGATCGTTGGAGGTAGTAACCCCCACGATAAGTACCAATTTGGCAGCAACGTGCTTTTTCCAACCGAATTTAGATTGGAGGCATTTAGTCCTGAGTATCTCGACGCCAAGTATGCGGATTTGCGTCCTACAATCATCAATCCCCTAAAAAAAGCCAAAATCCATTACGGAAGAAAATTGACCGTTCAGTTCTCGCTTACGGGGACACTAGCAATGAATTCAGTGTCGGTGACGATGGTGGCGCCGCCTTTTAGCACACATTCGTTCTCCATGAATCAAAGGCTGCTGGTTCTTGGTGCAGAGAACGTACAAAAGGTAGGGCCAACAACGTATCAAGCTCACGTGACGACACCGCCTTCGGTAAATCTTGCGCCTTCCGGATATTACATTTTGTATGTGGTTCATCAGCAAATTCCAAGCGAGGGCATCTTTGTTCATATTTACTGAGAACCTTGAAGGTACATTTCATTTCCAAAACGAAGAAACATGAATGGTTATCAGTTGAAAAAGAAAATGTTCATATACACAGATCAAGCTAGCAAAGAGTGCTAACTTGTCAGATGTAATTTCGATCACAATTTGCAAGTTGTACTTTCAATTTCTTTTGTAGTTTGTTTCTTTTTTACCGAAATTGTAAAGTTTGTGTTTAAACTGATGAATAAAGTTGTATTTAATTTACTTTGAACTTTTGCCTACTTACAAAATAGATAAATCAAACGCTACTAGGGCACAAAATCAAAAGTAGTAAAGCAAGGGTATATACAAGATTGATCTCATAGAAATTGCCTTAAAAGCCGATTTAACCGATTAGTAAACAAGCTTAATTTAAAAACGAACGATGGATTGACGGTGATTAAAAGGTAAACTAACCAAAATGAATCAAAAGGTAAACGATGGATGTGTTATTTAAAACTAAAATTGGAAATCGAAAGAGAGACAAAGTAGGAAGACTAGATCATCATATTAGGTAAAAGTGCTAAGTTACAACTAGAGATAAAAATAAAAGGAAGATAGAACTCGAAATCCATGGTGATGCACATCTCAAGCTCTTCTTCTCCGTCAAACAAAAATTGTATGTGTATGGTGGGAATGTAAAGAGAGCATAAGGCACCTTATTTATATTAAAACAACCCAATTCTAACTCTAAAAAGTACAATAAAAACTCTCCTAAAATGAAACAAAGACCTAAACAAAAAGAACACAATCTAGGAAAGAATCATATTCTTAGCTTGGGAAACACGTAATCTGACTTGCAGGCTTGATTTGGGATCGTTCCATCTTCTAGAAAATTTCAACAAAAATAGATAACTAGTAACTCTTTTTGTTAGCTTTCCAGGTATGGCACATTAACTAGGAAAAATTGGGAAAGTTTTCAAATCTTCATTCGCGCAAGTACACAATCCTTACGGCAATCAATCAACTTCCGCGGCATGTCTTAGTGGAACATTTGGCTTCGTATGAAATTATGAAATTTGAGCACAATGATTCTCAATCGCTTAGCTCTCTCTTGCAGTTGGCCTTGCACAAAAAAATTCCTGCGAAAAGTCAATTTATCTTCAAAACCCTCCCAAGTGTGCATATTGGCTGAAATTGGGAAAATAAAGTAATGAGGCTCTTTTAAAACCAATTCTTTAACGAAACTTAGGAATAATAATTGACATCAAGAAATAAAACTTATCAGGCACTATTGGATAATATATTACTTGCAAAATTTTGGTATTTGCAAGTTGAACCTTCAATTTTCTTTTGTATTTTGTTTCTTTTTGCTGTATAGTTTGGATCATTACATGGTAACTTAGATAAGAGTTTGTAAATTTGTAGTACTAGATGTTTTACAACTCCAGCCTCTGAACATTAGAGGTGTTTCTCGGATGTCGAAGTTGAACTAACAGGTTTCGATTTTGTCGCTGCAATATTTCAGAGAGTAGGTGTTTATAAACAACAATTTATTACCTAATTAGCGATTACTACTAACGCGTGCGACACGAGTTAGTCCTCTCGAATTAGATGGCTGCATTATTTCTGAGCTTGTGAAATTTGAAATCATGCGCCATCGTTTCTTTTTGGTACATAAACTGTTAGTATGTAAGTTGTTGTACTGATTTGTAAACATTACAAGATTGTTATGTGTGTCATGTCTCAGCTCATAGGCTGAGCTATTGTGTAAAATTGTGATGTGTTGATTAAGTCTCATAGGGCTTATCATTTGACAAGTGTCTTGATCTTAAGATAGGTTGTGATGGTTGGTTGAGATTGAATTGAGGTTATGATTCTCTCTCTCTCTCATCTTTGTCATCAGATATATGTCTCTTCGGGTTGTTATGCCCATAATGCAATACAATGATAGAAGTTGAAAGGCTATGCTCTGTGTGTGCTCTCTCTCTCTGATTTCATCTTCTAAATCTTACAATCTTTCTCTCAAATCCTGTTAGACTTAGTTATATTAGTTGTATATTGCTGGATTCCAACATGGCCTCAGAGCCGAGTTCGATCTAGATTTCTGGGCGTTGTTTCTACGAGTGGGTCTCGGATTCACAGCAAAAGCTTATTGCGGTGATTCGAGTATCTAATATGGCAGGATCTGGAGGAGGAGAACTCCGGGCACCAATTTTCAATGGTGAGAATTTTGATTTCTGGCAAATCAAAATGAAGACCATCTTTCGCTCGTATGAACTGTGGAATATGGTTGAGAGTGGGTACAGAGCTCCGGCGAAGGAAGAGGAACTCACAGAGGCGGAGAGGAAGCTGCTGCGTGAGAATGTAGTTAAGGATGCTCGAGCACTGGGTATTATTCAAGGTGCAGTTTCAGACCAAATTTTCCCGAGGATTGCAACTCAGGAAAGTGCGAAGGCTGCGTGGGACATTCTGAAACAAGAGTTCGTTGGTGATAAACAAGTAAGATCTGTGAAACTTCAAGGTCTTAGGCGAGATTTTGAATATACTCGCATGAATGATAGTGAATCTCTTTCTGTGTATATTGCTAAGTTGTTTGATCTGATTAATCAAATGAAGAGTTATGGTGAAGATCTGAGTAATCAAAGGGTTGTTCAGAAATTGTTAATCAGTTTACCTAAGTCCTATGATAGTATTGCAGCAGTGATAGAGAATACTAAGGATTTAGACACCATAGATGCACAGGATGTTGTAGCTATCTTGAAAGGTTATGAACAACGGTTGGATAGACATGGAGAGAGTAGTATGGAGAAAGCATTTGCTAGTTTGAAGTTTGTCCCGAGGTCAAATAAGTTCAATGGTCAGCCAAACAGTAACAAATATCACAAGAATTTTAAGCCAAAAGAGAAACAATGGAGTAACAAGGGTGATTGGAGCAATAAGGGTGGATTCACTGTGAAAAATGAGGCAAACAATACTGGAGATAAGTGCAAGTTTTGTGATAAACTTCACTATGGAGAGTGTTGGGTTAAAAACAAAGTTAAGTGTCACAAGTGTAACAAAATTGGGCATATTGCAAGGTATTGTAATATGAACAAGACTGTGCAGCATGTGAACTTTGCTAATCAGGTTGAAGAAACTGGAAACTTGTTTTATGCAAATCATTCTGTAGAAGTAAGGAAGATAAGTGATGAATGGTATATAGATAGTGGATGTAGTAATCATATGACATCCAGAGAAGATCTACTTGTTGATATTGACAGGAAAGTGAAAGCAAAAGTCCAAGTTGGCACTGGAGTTTTGGTTGAAGTTGAAGGGAAGGGAACACTGATCATTGAAACTGTAAAAGGTCGAAGATATATAAAAGAAGTTATGCTTGTACCTGGTCTTACAGAAAATTTGTTAAGTGTGGGACAAATGACTGAGCATGGTTATTTTCTGTTATTTGGAGATTATAAAGTGGATGTGTTCGATGATAGATCCTTACAAAACCTGGTGGTCAGTGTGAAACAGAGAGGAAATAGATGTTTTCCCTTAATCCTCAACACAAACAAGGAGCTTGCATTGAGGACAAATGTGCAGGAGTGTGTTAGAATTTGGCACAAGAGGTTCGGTCATCTAAATTTCAGAAGTCTCAAACTGTTACAGAGTCAAGAAATGGTTTTGGGGCTGCCTGAAATCCAAGACAGTGAAACTGTATGTCAAAGTTGTGCACTGGGGAAAAATCACAGGGAACCATTTCCCAAAGAATCAATGTGGAGAGCAAAGGAACCTCTTGAACTAATACACTCGGATGTGTGTGGTCCTATGCAAACATCAAGTTTGAGTGGCAATCGATATTTCATTACTTTCATAGATGATTTTTCAAGAATGTGCTGGGTATATTTCTTGAGAAACAAATCAGAGGCCTTCTATGTGTTTAAGAAATTTAAAGCCATGGTTGAGCTTCAAAGTGGATATCATGTAAAGAAGCTAAGAACAGATAGGGGAGGTGAGTTCAACTCAAATGAGTTTGGAAAATTTTGTGAAGATTTGGGGATAGAAAGACAGCTCACAATTGCATACTCTCCACAGCAGAATGGAGTAGCAGAAAGGAAAAACAGGACGATTGTGGAGATGGCAAAGTGCATGATCTTTGAGAAAGGACTTCCAAACAATCTCTGGTGTGAAGCAGTAAACACATCTGTGTATTTGCTTAACAGGAGTCCTACAAAAGCAGTGAAGAATACTACACCTTTTGAGAAATTCAGTGGAAGAAAACCTGGGGTTAAACATTTGAAGGTGTTTGGTTCAGTTTGCTATTCTCTTATTCCAGGGAATCTAAGACACAAATTAGAAGAAACAAGTGTCATGGGTGTTTTCATTGGATATGGAACCTGTGAAAAGGGGTATAGAGTACTGAATCCCTTAACTCAAAAGGTCTTGTTGTCTAGAGATGTAATTTTTGATGAACATGGTAGATGGGACTGGGAGAAACACAAAGTCAAGGAAGTCTGTATTCCTTTATCTGCAATTGAGTCTTCAGAGGTGGATAAAATTGATGAGATGTCTGAATCTCATGAACAAGAAGGATCTGATGGGTCTCAAATTCAAGCTGGAAGTTCTACAGTTACTGCTATTGGTGAATCAAGTAGTTCACGGGTCTCTGCTCAGTATGATGATACTCCACTGAGGTATAGGAATTTGAGTGAGATCTATGAGAGATGTCACTTATGTATTGTTGAACCTGAATCCTTTGATGAAGCTGCACAGGATGAAGCTTGGAAAAAGGCAATGAAGGATGAAATGAATATGATTGAAAAAAATCAGACATGGGAGTTGGTGAGAAGACCCTCAAATAAGCCTGTGATTGGAGTGAAATGGGTGTATAAAACAAAGCTGAATTTGGATGGAACAGTTCAAAAGAACAAGGCTAGACTTGTTGCAAAAGGCTATGCACAAAAGCCTGGAATTGATTTTAATGAGACTTTTGCACCTGTTGCAAGATTAGACACAGTTAGAACTCTAATTGCACTGGCAGCAAAGAATAAATGGAAGTTATTTCAACTAGATGTGAAATCAGCTTTTCTGAATGGAGTATTAGAAGAGGAAGTATATGTTGAACAGCCAGATGGGTTTGTAGTGCAAGGAGAGGAAGAAAAGGTTTACAGATTACATAAAGCTTTGTATGGTCTAAAACAGGCACCTAGGGCCTGGTATGGTGAAATAGACTCATATCTTATGCTTTGTGGATTTAAGAAAAGTATCAGTGAGGCAACTCTGTACACCAAATACAAGGGAGACACAGAATTGATCATAGTATCCATCTATGTTGATGATATTATATATACTGGAAATTGTCAAGAGTTAATGGATGTTTTCAAAGCTGAGATGATGTCTAAGTATGAGATGACTGATCTTGGTCTCTTACACCATTTCCTTGGTATG
Source organism: Malus sylvestris (assembly GCF_916048215.2). Lineage (NCBI taxonomy): Eukaryota > Viridiplantae > Streptophyta > Magnoliopsida > Rosales > Rosaceae > Malus > Malus sylvestris. The sequence continues at coordinate 1,324,487 of NC_062267.1, read as the reverse complement.
GGGGTAATCCAAACTGAGGAGTGTATCTTCATTCATCAGAGAAATTATGCCTTATCTCTTCTGAAGAAGTTCGGACTACAGAATTGCAAATCAGTGAGTACTCCTTTGGTTCCAAGTGACAAACTGAGAAGAGAAGATGGAAGTGGAAATGCAGATGAAGCTCAGTATAGACAGATTGTAGGTAGTCTGCTGTATCTCACAGCAACTAGACCTGATATAATGTATGCTGCTTGTCTCTTAGCTCGGTTTATGCATTGTCCCACTAACAAGCACTATGGAACAGCAAAGAGAGTATTGAGATATGTTCAAGGAACCCTTGATTTTGGTTTGGAATACAAGAAAGGTGAAGGAACACTCTTAATGGGATACTGTGATAGTGACTGGAGTGGTTCAGAGGATGACATGAAAAGCACATCCGGGTATGCTTTTACTTTTGGAAATGGGATTTTCTCTTGGTCTTCAGTCAAGCAACAATGTGTTGCATTATCCACAGCCGAAGCAGAGTATATCAGTGCTTCTGAAGCAACAGCACAGGCTACTTGGTTGAGATTTGTCCTAGAGGATTTTGGTGAAATGCAAACGGTTGCAACACCAATGAATTGTGACAATACATCTGCCATAGCCATCACCAAGAATCCCATCTTTCATCAGAAGACCAAGCATATAAACCGAAGATATCACTTCATAAAGGAAGCATTACAGCAAGGAGTAATTGATTTGATTCACTGTCCTACAAAGGAGCAACTGGCAGATATCTTTACAAAAGCATTGGCAAGGGAGCAGTTCACTTACTTGAGAAATCTACTTGGAGTGAAATCAGTTCACAACTTAAAGGAGAGTGTTAGTATGTAAGTTGTTGTACTGATTTGTAAACATTACAAGATTGTTATGTGTGTCATGTCTCAGCTCATAGGCTGAGCTATTGTGTAAAATTGTGATGTGTTGATTAAGTCTCATAGGGCTTATCATTTGACAAGTGTCTTGATCTTAAGATAGGTTGTGATGGTTGGTTGAGATTGAATTGAGGTTATGATTCTCTCTCTCTCTCATCTTTGTCATCAGATATATGTCTCTTCGGGTTGTTATGCCCATAATGCAATACAATGATAGAAGTTGAAAGGCTATGCTCTGTGTGTGCTCTCTCTCTCTGATTTCATCTTCTAAATCTTACAATCTTTCTCTCAAATCCTGTTAGACTTAGTTATATTAGTTGTATATTGCTGGATTCCAACATAAACTATGTGGATTTTAGAACTCAAATAACGAAACAAGCAAGTCTTTGAGATCTCTATTAAGTCCTCCTTCCACAAGGCACCCGAAAACTTTAAAATTCGGGTTGGATTTCTTCCACTCGAAAGCACGACCTAGCGTTTAATGATGCATCAGGTTGCCCCATTAGTTAAGATCCAGTCTAGACCATCAGACTGAGACATCACTTATTGGTAATAAGAACAAGAGCAGAGATGATAAAAGAAAGGTTGCAGAGTACATGAAAAGGTTAAACATGAAAAGTGAAAAAGATTAGGGTGCTAAAACTAACGATGATTTGTTTTAGTGATGGCAACCCTCTCCGGATCTCACACTTTAGAACTCCCGATCGAGCAATTTAAATCTTGCGATCTTTCTTGGTATTTTTACTAGCTCATCTCACACATAATCTTTTTCTTCCAAGGATCAGATATCACTCTTTTAAGCAATTCGAATTATTTGGTCCGCCAACTGTGGAGTGTGAGGTTCGAAAAGGATCTAACCTCTTTTGAGGATGGACCTGCACGCTAACAAATATCAAATGAGAGATGACAACATATTTAATCGGGCCATGAAAATGAACAGACTATCGATAAACGAACAAACTGTTCATTGTATTCAATTGCATGACATGTCGTTCTCACTTCCATTGTCATTGCATGTATTTCATAACTCGCTCGGCCCACATACAAAGGCCACCAATACGACCCTTCACTACGAGAGAAATTTCCATGCATCGCTTGTTGTATATCCTTTTTTCTATATCTGCCGTTGTTTATACAAACAGATAAACCACAGAAGAAATTTGAATTAATATTTGTTTACCCGAGAAGTGTTAAGGGGACTATTTCAAAATATGAATCTCTACCACCTCACAGTTTAACGTTAATTCTCGTGCCAACATTACAAAATATTGTGCCAAAAACATAAGTTGACAGAGAGTTTATAAAGAATCTCATCTGGTTGTGCTTTAAAAATTGTACATATTGAGAGTCGAAAGGTGACAAATAGAGTTGTACTCAATTGGTTGTGAGATTGCATGATCATCCCTACTCAAGTTTCTTTGCTCATTCACACATAAAATCTCATGATTCCCAATACACAATACAAAGTCAGTGCTTACTATATCAAGCAAAACATGTGCAATGTTTGTATTGAAAACGAACAGACTATCAATAAACAAACAAACTATCAATAAACAAACAAACTATTCATTGTATTCAATTGCATGACATGTCGTTCTCACTTCCTTTGTCATTGCATGCATTTGATAACTCGCTCGGGCCATACAGAGGCCACCAATACGACCCTCTACTACGAGAGAAACTTCCATGCATTGATTGTTGTATACTCTTTTTTCTGTATCTACCGTTATTTATACAAACAGATAAACCACGAAAGAAATTTGAATTAATATTTGTTTACCCGAGAAATGTTAGGGGGACTATTTCAAAGTAGGACTCTCTGCCACTTCATAGTTTAACGTTAATTTTCGTGCCAACATTATAAAATATTATGCCAAAAACATAAGTTGACAGAGAGTTTATGAAGAATCTCATTTGGTTGTGCTTTGAAAATTTTACATATGGAGAGTCTAAAGGTGCCAAAATAGAGTTGTACTGATTTGGTTGTGAGATTGCATGACCATCCCTACTCTAGTTTCTCTGCTCATTCACACAGAAAATATCATGATTCCCAATACACAATACAAAGTAGTGTCTACTAAATCAAGCAAAACATGTGCAATGTTTGTATTGACAAAACATGGAGGTAAAGTAAATCAGCCCTAATTTTTTTTTCTATAGGAATATATGCATACAATGTAAGAAAGATACACTTGAAATTTTAAAAATTTGGGGCTCGTTTAAAAATGTTTTCAAAATGACTGAAAGCGTTGGAAGAAATACTAAAGTGTGTTTTTTTAGGATCCACTTGAATTTTACTAAGGACTGGTTTCAGAAAAATTTCACTAAAAGCGCTTTCAGTCATTTTAAAGCACTTCCAAATGAGCTCTTGATTTGTCGACGGTGGATTTAACACATTTGTATTTATAATTTATTGTTGCACCAACCGTCAATAATCCGTTGTAGTCTAGTTGGTCAGGATATTCGGTCTCTCACCCGAAAGACCCAGGTTCAAGTCTCGGCAACGGAACTCTTTTTATTTTTTTTATTTTTTTCATTATTCTTGCTTTAGGGTTTTTAATTTCACATGGGCTTATGCCAAAGGCCCAAATTCTTACACCACCAATCCCTTACTTCTTTGGTTTCGTTTTTCCAGGTTATTACTTGTTCCTTCCGCTTTCTCTACCCGGAGGAGAGGAGGGATCCTTGATAGTACTTCTCAGAATTCAGAAGCAATTTCCAGATTCCAATGCCACTGCATGCAGCTGTTGCATTTGAACAGGTCGTCTGCGGAGATCGAACTAAAGTTATCGGCGTTTAAAACGTTCATGGATCTTGCTGGTAACGAGCTCACGTCCGACGACGTCGGAATGGTCCTTTCCCTGCTGTTCTTCAGCTGTTCTTTTGGTCCTGATCCTGGGATATGGGCTACCACTGCAACTCCAGGGTTGTTGGGTATGCGAACAACTACATTGTCAATGGGTGTTTGAGTGACTCCTCGACCTCGAGTACATGGCTTGTGCGCATCTTATTGAAGGTTGCTCAAATAAACAATCTGGACGTTAACGTTGATCGGGCATTGATCGTGTATGTATTCTAGGGTTGATACCATCGATTATCTTGTGGAAGAATGTAAGAGTATGAGTATGAGACTAACAATTTAGAGCCGGATTGTATAAATCTTTGTTTGGAAAAGTCCTGTTAATAAGCTTTTGGTAAATCCTATTTGTTATAGAATTATGAGAGAGTGTGGTATACCAATTCTATATGGGATATGACTCAGTATCAGGAGTCTAATTGATTCATATTGTGATATGGCTTAGCTGTTTGAGTTCCATACAAATTCTAATAGGAGAATACTTGGAACACTGCTATATATATGTTTAGTCACTGCTCTTGCAAAGAACGGCTCATTTTGATATTTGTTCCGAATACCTATTGTTCGGGGAGTACTTGTGCTTTGAGAAAGAGGAGAAGATTAAACATATTCGTAGAGCTGCAATGGCGTCGTCTTTGATCTTAGGTTCTGCAGGTCAGTTGTTATGCAAGTTTCCATGTTTAATTCTCATAAGCATGCTTGATCTATATATTTTGTTCTTGGTTTCTGATAATTCAATTGGCTAACTTATGATTGGTGATATTGGGACATACATATGCACATATATGTCTTACATGTGGTATCAGAGCCAAAGAATTTTGACCATTGAATTAAGAAATCTTGGTTAAAGAACAAAAGATTAATCTGCTATATTCTTAAAGTTTTTTCTTTTCGAACTAAGTTTTTTTTTTTTTTAAGGGGATACTTAAACGACGACGTTTTCCATAAAAAAAAAAAAAAAAAAAAAGGAATTATTATTCCTCTTTAACAAAGCAGTAATGTTTCCTGGGTTTTCGGAAATTTTTCTCGGTTATCTTTTCTGGGTTTTCTGGGTTCTCGGTTATCTTGTTCTTTCCTTCAAAGTATTGCGATGACAAAGGAGTACTGTTATCTTTCCTTTTCATCTTTGCTATCTTGATTTTGTTCATTCGTGCATTCATATATGAATCTTGAAAGGTATGAATGATTAATATCCTTCTCGTCTATGATTCTTACTGAAGAATTGAATATGTTTGAATATAGACGATATAATTTCTCATCTTGTTGTTGGTAATTCCATAAACTGAAATTGCAGTATGCTTAAATTGCTTCCGTTGCTATAGAAATTAAAAACTGCAGTTGTTTTACCAACATTGAAATTGCTAAATCCATGTGAAGAGTGATATTTAAGATTCACTCTCTTGAACATGAATATGTGTTGAAATTCACTGTGAATTGTTTATTCTATATATGTTCTCTCTTGGGAGATTATGAATATATATATGATTAAATTGATTCATATTTGGATTAAGGTGAAGTGATTGATGGAAATCAGGAATCTTATTGGATTCAATGTGTTGATTTCATTGTTGTCATTCTGCAGCTTCACTCAAAACCATAAATTTGGCTGCTGTGCCCATACTCACTGGTGGAAGCAATTATAGGAAGTGGAGAAGAGAAATTGAATTGCTCCTGTCACTAAATGAGTATGACATAGCACTTGACATGCCACAACCTGCAGCTCTTAATGATAAGAGTACTAAATTTGAAAAGGTGGAATTTGAAAGATGGACAAGAGCAAATAAAGTTGCACTGTCCATATTGGAAAGTGGTATGACGGACACTGTGCGAGGAGGCATAAAGAAGTGTGATCTGGCAAAAGACTATCTCACTGCTATTGAGAACAAATTTAAAGAGTCTCAGAAGGCTGAAATCGCTCAGTATATGACACTTCTAACAACCTACAAGTTTGAGGGAGGAGGCTCAATTAGAGACCATATCATGAAGATGACTGATGCAGCTGAGAAGTTGAATTCTTTAGACATGAATATATGTGAAAAGCAACTAGTTTTCATGATTCTGCAAGCCTTGCCTTTGAAGTTCAGTCAACTAAAGGTTTCTTATAACACTCAAGACAAAACCTGGACAGTGGATGAATTGATTGCACAGTGTGTGCAAGAAGAAAATAGACAGAAGCATGACAAAGGAAAGGAAGTGGATATCGTCAACTTTGTACAAACATCCAAAGGGAAGAAGGAGTTCAATGCCAATTTTGGGAGTGCGAATGCTGGTAAAACTTCTAAATCCAATTACTCTGATAAATCTGCTTTATCTGCTAAAATATCCAATTCCTCTAAATCTAACAATTTTAAAAAGAAAGCTAAGAATATTGAGAAAATCAGATGTCATCACTGTAAAACAAAAGGCCACTATAGAAAAGATTGTGAAATATTCAAGGAATGGCTTAGAGCAAAAGGTAGAACTGATATTTATGTCTGTGAAGAGTCAAATCTCATTGAAATTCCTGCAAACTCTTGGTGGTTTGATACCGGTGCGTCCGTTCACATAACTAACTCGTTACAAGGTTTTAAACAACAAAAACAATCAAATTCTTATAATGTCTTTGTTGGTGAAGGAACCAAAGTGTTAGTTGAAGCTGTTGGCATTGTTCAACTCAAGTTTGAGACTGGTTTTGTGTTACAATTAGAAAATGTCCTTTATGTTCCTTTAATGAGGAGAAGCTTACTTTCTGCATCAAAATTAGTCCAGCAAGGCATCGTTTTCATTGGGGATGTTGAATGCACAAATTTTTTTAAAAGGGGGTCCTTGGTTGGAAAAGCTTTTTTGCATGACAATTTGTGGAAATTGCAGTGTTCAATAGTTAATAACAGTATGCATGTTTTGAACACCACGACCAAAAGAATGCATATTGATGACACTTACATGTTGTGGCATAAAAGGTTAGGACATATTTCAAAAGAAAGAGTTTTGCAGCTTTCAAAGTTGAATTTTATACCAGTCATTGATTTCAAAACTGCATCTGATTGTATTGATTGCATGAAGGGTAAAACAACCAATGTAAGAAAGTTAGATGCTAAGAGAAGCCAAGCTTTACTTGAACTCATACATACAGATGTTTGTGGACCTTTTTCAGTTAAAACTATTTGCGGGAATTCATATTTTGTGAGCTTTATTGATGACTTTTCCAGACACAGTCACATCTTCCTGATAAAAGAAAAGTCTGCAGTCCTTGAATGTTTCAAAATCTTTAAAAATGAAGTGGAAAAACAGTTGAACTTAGTAATTAAAATTGTTAGATCAGATAGGGGAGGGGAATATTTTGGCAGGTATACAGAAGCTGGGCAACAGAAGGGCCCTTTTGCTTACTATCTTGAGCAACAAGGGATTGTGGCTCAGTATACCACTCCAGGAACACCTCAACAGAATGGGGTTGCAGAGAGAAGAAACAGGACATTGATGGGCATGGTTAGAAGTTTAATTTCAAGATCCAAGCTACCTGGTTTTCTCTGGGGAGAAGCTTTAAAGACTGCCAATTACATCTTAAACAGGGTACCTACAAAGTCAGTTTCAAAGACACCATTTGAGTTGTGGACTGGTAGAACACCAACCTTTAATCATTTTCATGTGTGGGGGTGTAAAGCAGAAGCAAGGTTCTACAACCCTCATGAAAGAAAACTCGATCCAAGAACCAGTTCATGCTATTTTATTGGTTACCCTGAGAAATCAAAAGGGTTTAAATTTTATTGCCCTCAATCACATACCAGAATACAAGAGACTCACAATGCAATTTTTCTAGAAGATGAAGATGTATCAGATTTGGTTCCAGACAATTTCGAGTTTGAAGAATTGGGACAACAGGTTGATAGCTCATTTTCCATGGATTATAATTATGTCTCTGTGTTACCAAGACCTTCTGCATCAATCACTGATTTAGATACAGAAATGCATGGAACTGAAACTGCCGAAGTTGCTGCTCAAGATCAACTTTTGGATCCATCTATACATATTTCTCCAACATTGGTAGACTCATCAATTGTTCAAAGCACAGATCAATTGGCTGGTCAACAACCCTTAAGGAAATCTACCAGAATTTTAAAACCGGCTATTTCTACAGATTTTGTCTATCTCCAAGACTCTGAATTTGATATTGGGGATATTAATGATCCTGTGACTTATCAACAAGCTGTCCAAAGTTCTCAAGTCACCCTATGGCAGAAAGCTATGGAAGATGAGTTAGAATCAATGGCCAAGAATAATGTGTGGACACTGGTGAATCCCTCATCCAATATCAAGCCTATTGGGTGTAAATGGGTATACAAGACAAAGAGAGATGCTGCTGGCAGAGTTGAAAGATATAAGGCACGTTTAGTAGCAAAGGGGTTCAATCAAAGGGAGGGTGTAGACTATAATGACACATTCTCACCAGTTTCTTCCAAAGACTCAATGAGGGTAATTATGGCTTTGACATCACATTTTGATCTGGAATTACACCAGATGGATGTAAAAACTGCTTTCCTGAATGGAGACTTGCAAGAAGATATTCACATGATTCAACCTCTTGGATTTGTTGAAAGGGGGAAAGAAAAGATGGTCTGCAAGCTTAATAAGTCAATCTATGGACTTAAGCAGGCTTCAAGACAATGGTTTCTTAAGTTTGATCAAGTAATCACATCTCATGGCTTTACTGAAAATAAGATGGATGATTGCATCTATCTTAAGTTTAAAGGATCGAACTTTATCTTTCTAATTCTATATGTTGATGACATTTTGCTTGCAAGCTCAGATTTGCAGTTACTTGTGGAAACCAAGAAACTTTTGAGCACAAATTTTGAGATGAAAGATTTGGGAGAAGCTCATTATGTGCTTGGAATCGAAATAGTGAGGGATAGACAAAAGAAATTGCTTGGCTTGTCTCAGAAGGGTTACATTGAAAGGGTCCTTAGTAGGTTTAATATGGAAAGCTGTAATAAGGCTGATGTCCCAGTAAACAAAGGTGATAAGTTCTCTCGAAATCAATGTCCTAAATCTGAGCATGAGATTGAAGTGATGAGGATGAGGCCATATGCTTCATTGGTTGGAAGTCTTATGTATGCAAACATATGTACTAGGCCTGACTTGGCATTCATAGTGGGTTTGCTGGGAAGATTTCAATCAAATCCAGGTGAATCTCATTGGATAGCTGCAAAGAAAGTTCTGAGATATTTGCAGATAACAAAAGAATTCATGCTGATGTATGGTAGAGAGGATTGTTTAGAGATCGTTGGCTATACTGATTCTGATCTTGCTGGAGATTTGGATGAAAGGAAGTCAACTGGAGGTTATATTTTCATGATGAAAGGGGGTGCTGTTTCATGGAAAAGTGCCAAACAGACAATCGTATCAACTTCTACAATGGAAGCTGAGTTCGTAGCATGTTTTGAGGGAATGAAACAAGCAGTTTGGCTGAGAAATTTTGTTGCTGAAATGAAGATTGTTGATTCTGTGAAAAGGCCTTTAAGAATGTTCTGTGACAATTCTGCAGCAGTGTTTTTCTCAAAGAACAACAAAAGAACTTCAGCTTCAAGATTGATGGATGTGAAGTTTCTTAAAGTAAGAGAAATGGTAAAGAAGGGGGAAATCGAAATTCAGTTTTTGTCAACCAACTTAATGATTGCGGATCCCCTGACTAAAGCACTCCCTAATAATGTTTTTAAGGGACATGTTGTTCGAATGGGGGTGTTAGAGTCTTTTGACAAGTGGGAGTGAATCATAAAGGTTGTTGTTTGATATTTCGTTGCTCTGCATTGATATTGAAGTTGCGGTTCTGCAAGCTGAGTTAGTTTTATTTTGGTTGAGTTTAATCTTTTCAGGTAGTTTATTGTTAGCTATTATTGTTAGCTATTTTCAATAAAGGGTTTTTTTAGTTTTTCCATATGGGATTAACTTGTACTAGAAAACAAATTTTATATATGAGATAGTTTGGTTTGCTAGAAAATCATTTTGTGATTTTGTTGAAGCATACTTTCGGGACTATTGATTATACTGTTGGTATTGATAAATTTTAGTTATCAACTGTGCTCATGGCCTTATTGTGTCAAGATTGGCTTATATGAGTGGGAGTAATGTGTTTTGACATTACTGCAAATTTTAGTTCACATGTTTACAAATTGCAGATTGGGTATGTTGTGATTGCTGGGTTAATTCTGTAATGGACAGAAGAAACTCATCAGTTCCATGCTTTAAAATGCTTAGGTAAGGTTGTATGTGATAATGAGCGTTTTATTAACTTGGACTTAGTGATCACTTCCATGATTTATAAGGCTGTTAGTCATATTTCATACTCAAGTGGGAGAATGTAAGAGTATGAGTATGAGACTAACAATTTAGAGCCGGATTGTATAAATCTTTGTTTGGAAAAGTCCTGTTAATAAGCTTTTGGTAAATCCTATTTGTTATAGAATTATGAGAGAGTGTGGTATACCAATTCTATATGGGATATGACTCAGTATCAGGAGTCTAATTGATTCATATTGTGATATGGCTTAGCTGTTTGAGTTCCATACAAATTCTAATAGGAGAATACTTGGAACACTGCTATATATATGTTTAGTCACTGCTCTTGCAAAGAACGGCTCATTTTGATATTTGTTCCGAATACCTATTGTTCGGGGAGTACTTGTGCTTTGAGAAAGAGGAGAAGATTAAACATATTCGTAGAGCTGCAATGGCGTCGTCTTTGATCTCAGGTTCTGCAGGTCAGTTGTTATGCAAGTTTCCATGTTTAATTCTCATAAGCATGCTTGATCTATATATTTTGTTCTTGGTTTCTGATAATTCAATTGGCTAACTTATGATTGGTGATATTGGGACATACATATGCACATATATGTCTTACAAAGAATACATTCCAAAGGTTTCGAGCGTCCTCTGATCATGGCTGCCATGATTGTCTGTAAGCAATTTTCGGAATGGTTTGTTAAAAGGGGCTGCCTGGACTTGGACCTCCAGGCAACTTTCGGAATTTCAACTTCTTGCAGCCAAGTGAGGAATCGAATTCTCAGGGCTGCTGGTGTAACCTTCCACTCTATCGGGAGTGTGTCAATGCAGCGAGCGGCTGTTTGGTGTTGCGAAGGCTGAGAGGGGCAGCTCTTGTATATTTTGACAAAAACTTCTAACAACATATATATCAACAGTACCTGTTTTGATGATAATTGCAACTGAGCAGGTAGCTTATTATTTCTTGTGTGAATTCCTTCCCGTTCCCCTACTATATGCTTCCCATCGTCGGCCTAAGGAAAATGATCTCCGCATACCTGTTTTCTCTCCGATGCACTTTTAATTCATTCAAAGTTATGATATCCACACACCCTTCTAATTTTTAGCCATCGGATTGGATGAAGTGAAGAAGATCAACGAACATAATTTTTGCAGGTTCATGGAATAATAAGAGCTTAATTTAATTTGTATGGATAATTTCACACGAGTTCAAACTTTCTGCATTTATTTAGTGTGTGACTTAGTCTTTATCGTTGATTGACATGTGTCTATAAACTTAACCCTCTTTAACTATGTTGTTATAAACTTAATATGTGTCAATAAGTGATAAAATTCACAGAGAGACCACATACAAAATAAGCGTTGAAGATTTAAACTCATATAATATTGTTTACATGGAAATTAATTAAGGGTTAAGCACTTATATTATGATTCATAAACACTTTAAAGCTTTTTTTGTCAAACGTAAATATCATAATCATTAGCAGTTGTCAAAAAGCATTTTTAGCTCTTTTGTAAGCAACTCCATCCAAAATAAATTTTTAGTCCTTTCGAATACTACGAACACAAACAAGAAAATATGATTGGCAAACAATAAAAATAAACAAATGTTGACCACAAGAACGAGTATATATATGTGAGGAAACTTTCACTAATAATATTCTTGGACCAAAACATAAAAATATATAGAACTAATTAAGGAATATCGCATGTCAACAATATATATAAAATACATATACGAATACGCATGGTGTAAATTGTTGAGTAGCAAGGCGTGCTGTATTTTTTCTATTTTCCACGGCCCGACAATTTGAGTTGATCAATTTACCAATCATTGCAAGAACAAGATCAGAAATACATTATATATTTAGTTGAAGAATGTATCTGTCTAAACCAACCGTATCAAAGACATTCTGAATGAGCCCCATCAACCGTATACATAATTATCCAAGTACACTTAAGGAATATCTCACTTAATAACAAATATAGAATTAAAAGATGCTTTTTTAATTAGCACCCTACATAATGTTGAATGCACACTAAGTTAAAATTTAATATTAAATGGCTTTTGCACACTGCTATGCAATGACAATTTCGACCTTATTAGGTTTTAAATAAAAAGCGAAATTTCCAAAATACACGCAAAATCACTTTTAACGTATTATTTATCTTCTTCAACAATCAAAATATCTCCACCCTCTATTATTGGAAAAAAAAATTCCTAACCAACAAAACTACAAACATATTGATTGAGAAAAATTATTTTTGACAAATGGAATACAAAATTGATGTTTCAGAAACTTCACATTAAAACTTCACATAAAATAATTATTCAAGCCTGCTTTTACTATGTGTCGACAACCCTGTTGAACTGAGCCTTGAGCCTTCTCTTTCTTTTTCTGAATGTTGCCTCTTCATTATCTAACACACACACCCCAACCTCTGAAACCTTCACTTCACTTTCGTATATGCCCATCCCTCCTTACCCATTCCTTTTACTGTATCATTAAACTTATAAAAGTATTATAATTATCAGTTTGCTTGACATTTAATGATTTTGAGGTGTATGATTTTGCCAATACTGCTACTAATCAACAATTTTAAATAATTTTGATCTTTTCACTACCGCTACTATTCAACATTTCAAATAATTTTGGTTTTGGGGTGTATAATTATCCCTTTCTCTTCCTGAATCTTGGAACTACCGGTACTAATCAACAATTTTAAATAATTTTGATCTTGAGGTATGTATCATTCTTATCAAATAATATTCATTAGTTTGCTAGACATTTAATGCTCTTAGATGTTTAGTGATGTAAAGCGTTAAGTTTTGGTGCCACTGCCACAATATCCCGATGGTTATAAGAAAGGCATAACTGTATATGAACTTTCTCAGCATGACCGTGTATACGTGGATGTATAGAGAATGTGGGGTTTATAGAGTATGTGGTTGTATGTAGAAAATGTAAGTTGTATGTTGAGAATATGAGATGTGAGAGTATTATGGAGAAGTATGTGAGATGTACTAAGATACTTTTTAATTGAAAAAGCAAATGCGGGGGTGTATTAAGGATGTAGAGTTTATTCGACAATATGTGGGGTGTCAATATAATAAACCTTAAAAGATCATGACTTCATTTGTTGCAAACAAGGTTTTAAAATACGATGGATGATAGTCGAGTGGCTAACTGGGACCTAGCTTCAATCTATTCATACGTATCGAACAAATTAATTAGTGGTTGTAATATTAACAAGTAGTACCCTCATTATCTACCTTCAATTTATCAGATCATGTCATAGTGTTGGAAGGAATAATTCATGCCATATTGTTGAGAATCCCTGATCGATAATTTGAGAAGCCAAATTACAACTTATAATGTATACAATACCTAATTACACTGAAACATCTAGGAAAATACCTCAATGATTCAGGGTTGGGGAGCAAGGTATGACCAGAACAGGGCGCTATATTAATGGAATGTAAGATGTCATTATCCATCATGTTCTGTTAACTACCTCAACCATAGAGGAATTGGAACCTCGCAAGATTTTACAATTAATATTAGACCAAATGTCAAGAGACTTAAGAGAATACTGTAATATCAACAATTAATGGGCAAAGCTATAATTTAGCATCAAACTCGTTATTATACCACGAGAGTCGAATTTAAAAAATCTTAACTTACTCTTGAATAAAATACTGGATTAGATATATACCAAGTTTCATTCATCTTACTTATCCATCATCGAAAATAATACAACTCAATATAGTGCTAATTAATGACATATACTTGTTGATTAGAGGAGCACTCCCTCACTTATTAATTAGTTCATTGCACGATCAAGAGGCCCTTCCGATTTATATCAATTTTCATGATAGGAACCTAATGTCGTTCTGGTGTGTATATATATATATTGTGTGTGTGTATGTGTATTCATTTAGTTAATTAATTAGGACGAACTTAACATGTGGGTAGCTCGAAAACCCTAGTATTTAAGGAGGGCCAGGTCGAGACTTGAGACAGACAGAACCACAGAGCTATAGCTTATTAATCACAGCTGAAGCACAATTTAAGTAAGCAAAATCCAAGAAAGAATGAAGCCATTTACTAGTCTTATTCCTTCATTTCTGTTGTTAATAATATTTCATGGGTTCTCTCGGACGGCCCACGCTGCCGGTGGCAATTGGCAAGTGTTGGCAACCATTGGCGTTTCTGCCATGCACATGCAGCTCTTAAAAAATGACCGCATCGTCCTGTTCGACCGCACAGACTTCGGCACATCCAACTTGTCCTTGCCAAACGGTAATTGCGTCAACAATGACTGCACCGCCCACTCTGCCGAGTTCGTCGTCCAGACCAAAGCGTTCCGCCCCCTTACAGTCTTATCCGACGTCTGGTGCTCCTCCGGCTCCATGGCCCCCAATGGAAACTTAATCCAAACCGGTGGCTTCAATAGTGGAGAACGCCGCGTTAGAGTTTTCCAACCCTGCACGGGTTGTGATTGGACGGAGGTTGTGGACGGCTTGGCGGTTCGCCGTTGGTACACCACCAATCATGTTCTGCCCGATGGACGCGAGATTATCATCGGCGGCCGGGGACAATTCAACTATGAATTTTATCCGAAGACCGACTCTACAAGCAATGTCTACAGCTTGCCGTTCCTTTCGCAGACCAATGACGCCGGCCAAGAAAACAATCTATACCCTTTTGTTTTTCTCAACCCTGATGGCTGTTAAGCTATATCAAATGATTGTACATATACTGTAATCTTGTATATTGAATCAAGAACAGAGGAGAAAGAAAGAGAGACTAGAGAGAAGCTAGAGAGAGAAGAACAATCTGTTATATTTCTTAATGAGTAAGTAATTACATGATGAGTTCTTATATATATACTGTTACATATAACAGCTAACTAACTAACTATTGTAAGATTGTGACAAGTGTCACAATGTTAAAACACTATACTCTAACATCCCCCTCAAGATCATGCTTTGATGAACCAAGCATGAGATTGCGGCAATGAGTTCGGAAAAGAGGACCACTCAAGCCCTTGGTAAGAATATCGGCAAACTGCTCTTGAGAAGACACAAATTGCACTGATAATTGTTTCTGTGAGACCCTTTCTCGAACAAAATGCACGTCGACTTCGATGTGTTTGGTCTTTTGATGCTGAACAGGGTTGAAAGACAAGGCAATGGCTGACAGATTGTCACAAAAGAGGACAGGCACACTAGGTAAGGGAATGTGCAGAAAAACTAACAACTGTTTGATCCAATCCAACTCAGCGGATGTAAACGATAAAGCTCGGTATTCAGCTTCGGTTGAGGATCGAGAAACAGTTTGTTGCTTTTTAGATGACCAGGAAATCGGATTATTACCCAAAAAGACCACCAAACCAGTAGTAGATCTCCTGTCATTAGGGTCCCCTGCCCAATCAGCATCACTAAAAGCCTTCAACTGCAAATCTCCTGTAGTATATGATATACCACACTGCATTGTGCCCTTCAGATATCGTAATATGCGTTTAACCGCAGTAAAATGAGACACCATTAGATTCTGCATGAACTGACACACTTGGTGCACAGAAAAAACAATGTCAGGCCGTATGAAAGTCAAGTATTGAAGAGCTCCTACAAGACTTCGATACAATGTAGGATTGGAATAGGGTTCCCCATCCTCCTTGAGTAACCTGTTGTAAGGAAGACACGGGGTATCACACGGTTTGGCATCAATCATTTCAGATTTAACCAACAAATCCTCAACATATTTGGTTTGTGAGAGGAACAAACCATTTGCAGTCTTAGTGATTTGAATCCCTAAGAAATAGTGGAGTAAGCCTAAGTCCTTGATATCAAACTCAGTGGTGAGAGCACTAATAACCTGTGTAATTGCACCAGAAGCATTGCCAGTTATAATGATGTCATCCACATAGAGAAGCAACACCACAATTTCATGACCAACATGCTTAACAAACAGAGATAAGTCAGAATATGTGGTCTCAAATCCCAAAGAAGGAAGAAACTGAGTAAAGCGGTCATTCCAGGCCCGAGGAGCCTGCTTGAGACCATAGAGAGATTTATGCAGCTTACACACGAGAGAATGATGATTTGGATCTTCAAAACCTAGAGGTTGAGACATGTAGACCTCCTCTTGTAGAAGTCCATGCAAGAATGCATTTTTCACATCCAACTGACGAAGAGACCAATTAAACTGAGCAGCAAGAGCAAGAACTAACCGTACTGTAGTAGGTTTCACTACAGGGCTAAAAGTCTCCCCATAATCCAATCCAGGTTCTTGACTGAAGCCCTTAGCAACTAACCGGGCTTTGTGTCTGGCAATAGACCCATCTGAGTGTTTCTTAATCTTGAAAATCCATTTACATCCAACCAGGTTCTTGTGTGCTGGTAAGTGAACTAGACTCCAAGTGCCTTGAGCATGTAAAGCATTAACTTCTTCTTTCATGGCTGCTAACCACACAAGTACTTTGATGGCAGACTTATAACTAGATGGTTCAACCAAGGAGAGATCAGTTCCCCCAGAATCCTGAACACTGGCTAAGAGAGCCTTCTTTTTAAAAATCCCACTTTTGCTTCGGGTTTGCATAGGATGCAAATTAAGTGGAGGAATGGGCAAAACTACTGGCAGAGTATCAGGATTAAAATCAGGTATTTCTGATGCAGAATTGGAACTGATGTCAGGTACCACAGGGATCTGAGAAGAGACGTGGATTGGAGCAGTAATGGACTGAGAACTTGGAGAGACTTCAGGTAAATCCAAGGCAGAAGGTTGATGAGGTGATGCTGGGATAAATGAGACAATTCTATTTTCTGAAGTAACTACAGGTACATGACAATTGAAACTAGGAGATGGACAGACAACTCTATGTGCAGGTGAAACTGTGTTGGAAGATGCAGTCAATAAATCTGTGTAGGGAAAATGTTGTTCATCAAAGATAACATGCCTAGAAACAAACACTTTCTTTGTAGACACATGATAGCACAGATAACCTTTATATTTTGTGGCATACCCAAGAAACACACACTTTGTGGTTTTTGCTTGTAATTTGGTACTATTATAGGGTTTGAGGAGGGGAAAACAAGCACATCCAAAAATTCGAAGATGTGTAAGCATTGGATATGTCCCAAATAGGATCTCAAAAGGAGATTTGTTATGAAGTACAGCAGTAGGCATTCTATTGATGAGATAGGTGGCTGTTTGACAGGCATAAGACCAGAGCTGATGTGGCAACTTGGCTGTTTGTAGTAGTGTGATAGTGGTGTCAATGATATGTCTATGCTTCCTCTCAGCTACCCCATTTTGTTCAGGGGTATAGGGACAAGATAATTGATGTGAAATTCCTTTGTCAAGAAGAAAATGTTTCAATTTGAGGCCTCACAATGTTAAAACACTATACTCTAACAATGGCAACTTATTTATTTTCGCGAACAATCGAGCTATTTTGTTGGATTACGTGAAGAACGTCATCGTTAAAACCTACCCGCAAATACCCGGCGGCGACCCGAGGTGTTACCCTAGCGCGGGTTCAGCCGTGTTGCTGCCGTTAAAAAACTTGACGGCTCCGTCTGTTGAGGCTGAGGTTTTGGTTTGTGGTGGAGCTCCAAAAGGATCTTTTGTCCAGGCTAATAAGGGTACTTTTGTGGATGTTCTAAACACATGTGCTCGGATCAAAATAACCGACCCTAATCCACAGTGGATTGTTGAAACTATGCCTCAAGCTAGAGTCATGGGTGACATGTTATTGCTCCCAGACAGCACTGTTTTACTTATCAACGGTGCATCGTCTGGGGTTGCAGGTTGGGAAATTGGTCGTAACCCCGTTCTCAACCCAGTTGTGTACCGACCAGATAATGCATTTGGGTCAAGGTTCGAACAACAAAACCCCACCACCATACCGCGGATGTACCATTCTCAGCATTATTGGTACGCGATGGTAGAGTGATCGTTGGAGGTAGTAACCCCCACGATAAGTACCAATTTGGCAGCAACGTGCTTTTTCCAACAGAATTTAGATTGGAGGCATTTAGTCCTGGGTATCTCGACGCCAAGTATGCGGATTTGCGTCCTACAATCATCAATCCCCTAAACCAAGCCAAAATCCATTACGGAAGAAAATTGACCGTTCAGTTCTCGCTTACGGGGACACTAGCAATGAATTCAGTGTTGGTGAAGATGGTGGCGCCGCCTTTTAGCACACATTCGTTCTCCATGAATCAAAGGTTGTTGGTTCTTGGTGCAGAGAACGTACAAAAGGTAGGGCCAACAACGTATCAAGCTCAAGTGACGACACCGCCTTCAGTAAATCTTGCGCCTTCCGGATATTACAATTTGTATGTGGTTCATCAGCAAATACCAAGCGAGGGCATCTTTGTTCATATTTACTGAGAACCTTGAAGTTACATTTCATTTCCAAAATGAAGAAACATAAATGGTTATCAGTTGAAAAAGAAAATGTTCATATACACAGATCAAGCTAGCTAAGAGTGCTAACTTGTCAGATGTAATTTCGATCACAATTTGCAAGTTGTACTTTCAATTTCTTTTGTAGTTTGTTTCTTATTTACCGAAATTGTAAAGCTTGTGTTTAAACTGATGAATAAAGTTGTATTTAAGTTATGTTGAACTTTTGCCTACTTACAAAATAGATCAATCGCACGCTACTAAGTACTCACAAGGGCACAAAATCAAAAGTAGTAAAGCAAGGGCAAATACAAGATTGATCTCATAGAAATTGCCTTAAAAGCCGAGTAAACAAGATTAATTTAAAAACGAACGATGGATTGACGGTGATTAAAAGGTAAACTAAACAAAATGAATCAAAAGGTAAACGATGGATGTGTTATTTAAAACTAAAATTGGAAATCGAAAGAGAGACAAAGTAGGAAGAATAGATCATCATATTATAGGTTTCACCATGCCCTAGCAAAATTGCTTAGTTACAACAAGAGATAAAAATAAAAGGAAGATATAACTCAAAATCCATGGTGATGCACATCTCAAGCTCTTCTTCTCCGTCAAACAAAAATTGTATGTGTATGGAGGCAATGTAAAGAGGGCATAAGGCACCTTATTTATATTAAAACAACACAATTCTAACTCTAAAAAGTACAATAAAAACTCCTAAAATGAAACAAAGACCTAAACAAAAAGAACACAAACTAGGAAAGAATCATATTCTTAGCTTGGGAAACACGTAATCTGACTTGCAGGCTTGATTTGGGATCGTTCCATCTTCTAGAAAATTTCAACAAGGTAACTAGTAACTCTTTTTGTTAGCTTTCCAGGTATGGAACATTAACTAGGAAAAATTGGGAAAGTTTTCAAATCTTCATTCGAGCAAGTACACAATCCTGAAGGCAATCAATTTGTTGGTATATGATCCAACCCATGATCAATGTTCTAGATTATTCTAGTAAGCAAGTGAGGTGGCTAGAGCATGCTAGACAATTCTAGCATGTTATTAAGTTGATGGAAGAAGCTAGAGAGTACTAGCTTCCTTGGTTGCAAATGGAAAGATCTAGAAGCTACAATTTTGTGGCTAGTCTAGAATTATCTATGGTAGATGTTTGAATAATACATTAGAAACTAGTAGAATGCCAAACTCTCACCTATAAATATGGGTGTGATGTTGTAGTGAAGTAACCAATTAAGAACCAAGTGTGAGTAGCAAAGGATCAAGTCCAAAGCTAGAGTTCCACTCCAAGAGTGAGAGTGAGAGTGTTCCACTACACATTGTGAGTGAAGTTTAAAGTGATAGAAAGTGTGTGTCATACTTTCTTGTATCCATCAAGCCTTGTCTTTGGCTTGTACCAACATTCCTAACACAATCAACTTCCGCGAGATTGTCTTAGTAAACTAGAACATTTGGCTTTGTATGAAATTATGAAATTTGAGCACAATGATTCTCAATCTCTTAGCTCTCTCTTCCAGTTGGCTTTGCATAAAAATTCCTCTGAAAAGTCGATTTATCTTCAAAACCCTTCTAAGTGTGCATATCGGCTGAAATTGGGAAAATAGAAGTAATGAGGCTCTTTTAAAACCAATTCCTTAACAAAACTTAGGAATAATAATTGACATCAAGAAATAAAACTTATCAGGCACTATTGGATAATATATTACTTGCAAATTTTTTGGTATTTGCAAGTTGCACCTTCAATTTTCTTTTGTATTTTGTTTCTTTTTGCTGTATAGTTTGGATCATTACATGGTAACTTAGACAAAATTTTGTAAGTTTGTATTACTAGATGTTTTACAACTCCAGCCTCTGAACATTAGAGGTGTTTCTCGGATGTTGAAGTTGAACTAACAGATTTCGATTTTGTCGCTGCAATATTTCAGAGAGGAAGTGTTTATAAACAACAATTTATTACCTAATTAGCGATTACTACTAACGTGTGCGACACGAGTCAGTCCTCTCGAATTAGATGGCTGCATTATTTCTGAGCTTGTGAAATTTGAAATCATGCGCCATCGTTTCTTTTTGGTACATAAACTATGTGGATTTTAGAACTCAAATAACGAAACAAGCAAGGCTTTGAGATCTCTATTAAGTCCTCCTTCCACAAGGCACCCAAAAACTTTAAAATTCGGGTTGGATTTCTTCCACTCGAAAACACGACCTAGTGTTTAATGATGCATCAGGTTGCCCCATTAGTTAAGATCCAGTCTAGCTAGCTCGGTTTGTTAACTTGTAACATCCTAGATGAACAGATATGGTTTGCCTGGAAAAAACTTGTCCCACTTTTGGTAATCAAGTTGCAGAATTGCAATGTTGATGTTAATGTTGGCATGGAGGAGTAGCTTTCAGATCTTTGATGGAAAAATCGAATTGCCCAATAATTAAAAACCCATCAGTTAGAAAGTTCATTCAATCAGTTTCCTTCCGTATATGATAATATCCTATAACAAAGTTCTTGTCTATTAGCTGATTCGCTCCTTAAATCGTTTTAAGGATGATTACGTTGGAGAAAATGGAGATATGTTTAAATTAAGCATAATTACAAGATAATTCATAAAGAAACCATCATGCATTCAATTACAACTACTGCCTTTAATCGAAATATATTTTCTGTTTATTTTTAGAATGTGATATTCTGAAATACTTTGACAGGAAGGAATTCAAAAGGGTTGGTAGGAAGGTGTGCACCTTGTGTTGGCCAACTGACCCTAATCTACATACGCAACTGAGTTGTGAAAGTTCGACTCTTATCCTCTATTTTGACCCTAAACTAGTGTATTTCATGGAAATGATTTCAAATTTGGAGTCAGAGGTAGGCACAAGTTTCTTTAGAACTAAAAAGAGCGAAAGAAAAGCTTATAATTTTGTTCTACGGAATCACAAGTTGTTTATGGGTCGTTTTCAAGTATTTGAGTTAACAGTCAAAAAATGCCGTTAAGAAACCGTCATTCAGAGAAACTCCATATGAACAAGTCATGCATATTGGATGCAATTTCAAACACGTTTAATTGGAATCTGCTGTTCTTATCTAGTAATTAATTAATGTCAATTACTTCATCAAGTTGAACATTGTTGCTTGTGACTTGTGTATGGAAACAGAGTGCCTACCTAACTTCTAGTTAATCTCTAAAACCTTCTTATCCTTCTTCTTATTTTACTTGTGAAAAAGATGCTTGCTGAGCTGAGAAGATTGGACGTCTATGGTCCTGGTTATCAAAGTGGAAAAAAATATATAAAGTACGTCTAAATTATATATTTGGAAATGTTTTATTTATTAATTAGTACATCAATATCTTTAATTATTATTATTTCTTCGGTTTGAGTGGCTGGACTAAACTCAACAAACCAAAACATTATAAACAGCAACATTCCTGGATAAAGACAGGGGAGCATTCTCAAGAGTATGAAACAAAACTTAATTCTCTTCTCTCTGTAAATACAAATTCGCATTGCCAATTCTTGTCAAGAAAGTCTTTGCACGTACGTATTGATTAGGCTAAACAAGGAGTGAGAACTTCAAACACTATTGATTGGTACATCAATATTGAAACTAGATAATTAAGGTAGGTCATTTTAAAAGCGTTTAAAATTCGGAGTCCTCATCAAATAATATTTCTTGCATTATATTTTTGTCTCTCCACCAGCAACGGTTTTGTCTCCTGGTGGTAAGAAAAAAGGTTTATTCCCTTTGCCTATGGTGCTTCTAAGTTCATGAATCAAAGGTTTGACTCGTACAGTTTGGTGGTTTTGTCTCCTTGCAAGCACGCATGGCTGCTAATCATTCTTCAGATTCATGAATTAAGAGTTTTATTCAAATTCCAGATATAATAAGTGAGGAAACTTTCACGATGCTCTCGAACTAACAATATTCTTCGACCAAAACTAGAAAATAAAGGGCACTAAGAATTTTCACACACAGAATGTTGCAAAGATGGTGTATGGTGGATATATATTGTAAAATACTGAGACGTGCCTTTTTTATTTTGCACGCCCCAACCATTTAAGAATTGAGATGATAATGTCAAAACTAGCCAGATCGATTTTCAATTATTGTGAGAATATAAGATCAGAATGAAGTACATTATAAACTTATTGGAAGAATTTATGTGCGTGACCAACCGTACATTATAAACTTATTGGAAGAATTTATACGCGTATCCATAAGACATTCTGATTGATCTTCCTCAACCGTATATATGCATATATAATCATGAGAATAAACTAATTAAGGAATATCTCATCTAATAACAGTGAAGAATTAATTAATGGATCATGATTTGACTTTCTCATGTTTTTTTTTTAATGAATTTATATAATTTTACTCAGAAACTTTGATAACCATATCCTTTTTTTTGTAGAAAACGTAAATGTCATGTAAAACATTGTTTTCGTTAAGCAGAAGATGCTTTGTTTAAAGCTATAGCTAGGGACCTAAACAATGTGTAGAACATGCTCACACTATATTTATCTGTTTTGCGAAAGAGATATTTGAACTGATTCGAGCCACCGTGTAAAGCTAGCATGCAACTAGCTTTAGATATATGTATATATTTAGGGATGGTTTGGGGTTACTTAAATGTTTTTAAAAGCAGCTTCTTAAAAAAGTTGGAGTCTTAATTGTGTTTGGTTCATGAAACCAAAGTGTTTTTTTTTTCTAAGTTCGTGTGTCCAAAACAGCAGAAAGCATAAACAACCCTACACATGCTTGCACTTTTTTTCTGTAGGAAAATGAATAGTACCAATTAATAAAACTTTCATATTGATAGTTCTACCCCCTATCATTTTTTTTTCTTCCTAAAAACACTTTTAGTACTATAGTTTACCAAACAATTACCAATTTTTTTCATAGTTGATTATTTTCATAGCACAGCAAAAACAATTTTGAAAAAAAAAAACACAGGAACTCCAAACTAGCCCTTCATTTGCTGTCGTATATGCTTCTCTATAAGTATGTTCGAAAATGAATCTGAGAATTTGTCAAAGAATACCGAAACTAGATAATTATGAAGTGAAGCTAAAAAAAAGTTTACATTTGAGTTCAAGAAATCGTTATGCACACAAATCTGTACAAAACTTGCAAGAAGAAAACTAGATAATCGGTTTCCTTTTCTTATTTAATCATATATAATTTGCTTAATAATCATAACCTGATGCTAAATATAAAATATAATATTGATGATCCATACATTCAAGTCATGTGATTGATCAATTCAATTGGAGGTGCATTCTCTGCCCTCCCATTTTCATACTATTTCCATCCCCTTTCGTTTTGTGTGGTCACGGTTAAGCCACATCAACATTTTATATTCTTATTACTTTATGTTATATTATTTTTATAAAAAAATAATTAAAAATGTTGACATGATTTAACCGTGACCACGCAAACAGAAGGGAATAAGAAGAGTATGGAAATGGAAGGGCAGAAAATCCACCTATGAGTCAATTAGTTCAAGTTACAGCTGCATGGTTTTAAAATAAAATAAATTTACGTTACAGGACATAGGGCTCGGACTCTGCTTTAGGAACTAGTAGCTGCCGGCCCCAAGCTATATACATACAAAAAAAACCCTAGATCGGCATTGTCGGCAGCAATGATATGCCATGCATTGCCATTAACTGGTTTCATTTCTCTTGTTTAATATTTGCAACAGGTGCAGACCATATAGGAAGAGAGATTGACCCATCGATATATTAGGACAACATTTACACACACACACACATATACATATACATATACATATATATATATATATATATATATATATATATATTCAAACCAAAAGCCTCTTTATTTAGATACGATTCGATTATGGGTGGCCGTTTATGCCAAAACCCTCTTTCTTTGCACGTTTATATATATTCAAGCTTTTGCTTGTATGTTGAAGGTCTTTGTTAAAGTCAAATATTAGGGAATATAGGAATGGCCTTTTTCTGTCAGGGTAACCATTTAGATGATATAAGTATATATTAAAAAGTCAATGTATTTTAGGTAGGAAGTTTTTCAGAGGTAATGTTATCCCTACACTCATTTTTACTTCTTACCTACCCAATTTTCGGCTGTCATATCGAATGAACTGAAGAAAATACTTGATTTTATCCCTAAATTACAAGATTCATTATTGTACAATAGAACTAGTTGTATACATTCAGAATGTATCAATAAAGTACACAATTTGCCGTGAAATTCTTTTTCAACATGGTATTAGAGCGAATTTTGTTTGAACTCGAATATTGGGTTTGTATTCTTTCTAAACAGCATTGTTGGGTGTGGTTTAAGTGTGTAGTATTAACGTGCTTGTCTTTACTTTCTCGATGTGGAAGTTCTCTTCACGTGTGACCCATAAATATGTGATCACATGTAAGGGGGCATGGTAGAAATCCCACATCGGAGATTTGACAAAACAAATTACCATTTATATACAAATGGTTCCATTCGTAATTACACTGAGATCTTTTAGAATAAAATCTCACACACCTTTTGGGCTACAGGTTGTTAGGTTAAGAACAACATCGGTGTTGAACCATTTGGCCCGTCTCTCTGAAACTATACCAATAATATGACTCTTGAACACAAAAATTTATGCATATCTTTGTATCATAATATCATGGACACTGAATGCTAGTAATGTACTTGTGCCATTGAAATATTTTCTCTTTCTGATTGGTCTAATCAAAATTAAGAGTGATGAGAATATATAAGATGGCAAAGTTTTGATCGCAGGGAGGTTTGACCAAGCGTTATATTTAGTTACTGGAATATAATATATTTATTGCCGTCACCTTGTCAACTCCCTCAGCCATACACGCATTGGACAACCTTTACATTATTATTAGGATGCAAGATTGTACAATTAATACAGACCAAATGTCCAGAAAATAAAGAGAAGTGCAATGGATATCTACCAAATGGAATATTAGAACCATGCATGATCGAGAATCTAATTAATATTATTGTTCTGATCTTAGTATTAACCTAACAAGAGCAGCTTTCTGCAATACACATTGATAAGTTTGCTTCCCAAAAATGAATGTATATACACAAAAATTTAT
The DNA here is from genome assembly GCF_916048215.2 of Malus sylvestris. Taxonomy (NCBI): domain Eukaryota; kingdom Viridiplantae; phylum Streptophyta; class Magnoliopsida; order Rosales; family Rosaceae; genus Malus; species Malus sylvestris. Next base: position 1,298,954 of record NC_062267.1, on the reverse strand, counting down.
CTTTCATATACCAAAATATATAACATCATTCAACTGGAAATTAAGTTCAAAATTAAGAAGTTAATAATTAGAGTTCGAAAGATAGTTTTCACTCTTGACGACTTATTTCGATTTTTGACCTAAACAAGCAATCATTTCATATTTTGTCTCTAATTAATATATGTATGCATTAAACTGATCAATTGTTTTTTATACGTACCTAGCATATGAACTAGAAATTAGAAAGACGAAACAAAGTTCATCAACCCAACGAAAGAATAAGTCGATAAGCTTAGGTATACCTAAGATATGTACCAGAAAAAACGAAATAAAATTGATCAACCAACGAAAGAATAAACATTTAACAAGTATAATTATAAAATTAAAAACAAGAAGAAGACCTGGCTAGTAAGCTTAGTTAGCATTCCCATTGTGAATTGCTCTTCAACTACAACAGTCCTTTTCACTAACCGGACAACTTGTCGGTCCCACTTGTATATAATATAGAATGGGTAGCTGAAACCCTAGTATTTAAGGAGCTCCAGGTAATGAGTTGAGACAGACCCACAAAGCTAAAAGCAACCAATTAAGAGATTCAAAAGGACCACGTAAGCAAAATCCAAGAAAGAATGAAGACAATTAGTCTCATTGATCTTTCACTTCTGTTGTTAATAATCAATTTCTCTGTTCTGACGGCCCACGCTGCGGGTGGCAAATGGCAAGTGCTGAAAAACGTTGGCATTTCCGCCATGCACATGCAGCTCTTCAAAAACGACCGCACCGACTTCGGCAAATCCAACTTGTCCTTGCCCAACGGTAACTGCGTCAATAACGACTGCACCGCCCACTCCGCCGAGTTCGTCGTCCAAACCAATGCCGTCCGCCCCCTCACGGTCTTATCCGACGTCTGGTGCTCCTCCGGCTCAATGGACGCCTACGGAAACTTAATCCAAACCGGCGGCAACAACATCGGCGAGCGCCGCGTTAGAGTTTTCACGCCCTGCACGGGTTGTGATTGGAAGGAAATTGTGGACGGCTTAGCTGCTCGCCGTTGGTACGCCACTAATCATATTCTGCCTGATGGACGCGAAATAATCATCGGTGGCAGGGGGCAATTCAACTATGAATTTTATCCAAAGACAGCGTCTACAAGCAATGTCTACAGCTTGCCGTTCCTTTCGCAGACCAATGACCCCGGTCAAGAAAACAATCTATACCCTTTTGTTTTTCTCAACCCTGACGGCAACTTATTTGTTTTCGCTAACAATCGAGCTATTTTGTTGGACTACGTGAAGAACGTCGTCGTTAAAACCTACCCGCAAATACCCGGTGGCGACCCGAGGTCGTACCCCAGCACGGGTTCAGCCGTATTGCTACCATTGAAGAACTTGATGGCTCCATCTGTTGAGGCTGAAGTTTTGGTCTGCGGTGGAGCTCCAAAAGGGTCTTTTGTCCAGGCAAACAAGGGTACTTTTGTGGAAGCTCTAAACACATGTGCTCGGATCAAAATAACAGACCCTAATCCACAGTGGATTGTTGAAACTATGCCTCAAGCTAGAGTCATGGGTGACATGTTATTGCTCCCAGACAGCACTGTTTTACTCATTAACGGTGCATCATCTGGGGTTGCAGGTTGGGAAATCGGGCGTAATCCGGTTTTCAACCCAGTTGTGTACCGACCTGATAATGCAGTCGGGTCACGGTTCGAACAACAAAACCCTACCACCATACCACGGATGTACCATTCCTCAGCATTATTGGTACGTGACGGTAGAGTGATTGTTGGAGGTAGTAACCCACACGATAAATACCAGTTTGGCAGCGATGTGCTTTTCCCAACAGAACTGAGATTAGAAGCATTTAGTCCTGAGTATCTCGATGCTAAGTACGCGAACTTGCGTCCTACAATCATTGCACCTGGAAACCAAGCCAAAATCCATTATGGAATAAAATTAGCCGTTCAATTCTCTCTTACGGGTACGTTTACAAAGAATTCAGTATCGGTGACGATGGTGGCGCCGCCTTTTAGCACGCATTCATTCTCGATGAATCAAAGGCTGTTGGTTCTTGCTGCGGAGAACGTACAACAGGTAGGGCCAACAACGTATCAAGTTCAAGTGACAACGCCGCCTTCGAAAAATCTTGCGCCTTCCGGATACTACATTCTCTACGTGGTTCACCAGCAAATTCCAAGTGAGGGCATCTTTGTCAAAATTTACTGAGAAATTTGAAGGTACATTTTCTAGTGTGTATAATATAAGTTGAAAAAAATGAAATAAAAGGTTCATGCAGGGAGAGAGATCAAGCTAGCTAAGAATGCTAACTTATCACATGTAATTTCGATCAAGTTGTAATTTTCTATTTTCTTTTGTATTTTGTTTCCTCTTTTTTTTTCACTAAAATTGTAAAATGTGTAACTTTGTATCTAAACTGATGATGAATGAAGTTGTATTTCGTTATTTCCACGAACTTTTGGCGCCAATGTTAGACTTATTTTGAGTTATCAATTATTTTGTAAATGGAATTACTTAAGAGTCAATGACTTGGCTTCCAAGTTAATTGATTCTCATAGTGATTTGTGGATTGTCTTACAGCGAGTGCATAATCATATATTACTTGAAAAGATGTGGTTTATGAAAATCCTTAAATTAACTTGGGGAAAGGATCCTCTCCAAATCCTTTCCACCAAGTTCATCAAGGCACACAATCCGGGCCTTTAAAATTTGATATAACAACTAAAATTATTATAACTTTTAAAGTGGGTTCCTGTTTGTAGCCGTTTGATCAAATTTCAAAGACCCGAATTGTGTGTCTTTGTGAACTTGGTGAAAATGATCCAGAGATGATCCTTTTCCATTAACTTGGGTCCAGATTAATGCTAATTAAGTGTTGTCCTTCGTGGCTTTTTCGTGGATCTAATGATGATATCAATTGTACGAAGGACTGGCTGTGAAAGTACAGACTAATTAGAAATGTAGCCAAGTCAATTATATACGCATGATTGCCTCGCTGTTTTGTAGTATCTGTTTACTGTGCAACGGTATAACTATCGCAAAAGAACTGCTTTGGCGATATTGAAGGTATCACCATGCAACGTGACATTGCCACATGACATAGAACCTATGTGGTAAAGAGCTTATTTGGTCACTTTGTTGAATAAAAACATAAAATCCTACGTCGGCTATCTTACACAATAAATCATAACTTATATCAAATGATTTTATTTTTAATTAAATTGAGGTCTTTTGCATAAAAATCTCATAGTGCATGATTGATTAATGCCATTAGTGGTGAATTCGTGACTCGTCTCTCTAAAACTTTAACATTGTATCAAAACGGATTGTCAAATTTGGGCCTAAATGGATTTAGTTACAAACATGACTGATGTAGCACCACATGTGGCCCACTCCAAATGGTTCAACGTACGTAAAAATATAATTCCCACATCGGCCATCTCACAAAATAAATCACAACTTATATCAAATAGTTTCACTTCTAAATGTATCAAGGTCTTTTGCATAAAGTCTCACACCTATTGAGTGCAAGGTGATTAAGTGAAGACAACATCAGTGTTATTTGTAATGGACCGCAACCCGTCTCTCTAATTTAACACACTTGTTTTGTGCAAACAACACCTCTATCTAGCTCTTGGATGCTTTACAAACCATTGAGGCCCTGATTAGTTGCTTTTTATTTGTTTCTTTAATTTTTATTTTTTGCAGTGTAATGCTGTTTCTTATTCCGCTCATTGTATGCTATAGCTAATGGCCTCTGCTGCATCAGAAGACGCAGTGGTGGCACTTTGGGATCTCTATCCTCCTCGAACGTGAACCGATATCGCCTCTAGGGTACTGTACTATTGTGGTCCTAGGATGAAATGTAGCAAGACAAATATGTTACTACAGCTTTCCCCCAATGGACCAGTTTTCGTATAAAAAGTCAAGAAATTCCTGACTAGCGAGAATAAAGATTTTAAGAAAGAAGAATAGTCTCCGCTCTCTCTGTGGACGCTGGGCTTGATTCTGAACCTATCTGGTTGCTTTACAATGGTTGCTTCCTTGAAAAAGGGATTCAGTTGCTACGGTGCTTCAACCGACAATCGTATTAGGAGTAGCAGAGATATAATACGGGGGCTCAGTTGTGGTATGCTTAGATTTATAGCTACATGTTTGTAACTAAACAACAGAGCCAAACTCACAGTGGATGATGTGGACATGTACATGTGGTTTGGTCCTTCATCAAATGGCATCGGCGAGATATGCCACGGTGTACCCGAACAGAGGTGTCAAATTCTTGGTCCTTGGGGCAGGTTGTTGCTGCTTGGAAGCTATTAACTTCATCTTTGTGGATGATAAGAGTCCACATTCTTGATTATTTAGAGTGACCAATATCACCCTCGAAATATGTTTGAATGTTCTTGAATGGCTACGTACATCCCCTGGATTCTGAATTCTCATAAGTTGAACTTGTCTGTCATGACTTTAGGTTTCCATTATTTCGCTCGGCCCCCATTGCTTCGTTATTTCAGAGAGTAATAATTGGTGAGTACTAATAACGCGTGTGACAGTTGTTCTCTGGAATTGGATGGCCTCATAATTTTTGAGCTTGTAAAATTTGAACCATGTGTCCTATCTTCGGGTACAAAACCATGTGGTATTTGGAACTCAGATAACTAAACAAAGCAATGCTTTGAGGTCCCTATGAAGTCCTCCTTCCACAAGGCACCCGAAATCTTTAAAACCGAACCGGTTATGGGCTTCGATTTCTTCGACTCGTGCGGATGACCTAGTTTTAATGTTGCATCCCAGCAGGGGTCCCCCATTCATTAAAACCAGTCTAGCTGGGTTTTTACTTGTTAACACCCTATATGAACATATTGTTTTGCCTAAAAGGCTTGTCTCACTTTGTTTTGGCAATGAAGTTACATAACGAAATGTTGATGTTATTGTGCTAATGAACCTAATGTCATTCATTCCCATGTGCTCTCTAATATATCATTCTCGGAGTAGAATTTTCTCCCTTATAAATTCCTCTCTTCTCCAGTCCCCTCCTATTTGAAAGTAAATTCCTTTCTTCTCCAGTCCTCTTTTATTTGAAAAGTCATGATTAAGCTACGTCAACATCTTATGTTGATTTTTTTTATAAATAAAAAAAGAAAAAAGAAAAGAGAAATGTGAGAGAAGAGGGGAGGAAAAGGGAAGGGATTCGGAAGGGAGAGAATCGTACTCCATCATTCTCTAACTTTCAGATTTATGATTGGGAATCCGATTTTTTTACACTTATATGGGCCAAATATTATTCAAAAGATTAGAGAAAGTTCATGAGTAATGTTATTCATACTATGTTTTTGTACCATATTTTCATATCACCTTAGGTGACATTTGATGTGGACAGCCACATCATTTGAATTAATCAAAAATTTAAATTTAGTTCATTATTTAATAAACTAGTAATTAAGAAAAATTAGTTAATTAAATGATGATTATGGTATACGAGGAGTCTTTCTCCTTCATTTCCTTGGGTTTTGCAAATTTTTCAAATGATGTGGTTGTCCACATCAGATGCCACCTAAGATGGTATAGAAATGTGGTATAAAAACATGGTATGAATAGCATTACTCAAAGTTCATTTCCAATCACTTTCCTTTTGTATATCATAGTTATATGAATATGATGCTATTATTATCAGGGGCGACCTCAAACTAACAAGGTTTTTCGCTTTACGAGGGTTAGAACGCAGTTTTACCCTTGTTTTCCAAAGATATTGTTTTCACGACTAGAACCCGTGATTGTTTTCATGACTAAAACCCGTAACCTTTTGGTCACAAAGGAGCAACCTTTCCGTTGCGCCCTCATATGATAATATTTTATATTTTATTTTTAAAAGGTCTATTGCTTGTCATTTTGAACAAGGATTTAGGGATGATTAAAGTGGAGAAGATCTAATGCATGTTAAAGTAAGACTTACAAAATAATTAAGCAAGAAATCGTCATGAATGATATGTTTATTTTTGAACTCAATAGGAACGAAGCTTCTTACGTAAGAGGTGGATTATTCGCAATTTAATTTGATCTACAACTAGATTGCAAATGTTTGTCCTCTGTCCGAAAGCCTTGGTTGTCTTTTGACCTAAATAGGTAAACAAACTTTTTGCATACAAGTGGTAAATTGCTCTGACAAATAGGTTTTCTTTATCGACTCATTGAGTTTTGTATTCAAACTCTTCTCCTCTTAGTAAGCTCATTTTATAGCAAAAATTTAAGTCGTGGATTTAAAAAAATAAAATAAAATTTACACAATCACGATAAGCTGTTAGTCGTTTTCAAGTATTTGAGTTAACCAAAAACAGCCCTTGTAGAAACAGCTATATGATACTATTATGATAAGGGGCGATCTCAAACTAACAAGGTTTTCAGCTTATTGGAAGGAACATATATTGTACGCAGCTTCATCCTTATTTTCTAAAGATGTTGTTCTCACGACTAGAACCCGTAACCTTTTGGTCACAAAGAAGCAACCCTTCCGTTGGTCCAAGACTCGTCCTCATATGATAATATTTTATATTTTATTTTAAAAAGTCTATTGCTTGTTATTTTGAATAAGGATTTAGGGATGATTAAGGTGGAGAAGATCTAATGCATGTTAAAGTAAGACACAAAATAATTCGGGAAGAAATCGTCATGAATGATATGTTTATTTTTGAACTCAATAGGAACGAAGCTTCTTTACGTAAGTAAGAGGTGGATTATTCGCAATTTAATTTGATCTACAACTAGATAGCAAATGTTTGTCCTCTGTCCGAAAGCCTTAGTTTTCTTTTGAACTAAATAGGTAAACAAACTTTTTACATGCATGTGGTAGATTGCTTTGACGGATAGGTGTTCTTCATTGACTCATTGAGTTTTGTATTCAGACTCCTTTCCTCTTAGTAAGCTCATTTTATAGCAAAAATTTAAGTCATGGATTTAAAAAATAAAATAAAATTTACACAATCACAAGAAGTTGCTTAATCGTTTTCAAGTATTTGAGTAAACAAAAAACAGCCTTGTAGAAACAGCCACTCGGAGAAACTCCATATGAACAAGTCATGTTTGATGCAAAATTCAAACACGAAAGAGGAATACACCAGAGTATAAGACGTTGGGAATCTGCTTTTCTTTTAGCTAGTAATTGATTAATGTTAATTACTTAATCAAGTTGAACCATGTTTCTTTGGTGCGGAAATAGAGTGCCTACCTAACTATTTTCGAGTTAATCTCTAAAACCTTCTAATCCTTCTCCTTAAGCACAAATAATCTGCAAACTGAAAGCAAAGTGAACCAAACGAAAGAGGAAAATACAATAATTTTGTTGACTTAGCAGAAATTAGTAATTTTATAATAATAAACTTCGACATCATGTAGAAAAGCATATAATATATATGAAGCTAGCTGAGCTGTGAGATGATTTGATATCTATGGTCATGGTTATCAAAGTGGAATTCGATAATATATAAAAGCAACAACCAAAGTGGGAAATATATGTTAATTATCATGTTGGAAATATTTTGTAAGATCCCACATCGTTCAGGGGAGTAGATCATGTAAGTCTTATATGTATATTTTCATCTCTACCTAGCACGAGATCTTTTGAGAGCTCACTGGCTTCGAGTTCCATAGGAATTCCGAAGTTAAGCGAGTTCGCTCGAGAGTATTCCTATGATGGATGGCCCACTAGGAAGTTCTCGTGTGAGTCCCCAGAAACAAAACTGTGAGGGTGTGGTCGGGGCTCACAGCGGACAATATTGTGCTACGGCGGAGTCAAACCCAGGATGTGATGGGGGTTCAGGCCAAGATGTGACAATTTGGTATCAGAGCCAATTCCTGGCCGTAAGTGTGCCAACGAGGACCTCGGGCCCCTAAGGGGGGTGGATTGTAAGATCCCACATTGTCCAAAGAAGTGGATCATGTAAGCCTTATATGTATATACCATATCTATCTAGCACGAGGCCTTTTGGTAACTCACTGGCTTCGGGTTTCATCGGAATTTCGAAGTTAAGCGAGTTCGCTTGAGAGCATTCCCATGATGGGTAACCTACTGGGAAGTTCTTGTGTCCCATAAACAAAACTGTGAGGGTGTGATCGGGGCCCAAAGCGGACAATATCGTGCCACGACGGAGTCGAACCCGGAATGTGACATATTTTATTATTAATTAGTACAATATATTTTTTTTTGGAAGTAATATTAGGAAGACCAATTTTTTTAATCAAATTTGCAAACTAAATGATGTGGTTGTAGATGATTAGATTATTAATTAAGTATCGATTAACGTGTTTATTTATTATTGATAACACATCATTTGATTTGCAATTTGGTTTAAAGAATTTAGTGTCTCTATCATTATTATTATTATTATTATTTGGTTGAGGGGCGTGACTAAACAGAAGCAGTTGGGCAGATCCCAGCGTACGTAATCTGTTTTATTTAAATTAAAAAAGGGATGCAAAGGCTTAACGTACATCAATAATGAAACTAGATAGTTAAGGTTGGTCATTTAAAAAAATATAATTTTTTGAGTCCTCATCAAATCATATTTCTTGCATTATATTTTTGTCTCTGCAACAGCAATGGTTTTGTCTCCTGATGTTAAGCAAGATGGTTTATTCCCTCTGATGCTTATAAGTTCATGAATCAAAGGTTTGACTCGTAGAGCTTGGTGGTTAACAAGAAGCACGCATGGCGGCTATCATCAGTCTAATTCATGGAGCATTTGAAGCTAATGAAAGATATAGTGCAAAATCGAGCGTCCTGATGTTTTAGAATTTATACAATTGACGCCATTTAATGAGATAATGTTTAGTTGTTGTTATGGATTAAGAGCTTCAATTTCTATATGGCGTAGTGTCTTAAATCGGACTAAGAACTCTCCCACGAAGAATGGGCATATCAACAACAATAAAATACGAACAATATATATACGTGTATATGAATACATACAAATACGGATGGTATATATTCTATAATACCTTGTATAATACCAAGCCGTGCTTCTTCTTTTTTTTTCCACGACCCGACCAATTTGAGATGATAATGTTAACACTGGCCAGCTCGATTTCCAATTATTAATTGTAAGAATAAGTAAGATCATAAATACGGTTATAAATTAAGTAAGATCATAAATACGGTTATAAATTTACTGGAAGAATGTATGTGTCTGACCAACCGTATCAAAGTGATTTTATTTGACTTTTGCTCCTTTTTAAAAAAATTTGAGTTAATATATTTGACCTAAAATCTGGTAACCATATCCTCTATTTGAATCGAATTTGTGGTCATTTGTTTCATCTTGGATTAATAGTGAGGGTCAGAAAACTACCTGTTACATATAGGACTTGCCTTTTGATTTCTAACTTTAGGCTTGTGTCATCATTTATTTGTCAAATTTATAATATAATCGCAGATAACACTATACCGCAGTAGTGGAAAACAATAATGCATATATATGCACTCTGGTGTGGGTATGATCACATGCCAACTGATTCTCTCTCTCCTAACATTTAACAATTTAATCTACTAGCGTTGTCGTTTGTTAAAAAAAAAAAAACATACATATCCAATTGTAAACTAAAGTAGTATAACCTAAAGAAAGTTACAAAACCAACAAACACAAGGATGATTATGATGTCTTAAATCAGCAAATCCATATGCCGTATATGTTTTATTTTCTTCTATAAATATGTTTGAAAACGTGAATGAAAAGTTGTTGGAAAAGATGTTGAATAGTGTAATAGAATAATATTATCTTATTAAACTTTAAAAAAGTGTTTATAGCAAGAATAATCAAGAAGAAGAAAAATATGGTCGGTTTCGTGTTATAGTTTTCTTTAATGATATAGTTTTTTTTTTTTTTTTGTTGAAACGATATATTTTCTGAAGTTCCATAAATTCAATGCATGCGATTGATCAAGTCAATTAATCTATAGCTTTTAATCTTGATTTATTGTTATAAAACTCAAATTACAGCTGCAGAACTTTAAAATAAAATAAAATTAGAGTACGGGCCATAGGGGTCGTCGGACTTGGCTTTAAGGAACTAGCTGCTGCCGGCCCCAAGCTATACAAAAAGACATCCATCGGCACTGTCGGCGGCAACTATATTGACCGATCAATATGTTAGTAGGACAACAAGTACATATAATCAGCGTATCAATTAGACAAACACAAACAACAGAAAAGAAGAACAAACAAGTAAAAGTAAATCCAAGAGTGCCGACAAATCAAGGAGTTCATTTACAATAACAAAACCCTAAAGTCATCAATTAAAAAATTTGAGGTCAAATACCGGCCAACGTCTAAATTAGAGACCCTCCTGCCATTAAAAAACATGCTCAAAAAATACACTACCCGTCGAATAAATACATTCCATATAGTATCATTGGCTACAAGAGAGTTAATCCCCGGCTAAATAGTAGAAAAATCGAGGACAGATAGGAAATGATCGGAAAAAAGTGCTTCAAAGACAATATATTTGAGTATGGCTTCTTTCTTTACACGTGTATGTATTCAAGCTTCTGGATGTTTCAGGTCTTTGTATGGAGGTTTGAAATCCCAGAAAATTAAGAGAAATGCAATGAATATATCTACCAAATGGAATTTAAATAGATTTTTTTCTATTAAATATTTTATGTAGTTAGAACCATGCATGATTCAGTGGGCGCACCCAAACCATGGTCAAATTTCATGATAAGAAATTAATATTATTGTTCAGGTATTGATTTAATTGGGAAGAACAACCTAACAAAAGCAACAATCACTTAACTCTCACCCTGCACTGCACGTATTCTGCAGTAGAAATTGATATTGCTTGGTGATTGCGTATTTATTTATTTTTATTTGAAAAGAAACGAGACTTGGCGTAAAATTGAGCACAGTAATGTTCTAAAATTTATACAGCCAACTTCACTTAGTGAGATAATTGCTCAAAGGAAACGTTGGACTTATAAGAGGGAGTACAGACTAAATCTTGGAGGTGAACATCCTGCATGATATTATCAGATTTAATCTCGCTTGAAACTGCATAATTATCTATAGATATTGCAAATTAGCTAAACAAGGAGATAGCTCATGCAACAATGTGAAATGAATATGAATGAATTTCACCTCCTGCAAGCAAAAACTTAAATTTTCAATCAGACGGAAGATTCTTGCTCTTTTTCATTAAATAATTGCAGCTGCCAAATATACGATCCATCACCCTAAAAGGCGACCCCAAACTAACAAAATTTCCCACTTTGCAAGAATCAAAAGGAGGGAGAAACGTCTATGGTACACAGCTTTATCCTTGCATTTGTAAAGATGCTATTTTCACAATCCGAACCAGTGACCTTTGGGTCACAAAATAGCAATATTTTTGTTGCGCCAAAGTTCACCCTGTACGATCCATCACTCTCCAACACAAAAATTTCTCATGCAAACCAAAATGACATCATCGAGCTGAAAAGTTCAAAATTAAAAAGGTTGAAATTATAATTGAAAAAATAGTGTTCACTCTTCATGAGTAAATTAAGATTTAGATTTTGTCCCAAAACAAGTAATCATAAGTTTATTATTCTGTCTCTTAAAAAAGAATATTACAACAACCAAAATATACATTAAAAATGAATATTTCCCCATTTACCAAACATATGTATAATAAAAAGACGAAATAAATTCATCAACCAACGAAAGACTAAACCAGTAACAACAAAAAAAAAGAAAAAAAAAAGAAGGATTCAAAGCACACACCTAAACTCTAGCATGCTTATCCAGGATCCTACTGTGTAAACTCAGATTAATTAGATTGAATTGTTCTTCAACTCAACAGTTACAGTCGCTCTCACTTACCGGATACCTGGTGTCGGTCCCACGCGTTTATAATATACATATGGTACGTCTATTTAAAGAGCTGCAGGTTGAGAGTTGAGACAGACCCACAAAGCTAAAGCACAAATTATTAAGAGATTCAAAAGCAGAAAAAATGAAGTCAATTTGTCTCATTCTTTCATTAATCCTCTTCTCAATTCATTTTTCTCTTACCCACGCCGCTGGTGGCAAATGGCAGCTCTTGCAACAAAGCGTTGGCATTTCCGCCATGCACATGCAGCTCCTGCGCAACGACCGCGTCGTCATGTTCGACCGCACAGATTTCGGCAAATCTAACCTGGCCTTACCCAACGGAGAATGCGTTAGAAACGACTGCACCGCCCACTCCGCCGAGTATGATGTCAAAACTAACACAGTCCGCGCTCTCACTCTTTTATCCGACGTTTGGTGCTCTTCCGGAGCTGTAGCCCCCAATGGACGCTTAATCCAAACTGGGGGTAACGGCGCTGGAGATCGCCGCGTTAGGGTTTTCGAGCCCTGCACGGGTTGTGATTGGAAGGAGTTTGCGAATGCCTTAGGCGCTCGCCGTTGGTACGCTACCGATCATATTTTGCCCAATGGACAGCAGATCATCATCGGCGGTAGGCGGCAATTCAACTACGAGTTTTATCCAAAGACCGGGTCTTCGAGCAAAGTCTACAGCTTGCCCTTCCTTGTGCAGACCAATGACGCCGGCGAGGAAAACAATCTTTACCCTTTTGTTTTCCTCAACGTGGATGGGAATTTATTTATCTTTGCCAATAATCGAGCTATTCTATTCGATTATGCAAAGAACAAGGTCGTCAAAACCTATCCACAAATACCGGGCGGCGACCCAAGGTGTTACCCTAGCACAGGTTCAGCCGTGTTGCTGCCGTTAAAAAACTTGGCGTCTCCGTCTGTTGAGGCTGAGGTTTTGGTTTGCGGCGGAGCTCCAAAGGGGTCTTTTGTCAAGGCAAATCAGGGTACTTTTGTGGAAGCTCTAAACACATGCGCTCGGATCAAAATAAACAACCCGAAACCCCAGTGGGTTATGGAGACTATGCCTCAAGCTAGAGTCATGGGTGACATGTTATTGCTTCCAGATGGCACTGTTCTACTCATCAACGGTGCATCATCAGGAGCTGCAGGTTGGGAAATAGGGCGCAATCCGGTTCTCAACCCGGTTGTGTACCGACCTGACAACGCAATTGGATCACGGTTTGAACAACAAAACCCTACCACCATACCGCGGATGTACCATTCCACCGCGATATTGTTACGTGATGGTAGGGTACTAGTTGGAGGTAGCAACCCTCATGAAAAATACGAGTTCACCGACGTGCTTTTCCCAACTGAATTGCGATTAGAGGCATTTAGTCCTGATTATTTGGACGCTAAATACAATAACTTGCGTCCGCAAATCGTTGCGCCCATATCACAAGCTAAGATCAACTACGGAAAGAAACTATCCATTCAGTTTTCGGTGAAGGGAAACCTAGCAACACAATCAGTGTCAGTGTCGATGGTGGCGCCCTCATTTAATACACATTCGTTCTCAATGAATCAGAGGCTGCTAGTTCTTGAGGCGGAGAACGTTAAAAGGGTAGGAACAACGGCCTACCAAATTCAGGTGACTACGCCGGCTTCCGGTAATCTTGCACCTTCAGGATATTATCTTCTGTATGTCGTTCATCAAAAAATTCCAAGTGCTGCCATCTGGGTACAAATTCTGTGATAAAATGAAGGTATTTAAATTTGTATACTATGTTTCCTCTTCCTTTTTATTTTATTTGAAAAAAAAGAAGATTAATTGTGAGTTGAAAAAATAAAAATGTTCATAGACAGATCAAACTACAAAAGCAAACAGTTTGATTAATTCTGTGTGTCGTTTTAAAGAATTAGGACCATGTAGCAATTTCCAATTTGTATTTGATTTTTCTTACCAAAGATTACAAGTTGTAATTAATCTAATGAATAAAGTTGTATTAATTTCCATCGAACTTTTTTTGGCGCCAGTGGATTTTTATGTACTTGCAAAGAGTTTATTTTGCAAGTTTTGCACACAAGTGGATCGGGTGTGGTTTCTACTCATGCGTTCTGAGTTTGAAACTACACTCTTTTAAATTATTGTAATAGTTTTAAATCTTCTCTCTCTTCTTAATAAGAGTTTTTAACAATTTATCATATCCGATTAATGTCAATAACTATCGTCAATGTAACGATGCACTGTATGTGGACAGATTGGTAATTAGAAAATGGTGCAGCCTAGTAGATAATGATGATTGTTAATCTTGAACGATCAGTGCATCTTTTGAATACATGGCGAGTGTTTTTTATTAATAAAGATGCCTATTTTTTTTTATTGAGTACAACGATACCTGTAAATTTAAGGGGTGTGCTATTCATACACCATTTTTTACTTCTCACACATTCTTTATTAATTTATGTCCGTTGATCTTCTTCATTTCATCCGATCTGACGGTCAAAAATTAAAAAGATATATGAAAAATAAAAAGAAATGTGTAGATATCACATCCCAAATTTAAATATCGGTTGCATGGGATACCCCTCGTTCATGGCCCTAAGTGGGACCAATGCACAAACTGTGGGATTGTAGCCTTTCAGAATCCTTACAATTATATACGGGCCTGCAGCTTTTCGCATGGCCCTTGTTTTAAAACATGTGCAGAACAGCAATTAGATAGCTCTGTGGCTCCAGTAGTTACTATCACTGATCAATGTTGTTGGTGCTTGGTGGAACCCATCCGTTAAATGTGGGGAAGAACTCCAATTTTACTCAAATTTTTTCTGGTTTACCAAAACAATAAAGAATTTTTTTTTTTTGGTCAATACCAAAACAATAAAGAATACTGAGGCATATTTTGGTTTGCACTCAGGGGGCAAATCCATTTTGAAACAAGGTAGGTCAGCTCATTCCGCTTAGAATTCCTCACAGAAGAGCTGGGTGTTGCCGTTTGAAAATCTAAAATACCTTTAAAAGTTGCTCTATAATTGCTCGACGAGTTACCTCTGTGGGCATTGATAAGGATAGCTCACATACCTTTGTATGCATTGCAATGGGCTCTTTCGATAGGATTACTCGACATATGTTAGCATGCTCGCTCAAACGCTATTGAGTGTTGATCTCGGTCGATATGCTTGCTTAGAAGCTATTGATAACTGTTGATAGGCCTGCAACATGACTTGCAAATAACCTCAAGTCTACCAAGGCTCAATGAAATGGCAATTTGCATGTTATCATGTCAAAAAAATATTTGCACGTGCAATGCGCTATTCTTAATGACATCCCAATAATATTTTAAATGCTTTTGAAAATCAAAAATATTTATTTTAAAAACACTTTAATTTATTTGAAATACATTTCCAAACGAGGCATAATTTCATAATACTAAGAGAGTTTTAATGAAAAACACACGGTACTGTTCACTTTAATGAAAAACCTTATTTTTACACTAAAAAGTCAAACCTGGTACTATTCACTTTACCCTTTATTTTTTCCTTATCATTAAAACTCAAAGTTTTCAAACCTTTTTTCATTAGTTTTAATTAGAGGTGTGATATCCACACATCCCATTTTACTTCTCACACACCTTTTTAATTTTCGACCGTTGGATCGAATGAATTGGAAAAGATCAACGGACAGAAATTATCAAGAGAAGTATGAGAAGTAAAATGAGATGTGTGGATAGCACACTCCTTTCTTTAATACTAATGGCATACAACCATATTCCTTGGATTTGTGAACGAGTCGTGACTAGGAAAAACTCGGATAACTAGAAGGCAAAACGACATCGTTCCCAGTACATTCTCAAATCATCTCGACCCAGTTTACTTCTTCCTTCGAAAAATTGGAAGCTCTGGTGGTTCGATGGAGGCTAGCAAGAAGGGCTACGCGTGGGCAGTCTCAGCCGGGCTCTGCGCCGCTTCCGCCGCCGTTTCGGCGAAGCTCATCACTAATCAGGTGCCCTTCCGATATTCAATTTCACGAATTTAAGACCGTTGAATTTACATCTCAAAAACCCTAGAATCTCTTGATTTAGTAATTCGGGTGATTAATTTTGGGGATTTTCACAGATTGTAAAGTACTGTTTCGTGGTATTATTCAACGTGACAATGTGGGGGTGCTTTGTGCAAAGCTTAAAAAATCTGTCGTCTCTGCAAGCTACAGCGACGAACTTTGCTACCAACTTCCTCACTTCTGGTCTGGCTGGATACTTTTTGTTTCAAGAACCCTTATCTGAGAAGGTAAATTCATTGTTTTTGTTCCGTTTTGTGTTAATTTTAATGAAGTTTTAGTCATTTACGCAACCTTACCCTTATTTGCAATTAGGCTGTTTCCATCACTCAAACATGTGACATTTCAGTCCCAAAGAAGCAACATTTTCGTTGCGTCAAGACTCGCCCTTTGTTTTCGTGACTTAAATGCTCAAAATTATTAATCTGCCAAGTTTCTTGTGTGATGCATTCACTGAATACAAATGTGTGGGGCAAATGAAAAGAAAAAATGAATGGATGACATTGTTGTCCTATGCAACATGTTTACTTATTTGAAAATGAGAAGTCGTTGATCATGAAAATGAAAGAAGGAATGAGTACGAGATTATGTCGTATTTGATATGATTCATGATTTTCAAGTATTAGATTATGGACTCACAATTTTCTTTTATTTCACGTTTTAGTAAATAAAAGGGAAGTTGGTAATTTGAATAATTCTAATACCCATGTTTTACTTGACGTGGGGACGAATCAGAATAACTCCAGTACTCATGCCATGTAAGTAAACAAGCCACCTAGTAGTAAGTGTTTAGGCCAGAAAAGTGGTGGGAAATGTTTGGCCTTCACTAGTAGGCCTCTAACTCTGTGGTCATCGATCAAACGATTCTGAAATTTATTTCAGTAAACGAAGAAATCGAAAACAACTGGTTCTTTTCACATAAAACATTTGAATGCGCCATGGGTTATATGGCTGCTAGTGTTTCTTATCTCTTAAAATCACAGAAATGGTGATAGAGCTTCTTCACCAAATATTTCGTTTCTCTGTTGGGAGAGGCCGTAGAATTGCGACTGCTTGTACATTGTTTTTACACCTGCATATAATTGTTCATGGTAAGAACATTGATAAAATGTGGCTTTAGCCTTGCTTGACATTTTTCATTTGCATATCTGATGGAAAGGCTTGTTGACAGTGGTTTGCAGGTGCCTTGCTCGTTGTCATTGGCGCTCTCGTTCTTAGTAAATCAAGTATCGAGAAGAATGTTCATACGGATTAATGTTTCTGCATTCCATTTCGCGTTCTCGCATTTGGTTGAGAGATTAGATAACTGTAGATTTTGCGAGGATGTACATATAACTAAACCGTTGAACAATCTGTTTTGTTTATGTGTGATTGTGCTTTTTTATGTAATTTTATACTTTGGTGACTCATTTTGTGAATAAGATTATTCGTTCATTTCATTTCATTGTATTCGTGTATCAAATAAACGAGTGTGCAGAAACAGAAAAACAGCGTGCGAAAATCATTTTCTGTACTTAAACCAGCTGGATTCCTATTTCCTTATTGGTCTTAATCGTGACGATTCCAATGGCTTGCTCCCTCTCTTCCTCTCGCGCTTCTTGGTCTTGTTCTCCGTCTTCGTGTCGTCCTCGGGAGATAGGCAAGGGTTTGGTCCTGTCATGGCTACTGGTTCAACAGACGATCTCTGGCAGAAATTTTAAGAAGGCGTTATGCATGGCAGTTTTGACAAAAGTAGTGTTTGTTGACTTTCTTTGGTCGTTAAATCTCCAGCCAAAGGTTGCCTCGCAATAGCCTACTCGCTCGAGTCTCGACCCAGACGAGTCAAATAGGTGGGTGCGTCATCTGTTTGTGGGCCTGGCCTGGCAAAATTCAGATTTTACTTTACTTTTTGGGCTAAAGCCCAACCATTGAAAAACAACCTCAGAGCTTTGTGTACAAGAAGCTGCCATCTTCATGAATCATGTTCACATGACCCAAAATATTGTCCACCTCGGTCAAGTTCTACCAAATAACCGGACCTAGAACACCAAACCAAGATAATAACTAAGGTCATCTCCAACCAACACGGTTAAAGAATTAAAGGGCTAAAAATAGCTTGTTTTGACACAAAAATCGTCTCCAACCAAGGGCTAGGTCAAAGGGCTTGTGGTCCCCATGCAGCCATAAATGAGAGAACCAGCCAAAGGGCTGGCTAAGAGCAGCTAGCCCTATAACCCAGCCTTCCAGTGCCAGAATGTCAAGTGTTACATTTTGCCAACCCTCCAACGTCAAAATGTCAAGCTTGACATTTTGCCACTCTCCAGCTAAACCCATTTGAATGTCAATAGCTAGCAACGGCTAGCTGACGTTATACTGCTGTTAGGTTACCGTTGGAATTTGATTTTTTTTTTTTTTTTTTTTTTTTACGAATTTAAAAAAAAATCTAATTTTTTTTCCTATAAATACCTAAGCCATTCCTACACCATTTCTCACCTACTTTTCACAATTCCATACTATCTTACCTCATTTTATTTTAATTTTTCACATTCTATTCTCTTATCTCTTCCAATAATCTTTCCTTTAATTTTTTCAATAATTTTCAAATGGCCACATCTGCAATGAAAGGAAGGGTTTCGACCCAAAAAGAAGATGAATCTCTTTGTAGGACTTATAGATAGGTCTCAGAATATAGTGTCAAAGGTAGTTCTTAAACAAGTGAAGTGTTTGGAAGTGTGTGAATTCTACTCCAATATCCAGCCAATTTATTAACATTGGAAGCTGAAGATAAGAA
Source organism: Malus sylvestris (assembly GCF_916048215.2). Lineage (NCBI taxonomy): Eukaryota > Viridiplantae > Streptophyta > Magnoliopsida > Rosales > Rosaceae > Malus > Malus sylvestris. The sequence continues at coordinate 1,280,307 of NC_062267.1, read as the reverse complement.
GTGTCACGCAAATAAGAATTCTAGCTAAAATTTGTACAACCAATTACATCTCGACATGTGGCACTCGAAACCATATCCAAAAAATTATTAAGATTACATAAAGATAAAAAATCTGGAGAATTACTCATGTTAACGACACGTGTCACTTGAAATCCTATCCAAAATATTATTAAGATTATATAAAGATAAGAAATCCGGAGACTTATTCATTTGGCAACAAGTGGCACTCAAAATATATCCAAAAACTTTATTTTAATATGGTAGTTCAATTTAAGTAATCATATTAATTCAATTAAAATAATAAATTATGTTTGACCTATAGCCCTTTGGCCCCCTCGGTTGGAGATGGTTTTTTGTCAAAGGGTTATGTTTGGCCTACGGTTTTTTAGCCACCTCAGTTGGAGATGGTATAAAATATGGTCTGACATTGTTCATTAAAATATAATTTCTTACAAGGCTACAAAGCTAAAGGAAGTCTTTTGGCCCTCATTCGGTTGGAGATAGCCTAATGGCTCATTTGATAATACTTTTAAAATGACTGAAAGCATTTTTAACAAAAATATTTTTGAGTTCGAAAAGTGTTAAAGTGCTTCTTGCAAAAAGAACATAACTCGTTCCTCTTATAGGAAGCACTTTAAGTGTTTTTCCAAGATTCACTTGCATTTTTGTTAAGGACTGGTTCCAAAATTTTTTTTTCTAAAAGTGCTTTCAGCTATTTTAAAAGCACTTGCAAACAAACTCTATACTTGGTCTAATTTATAAGGTAAGTGAAATTCAACAGCTACGCCTGTAATTTTTTTTTTTTTGTTTTGAACAGCTACGACTGTAATTTTTGTTGTTGTAAACTTGTAAAAGTAATTTTGAAAACTACTCTGATTTACATGTGGTTGATGATTAACGATAATGACGAATGATTGATATAGACGTGTGAAAAAATAAACGTTCTTAACCACTTAAAACAACGAGTTAGTTCTGTTGTTAGAACATGGTGATTAATTATTCTAATAGTGAGATGGTAAAAAACAAAAGGAGGGGAAAATACAGTAGAGAGTACAAGTCCACATCTTACATCCTGTCCTGGTCCTCTTTGTCTCTGAGAGAGTCTGGTGGGAGAGAGCATCCAAACGAAAGTAAGAAAATTCTTCTCCTTCTTCTTCCTGACTACTCCCCTTCCCTCATCTTCTTCCTCAAAAATCAGGGTTTTATTGAACTCCCCCACTCTCCTTCTCCGGTGAGCTCCGATTCCCTTCCACCTCTTCTTCCATGGCGATTGTTTTTCATTTCTGCAGATTATATTTGTGGTATTTTTTCGTCTGAGTTTTTACTTGAGCTTGGTTTTAGGTGGTGGTCTTCAGAGCTGCTTCGATTTAGTTTGGAATTAGTTGTTGTTTGTTTGATAATTTCGATTGCGGTTGTGTTTTTGTTCTGCAAGTGATGCTTTCTGTGTGTGATTGGATTGGAGATTTTGGGATTTCTAGGGTTTTACTTGTGAAATTAGGAACTGCTTCTTTGAGCTTTTAAGCTATTGTTTTTATGAATTTTTGAATGTTTGATGATCTTCGCTTCGTTTAGAATTGATTGGATGTTGAAAACATAAAAAAGTCGATTTTAAGTTAGTTCTATCTTGGTTAATTTGAGAACAACAGCAATAACAAAGCTTTTCTCACTAAACGGGGTCGGTTGTATGAATCTTAGAACACAACTGCGCTCAGTTTTGCTCCAAGTCTTTCGTTAGCTCCAAGTACTCAGCTTCTTCTTTTTTAAAGTCTCTTTCCATGTCTTCCTAGGTCTTCCTCTACCCCTAGCCTCTGTCTCATAATCGCATTTTTTTAACCGGAGCATCTGTAGGTCTTATCGTGGTTAATTTTAGTACAATCTGTAAAAATTCATGGGAATTCTGTGCATTTTTTATCGATATATATGCTCTGGAAATGACATAATGTTTCCTAAAATAGAGATGAAGAAATCGGTTGAGTTGTTGAATTTTATGTGTAAGGGTATTTAGTCTTGCATGTCTATAATCTTGTGTAGGGTTCTCCTGGATTGTTCTGCTTTAACTTTGTTGCTTGCACTCAACTTCAGCAACCTATAAACGAAATACGGACATTTATCTTAATGGGCATCAACTGCATGATACGTAGCCTCAGTCGGAGTTTGATGTTTAACCAGTGTAGCGTTGTACTACCTGTAGAGGTGTGAAACTTGCATCAGCAGCTGTTGCTATTTACTGATCTCAAATGGATGACGGTGGCCATCGTGAAAATGGAAGACACAAAGCAGATCAGTATAAAGCAGCTCAGGGTCAGGTATGTGGAAGCAATTTTCTGAATACGGCTACCTAAATTGATTATCATGTGAATTGACATGTATAAAGTCTTTCAGGAGGTATGCGGTATATACATATTCAATGCTTATCTGACGATATTTTGTCTTGTTTTTTGTTTAGTGGTTGATGCACAATCAGCCATCAATGAAACAGGTAATGGCCATAATGAGCGAAAGAGATGCAGCTATTCAGGAAAGAAATTTGGCCTTTTCCGAGAAAAAGGCTGCCCTTGCAGAGCGAGACATGGCATTCCTGCAACGAGATGCAGCAATTGCAGAACGAAATAGTGCCATGATGGAACGAGACAGCGCCATTGCAACTCTTCACTACCGGGATAACTCCTTAAACAGTGGCAATGTATCTTCATGCCCACCAGGTTGCCAAATTTCACGCGGGGTCAAACATATGCACCACACACAGCAGCAGCAGCATGTACATCACATGCCGCACATGAATGAAGCTTCTTATGGTACGAGGGATATGCACACAAGCGATTCCATCACAATGCCACCAGAAACTTCAGCGCCTACAAAGTCACGGCAGCCCAAACGACCAAGGGAGCCCAAGACAACGCAACCAAATAAGAAACCTTCAAAATCTCCAAGGAAGATGAAGAGGGAGAGTGAAGACTTAAATAAGATGACGTTTGATAAATTACATGACTGGAAGGGTGGCCAGGATATGGGCGGTGAAGGTGATGATCTTAACAAACAGGTGGTTGTGTCAAAGTCAGATTGGAAATGTCAGGACCTGGGGTTGAACCAGGTTGCGTATGATGAGTCGACCATGCCAGCACCCATGTGCTCGTGCACCGGTCTCCTCAGGCAATGCTACAAGTGGGGGAATGGGGGTTGGCAATCCTCATGTTGCACAACTACAATGTCGATGTACCCATTGCCAGCAGTGCCCAACAAAAGACACGCCCGTGTGGGTGGGAGGAAGATGAGTGGGAGTGCCTTCAACAAGCTACTTAGCCGACTTACAGCTGAAGGCCATGATCTCTCGAACCCAGTTGATCTCAAGGACCACTGGGCCAAGCACGGAACAAACCGCTACATCACAATCAAGTAGACGAAACTTGGGTAGAGGCACGTGCAGGTAGGAGAAGGAACATAGTGATTGATCATGTATGCGTTTCAAATTTTCTTTTCAGCTCGATGGCGGAGGGGAAATAATGATTTGATAGTAGGCAGTTGGAAGTAGTAGGATTTGGGAGCGTTGCTATGTGGCTGTCTAAGGCCTTGGCTATTTCTTCCCAAATTTTTTCGACGTTAGAACTAGCTGAATGGGTTGATACTGCAGTAAGATTTTCTGGAAAACTGAGGCCGGTTGGAAATCGAGGAAGTAAGAGGGCCATTTCGACACCATCTTGGCATGAAGGATTTCAATCATCCCATGTAATTGAAGGGTTTGTAGTTAACTAATAAGAACATAATAACTGTAATTACGTTAGCGTTTCTTATCGATGTTTCCGGCCATCGTTTATTGATGTATTTCCCACACCAGTTGATTTTTCTCTTCCTAAATCTGTGCAGGACTTTCAAATTTTAATCACTTCCGACTTCAAACCAAATGTCGCGAATTTGGCACTCCATTGTTTATGTGCACATTCCGGAACCGAATCAACTGTTTATGTAACACCATTGGTTTAGCAATCTTGGCACTCCCAGTTTAGCGGAATTGGATCCGTTCCGGACCTCAATGTCCAGAGCTTAGAAATCAGTTCATCTGAGCATTGGTGTTTAAAAGAAATCAAAACCATTGGTTTTGTATGATGGGTCAGGAAAATGTGTTAATAAAGAGCGTTGGGTTTAATTTGTGCAGTCTAGATGAATTGATCCTTCAGCTCTGAACATTAAGATCCGGATCTGATCCAATTCGCAGTTTAGCGACATAAAACCAAGTCATTCTAGCTTCATAATTTGTTTTTCCTACATTTTATTCTTTCATGTTTACTTGTTCTCCAATTAGAAAATATTCCAATTAGCAGATGAGATTATGATACATGAGGCTAATGGAAGACTTAGTATTAAAACAACGACAATGCATTCTAAGATTTATAGAACCGAATTCACTCAGTGAAGTAAGGTTTTATTGTTGTTTACTTGTTCTCCGATGTAGAACCATATGTAATTTGAAAAAAAAATTACGTAAACAGTTACGATTAAGCTACATTAACAGTTGCGATTAAGCGGAGTTAACGTAATTTGAAAAAAATGGTGGTGTTAAAAGCTGCGTCAGATAACATGTTTTCAGCATCCGTACGTCAGACAGGGATAACTGTTAATTTTGTGATCTCATCATCCACAGCAACTTAATCAAACAAAAACATACAAATTAAAAACAAAAAAAACAGAGAGCCTTCAGACCGTCCTAGTTCATGATATTTTCTATCAACACATTACGCAAGTTTTACGTTGCGATTCTGTCGATTTAACATAGTCATCACCGGCCCGACATTCGATCAGCAAAACAACATTGAAACTTGCGTTCCGAAAAATCCGAAGAAAAAAAAAACATGTTTCTTAAAAACCTTTGAAAAATCGAAAAATAACATAAATGAATTAAGAATGTATCAACATGCCCAAATCGAAATCCGAACATTCAACCATTGAAAAAGATTACATCGATTGGCCTCGCGGATTTCTCCAACTAATAGAAATTGGAAGACAAACAAGAGAGGAAAGATTAAGGAACATCGAACACCGACAGTAAGCAAGCTCGGAAAAACATAGAAAATATCGAAGAGAGAGACTTTGAGGTTGCGGACGGAGAAGCCGGCGATGGTGAGAGGCTGCTAGGGTTTCAAAGTTCGGCCGATTAAGGTTGCCTTCGACCCGTTTATAAAGGCTTTCGGAGGGGTTTTGGTTTTGTGGGGTTATTGATCGGACGGCTGAGAATTGAGGTGTCTGGAGTAGTGGGCTTTTTGATATAATGAAATGTTTTGAGGCCTAGGGCTTGAGTGAACGGCAGTTGATGATTGGGCCTCAAGATCAAGAACTGGGCCTGGAACACAGCACTCTCTGGCCCAAAAGGTGCATGCGTGACGAGTAATGTTTTCTTGCCAAGACTTATTTTGTCAAACGGTTGGAGTAAAGTTGGCTCGATACAAGTCAAGAGGACGTGAACGAATCCGTAACAAATGCATAAGTATGATTGCTTTCAGCCAAGAATTATATTGTCAAATTGTTGGAGTTTTTTATTACCCATGTGTGGATGCAAATTTCTTCCTCCTCGATCTTGGACGATTTTGCACCTACAAAACAATTAACACCTTAGGTTAAGGCCAAGAGCCTCACGCGCCCACGATGAATGGGGGGGCTTTGGCCGAAGAACCTCCGATGCCAAAGTTAGAATTTAGAGAGAAAGAGTGTTTAGAGAATTTTGGGATTTTTGCCAAAGTGTTGGAATTAGCTTTTTGGTGAGAATGGGAGTATATTTATAGGGATAGGAGGTGGCTAGGGTTTTTAGGTTTAATTTATGTTTAATTAGCCAATTTATTTGGCTATTAAACATAAGATGAATGTTTTGGTGGTTTTTGAATTTATTGGGTAATAAAAAGGAAGAAATGGTGAAAAAGGTAGAAAAAAGTGATGGATTAGGTTTTGAAATGGGGATAGCCGGCCATGTGGTGTTTTAGGGTTGAATTGGATGTATTTTGTAGTTATTTGGATATAATGGATGGTTTAATTGACAATTAATGGGTTAATTAGGCAATAAACCCATTAATTAGCCAATTAACATAATTTAAAAGGAATGTGTTTGGGAATTACCTTGTAGAAAGGATTTGATGAGATGGACTTTGAATTGTTACCTATTTTGGGCACTTCTGTCTTGGTTGAAAGAGGGTTGCCCGCTACTTGCGCGTAGGAACCTCGTTGTACTGCAAGGGTATTTTTGTCATTTTTGTCCAAAAATCCACGTGTCGCCTTGTGAATATTTTTGGCTCCACAAATGCCCCCACACCTGTTGGGCTGCTCGCAGAAAAGGGCAACATGTGTAGAGATCTTCTTGCTTTAGGAAACTTAGGACTGCTTCCTATTTTGATGTAGATTCTCTCTTTAATAGGAAATTAGATCATTCTAGGAAAGGGAAATAAATTTTTCTCAAAGCCTATTTAAATCCACCTTAAGTGGATTATTAAATCAACTTTGGAGAGCGATTTATTCTACCTTACAAGAGAGAGATAGCTTAGAGGATATTTGTTCCCCCTCCTCTAGCAATCTTCTACATCTTGCCGTGCAAAGGACCGTCTTTCGTTGATTTCTTCGTCTTCTTCGTGGATAGTGCTACCGCGGGGCAGCCGTCGGGGTGGTGCGGCACGTCGGCTGGCATGGGCCAGGAGTCGACTCGGCATAGGCCGATGAGGTATTGTGGCAGGGACCACTGCTTTAAGCTGCTCGACTTGGCTAGAACCAAGGGCAGCTTGTGTGGTTGGGACCTCGGATTGTGGCACTGGGGCGCAGTGTTAGGCAAGTCACATGGCTCATGTCTTTTTAGGCTTTTGGACATGACTCGAGCTAGGCTGGTGATTGAGAAAAATGAAGAGGTTGCGAAACTCATGAACTGCTGGAATGTTGGGTTGAACTTCCCTGCTAGGTACCACGAATGAATTTGGCTACTTTAACTCTTTTCGTCAGGAGAAACGTGGGCTGTTCCCAAAAGATGAGGGGAATAGGATCAAAGCGGATGCACTGGCTCGTCCAATCACTGTTGTGGATCCTGCTGCAAGTGAAGGTGGGAAAATGGATCTTCTCTGCTTGCTCAAGAGATGCCGGCTGAGAAAAAACCAAAGACTTCTTTCGCTGCTCATGAGGGTCCGCTTGCTACCAAGAGGTATGTGATTGACATGACTTCTTCCAATGGGAAGAAATGTAAGGCTGCTAGATCTGAGCATGTGGCGTCTTCTATGTTGAGAATGGCTAGTACAATTGTGGATAAGATTACTCAGCGTAAAGGTTTTATCATGCCCCCAATGCCGAAGTCTGTACCAGGACGTTCTTTGGGAGCCAAGTCTGGTTTACCTTTGTAGAGACTTGCTATTATGAAGAGTGGTAAGGTGGACTCTGCTGCTAAAGTGGCGCCAAAGCCTGCTCCCTTTGCTGCTGAGATTGATTCGCCTCAGATTCAAGATCTTAAGCTTGCAATTTCTGAGCTTCGTTTCGCTACTTATGCTAAGAAGAGAGTGGATGAGCTGCAGCGCGTTCGTGTTAGTCTGCTTAAGAAGAATGAGCAACTGAAGGGTAAGAAGGATGGGCTTGAGGTTTTAAGACCTTCTCTATTTCTCCGGAAGACTTGCTTGCTTTTACTTTTAAGGCTTCCATTGGTGAAGTAGTTGGAGAAGTTAGTGCCCAGACTGGGGCAGCCAAGGGTGAAGCGTCGGATGATGCCGCTGCTAAGAGCTTTATGGCTGTTGAAGGTGTGGCGACCGAGTAGTCGTGGGATGTCCAAGCTGCTGTAGTGTAGTATTTTAGGTAGCCTTTAGGATTTTCTTTGTTTTTCTTCATCTTCACTTCTTTTGTTCATGCCCTAACCTTTAGACTTGATAGACCAGTGGCAGGCATGCTACTTTTTTATAAGCAGACAAACTCGCGTAGCCTATGCAGCCGTAGGTGTTGGTGTAGAACTTTGCAAAGTTGTTAGCCATAGGGTTGGCAGCCGGATGCCTTACTTACAGAAGCAGACAAGTCCGCGCAACCACTAGGCTGTTAACCTTGACTTTCTTCAATTCCGTAGGTTGTGTAGCAAGTATCACAACACTTTAGGACTTGGTGTAGGTTGTTCCGCGCTTGGCAGAGGTGAAGCTTATCGACTACGTAGCATGTCGGCAGTGGATAAAACTTCGTATATGCGCGCTAGCTTGTTTAACCTTTCACAAGAATGTGCGATTGTATAAGTCTAGTGTGACTTCACTGCTCGAAGGGCAAGCCATAGGCAGTCTTCCGGAATCCGTAGGCTACCTTAGTGCACTCGGTAGCAGCTTTAGGATTCCAGGGCAGCCGTCCATCGGATGTACTGCGTAATGTGCCATCTACGTCTCTAGGGCCCGGTTCCCCACGGATTAAGCCAAGAGACCCAAAATCCTTCAGTTAGCTAAGCCTTGAAAAAGACCATTGCGGCTACTTCTAGGAATCCCGATGCAAGCCATCGTGCATCTAGTTATACTAGGGCAGCCAGGCTCATCCACGTCTGGATATTCAGAGTGTAAAGTTTATCCTCCCGTCTTTGAGAGCTGACCCATATGGGTGTCGGAGAATTGGTTTACCCTCTCGCACTGGAGAGCATGGTTGGTCCCTCGGGGGGCGCAATTCCTACGATGAGTCCCTAAGAAGGGCACAGTCTTCTTTTGAAGTGCATGAGTGATTAGTTGTTGTAAGCATGCAGCCAAGCCAAGTTGTGATTACTTCTAAATTCCTCATTGAAAAACGAGTGAAACGAACGAGAACTTTAGCTGTAAGGTAGGAACTGCATAACAACTGGATAGTCCTCGACTTGTGAGGTGGTACCCATCGAGCTTATTGAGTTTTCGGGTTTTGATGTAGCGGGAGGTCACACATGGTACTTCTTCAGATTGTAGGCCATCCATTTCTTTTCAATCTTTTTGCCGTTTCATGGTGGTGAGGGTGTAATTACTCTTGCCCCCTACTCTGCTGATCTTGTACGGACCTTCCCATATGGGATCCATCTTTTTGGAGCCTTCTCTGTTGGCAGTGATGAAGGCTTTTCTGCGTCGTCGACATGCAAATGCCAGAAGTCTCCATCGGGTGGAGTAGGCTTAGCTAGAGTGTGCTCGGCTACTTCTGAGGCATCGTTGGGCCGCTCTGTTGCGTCACCTAGGCTCGGCGTGAAGACGCAGTAGGGAGCTGTGGAGATGGGGCCATGTCATACGCAACAGGAGATGCTCAACTGCCGGTATTGGGCCACTCTAGAGTTGAATCATTGAGCAAGGGTCGGCTAGGGCCGTGTGATGCGCAGCAAGAAATGGTACTCAACTGCCGGTACATGTTGCTCCTATGCAGAATCTTTTAGGGTGACAAGGATAAAACTTGCTTTCCAGTGTGTCCTTCCAGTGTTGCGTTCATCAGAAAACTTTACATCCACCAGGATCTACGCCTTTATCGTCGCGCGTCTGGATTGGGCAGAATAGTACGTCATTAGGATGATTGCATGCGTTTGAAAGTAAAACTTGTGCTTCTGGGTTGAAACAACTATCGCCAAAGTTAGCTTTTGAATTTTTAATAACATCGAAGAGAGCTTTTGAACTGTAGAATACATGTAACTGTGGAATACAGGTAGTCGAGCCCCCATCTCTTCTCGCATGATGGTAGAGCTTATTGCTACTTTAGATACCGTCAAACATGTGAATAAATCCTCCGCTGCTTCTAGGGAGGTGATGTCGGGTACTTCTTCAAGTCCTTGAATGTGCATTGGCGAGCCTCATCCCAAAGTGCATACTTCTCTGCCAAAGCAAAAGAGTCTGCCAGAGTTAGATCTTCTTTCATGATCAATTTTCCGAATAGCGGGTGGTCTGCTGGAAGTCCTTTTTGGAAGGCTGCTCTAGCTATCGAGTCGTTGCATCCGACTATTTTTGCCTTCTCTACTTTGAACCTCCTCACATAGTCGCGAAGTGACTCCTTTGGGTTCTTCTTGACGTTGAACAAATGATCAGATTTCTTTTTGATCGAGCGATAGGATGAATATTCTTTGGTGAAAACCAAAGAAAGTTCGTAGAAATCCCGGATGGATTGTGGCGGCAGGGTGTAGAACCAATCTTGCGCCTCGCCTTGTAGAGTGGTGGCGAATATCTTGCACATAAGCTCATCGTTGTTTCGATAAAGGATCATTGCGCTTCGGTAGCGCTTTAAGTGTCTCTCCGGGTCTTCATCCCCTTTGAAAGATGTGAAATGTGGCATGCTGAACTCTCGTGGAGGCTCTGCCTGCTCGATCTCGTCCGTGAAGGGTGACCTGCTTATGTTGGTCATGTTCCGTCGTAGTGCCTCGTCGGTGACCTCGTTGCGTTGGAAATCATGCAATCGCTTGGTCAATAGTCTCTCTACTTCTTCCTGAATTTGCCTTTGTTGGGGTAGCGGAGCTCTCGGCTGCCCCCAGCCATGACTTGCTGGTCTAGGCTGCTCTTCCATGTGTTTGGCTCGTCTACGCCGCAGATGCAGTGCATGTGGTGTGTTCCTAGCAGGCGAACGAGTTCTTCGCAGGCTGCTGGTTGAACTTGAGCTGGATTGAGTGACTGCTTCTCTCCGTCCGTCGTGCTGCCTACTCTGATGTGAGGTGGATGATGCTCCTTGTGGGCTTAGCCGCGAATGAACACTTTGTCCGGAAGGTTGCTCATGTTGACTATCGGAGTGTGACCCCAACCGTGAATGTATGCTCATCCGTGGGCCTAGTCGAGAGTACACGCTCCTCCGCGCGCTAAGACGGGAGTATACGCTATCTCGGGGGCCCAATCGGGAATGTACACTGCCTGAACGTTCGGCTCGTGGCTGGTCGAATGGCTGCTTGCCGGGACGCTGCTAGAAAGGTTCGTCTGCCCTTGTCCTACTTCGGGATACCTCGTCCGGGGCACGTTGGATCCCGATGCGTTGCAAAAGTTGATTCACCAAAGTTGTCTGTTGTGCAACGGCGCTTGTCAACTTTATGACTTGTCGAGACAAGTGTTGTTCGCCATTTGGATTGGAAGAGCTTGGAAGGAATGCGCCTCCTTGGGCAGTGGAAATGTGGTAGACTCCGGGCGTGAGATTTGAATTGGGAAATGTCAAATCCGCGAAAAAATATGGTGAGAATGCCCCCGGCTCGATGGTAGGTCCAGATGGTTGAGATAGTCTTGGGTCGACTTGGGCTGCTTGGAAAGCCACTGGAGCATGATGGGCCGTGAGAGTGGGCTGCTCGTCGGGAGCAGGCTGGGTCACGAGAGCAGGCTGCTCGGCAGGAGCAGGTTGGGCCGTGAGAGTGGGCTGCTCCACGGAAGCAGGCTGGACCACGGGAGTGAGCTGCTCGTCGGGAGCAGGCTGGGTCACGAGAGCAGGCTGCTTGGCAGGAGTGGGCTGCTCGACGGAAGCAGGCTGGACCACGGGAGTGGGCTGCTCGTCAGGAGCAGGCTGCTTGGCAGGAGCAGGCTGGGTCACGAGAGCAGGCTGCTTGGCAGGAGCAGGCTGGGCTATGGGAGTGGGCTGCTCGACGAAAGCAGACTGCTCAACGCGCGGTGCATGTGAATGCGAGGCTTGGGCTTGGGTCCATGTAAACTTGGATGACACGGCTTGGGTTGTGGTCTTGGTACCGTGAGCCTTGGATGGCACGGCTCGGGCAGTGGTGAAAGCTCTACGGACCTCGCCACGAATGGCTACCGAAGTAGCCACCGCGGTGGTTCCCATAGTGGCCGTGGTGAAGGCACCATGGACCTCGCCGTGGGTGGCTACCGAGGTAGCCACTGCGGTGGTTCCCATGGTGGAAACTCGTGGTGGTGATGCTGCTCCCCTTATTGTCGCATTTTGCCTCACGGATCTCCGCACTCCCATTTCTTGAACACTAGAATTTTCACTTATGGAATTTTCTAAATTTCTAGCCATTATATTTTGCTTATACGTTTTATCAAAGAACCTTTGCAAATAAAAAATTCTAATAATAAGAACGTATGAAAAATATTCAAATGGACTAGAAAATAAAGAAAAAACCTTTTTTGTGCGAGAGTCTTCTACGAGTATGGATTTCAACTCTCAATGAAAGCACCAATTTGTGGATGCAAATTTCTTCCTCCTCGATCTTGGACGATTTTGCACCTACAAAACAATTAACACCTTAGGTTAAGGCCAAGAGCCTCACGCGCCCACGATGAATGGGGGGGCTTTGGCCGAAGAACCTCCGATGCCAAAGTTAGAATTTAGAGAGAAAGAGTGTTTAGAGAATTTTGGGATTTTTGCCAAAGTGTTGGAATTAGCTTTTTGGTGAGAATGGGAGTATATTTATAGGGATAGGAGGTGGCTAGGGTTTTTAGGTTTAATTTAGGTTTAATTAGCCAATTTATTTGGCTATTAAACATAAGATGAATGTTTTGGTGGTTTTTGAATTTATTGGGTAATAAAAAGGAAGAAATGGTGAAAAAGGTAGAAAAAAGTGATGGATTAGGTTTTGAAATGGGGATAGCCGGCCATGTGGTGTTTTAGGGTTGAATTGGATGTATTTTGTAGTTATTTGGATATAATGGAAGGTTTAATTGACAATTAATGGGTTAATTAGGCAATAAACCCATTAATTAGCCAATTAACATAATTTAAAAGGAATGTGTTTGGGAATTACCTTGTAGAAAGGATTTGATGAGATGGACTTTGAATTGTTACCTATTTTGGGCACTTCTGTCTTGGTTGAAAGAGGGTTGCCCGCTGCTTGCGCGTAGGAACTTCGTTGTACTGCAAGGGTATTTTTGTCATTTTTGTCCAAAAATCCACGTGTCGCCTTATGAATATTTTTGGCTCCATACCATGGACGGAGGCAGGATATGCCCACCGGAGGCAACTTCCCCCACCCAACTCTCTTTGTTATGAAAAATCAAGGTTTTAAAAGACGTCATGTGTTAGTCGGGCGGCGGGCTGTGGTCTAGCGCCTAGGAAGAGTTAAGTAAATCTATTATATTTTTGTGTAAATAGGTGTGTGTTTATACTTAAAATATATATAATTTCATCATAAACTACAAAATAGAATGTCATATATATTATGAAGCATTGAAACATAATGAAAACATGGGGATACAAGCAAATAATATGTGTTCATTTTAGTATTCAATAAGTCTCTTACAATTTATTAAAATAAAAAATGTAAAATGAGAGTTATTTATTTTCTGTTTAAGTGAGTTGCAACCTATGAGGGTGCTTAGGCGGGTCTGTGTGGGTGCCTCAACAAATATAGGCGTCATTTCTTAATTTTTAAACGCTTAGACATTAATCGCGCTTAGGCGGCGCTAGGTGAGGATTTTTAGAACAGTGTGAAAAATACTCCAACTAAAAACTAAACATTATCTGTATACTCATAAATGAAGTGTAAGTCCAAACACTCCAATCAAGATACCCTCTCACGTTCCATACTTTTCTTATCCTATAACCTTTTCGAGCCATGTAATTTTTCCATTAACTAATAGTTTACAATTTTACCGTTCGAAACACCAGTTATTCAAAATCGTGTTGTTAGAAAATAAGTAAACAACATTGTGTCAAAATTTTAATTTATGGGTGGTCTGGGAGTGATGTGCTTAAAAAAAAGTACCCATGAAAAAAAACTGCGAGGGTTTTAAGCATTTGGTAAACTAAAAAAAAAAGACTTATTTTGGAAGCTGTTATGAGAATAAGCTGAAATCAAAGAAAAAGCTGAAGCATCTATTTGCACCTTTAGAAAACTGGTTTTTTTTCAAAGCACACGGAGTTACAGTGCTCCTTTAATGAAAAGACCCACTATCAGACTGCTTTTTTTTTCAAAAGCACTTTTACAAAAAAGTTTACCAAACACTGCTGATTTATTTCACAGCCGCTTATTCTTACAGCACAGCCGCTTATTCTCACAGCAGTTTTTTTTCAAAGTACAGCAATACCAAACCAGCCATTAATTTCATCATTCAAAGTTACTCCCGCTAAAACATATTTCTAACTCCATCCATAATTGTACCAAGGCTATTGTAATAATCAAGCCTAATGCCTCAACATGGTCCATTGAACTTGACCCATTCAACATATTGCATCTAGGTGATTAAGCTAAACTAGTAAACAATTTAAGGATCCCATGACACATCAAGCTGTTTCGCATAATTTAACTGAAAGCGCAAGTTCAAAGTGCAAGACATACTGTGGATGCAAATTTCTTCCTCCTTGATCTTGGACAATTTTGCACCTACAAAACAATTAACACCTTAGGTTAAGGCCAAGAGCCTCACGCGCCCATGATGAATGGTGGGGGGCTTTGGCCGAAGAACCTCCGATGCCAAAGTTAGAATTTAGAGAGAAATAGTGTTTAGAGAATTTTGGGATTTTTGCCAAAGTGTTGGAATTAGCTTTTTGGTGAGAATGGGAGTATATTTATAGGGATAGGAGGTGGCTAGGGTTTTTGGGTTTAATTTAGGTTTAATTAGCCAATTTGCTAATTAAACATAAAGGGAATAAATGGATGGTTATAGAATCAATTAGCTATCTTAATTGGGGTAGTAAAGTGGGAAAAGATAGGGAAGGTAGAAAGCTTAAGGGGATGGCCGGCCATGTGATGTTTTAGGGTTGAATTGGTTGTATTTTGTGGTTATTTGGATATAATGGATGGTTTAATTGAGAATTAATGGGTTAATTAGGCAATAAACCTATTAATTAGCCAATTAACATAATTTAAAAGGAATGTGTTTGGGAATTACCTTGTAGAAAGGATTTGATGAGATGGACTTTGAATTGTTACCTATTTTGGGCACTTCTGTCTTGGTTGAAAGAGGGTTGCCCGCTGCTTGCGCGTAGGAACCTCGTTGTACTGCAAGGGTATTTTTTTCCTTTTTGTCCAAAAAACCCACGTGTCGCATTGTGAATATTTTTTGCTCCACAAATGCCCCCACACCTGTTGGGCTGCTCGCAGAAAAGGGCGGCAGGTGTAGAGATTTTCTTGCTTTAGGAAACTTAGGACTGCTTCCTATTTTGATGTTGATTCTCTCTTTAATAGGAAACTAGATCCTTCTAGGAAAATGAAATAAATTTCTCTCAAAGCCTATTTAAGTCCACCTTAAGTGGGTTATTAAATCAACTTTGGAGAGCAATTTGTTCTACCCTACAAGAGAGAGATAACTTAGAGGATATTTGTTCCCCCTCCTCTAGCAATCTTCTACATCTTGCCCGTGCAAATGACCGTCTTTCGTTGCTTTCTTCGTCTTCTTCGTGCCGCACCAATGTAAGAAAAATTTAATTTTTCTTGCCTTATTCTTGGATAGTGCTATTGCGGGGTAGCAGTCGGGGTGGTGCGGCACGTCGGCTGGCAGGGGCCAGGAGCTGGCTCGGCATGGGCTGAGGAGATGTCGTGGCAGGGACCACTGCTTGGGCAGCTTGGCTTGGCTTGAGCCAAGGGCAGCTTGTGCAGCTGGGGTCGAGGATTGTGGTGCTGGGGCGCAGTGCTAGGCGAGCCGCATGGCTTATGTCCTTTGGGCTCTTGGACCTGACTCGGGCCAGGCTGGCGATTGAGAGAGATAAGGAGATTGTGGGTCTCATGGGCTGCTGGAATGTTGGGCATGCAGGCCTCCTGCCTGCTGGAATGCTGGGTTGAGCTCCCCTGCTAAGTACCATGAATGTCGTTGGCTGCTTAGTCCTCTTTGCTGAAAGAAAGGTGGGCTGCTCCAGAAAGATGAGGTAAAGAGGATCAAGGCGGATGCATTGGCTCGTCTGATCGCTGTCGTGGAGCTTACTATGAATGAAGATGGAAAGAAGAGATCTTCCCTGCCTGCTCATGAGATGCCAGTTAAGAAAAAATTGAAGACTTATTCTGCTGCTCATGAGGGTCCGCTTGCTACCGAGAGGTATGTGATTGACATGACTTCTTCCAATGGGAAGAAAAATAAGGCTGCTAGATCTGAGCATGTGGCGTTTTCCATGTTGAGAATGGCTAGTAAAATTGTGGATAAGATTGCTTAGCGTAAAGGTTTTATCATGCCCCCAGTGTCGAAGTCTGTACCAGGACGTTCTTTGGGAGCCAAGTCTGGTTCACCTTTGTAGAGACTTGCTATTATGAAGAGTGGTAAGGTGGACTCTACTGCTAAAGTGGCGCCAAAGCCTGCTCCCTTTGCTGCTGAGATTGATTCACCTCAGATTTAAGATCTTAAGCTTGCAATTTCTGAGCTTCGTTTTGCTGCTTATGCTAAGAAGGGAGTGGATGAGCTTCTCTATTTCTCCGGAAGACTTGCTTGCTTTTACTTTTAAGGCTTCCATTGGTGAAATAGTTGGAGAAGTTAGTGCTCAGACTGGGCAGCCGGGGGTGAAGCGCCGGATGATGCCGCTGCTAAGAGCGTTACGGCTGTTGAAGGTGTGGCGACCGAGTAGTCGTGGGATGTCCAAGCTGCTGTAGTGTAGTATTTTAGGTAGCCTTTAGGATTTTCTTTGTTTTTCCTTGTAGCTCTTGTTTTGCTTGAACTCCTTCGGCCTTTGCTAGTTGTTTATAAACATGTTTTCCTTCGTTTTTCTTCATCTTCACTTCTTTTGTTCATGCCCTAACCTTTAGACTTGATAGACCAGTGGCAGGCATGCTACTTTTTTATAAGCAGACAAGCTCGCGTAGCCTATGCAGCCGTAGGTGTTGGTGTAGAACTTTGTAAAGTTGTTAGCCATAGGGTTGGCAGCCGGATGCCTTACTTACAGAAGCAGACAAGTCCGCGTAACCACTAGGCTGTTAACCTTGACTTTCTTCAATTCCGTAGGTTGCGTAGCAAGTATCACAACACTTTAGGACTTGGTGTAGGTTGTTCCGCGCTTGGCAGAGGTGAAGCTTATCGACTACATAGCATGTCAGCAGTGGATAAAACTTCGTATATGCGCGCTAGCTTGTTTAACCTTTCACAAGAATGTGCGGTTGTATAAGTCTAGCGCGGCTTTACTGCTCGAAGGGCAAGCCGTAGGCAGTCTTCCAGAATCCGTAGGCTACCGTAGTGCACTCGGTATCAGCTTTAGGATTCCAAGGCAGTCGTCCATTGGATGTACTGCGTAATGTGCCCTCTCCGTCTCTAGGGCCCGGTTCCCCACGGATTAGGCCAAGAGACCCAAAATCCTTCAGTTAGCTAAACCTTGAAAAAGACCATTGCGGCTACTTCTAGGAATCCCGGCGCAAGCCATCGTGCATCTAGTTATACTAGGGCAGCCAGGCTCATCCACGTCTGGATATTCAGAGTGTAAAGTTTATCCTCCCGTCTTGGAGAGCTGACCCATATGGGTGTCGGGGAATTAGTTTACCCTCTCGCACTGGAGAGTAATTAGTTTACCCTCTCGCACTGGAGAGCATAGTTGGTCCATCGGGGGGCGCAATTCCTGCGATGGGTCCCTAAGAAGGGCGTAGTCTTCTTTTGAAGTGCCGGAGTGATCAGTTGTTGTAAGCATGCAGCCGAGCCAAGTTGTGATTACTTCTGAATTCCTCATTGAAAAACGAGTGAAACGAACGAGAACTTAGCTGTAAGGTAGGAACTGCATAACAACTGGATAGTCATCGACTTGTGAGGTGGTGCCCGTCGAACTTCTTGAGTCTTCGAGCTTTGATGTAGTAGGAGGTCACACATGGTACTTCTTCAGATTGTAGGCGCTCCACTACTTTTCGATCTTTTTATCGTTTCATGGTAGCGGGGGTATAATTACTCTTGCCGCCTATTCTGCTGAGCTTGTACGGACCTTCCCAGATGAGATCCATCTTTTTGGATGTTTCGGCCTGCCTATTGCCTTGAGGATATCTCGGCATGGACATATGCTGCTTGATGCCATATTTTTGGAAGAACTTCGCCAAATCTTTGTCCACGAATTGCAAGCCGTTGTTGGTGACGATGGATTAAGGGATGCCAAATCGGTAAATGATGTTCCTCCATATGAAGCGCTCTATGTCCGTCTGAATCGTGGTCGTCATGGGCTCTGCTTCCATCTATTTGGTGAAGTAATCGGTTGCCACGAACCACGGCTGCTCGCGAGCCTTTGTAGTTGGATGCGTCGTTGACATGCGAATGCCAGAAATCTCCATTGAGGGAATATGTGCGGCTAAAGTGTGCTCAACTGCCTTCGGGGCATCATTGGGCCGAGTTGTTGCGTTCATAAAAAAACTTTGCATCTGCCAGGGTCTACGCCTTTATCATCGTCGGTTTGGATTCGGCGGAATAGTGCGTCATGATGATGACTGCAGGTAACTGTAGAATACAGGTAGTCGGGCCCCCAGCTCTTCTCGCATGATGGTAGAGCTTATTGCTACTTTAGATACTGTCAAACATGTGAATAAGTCATCCGCTGCTTCTAGGGAGGTGATGTCGGGTACTTCTTCAAGTTCTTAAATGTGCATTGGCGAGCCTCATCCCAAAGTGCATGCTTCTCTGCTAAATCAAAAGAGTCTGCCAGAGTTAGATCTTCTTTCATGATCAATTTTCCGAATAGCGGGTGGTCTGCTGGAAGTCCTTTTTGGAAGGCTGCTCTAGCTATCAAGTCGTTTCATCCGACTATTTTTGCCTTCTCTATTTTGAACCTCCTCACATAGTCGTGAAGCGACTCCTTTGGGTTCTTCTTGACGTCGAACAAATGGTCAGACTTCTTTTTGATCGAGCGATAGGATGAATATTCTTTGGTGAAAACCAAAGAAAGTTCGTAGAAATTCTGGATGGATTGTGGCGGCAGGGTGTAGAACCAATCTTGCGCCTCGCCTTGTAGAGTGGTGGCGAATATCTTGCACATGAGATCATCGTTGTTTCGATAAAGGATCATTGCGCTTTGGTAACGTTTTAAGTGTCTCTCCGGGTCTTCATCCCATTTGAAAGATGTGAAATGTGGCATGCTGAACTCGCGTGGAGGCTCTGCCTCCTCGATCTCCTCCGTGAAGGGTGACCTGCTTATGTTGATTATGTTCCGTCGTAGTGCCTTGTCGGTGACCTCGTTGCGTTGGAAATCATGCAATCGCTTGGTCAAGAGTCTCTCTACTTCTTCCTGAATTTGCCTTTGTTGGGGTAGCGGAGCTCTCAGCTGCCCCCAGTCATGACTTGCTGGTCTAGGCTACTCTTCCATGTGTTATGCTCGTCTATGCCGCGGATGCAGTGCATGTGGTGCGTTCCTAGTTAGGCGAGCGAGTTCTTCGCAGGCTGCTGGTTGAACTTGAGCTGGATTGAGTGACTGCTTCTCTCCGTTCGTCGTGCTGCCTACTCTGATGTGAGGTGGAGGACGCTCCTTGTGGGCTTAGCTGCGAATAGACACTTTGCCCGGAAGGTTGCTCATGTTGACTATCGGAGTATGACCCCAACCGTGAATGTATGCTCATCCGTGGGCCTAGTCGAGAGTGCATGCTCCCTCGCGCTCTAAGACGGGAATGTACACTGCCCAAACATTCGGCTCGTGGCTGGTCGAGTGGCTGCTTACCGGGACGCTGCTGGAAATGTTCGTCTGCCCTTGTCCTACTTCGGGATACCTCGTCCGGGGCACGTTGGATCCCGATACGTTGCAAAAGTTGATTCACCAAGGTTTTCTGTTGTGCAAGGGCGCTCGTCAACTCTATGACTTGTCGAGATAAGTGTTGTTCGCCATTTGGATTGGAAGAGCTTGGAAGGAATGCGCCTCCTTAGGCAGTGGAAATGTGGTAGACTCCGGGCGCGAGATTTGAGTTGGGAAATGTCAAATCCGCGAAAAAATGTGGTGAGAATGCCCCCGGCTCGATGGTAGGTCCGGATGGTTGAGATAGTCTTGGGCCGACTTGGGCTGCTTGGAAAGCCACGGGAGCAGGTTGGGCCGTGAGAGTGGGCTGCTCGAAAGAAGCAGGCTGGACCACGGGAGTGGGTTGCTCGTCAGGAGCAGGCTGGGTCACGAGAGCAGGCTGCTTGGCAGGAGCAGGTTGGGCCACGGGAGTGGGCTGCTTGACAGGAGCAGGCTGGGCCACCGGAGTGGGCTGCTAGACGAAAGCAGGCTGGGCCACGGGAGTGAGCTGCTCGTCGGGAGCAGGCTGGGTCACGAGAGCAGGCTGCTCGGCAGGAGCAGGTTGGGCCGTGAGAGTGGGCTGCTCGACGAAAGCAGGCTGGGCCACGGGAGTGGGCTGCTCGTCGGGAGCAGGCTGGGTCACGAGAGCAGGCTGCTCGGCAGGAGCAGGTTGGGCCGTGAGAGTGGGTTGCTTGACGGGAGCAGGCTGGATCACGGGAGCAGGCTGCTTAATGCGCGGTGCGTGTGAATGCGAGGCTTGGGCTTGGGTCCACGTAAACTTGGATGGCACGGCTTGGATCGTGGTCTTGGTACCGTGAGCCTTGGATGACACGGCTCGGGCCGTGGTGAAGGCTCTATGGACCTCGCCACGAGTGGCTACCGAAGTAGCCACCGCGGTGGTTCCCATGGTGGCCGTGGTGAAGGCACCATGGACCTCACCGCGGGTGGCTACCGAGGTAGCCACCACGGTGGTTCCCATGGTAGAAGCTTGTGGTGATGATGCCGCTCCCCTTATTGTCGCATTTTGCCTCACGGATCTCCGGGCCGTGGTGAAGGCTCCATGGACCTCGCCACGAGTGGCTACCGAAGTAGCCACCGCGGTGGTTCCCATGGTGGCCGTGGTGAAGGCACCATGGACCTCGCCGCGGGTGGCTACCGAGGTAGCCACCATGGTGGTTCCCATGATGGAAGCTCGTGATGATGATGCCGCTCCCCTTATTGTCGCATTTAGCCTCACGGATCTCCGCAATCCCATTTCTTGAACATTAGAATTTTCACTTGTGGAATTTTCTAAATTTCTAGCCATTATATTTTGCTTATACGTTTTATCAAAGAACCTTTGCAAGTAAAAAATTCTAATAATAAGAACGTATAAAAAATATTCAAATGGACTAGAAAATAAAGAAAAAACCTTTTTGTGTGAGAGTCTTCTACGAGTATGGATTTCAACTCTCAATGAAAGCACCAATTTGTGGATGCAAATTTCTTCCTCCTTGATCTTGGACAATTTTGCACCTACAAAACAATTAACACCTTAGGTTAAGGCCAAGAGCCTCACACGCCCACGATGAATGGTGGGGGGCTTTGGCCAAAGAACCTCCGATGCCAAAGTTAGAATTTAGAGAGAAATAGTGTTTAGAGAATTTTGGGATTTTTGCCAAAGTGTTGGAATTAGCTTTTTGGTGAGAATGGGAGTATATTTATAGGGATAGGAGGTGGCTAGGGTTTTTAGGTTTAATTAGCCAATTTATTATGATAAATTTGCTAATTAAACATAAAGGGAATAAATGGATGGTTATAGAATCAATTAGCTAGCTTAATTGGGGTAGTAAAGTGGGAAAAGATAGGGAAGGTAGAAAGCTTAAGGGATGGCCGGCCATGTGATGTTTTAGGGTTGAATTGATTGTATTTTGTGGTTATTTGGATATAATGGATGATTTAATTGAGAATTAATGGGTTAATTAGTCAATAAACCCATTAATTAGCCAATTAACATAATTTAAAAGGAATGTGTTTGGGAATTACCTTGTAGAAAGGATTTGATGAGATGGACTTTGAATTGTTACCTATTTTGGGCACTTCTGTCTTGGTTGAAAGAGGGTTGCCCGCTGCTTGCGCGTAGGAACCTCATTGTACTGCAAGGGTATTTTTTTCCTTTTTGTCCAAAAAACTCACGTGTCGCCTTGTGAATATTTTTGGCTCTACACATACGATCAAAAGAAAACTTTAAAATTTGAATGTAGCGAGAAAACAACGTCCCCTAATCAACTCGACGAAACCTAAATCTACGTTAAATTATATATTAATTGAAGGGGGTCCAATCACCATTGTTGTGGTTTTTATTGGTCGTTTGGTTATGACGTGTGACTCAACCATTTGTCACATCGTTGAATTCGTTAATAAAATAAAAATCTTCGTTGATATCCTTAATTAGAGGAGAAGAAACCGGTGATAAAGGCAGAAAAAAAAAAAGAAGATTAAAAAAAACGCGTCTTGTTAAAATTGTCTGAACTCCACCTCCTACGCTGCCGCTTTTTGTCGGTGACAACCTTGTATCTGTATTTGTAGTCAACACACATGTTTTTTTTTTAAAGAAAAACTAATAAAAATGGTATGAAAATTTTAAGTTTTAACGTTAAAAATAAGATAAAGATAAAGTGAATAGTAAATAGTATCATGATTGATTTTTTAGTGTAAAAATATAGTTTTTTTGTTAGAGTGAACAGTATCATGATCTTTTCGTTAATTTTTTTTTATCATATGATTTTTTAGTGTAAAAATATAATTTTTCGTTAAAGTAAACGGTATCTGAGCTTTTCTTTAAAATTTTAGTTTTTTTGGTTGATCAAACGCTGTGAAATCACCGCCGTTAACATCTTTGATTATACATTGTGCACGTCTACTGAGAACCAAAGCTGGCCAGCAGCAGCTGCTAGGGATTATATAACCAGGTACTCTGCAGCCATAATCTTAACTGATCCCATTTTTCATATTCTTTTTTGGGTTTGATTCGATTTGCGATCTGGGTTTTTGGGTTTAGAGATTTCTGATTCACATTTGAAAAAAAAGTAGGAAACTTGATGGTTTTTCGTTTGATGGATCGAGGTTTTTAGAGCTTTTTAGCTGAGCTTTAATGGAGGGCAGTGATGAAACTGGTAGTGCCAAGCAACAGCGGCCTAATCCAGCATTTGGGTCGTCGTCTTTCTTGGTTCCTAAGCCAAACAGCAATTTAGATATTCCCAATTTCAACCCCTCTCAAATGGGTTTCCGTATGAGTCCTGAGAGCAGCAAGAGACCTGGGATTCCTCCTTCGCACCCGAATAATCACAATTCGATGCCTTTTTCGAGGCCTCAATCGGGTTCTTGGCAGATGGGTCAACAGAATTTGAGCTCAGGGTCATCCCACACTAGGTCTATGTCTCAACCTCCTTTCTTCTCGCTTGATTCTTTGCCCCCATTGAGCCCTTTGACGTACCGCGAGCCCTCGCCTCCTTCTCTGTCTGACCCGAATTCTGTTGATGTTTCTATGGGGGAGAGTGTTGTTAACTCTCATGGGCCTTCGCTTCGTTCCCCGGTTAATGACAGCACTGCATATTGGGCTGGAGATGGCCGTCCTCCTCGCAGAGGGCACCGGCGCTCTAACAGTGATGTTTCATTAGGACTCTCAGCGATCAGTCAACCTTCGCCGCAATTGATCCCTGCTGGGCGCCGGACGAGTTTGGACGAATCGGCTTCTGGAAAGCCAGTTCAGTTGATGAGACAGGGATCAAATGGGAATGCTGAGGGAATGGACGAGAGGAAATCGGGGGGAGAGGTTGTGGATGACTTGTTTAATGCATACATGAATTTGGAAAACATTGACCAAATGAACTTGTCGGGTAACGAGGACAAGGATATGGATAGCAGAGCCAGTGGCTCGAAGACGAATGGGGGTGAGAGTAGTGATAATGAAGTGGAAAGTGGTCTAAATGGGAATCGTAACGGCATGCTGAGGCCAGCTTCTGGTCTTCCAAATGAGAGGAGGGAAGGACTCAAGAGGACCGCCAGCGGAGATGTTGTACCTAATGCTCGACATTGCAGGAGTATTTCAATGGATAGTTACATGGACAATCTGAATTTCGACGATGAACCACTGAAGCCCCTGCCGGTGGGCCAACAATCACCCAGCACTTCACTAGATGGGAACTCAGCCAAGTTCAGCATGGAGTTTGGAAGTGGTGAGTTCAATGCAATTGAGCTGAGAAAGATCATGGAAAATGATAAACTTGCTGAGATAGCGCTATCAGACCCCAAACGTGCAAAGAGGTATTATGCATTTAACTTCTGTCTTGTATCTGTTTGTATCGGATATCTTGTTTAGTAAATTTGCTCATGTTTTATGAATTCATCCAGGATTTTAGCTAACCGTCAGTCAGCTGCCCGTTCCAAGGAGAGGAAGATGCGATACATAGTAGAATTGGAACACAAGGTGCAAACACTGCAGACAGAGGCAACCACTTTGTCTGCCCAATTCACGTTATTGCAGGTAGTTTTTTTTTCCGGGTGTTCTGATTGTAAAGTCTACCTCTTGCCATTTCGAAACTAATCTTCATGATATGGCCACTGACTCTGTGCTATATGTACTTGTGTCCAGAGAGACTCCATGGGTCTTACAAGTGAGAACAATGAATTGAAATTTCGGCTTCAGTCTTTGGAACAACAGGCCCAGCTTAAAGATGGTATTGTGCTTTTTCTTCAGCTCTTTATATGTCTACCGAAAATCGCAGTTATCATACGTGCCATATAAACTGTATGATTTTTAGTTAAAACTCGTCAACCAAAACAAATGTTTAAAGTTCCGGATGCATACGTAATTATGCTATTAAGCCTTCACCAATAGGTCAATTTGATTAAAAACTCTTGTTCTTGTTACATGTAAGTTTAACGGTTTAACCTTATCCAGCTATAAGCATTATTGTCTCATGTCTTTGATAGTCCACGGTCATCCTCCTTATGATTTTAAGACGGAATGCAGGATATGTATTCACACAACCCTTTAGACCTAAAATCGATATCTTGATAAAAGAAAGGACCGAAATTGAAATCATCCTTGGCCCCTAGCTGAGATTTCAATCCTGGGCCCCTGGCTGAGAAAGGGATTGAGCTCGATTGACCCTTGTCCACTCCCCGTCCCTGCTTCAAAAACTTCGGTGGGTGGTAGTTAGTTGAATTGCCTACTGCAGAGCTTGATTAACACCTGGGCCCTTTGTGTTAACTTTTATACAAGTATCAGGTGATGGATGTTCCGCAGATGTCGGAAGTGGATTATAACATTTATAAATGCTGCTTTTGAACTATTAAAATACCCTTGTCTGACCACGTATCATCGTATTTAGCTTTATGATCAACTCCTGCCGATGTAGATGTGATATGGACTAATATTATCTTCCTTTTATTTGGGTCTATGGTGCTGCAGCTTTAAACGAGGCCTTAACCGGAGAAGTCCAGCGACTAAAGCTAGCCGCTGCAGAGCTCGGTGGAGAAGGCCACCTCTCAAACCATACTCAACAGAACGCGCAACCGCAGCAGTTCATGCAGCCTCAGCAAAATTGACCGCCTTCGCATCGCCAGAACCAGAACGGCAATGCTGCTGCTGAGCCTGAGTTGAACCAATAGGTTGGCCAACACAAACGTTGGCTTGTGTTGCTCTCTTTGGTGCCAAAATTTACTTTGAAATATGATGTCATAATTAAATCTATATGTAATTCTCTAAATTAATTGACAGATATATTCTTAAGAAGCTTATGTAACTTAATTCATTTTTTGGTTTTCTGTACTGCGAATTTTCATGATAGAAAGATGCAATATTGCCTTAAGAGCAAGTGAACTATGTCCTAAACTTCTTTTTGGTATTTGACGCAAAGTCGACCACAATGACGTTTTAAAATTCATGCTGACTTTGTTTAGCGAGATAAGAGTTTTTGGTGGTTGTATTATTCCTTTGTAATCAATGAACCTAATTATGGTAACCATATTTTTAATTGATAATTGCCATTGCATTGTGACAAAATTTATGATGGATTCATTTGTGGATAAGTTTTATTAATGTGGAATCCAGTCATTATACAAATCTAGAAATTAATTTAAGTGTAATATACTAAATCATAATTTTTTCCCATATATACTTGAATATAATTTTTTTTTTTTGGCAAATGATAAGATTATGTACTAAAATTATTTAAGCTACAAAAAATAATGATTCGAACTTGAATACAGAAAATAAAAAAATCATTCTTCTCTAATTAACATAACTAAATTCGAATATGCGCCGGATTATAAATTGTTAAACGGGTCCAATTTGGTTTTGTTTGCTAATGACTTGTGATTTGATCATTTATTCGCTTCGTTGATCTGGTTAATAAAATATAAAAATCTTTGTTGATATTCAATGTGCAGGAACACGATCCCGTACATCAAGCGTCATAATACAAATTGATTTATTTTTTATCACTTATATTATATGTAAATCATATTCCGAATACACTAAAAATATCTCACTCAAAAGAAGGAGATGAAGCCGGTGATAAAGGCAGAATATAAATATAAAGAAAAACGCGTCCTTTTGTGAAATTGTCTGAAGTCCTACACCTATGCGTATGCTTACTGTTCGTGGTGACATTGTATATGTAGTAAACAACAACAATTTTATACGATCAAAGCGCCGTGAAATCTCCGCCTTTGACATTTTTGATTATCTCTTCCTTTGCTTCTGCTTGCCATTCTGCACTTCTACTGAGAACCCAAGCAGGCCGGTCAGCTGCTACGGATAGTAGAAAATCAGGTACTCTGCAGCCATAATCTTTGATTAATCCCATTTTTTTGTTCCCTCTCTAGGGTTTAATTTCGTTTTTCGATTTGGGTTTTTGGGTTTGGAGGTTTTTGATTCACATTTGAAGAGAAAAGTAGTGAACTTGGATGGTTTTGTTTTGTGTGAATCGAGGTTTTTAGAGCTTTTTAGCTGAGCTTTAATGGAGGGAAGTGATGAAAATGGTAGTGCTAATAAGCAGCAGCGGCCTAATCCAACTTTTGGGTTGTCGTCTTTCTCGGTTCCTAAGCCAAACAGCAATTTAGATATTCCCAGTTTCAACCCTTCTTCTCAGATGGGTCTCCCCATGCGGCAATCTTCCCCAAGTTTGAGTCCTGAGAACAGTAAGAGGCCCGGGATCCCTCCTTCGCACCCGAATAACCACAATTCGATGCCTTTTTCGAATGTCATGAGGCCTCAATCGCGTTCTTGGCAGCTGGGAACGCAGAATTTGAGCCCAGGGTCATCCCACACTCGGTCTTTGTCTCAGCCTCCGTTTTTCTCGCTTGATTCATTGCCCCCATTGAGCCCTTTGACTTACCGCGACCCCTCGGGTCCTTCGCTCCCTGACCCAAATTCAGTTGAGGTTTCCATGGAGGAGACTGTTGCTAATTCTCATGGACCTTCGCATCGTTCCCCGGTTGCTGATAGCAGTGCATTTTGGGCCGGAGACGGCCTTCCCCCTCGCAGAGGGCACCGGCGCTCTAACAGTAACAGTGATGTTCCTTTGGGATTCTCAGCTGTCATTCAATCTTCGCCTCAATTGATCCCCATTGGGCGGCGAACAAGTTTGGATGGATCGGCTTCTGGGAGAGAAAATTCGGGGATTGGAAAGCCAAATCAGCTGATGAGACAGGGATCAAATGGGAATGCTGAGGGAATGGACGAGAGGAAATTGGGGGGAGAGGTTGTGGATGACTTGTTTAATGCATACATGAACTTGGAGAACATTGACAAAATGAACTCGTCGGGTAACGAGGATAAGGATTTGGATAGCAGAGCCAGTGGCTCGAAGACAAACGGGGGCGAGAGTAGTGATAATGAAGTGGAAAGTGGTCTAAATGGGAATAGTTACGGCAGGCAGAGGCCAGGTTCTGATTTTCCGAGTGAGAGGAGGGAAGGACTCAAGAGGACTGCTAGTGGCGATGTTGTACCTATCCGACACTGTAGGAGCATTTCAATGGATAGTTATATGGAAAATCTGAATTTCGATGATGAACCACTGAAACCCCTGCCGCTTGGCCAACAATCACCAAGCACTTCGCTTGATGGGAACTCAGCCAAGTTCAGCACGGAGTTTGGAAGTGGTGAGTTCAATGCAATAGAGCTGAGAAAGATAATGGAAAGCGAGAAACTTGCTGAGATAGCGCTATCAGACCCTAAACGTGCAAGGAGGTATTATGCATTTAACTTCTGTCTTGCATCTGTTTGTACTGGATGTCCTGTTTAGTGAATTTGCTCATGTTTTATGAATTCATCCAGGATTTTGGCTAACCGACAGTCAGCTGCTCGTTCCAAGGAGAGGAAGATGCGATACATTCAAGAATTGGAACACAAGGTGCAAACTTTGCAGACGGAGGCAACCACTTTGTCTGCCCAGTTTACGAAGTTGCAGGTATGCAATTTTATTTGAGGTTTCTGATTCTAAGGTTACCTCTTCCTTTTTTGAAATTAACCTTCATCAAATAGTTACCGATTGTGTGTTATGTGCTTGTCTCCAGAGAGACTCTGTGGGTCTTACGAGTGAGAACAATGAGTTGAAATTTCGGCTTCAAGCTTTGGAACAACAAGCCCAACTTAAAGATGGTATTGTGCTTTTTCTTCAGCTCTTTATATATATTTTGAGAATTACAGTAATCATACGTGCCACATAAGCTATATGATTTCAATTGAAACAACTTGTCAACCAAAATAATTGTTGAAAATTCAGGATGCATACATATTTATGTTATTGCATTTCTAATTTGGTTGCACATAAAGTTAGATTTATCTGAAGACAGGTTCCTCTATCTTCGCCTAGCTTAAACTACCTAAGAATATGTGGATTTAATTGACAACTCTTCTTCTTGTCGTGTCATTACATGCTAGTTTGCGGGTTTAACCTTATCCAGCTGTAAGTTTTCGTTGCTCATGTCTTTGGCAGTCCACCTTCTTGACTTTGGATTTTCACATCACTTCTACCAATTCCTCAAAGCCTTGGAACCAGTAACTTTTCAGTTAGTTTCGAACTGTGCTGTGGCATCTCGAGGGGAAATAGATAAAGCCTTGCAACATACATGTAGTGATTTTTGGATGAATGGAAGCAAGGTAGGATTTTAGTCCTCCGACGCTGGTATCATTAAACTTCATATCAGGTGGACTCCTATGGATATTACGAAGTTTGGTTTAGGGACATAATCATAATACAGGAGATTCTCCAATGATTTTATAAACCCTTGTTCCCTCCCCTCCCGTCTCAAAAACTGGATTTTAGCTCGATAGGTTTTAGGTCCTTGATTTTGCCGTAGTTAAATTGCCAAACTGTGGAAGTTGATTAACACTTGGTCCCTCTGTGTTGATATAAACATACAAATATCAGCTGATGAATGTCCTTGAACACATGAGAAACGGATTCTCTTGATCTTTTGTTTCCGACCAATTCCTGCTGATGAAGGCGGGATCTGGACTAACTTTATCTTCCTTTAATTTGTCTATGATGGTGCAGCTTTAAACGAAGCATTGACTGGAGAAGTCCAGCGACTAAAGCTTGCCGCTGGAGAGCTCGGTGGAGGAGAAGGCCACCTTTCAAACCGCATGGCGCAGCAATTATCGCTTAACCAGCAAATGCTTCAACTGCAGCATCTAAACCTCTATCAAATGCAACAGCAGCCACAGCACCAAGCTCCACAGAACACGCAACCGCAGCAGTTCATGCAGCAGCCTCCGCAAAATCGACCTTCGCATCACCAGAACGGCAACGCTGCGGCTAAGCCTGAGTTGAGCCAGTAGGTTGGCCAACACAAACGTTGGCTTGTCTTGGTCTCTTTGGTGCCAAAATTTGTTTTGAAATATGATTCCATATATTAATTCCATATGTAATTGTCTAAATTAAATCGAGAAATATTAATTATGAAATTTATGTAACTTATAATTCATTTTTTGGTTCATTGGATATTTGGTTAATGTATGGACATTTTTCCTTGGAAAGAATACTGTTTTGAGATTTGTTTACAGTATTTTCTTCTTCTTTTTTCCTTTTGTTTTTTCTTTTTAATTATGCATAAATCCCACAACTGGGTTGGCAATTCTTGTACGACTGATTAATTCGACACGAAATAGTATGAAAATAACAATTTTGGGTCAATTTATTAACGAATCAGGTTGTTATCGGGTTAATCGTTAGGACATGATAAGATATGTTCGATTTAGACATTAAACAAGATAATTTTTTACGTGATCATTAACTCGACATGAAACGACATGAATCGTTAAAGAATTAGAGGTCATATCGAGTTACCTATTAAGAACTTATTAAGATAACATATTTCATATAAAACAACTTTTTAAGATAACAAACATAACATGAAAACGACACTAACACTATTTGTTTGTCAAAGTATACCAACCATCCTTTAATATTATGTCCAAAAAACCAACCGTACTTTATCAGGCCAAAAACTGTATATTGTACTATAATATTATCATTTCCTATATTTAATTGAAAAATCGAAATAGAAATTAATGCCCTCACGAGAAACATACAAACCTTCACCGAAAGCGGAAGTCTCAAAAACGATTAATACCGCATATTACGTTATAAGTTTTAGATATTTTACGTTGGCGTCAACTTGACATTATTTGATTGCAATTCGATTACTTATAAATAAGATATATAACATTGTATAATAAGTTTAAGATATTTCCACGTCAACGTTAAAATTTTAAAATAACATTATCATTGCGTGTAAATTTCGTGACAAACAAATAAAATGAAGATATTAAGAAACGAGGAGCAGCAGGTAATATAAATTATTATTTCTTTTTCACCTTTTCCCTTTAAAATTAATTAAGTCGCTGTTCTCGTAAACCCAACCAAATCCGTCCTTATAATATCTTCCTTTCCCATTTGAATTAGGGTTTCATTTCACATCCGTTTTCTTCCTCCTCCGTTCGTCCCGGCCCCCCCAAAACCCTATGCCGCTTCCGATCTCTTCAAACTAGCCGTTACCTCCATTTCCCGCCATTCTCACCTCCATCACAGCCGTTCGTTTATCACCTTTTGAAAACTAGCCGTTAGATCCACCGCCTCTGTAGCCTCTCCGCGTATTTTCCAGATTAAAGCTTGGCCGTCGGCTTTGCCGGAGTTTGACCCGCAATGTCTGCGGTCGAGGCGGGGAACAAGGTGGAGGATGGGGAGAATAAGCAGGTGGAGAAATCGGGAGAGCTTTTGTTCTGCGGAGGTACGTCTTGGGACGCCATTGGCCGCCGCAAGGGCGCCGTTGAAGGTAACTTGATCTCCCCCACGCGCCTCCGCCCTCTCGTCGACGTCGATATCCGATTCGTCGCCTCGGGTTGCTGTGAGTTTCGCTCTCACTGTTTGTTTCAAGCAATGTGATTTTTTGGGGGTTTAATTTAATTGATTGAATTAATTGTTTGCGTTAATGTTGGGTTTAGCTTCGTGTCATTGTGTGGCATTGGATGTCGAAGGGCGGTGCTATACTTGGGGTCGCAATGAGGTGCGTTCGAACTTTAGTTTCGGATTATTTGTTGCTGCATATGGGGACATTCTCAATTTTATGCATAAATTTTATGATTTGCAGAAGGGGCAGCTGGGCCATGGCGATAGAATTCAGCGTGATAGGCCGACTGTAGTGTCTGAACTTTCAAAGTATGTTTGCCTGTTTAATGTTGAAAACATCTTATTTCTTGATGGAAATCACCTGAAAGATTAGTTAACAGTTAATGTGATAAAACTGGAACATTTGGAAGAGTAGTTAAGAGTTAAGGCATGCTGACCCACTGTGAATTGCGGAATGGGTCGTGTTTGGAGAGCTTTCCAATATTTAAAAGTTCTGTATTGCAGGTACAAAGTTGTTAGAGCTTCATCCGGGAAGAATCACACTGTAGTCGTTACTGAGGACGGGCATTCTTTTGCCTTTGGCTGGAATAAGCATGGACAGCTGGGTTCAGGTTCAACAAAAAATGGTAGGTTCTACGCTGTAAAATTCGTTTGATGAAATTTTAGGAGCTTGCTATGAGAATCTGATGACGTTCTACTATTTAAATCCATCAATATGCTCATGTTTTCGTGCCTTTCTACTATTTAGGGCCCATTTCAAATTTTTCTATTTCGTGTTGTCTTGGTTACATACTTGCTAACAGCCTTTCCGGTTATGTACTTGCTTTGTTCTCTGTAGAAGTTGAGGCTTCCCCTGTTCGCTGTCAAGTTTCTGAGGTTAAAAGTGTTGCTTGTGGGGGTGACTTCACTGTGTGGTTATCTAGTGTTGAAGGAGCTTCTATACTGTAGGGTCTGCAGATACATTTGAGCTTTTTTTTTTTTAAGCCAATTGCTTAGTTGGCTTGGTTCCCAATTTGTTATGGTTACCGGCTGAATTACAAAATGTTTCTTGGTTTCCAGAACTGCAGGCCTTCCACAGTACGGCCAACTTGGGCATGGTACAGATAATGAGGTATTTTTTAGGGAAGATTCCATAGGTGTTTTCTGTACATTTCTATACACCTTAATCTTTGGATAATGAGATAAAATGCTGGATCTGCTTTCAGTATAATACTAAAGACAGCTCAGTGAGGCTTGCTTATGAAGCCCAACCACGCCCTAAAGCAATAGCTTCTCTAGCTGGGGAAAATATTGTGAAAGTTGCATGTGGAACAAATCATACAGGTTATCGCAATGCATGCTCTCTCTCCCTCTTTGATTGTGTATGCGTCTAAGTCTGCTGCAATAAATGTCAATAGCATTAACTTAATTAGTTTATTTGTTTTGAGAATACAGTGGCAGTGGATGCAAATGGCTATGTTTATACGTAAGTACTTTTATATGGCATTACCTTTGTCTTGCTTCCTAACTTTTTGATTGGCATGTTTGTCTAACTTGCAATCATTTATGGTGAAACTTCAGGTGGGGCTTTGGTGGTTATGGAAGGTTGGTGCTCGCTATTCCATAACATTTGGATTTTTTTTTTTTTTGAATGTGCATGAACTTTCTTATGGATATTTCCCCTTTTCATCAGCTTCTTTGTTGTGATTTTAATTTGGATGTTCTTACTATGCATATGACTCCTGGAGTGCTGTTTATAGGCTTGGACATAGGGAGCAGAAGGATGAATGGGCTCCTCGTCGTGTTGATGTCTTTCAAAGGAATAATATTCTGCCTCCTGATGCCATTATTTCAGCTGGTGCTGTAAACTCTGCATGTACTGCAGGTACCCAATTAATACGTTTCCAATGCTCTTTTTCTCACTTGTTCTTTTTTGCTTTCAGATGAGGCCTTCTGCATAGTATCATTATATTTGTTTCTTCTTTTGGGGTAGGGCCTTTCTGGGTGCTATAGCATTGTTCACACATTATAATCAATGGATGACCTTTTCCCTCTCATAAAAAATTCTTCTACTTTCACTAATCTGTTCTTCAGCTCAATTTTTTGTCACATATTTGCTTGTGTGAGTGTGTTTTTATGTTATTCATAGTTTACAAAGCTCATTAGCTCCCTCTCTAACAAATCTTAGCGTTTATACTTTTTATAGTTATAATTTGGTAGGCCATCGGACCATTTGATCTTTGTAACTGGACTCACGTTAACTGCTATAATTTTATATTTGAAAACGACCCATCACTTTTACAGTCAAGATTTCATCATAATTATTTTTTTCCCTTTTTCTTTTCGTTTTCCAGGTGGAGGGCAATTGTATATGTGGGGTAAAATTAAGAATACAGGTGATGACTGGATGTATCCTAAACCACTCATGGATTTAAGGTCAGCTCTCGTCCTTGATTATCTTGATTTTGTTCTGTTCACCGTAAAAGATTTGACTCTTCTAGAGCTAGAGCAATTCTGGGTACACTATCTCCTGTTGTGGAAAGGAGCAGGGATACTGTTTTGAATAAGATCAGAAGTTGTTTCTTATGATAATTTGTGTAGTGAAGACTCTCATCAAAATAGCGTAGGGTCTTATCCTTTTGCAGGGATTCACAAAAACTAATATGCCGGTTTTGTTTTTGACCAAGGATGTGGCATAAATTATTTTCTTGTCTTTGTTGATAGTGGCTGGAATTTGCGTTGCATGGATTCAGGCAATATGCACCATTTCGTTGGTGCTGACTCCTCCTGCATAAGCTGGGGTCATGCTCAATATGGAGAGCTGGGATATGGCCCTATGGGACAGAAGTAAGCGATATCTCGTGTTATTATACCTTCCTTTCTTTTTGACGTCTTTTTTCTCAATCTTAAATCTTTGGCTGTTTAGGTCTTCTGCAGTGCCCAAAAAGGTGGATATCCTTGAGGGTATGCATGTTATGAGGTGTGTATTTGTTTTCGTATTATCTTGTCTTCATTCTTCTTACGTACCATAAGCTTCAGTTATACATTCTGGCCTTAACGATTGAGGATTGTACTTTGTAGTGTTGCATGTGGACTCGGCCATTCCATGGTCATTGTTGATAGAACAACTGTTGGTGACCGACTTGATCAGGTAACTTCATATCTCTGCCCGGCTGTTTTAAGTTCCTTTGTTTTGCGCATGGCTGCTCTCAAACTTAAAAAATATTTGTTTTTTGCAGCTTGAGGTATATGATGGCAAAGCTTCTGTAGAAGGTATGCTGATTTTGATGGTTTCAAAAGTGAGATCTTTCATTCATCCTTGGCCAGTTGGCCCGAGGACAGTTGATCCGAACTAAATGAAGATGTAAGTTGAACCTGGTTTGTCGATTCTTTCCACTATTGTTGCAGGGAGCGAGGAACCTGTGAGTGCCGCTCCAGCCTCGAAGCAAACTCCTAAAAGGGGTGCTTCGAAAGCATCTGAGAATTCCAAGAGGAAGAAGTCAAAAGAACCTTCTGATTCGGAAGATGAAGAAGACAGTGATGAGCCTGATGAGGACAGTAATGGAAGCGATGATGAGGACAGTGGCGAGCAGGAACCTAAAAGGCAACGAGGTGGGAAGACTTCTGGTAGAGGTAGAGGCAATGGAGCTAAAAAGGCGGCAGCAGCTGAGGGAAAGCGCGGACGGGGTCGCCCTCCTGCAAATAAAAGCCCAAAACCTGCACCAGCAACAACTGGAACCGGTAAGAGAGGAAGGCCTCGCAAGTCGTAAGTTGTGCACGTTCCCAGCATACCAAGTCGAAATCGGAAATTTTGTTCTCTCAATGTAGAGAAGTGTACGTTATTACTCCGCGGCGCTTAATTTGCTCCCCATTTCGAAGTGTTTTATTGTACTATGTTCGATTTGTATCTTCATCGTATTCATGCACTTCAAATATGATGTGCTTAATTGATGAAAAAAAAACACACTGGATTGAACACTCTGTTTTTTTAACATCCGGCGGAAATGAAAGAATGTGAGTGATAACTTTTGTACCAAAATTTTATTTTGATTCTTATTCCACATTTTATTAGCATTATTAATGTTACCATTTGATTAATAAATTTATTAATATTGGGATCTCTACGGACCTCACGATTTGGAGATGAATTCAGATTGTTCAAGAGAGAGAAAAAGGGGTCTAGGCCCTTAGTTTATATGAGATGGGTCAGCAGAATGAGTTAATGGGGATCGTTGGATTCAATTTGAGTGGTCCGAATTATTTGCTCCTTGAGCTTTGGACGGTTAGATCCAAAGAGGATCTATGTCTGAATTGAAATGAAGGTTTTGGAGAGAATTTTAGTATGTGCAAGTGTGTAGTGTATAATATACCACAGTCCACTTGGATCCTTGGCTAGTGGATTCTTTGCCACGCATAACCATCCATTAAAATGGTACATGCTCTACATCGAAGCATAATAAAATTTTCGGATTTAGAGTCCGATTTAGAATTATCTGTGGAATGTGGGGGACCATTAACTATAAGGCACTCATTTTTGCTTGTAAAGTCGAGGAATGGGAAAGCTGTGAGCAAGCATCAATTGCTTTCAAACATGCTGCTGAATACTTGAATACAAAGCTTGTTGGTGATATGGGATTAAAGCTATGGGAATTGGATCCTCTCCTGAGCAGGAGATCAAGATCTTTCTGATCCACTAACACAGACCGTTGGATATTGATCCAACGGCTACAAATAGAAGATCCTTCTAAAAGTTATAACAATTGTAGTCGTTGGATTAAAATCGAACGGCCCGTGTTAGTGAGTTAGGACGATCCTGATCTCTTGCTCAGGAGAGGATCCAATTTCAAAGCTATGGACGGAGCCTAATAGGCCCCATATTTTCCAATCATTGCTTCTTTATGTCCATAAATGAGGAAACATTTGATGAATAAGCTGAGACCCCAAACTCCTCCAAGGACATGTCCAGTTTCCTTTATTAGTTTGTTGGGTTTGGTTTTGTCAGCAATGTTGGAAGTCGTTTACTCGAGCGTGGATGCATGTGAATCACACAAACACAAAAGAAAATTTAATCTCAAGCAACCGAGACAGAATCTTATTAGCACCACCATCCAATGAGTGCCAGATACGCCGCACTTTCTCGTGCATTGGATTTCAAATGAGGAAGTGCACAAAGGTAAGTATTATTTAGAGTGAATAGTATGGGCCAGTTAACTGCCTTTTTGCCTTTCTCTTGCCCTCCTCCTAAAACGGATAAACTGCTCTAATAGGCGGACATTAGGGGCGCCGTGGGATTGTGGTACCACTAGGTAACAAGTACAAAGGCTTATACGAAACGAAAACAAAGACTTATATGAAATGAGAACACCCAAATGATCGTATCCCAACCAATCATACGACGCCAATATAAAAACATAAAATTCGTAGCGTCTCAAATAATTTGGAAACTTAAATGAAAAACTCCCGGTACTGTTCACTTTAACAAAAAATCATATTTTTATACTAAAAAATCAATCTTCGTACTATTCACTTTACCCTTTATTTTATCTTTATCGTTAAAACTCAAAATTTTCAAATATTTTTCATTATTTTTCCTAAATAATTTAGGTATTGCCCTCCCCCCCTCTCCCCAGATAGAGGCAGCCTGGCCAAAGAACAAGTACGCCAAATAAAAAAGAGCTCGTGGCTTTGACAGTCGGACCACTAGGACCCCAGAGAGCAATACTATAATTGCAATAATGGCCATGGAAAAAGCATTTTTATCATTCACGTCCTCGTCGGCCATGTGACAAGTGCGCTCCACCAGCCCTTTTTATCCTAATGGAGGAGTAGGACCAGCGCGGTGGACGGTCATAGATCGCCGGTGTACCTAAATGGTTACCAAAAAATGCTGATTGCTGAAATAATTCCCCACCTAAAGATTAAGTCCAAGACCTACGTTGAATCTTAATCTTAGGGGGTAAAACGTTGTTGTGCCATTAATATTTTTAAATGGGTTGGTGCCATTTTATGTCCATCTCCATGGTTAAGATGGAGAATGGAGATAGAAACCACACAACCATTAATGAAGTTACATCATTAATAGTTATTTAACTATAGCCATTCATGTTGATTTGTAACGGTTGCGTGTGAGATATTTATCCTTTTTAGGGGTAGATGTACATTGCGTCTAGGGTGGTCCTAGGACTATCTGGAATCCGGAAAATATATATGCGAAGGTCTTCTAAGGACCCTCTGAATGTTTGGCACAAGTTTTGTGCCTACCAAGTGTTTGATGTAATGTCTGCTAGTACTAGGCATATCTCAACAGGTTGTTTCGATAACGCCTCGACAAATTGTCTCGATACCACTCATTAGATTACTTCAGCATATCTTAACATCTGTTGACATGTGTGAAATGGTTTGACTGACGACAACAAACATGCCAAAGCCCTAAAGTTCGAATCTTAGATCCGCCACCAATCCTCCTACGTAATGAACATGATCACTACCTTCCCCTATAGGTAGAGAATATGACGTGAGAACATGCCAAAGCACATGAGTAGTTTTTTTCTAGTGTTATGTTTAAATGTGACCATTCAGTTCAAAACTAATTAGTCCATAATTATTCAAATTGATTAATAGAAGACGTTTTAGTTACAATGTATAACATAATGCTCTCGAGTTTCAATCTGGTAAAAATTTATATCCAGCCAAACCATCGTATCATAAATTAATTCCACAATTATATAAATAAATTAAAACATTTGAGTACGCGTGATGAACTTAAGATATAACGTCTCGGTTGCAAGCAAGTTAGGCCATCTCCAACCGATCCGACAAGAGGGTCGAAAATAGCCCGAAATGACACGAAAACTATCTCCAACCAAGGGCTAGGCCAGAGGGCTCGTGGGCCTCACCATGCCAAAAAAGAGGAATCAGGCCAACCTGTTGACCCAAAGGAGCCAACCAGCTAGCCCCAGGCTGACCCAAGCATTTGAATCCAAAGGCTACTTGCTAATGTCAGCTAGCCGTTAAATTTGATTTTTCATTTTTTTTATTATTATAATTTTTTTTTTTAATATTTAAAAATTCTAATTTTTTTCCTATAACTACCTAAGCCATTAAACAACATTAAATGACATTACACTTAAACAACATTAAAAAAAACATTTAACAACATTAAACAACATTAAATAACATTAAACTTAAACAACATTAAAAAAAACATAAAACAACATTAAATAACATTAAGTAACATTAAACAACATTAAACAATATTAAACAACATTAAATAACATTAAACTTAAACAACATTAAAAAAACATTTAACAACATAAAACAACATTAAATAACATTAAGTAACATTAAACAACATAAAACTTAATTATTGACATTCCATCTCGAAAAATTATTGATGTAGTTCAATTTAAGTAACCATAATAATTCAATTAAAATAATAAATTATGTTTGGTCCTATGACCAGTGGCGGAGCCAAGAATTCAGACTAGGAGGGGCCTTTAAATCATATAAACAAAATGAGACAAAAAATATAGCAATATAACTAATGAGAGAAAATTAAAGGTTCCTTTTTTGTATTGGCATGAAAAATTTTAATAAAAAAGGTTGGTAGATCTTTAACATGTATGAAAAATTTAGTATTAAAATAATTATATCATAAAAACAAAACTTGTTACGAGATTAACAATAAAGTTAACATTAATTTCAAACAAAAATTTAAAATCATGGCTCAATACTATTATTATGAGATTTTTTTTCAACATAAATTAACCTTGTTCTGTATCAACTAACCAAAAAAATAATTGCTGATAAAGAACTTGAACGAGGTTCACCAGCAAATTTCGAACCCCTGACGTGCAGGAACACAAAAACCCCTTCAACCACCGAGCCGCAGATTCTTTAGTTACAAAACCAACAGATAAGGTATATAAACTAATATTTCAAGATAGGCCCGTGCCCATCTTGGTCTCCATGTGGCTCCGCCACTGCCTATGACCCTTTGACCCTCTCTGTTGGATATAATTTTTTATCACATGGCTATGTTTGGCCTAAGGCCCACTGGCCCCTCGATTGGAGATGGTAAGAAATATTATCTGATACTGTTAATTAAAATATTAATTTCTTGAATTGTTACAGAACTAAAACGAGCTATCTGATTCTTTTTCGGTTGAAGAAGGTCTTATCTAGTAACATTGGAGGCCAAATTTCAACTGTGCGGCGGCGAGTCGTTTGTGCAGTTATGGGGCCGCGGAGCAGATCAGAGCAGGTGCAACCCGCCACCATGAAAATCAGAGAGCGAAGACGTCAGTCTCAGAGTGGTACAGTAATTGGTGGTGGGGTCCGCACGTGACAGATTCATTGCAACCCATTTGCGTTTCGCAGCTCAAATTGTGGACCATCTCAGATTCCCATGTGATCCACGTGTCCCGCAGCCAGTCAAACACGTGGAACGTGAGGACAAAAGAGCTGCCAATAGTTCGTTGGCCACTGGCTACTGGAGACCAATAGGCCAACATTATTTGCTAAAGGAAACAATATTACATGGCGAGAGATTTTTTTTTTTTTGGTCAATTTGGCGAGAGATTTTTAGTGTGTCGGAATACGGAACGATAAGCCACTTGTTATATAATTGAAGACATTTAGAAGAAAACTTAAATTTAATTATATAATGAAATGTGATGTACCGTTTTATGTTGAGTACACTAAAAAATTTCTCTTACTTAACAACCTCGTTACTACCCTTCGCTTTATTTACAAAAAGAAAAATACTTCAAGAAAGAATACATTGACCTGCGTCATCCGATGAGTTAGTATTATAGAAGTACAAGACGATTTCGGGGTTTTGATATTACTTGCCTTTGTAGGAATCGGCGTATATCTCTTTAATTATTAATATATTTCTCATCACTTGATACAAACGGGCTCATTACAGGTTGAAATCTGCCTCTTACTAGGACACCACCGTATTCGTTTATATTATTCTCCTTCTTCATCATCTTATTGTTGTGGGAGATCCTCTCACATGAAAAGCAACTTTTGGGCCCACTCATCCTCAAAACACACCGTTGTTTTTTTATTTTTTTATTTCTCAATCATGTCCTTATTTTCGTGATAATCTAGTTCTTGTCGCGGATAGGTTTGAATAGTGTAATGGTTGGTAGGGTTGAGAGCAATTTGCCTAATCTATCTTATCTATAATCCGTTTACTAATCATATCCCTATATCACATCCTTTGAGGGACAAATGTATTGGTTTATGATTAATCAAGTTGCTAACACCAAAGATAAGCCTACAAATAGAAACAAATACCAAAACAAGGTGGGTTGAAATTTCTAACTCAAATCATTTTCCTCCACCACTTTCTTCAACGAACTTATAAAATTTGGAAGATACTTTCAAATTACAATACAAAGATCAAACTCGATGATATTGAAGATACAGAATGGCGGTGAAACTATGTGAAAAGTTACGTGGTATAATTTAGTTCTAGGAATTTACGCAAACATTTTAACTGTATCATAACTTCATAAGAAGATACGAATGCATTCTAAAATGTGACGTGGCTTTGATCTCTTGACAAGTTTTTCTAAACATATTTTTATTATAAGCAATATTCATAGTCTAAATACTACTCTAGACACGAGATGCATTGAGGTGAAAAAAAGTCATATCCACTAAAGTAAACGACTACTTAAATATAAATATATTTTAATCTTATATGATTTTTTCCTCCACTTCATAGCTACATGACCTATTAGAGCATCTCCAAAAGAAGATATTAAAATGTCTAAATCAGTAACGACAATAATGTTTTTTCAACTAAAAAGTCAAATCTGATGTGGCATGACATGCATTGATAGTCCTAACCCTTGCTGTCAAAATTGATAGCAACTTCAAATCATTTTTTAATGGATTACTAAATGCATTTTATTATTATTATTTTTTGTTTTAAAACATTTATAATAGTAATTCAACGTAATAAAATGGTATTTTAATTTGACATATCGGATAGACACCAAAAAGTAATACGTAAGCTGTCTAAAATTTCTTCTTATGCAATTATATACTCTCTTACCCATTAAATTTTAATCACCCATCATAATCATAGTTAGAAGTGGGTTGTAATAGAAAAAGGCAATAATTAGTGGGGTGGGCCAAAAAAAAAACTCCACTTTGGACTTTGTAGTTTGAAGTGTAATCACAAAAGAATGAGTGCCCAATAAACCGTCATTAGCACAAAAATAAATGCTATTATCTTTAACGGTAACTTGTCCAATTTCCCCCGGTAAACGCAATTTCTCGAGATTTTCGTCAGCCGTGACCAACGGCTGGATAAGATATTCTCATTTTACAATTTGCCTCATAAAGTTTGAGGATCTTTTCAATTTGGTGCCGTAACCTTTGAAAGTACGTTTTATGCTATTACAATGCGAAAATATATCTTTTTTCCTGGGGCAAGTTGAAAACATGTTTAATAACGGCAAAAAATAATTTTTCTTACAAGTTATAGTTGACATAAATAAATTGAGTAGGCCTAACATTTATTGAACTTAAAAAACTAGCTTTGGTATTAAGGAGTAATCGACTTAGTAAATGTACCTTAATGTGAGTGGTCAGTGTCAGTGTTACATTGGTTTGTTGAGGGAAATAGATTCTCTCCGGATCCCTTCCACCAAATCTACCAAACCCATCAATCCAAGCCCTTGAAGTTTGATCAAACGGCTAAAAACAGAGGGCCCTTTAAAAGTTATAATAACTTTAGTCGTTAAATTAAATTTCAAGGGCCCAGATTGGTGGGTTTGGTGGAAGGGATTTGGAGAGGATCCCTTTCCTTCGTTGAGCACCTTAGCAACATAGATTTACTGTCCATCTTCATCCATTTATTCAATATACATGACTAACAACTTTATCTGTGTCAAAATCTATCTCGATATTCTATCAAAACACTGACAGTTAAGTGTCACACATCATCATATTTGACAGTTTTTGTAATAGAAACTACTATTGTCCGTACTTAAAACATGCTTAAAGTTTAAGGATCGACTTGACATTTTTCATGGGTCATTCCAAACAAAAAAAACCTATCGAATATACTTGAACCCGCCACTAGATTTGGCAACTTTTGTAACTGAAGACACCGTTGTCCATATTTAACACATTATTGAAAGTTCATGAACCAAATTGACATTGTCGAACTCATGGCATGTTCCAAACAACAAAACTATCAAATTGAACGAATTGCCACTAAATTTGACAGTTCTTGTAATGACGTCATCATTGCCCATACTTAACATATTCTTAAAAGTTCAAGAACTAATTTTACATTGTCGAATACACAAGTCGTTGGTAGCTACAAAGCTTCCTGCATACGATTACACCACCACTCGACTTGGCAACTTTTGTAAATTGATGTCATGTTGCGCACAACTAACACATTCTTAAAAGTACGGACCAACTTGACAGCTGACAAATATTATGCAAGGACTAAAGTGAAACAACCACTTAAGATTGGGGGGGTTCAATTTATAATCAACATATTATTTAAAAAATAAAAAAAAATTAGACGACTGACAGCTTTCCTTTTCCTTTTTCTTTTTTCTTTTTTTCTTTTTAAAAATAAAATAAAATTATACTTCCTGCCCTTTCCACTGGCAGGCCGCAGAAGCGCAACGGACCTGTTAAATGGCGGACTCCAGAAAATACTTTTAGCCAGATTTAAGGAGTGTGTTGAGGTCCGTGTTCTGAAGCTACTAAATTTGTCGCATTTCGCAACAGTGCAACAACGTAGGCGGTTTTGTCTCTCGAGGATCAAGAGAGAGAGAGAGAGTGTGCGTGTGTGTCTCTGTCTTTTCAGAGAGAGAAACAGCCAGCCAGCGAGCGAGCGAGCGAGAGAGAGAGGAGTGAAGGAAGATGAAGAAAATGGGGAAATCCACCTCTTGCTTCCAAATTATCGCCTGCGGTAAGGATTCAGCGGACAACGATGATCTCGAAGCTCCCGAGGTATTCTCGTTACTTCACGGTTTGTGCATTTCGATGTTTCTCATGACTTTCCGTCTTTGGTTTCGTTGCTGCGTATGATTCAATTGGTCTGTTTCGATTTGCGTTTCGTTAATTTATATGTTTGTAGCAGCTACTTCTCTGTTTGGATTTCGAGAGATTAATGGCTTTTCTATACGAAGATCTGAAGAATCTGATGTGCATTTAACTGCTTAAATTCTGTTTGTTTCGTGTTACCAAACGGAGCATTAGGAGCTGTTATTTGATTAGGAATTGAACTGGCACCTGTAATTACGATTTTCGGATTGCGAAAAACCTTAGATTATCTTTATGTGTACTTTGAGTACTTTGTGTGTAAGGTATGCTGATTTAGAGCTCGTTCGGATGTACTTTTAAAATGGCTGAAAGCGCTTTTGGTGAAAATGTTTATAGAACCAATCTTTAGGAAAAATGTAAGTAAATCCTGGAAAAGCAGTTAAATGCTTCCTGCTTCCTG
Source organism: Malus sylvestris (assembly GCF_916048215.2). NCBI lineage: Eukaryota > Viridiplantae > Streptophyta > Magnoliopsida > Rosales > Rosaceae > Malus > Malus sylvestris. The sequence goes on along the minus strand of NC_062267.1, from coordinate 1,236,960 downwards.
GAAGAAGCACATAACTGGTGCTTTTTGCAGAAAGAACTTCAATTGCTCTTGGAAACCAAAATCATTTTTTTGTAAAATTTTAAAAGCACATCCAAACGGGCCCTTAATATAAGTAGGATAAATGTAATCCTAATAATCTGTCCGTTAATTGCCCGAAAATCGTGTGATTCAAAAGCATATATGGTTCATCGTAACTGGGATTCGAAATTGGTCCATTAGTTGATGTGACGAACGGCGTTGAATTTGTTGTTATGGTTCGTTTAAATTGCCTGTTGCAGAAGTTGCTTCGTTGAGCACTTTGTTATCTGTGTGCGTGGTGTGTTGATCGATGTTGTTTCGGTTTATTTTAGAGCAAGAGTCCGAGTGACAAGCGCGGATGGAGCTTCCGAAAGAGAGCTGCACGGCATCGAGTGTTGAGCAACACTGTCATCACAGAGAAGCCCACTTCCGGGCATAAGGAGAGCCCGGAATCAGCGAGCGCTACTGTTCCAGAAAAGATATCGTTAATACATTGCAGTGACGAGAAACCCCAGTTGGTGACTCCTGAGAACCCAAAAGTATCTGAGACTGAACAGAAGGTATCCCAGACTGAACCAAAAGTACTTGAGACTGAACCGAACGTACCTGAAGCTGAACAGAAAGCACCGGAGACTGAACCGAACGTACCAGAAGCTGAAGGGAAAGCACCGGAGAATGAACCGCAATTACCGGAGATTGAACTGAACGTACCCGAAGCTGAACAGAAAGCACCGGAGACTGAACTGAACGTAGCAGAAGCTGAAGGGAAGGCACCGGAGACTGAACCGAACGTAGCTGAAGCTGAAGGGAAAGCACCGGAGACTGAACCGAAAGTACCCGAGACTGAACCGAACGTACCCGAGACTGAACCGAAAGAACCCGAGACTGAACCCAAAGTATCCAATACTGAAAATGTCACAGAAGATGAAAGTGCAGTCGAATGCAAATCGGATGAGAATGATGTTATTGTTGTGCAGACAGCTTCCAGAGGATTGCTGGTAATTTTTCTTGTCGATATAGATGAATTCTGAAGTTTGTAATTAGTCGCATGCCGAATAATATGTTTACTGTATTATTAACCAGGATCAGAAATCGTTCATGGAGCTTGAGAATGTTGTTAAGTTGCAAGCTGCTGTTCGTGGGCATTTGGTCCGTAGGCATGCCGTGGGAACTTTACAATGTGTTCAAGCTCTTGTGAAAATGCAAGCTCTTGTTCGTGCTCGCCGTACTTGTCAGGTGATAGACCATAACTCTAAGTTCTCGGTATGCCACTCAATTGAAATTAGTATAATCTGCTCTCTATAGGGTCATTATTCACATATTTTCTTGCGTTAAGTGATCTGGTTCATAACTTCATAAGTTATTTGATGGTAGTTTGTATGGTGGCTGTTAACTTATGTCAACTGTCCATGGTCAAGCCAATAGGAACAAGTCAGAGTAATGGTAACACAGAATACTAACCGTAGTCGTAAAAAAAAAATGTATGTAATCCAAATATCTAGGCGCTGTTTGATAGAGATAGCCTTCCTCTTAAATTGCATGTTGTATTCAAATTCTGAGTTTTCGGTAATGAATGGATTGTTCGAATTTCAATACGAAAATGTCAACTAATAACTGAAATTTGTTGCAATTCAATTTCATAAAGATCTCCAACATTGTGAGGTAGTTAGCTAATCGCATCGAGATGCTACTGTAGACTGTAGTGGTACATAATACATTTATGGATAACTGAAATTTGTCGTGATTCAGTGTTATAAGATCTTCAACGTTGGGAGGTTAGTTTATCGCATTGAGATGCAATAGCATGTTGGATTCACCTTCTGTAATAAAGCATAAGTAATTATTTGACAATTGCAATTTTTTTTTGTAAGTTAATTGTTATTGTATCAGCAATTACTGCCCACAATCCATGTGGAAATGTTCTTTGAGACAACTTAATAGTGTTTTTACTTGTTCCTAATGAATTTTCCGGAATATTTTTTCTGTTTCAGGAGAAGGCCAAATCGAATATAACATACACTTCAATTGACAAGCTACTTAGCAATAGTTTTGCCCGCCGGGTATACTTTGAAATCTTTCTCTTCTGTGCTTTGCAACTGCATTGTGGACTAATTTATCTTTCATTCATATATCCTACCTAAACTCATACTTTTTGAATTTAAGTTGTTGGAATCATCACCGAAGACCAAACCTATGCATGCCAAGTGTGATTCCTCTAATCCCGGCTCTTTTTGGGAATGGATGGAGAGATGGACGTCACTATCATCGCCGTCAACGGAGGATATTGCAGAGTCAGAAAAAGCAGTGGCAGCAATAAAGAAACAGGAAAGAAGAATGGAAGAAATTTCTGAATCCCCTTGGGAATCTAAAATTCAAGATGAAGTTCTTTGTGAGATATCAGACTCAAAGTCCAACATCACGGAATCAATAGTGCCATCTGAAAGTGAAGAGAATCGGATTACTTATGACGCTGATAACTTGAACTTTCAGGCAAGCCATTCTGATATTGAACAGCCTCAGTTGGAAAAAAACAGTACATCTGATGTGAAAGAGATTACGGAAGAGATCAATTATCTTCCAAATCAAAGTGTGCAATCAAATGCAGATTCTCAGGTGGAGCTCAAGTCCTTTTCTGGGAACCCTGTCATGGAAAGAAGAAAGGAAGAAATTTCTGAGTCCCCTCGGGAATCTGAAATTCAAGATGAAGTTCTTTGTGAGATATCAGACTCAAAGTCCAGCATCACGGAATCAATAGTGCCATCTGAAAGTGAAGAAAATCTGATTACTTGTGACGCTGACAACTTGAACTTTCAGGCAAGCCATTCTAACAGTGAACAGCCTCAGTTGGAGAACAGCAGTACTTCTGATGTGAAAGAGATCACAGAAGAGATCAATTATCTTCCAAATCAAAGTGTGCAATCAAATGCAGATTCTCAAGTGGAGCTCAAGTCCTTTTCTGGGAACCCTGTCACAGAAACTGAACAACCTAAACGTTCTATGAAAAGATTAGCCTCAGAAGAACTAGAAACCGAAGGAAAGAAATCTGTATTTGGATCGGGGAAAGTGAGTAATCCTGCATTTATTGCTGCACAGTCAAAATTTGAAGTGCTGAGTTCAACTACCAATTCAGGTAGATCGATTAGCCCATCCCATCAAGATGATGCTGCAAGTGAATTACAAAGGGACACATTCTCATCTGCAGTGGATACTGAAATCAGAAAGGAGCTCAACGTGGCAGAAAACCCAGTCACCCATGTATCAAGTGTTCAAGTTGGTGGATCTGAGTGTGGCACTGAAATCTCCATTTCTTCCACCCTTGATTCGCCTAACAGATCTGATGTTGGAGCTACGGAACATGAGCATGGAGCCAAAGTTTCAGTGGAAGGAGACATTTGCAATCCTGACGGCACCAAAAATGTGGATGTCCAAGCCAAAGATTTCCCTACAATCCCAGTCTCCAACTTATCTGATCCAGTCTTGGATCAACCAGAAAAACATGATGTTGTTAATGGTGAGATCGAAGATTCTGTGGTTGCTGTGGACTCCCCACAAGCAGAGTCTCAGCCAGAGAGAACTGAGTCTGATCTGCAGAGAGAACAGGACCCTGAGGCAGGTATTCAAGCATATGCATCACCCCCAGAAACTTCTCCAAGAAGCCATTTGACTGTCCCAGAATCTCAAGGAACACCGTCTAGTCTGATATCCGTGAAAGCTAAAAGGAGCAAAGCTGATAAGAGTGGATCCAACCAAAAGCGCAAGTTTGCTTCAGCAGGAAAGAATTCGCCCTCTAACCCAAACCAAGATTCTGGATCAAATAAAGATCAGAAAAAGGGGAAGAGACGCAATTCATTTGGTTCAGAAAAACCCGCCGCTGATAAGATTGATCAAGAACCAAGACATAGCAGTAGTAATAGTTCCATCCCCCGTTTCATGCAAGCCACAGAATCTGCAAAAGCAAAACTTCAAACAAATACCTCTCCAAGATCGAGTCCAGATATGCAAGACAAAGACATTAACATAAAGAAGAGACATTCCTTACCTGGTACAAACGGAAGGCAGGGGTCTCCACGCATCCAGCAGTCAACGTCTCAAGCACAGCCGGGTGCAAAGACAAATGGTATGCATAATCATCTACTTGATTGCATTGCGCATAACTAAAAATTTCATATTGGGTATAATCTCTGCATTACAAACCGATTTCTTACTGCTTGAGTGCTACTTCTTTCAGAGAGAAAATGGAACAGGTGAAGAATCGAAGTAATCGAACATCTCAAAGGGAACAGTGCCGATGACCAGTCCCTAACAGGAAATGCGGAGTCTGATGATTACATGACTGGTGGTCCTTCAGATTGTAACTAGCTTTTTTCGACTTGGATAGCGCCTGATTAACGACGCTAGTTACAGGGTTTTCTTTTTATAAATACAAGACACCGAGTGACGCTTTCATGTAAATTTTTCTTATTCTTTTTTACAGTTGGTTTTCTGTTTCTTGTTCCAAACGGTATAATCTGCTGTGTGATATGATTTGGGTATGGTACAGATGCTTTGGTTTGGTTATCCAAAGTTTGGGGCAAACTATAAGGCCAAGGGCTTTTGGAAGCTTTTTGCCAGGTTTTATTGTAATAATACTCAATGTTCTCTTATTTCTTTGTTTGCTTTATTTCATAATGTTAATTATTGCATTTTTTCGATCGTTTTCTAAACAAATGTTTGAAAACTGATCGAGGTAGTCACTTGTCATGTTCTAATTGATTCTTAGTATGCGAATTTCTTTTTGTAACCAAAAGAAGAGAGAAAAATCCCGCTGCTCGACATACCCTCTACTCCACTCCCGCTGATCGACACCCCCCGCTCCACTCCGTTCCTCTGTGTCCCAACCTACCCTGACGTCCTCTCCGACGGGGGTGGGAGCCTCCGCTCGTCTGTCTTGTTCTTACCGTCCAGATTTCCTTGTCCTGCTCTGTAAGGATGAAGGAGAGGCCGACGACCTTGCCAGCTTTCGGATCGAAGCGCACTCGCTTGAGCAAATAAGGGTGTAACTTGTTATTTTTTAAGGCTTTGTGACTCTCTGTGATGTCTCGTCTCCCGGTCCATAGCATTTGTGTTCCCCGTAGTAAACATGACCGAAGTTGTTGGGTGCTAGTCTCCCGTCTGTCCCAGCCTTCTGGGAGAATCACGTCGGACGTGTAAGTATACGCAAAGCAACTGCCGAATAGGGTCCCCACGGCCGCCCTAGTGGTGCCGTTTTGACGCCGGTGATCCTGCATGCCAAGAAGGTGAACCCCGATTGTTCGGAAGAGGCCAAACCTTCGTTGTGCCGTAAGCGCTCCGTTGTACTCCAAAAGCGAATGCAGTGCATGCATGTAATAAAGATAAAACTTGTTTTATAACTATATATTCATACCTGAATGGTGAGAAAACGGCCTATAAATCGGTAGCCAACACAATGAAGACGGCAACATCATAAATCTCTCCACGTTCGTTCCATTTTATTAATATATTCGCTCATATTATAACATACAAACAAAACCACATGACCGCAATCCAATCTTGTAAGAGTTGGACTTTTTTCTATCTTTTGGTACATATTGTTTTGCCAAGCTTAGAATATCAGGCCAATGTTATAAAAAAATAGTGTACACTTGTTTATATGTCGAGATCGTTGTTTGGTGCATGCTATACATCGAAACATAGTAAAACCTTATTATTTTTATACAAAACACAAATTTTTTTTTGGTCCAAACAAGTTAAAACACTATGTTTTTCATTTCTTTCTAAAAGGAACCAGTTGGTGGTTTCATCACGGCTTTCTACTCCTTTTTAAAGGCATTTCAACATTCTCTTAGCCATCATCTTGTAATTCAATAAACTAAAAATCAAACATAAAATCTTTCGTGTGAATATGAGCTTAAAATTTGTTCAAAACACAGCACCAAGTGTGTTAGTTCAAACAAGTTAAAAACACTTGAAACATCATTCTCGTACAATCTATAGGCCGCGGTCAAAAATCTTAGCCCACCCGAAACCAAGTTATTCGAAAAAACCCGCTTCGCATTACCAGCGCGTGATAGGCATCTTCGCAGCAGGCAAAAATATCAGTCACTCCACGCGCTCATTTAAATGACCAAAAAAAAAAAAGAAAAAAAAAGGATAATAAAAGGAGGAGGAGGAAAAACGCCGAAGCCCAAAAACCAGAGGAATTTTGATTTTGTAGGGTTTCATTTCGTTTGATGAACCGCAGCGATTGCGATCGCCGTTTCGCGACACACAGAGAGTCGCTCTGCAATTGGATCGCGTAAAATCTGTACGATTAGGGTTATAAAAAGAGGGATTTTTTACGCCGACGACGCAGTAGGAACTAGGGTTCGGAATCTGAGAGGAGTAGCGTTTTTAGATTTCGATTGAGACCCGAAATTGATGAGTTGAATTTGAAACCGTGACTAAAACTGGGAATTGAAGCTGGAAAAGAAGGGTTCTTGGGATAATGTTTAACATGCGGGGATTGAAGAATTCGAAAAGGGTTTCTTGGGCTTCAGATGTTAACCTTTGTCAGGTAAAGATTGCATTTTTCAGTGACCAAATCTGATGATAATGATCGATTAAGTAGTTTCTGTTCGTTGAATGCGAACTGAACCCGAAATAATCAGCTATCTGAACTTCTATGGATTTTGCTGGTTTGATTTGGGGTTATATATATTTGTTTGTTGTGGTGTTGTTATATATTGTTTCTGGAGTACATTGTATCATTTGAGTTGATGAATTGTTAGACAATGTTTGTTAAAGTTCTCCTCTTTTGGTAATCGTATCGTTTGTTTGAAGTGATTTTCTGTCGAATTGCATTGAATGTTTGAAAAATCTGTCAGTGTCATATGACAAAGGAAGGTGGAGAAAGAGAGCCCTTTTTCCAAAATTATATGCGAACTGGTGCAAATGCTGAGTAAGTTGTTCTAGTGGTAAGAAATAATTTTGTTCAGAAATCAGAAGCCAATCAATAGGGACCGGCCCTGATTTTCCATTAAGGCTTAATGCTGGAGTTTGTATCCTTTGCAGCTCATTCAGCTTATTTGTTAAGCTCTTAAATAATTTTGCGTTCGGAAATCAGAAGCCAATCAATATGAACTTTCGTAGAGTTTCCATTAAGACTTAATGTTGGAATATGTAGCATCTGTAGCTCATACAGTCCCAGGTTTCATTATGAATTGGTTTGTGCTTATTTTGACGCTTTATGAGTGTATTAATGAAAATCAGATTATGAAGTGATGAAACAAGGTTAGCCCTTATCGCCTAATCTACGTTCCATCTTTCCGTGAAGTTGTCAATTTTGAAAAGGCGAGGTTTGAAGTTTATGTCTTTAACTTGGTGCCGTGTTGATGAATTAATCAATTGGAACAATGTTAAGAACAACCATAGGATCACTTAACGATCTTTAGGGGGAGAATGAACATTGAACACCAAGTCCATATCTAGATCATTGCAACTATCCATCATTCTTTGAGAAAAAAGTAGCTTGAAGTTTTGAAATATTAGCAACTTATGACGAAGAAGGTGAGATTATTCTTATCTACAAAAGGCCAACGGTGAAACTTTTTCTGAAGAATGCCTAAGTTGGTGGCCCTTTCTCCAATATAATTTTAAAAGAAAAGAATGTGCAATGAGGTTTAAAAGGAATATACACTTAAAAGAATTCGAAAATCACAAACTACTTGTTGAAGTAGTTTTCATTAAATTTGGAGTGACTTTGAGAATGTTGATTGATAACTGGCCATGCAGGGAATAAAAGGTGATAATAAGAAATATATGCAGGTTAGATATTTTTGAGGAACTATAAGTTTATGGTCTTTTGCAACCGACTTTTCACTGGAGAAGTGTTCTCATTTCCTGCTGAAAAAGGTTCTACAAGAACAACAGAATAGTGGGGTAATTGTAGTTTCATAATGTTAGATGAAGATTGATGGCATAATCACTATCGTAAACCTGGTTATGATGTGTACTTCGTTGCTGCTGCATTCATTGAATAGCTTTATTTGGATTGGTGGATGAATTTTGTTCTAAAACCATCAGAAAAGGGGCCAAAACCTTGAGTTTCTTGTGAGTATCCCATTCCAAACTTTTTGTCAAGGTTTTTCGGTCGGCATGCATTAGAAATTTAGAATACAGTGGCCACTTCTGCATTTATCTTTTTGAATTGATTGCCTTTGGTTGGCTGCTGTAGTTGTGTTCATGAATTGTTAATAGTCTTTCTGTGATAATTTGTCATGACAAATTATGTAGAGGTTCTTGTGTTTGAGAAAGGTTGAATCACTAGGGGACTTCTATTCAAAATTTCTTGGGTTCTACTGTTACAAGAATTTAATGTGTCATTGCATAAGCATGAAGTTAAGCAACTCAGAAGTGCGTGCGTTGTTATTTTCTTTGTAAAGTTGTTCCTTTTCTTTTTGTTTGAAGAGGAGAATAAGCCCAAGACTTGAGCCGCTTCCAACTTGGGAGGGCCAAATACTTAAGATAACTTCCACATTATCTGCTGGGGCATGCAAAGCTAAAGGTCGTTGGGGTCTTGGATGGGCATCCAGTTAGCATGAATATCACCTCCCAGAGTGTGATAAGCGATGCATCTTTTGTATTTTTTATTTTGTGGCAGTGTGCTTAGAGATCAAGAGCTATGCTTGGTGCTAGTTTGGGTTTTGGGTTCAACCCCATATCATGAGACGCGGTTTGATTATTGTTTGAACTTTCTCATATTAGTGTTGGTTGAAATAGTTGGTTTTAAGAAGTTGGTTGTCTAGTTCATTGCCCTATCTTAGTTTAGCAAAATCCAACATGCAAAATCAGTTTTTTGTTGAGTTATATACGAATTGATATGTGTCCAGTAGTACAATCTTAATAAACTTACTACAAGGGACTGGGTGGAGATGGGCAGGGGAGGATTGAATGTACTGATATGCATTCACGTTATCTCTAGTATAGTTTAATTGATTTTCTGTGATCTTTATTTCTTTTATCTGTGCATTTTTCTTTTTCACTTCTATTTTCATAATTTGCTTTAAGATTTCAGTCCTGTTATAATTTGAAGGAGAAGTTATGCCAAAGATTTCTAAAGTTTCCCTGTGAGCTCCGCATTCTGAAGAAGTTTGTGAAAAATGATGATCGACGATGTTGATTATTAATGTTAGTGTAAATGGTTATTGTACTGATGTTTCTCTGTTAAACAGGTAAAGCTGTTTCTCTTGGAGGAATCTCCTTCACAGGTTGGGCTGAGCGCTCAAGATCACCTCCAAGCGAAGGCATCTTGGCCGTCACATTCATCTGGAACAGGCTCAGATGACACTCTACCCCCTGGGTTTGAGGGACCACATCCAGCAAATCAGCCTCAGATTGACTTGTCTCAAATTCTTCTAATCAAATGGAGATGCCCTCCTAAGGTAAAGTAAACCTTTGGCTTGAGATTTTAATCTTGTCCAATGAAATATATATTGGAAACTGTTTCAGTATGAAATATTAGCTAACAACAGTTTTTTTTTTTAATTATACTAATTTTTCACAGGTTGTGCTGAACTTCGCTTGGCAAGTGGTTTCTGGGGAAGAAAGCAAAGAGGTGGAGATTCAAAATCAGAGAGAGATAAGAGTACTGGAAGCGGTTTATCCACGGCCATCTGCCATTCCTTTAAAGTTTGTCACCTACTTTGCTTTCTACAATTTTGGTTAAAGTTTCACGCACCCATGAACTGAACGGTAATTTTATTTTTCTGTGTACAGCCCCTCTGTTTTGGCAGATGTTGAAGACTCTAGTCATACTGGTGGGCAACCTCTTATCATACCTATTACCCCCATTGAAGACGAAGATGCCAGTGTTGAAACATCATCTGAATCCATGGTACCGTTTAACAATTCCACAAGCTCACAGCCCTTTCTATCAGTTCAGGGAATTTTGGCTCCATCTCAAAACAATATTCCTAACAATGGAAACCACATTAAGCCTGCAACACTTGGAATGCCTGTTGCAGCAGAACCTGATGTTGTAGCTGCTGCCCTTGGTGCAATTATGAATAGCAACGAGCACGGAAATATGATTGACCATGAATTGCTGATTAAGATTCTCAGCAACCCGAAAATGATTGAGCAATTGGTTACAGATCCACAACCAATGACAAGGCCACCTCCAATGGGCATATCAGATCCATCTCACATGATCAGGACAGAAATCAACACACCTTCATCAAGCGGACATTTCTATCCTCAACCAAATATGGGACCTTTTCCTGATGCACGACCACCTCCGCCTGCAGGAATTCCAGTTCATTCTTCGCCTTCTGTTGGACCACCTCCACCAGCAAAGGACATCAACTATTATAAAAGCTTGATTCAACAACATGGAGGAGACCGGCATGACAACTTTCCACCATTTGGTAATCGACACAGCGACCATTCAGCGGTAAACCAAGAATCCAATAATAACTACAAATCGAGAGATTCGAAACCCAAGAACATGAAGCCTTGCATATTCTTCAACAGTTCAAGGGGATGCAACAAAGGAGCAAATTGCACGTTCCAGCATGATGCATCGTTCCAGCCACGAGGTAGTAGTGTGTCGGAGGTGCACAAGGCAAAGAGAATGAAACTGGATAGGGAGATCAGCAGTTAATGTAGCTACTACTTCCTGCATGTACATCTTTCAATTGGGGAGCCTCCTAGTGTGGCTCAAAATTGCCTTTGAGCTAGATTTTGTCAACATTTGTTTAATTTGTTGTTATACTCACCCTAAGAGTTTTCCCCATGGAAGCCTACATGTCATGATCTGTTGCGGCAACTTCTTTCTGCATATACAAGTGTTCAACGGAACTTCAACCCTTGCTGTATCAGTTGTGGCCAAATTTTTTTGTAGAATATATTGAAATTTCTAAATCTCTGTATACTTTTCGGTTTCTGTTCAATCTTTTTTCTTCTTCAGAATGTTAGGAATTGAAATTTTTATGTTCCAAGTGGATGTGTATTGAGTCAAAATTGTAGTTTCCAATCCAACTTGCACTCCTACCTCAACCCCTCCAACAACCAAGTTTTATCTCACCATATAAGTTAGACTATATAAATTTTAGAACGTCATTCCACATAGTTTTGAGCAAAGTCTTTTTTTAGCTTCAAATACTCCATATCTTTTCTTCTAGCCTCTTTCAAAGTCTTCATAGGTCTTCCTCTACCCCGTATGTCTTGAGCCTCTGTTTTATAGTCGTATCTTCTAACTAGAGCATCTATAGGTCTTTAGTTCATGTGTCCAAACCATCTCAACCGATTTTCTCTCATTTTATCTTCAACTGTGGTCACTCCTACTTAACTCGTATATCCTCGTTCTTAATTCTATCTTTTCTTGTGTGCTCACACATCCAACAAAACATCTCATCTTACTACCTCATTTTTTGCACATGTTGCTTTTTGACCACCCAACATTACGTGTCAAAGTTTTATTGTCGTCCTACAAAAATTTCCTTTAAACTTTAGTGACAAATAATCGCACAACACACCCGATACACTCTTCCACCTTAACACAATGCCCAAAATTCTGTGCCATGAAACATCACTGGTCTTACCACAACCCTTCCAAAGAAGGAAAATTCTTGCTATAAGAAAGAAGTTAGAGTTTAATGCCAGATAAACAAAATCTTTGTTATTGGAAAGCTTCAATAAGTACTACGTCATTGAAGACGTATAATGTGACGAGGATGAGAATGTGCCAACAGGATCCTTTTGGGTAAGAATTCTGGAAATCTGTAAATAGTGTTTATTCATCGTACATTATGTTGTCAGTTTTTATTAAGTACGGTTTATATTTAATTTTAAATAAAAATATTTAAAATAATTTCTAACCACACGATATATGATTAACGGATATGATTTACGAATCTTCAGAATTCTCACAAAAAAAAAATCCAGCAAAGATCCGGATTCGAGAATGTGGGTCTTGATGGTTTACGATTGTTTGGTTCCTTTCGTCTTGTGCTCCCTCGGGCGCATTGAATGCCGGGTTTTAGATTTTTTTTAAATTTTCAAATGATAAATAAAAAAGTTTACAAAGTTATTTTAAGTTTGCTTTTTTTTTTTTCTGTAATAAACGATGTTATCTACGTTGGAAATAGAGTAAGCTTGGTCTCACAATGGATTAGCAATAATATATTTCAAACTCGTCTTTGGCAAAAATCAAATGTAAGACTTCTGAAGAGAAATACCACTAGACCATAATACTAAGTGATAACAAAATTAGTTTAAGTTAAGTTAAAGCATATGTGTCAAAATATTAGTAGAGAGACACACAAATTGGAGAGATTTTTCAGTCTGATCAGAATACAAATGGTACATCACGTGTTATTATACAAATAATAAAATATATGTGTTAAAAAGTTAATAATTTAAAAAATAAAATTTTACACCACTTGTATAAAAACATATCACTCATGTTTCGGTCATGAATTTTTTTCCCACAAAATGTACAGAAGACTTGGAGCCTTACAATCGCAGCCGACAACAATTTCCTGTTTCTTTAACAAAGTTAACCCTGTCTTAAATTCACAAATCACTCTCTAATCTCACTTAACAATCCTACTCTCCACCACCCCACCGACGGAGTGTCCTCTCTTTTTCTACTTGTTCAGTCAAATCACTCCACGAATCTCACTCACTCCCACCGCCAAGATGGGCTCTGTTTCTCTCAAGATCGGCGACGGAAGCGCCAGATTCCGAAGAGCATCGCTCTGTTCCTCTGCCGTCAACCTCCTCATGCTGTTTTCCGTCATCACCACCAACCTCTTCGCGCTCTACGCCTTCACATACTCCCCGAAAGACCACCAAACATACCGTCTCCTCCACCACACCCAGAAGAACATCTCCCTCATCTCCGAGCAGGTCGCTCTGATCCTCCGCGAGATTGATTCGTCGCAAAAGAAGCTTGCCCAGATGGAAAAGGAGCTCCTCGGCTATGAAAGCATCGATCTTTCTAATCCCAATATCGCGAACGAGCTCAAAGTCTTCCTCCAGCACCACTCGCTCCCTCTCGGCAAAGATTCGAAAACCGGGATCACGGAAATGGTGGCTTCCGTCGGCCATTCCTGCGAGAAATCCGCCGGCTTGCTGTCACAGTACATGAACTACAAGGTCTCCGGGCCTTGTCCCGACGATTGGAGCCTTGCCCAGAAGCTGATTCTGCGCGGATGCGAGCCTCTGCCGCGACGGAGGTGCTTTGCCAAGGCGGTTCCTAAGGTGGGTTTAGACCCTTTTCCGATTTCGCTTTGGAAACCTGTTAGTGATAAGATTGTGAGTTGGAGCGGCCTTGGATGCAAGAAATTTGAATGCTTGAATGCTAAGAAATTGAGTAGGGATTGCGTTGGTTGTTTCGATTTGGTTAACGGGTCCGAAAACGAGAGATTTGTCAAGGCTAGGAGCAAGAATGATTTCCTCATTGATGATGTTTTAGCTTTGGGGAGTGGAGGAATCCGAATAGGGTTTGATATTGGAGGTGGGTCTGGTACCTTCGCTGCTAGAATGGCAGAGAGGAACGTGACTGTGATCACCAACACTCTGAATATCGAAGCCCCGTTTAACGAATTCATAGCTGCAAGAGGGCTTTTCCCTCTGTTTTTGAGCTTGGATCATACGTTTCCCTTCTACGATAATGTGTTCGATTTGGTCCATGCCGCCAGTGGATTGGATGTTGGAGGAAAACCGGAAAAGTTCGAGTTCTTGATGTTTGACATCGATCGCATTTTGAGGGCGGGAGGTTTGTTATGGCTGGACAACTTTTATTGCTCGGATGATGAAAAGAAGAGAGATTTAACCAGGTTGATCGAGCGGTTTGGATATAAAAAGCTCAAATGGGTTGTCGGGGAGAAGGCAGATACAGCAGGGTCAGGCAAATTGGAGATTTATTTGTCTGCCGTTTTGCAGAAACCGGTTAGAGTCTGATGATCAGGTACCTCTCGCACGATACTGCATCAAGTAAACCAAAATTTGATGTTCTATCTGCTTACCCGCACGAATTTGTGCGGGTTCATTCGTTCAACAACCTTGTGAAATTCCTTGAACATCGCAATAAGAGCTGGCGGTAGCGAATGGAATCTGTTCTGTAATTTACAAGGTATTTGCATCTGTTATTTTGTGCTTGAGGGGAGTAGTAGGTGCTGTTCTATGACGGTGAATTGTTAGGAAGTGAAAGAATATGGTGTACTCTTATGTATTACTGCACGTTCTATGATTCATACAGTCAACCTCACGGGGTTAAGGGCTTGGTTGTTGTTTTATAGCATCCGATATTTGATGTATTTTACCATTCAAATCTGCATCCACTTCCAAATCTTCGTTGATCTGTCTTTCTTACTAAAAACTTGAAGAATCCATCATCCAGTCTAGCAGATAAACTCGTTCGACGGTTAGATCAATGCTTCGGCGGGTAAAACTTGTTCGTGTTTAGCAGAGGATATATAAATCTTACGAAACACAAGAGTTAAAAGTACCATCTTTCAGGTCCTGCTAATTAATGTCGGTTATTAGTACATCAAACCTCACCTAAAACACAAAAGCTAAAGTACTTTAGCACCCACATCAATTGCCCTAGTAGTGCACCCTGGTTACAAGCCCTAACATGCAACCTGTCCGGGCCATTGTGTGCGGTTGTAGCTGCAGTGGCGGCCATTTTAAGGACGCCCAACTTCGGACATGGTGCCGTTCATCCCTTGCATCGCAGCGCTGTTCAGAAGCTTCATGCCCTCTTCGCTCATCTGCTGAACTTCCGTAGGCGAAAGGATTCTGATGCAGCGAACACAACCAACGAATTCCCTGCAAAATTATTAACAAATGACCGCGATCAGAGATGAATCGAAGTACCAGTATAATGTTTCAACACAAATTTATGGCAGAAGTTTTGGTTTGCTTACTCCCAAGGATCATCCCCGACAAGTAGAACGTCGTTCTCATAATCCACATAAACCAATTTCCACCCTGAACCTCTTGGATCGTTTAGCAGCCCTTTCAGTCCAAACATGCATTCAATTGCAGAGCATAGTTCTTCGTAGTTTTTGAAATTCGTAACGTCGATCGACCTCCCAACGGATCCCGTCTTTTGAACCTGTCAGCCATAACCAAATTCATCACTCTAAGTTCATGTGAGAGGTTTACGAACCTAGTCAAAATCGTTATAATAAGGATTCAATTCGATAAAACTGCATACCTTCGTGTAGGTTCGCACGGGCGCAACCACTTTATGCCACGAACTGTTCTTCAGTAGACTGCTCTCGTCAAGATCTACATTGCTTGAGGATGTACCGCCAGAGGTGTCTGCCAGGTCGTGCCTGGAGAAAGCCTGAGAGTCTCCCAGGCTTGCCGAGGTAATCTGCGACTGAAGATCCTGGCTTGAGCTCAAGTTTCTGACCAAACAATCCGACGAATTCTGGAAGTTGGAGTTCTTCAGCGTAGAAAAGTCATTGAGTATGGTGCTTGAAACAGAAGGGTCGACGACAGTACTTAAGCAGCTACCAACATCAATGCTTGGACAGCCATAGATCCCACTTTGATTGTTGCTCTCATCAGACAAATCTCTCAAGCTGCTTGAATTAATGAGGGTATTATCCCACATGTCCTGACCGATTGAAGTTAGGGAGGAATTATTTGCTTCAGTTATAACAGCTGAAGACTCTTGTAAACCGAATGCAGACAAAGGCCCCGGTGATCTCAATGCCCCGGAAAAGGATTGGCAAGATGAGTAAAACATGCATTCATCATTGTCTAGGAATGGGAGTGAACTGTTCATGCCATTGAAATCCGAATGAGGTAGATCCGTTTGTGAGTGGAAGAGTAGTGATTCCAAAGGCGGCTGCATAGGCCGTGGGCTAGTTTGTAGTTGCGCTGCATCTTGGTTTTGGTTGGCAAATGTAAGCTGGTTCACAAGGCTATAAGGACTCGCGAACCCAGTAGCTAATTTATCCTCAATGCCATGTCCTACAGAATTCAACTGGCTTAACTGATCCGCGGAAAATTCAGGTTCTAATTTCGTCTTCTCAGTGCTGTTTCCAACTGGAGTTTGGCTTCCAAACTTAGCTGCCACGTTCAACCTTCCTGGTGGAAGTTCATGAGATGGTGCATTTGCGTTTACGCCATCAGCTAGATTCTTTTGGTTGATTTTGGCATACATGGCCTTCATATCTACTACTGAATCTGCATTAGAAGCCGATTCCCGTTGTAGAGCAGCAAATGTTCCGGCATGATGAGCAAGTTGAGGTTTCATTAGCATATTGACTAGTTGTTCTGAACATAGATTTGAAATCGGGTATGGATAAGAGTTCCCGTTTCCAATCTCAGGAACCCGGATGAAAGGTCTCTTGATCATATTTCCCCACTCAGTTTCTGCTCCTGTTAGCGCGAGAAACAGTTGTAAGAAAAACATGTAACAAAGTTGCCTGCTGGAAAACAGAAGAAAGTAAGCTTACCCAAGAATCCGGAGTGCATCGGTCTTTTAAGACTTGAAGTCAGAGAAGGAAATATGAAAAGACTTTCCGGAGTCTCGATTTCCCATGAACTAACCCTGTTCTGTTTATCACAACACCCTGGCTCATCCCACTCTACCTGAAGATTTCGCCACTTCGAACCAGGCCATCTCAGCGGATCTAAATCACTGATACCAACTATCGTACCCATATATCTGCAGAGATAAAGGAACATGTTAACCTCCGTCATCCCTTAAAGTGATGAACACACCATTATCATGTTGATAACGGTGTTCTTGTATTCCGCAGAACATATTGAAACCTTCTGCATTATTTCACATTTGAAAATATTACAGGTACTTGGATTCTGTAACAAGTTACAGACGATTTTATCCATTACCTGCGCTTGCCCGACTCCTCTGTCTCGAACATCATTCCAAACCTCATGCCAATTGAAAGTTGTGTCCCATATACAGCCTTCTGGAATGTAGCCAGAGGTATGACAAATTCTGAAGGGCATGCCCTATGGTTGAGTAGAAATAGTAGTACAGTCAAGAAAAGAATTTGAAAAACGCCTATGAAGTATGAATAAGAATGCGATCACGCGTCATCAAAACCTTGGATTGTAGAATATAGTGAATGAACTTCGATTAGATGCAGCATGAGCCGCAGCAGCAAGGACGCCAATGTGCATGCTATCAGCAGATAAAACTGATGATGGCAAATTCGTCTGCTGACGATTTGCTCGTCTCACACCAATCAAGAGCTGTGACTTCTCATCCCTTGTGATAGTGAGAAAAATATTCAATCAGACAACAGTTTAACTTACAAACGTGAACTATATGCAAGTGTTTGGCCAACATAGCACCAAAGCTTAGGATGCAACTCCAATGTACCTGATAAATAAAACGGAATCGCCTGCTCTAAGCCTCTTTGCACCAACAAACACACTCCATCCAGTTGTGAGAAGGTGTCGTTTCGGCTGCCCTACATAGGAGAATAAAAACAGGTTATACTCAGAAAAAGTAATCCAACGAATTGCTGGCAGATGTATGTAAAAATCAAAACAAGAAACGAGTACTTAAGCATTCTCACCGCGATAAATGTGGCGAAATGTCCAGGTATTGTCGTGCAAGTCTCGGACAACAAGCTCTTGGGTTGGTGGTTGCATTGTGAAATCCTGGAATCATTACAAGCAAATTGTAAATCCGCATCCTCCTCTGATTAAGATTTCCCAATTACAAAAAGGATAGACATAAATAAAGCCTCACCAGCGGAGGAAAGAGCTTTTCTGCTGCCCTACGCGGCACGGAGAAGCCCCCATGCGTGCTTGTGTCACTTGCAGTCAAAGTTTTGCAGAAAAACTCCGATGGATGCTTACTAGGCTTCATTCTAAAGTCTGATACCGGGAAGACATCCTTTTCCTGATCGAACGATAAATTGTTCATCATATTGATACAAATGTGATAAATTTGAGGATTACATTAGTAATCAAACTTACAGAATTCACTGGTTTAAGGATCATTTGTGCATAGATTTCGTCAGTTTCTTTGTCTGCCTATCGTAAACATAAATCACGGTTAAAAATCGCTCTTTTTTCGGACTTCGTTGACAGTATGCTCATGTGTACAGAAAACAAGTGACAATCTGCTAAAATACATACATGCAGTGTAACATTTTGAACTTGACATAGCAATTGAGACGGGAGATTCGGGTAGTTGGGGATTTGTGAGGTTGCTGTTCTTTTCGTCGAAACCGCCACCTAAATTCGTACAACAAAACCCTTATCAGTTTCCTCGGACACCATGGAACAAACATAAAGACATCAACTTTTCAGCTGTAACAAATTCAGAACTCAATTGCAGATATTCGGACAAGAAATCGAAACCTGTTCGCTATGTCCTTGGGGGAAGTAGTACGAGAGACTCCCAACCTGCGGCAAACAAACAAGCGGGCCGGCACAGGCGTGCCACAGCTCCGAATTTATAGCCTTCCGGGACCCTGAAGCAAAGCAAAGACACAACCTTTAACAAAATTCCGACAACAATTAACGAAAATGCCGTTTGATTAAGGAAACATTAAAAAGGTACGTTGAAAGATTTAAACTTTTTGAAATCAAAAGGGAAGAACAAACAAACCAGAGTGATCCTGCAGCTCTTTCAGCAGCTTCATCTCATCAAGCAAGCATCCAGTTTTGAGCTTCTCCTCAACCGAACCCATCATTTTTTTCTTTCTGCGGATTTCTCACTTTTTTACCCCAAAGATTTGAACTTTAACATGTTTAATGTAAAACCCAGAACCCCAAATCAAGAAATCTCTCACTTTTTCATCTGAAAATCCAAGGAATTGAGAAATCCGTTTGTGAGAATCCCATGAGAAAACAAACAATCCAATCCAATGCAATCCAGTCCAGTCCAGTCCAATGTTGGGAGGGGAACAAAAGCAGACGAGGAGGACCCCCACAGGACAGTCCAGAGTAGAAACCCAAATCAAGGAACAAAAACTGCAGAGAGGCACTGCCAAGGATCTTCTTTATCAACTAGTGGGGCTTTAATTTTGGCACAAACCAAGACACATCAGTTTCATTCTTCCAAGCACGCGGACCAAAGCTTGAGTTTTTGAGAGCACCTCCTCTCTCTCCTCTCTGTCTCTCTCTCTCTCTCTCTCTCCTAATCGAGTGCTTGTTTTTACCCTCCAAAAGAAACCGACCTTTCGATGAACCCACTAATCCTACTGACCCTCTCTCTCCTCACTTTCTCTCTCTTGTTTTTCCTTTCGTTTGCTTTGAAACTGGAAAAGGAGTGTATGCATGCTCCAATCCTACGCACACTTCTCTGTATAGGGTTGATTTCGTGCAGCTTTAAACTGTGCTGCCAAAATATTATTACATTTTTTATTATATAATGGTAGTAGTAGAAATGTTTTTATGCTTTCTATGGCGTTTTGGTAGAAAAGCAATAAAGAAATGGGGAAAAAGCAGAGCAAAGCCAGATGAACACGAAACAGTATAGTACTGGTTCAGTACAGTAATCTCTCCTGGTACAGAGAGAGAGAGTGTTAGCTTTTATATAAAATAAAAAAAGGCCTAGAGGAGGAAGCGTTATTCACACGTCTTACGCATCATTGTTAATTATTTCTCGTTAATCTTTAATTCATTTCATTCAACTTGACGATTATAAATTGAGAAGAGCGTGTGAGAGATAAAAATAAATGTGCATATAGCATTGCCTCTAAGAGAATGCATTGCGTTAGAGCATATCAAAAAAGGAGATATCAAAATCCTACGTAGAATGCTACTATATATATTTGACATCAAAATTTTATCCAATCAAAGTGTTATTTGCTGACTAAATTTAAAGGCTGTATGATTATGAATCAAATTTGACATCGATACAAATTTGTTGGACCGAATCAGAAAGTGAATACACATAACGAGTACTTAAGTATTATCCGAGCAAAAATGTCAAAATATAAAGTAATTTACCACGTGGATTACGTGGATTTGCAGGGTCCTCTCTCTCAGCTTTCGTGCTTTTTTGCATGAAAGCCAGCCACTGCCACTTTCCAAGCCCTCAACCTCCCTCCCATCTTGTATTTACGTCTCCATTTATTAATTTTTATTTTATTATTTTAAATAATAAAAAAGGACTAAAAAAGAAATAAAATAATGAAGAAAAGATACTTTGATGACTGAGAGCTTGCGTCTTGCGTCCGGTGTTTTGACTGATCTTCCGTTCATGACAAAAATCAACTGCGGCTGGCACACGTTAATCATGTGACTACCACGTGTCAGAATCCTGTCCGATCCGTCGCGGTGCCGCTTCTCGTTTGCATTTCTTCGCGGCTTTGTTTCATCATTGGACTCAAATTCTCTCCTTTTCTTTTTCTTTTTTTTTTTTGCATCATTTTTCAACTTTAAAATTTGATAAAAGCAGTCAAAAGACCTAATAAATGTAAGATCACATTCAAAGGTTTTGAAATATTTTTCATAGCCTCTAGGAAAAATATTTCCTAAAATTAAAAGTTTCAATTTTTCAACAAAAACTATAAGTTATAACCTACTTTTTAAAATCGATTTTGAGAATTTTTACAATTTATTATGAGCAAAAATTTGAGATATTATCGTCGTGTCACATCCCAGACTCGGCTCTACCGTAGCACGATATTATTTGTTTTGGACCCCGACCACGCCCTCACGGTTTTGTTTATGCGAACTAACAGGAGAACTCCCCAGTGGGTCATCCATCATAGGATTGCTCTCGTCCGAACTCGCTTAACTTCGGAGTTCCAATGGAATTCAAAGCTAGTGAATCCTCAAAATGTCTCGTGCTATAAGGAGGGGAGCATGTACATATAAGGCACATCACCCTCCCTCTCCGTTGGTCGGTGTGGAATGTTACACATCACACTACATGTTTTCCAAAATCAATTTAGGACATTTTGAATATTTTCCTCACATAAAAATATCTTTGGGGCCTCTCTGTTAGTTTACATTATTTTTCTATTTTCCAATAAAAAATCAATAAAAAAAAGTAGTTTCATGACCTAATAAACGATAAGATCACACCCAAAGGTTTGGAATATTTTCCTTAGATTTCATGCAAAATATTTCCTAAAACTAAAAATTTCAATTTTTTTTCTCAAAAACTGTGAGTTATAACCTACGCTTTTGAATCATTTTTACAAGATTTATTAAGAGCCAAAGTTCAAGCCATTCTCTTTACAACACATGTTTCCTAATATTAATTTAGGATATTCCCATGATTTTCGACACATAAAATATATATTTTTGAAGGGGGGGGGTGTTTCTCTTTATGTTCGTACTTTGAAAATCAATTAAAAAGATTGTTTTTATTACCAATGGTCCTTGAGATTGATCAAATTCGTCATTTTGGTTCTTCACTTTCAAAATCAATGAATGTCGTCCCTGATATTTACTACCATAGATCAATTTGGTCATTCCATTTATATTCCATCAACTATTCTGTTAGTTTGTTGATGTGGCATACATATGAGATTCACAAATCCAATAAAATAGTGATAAGTGGATTAATCAAAATAATTAATTCTTTAAGGGAATTGTTATTGACACTTCAATAATCTCATTTTGCACTCCAAACTTTATATAATTAGAAATAAAAATACACTTGTGAGAGTGTAGATTAAAATTTTTAAATAAGATTTTTAAAATGCTAATAACAGTTTATTTCTTTAAATTTTTTTTTTTTTAATGTTAAGTTATGAAGATAAAATAATATGCCACGCGGGTCCCGGTCTTCCATTTCTTTCTCCCTTTCAGCTGCACAGCCAGCACCGCCGGTGGCACTGCTCATCATTTTCCAGATCTTTGCTGCCTTCCACGGTTAGCACCGCCCAGGTTCCTGCTTATCATTGTCCTAGCTTTACAATCCTCTTTACAACTTTGACAAACTTGGTACTCAACTTCCCTAGCAAGGCCTTGAGCCATCCGCACAACCGCGACAAAAACCCGACCTTCTCTTCCCCTTTCCAAGATCCTCATTTTCCCAGAGCTTTCACCCAAAATTCAGAAGAGGAAGAGTGTGGGACTATTTATTCATATATATAATCATTTAAAACTTTTAATAGTGAAATTATTTTTTGAAAAATTAAAAAACGAAACGGAAAAGGAGTTGATGGGGATGTGGGATCTTGGAAGGAGAAGGGAAGGCAGCAAAGATCTGGGAAAATGATGAGCAGTGCCACCGCCAGTGTTGATTGTGCAGCGTGGATGGGAGAAAGAAGAGGAAGAGCGGGACCCGCGTGGCATATTATATTTCCTTCTTAACTCAACATTTAAAAAAAAATCATTTAAAGAATTAATTATTTTGAATAATTCACGTGTCACCATTTTATTAAACTTGCAGGTTTCACATGTGTGCCACATCAACAAACTAACAGAATAATTGACGGAATAACCAAATTAATCTACGATAGTTAATGTCATGAACGACATTCATTGATTTTGAAAGTGAATGACCAAAATGATGAGTTTGATCAATCTCATGGACCATTGGTGATAAAAATACTAAAAAAAATAGTTACGGGTCGTAATAACTGGTAGGATCACATCAAAAGGTCTTGTAGCATTTTTCTTAACTCCACGCAAAATATTTTCTTTAAAATATCAATTTTTTTCACATAAATTGTGTGTAACTCACATTTTCAAATCAATTTTGAGAATTTTTACAAGATTCATTATAAACCAAAATTTGAGTCATTCTCCTCACACCACATGTTTCCTAAAATTAATTTAGGACATTCCGAAATTTTTTGACACATAAATTATATTTGGGGCCCTCTATTAATTCATATTATTTTTTCAACTTCAAAAATCAATAATTGAATAGTTTCGGGTCTTAATAAATGGTAGGATCATATCCAAATATCATGCAGCATTTTTCTTAGCTCCCATGCAAGATATTTCTCAAAACTAAAAATTTTAACTTTTTTTTCACAAAATTGTGAGTTATAACCAGTGTTTAAAATATCGGTATCAGGGGAAATATCGATATAAAAAATTGTAGAAATATCGATGAATATATCAATGTTGGTTGTTTTTTTTATGGAAATGATGGAAATTTAAAATTAAACTTTGAGAAATGTCAAACACTAGTTTACACTAAATATAAGTTTCTCTGATATTTAACGAACATGTAGGAAATATTGACAAAATCTGTCAATTTCATATATATGACTAACATTTTAAGACTACAGCTTTGGAAATCCAGATGGGTGTTAGGTAAAAGTCTCAGATGCTGAACAATTAAGAAAGAATATGAGTTTGACACAATATAAGTATGAATTATTGGTATGTATGTGTTCTTTTCTTTTCTATAGTAAAGTATACGTGGTACACTACTAAAGCTTATGATTCAGATGTTCTTTCTATCACGCCATCTAGTTGTTGTCCATGAAAGGGTGGACGATTTTCCAGTTTGATACGTCGAATTTGATATGGTTAAGTCCACTTTAGACTTTTTTAGAGAGAGTCTCGGTCTGCATCATATGTGACTTATCTTTGAGTGTGCGGGACTCTTAAAGTATAAATTGGGTAAGGATCTTTGGGGTAGGCAATGAGCACTTTGGAGGCTGCACTAACAAAAAGGTCAATGGTGTTGTCACGCCTCCCACATTATTATATTGCTCTCATGCCACACGCATGATTACAATCAACCACCTTTCCCTGCCTATATCGTTGCATTGCATGATAAGCATAAGGCAAATACGATCCGATAATATATAAAAAGATGATGTATTTCAAGCTGATCATAAAACAACTGAAAGCGATTTTATATTTGAAAATTATTTTTTTGAAGATGTATATGTAGTTCAAAAATCTAAACAAAAACACTTTGAAAATTTTAGTTGAAATTTCAACATGGTTTATCCTAAAACTGATCCTAACATTAGTGCTTTGTTGGAATCACTTTTCGATAAGTACTTTTTATTTTGTTACCCCACATTTAAAGCGAAACCCGACCCGATCAACATTATTTCATGGCGGCTTGGCTCCACCTCATTTACTAAACAATATAAACACCTGATTTGGTGGGTTAGTAGATTACGTCTTAAATGAGTACCACGTCGTGCTCGTAAGATTGTTTTGTGGAATTATGATCATTTGAATTTTTATTTTTTTTTTTGGGTAAAATGATATCTTTTGTTATATTAAATGTTAAATGAGCCATCGACGGAGTTTGAATCCACGCGGTCATGCAAAAAATTAATTTCTTTCTACCACTGTAGTAAAGTACCACTTACGTGATTTTTTTTAATTGTAATATTTTGTCCATCGTGAAGACAACCATGATCGGACGGTTCATATTTGACCCTGAGATTGAGCGTTAATAAAAGGTGGGGCCCTTTTTCACTCTGCTAGACAACTATGGAATTATTATTAGTTTTTTTTTTTTTAACAAACAGTATTATCTATACTAAGGTTATTTCCAACCGAAGGAGTCAAATATAGCCCCGTCTAGAATTATAGCCATGCAATAAATTATTTTTAAATGAACTGTGTCATACCATATTCATATACCATCTCCAACCGAAAAAATTAAATATAGTCCCTTCACTAATTTATTAGTTTTAAGTTTATACTTCAAAATTATGGGTTAATTTAATAGAAAACTTCATTTTAATCCTTGGCAAATATGATTTTTAGATTAAAATCATGAGTAAGATCAAAATCTAATTTTAGCCCCTTGATACATTAATGACCTCATTTAATAATTATATTTTGATTTTTTAATTATTTCTCTTTTTCTTCCTAATTTTTAATGTATTAATTTTATTTCATTATAATTATAATTTTCATTTCATTTATTATAATATATTTTGATGTAAACATTTAGATAAATTAATTTTTATTTTACAATATATTTCGATGTACTTTGTCTTTTTCATTTAGGTACATTAAATTCATTATAATATATTTCGGTATAAACATTTAGGTACACACATTTTCGTACATACATTTCGATACAAACATTTAGATACATTAATTCAATATATTATATTTCGGTACTAGCATTTCGGTGCATACATTTATGTCATATCCCGACTCAGCGTCCACCACATCCCAGGCTCGACTCCGCCGTAGCACAATATTGTCTACTTTGGGCACCGACCACGCTCTCACGGTTTTGTTTCTAGGAACTCACATGAACAGAACTTCCCAATGGATCACTCATCCTGTAAATGCTCTGACCCATTTCTCGCTTAACTTCGGAGTTCCTACAGAACCCAAAACCAGTGAGCTCCCAAAATGCCTTGTGCTAAAGGAAATGAGCATGTACATATAAAACATAGAGGATTCTCATCCCTTGGCGATGTGGGATCTAACACATTTCGGTACATACATTTCAGTACTAACATTTAAATACATTAGTTCAATATAATACATTAATTAGGTACATTAATTCAATATAATATATTTTGGTATTAACATTTTGGTGCATACATTTCAGTACACACATTTAGGTACATTAATTTAATATAATAAATCTTGGTACACACATTTAGGTACATTAATTTAATATAATATATTTTGGTACTAACATTTAAATACATTAGTTCAATATAATACATTTCGGTATATTAATTGAGTCTTTCAAGTTTGAAGAATGTTAAATAAAATTAATAAATTAAAAAACTCTTTTTTGGTAAAAAAAATTAAATTAAAATTTGTATATTAATAAATTTAAATATTTAATGGGAGACATTAAATAAAATGCACATTAATTATTTTGAATTAAGGACACATCAAGGGATTATAATCAATATGTAATCTAACACCAAATTTATTTTAAATTTCAATTTTCTTAAAGGATTAAAGTTAAAAAAACCCCTTAATTTAATTATAGCGTTGGCCATTATCAAACCTAGCCATTGAATTTGAATCAATTATTGTAACATCCCACATCCGCCAAGGAAGTGATCCTTAAATGTATATTCCCATCACTACCTAGCATGAGGCTTTTTGGGAGCTCACTGGCTTCGGGTTCCGTATGAACTTCGAAGTTAAGTGAGAAGGAGGCCAGAGCATTCCTAGGATGGGTGACCCACTAGGAAGTTGCTCGTGAGTTCACAAAAACAAAACCGTGAGGGAATAGTAAGCCCAAAGCGGACAATATTGTGCTATACTAGTGGAGCGGGCCCGGGAAGTGGTCCGTCCCGGGCCAGGATGTGACAATTATTGTTGCAGAGGAGTCATGCCCCAAAAAAGGGCTAATAAGGAGTTATGCTTGGCTAGCCTGATGCCCCTAGCCCAAAGCGGACAATATCGTGTTATGGTGGTAGAGCGGGCCCGAGAAGGGTCGGCCCCGGGCGGGGATGTGACAATTATCGTTGCAGATGAGTCATGCCCAAAAAAAGGGCTAATAGGGAGTTATGCTTGGCTAGCCCATTTGGCCAAATAATGGTCTGATTGGCTTCATAGAATTATAGCCTAGCCATCCATTGGAGATGAATTTTCGGACAAATCAAACCATTTTTTTTGCTTTTAGACCTTTAGCCCCTCCATTGGATATTGCCTAAGAGGAGGGTGTAACATCTTACATCGTCCATGGGAGTGATTCTTAAATGTATATTCTCATCCCTACCTAGCACGAGACCTTTTGGGAGCTCACAGGCTTTGGGTTTCGTCGGAACCTCGAAGTTAAGCGAGAAGGCGGCCAGAGCATTCCCATGATAGGTGACCCATTGGGAAGTTACTCGTGAGTTCCCAGAAACAAAACTGTGAGGGCGTAGTCGGGGCTCAAAGCGGACAATATCATGCTACGGTGGTGGAACGGGCCAGGGAAGTAGTTCGCCCTGGGCCGGGATGTGACAAATGATATCAGAGCCAATCTCTGGCCGGAAGTGTGCCGAGGACATCGGGCCCCTAAAGGAGGTGGATTGTAACATCCCACATCGCCTAGGGGAGTGATCCTTAAATGTATATTCTCATCCCTACCTAGCACGAGGCATTTTAGGAGCTTACTAGCTTCGGGTTCCGTTGGAACTCCGAAGTTAAGTGAGAAGGCGGCCAAAGCACTCCCATAATGGGTGACTCACTAGAAGTTGCTCGTGAGTTCCCAAAAATAAAACCATGAGGGCGTATTCGGGACCCAAAGCGGACAATATCGTGCTACGGTGGTGGAGCGGGCCCAGGAAGTGGTCTGTCCCTGGCCAGGATGTGACAGAGGGGGTGGGCTAAGCCTCACAACAGACTAGCAATAATATGGTTTAAATTCACCTTCGGTGAGAATTGAACCTAATACCTCTCATTTACAAGTAAACAAAAGTACCACTAAACCGTAATACTAAATGTCAACAACTTTGGAACTTAAACTAACCGAATTCTAAGATTAATCCAGCACTTAGGCCATCTTTGAGGGCAAAATGTGGAACTAAACTAGTTAACTATGTTTTATTGCTTCAAAAATTAATATTTTAAACATACTTTAGGGTTAAAATTTCATCTTCAGCATGTAATGCATACTTTATCTCCCTATAATTTATTATTTTTTTAATATAATGAGAGAAACTATGCACCCTATGAATTTTTATTTAGAAAGTGGATATGAAGCATGATTGAAGTTGATTTTTTTTTAAATTTCTCAAATTCTCCCGTTAGAGAAGCTCGTTGTAGTGTCCTCATAAATGATGGTCATCAACACAATGACCCGACGGAAGAATGAAGACGAGCGAAAAATTATAGATAATAGTCATGATGAATTATAACACTTAATATATAATGTGCAAGTTGCTATTGGTGTCATCCAATGAAAATATAACTAGAAGATGGTCGGGTGAGTGTATGAACTTTAAAGAACAAACAAATGATTGAGATCGTTACAATAACACTATAATTAATCTTTTCATTAACATCACATTGCTAAGGAGACTCTCTCACAAATTAGATTCTCTGTTACCTTATGTTTTTTACACATTATCTTATAATATTAGTATAAAATTGATGTTAAACTCTGAAATAACAGAAAATTCATAAAAAATTTCACTTTAAAAAAACCTCTTTAATATTTTTCAACGCGATCAACCCATTCATAATTAGCCATAAAATTTAATAAAGAGAATGCGACCAAATATATATGATGTGGTGGGACTGATGAGGTTGTTGGGATCCACACTCAAGGAATCGTGAAAAAAAAAAATGGGGCGTGGTTTGAGGGGAACATAGAAGCAGAGTGGCGTGTAGGGATGGAAGGAGACATTTGCTCTGAAGTCTTATGATCGCAGTTAGAGGGAGGGAGCTCAATTATTGTCTTGTCAGCGAGAGGGCAACTTATATAAAATGTGTTACTGTTTATATAATATTGTGTTTGATAATGTAATATAGTGTAAGGAGAAACACATGCGTTATGATATTGTTGTGATATATGCTACAGTGATGATAAACATGTTTTATGATCACGGTTAGAGGGAGGGAGCTCCATTATTGGCTTGTCACAATTTTTGTGAGCGAGAACAACTTATATAAAATAAGTTTACTATTTATATAATGTTATGATATTATTATGATATATGCTACAATGACGATAAACACGTTGTTTTATGTACGTTATTGTGGTTTTATATATGCCGATATTACTATTTTGTCGATATTGATGATACAGTTACGTTGTCCTCTCATGGGTACTTTTTGATGGGTGGGCAGAGAATCTAGGCAGCTTTAAGGGCTTTTTTCAATGGAAGAAGATAGAAAAGGGCCTTTATATTGCAAATAGGTCCCTCACTCTACTGATTGCCCTTCTTTTCTTGCTTATTGGGATATTTTTATATAATTTTGCAAATTCAAATATTCAAAATCAGAGTACAATGAGAGGTTTTAGATTTGATTATCGTCAAAAAGATTAATTTAAATTACATTATTGTTAGTCTATTGTGAGGCTAAGCTCACATTTTCCCCCTAAGTGCAGATAATATTGTGTATTAAAAAAAAAGCTACTTAGTATTGTGGTTTAGTGGTATTCCTCTTCACTTGTAAGTGAGAGGTTCTAAGTTTGATTGTCGCTAAAGGCGAACTTGACAGGTTCATTGTGACGCTTAACCTACTCCCCCACATCTTCAGTGACGATAATAGCATTTGTTAAAAAAAAAAAAAAAAAAAAGAGTATATTGTAGTAAAGACTTTTTTGGTTGGACATGGTATTCAAGCTGGGCAGACCAAAACACTTTAGGCCCGTCCGATTCCTCTAAAGCCCATGAGGGATAAAAGCCCGCCCAAGATTAACCGGACCGATATGTAGATACTGACATCTTAGCGGGTTTGCATACGTTGAACAGTCACAACCCATACCAAGCAATCCAACGTGGGCTCAGCTCTTTCTTGCTTTCCAAGTAATTCTCCCTTAGCTTTTCTTCAATTTTTCAATTTTCTTTATTGATAATGCTGAAGTTAATTAAGCTCCCGTTGATTATGATTATTATTTTTCTCACGTAATGACTAATGACTGCTAATTTAGGTTAATTTATGTACTTTCTGTTTTGTGCTGGCTTAAGCTCAAATTCTACAATGCAGGGCAATGGTGGTATCTTCTTGTATCACTTTGTCGTGTCGTATTATCATGTGGTCATACATCAATTTTTCTTATTAGTTTGATGTATTCCCGTGTCCGTATCCATGGTCTTCCTTACAGGTAAAATGAAATTTTCGACGGTTTTGTATTCGCTTATGAATTCAACATTGTTGATAAGACTCCAAGGATTTTTTCTGAAATTAAATCCATACTTGGGTGTGAGACTGCAAGTTAGGTTTTCACCTTTTTCTCCAAAGCCAAATATGGTTTTCAGGTAGGTTTTCTTATCCTTTATGTTATGCAGTGCAAAAAATTAGATTCAGATTTTGTAACTTTACGAATCAACGCATCGAAGGATTCAAGTCCAAAGTTGGTTTATTCTGTTATCGAATGCTGCTGAAATTAGCTGCACTGTCTTGCTATTTGTTTTGTAATGTGCCGTCACTTTAGAAGAAAAAGAAATTCGCGATGGAATTACATAAAAAACAATAAGATTTTTGTTCACCATGCCTGTACGTGTTAAGTTTTTCTTTGCGATACGCTGGTATCTTGTAGAAACATGGCGAGGGAGTATTTGTTAGCCGGAGAACATAAGTGTGATGTGATGAAATTTGAAACGATAATAAGGCTTTTAGTCAAAAGGTGACCTACAATTACTATCACTTTCTTTAATGTTAATGAAGAAATTCTGATAGTTTCCTGCACAATTCGTATGGCGTACTTGTGCAGTTGAAAATCTTATACTGTTGGACTTCAATTTTGATTGTCATAGTATGTGTACTTTCATATCATTGATTCTTGTTTGCCGTTTGGACGAGGAATGCTGCATATTTCTGGTTCCTTGCTTCCATCTCACACGGGAAGCATTCCTTGGTTGGCTAAAGATACGGAAGACGTTTTCACTCATCTTGGACATCTAGAACTTGAAAAGTTTGTATATTAATATGTATAATCTGTTAAAGAAAATAAAAAACTGTATTCTGCATGAACAGTTAAAGGAATTTGTATGAGTACTACAAAGAGGAGCGAAAGTGAGGCGGAAGTGGTTATGCAAGAGCCCGGTACAGCTGATGCCAAAGCATTTTCGATCGTCATTGTTACTGATATGGTCATTACTGTATGACATTACGAAGAGTTTGAAGAATAGGAGGAAAATTTTAGGGTAGTCCCTATGGTAACTGACTATTGTGTACTCTATGGAATGGAAGCAGTATGCCAAACAGGTCACATGTAGTTTGGAACTTTGGATGAGAGACGATATCCCAGATTTTGTATCTGAAGAACCAGTAAATATATTGGTTTAGATTTTCTGAAATTTTTGCAACATAACATGTGCCTTCTTATTGTCCTTATACAATGTTTCTTCACTAATTTTGCAGCTTGTTTTGTTTTTTCGCAGGGTTTTTATTTTTTAAACTCTATTTTGTTGGTATGGCAAGGAGCCAAGGGGCTGGAAAAAAGGCCAAATCGAAAGCCATTCAAGACGTTCATCTAATGCCATTTTGGAAAAGCACTTTTGGGAGTTAGGTTTGCTGCACACGAATCTCTGTTTTACCAGTATATCCTTCATCAATATGAGATTTTCACATAAATGCCTCCCTCTCCTAACTCGTAACAGGTTATAATTTCTCATATCACATAAAGAGAAAGATAGACACGTAATATTATGCAGTTTGTTGACAGTGCATGTAAGTATTTTTTCTGTGATTAGCAGTGTTAAGAGCACATCCTATGTTAGGATTGTCTGTGGAGCTTCCTTCTTTTTTTTTTTTTTTTTTTTTTTTGAGGTCGCCCAATTCAATGGATCGATTGTATGGTACAGCTAAGGTTAAGCAGACTGCATTATACCTAGTCATTTGGACTTGGTATTTTTGGTCAATCCGATTTGCTTGCTCCAATATATGAAAAAGGATCGACAACTATCGTTGCGTTTGTCAATCATTTTCATTGGGATGCGGGGGTTTCTAAGTACATTCCATTTGCACCATGTACTTATGATTGCCATTACTTGCAGCTTCACGTATGGGCAGGCACCTCATATAATATTAATATATACAAAGGACCCCCTTCTTAACGGTACCCTACAACTGTGCAAAAACGAGAGATATTATTATTACATACTGGTTGCGTATCACCTGTTTGGAGTTTAATTTGTTTTTTAACACACGCTATTTTGCTACTTAGTATGACAATTTAGTGGTATTCTTCTTCACTTATAAGTGAGAGGTCTTATATTTGATTATTGCCAAAAGCGTATTTGAACCACATTATTGCTAGTCCATTGTGAGACTTAGCCCACTCCCTCACCCTTTTAGGGTAAAAATATCGGAATGCAAGAGATTTTGGCTCAAACACACAATGATTCAACTATAATAAATTGAAATTGAATTCGTCATTAACAATAAGCGAACTTAAAATCTTTTACTTACAAGTCAGAGATAAATACTATCAGACAATAGTTTTTAAGTATTTTAGCTTGTAACTTATGAGTAAAATATGAGTATATAAAAACGATACATGAGTGATAACCTAGTCTTTTTCTTGCTACAGTGCAACAAGATATCTTATATGAACTCCTCCCATATACGATAAATATATTTATTTAGGTGGAATCATAATCAAATCGTGTGGAGGGTATGGGGCATCTATCAAAAACAGCCCATACTAGTTTCATCCTATCTTTTCTAGTATTATATTCATCGATTACAAAATTAAAACCAAATAGTTGTTTATATTTTATAAAATTTAATTATGGAAGAGAGAAAGACAAGAGTGGGGTGGGAGAAGATGGGGTTTTCAGGTAGATGGAATGATTCCGAGTTGCATGTGCGCCGTCGTGTGTTTTGTAAAATGAGAGAAAAATACACAAAGGATCGTGACAAAGTCTTTTCCCCACATAATCCGGCTTACTAACATGCTTCCCTTCTTCCCCCATTGGCTTTTGGCTGCTTGCTAGCTATAAAGCCCCCTTCACCTTTACAGTGTACACTTGCACCATGTAAAAGCAAAAGCACTTACGTTACTGTGCTCGATTTAATTAGAATCTTCGTTCTCCGTTATGACTAACGACGGACATTCTCTTTTTTTTTTTAATCTTTCTTTTACGTTAAAAACAGATAATATGATCATTAGTATTACGGTTTACTGTTATCTTTATTTGTAATTGAAAGTTCTTAACTTTAACTCTGAATAAGGAGTTCGATATCAAATTAGTGTTTGTCTATTGTTCTTGTTTCTCTCTTTATGCACTACCTTTGTTTAGATCAAGTAATTCTGCTTTTATTTGTTCAATTCTACAACTAGAAGTAAAAGGTAAAAGTGCACAAGGAGAGAAGTAGAGCGTGAAAGTCATTTCCTTTTTTCATAATTCAATGACAAACTTTGCATTTGAATGCTATGCATGTGACAAATTATGTATATATCTCATGTCAATTAACGACATTATCTCTTTCTCTTCAATGTTAATTGTATTAGTGAATTTGTTTAGCTCATTTTATACGAGGATATTGAGGTGTCATGGAAATCATAGTCCTAAAACGTGTTGGCCAAATATAGTTTTAAGAGAAAAGATGCAGACAGTGGGAATCGAGTCCTCTTAGCCAGAAGATTACGAACACAAAATATATCTTATCTCTATATATTTAAAGTGATGATCTGATAGGTTGAGTTGATCATATTTTTATAGGTAATAACTAACCATTAACCACCAAATCTTATTGCTAAAACATCCCAATCATTTTCAATCATTTGTCCTAATTAAAAAAAAAGATAATTAATAAACAGATGATTAGAGCTTTGAGTACTAATTGTTCCAACCTCTCAAACCACCATAATTTGTCCCTGACTATACACACTAGCTACACCCTATATACAGAAAATGATAATGCAAGGGAGACCAAACTTTTAAATCAAATTTGCAAACCAAATGATATGTATAAGCACATTAATCAATACTTAAGTAATAATCCAATTATCAACAACCATGTCATTTGGTTTTAAAAAAATTTCCTCCCTAGTATTACCCTACAGAAAATGTTCGAGAGACCATATTTTGTAATTCATGTAATATGACGGTTAATGAATGTTCTTTTTTTAATGATTCAAAAAATTCAATCATTAACCATCACATCATATAATTTACAAAATATAATTCAAGTAAATAATCTCTCTAACATCACCCGCTATATATTATGGAAGGAGGCTCTAATCTCTTACTAGAAGTCTATAAGTGCATGTTTGCTTAATTCCAATTAATTTACGAGTCTACGACCCTATTCTCTGGAAAGGGAGAATATATGTTAAAGCAGTTAGAAGAATCAAGGTCCAAAGACAGCTAGGAATTTTGTGTTTTTTTTTTTTTTTAACAAAAGCAATTTTATGTTTTTACTGTAAGCTTTTAGTCTAATGGATGGTCATACTTTAGAAAAGTTTCGACCTTTTTAATTAGGTGTAATTAGGAAAATAAGTTCTACAGTCAATACTATTTTCCGGGCTAAAAACTTGAGTGTAACTCGGGATATGATATCATCATTCTATAGCATAATCCTGTAAATTCTATAATATTATGTCAATTGTCAAAGCTCAATTATGAATTTAGGGTTTTTTAGTGTGCACAAGAATACAATATACACTGAAATTTTTTGTTGTTATAGCATTGAATCCTTAAGCGTACATACCATGCATTGCTCTGGTGCATGCCATCCACCGAAGTAAAGTTGAAGTTTCGACATGGACTATTCTAGATGCTATTCGTTTTCCTGGTTTGATCTAACAAAAAACGGAACGAATCAATGATTGAAGGCAAGAGGGCGGCGGTTAATGCATGAGGGCTTGGAGGCATATGGGTGTCATGGCCTCTCTCTCTGGATTTTCTTGGGAATGAGCAACGATGATAATAATTAGGATGAATAGTGGTTTTGTTGGTTACTGTCTTGCAGATAAGGAGCTATATGATGATATATCATCACATATATCGTACGCACATAGCTGGCCATATGGCTATGATCTGATTGGCATTACCTTCATATATAGATGATAAATCCGCCCCCATGTGGCATGTGACTCTATAGATTGCTGGTGATCTCTCTCGATACATTGCTCTTCTGTTTCAGGTATATATCTTTATATCAGAAGAGAAAGAATGACAAATAATGCAGAATGTTGATCGATATTTAGAGGTTATTAGATTCTTGAAACTTTTTTTGTGTTCACCGTCCAAATCATGATGGCATCGTGTGGTTCAGAAAAGCTGGAACCACAAGAGAAGTGCTTTTGGATTTTGACTTTGTTACGTAAGAGTGAGTAGTGGTGGGTTTGTGTGTTGGATATAAAAAAAATTTCCATATTTTGCACGCACGTATTAGCTCTTTCTGCTGAGTGCACTTCTATCTGTACTGTCTTCTCCTTTCGGTTGCACGGAACCCTAATGACTCATCACATCTGCTGCCCTCACCATATTCACCATATCCATAAGTTTCCACTTGTATCCCCCACTATTTGCCTTTTTTATTTTTGTTATAAAGTGATATTTTAATCTAATTTAATTTACAGAGGAAAATCAAATTTAGACTCTTTTTCTTTTGTTTACTACTCATTATCCTGTAGCGAGATCACTGCCCTAACTAAATAGTCTAACCTATATTACTGCACTATCTACTATAACCCTCTTCTTCTTTCGGGGGTGGGGGTGTCAAAATGTGCAAATATTTTTTCTTTATAGCACAAAAACAACTTAGCCTCGAGAGAGAATATACAAAATGGTTCTTTGATTCGAAACTCCCCAAAAATCATCTAACAAAGCACAATAAACAGTAGGGGAAGGATGCTCAAACCACCTACATCCAGAGTCAAAAGAAAATTTTAATTTAGATGTTATGCTAATTTTCCTGGATGAAAATCCTCTCTATACCAAACGAATGAAAATTGAATTTTCGAGAGTAATGAAGAACAAGGAGAGATGCCAAAATATATAGATTTGCTACACGCATGCATATTCAACCAATAACATGCAGGCATGCATCCATGTTTAACGAAAATATGTAGCTACTCAAACACACACGTCAATAAAACAATACTTTGACTTTTACAGGAGGATGAAGCATGCACCGCCGGCGGCTTCTTCTTCTTCTTCTTCTTCCAATTAACTTGCTTAAACGGTGCGGCGCATAACTGTACATTCAGCGGAACCTTCCTTCACCCCTCCAGATTCCACATTGTTTTGAACATATATAAATTCACTTTTATTCATCCATTTCCTCCTCTCTTTTTTATCTGTTTGGATGGTATTGATTATTCACCTATTTAGATTGTTTGAAAAGTTAACCACCACATAATGATCTGGTTGACTCGAATTTCAGGCTTGTATTTCACATGGTTGATTATATGTTTAATTCCTTACGCTTATGAATCACATGATAGTAGCTAGAAGAAGGCTAAATTGCCTTTGTATGTCTTTCCAACCCTCGAAGTGATGGATTGTCGTGGCTTCACCACTAGCTGATTCTTTTTTTTTAATTGTTTAAAACGTTTTTTTCTGTGCATTTTTATGAATATATATATATATATATATATATATATATATACATATATATGTCAGTTAAATGTGAACTCGAGTTTCAGATGTTGACATAGTTTCCCTATATTCTGTTTTCATGTTTCATTTCTTAATGATAAAACTATATAATTAATATGATAAATTAAGAGAAACTTGTGTCAAAGAAGAATCACATGAGCTGTTTACTTAATTCCAACCTGGAATAATATATATATATATATATAATTTGGAGCAAGATATTCACAAATCGAATAGACGACGCCACTTCTTTTAATTTTTGGTAGAGAAGGTGTTCTTAATTAAATTGCATATTCAATGCCATTTTAGTGGTGTGTGTGTAATTAAGTATTCAATTAAAAGGTGTGTTTGCAAACTAGAAAACGCTGTTGTGACTATGACATTGTCAACACTCAACAGGTGTACGTACATGCGTGCTTCAAATTGATTAACAGCATGAATAATAACATCCTAATTAATTATTAATCACTCACTCCCTTCCCCTTTTGTTGATTGTTTAGACAATATATAAAGAACAAGACTTCGCTGAGAAGGTGTTCTTAATTAATTTGCATATTCCATGCCATTTTAGTGGTGTGTGTGTGTGTGTAATTAAGTATTCAATTAAAAGGTGTGTTTGCAAACTAAAAAACGCTGTTGTGACTATGAC
Organism: Malus sylvestris; assembly: GCF_916048215.2. Taxonomy (NCBI): domain Eukaryota; kingdom Viridiplantae; phylum Streptophyta; class Magnoliopsida; order Rosales; family Rosaceae; genus Malus; species Malus sylvestris. Next base: position 1,200,222 of record NC_062267.1, on the reverse strand, counting down.
ATTGTCAACAATCAACAGGTGTACGTACATGCGTGCTTCAAATTGATTAACAGCATGAATAATAACATCCTAATTGATTATTAATCACTCACTCCCTTCCCCTTTTGTTGATTGTTTAGACAATATATAAAGAACAAGACTTCGCTGCTGATAAGCAATCACGTACGGATACGTGTCTAAGTTTTGATTATTTTAATCAAAACTTGAACACGTGTCCGCGTATGATAGGCTATCAGCAGCAGCTACTGCTGATCTTTTCAACAGCGAAGTTGTTTCCTATATAAATTAGTACTTCTCCAACTGGTATTATTTTCCCTCTATGAATAGATAAACTTTATTAGATATGAATAAAAACATTTACATCAAATATCAAGATATTGAATAATTAAATTGCCTCAATGAGCTCACGTGTAGTAAAATCAATCTTGCATTCTACTAACAAACGATGCAGCCATATGTGTTCCCCAAGTGCACGTTAGCAGTACATGTCCATTGAGAATTACGTAGTGAATCTAATGATATATATTTCACAGTACTAGTCATGAGGTAGTCAATCTTTCTTTATTAAGATTAATTTTGATTAACATCCTTTTCAAAACTCTTGCACTGTAATTTCACGCTTCATATATATACGCGCTTTAATAATATCAGTAATATTAGGGATTAACTTCAAAAATATAAACAATCAACACATCAAATTTTTATCATCCAGCTATCCAAATCGGATAAGATTAATTGAAAAGCAAAACATGGTGATGCTGCAGTGTTCTGACACTGGACGGTAAAAAAATGTCCTAATTAGTGAAGCTAATTAAGCGGGGACAAAGAAGACAATCCTTTTCACTAATCACTCTCTCTTGTTTGATAAAAAATAAAAGTAAAAAATAAAAAACCATCTGCTATATGTTTCTGTTGCATGCACGAGTCTGATGAAGATTGGTACTTAGACCTGTACCATGTAAGAACTTGCTTGTAGTTTGTTTCCAGTACGCTTCCCTGCTGATGTTTGTATTAATCTTAATCATCCTAATTAAACAAATCACAAATTGACAAGCTAATCCAAAACAATTAAGCAGAACTTCAGGTTAATATCCTCTACCTGGCGGCCCTGTGGCGTCTGTACAACCTGTACTCCCCAAAAACAGAAGGAAAAAAAAAATATAAAACATTACTGCGTACGTAGATCGAAAGTGGTTACACATAAAATCCAAAACATCCAAAATTTAAAAATAATAAACGCAAAGAACAAGTCGACTGATTAAAGAGAGTGTTAATTAAGCTAATTAACAATTAGTGATTAGAACGTACGTTACAAAACTAGCTTTGGCATTTGGGATGTGCCAGCTTACACTGTCACCCATCGTCCGACTCGACTGCCATGAAAAAAGCTTAATCAGTGGATTAAGTATAAAAACGATAAAGGACATTCCCTAAACCAAACATTAATGCCAAATACGATGCTCAATAGCAACAAAAGTTGTAAGTTATGATCAGATAAACAAACTTACATACAAAAAAGTGCCCACGTCTGCATTCCACCGTCCATGGCTGGCTATTACCATTTTTTTCTCTTTTGGATAGGACGTCAAAAGCAATTACAAGCTTACCTTTGTGCGTCTCTTTAAGTACTTTTTAAACTTATTTTATAGCTCCTAATCAAAAGATTTTCAGTGGTACAGAAAGCACGAACACTTCCAAACAACTCATCAAACAGTGTACTTACACCAATCAAACGGTGTAGTAGACTGTTCAAGCTGTGTTGCATTCCTCACTTAATGTGGCAAATGTACAACTAAATGAAAAGTGTACAAGTCAATGAACCATGATCGTGGTATTTTCAAGCATTCATATTTAATGGGATTTACGACATCTATAATAATTAGTTATGAAATTTGTAAACTCGTGAGCTGAACATTACATCTTCTACTTTACCTATAACGAAAAAGGAATATAACCATTTTGTTGTATTAGTGGGCTATTCAACAAGTTAATATACCACATAATAATCAAATCAGGTGCTCTAATTAGAATTAAGAGCACCATTGGTGTTAGTTTATAATTTATATTATCAACAAAATATGGATAGGACTCTTGTCACCGTTTGGTCTTTATTTTTTGAGAATTTTAACGAAAAATTTCCGGTACTATTTACTTTAATAAAAAACCAAAATTTTACATTGAAAAATCAATCATGGTACTATTCACTTTACCATTTATCTTGTCCTTATCATTAAAACTCAAAGTTTTCAAAACATTTTTATTAGTTTTATTTATTTATTTTTATTTGTCAAATAAAGTGCATATATTTTTGCTTTTTGGTCAAACAAAGAGCTTTTTTCTTTTAGATCATGGTTTGCCTGCAATAGCATACAGTGCATATATTTTTGCTTTTTGCTTTTAAATACGACAGCTCGTACGAGGAGGAGAGGATTCGGTTCAGGATACTCTTCGGATCTTCTTTGTGAGGATCTTAAAAATTCTCAAATTATATATGTTCATCTTACATCGTACGATCAGTTTTTATCATATATTATTCATATTTAATTTTAAATAAAAAAATTTAAAATAATTTATGGCTGCACAATATACGATAAACTGATACGACTTGAGAATCTCCAAGATCCTCACAAAGAGGTTTTGGAGAGGATCCTCATTCATTCAAACCCTCTCCTTGTCCTCCGTCTGTGGGTCCGTGACGCCCGTGGCACTCTCTGAATTTGAAGAAATTTTTTATTCTGACCGGAACATAGGTAATACACTACATGTGAGAAATTTTATTTTTTAAGTTATTAACTTTTTAAAATATATATCTCACAATTTATATAATAACAAAAAACGTACTATCCTCATGTTTCCATCATTCTGAAAAATCTGTTCCAAACCTGAAAGCCCTTTCGAAGGCCAAAACTTCCATTGGCCAATTTAGATGACACATGGTCCCACATGTGAAACCCACCACAATGCCGACCCTAGTAGCTGATTGCAGGACCCATTGTCATGTGTCCCCAGATGAGTGGCTTTGCCAGATTAGCCCCTGACACTGACGTGGGATAACGGGGTTTTAACCGCGCACTCGAATGCAATCAGTGTTTAATTTTGAATGTTAAAGAACATCTTCAAAGAAGATGTCAAAATGTGTAAATCAATAATAACAGTAAAAAAAAAAAAGACAGTTGCAATGTTTTCCAACTGAGAAGTCAAATTTAATGTGGCATGACAAGAAATAGCAGCTCTCCCCCTTGTTGTCAAATTTCACAGCAACGTCAAATATTTTTTTATTAATTTTTTTATCAGATCTGCAACTCTCCTTTCTCACCTCCTTCAATGGCGTCCATGGCCACCCCCTACCCCTCTCACTCTTTCCCCAAGCCGTCATCTGCCCATTTCGCCCCCGTCCTCAAGCTCTCAACCCATCTCGGGTCCAAGCCCAGGACCCGCCAAAGGCTCCGAATTTCAAACAGGTTGATCAAGCGTGACGACATGAAGCTAGTGAATCTCTTCGTCTAGGAATCGAAGAAAGAGGCAGCGGCGCTTTAATTTTCTTGACAACCAAATTGAACAGAGAAAAATTAAAGGAGGATACATCAAATAAAAATTCTTGAAATAGTTCAAGGGCTGTAACTGTAATTTCCAAAAACCCTATATAAAGTCAATAATCCATAGTTTAATTTCTTAAGCTCTTTTTCTTTTGATGACTTTTCTTATGCTTTTCTCAACAACCTAGCAAGTATTTATGAAAAAAGGGAATCGATCAGACCAGATATCGTCATGATGAAGAATCCAATATTTGGTTAAAACTTAAAATTTGATGGAAATTCAAAGAATACGTAATTGAAAACAGACAGTGAGAATTGAGTGCGTGCTTGCTTACCTCTTTCGTTTGTCTCCAGAAGGAAATGGGAGCTCTCTCTTTCTCTGCGCATAGGAGTGGGGGTGGGTTAGGACTCTGGAGGCTTCATTCCAAACCCAGAAAATAATAGTTTAATAAAATAATATTTAATTTGACATATCGGGCGGAAAGTAAAATTTAGAAAGATGTCAAAATGCCACATGGGCTGTCAAAATCAAAATTTATGTTTAAAATTTGACATCTCATTTGGAGATGCTCTAAGGAGACTTTTCATATATTCACTGTTACTTCTTATTTTTTGCACAATATTTTATTAGAATCGTTATTAGCATTTCAAAATTTTCATTCTACACACTTCACAAGTGTATTTTTCTTTCTAATTATATAAAGTTTGGAGTGCAAAATGAGATTTTTGGAGTGCCAATAACAATTCCTTATTTTATAATGTTGGCACAAAATTAACGTTAAACTGTGAGATGACAAATAGTTCATGAAAAGTCTCACTTTGAAAGTTTCTCTTTAGCATTTCTCTTTCCACTTTACCCACTTGTACAATAATTTTCACACGCTGGTTTTCCACTTTTGCATTTTACCTATGTTTTTATTTATGGATTATTCTTTGGTTTATTCGGCAGTGCGTCTAAAAAATTGACTCTGGGTGCAAAGTTATTTTTCCTTCTTCATATTCTACCAATGTTCTATGGCAAACAGATAGTGTGAGTGCAAAAATCATTTTTCTTTCCTCAAGTTCTACATATATGACGCGTATATGGATTAGCTCAACTGATTAGAAGATCAATGTGCTTGCTATTTGCACTCAAGTTCAAATCTTAATCTTATAAACTAAAATAACTTCAAATAGATATCGTCATGTCAACTAAATCTTGCATATATTCCTCAAATCTTTCTGAAATTTTGTCCCAGTAGAAACAAAAGAGGGGGATAGATTTAAGCCATTGCTCCATAACATGCACGTGGACCCGTTGATGCATCTTATATTAGCTCATATTATTTGACCTAGTTTTCTTAGTGCATTGTTTTATTATTCCTTTGATCAAATTTTAAGTATTCCAAATCGATATAATGGAAAATAATTGATCTTGATGGTTAGTTAAGTGCCAGATGTCGTGATATCAGGGTTACGATTAGAAAAATAAACCTGGAATTTCGATCGGGTGGGAAGCTAAAAATATGGGCAAATAAAAGTGAAAATTGGCAATGGTCCCTAAATTATAAAATCCTATTGGAGTTTGGTTCCTGAACTAAAAATTGGTGAGTGTATTGATTCCTGAACTTGTTATAATATGGAGCAATGGCCATTTTCGCTAATTCTTTTAGAACTTCCATCCAAAGTAAAAGGTTTAAAGAGGTAAGAAATAGATCGAAGTTCTAATAAAGTTAGTCAAAATGATCATTGCTCCATATTATTACAACTTTAGGGATCAATACTCACGAATTTTTAATTCAAAAACCAAAATTTCAATCGAGCAAAAATTGAAAGATCATTACTCTAATTATCTCTTAACTAAAAGAGTGATTAGGAGGGGACATTTTTGGCTCTTTGTTTTGGGGGATGTATAAAGAGATGGAAAGATAGGGCATCCTTGCACATGGGGCAGGGTCAGATTTGGAGAATACAAAATCGTTGCATTTTTTTAATAACTTGTATAAATAATTTTAATATTTTGGAGCAGCCAAAAAGCATCTTACGCTGCACTTTTTGAATAACTTGTATAAATAATTTTAATATTTTGGAGCAACCAAAAAAGCATCTGGTAATAGTTGGGTTCAACCACTTATACAAAAAATATACTTTCGTGTTTCCTTTTTTTTCTTCACAAGTATTGTATGTGCATTTGCTCATGGGTGACGAATTTTCAATTTTCAGCTCAGAGTTCAATTTCTTATGTTGAATTAAAAGCAATATGAGCTTTCAGTTTTCAATTTTCGGTTTGGAGTCCAAATTTTTTATTTTTTTTTATTCTAGTTCATCGGCGCGAATTAATAATTAAGAAAAAAAATTTGATCATCATTAGCAGGTTCGAAAACAATCTATAATGAAAAACTCATGCAATGGAACATGAAATTCAATCCATCTAAGTGCAAGTTATTATCAGTTTCGTACCATTAAAACATAATGAATAAATTAATCTTGCGAGCTCGACATGATGAATGAGATAATAATCTCCACAGAAGAACTCGAGATTTTCTCCTCACTACTGCACCTTAATCACAAGAACTATATAAGAAACGGATGGCTTGTGATGATTGGATTCAATCTAATAAAGTCCTACCCATAAATGAACCATACTAGAAATCCTAGTAGCTTATGACTGTACTATCAAAGCATGTGAGGCGTTGATAGTACAATCATAATTTGGTCCATCTTCAACTAAAAGGGCTAAAAATAGTCCCGTCTAAAATTATAGTTCTGCAAAAAATTATTTTTAAATGAACAGTGTCAAGCCATATTCATATACCATCTCCAACCAAATTGCTAAAGATAGCTCTCTCAATAATTTATTAGCTTTAACTTTATATTTTAAATTTATTGTTAATTTAATTAAATATCGTTGGATGCTTTCAAATCTAGCCGTTAAATTCGAATCAATTATTTTAACTGAGAAGTTGGGCCCCAAAAAATAAGCTAAGAGGAGGGCTACATTTGGTTAGCCTGATGGCCTTTTGGCCAAATAATAATCTGGTAGACTCTATAGAATTATAACTCAATAATCGGTTGGATATGAGTTTTTTGGTAAATCATACAATTTTTTGACTTTTAGATCTTTAGCCCTTTTAATTGGATATGGCTCTATGACTGTACTACCCTTTTTTTTAGTACATCGATATTTTTACACTAAGGAGAAGGGAGTTCAGTTAAGTCACATAATAAGCAACCTAATTTGGTATCTAATTCGCCATCAATGAGATTCGAACCTAAGATTTCTCACTTTCAAATGAAAACAAATATCATCATATCGTAATATTGAATTACTATGTTGTACGGATTTGGATCCTCTCCTGAGCTAATGAAGAGGATCCTCTTAACCAGTTATCATGAGTTGTTGGACAAAAATCCAACAGCTATAATTATTATAACTTTAAAGGGACCTCCATATTTGTAGCCGTTGGATAAAAATTCAACAACCCATGATAACTGATCAGGAGTATCCTCTCCATTAGCTCAGGAGAGGATCCAAATCCATGTTGTACTACCTAAATAGCCCAACAACAACAAAACATAAAAATCCACCACAATCAGCAAATCAGCCCCAAATAAAAAGGTGTGAAAAAACAACAGGCGGCGCCCATGTAATTATCTCCAAAAACCAAGGGTACTTTCAAAACCCTTTCTCTTTATAACTCCCTCTCGGCTCAGAAGCACACTCCCCCAAATCTTGCTTTTTCAGCACCTTATATTTTCCAGCGAACCAAACAGAACGCAAAAGTCTCGCATTTTCCTTCACTTTCCCAGAAAATGTCAGCCGGACTCGGAAAATGCAGCAAGATCCGCCACATTGTGCGGCTCCGCCAGTTGCTGCGGCGGTGGCGCAGCAAGGCCTGCACGTCCACCAAGCGCATACCCTCCGATGTTCCCGCTGGACACGTCGCAGTCTGCGTGGGGACCAGCCGCACCAGATTCGTGGTGCGCGCGTCGTACTTGAACCACCCCGTCTTCAAAAAGCTCCTTGTGCAAGCCGAGGAGGAGTACGGCTTCTCGAACAGCGGCCCGCTCGCGATCCCCTGCGACGAGTCGCTGTTCGAGGAGGCTCTCCGATTCATTTCCCGCTCCGAGTCGGGTAAGTCGACCCGGTTTGTCAACGTCGACGACTTCCAGAAATACTGCCACGTTGGCGCCCGGAGTAACCCCGAATTGTGGGCCGATTCTCGACCGCTGCTTCGTGGATTTTCCGAGAAGACAATTTGGTAAAATTACCAGAAACCGGCTGAATTTTGTCGATTTATTTTTTATGGTTTCCGAAAAAATAAAGACGCATACGAAGTCCCACCGGTTCTCTCACTCGCCCGGGTGTGACTCAGTCCTAGTCGTCTCGCTCCAAAGCCATCGATTGAACAGAGTAAAACGCTAAGCGACCGAGTTCAAGTGCAAAATCAGCTCGGACGAGTTAACCCAGTTGGGTTGGGTGCTCTTTTACATTTCCCTTTTTTTTATTTTGCCGTGGAAATTATGTAATTAATTATTGGGGGCACTGGATACCGAGTTACTGAGCCGAGTGGCCGAGTTACGAATGCATGAAGCTCCGAAGAATGCAATGGAGATGGCAACTGAGTGGGTGAGTCAATCCACCGAGTCGTCCCGGGTTCGAATCGGAGCGGAGGTGAGTGTGATTAAATTTTTGGACCTGAAGCGAGCTGCTGAGGAGAAAGATGACGGAAAGAGTGAAATTACTGAATTGGGTCTCGTTTTTTCTTGTAAATTCTGTGATTTATTGATTAATTAGATGATAAATTGTAGAGAAATTCCAGCATGATAGTTCATTATCGCGATAATAATACAGATTAGTACCTTTTTTGACAACTATTAACTGCAATATTTTTAGTTACTGATTAGTACCCTTTGTTTTTAAAAATTTTAAATATAAAATTCCAATCATGGAAGGCCGTTATGGGAGTTATAATATTGAAATTGTTGTAAAATCGACAGTATGTGTGCAGTTGAACATAAAGTAAATAAGATACAATATTTACGAGGTTCTCTTACGTCCTCGAGCAGTATTACTTTTTTTCATTATGTAAAATAATAGGAGTACAAAGATAAATCTCACTATTTTCCTTCTTCTCTCTAGCCCAACTCCTTGGTATTTTATTTTGTATCTCTCTTCTTTCTCTTCTTCTTCTCCTCTCTCTTCTTTTCTTTCTCACTTTTTTATGTTCTCATTTTATAGGCAGAATATTACTATAGCAACATTATTTGTTCTACAAACTTTCTTCGTATGAATGATAACCCATCTGATTTTTTTCTTCGGATGAAGAGTAACAAACTATTCATGTAGGTCATTCACATATTACATTACAACAGAAATCCAGGGTCCTTATGTAGGGTTCGTATGTTTAACTTCATTCAATTTTGTATTTGTGGAAATCATTTGGCAATGTGACGGTCAAACTCAAGAAATTTTCAGGCTCGTACACCAGATTACATGATTAACGGTTAGGATGGTTTGACGGATTATTCTAGTTTTGTCACGGATAACTTTGTGAACAATGATGTTTAATCAAGGAGTAAATTGTGGCAATGGCCTCTCAACTTTAACTCAATTGGATCAATGATCACTCAACTAAAAATCTATTACCATTGGTTCCTCAACTCATCAAAACGTGCAACTATGGTCTTTTTCGTCAACTTTGTTAGAACTTTCGTCAAAATGAGAAATCAAATAAGAAAAGTTGTATCAATGGTCCCTTAGTTTTAATCCATTTAGAGAATTGATCTCTCAACTTTAACCCAATTGGAGTAATGGTCTCTCAATTTTAACCAAATTGTAGCAATGGTCCCTCGGTTTTAATCCATATGGAGAACTGATCCCTTAACATTAACCCAATTGGAGCAATGGTCTCTCAATTTTAACCAAATTGTAGCAATGGTTCTTCCATCATAACTCAGTTTGACATAATTCAGACGGAGTTGATGAAAATGACCATAACTACATGTTTTGATGAGTTGAGGGGCCAATGGTAATGGATTTTCAGTTAAGAGATCATTTCTCCAATTTGGTTAAAGTTGATGGACCATTGCTACAATATGGCTAAAGTTGAGGGACCATTACTACAATTTACTCTTAATCGAGAAATGCGGTGAGGTTAAATTTGTGAATTACACGGAGGATGACATTGTTATTAAATTTTACAAAATACAAAAAGATTGTGAATTCAAATGTATTGAACACTAGATACTGTTTATTGAATACAGAGGGCGATTCAAACTCGGTTTCTGACCACTGTTACCGCATCCGCGTCTACAATCACAGGTATAAGCATATACTGGCAGAGTGATCTACCAAGAGTACAAAACATTGCGAATTTGGGTGGTGTACAGGACACCAACTTTTCTGATGGGCCATGCAGAAGAGATGCAGAGATGCAGAGAGAGGTCACTCGGATCAACCAATTAATCATTCAAAGAGAATATAATCTCTCATCGATCTACTTATATTATGAACCTTTGACTTGCAACGAACGATTGAATTATTATTTTTCTTGCTTTTTGCTGTCCAAGCTTTTAGACCAAGAATTAGGTTCATGTTATATTCGCTGATCGATCCCGCTCCAGCCTAATTACTTGATTAGAGTTTTAACCAAATACTTCAAATACAAGCTAAGTACAGATATTGCAATGCACAAATTCAGATCATTTTCGAATTTTTGTGTTCGGAGCCAACGAACCAAAGAATTTGGGTCTTTTTAGGGCTTGATTTAGTGTGAAATTGGTCAGCGAAATGGCTAATAAGGGCCGCTGAATTTAAATTGAATGGTCCAGATTCTCTAATCCATAGGCTTCAGACACAAAAGTTTGGAGAGGATTTGAATTCACAATGCACTACCGTTTGTCTACCAACATCCATTCATTGAGATTTATTTATTTTTATTTTTTAAAAAAAAAGAAAAAAGAAAAGAAACTAGCTATATATATTATATGTATGTATGTATATGTATCATGAGTGCCCTTGATGAATTTAGTTTCCTTGACTTGTGGGGGATGGATTCAAACTCCTACTTATTCTTTTTCTTGTCCCAAACTAGGTCAAACTAGTTTCCAATTCTGAAGAGTTTTCAAGCAATGGGGTCAATGATGGTCCGCGTCTTTGAGATAATTAAATTTATTCAAATAATATTCTATTATAACCTATATAAAAAGACCAAATTAATTTTGAACTTGAGTGCATAGTAGTATACACATTGTTTTATCTAACTAAATTATGTATATACTATAACCTTTTTGAGAATTAAGCGACTGATTACTGCATCGGTAATGCTAGGGAGACTAAATTTATAAATAGAATTAGCAAACTAAATGATGTGTCACCAATAGGAATGAGCACGTTTATCAACGCTTAAGTAATAAACCAGTCATTAACTTCTATGTCATTTAGTTTCCAAAATATTGTTTATAAATTTAGTCTCTATAGCATTACCCTTACTACATATGTTAGAACACGAGCTACATCTAGGTCTCCAACATGTTTGATAAACGGTGGTACTATCCACATACTCATTTTTACTTTTCACACAATTTATGTATTTTAATCTTCTTCAGTTCATTCGATTCAATGATTGAAAATTGAAAGAGGTGTGTAGATAACATCATTCTATAAACGAGAGACTTGTATGTTAATGAAGATGCGTATGAAAAGTATCCCACAAACTCTCTTGTTTGCATGTTCGCCAAAAAAAAAAAAAACTCTCTTGTTTGCACGTTGGAAAATGAATAGGCGTGTCATATATGACTAGTACTATGTTGTGCCATGCAACGCGTACAATCTATGTTTGGAAAATGACATGCATGATACGATAGTACCACAAAAAAGGAATAAAGCACTTGATCATTGAACACATGCATGTGGAGACTTGACCCTTCCATGGAAAAATGGACGTCTCAATCAAACGACTATGTACATGTAAATTTGCTTCTTAAAGCCAAGATGATCTATCTCAACTCTCAAGCGTTTTGAGGAGTCTAAGTTGGGGAATCACGCTTGAACGTCTGAAAGCACTAGAGAGCCAGTGGTAGTTGCTGACATCGATTTCTCTTGGGAGTTCTCTAAAAACACAAATAAATCATGTGCCAAAGAAAAAAACATAGTGGAAGCCAATTTATATATAGGGTTGGCGCCTTCATCGGTTGGTAGATATGAATTAGGTCAGTTGATTAGAGCAGCAAATATATATGTCCGCCTTTTAGAATTCGAATTCGAGTTCGAATCTCTTTTCATGTAAGTTGGAGTCGTTCATAATATTATATTTCTTGTTAGAAACACAGTCGTATATTTGGTGAATGAATGGAAATAAGGACTCTCCAACTTATGGGGACCGTTATGGAGAAGATATAGGGTCTAAAAATATGATCAGATTTTGAGTGGCATCGATTGCTTTCATCTCTGTTCGAGAAAATATTTGGACGGTCGGATAAGGGTATGATGTCTCTTGACCCCTTTGGAGCCATTCCACTAAAACGAAAATAGGTTCGACTTTTTCTGGTATATTGTGCCAAGTGATTTTCTAGAAGGTATATTCATTTTTCAGTGCCTAAATAATAATAAAAATACACAAGATGAATAATATTAAGAAAATATAAATTGTTCGTTAGAGGGGCTTTGCTATGACTTTATTTCCATGTTGGAAATGTTTGCAATTGAGTAAATAGCTCTAAGAATGAATGGGCTAGAACAAATTGAAAAAATGTACAGATTTGTACCCGCTTGACGCCAACTAAAAAACCACGTACATGAGGCTTATAACTCAAGTAGTTAAGAACATTAATTTTTGCGCGCACAGTCCTGTGTTCAAATACTCTTTCCACTATGATCTGAATGAACAAAATCTTAAAAAACACCTAGGCCCATGATCTGGATCTCTTTACGTCAATAGCTCGACCCATAATTAGCTTGGAAACTGTTTGGGCCAAGGAAAACAGGTCATGCACGTCGTTAAATGGGCCATTTCTAAACCCTCAAACAAAAACCTTTTTCTTTTCTCTCTCTAAACTTCTAATGCTCTCACTCCTACTCCGTCGATCACACTCCTCCATCCTCTCCGACTCGCAGCAACACCACCAAACTTGACTAGGGTGGGCTTTTTTTTTATTCAATATCGTAATTTTGGGCTTCAAACCGATTGGCCTTGTAAGTTGTAATTTCATCAAGAGATACCTTGGTTCGGGCCGAAGAAACTCCGACCATTATTAAATAGACTGCAATCTTTTTATGTCCGTGAGGATTCCACCGAAGTAGCCTTCTGCTTCTAATAATCATTCACAACGAGTCATAAGAAGTGTTTCCATTTGTTTCATTGGGTCGGGGTAAAGACCAAAGATCTTGAGCAACCAATCAAGCAGAACAACTCAAAGATGAAGAAGTATCGTTAATATCTTCATGGACCCCAATTGCACGTCCAGTCGTTTTCTTACACAATTTCTTGTGTAGAAATGATCTACATACCTCATTTTTCTCTTCATGAACACCCTTGTTTATTTTGGTCTTTCAATTGAATAAAACATAGCTTGAAAGAAACAAAAGTGCACATAAAGAGAAAAAATGTGATCAAACAATTATTTATTTGGCTTTATTCTTTGCCAACCAGAAACAGAAAGAAGTTTTACCCTTTTCCCCTTTTTTTCTGATTTGGAAGCTTCAAGAGTGGGAGACAAAAGCAAGGAGTCATATCATAGGGAAAACATATTACGGGGGGTAGATTATTGATCACATTGCCGGTTGGTGGAGGCCTAAACAATCTCTCTGAAAGTTGCTCCTTCTGTTCTACTGGTAGTCTGCTACTAGCTAGGGCAATGCTTACAAACTCTTTTGATAATTCATACATCTAGCTGTCCTGCATGCCTTTACTACAAAACACTTATTAGATCCGCCAAAAAGTTTCCCTTTAATTAGTTAAGCGATTAAGCGAAGAAGCAGATATGAGTGTAGCCAAGTTAACTATAACAGTACGATTTTTTTTTCTTCACTCGAGTTCGCAAAGTTGGCTAAGCATCCAAACTCAAACTCTCCTTCATGTAGCTTTAAACTAAAATTGAGTATTGCTCGAATAAATATGGATTACATGAAGTAAGAAGACTATCGTCTAATTAAATGAAACTTTAACGAAAAACTCCTGGTACTGTTAACTTTAACGAAAAATCACATTTTTACACTAAAAAGTTAATCCTGGTATTATTTACTTTACCCTTTATTTTATTTTTATCGTTAAAACTCAAAATTTTCAAACAATTTTCATTAGTTTTTCTCTAATTAAACCCGCAATAGTATTAGTAAAAGTGGGGTTTGGCTTTGATAGCCCACCTCATTACCGGTTTTGAGGAAGAGCAACTTTTGACTGATATATGGTTAGATTAATTAACTTCGTGATTTTAATTATTTTGTTTCTTGTTTGGACTGAGAGAATTGAGTGAGAGTTAAAGAGATTAAGAAAAGAATATGTGGATTTTTTATTTAAATTTTTTAATATCCATGATATTTATGCATGCTAATTTTTTATTGTTTTATTACTTTTGTGATATATTATGTAATGAAGTACGAGAGCAAACAGACCCATTATAATTTTTAGACAAGATCCTCGAAATATCAGAGACGACCTAATCCATCTAAGTAGTTTGATTATTTAAACAATCTTCATTTGTGATTTATTTCCAAAATACTTATTAGTTTCGAACTATTAAAGAAAAATTGGTAATAGTGATTCCTTTCTTTCTTTGTTTCATATGTCATGTGAGACAGTTCGAGTGGGACTCATGTGAACCAGAAACGTGCCTTACATTGCAGGACCCAAGATTTCATTTGCAAGTCTGACGACCATCCATTCGTGGCTTCCAAAAACAAAATAACAACCGAGAAGATGATAATTTACGAGGCATGCTTGTTTTAGGGCATTGTGAATGCGACTACCCTTTGCTTTGGATCTCCACATCTTCTATCAATGGACCACTCGAAAAAACTTACGTGCAATCAAGACGTCCGTATAACACTCGTATTTTAACTTACTTATACTGCAACTAAACACATCTGAAAAACTTACATGCAACCAAAGAATCCAAACCTATCACGTGTACATTTTAACTTACACTAAATGCTGATGAAATTGAGGTTCCACCATAAAACCAATTGGCAATATGGGAAGTAGCCCAAGACCAATATAAGCACATAGCAAATCTTGTCCCTCACCAATGTGGGACAACTCTTCCTCACATTTCAACTCTTAACAAATGCGTGATTGGATTAAGATATCATGACCGCCACCTTAATGTTCTGGTTGCATAGCTCAAGCTAGCCATGGTTGATTTTTTTATATAGGTGCTTCATTATAGTGCATATGTCTCGTTTGCAAGAAGCATATATTTAAAGGAAAACTAATGAAAATGACTTGAAAACTTTGAGTTTTAATGATAAGGACAAAATAAAGGGTAAAGTGAATAGTACTATTTTTTTAGTGTAAAAATGTGATTTTTCGTTCAAATGAACAGTACCGGGAGCTTTTCGTTCAAGTTTCCTATATTTAATGCTTATTCCAAAAAGTATTTAGAGTATTTTTTCATGATTCACTTAAATTTTCATTAAAGATTAGTTTGGTTTCAAAAGTATTTTTATCAAAACACTTTCAATCGTTTTAAAAGCAAATATAAACGAGCCAATAATGTACTGTAACAAGATTACAGTCTTACTTTTGACAGTTACGACAGGCATGCATGGCAACAATAGAGGAAGGCCCGCAAGAATAACATATTTATCAGTTTAACTTGTATGTTGCCATAACAAGAAGTTTAACGAACTGTTAGAATTCCTCATGGCTGACGTTTGACAGGAAGTTTGACGATGTCCATCGAACAAAAATATGTTGAAACTAATGTTATCATTAATTTATACGTAATTTTCAACCTGTTCAAGATCTTTAATTATATCTATATTTTGGTTTGTCGTTGCGTACTTTTTTGTTTTGTTTTTTGTCTTTGTTTTGATGGATTACCGAAAGTAAAAAGCAGATTAAGTTCCTAATTAGTGATGATTTGCCATTATGAGTAGAGAGATCTATTATTGAAAACAATGAATTTTAATTTGAAACTTTTCCGTCAAAGTTGCTTATTAATTATAATTTCCATACTGACTCAAGAAGAAAATAGATGAAACAATAGAATGAGGATCCTCTCCGAATTCTCTTTGTCTTATATCCGTTTATTGTATATCGTACGGTCAGTTTTTGTCAGGTACTATTTATATTTAATTTTAAATAAAAAAATTTACAATAATTTCTGACCATACAATATACGATAAATGAATGTGATTGGACAATCCACATAATCTTCACAAAGAGGATCCGGAAAGTATCCTCATTCCAAAAAATGCATGCATGTTCACGTTAAAGATAAATAATTGAATTGAGCAGCAAAAAAATCGTATTACAATAAAATCTCTTTAAAATAAGATAACCTCTTACAATAATAAAAAATTGTTGTCCCAACTTGGCACCGGTTATGTATATTTGAACAAACTTCACCTTGTAATGATAAATAATAATGTTTTTTAAGGAACTTTAACAAAAAGTTTCCGGTACTGTTTACTTTAACGAAAAACTACATTTTTACACTAAAAAATTAATTATGGTATTATTTACTTTACCCTTTATTTTGTCCTCAACGTTAAAACTCAAAATTTTCTAACATTTTTCATTAGTTTTCCTTATTTTTTTTAGGGATACTTTGAATGCGGTCCCTAATCCTTAACATTATTTGATTAAAACCTTAATGATATTCAAAGTTTGATCAAAATCCCTTTACTTTGTACACCTCATTATATTACAATTAATATTTATATTTTTATAGTTTTGACATTAATTGTTTGATATTTTATGAGATTTATAATCCTATAAATTTAAAATCTCTTATTATAATACTATTAGAAACGGTTTCAATAAAAAAATTCAAACATGTTTATTGAATAAATGGATAAAAACTATGTAAAAATAAGAAATAATAAATGGCAAAAGAATGTATCCATAGTGTTAAAAAAATTGGTACATTTCACATATGATAAAGTGGTACATTAATAAAAAAGAATGGGTACATTATAAATAAATTAGGGTACATATAAAAGATTAAAAAATTATGAGTACAAATGAATTTTAAAAAAAATATAGGCACTAAAAGAAATTAATACATGGGTACAAAATAAAACTAAAAAGAAAATACTACAAATTAAAAAAAATGTTGCAAATTAAAAGTGGGTACAAACTAAAAATATAAATATATGATACAAAGTTTAGGCATAAAACATAAATATACCATATGTAATTTTTCTATCATTGATTAAATATACAATGTCACGTGACGGTATACACATGAGTACAAACACAAATAAAACTTTAAAAAATATCGGCACAAAAAGAAACTAATTTATGGGTACAAATTAAAAATAGGTACAAACGAAAAATAAAAATATATGATAAAAAATTTAGCCATAAATATAAATATACTAATTGTAACATTTTTAACACTAAAGGAATATATTTAAAAATAAAAATATTTTATTATTCAAATAATTAATGATGTTATTAATATTCAAGAACCTTGATTAAAAATTGAAAAATGAATAGGATTTTAATCAATGTAGTAGCAAAAAGAATGATGTAAACCTAATTTCTCATTTTTTTTAGGAAAAATTAGTATCCGGTCCCTAGTTTTTACTGTTCATTGACTAAGACCTTATTAGTTCTCAAATTTTGATTTAAGTCCCTAGCATTAATGTTATAATGAATTTACATGTTTATTATATATAAAAATTAGTAATTAATTTAGGGTTTAATACTCACACCTCTATTAAACTTCTAATTAATTTTCAATTCAAACATTTCTAAAATAATAAAAAATTAAATTAAATTAAGTTTGTACCTATTAGTTTTTTTTTATATATAAAAAGATTCTCAATTTTTTAATCTTAAATGTACACATTCTCAAATATATCAATTTGTTATATGTAAAATGTACCCTTTTTTTAATATAAAATCCATTCAAATTTTTTAATCCATGTTTAAACTTATATGGGTACATTCTTTTTCGTTGATTTGAGAATGTATCCATGTTTTGGTACAATAACTTTTTTTGTTAATTTTGGTTAATGTACCCATACATATATGTATATACACACACAATATAATAGAGAGTATAATTTATATTTTATTATTTTTAATCCCATAAATTATGGGTTTTATTTAAAATCTCATTAATATAAACAATTACAAATTTCAATTTTTAATTTTTAATTTAAAAAATATAGTAACTTACATTATTACATTAATGTCAGGGACCTCAATCAAAAACTAAAAACTAACAAGGTTTCAATCAAAGAATATTGATAGTTAGGGACCGCATCCAAAGTGTCCCTTTTTTTTAACTACACTTCTATTAAGTAATAACATGTGTAAGATGATAAAATTGGTTTGGTCATAACTGTATAATTTCAGAGTTGTTTTTTTGTTTATTTAAAATGCTTCGTAAACAAGTAGTATGTATTTAGGAATAGTATTTGGCTACTTAAAGGATGAGTGAGAACTTATATTCAAAATGTTCGTTATGGATTCACAAAACTTTGTGTTTATGATTAAAACCGTTTATATTTTAAATCATCGTATAAATATCATCTTTGCAAAAACTCAACCAAAACTAATTCTTTAATCATCGAACTGTATAAAAATGAACAAATGGAATTGATAAAGCATTACAAACCATCTATTTATTTGCTAATAGATTAACTAAACAACCTTAATATTAATTCATTATTTGCAGAGATTATCTTTACAATGCGCTTCATAATATGAACGGTTTCGATTATAAGCACAAAGCTCTGTAATTCAAACACGAAGAATTTTAAGTAAAAATTGATACTCATCCTTAAACAATCAAGTACTATTATTTTTCAAAAGCGTTTCTTTAATCCAAAAATACTTTTATATTTTTTAGATAAATCTGCAACGTCTTCTGTCAGAGGCTGTTTATAGAAGCAAGTCCAAATTTACCTGAAAGAGAATGATGAAGCAGACAGAGATAGAAACAGTGACTTGTGACTTCCCAGACAGGCTGATGAAAATGACAAATGGGCCCTTGGTAACAGGCCATCAGTATTGTCATATGGGCCCCTTCCTAATCTTACGTAACCCAGAGCGAGGGCCCAGCTTCCCTTAAGTTACTCGTTAATTGTCAGATCTTAAGCACTAAGAATCATCCGAACTTAGACAATGCCCAACATATTATGCTTGTTTGAAATTATAAAGCAACATTCCATCTTCTCATACACTTTTGAACTGTCAAATAATTAAAAAAAAAAATTTTAACGAAACACTCATCGTACTATTAATTTTTAATGAAAAATCATATTTTTACTTTTCCCTAATACTATTCACTACACCTTTATTTGTCTCTTTTTATTAAAACTAAAGTTTTTTTGGACTTTTCGTTGGTTTTCCTAAAAAAATATCTAATTAATTAATTTAAGAAATGACACTGAAAAATGAGACAGTGAAACTCTGAGCACACGGTGTTGGTCAGAATGAAGCTGAAATGCTTCTGCGAGTCTTTTCAACTCCGAGAAGAATGGTCAGCTAGTCCTTTTTAAAAAAATAATTAACTCCAACATAAAAAATATTATGTTTTCTACTTCTGATATAAGTAATCTTATGATTGATTTAACGTGTGAAGAAGAATTTTGAACTTAGTTACAAAGAAAATAGTGCATATGCTTCGGTCAATGTGGCACATTCAAGTATGAGAAACGCTTACATTCTTTAATTTCATTGATTATAATGCATTCACATTGATGGGTCAAATTTTTGTAAAGAAAAATGGAATCATTGGAAGGAGACTGCACTTTGGCATTTCTCTTCTATTCACGCTAGCAAAGATGCAAATCAAGACAGAAAAACCACAAGTAATATAAAATGAGACCCCATGAAAAAATAATTATAAAAACACTTTTTCTTTTTTCTTTTTTTATAAAGTTTTTTACACAAAGTACCACAACAATTATGACTTATTACATTAAGTGGGGATGGTTCTATAATTTCTAGAACGACACTTCACTACGTTTTGCAAAAAAAATTCCGTTAACTTCAAATACTTCATATTTTTTCGTAAAATCTCTTTCAAAGTTTTTATAGGTCTCCATCTATCTCTTTTGCCCAAACCCTCCATTTTAAAGTTGCATCTTCTAGTTAAAACATCTATAAGTTTTCGGTTCACGTGTCCAAATTATCTTAGACAATTTTCTCTCATACTCTTGTTAAATCTTATCATTTAATTCTATTTGAGTTATCCAATTCAATAATTAAGAATTAAAAAAAAAACTATGTGAAAAGCTAAATAGAATGAAAATCAACTTTCAGTATGGTTGCGAACAAAAGAGAAAAATGATGATGGTGATAATGATGCGCTATGGGGAAAAGCAGGAAAAGGAAAAGCATAAATATATATATATATATATATATATATTTTATATATAGTGAAGTAGGAACAAAGGGAAATCGAATCCAAGGAAAGAAAAAACTCTATTAATTTGGCAGGCAACAGAAACTGAATTGTGGGGGATATTGGGAGATGGATTAAAGCTGTCTTGTGAAAGGGTGAGTGAGTGAGTGGGTTATTAAATTAAATTAATTAGAGAATTTTTATTAGCGTTTTAAAAATCTCATCATATACTATTCACAAATATATTTTTTATTATATTATCTATGTGTACCAGGTTCAAAATTCTCGCTTCCTAAATTATTGTAATAGTTTTGAACCATTTCCCTTCCCTTAATAATAACAATTTAAAAAAAATATATATATGCTCCCCAATCCCATTCCTAACCCATTGACAAAAATCTTCCGTACGAACGAAGCAAAGGCACGAAATTCCAATTCCCATTCTCACAAAAGATTGAAACTATTATATCTTATGAATTATGAAATGAAAGATACTTGAGTTTCTTTACATTATAGTTAGAGATAAGTGTGTAGTGACCTTTATTTTTCTTTTCTTTGGTAATAAAAATTGCTTATGTGTGTATTTTGTATTAAAAAATTTTTTAATTCTTTTATATAAGGATTTTATAGAGCTCGTTTGGAAGTGCTTTAAAATGATTGAGATCGCTATTGACGAAAGTGTTTTTGGATTTTAAAAGCACTTGTAATGGATTTTACAAGAAGCTACAGGAAGCACTTGATAAAAAAATGTTTTCAATTATTTTAAAAACACTTTCAAACACACGCGTAAACACTCTATGGAGAAGCGGAGAAGCACTAGACAGGCAGAGAAACTCTCAAACACTCTGTAAGAAGCACTTAGGTTTTAAATAAGTCCTAGCAAAAACACTAGTGTGAATAAGTTATTTTCAAATAGGCAAATCCCCAAAATGCCCCATACATACATGAATTAGCTGATCATAATAAATTGCTAATTAAAAGTGATTGAGATGTGATCATTAATTATCAAACCACACCAACCTCTTGTTTACGAATCATTATCCTCACCTCAAACACCGTATTGACATTCTAAAAAAGGATTCAATAAAAAAAAAAAACATTCTAAAAAAGGAAAAAAAATAGGACACCCCACCCATAAATATAATTGTGGAAATTTTTAACGCTATAATTTTATTTTATTTTATTGTAAATTATAGCGTAAATTAGTTAAATTGTTAACTATTAAAGGGAAAAAAAATTGTGAGAACAATCTCGTATCAGATAGTGTAGACATCATTAGTTTCCGTCAATACGGTAAAACAACACCATTTATTTATTGGGTAATGTTAGGGAGACGATAAAATTTGTAAACTAAATGATGTGTTATCAATATAAAATAAGTACGTTTATCAAAGCTTAAGTAATACTCCAATCATCCTTATATGTTATCTAATTTATAAGGTTTTGTTTACAAATTTAATCCCTTTAGTAATCTTAATTATTTTAAATAACTTGCAGGAGTGCAAATGAATGAGTTATCAGTTATGATTGGGACGACGACGGAGTTATAATGGTTGCGTACTTGCGCGGTGCATGTGCTTAAAGAAACCCAATTAAAATGTTCCCCATATTACCATGTCAGCCCCCGTTTACACGGCTTTTTACATTTTTAAAATTATTTTATAACAAAAATAAATAAATATTTTATACAATAATGTAGTGTATAGAAAATGCTTCCATTATTCGTGTGTGTGTGTATGCCAAGACTAAAGAATACATTTTTTATTAGGAACTTTAACGAAAAATCACATTTTTACATTAAAAAAATCAATTATGGTACTATTTACTTTACCATTTATTTTGTCCTTATCGTTAAAATTTAAAATTTTCAAGTCATTTTTATTAGTTTTCTTTTTTTGATAATTGCTTATAGATGAAGATTTTGAGTACATTAAGTAATTGGGCAGGACAACTGCCCATTAAGGTATTGTCTTAATCTATTTATGTACAATATATATATATATATATATATATTGAAGATTTTTTTTTTATGGTTTTTTTGGTATCAATAAAATATTTATTTTGTTGTTGTTGATATTGATGTTTTATGCTTGAGTTACATAATTTATGCTAACTGGGACGCAATAGGTTAAAGATAAATGCCCTATCATCGAATGGATTTTATTGCAATTCATGCTCCTTGTTATTAGGTATACACGAAGCAACTTACATATAATGGGTTCACCGATACAAAATGTCTCAATTCAATAATTCAATATCATATAAGAGAAACTATTAGAAGTCTAGCCTAGTCTGGCAGAGGACCCAAATGCTTTCTCTACCAATGTTGTCTATTGAGAAATTGAATTTCTATGTCGGAAAATTTTAAAAATATTTTAAGAAATAGATAATGGAGATGTATAGATATACAGCAAAAGAATAATAAATAATTAAATACGTAGTAAAAAAATTCAATAAACAATAATCAACTGACGAGAATTTACGTATATTGCGTACCGACGTATAGTAGAAAATTTATTGCATGCAGCATGCACGATTCAATTATGAATATGGTTTGGGGACATAGGAAAGGGAAAGCAGAAAAAAGAGGGGTCGAATTGTTGACAAATGCAGAGGCAGACGGGACTTGGCTTCTTCTCCTCCAACCAAAACTGTGTTTCTGATTGAAAATTAGGGTTTTCTTTATCTATCACGAGGAGAACGAAGGGACCAGAATGGTCACAAGCCCGTTCTGATATTTTTTTTGACGTAAAAAAATTTGTGT
The DNA here is from genome assembly GCF_916048215.2 of Malus sylvestris. Classification (NCBI taxonomy): domain Eukaryota; kingdom Viridiplantae; phylum Streptophyta; class Magnoliopsida; order Rosales; family Rosaceae; genus Malus; species Malus sylvestris. The sequence continues at coordinate 1,177,413 of NC_062267.1, read as the reverse complement.
TATACAATTATGATCTTTAAAAAATTCCCGTAGGCTCAAGGCCTGAATCCAACGTTTTTACTTTAATTTCTTTCATTAGGTTTGATTTGATGTTAGTGGCTCTTATGGAATTCAGACAATCTGTTGTTTATGAGCTTTAAGGAGAACTTTGGTCTTGAGATTAGTGGAAGGAGATATGAAAATAGTCAAAGAGGCTTGGGTTTAAGTTTAAGAAAGAGGATGATAAGGACAACACTATTTTAACATATTTTAACAAATAAAAAGAATAAAAAGACTAGCAATCAACTAAAATGGTGATTAATTAGTTGTGGATGCGTTCATTAATCTGGACTCGGTTGTTAACTTGTTGGTTTCAATACATTAGGACTGATCTAATCTAATGCATTCGTTTTATATATATAAATCCACTCAATCTATTAGAGCGTAGTATGTCATCTAATGCATACACTGACACACCCCGTCCCGAAGGAGGGCATGCTGGCCGTCACGTATTAGGGACATTTCCGTAATTTTATTTCCTCGGAATTAAAAATTCCGGGACGGGCTGTGACATACACTATATGAATTAAAAAGAATAAGTGCACAATAAACTATAAATTAATTTTGGAGACTCAGAACAACCCTTTCCAATTTGCAATTTATATACTTTGGTAGTTCGGTTTAAGACGTATAATATATCATAAAATAAACAACTTAGTAATGCTTGTATTTCACACGGCACAACACTGATGAACACACAATGGTGTCTGGAGTGATGTTGAAATGTCTTTATGAGTTTTCCTGACCTTTCGAATGGTGCACTACCGTAACAAAACTACCAGCTGGCATCTTTTGAAAAAAAAAAAAAAAAAAAAAACTTAGTAGTACAAGATGGACACATTTTGTGTGTAAATATAAACATAAATTTGACTGGTTCAAATGTATCCATCAACAGTTTAGATTTTTCTAAAGTTTACAGCTAATCCATATATTAAAACAAATAAAAAGAGAATTCTATAAAATTATAGTAAATATTGTATTGTATTTTCTTTGTTGATAAAAAAATAATTTACAAAATTTAACTGGTATGAAACTATGAATGAACAAAATTCCTCACGCTAAGTCGTATATGTTGACCATTGAGCCAGAGAGGCAAATCACAAATGAATCATTTAACAACAAAAAGAAGGTCGAAAGACCGCACAAACAATTAAAGATATTCACCAAATAAGCATTTTAATTTCCAGTTGACCATTATTATGTGATTCACAGCATCATAAATTGAATTCAAAACATATCGTATAGAATCTGAACACAGAAATTGTCATACGGTGGTTGTCTCGTCTTATTTAATGAAGAACATACTATAGAACATGAACAGAGAAAGTACTTGGAAGGAAATTTAAAATTTGTGGAGTACAAAATAGAACATGAACAGGGAAAGTACTTGGAAGGAAATTTAAAATATGTGGAGCACAAAATAGTAAAAGAAGGATGATCGAGGAGGATAATTACATCTTAATCTTGGTTTTGTCGTTTTAATAATTTGTGAAGTTGGGATGATGTTTTGTTTTGTATGGTAGGTTTTGGAGCGCGGGTTGGTTTTTGTTTCATAGACTGTCGTCATTGGAACCTAATTAACAATTAAGGCTGCCGACGCTGTACGTTTCGATGATTAAGGGGGCTAATCACCCGTGTTATATGAAACATGGTCGTTTTCTTTCGACACATGTCAATACAGCTCGGCATACTTGGTGTCATCCTTTAAATTTTAAACCAACTGTGTTATTATATTTGATGTATCGAGCTGTATTTCTGGTACATTGAAATATTTCATTTGTATGTGGGAAAGGAGAAATTTTTTATTGTGATGGGCACACGAGTGGTACACCATGTGTTTTGATATAAGTGGTAGAAATTTTTATTTTTTAAATTATTAACTTTTTAATACACATATCTCACTATTTATATAGTAACATGTGGTGTATCATCTTGTGTGCCGTTTGACAAAAATCTCTAGGAAAGAGGGTAAGAAGTCAGTGGACCCCACGTGATAAAAAGCCTAAAGCTTGTCCATGACAACTGAAGGCTGAAACGTGTGCTGCGTGGGGACCACGTGTCTTTTACCACCTCGTTTTCATAGGATGCTGCCCTCCGCTCCTCCTCTGCTCCACTGTTGGATTGTACTGGTCTTATCTCCTACGCACCTCAATTAGCGTGTGGGTCCCAGTCGCTCAATTTTGGGGTTGTATAACATGTTTTAGAAGGATGAAACTCCTTTCCGTATTCTACCATTATAACGTTGGATATTATTTATATTTAATTTTGAATAAAAAATTCAAATGATTTCTTATAGCACGATGTACGATGAATAGTTACTAGGGATCCTCACAATTTGAATCTAAATGAGATCCAAATCCGTTTTAAAATTACAAGAATCTCACACCGAAAAAATTAATATAATTGGGAAAGGATCCTTGCTAGATCTTTTTTCTAAGGATTCTAGGTATTCCGTGATTGTGATCGTTTACTGTATCTCATGCGATCAGAAATCATTTAAAATTTAAATTTTAAAATTAAATATAAATACTACTTAACAAAAACTGACCGCACGATATACGATGAACGATCATAATTACAGAATCCCTAGGAAAATGATTCGGCGGGGATTCTTTTCCAATATGATTTATATTAAGTACTTACACTAATAATTTTGCGATGGAACTTTTATACCTGTTGTAATGTGCCGATGGTAAATTATAAGTTGGGACAACAATATCAGTGTGGTTTGTTGTTACATTATTTGTGGCTGATTTGTATCTTAAAATCTTAATAACAACTTCCATTGAAAACCTTAGCTATCAACATGGTGAATTTTAATGGAGTTAAATATGTTTAAAACCCATAATTAAGTTTAATGAAAAGCTAATAGAGAATATGCGGTCCAGAACCCACTGACGGAGTAGTCCGAACTGTTCAAGAGAGGGAGAGAGAGATCCAGTCTCTTTATTTTTGTGCAGTAGATCAGTGGGATGAGTTAACAGAAGCTGTACAATTTAAAATGAGTAGTCCGAATATCTCCGTCTGTCAACTTCGGACTGTGAGATTCGAAAAAGATCTCGATTCGAGTTTGAAAACAATTTGGTTTAGCATGCGAGAGGGTTCATTTTCTTGATATTCTTCATGGATAGTTTTAGCACAAACTGAATTTCACGGTCTCCATTAACTCATTTCCTTAGCCCTCACACAAATCAACAACCCTAATTTCTTTTACACAGTAATCAACGATCCAGATGAATTGATCTATATGTTCAGATATTAAGATTCGGAGCGGATCTAATTCCTTATTTATCGTTTGAATTGAACAGTCATGATCCCACATCAACTAAAATTAGGTTGACTTTGTACACAATCTCATCAAAGTGGCTGCAACTATTCATTCTTCATTCTATCAGAAAAAGAAAAAAGTGAAGCTGTTGATGCTTTTCATAGTCGCCGTTCTGTAGCAGTGGACCGCAGGCTTTTATTGTACACTAGCCCACACTCTGACAGTCTCCAAAATAAATAGATAAATCAAGAGATGTGATATCCACACACCATTTTTTACTTCTCCCACACTTTTTTGGTTTTCTGCCGTCGGATCGAATAAATCGAAGAAAATCAACGGATATAAATTAATAAGGAGTGTGTGAAAAGTAAAAAGGATGTGTAGATAGCACACCTCTAAATCAATTGATTTTCGTGTAATTGCAAGTATAATTGTATATGGATGTCGTTAATCTTTTGATTAGGTAAGTAATCCTGTTTTATATATCGTCAAAAATTACAATTGTGACCTTCAATTTGTCGTTGATAACTGATCGTTATGTTGTCCATCTTTAATTGCTATATTGTCAAGTTGATTAATATGTCATTGATATTTAATTTTGATAAGTTTAATAAAAATAAAACAAAATCTACATCTTTTCATTACTATCGCTCTGAATACCCCCAATAACACCAAAATATATGCTTCTGATTTTTTTCAATTAATGATATTTTCCCATATACATGTCTCATTTTGTTTAACAGAAATTCAGAGCAAATTTATGTTTTCTGTACTATTGTTTAATCCTGCTATAATATATCAAGCAGTTGCATTAATACTTATCCAACATTGTTACTAAATTTTGACAAAAAAAAAAAACACTGTAACCAAATAATTAAAGACCATTTTTAAGGGTACAAAGAAAAATAAAAAAAATCACATATCAATGTATCATTTACGCGAAACATTGCCACAACAAGTGCATACATGTTATCTAAGTCAGCCTTTTGTAGGGAACAATGGTGACGAATTCAGATTGTTTCAAGATCTCGCAGGCTGACCGTGTAATTTGGACCATGAAAGAGAAATAGAGAGATACAAATTTGATTTGTGTGAGGTGGATAGTGTGATGACTAATGCTGAACGTTGTGTGATTCGAATTACTCAATTTATCAGCTCTGATGATCCGAAGAAAATCTTGATTCAATCGTGAAATCTTGCACTTTGATACCCCGCAATCTAATGTCAAAATTCACATGCCCAAAACTTAAACACCACAAATCTTACTTTTGATTTTTGTGTCGTTCTTATATATTGCTTTGGTTGAAAGTATCGTATATAATCATATATGACTACTTTTTACGAGGTCTATTTGTTGAATGATTGATTGGGCTATCTACCTATCACCAATTATGGGGCTAAATCATCAAAAAGGGGAAATTACCAACTTTTTACATGTTTTTACGTTTAATGCGTATAACAGTAATATGTGCACCAATACATGTCTATTGTCCATAAACTAGAAAAATTCGAGACGAGAAATTTGGGTCAAATAAACTATGATACAGTACAAAAATGTTAAAACACATGACGAAATAAAAGTACACGAGCATTCCAAAGTCACTAAACAAGGGAATTGATTTTCGCACAGTATTTTTCTTTCATTCATTGCCACTTATGCTTTGTTTTGTTTAGAGTCACACGTCCTTTATTGGAGACAGATTTGTGACTATTTTTTTACACAATTTTTTAATCATTTTTGGTGGGGCTCATTGTATTTTAACTACTCGGATCGTTTAGTTTTTAGAACATCATTCATAGATCATCTTTGAAAAAATAAGACAGATCCAAAACCATTAATACATTTATTTGTAGTAAAGAAAATCGAAGAGTATGGTTCTACAAAGAAACCCTAAACCCTTATATTTATAAGGTTGTAGATTTTGGGGACTTATGGTAATCATGATCTTTGAGGGAATACTTAGAAGATATACGGTTCAGATCGTTGAAATACATTATGAAGATAGCCTCATCAGAACATGTAATTTAGGTAAAAAATAGTGTCATGGATCCATTCCACTTTAATTCATGGCTAAATCCTAAAATCAAGATCAACAAATTATTTGTCAAGCTTTGGTAGAAAATTATAATAACTCCATGCCGAAGTAGGGTATAGAAAACAAATATCCAAAAATTATATCATGATAAAAAAGAAAGAACCCCAAATATCCAAGGTTGGTCCAACCCACGGTATTGGAGAAAATTTTTATTGTGACCGGAACACGAAAGGTACATCATGTGTTTTTATATAAGTGGTGGAAAATTTTATTTTTTAAGTTATTAAATTTTTAACACATATATCTCATAATTTGTATAATGATACGTAATGTACTACACTGTGTACCGGTCACATTGTAAAATTTCTCATGGCATTGATGCTCCGATCTATATAAAATAACAAAATCACTACCTTGCTGCGACGGTCCACCGCACCACGCAGCACCCGCAGCGCATCCAACAGCACAGCACAGCACAGCACATTAGAGCGGTGAGCTGTACTACTGACGGTGGTCCAGACCCGGTAATGGAAACATAACATACTCCAACAGCCCAACAGAACTTTCTAATATTGGATACAGCTCACATTCGCTTCCCCCACAAGCGTCGCAAGAGCGTCCGTTTGCGACTGCTTCTGTAAACGCCAAAAGTGCTTTTTGATAATTACAAAAATTTCTGAATAAGCATTCAAGTGTAGAAACGCTTTGATTTTCGACAAATTTTGACATTTATAGCTTTTCGGCTGGTTTGGTATTGCTGTATTTTGAAAAAAAAATTGCTTCTGTTGCGTTATGAGGATAAGTTTATTTTGGCTGCTTTACCTTTTTAGTTTTTTTTTTTCACCCAAATCACCCAAATGTGTGAAAATAAGTTGTTTTTAAGTGTTTACTAAATATTTTTTTGAGCTCAATTTTTTTTATATCTACTTTTTATAAAAACATCTCAGTATCAAACCAGTACAAATACTTAAGAGAAAAGGTGTTTTTTACAGAAGCAGTCTTGACTTAATTGCCATTCTTACGTTCTATCGAGGGTAAATTCGCCAATTCGTCTCCGATTAATAAATATCGCAGATTCTAATTAAATTAAAGGAACAAAAGATAAAGGAAAAAAGAAGCATTCCCCATGCTTATTAATTAGTTTTTTATTTTGTTGTCTTCTCCGTTTTTATTTTTCTTTTTAATTTTTCAAAAAAATAATACAAAATTTAAGGTGATGGTTTTTTGGAGGCTTTTTCTAACGTCTTACCTTTTAAAGTGACACCTCAGTCCGAATATTTCACTCTCTTCTCGCACCCACCACACCACCACCACCACCGCAATCCATTTCTTCTTCTTCTCCTTCTCCTTCTTCCTCTTTCTCTCTCTTTCTCTCCCCGCGCTCTTCCACAACCTCCACCTCCGTCGCACTCTCTCTCTCTCTCTAAAACCGACACTCGCCGATAACAAAATTCCGAATTCGGATCTCCATTTCGGAGTCTCGGTCTCGGTCTCGGAGTCTGATACTCTCCGCATCGGAGTGTTTCGGAAGCTGCATTAGTTCCGGTAAGCTGATTCCCCCACGCATTCTGTCTCCACCGACTTCTTTTAATCTCTGCTCGTCACCGCCATCTACCAGAAGCTTCTCATACACGAGAGATGAAAAATATTTGAAATTAAAATAAATAAATAAATGCGGTTTTCTGCTGATAATTCGTCTTTATTCTGCTTCCTGGAAACAGACTGTGATTTTTTATGCGATTTATTACTTCATCAAATTAGAAATTTTCATCTCTTTCTGTCGGTGAGGTTTTCTCCGCTTGTTTCCACCGATTTTCCTGTTCATCTTTTTGCTTTTGTGTTGAACGATTTCGTTCGTGTTTCCGATTTTCTAATTTTGTTTCCGTTTCGTATCGGATTTTTGAGCTTTTTCAGTGTCAGTGTATTACGGTATTAATCTCTTTAAATCCGTAGGATCTCCAGCTAAATATAGCTCCGTAATCAAGATCTCGTCGTTCTCCGTTCTTCATTAGTCGACATGTCGTTTTTGTGATTTGCATCTGCATTTTCTGTTCTTCGCAATGCTCTTGCAGAAATGGAACTTCTGAGTTTTCTTACCATTATTTGACTTGGATTTTAAACTGAATGACTCAAGTTTTTAAGTTTCTAATTACTTTCCTAATCAGTATTTTTGTTTCTTAATTAATTTAATTCAATCGGTTTCCTTTTTTCTCGCAACTAACAAACAACTACTATTTTGAATCGTAATTTATGCAGACATTACAGTCTAATATGGACCGACGGGGTTGGCCGTGGAAGAAAAAGTCGTCGGACAAGGCGGCAGCGGAGAAAGCCGCCGCCGCAGCGGACTCTCTTGCCAGCCAGGCACAGACTGAGCAAGTAAGTTCATTGACAGTAAATTAATCAGTAATATTTTGCATATTCACTACATTGACTCAGTAAGTAGGCATTTCTAGCATGTTTTCGTTATGCAGTTTTGAATTTTTAATGAATTTGTCTCAGCAATTTCTGTTCTAATTAGATGGATTATTTAGTTTTTAATGAATTTGTCACAGTTGACAGCAATTTCTGTTGCAATTTGATGGATTATTTAGGTTTCTTTCGAAATTTGATGCAACAAATTTAGTAATAGTTATTTTTCGGTTTTGCTTCTTATGCAATCAGGAGAAGTACAAAAAACCAAATTATGTGCAAATTTCTGTGGAGCAATATTCGCATCTGACCGGTTTGGAGGAGCAAGTGAAGAATTACGAGGATCAAGTGAAGAATTATGAGGATCAAGTTCAGACATTGGAGGACGAAATTAAGGATTTGAATGATAAGCTCACTGAGGCCGATTCCGAGATGACTACCAAAGAGAGCTTGGTTAAACAGCATGCTAAAGTTGCCGAAGAAGCCGTCTCAGGTATGATAATAATGATATTGGTGTAAGTAACTCGACTACAGAAAAAATAAAGTTCTTGATTGGGTGCTGATCAAGGATTTCTTGAGTTGACACTTGACAGAAATTAATTTATTTAAAACGCCTGTTTGCCGCAGGTTGGGAAAAGGCTGAAGCGGAGGCTCTCGCATTGAAAACTCATCTAGAATCTGTGACTCTTTTGAAGCTCACTGCTGAAGACCGGGCCGCACATTTGGATGGTGCTCTTAAAGAGTGCATGCGACAGATACGTAATCTTAAGGAAGAACATGAGCAGAAAATACAAGACGTTGTTTTAACCAAAAACACACAAGTTGACAAAATCAAGCATGAGCTCGAAACGAAGATAGCTAATTTAGATCAAGAACTCCTAAGGTCTGCTGCTGAAAATGCCGCTATTTCCAGGTCCTTACAAGAGCGTTCGAATATGCTATTCAAGATAAGCGAAGAGAAGTCACAAGCTGAGGCAGAAATTGAGCATTTTAAGAGCAACGTTGAGTCTTGTGAAAGGGAAATACATTCTCTGAAGTATGAACTCCATCTAGCCGCCAAGGAGCTAGAAATTCGGAATGAGGAAAAGAACATGAGTATGAGGTCTGCCGAAGCAGCCAACAAGCAGCATATGGAAGGTGTTAAAAAAATAACTAAGCTTGAAGCAGAGTGCCAAAGATTACGTGGTCTTGTGCGGAAGAAGTTACCTGGTCCTGCTGCACTTGCACAAATGAAGCTAGAGGTTGAAAGTTTAGGCCGAGATTATGGAGAAACTCGATTAAGGAAGTCTCCTGTTAAGCTTTCTAGTCCACAAATGTCCCCACACATGTCCCCAGCGACTGAGTTTTCTCTTGATAATGTACAGAAGTTTCAAAAGGAGAATGAATTTCTCACAGAACGTTTATTAGCAATGGAAGAAGAAACAAAGATGCTGAAAGAAGCTTTGGCAAAGCGTAACAGCGATGTGCTGGATTCAAGGAGTATGTATGCTCAGGCAGCCAGCAAGCTTCAAACATTAGAAGCACAACTTCAAATCAACAATCTACAGAAAGGCTCGCCAAAATCTGTTGTTCAGATCACCCCTGGAGGTTCGTCAAGCCAGGACGCAAGCAATCCACCAAGCTTGACCTCCTTGTCTGAAGATAGTAATGATGACACCAGAAGCTATGCTGAGTCTTGGGCCACAACATTGGAGAAGAACAATGCAAAGTCAAACAAATCTGAAAGTCAAAACGACTTGAATCTTATGGATGACTTTCTGGAGATGGAGAAGTTGGCTTGTTTGCCAAATGACTCGAATGCAGCCATCTCTAGTAAGACATCCGAAAGAGAGAGTCATGATGCTTTGGGAGATGTCACTGCCGCCAAAGATGTGCAATCTGAGCAGCAGCATGATTCAAGTCCCTTGGTAGGTGACCAGGCATCTTCTAATGCGGAATTGTCAGGATCCAGTCCTGAATCTGATGAAAGCCAGCTGCCACTGGTGAAACTCCGTTCGAAAATCTGTATGCTATTGGAATTCTTATCTAAGGAAACCGATTTTGGGAAAGTTGTTGAGGATATCAAACTTGTAGTCCAGGAAGCACAAGATACTCTGCACCCGCACACTGTAAAGTGTGTTTCTGAGGAAGTTCACAGCTCTGATGCCCTATGTGACCGGCAGGCAAATCCTGATGATTCTGGTTTAACCACAGAAAAGGAAATCACTTTGTCCCAGCCAGCCACAGAGACCATGAAAGTAATAAGCGAAGATCTGGCATCTGCCATTTCTTTGATCCATGACTTTGTGCTGTCCCTGGGCAAAGAAGTGATGGAAGTGCATGACACATTTCCGGATGGCGATGGATTGACCCTAAAGATTGAAGAATTCTCTGGCACATTTAGTAAAGTTATTCATGGAAACTTAAGTTTGGGTGAATTTGTTCTTGGCCTTTCGCATGTTTTAGCAAACGCCAGTGAACTCAAATTCAACGTTCTAGGCTTCAAGGGTGTTGAATCAGAAACTAACAGTCCTGATTGTATTGACAAGGTAGCATTACCAGAGAATAAGGTAGTTGAGAAGGATTCATCACAAAGATTTCAAAATGTTTGTGTCCACATTCCTAATCATACGAACCCTGAAGTTCCTGACGATGGAAATCTTGTCTCCGGCTATGAACCAAATGCCGAGCCATGCAAAATCTCGCTGGAGGAGTTTGAACAACTGAAATCAGAGAAAGATAACCTGGCAACGGATTTGGCAAGATGTTCTGAAACTCTAGAGATTACAAAGTCTCAATTACAGGAAACTGAGCAGCTTCTTGCTGAAGCTAAATCACAATTTGCTTCTGCTAAGAACTCAAATAGCTTAGCCGAGACGCAGCTGAAATGTATGGCAGAATCATACAGGTCACTAGAGTCACGAGCTCAGGAGTTAGAAACTGAACTGAAGCTTCTGCAAGTCAGAAACGAAACTTTGGAAAGCGAGCTACAAGAAGAGAAAAGGAACCATCAAGATGCTTTGGCCAGGTGCACGGAACTTCAAGAGCAGTTGAAAAGGTTAGAGTCAATCTCTTTTCCATCAGCGGCATCTGTTGCTTGATAGCAAATGAAAAAACAAAACTATTGAGCATTCAATTTATTTGGTCTCACGTTTGGCGATCGACTCTAACTTTCACATTTTCCTTTTTTTATGCCAGCAATGAGATTTTGGAAGCTGAGACTGAATTCAAGACAAAACAGGTGAGGCGACGTTCATTTTCTGCTTGTTTCTTTTCTGTCCGTGCTTGATTGTTTTTTGTGTTGTCAACATTGATCTATCCTGGCCTACCGAAGCAAGTGGATGCTGATAGCTTGAACATTTATATTGTGTAATCACAGGACAGGGAGTTGGCAGATGCAGCGGAGAAGCTTGCCGAGTGTCAAGAAACCATATTTCTTCTCGGCAAGCAGTTGAAAGCATTGCACCCTCAAACAGAGGTCGTGGGATCTCCATACAGTGGGAGGAGTCAAAAGGGTGAAGGGTTCACCGAGGATGAACCCACTACCAGTGCCATGAACTTGCAAGACTCAGAAAAAGGTGAGACGGAAGGCGCTTCTTCTGTCAATGTAAACAGAGTGGTGGGCAGCGAGTCTCCCATCAACCTGCATAACTCTCCATGCCCATCCGACACAGAGGCAGGCACTCTCTTAAAATCACCAGTCAGTTCCAAAAGTCCGAAACACAAGTCTTCCAAGTCAACTCCCTCATCAACGTCTTCTACCCCAACACCAGAGAAACATCAGCGCGGCATCAGCAGATTCTTCTCCTCAAAAGGAAAGAACGGTTATTAGGCTTGCAGCTCGAAAGCCTGAATCGCATTTTCTCATTGGAAAGGCCGTTGAAAGGAACAATTAGAACCAGCACCGAAGACAGAAACCTCCTTCATTCGCGCTATAAACGCCATTTCCCGGGAATTCCTGGGTGTGAAGGCGGAGGTAATTTTGTAACCAATGGCTGTATATGATATCATCCCATATCTGTTTATTCGTTTTTTTCTGTCCTTCGCACGCCGCGTCTGTATTTTCGGGTTAATCGGAACAATGACATAGTTTATGAACTGTTTCAAAGTATTTGAATACAAAATGTGTGTCACAGTTGTTATATGATTTCTCATTCGTTTTAGCAAATGAACACCGGATTGTGCCTGGTCGGATTTGACCATTTGCTTCCAGTTTGTTGCTTACTATTGGCTTTAGACTATGACGGGCTTTGTATCCAATCGGGCCTGTCCAAGCCCAGACTGTATTTAATGTGTGAATGTGTAATATGGGTATTTGAGTGGACCATATATATTCATTGTAGGAGAGTTTCGAACTTAGGTGTATAGAGGAAGACATTGTTCTTACTAACTTGTTCAAGCTAGTTTACAAGTATTAAGAGCGTTTACCCTTTGTACATGAGGTCCTATGTTCGATTTTCTCTTCTCCTATGACGTTTGGATACTAAAAGTATACATATTTAAGGGATGCCTGAAATAAGTCTATTTGAGGGATACTCTTTTAGGAGCTAGTCCTTGTTATATTTCAGTAATCAAAGCCGTCTAGTTTTTAATTACTCAATTAAATGATTGATAGCAGATAGTGCATTATCACAGTGGTGGAATACAATTATGTCTATGTATTCTGGTGTGGGTTCAATCCCCATTGATCATCCTCCACCTAACAACTGACAATTTAACCTACTAACACTATCGTTTGTAAAAATAAAATAAAAAATTAACTGAATGATTGTTATTTTAGACTTTTAATGTTTGTTGAAATATGGTTGTTGTTTATTTTTCGGGAGTATGATTCTCCTATGTTATTTTCATCTTCTTCTCTCCCTTCCACTCACAGTTTTTTTTTTTTTTTTTTTGTCTTTCTCTCTCTATAGAAAATCAATACAAGATATTGACGTGACTTAATCGTAACCGATTAAATAGAAAGGGAGAGAAGCTGAGAGATTAGACGGGGAGACAATCCTCCTTCCATTTTTTGTGGATTGTTCATTACTTTTCCTAAAAAAAATAGTTCCAATACAAGATAAAATTCAAAACGGTCCCACAAAATTATCTGAAGGATCCCTAAATAGAATCTTAATTCTTTTTTTGGTCAATAATCCTAATGGATTTTACATGATCCCTTGATTTGGTAGCGAATCGAAAACGATACTTATTACTCATAACTTACATTTAACAAAAATTGATTTGCGAGAAGTCAATCCAGATTCTCCATCAAAGAGAGAGGTTTAGTGTACTATAAATACCACATGATTTCAAACGTTCATCACACACCAAACTATATAGTAACTAACTAATATCGTCAGACCATATGACTTCCATCAACTTTGCTCGAGCCCTTTTCATGGTATTTTTCTGCATCGTGTTATTTCGTCTGAGCTCAGGTACGCCTTGAAATGAAATCATTTTACAAACACTATGCAATATGTATAGTCGAGGGCGAGCCTTGGTGCAACGAAAGATAACAGGTTTGAGTCGTGGAAATAGCCTATTTGAAAAACAAAAGTAAGTTTGCTTAGGTTTCCCCTCCCTCGATCCTTGCAAAATAGGTTTCTTGTTGGCTTGGGGTCGCACGGTCACACTGACATTGTTACGATCACGTATTTTACGGAGGAATTACCTTAGTTGTTTGTTTGAATTTTGCAGGCTACAATGTTGCGGAGGTTCCTTCAGGGCAAAGGCATTGGGCCTGGGGGCCGTGCGAAAAGGCCAAGCCTGACTGCAACACTTTTTGCATTAAGCTTGGTATAAACCCTCGATTTGGTGGCTATTGCAAAGTGAATGAAGTTGGAATAAACATGTGTTATTGTCGCGTTTGAGGATGCTGCAGATCATATGAATATATAGAGTTGGGAAGTACAACCCTAATTTCATTTTCTCATCTGTATAATTGAGTTGTACGGTCTTTAATTAATAAAAATTTCATAAACTACTTGTGATCCAAATGTTAGATTGGGTGTCACTGACACTGGTTCTAAAATTAGTATCGCCGTCTAGAAATGGTGACCGCTAGTTCAATAAATTGTGACACACTTTCTGGAAGCAGTGACACCGTGTTTAGAAATAGTGATATTATTTCTAGAAATTTATTATATTTAAGAAACAATATTTTCTTATGAGTATTTATTAATAAAATTTCATTAAGTGTTTTTTGCTAAAAGTTTGTTGATAATAATTTTGTTGAATTTTTGCATGTGATAAATAATTCATGTTATTATGTTTTAAAAATATGACTGATTTTTTATTTTTATAAAAATAAAAATAGAGAGAGAGGAGGGGGGGGTGTTGGGTAGGAAGGAGAAGGAGCGACTTGTGAGAGAGAAGAGAAAGATGATGATGATGGATGAAGGAGGAAGAGAGATGATGGTTGTTAACGCGCGATCCCTTCCGACTCCAAGAGGCCCAAGGAAGACCAAGACCCGACAAGATTGGGAGGACGATCTCGAGCGCTTATGGAAGGATTTGGATCCTTTCCTGAGCTAATGGAGAGGATCCTTCTGACCAAACATTGTGGGCCGTTGAATTTTTATCCAACAGCTACAAACAAGGAGGTTCATTTAAAGTTATAATAATTATAGTTGTTGGATGAAAATCCAATGGCCCACAATACTTGGTCAGGAGAATCCTCTTCATTGGCTCAGAAGAGGATCCAAATCCCTTATGGAAGATTGCTTGGCAGTCCAGTGTGTCTATCAGCAATGAGGCCGATACATTTAGTAAAGTTGGAAGAAAAAAATACATTTGTTATTGTCACTTTTGAGGATGTTGCGGATCATATGAATAAATACAGTCGGGACGTACCCTAATTTCATATTCTCATCTGTTTAATTAATAAAGCTTTCTTTAACTAATTGTGATCGAACTGTTACCTAGTTACTGTCTTGTTTATGATGATAATTTTTGTCCTCCCTTCGCTTTCGTGCTGGACTCTTTTAAAAGTTCAAATCATTTGAGGGAGCTTCAATTGAGGGACTCCATAAATTTGTTTGAGGATACTCTTTCAGGACCTAACCCCATTGTATTTCAATAAATTAAGTTAGTTTTTTAGGGTGAACTATTGATTTTGATTTAGTCCTTCAATTATTATTTGAGTAAAAATTAGGTTCTTGAACTATTTTTTTTTTAGAAAAATCAGTCCTTAAACTAATAAAAATCTGCTAATTACATCCATAATATTAGATTCGTAGCTATTTTATTCAAATTTTTATCAATTTAAGTCACTTGACTTGCATGTGATACACTTTAGAGGGATGATTGGTAGTTTTTCATAATTTAAGGATTTATTTTCTTTGAAGAAATATGGTCTGGTGTTAACTTTAGATGGTCATTCTAGAGGATATTGCGAAAATGACCAGTCATTCTAGAGGATAAAAGGGATCACGAACAAACAATCACTCTTTTGATTAGAATTCTGAAACATCAGAGAATTGAGAAAAGTTCTCAAATTTTGATTTATAATACGATAGATAACAAACCTAATGCCAAAATGACCTATTTATAATATAACTAAGCCTTAGAAACCCTAGGAATTTAAATAGGAAAGGAATCAAACAAATAACAAAACATCAAAAGATCCTAAAATATTAAAACAAGAATAAAACACATTAAACGACATAATTCGCTCAAATTTTGCCTGAAAAGTAAAATACATCCACTTTCGGGATATGACAACATCAAATATTTTTTTAACCTATGAATTACTAATTCTCGAATCACTTTTTTTAATTAAATGGCGCTTCTTCCTTTTAACTTTTCCGTATCTAAAAAAACATCAACTTTGTCCTTCGTCATTTTAAGTTTTCCCTTAAAGTTTGTTCTTGCAAAAATTATTCATCCAAAACCATTTAACCACTCAAGTCAATGAATCGTTATTTTACTGTTTTTAGAAAGAATAATGCCAGGAAGACTAACTATTTAGTGAAAAAAATGATAGCTTAACCTAATACCCTATACACCGGTGGATAAATTTAAAAATCTTTTTTAAAGAGTTGCTTACATGTCCTCCTATGGTCATATTACGGTCGTTTGGTGAACATGATAACATAAACGAATGTCTTTATAGTTTTGAATTTGATTTAGTTTTTAGCAAGAATGATATTTTTATGATCAACTAATAAAAAACAAATAGTTCAAATGTATTTATAAAATGCAAAACGGGTCACTATCTGAGAAATGTAATTTTTTTTTTGTCAATAATCCTAATGAATTTACATGATCCCTTGATTTGGTAGCGAATCAAACAAGATACTTACTCAGAACTTACATTCTCCCAAAACTGATTTGCTAGATGTCAATCCAGATCCGCCATCAAAGAGAGAGAGAGAGAGTTTTAGTGTACTATAAATAGACATGCTCTAACAACATGATTTCAAACATTCATCCACAACAACAACAACAAAGCATTTTCCCACTAAGTGGGGTCGGCTATATGAATCCTAAAACGACATTGCGCTCGGTTTTGTGTCATGTCCTCCGTTAGATCCAAGTACTCTAAGTCTTTTCTTATGGTCTCTTCCAAAGTTTTTCCTAGGTCTTCCTCTACCCCTTCGGCCTTGAACCTCTATCCCGTAGTCACATCTTCGAACCGGAGCGTCAGTAGGCCTTCTTTGCACATGTCCAAACCCATTTTGTGTACATGTTGATGCTTCACCGCCCAACATTCTGTGCCATACAGCATCGCCGACCTTATTGCCGTCCTATAAAATTTTCTCTTGAGCTTCAGTGGCCTACGACGGTCACACAACACGTCGGATGCACTCTTCCACTTCATCCATCCAGCTTGTATTTTATGGTTGAGATCTCCATCTAATTCTCCGTTCTTTTGCAAGATAGATCCTAGGTAGCGAAAACGGTCGCTCTTTGGTATTTCCTAATCTCCAATCCTCACCCCTAACTCATTTTGGCCTCCATTTGCACTGAACTTGCACTCCATATATTCTGTCTTTGATCGGCTTAGGTGAAAACCTTTAGATTCCAACACTTCTCTCCAAAGGTTAAGCTTCGCATTTACCCCTTCTGAGTTTCATCTATCAACACTATATCGTTTGCGAAAAACATACACCAAGGAATATCATCTTGAATATGTCATGTTAACTCATCTATTACCAACGCAAAAAGGTAAGGACTTAAGGATTGTTGATGCACAAAATCAGTGAGGATTTTGGTACAAGAGAAATTATTAAGTTTGTGATCTTCGCTAGATTGCTCTGGTCATTAGTGTGGATAAGTATGTAAATGGTTAGAGACAGGAAAGCAAACACAAGATGTACGTGGTTCACCCAGATTGGCTACGTCCATGGAGTAGAGGAGTTCTCATTAATTGTGAAGGGTTTACACAAGTACATAAGTTCAAGCTCTCCTTTAGTGAGTACAAGTGAATGATTTAGTACAAATGACATTAGGAAATATTATGGGAGAATGATCTCGTAATCACGAAACTTCTAAGTACCGAAGTGTGGTATCGTCTTCACTTGCCTTATTTGTCTCATAGGTAGATGTGGCATCTTCTCTGGAAGTACTCTTCCTCCATCCAGGGGTGGTATCTTTAACTGGTGGAGATGCACAAGGTAATGTATCAATTTCACTTGAAGCTTACTTGTAGTTTCAGGCTTGGTCAAGCGCGATACAAACCATGTAGTAGGAGTCCCCCAAGTCGCCGAGCTAGGGGATCTGCTGAAAGAGGTGACAGACAAGGTAAGCAATAAGAGCTCCAAGCAATTAGTCTCAGATCAGAAGTTTGATTTTGAGTTCCGGCTGATTGTTCTCATTCTCCCTATCTTGCAGGTAGCATGAAGGATAAAGAGAAGAAAAAGAGAATAGATGATATGAGATACTTTTGCTTTTGAAGAAGTAACTTTCCACAGGCTTATTCTTGAACTGGGCTGGAGGGTTTTCTAGTTTCCTCCAGAGTATAAGGTCGACCGAAGAATTTAAGGGTCAAAACAAGTCCATCAAATCTAGAGTACGTTCGACCCTGCTGATATGGGATACTTTTGCTGTTGACAAAGTAGTGGATGTATCGACATGTGTTCTGTTACGCTTGTCTCCACATGTTTCCTTGTATCCTTCTCACTTTCCCTATCTGTTCCTCAGGCAGATGTGGTATCTTCTCTGGAAGCATAAGATGTTGAAGATGAGTACTCGAGTGCAATGCCAGGTAAGTAATCAGGTAAGGGGTTCCAGGCAGTCAGTTCCTGACTGGAAGTTTGATTCCAAGTGCTGACTGATTGCTCTCTTTCTCTTTGTCTTGCAGGTAAGAACAAGGCCAAAGGAAAAGACAGGGAAAGTATGATATGGGATACTCTTACTTTTAACCCTGATGATATGAGATATTCTTGCTCTGGTGTAGCTTGTTTGCAGAGGTATTATCGGGGGGAAAGAAAACTAAGTATTTCGAGAGGCTTCGTTGGGAGTGCCCTCTCAGATATGAGGAAGGGTTGAGCATTTTTGCATGTCTGCCTGTCCGTTGCGGATGAAGGTCGACATATATAGGAGTCTTTCTAACAATAAGTAGTAATGTTATTCCTTTACCCTGCTTGGTCATAGCACGGTAGTGGGAGTTGCCAGTTTCACGTGTGTCAGAGCACTTTGAAAAAGTGGTATGTGGTATCTGGAAAGCTGATGTTGCGTGTGAAGATTACAGACAAGCTTTATCCAAGGAGATCTGGCTCTCGAAGTTGAGAAAGCGGTGCCTCTTCGGTTTTCGAACAAGCAATCCTGTCGGGGATCTGGCTCTCGAGATTCGGAGAACAATGCCTCTTCGATTTTTGAGAGAGCAATCCTGCTGGGAGTCTGGCTCTCGAGATTTGGAGAACGGTGTCTCTTCGATTTTTGAGAAAGTAATCATGTTGGGAGTCTGGCTCTCGAGATTCGGAGGATGGTGCCTCTTCGATTTTGGAGCAAGCAATCTTGTTGGGAGTGTTTTCTCGAATGTGAGTAAAGGTTGGGCATGTTTACTAGTCTACCTTGCCATGGAGCAAAGAGGTTGACACACAGGGACTTTCCAATTATCCAGCAGTGGTGCTGTTCCTTTACCCTTGTGGGTAATAATATGGTAGCTAGACCTTCAAAATTTATGTGTCTAAACTTTGTTAGTGTTGTTTCTTTGCTATTCTTTTACCCTTCTTGGTCATAGCGATGTAGTGGGAGCTGCAAGCTTCATGTGTCTAAACTTTGTCAGAGATCTTTGGCAAAGTTATATATGGTACCCATAAGCTGATGGTGCGTGTGGAAAGTGGATGATTGAACAGTAAGATTCACGTGCTTTCTACTTCACCAGAAATCTTCAACAGAATGCCCGTAATTTCAGCAAAGCTGAGTGTGCATGTGATAGGTGTTGACAACGCTGAAAAAAAGCAGGTGCCTCTTCGATTTCTGAGATTGGCCCTCGTGGTCTCTGAGCAGCCCAGCTTTTGAGAAAGCAAGCGCCTCTTCGATTTCTGAGATCGACATTCGTGGTCTTTGAGCAGCCCAGCTTTTGAGAAAGTAAACGCCTCTTAGATTTCTGAGATCGGCCATCGTGGTCTTTAAGAAGCCCATCTTTTGAGAAAGCAAACGCCTCTTCGATTTCTGGGCAGGCGCCTCTTCGATTTCTGAAGCTCCGTCGAGTGCAGATTTACCTCGGATATCCTCATTCCTAATCTTATCCTTTCTCGTGTGCCCACACATCCAACGAAGCATCCTCATCTCCGCTACACCCATTTTGTGTATGTGTTGATGCTTCACCGCCCAACATTCTGTGCCATACAGCATCGCCGGCCTTATTACCGTCCTATAAAATTTTTCCTTGAGCTTCAGTGGCATACGGCGGTCACACAACACGCCGGATGCACTCTTCCACTTCATCTATTCAGCTTGTATTCTATGGTTGAGATCTCCATCTAATTCTCCGTTCTTTTGCAAGATAGATCCTAAGTAGCGAAAACGATCGCTCATTGGTATTTCCTGATCTCCGATCCTCACCCCTAACTCATTTTGACCTCAATTTGCACTGAACTTGCACTCCATATATTCTGTCTTTGATCGGCTTAGGCGAAGACCTTTATATTCCAACACTTCTCTTCAAAGGTTAAGCTTCGCATTTACCCCTTCCTGAGTTTCATCTATCAACACTATATCGTCTGCGAAAAGCATACACCAAAGAATATCATCTTGAATATGTCCTGTTAACTCATCCATTACCAACGCAAAAATGTAAGGACTTAAAGATGAGCCTTGATGTAATCCTACAGTTATGGGGAAGCTTTCGGTTTGTCCTTCATGAGTTCTTACGGCAGTCTTTGCTCCTTCATACATATCCTTTATAGGTTGGATATATGCTACTCGTACTCATTTCTTTTCTAAAATCCTCCAAAGAATGTCTATTGGGACCCTATCATACGCTTTTTCCAAATCTATAAAGACCATGTGTAAATCATTTTTCCCATCTCTATATCTTTCCATCAATCTTCGTAAGAGATAGATTGCCTCCATGGTTGAGCGCCCTGACATGAGCCCGAATTGGTTGACCGAAACCCGTGTCTCTTGCCTCAATCTATGCTTAATGACTCTCTCCCAGAGCTTCATTGTATGACTCATTAGCTTAATACCCCTATAGTTCATGCAATTTTGTACGTCGCCTTTATTCTTGTAGATAGGCACCAAAGTGCTCTTTCACCACTCATTTGGCATATTCTTCGTTTTCAAAATCCTATTGAAAAGGTCAGTGAGCCATGCTATACCTGTCTTTCCCAAGACTTTCCACACTTCGATCGGTATATCTTATGGGCCCACTGCTTTTCTATGCTTTATCTTCTTCAGAGCTACAACCACTTCTTCCTTCCTGATTTAACGATAAAATGAGTAGTTTCTACACTCTTCTGAGTTACTCAACTCCCCTAAAGAAGTACTCATTTCATGTCCTTCATTGAAAAGATTATGAAAATAACCTCTCCATCTGTCTTTGACTGTGTTCTCTGTAGCAAGAACCTTTCCATCCTCATCCTTGATGCACCTCACTTGGTTTAGGTCCATTGTCTTCTTTTCCCTTACTCTAGCTAGTTTATAGATATCCAACTCTCATTCTTTGGTATCTAGTCGCTTATACATATCGTCATAAATCGTTAACTTAGCTTCTCTCACAGCTTTCTTCGCCTCTTGCTTCGCTCTTCTATACCTTTCACCATTTTCATCAGTCATGTCATTGTATAAAGCTTTACAACATTCCTTCTTAGCTTTCACCTTTGTTTGTACCTCCTCATTCCACCACCAAGATTCCTTTTGGTGTGGAGCAAAGCCCTTGGACTCTCCTAATACCTCTTTTGCTACTTTTCGGATACAATTAGCCATGGAATCCCACCTTTGGTTAGCTTCCCCCTCTCTATCCCACCCACACTGGGTGATTACTTTGTCTTTGAAAATAGCTTGTTTTTCTCCTTTTAGATTTCACCATCTAGTCCTTGGGCACTTCCAAGTCTTGTTCTTTTTTCTCACTCTTTTGATATGTACATCCATCACCAACAAGCGATGTTGATTAGCCAAGCTCTCTTCCGGTATAACTTTGCAATCCTTACAAGTTATACAATCCCCTTTCCTCATTAGAAGAAAATCTATTTGTGTTTTTGACGACCCACTCTTGTAGGTGATAACATGTTCTTCTCTCTTCTTAAAGAATGTGTTGGCTAAGAAGAGATCATATGTCATTGCAAAATCAAATATAGCTTTCCCATCCTCGTTTCTCTCCCCAAAACCATGGCCACCATGAAAACCTTCATAGTTGCCTGTCTCCCTGCCCACGTGTCCATTTAAATCTCCTCCTATAAATAACTTCTCCGTCTGGGCAATTCCTTGCACCAAGTCTCCAAGGTCTTCCTAAAATTTCTCCTTCGAACTCGTATCCAACCCTACTTGAGGTGCGTACGCACTAATCACATTGATGAGTTCTTGTCCTATTACAATCTTGATTGCCATGATTCTGTCTCCTACCCTCTTGACATCTACAACATCTTGTGTCAATGTCTTGTCCACGATGATGCCAACACCGTTTCTCGTTCTATTTGTGCCCGAATACCAAAGTTTAAACCCTGAGTTTTCTAGATCCTTTGCCTTAAGACCAACCCACTTAGTTTCTTGTAGGCACATAATATTTATCCTTCTCCTCACCATAACTTCCACTACTTCCATAGATTTTCCCATTAAGGTTCCTATATTCCACATTCCTAAACGCATTCTACTCTCTTGAACTCTACCATTCTGTCCTAGCTTCTTCACCCCCCCCCCGTCCAATAGGATCAAAGTACTTCTTTTGTGTGTCATGTGTAAAGTTGATAGGAGCATATGCTCCCAAACAACTTTGAGTGGAGTCGTTCGAAAAGAAGTTTCTATGGCCCCCTTGCTCATTTAACACTGCATCCGGGTGTCGATGGAGATACAGCGACCCTTGCTCACTTATCACTGTGCTCGGGCCACACAGCGCGCCACTTACAGGTGACGTCCTAGCTTTAGCCCGATTTCGTTCTGGATTCATTTTCATAAGGATTTGACGTAACCGAGGAGTGCTGGCTATCAACTACTTGACGCCCTCCCCCTCCTCCTTTACCCGGGCTTGGGACCGGCAATGTAAGATAAACTTACACAGACGGAGTTGATTTCAAACATTCATCCAAATAGCAAAAATTCTCAGACAATATGAATTCCATCAACTTTGCTCGAGGCCTTTTCTTGGTGCTTTTCTGCATCGCGCTATTTTGTTTGAGCTCAGGTACGTATTGGATGAAATCATTTTACGAATATTATGTTGTATATACGGTCACAGTTTTACGACCAGTTATCTTAGGGAGGAATTAATTACCTTTTCTTTTTTGTTTGTTTGAAATTTGCAGGCTACAGAGTCGCGGAGGTTCTTGCAGAGCAATGGATATAACCGTACGGGCTGTGCGAAAGTGCCATGCCTGACTGCAACACTTCCTGCAGGCAGCGAACATATTATATTAGTCTCGTATATATGGTGGATATTGTAAAATGAATGAAGATGAAAAAAACATATGTTATATATTGACGCTTTTGAGGATTTATATATTCATATTACGAATAAATACAGTTGGGACAACCCTAATTTAATTTTCACATCTGTATAACTGAGTTGAACCAACTGTTTAGTTAATAAAAAAAAAAAATTTCATAACTAATTGTGATCGAAGGTTTTGTTTTGGGAGGGTTGGTTCACTATGCTTAATTAACATAATAAATCAGTAAAATCATATATCCACAGATAATTTTTTTTTTCTTTCACAAATGAGAGTCTCGAACCGTGAATCTTAAAAATGCGGATGGACAGAAAACTAACTAGGACAAAGAGTCGAAACCAGTTAACAAAACGAATTTTACACCTACAAACGCAGTGGAATTGAAACACAGTTTGCCAGTAGCAGTTAATATCTGCTTATCTTCTGGTTTTTATGTAGGATTATGTTAGATAGACCAACTTTTTCGATCAAATTTATAAATCATGCGATGCTTCACCAATTAGAAATAAGTATGTTAATTAACACTTAAGTAATAATACAATCATCAATAACCACGTAATGTGATCTACAGAATTTAGTTTAAATAAATTATCTCCCTAGCATTAATTACCCTTTCATATATGGGGAATTTATTCTGCTTCAATTAAGGCTAAAGTTTGGGCTTCGATCACGTTTCGGATTCGTTAGGGCAGGACGTAGTCAAAGCTTGGTTTCTTGCCGGACATTCTGTGCACAAAGTCTTTCCATCTGTTAATATCATAATTTACAGATTTTTAAATTAAATCTCTATACATACAAAATCAATTGTTGATCAGAGAAGGAGCTTTTGTGAAAAAATAAATAAATAAACCTGTAAAAATATTGATCTCTTACTTTCTCACTTTTAACATGGCCGTTAGTTGTCCAGAAAAGATGAAGATCAGTCTTAAATCTTAAATAATTAGTTTGTCCATGCATGCTACACAGATTTCTGCAGGTTTTAATTATTTAGGAGTAATGCTAGACCATATATGTCACATCCCGGCCCAGGGCGGATCACTTCCCGGACCCGCTCTACTACCGTAGCACGATATTGTCCGCTTTGGGTCCCGACCACGCCCTTACGGTATTGTTTCTGAGAACTCACGAGCAACTTCCCAGTGGGTCACCCATCATGGGAGTGCTCTGGCCACCTTCTCGCTTAACTTCGGAGTTCCGACGGAACCCGAAACCAGTGAACTCCCAAAAGGCCTCGTGCTAGGTAGGGATGGGAATATACAGTTAAGGATCACTCACATGGGCGATGTGGGATGTCACAATATATTTATATTACATTGGTGTACTATATGCGATAAAGATTCATACAACCATTAACCAATTAGATGAATTCACTAATTGACCTGTTAAATACACATCACTTGTCATGTCAAATGGTACACCAATGTGCTATAAAAATGTGATCTTCCTAACACTTTTCTTATTTAGCAGAGAAGATTATTGTTTTGAAAAAGTTAGTTAGCAAATTGGTTTATTTTTATGTAGGGCACTGTTGCATTTTACGTTTTACAGTTCAAGATTGTTTTCATATTTGTTTCATAATAAAGTCTTGTAGTCTTTCAGCTATACGTTCGGCGTACATAATATATATGTGCCGTTAAGAATCAACATTTGCAATTAGTAATTCTTCTTTTCTCGTCCCTTGATTGCTTAACAGTTCTTACTGCCTTTTTTATTTTCTTCTTTTTTTTGCAAAAAACAGACTAGCTGGCCTACCTTCCGAAATCGGCAATACTTACAACGGGATTTTAGCTTTCCTTGATCACCATCATGAGATTCACCAATGCTAGTAATCAAACCAAGAAAGTGTTGTGTAGAATACATATATGAAATTAATCTCTAACCCACTAACCACCATATGGTGATTGATAATTTTGTTCTCACTTCGCTATCGTGCTGGACAATGGACCCTTTAAAATTTCAAATCAGTGGGATTGAAACAGTTGCTTAATAGCGGGAAAAGCTGCTGATGAATATACATACTATAGGAAAGGAAATGAAAGAAACGTGGTAGCCCACGGTTTGCCAGAAACAAAGAAATCTAACATATCTACTAAGTGGAAAATCCAACATGGCTACCCTACAACGTTGCCCACCTCCCAACATGCATGGCTCTCCTTGTCCATCACCCAACTCATCTCTCGCTCTCCAACTCAACTCTACAACCCTCCAAGAGGAAAAGAATCAAATTAGATAACAAAAACATAATATAGTCAATGGCATTTAAATCCATCCAAAGTGCATTTAGTATACTCTCGAACCTTTTGACCGATCTATCAAAATTTCATACAGATGTACATCGGTTTATTTCGTAAGATGACAGATGTAGACTTTTCACACACTTCAACAGACTCTTGAAACATATTTATATCATCCATGCATGGGAGAAAAACCTTCAGTATAAGTGCCGACCAAACTACGTCATTTGTAAAACAATATTTTCTACAAAAGTATGAGACTTAATGTATTTTGACGTTACCATACTCCACGCTCGTCACTCTCCAACTCTCCAAGAGGAAAATGATCAAAGTAGATAATAAAAGCATTATAGTCAATGACACATATCAAAGAAACCCACTTCGATCCACCCAAAGTGCAATTTCGTAGACTCTTGTCCCTTGAGATGAAATAATATCATGTTCATGCAGGGACGTACTTGTTCTTCTCTCTCTCCTTTTTTGTGTCGACAGTTGTTATTGTCAAATCAAGATTGCAAAGAGATTGAGTTTGCCTGCACTTCCTCCTCCCTTTTTGAGGTGAAAAACTATTGGAAAGTGGAGTTAAATCTTTTCGTTTCAGACATATCTTTCAAGCCATGTTAAAGAATCAAATATTCATGATTTAGAGTGAATAATTCCAACAATTAGAGGAAGTTAATGTTTTGTTTTTGTCAAACATAAACTTCATTGGTAGAAGAAGATGTTTCCGGAGATAAACATAAAAACAAATTGTAATTAGGTCAAAATGACAAAGAAGTCCAAACAAAGCACATGATAATCCAATCAGACTCAGCCCGCTAATACAAGTCGTCACCACCATAATCACCATGCACTTCGCTATTTCATCGCTCAGGTCAATGGATTTACCGTCAGCACCAACAGAAACCAAAGGATTCATATCCCTTTCCCTTAATTATTCAATTATGCCATGCATGTTGCCTGTTGTCTGTTGCCTGCTGATTACTATCCATAATGTGACCCGAGAGCAACTTGATTTGATATCATTGAGTGCTCTTGATTATAATTCCATTGTATTATTAGTCTGAATATTTCCATTATATCACAATAATTAAGCTCACTATTTCTTTCTGCCCAACTTTATTCTTGATTAAGCACTCTAGCTGGTTTCTAATTCAGATAACGACTGGTTCATATTTGGACACAGAGATGCTGAATAAGACTTCAGAGATTATAGACATATATTTAAAATTAGTTTTAGTCTTTTGTAAATATACTTTCTCTAATTGTTTCTCTGATTCTACTATAGCACATGTGATTTTTGTTTCTTTTTCAAACGAGTGGTCCCTAAGTTCTTCGTTTTGGTGTCTCTATCCAACTTCTCTTGGCTTTATCACAAAATTAATAAAACTAATTAAACCCGTCATTCATGGTTTACTGTATCAAATCAGTGGATGAACTTGCATAGAATCGAGACCCGTATGCGAAACTTCTCACACGTTGTTTTGAGTATTCACTTGTCTGCATGGTATCCCGTGATTGGACTTTGACGTCACAATTTCATGTAAAATCTTCTCATATGAATATCGCATCAAAAACTTCATATGTACGTCTTCATGCTTCATCCTTTGGTAGAAAAATATTACAAAAAAGTAGGGAGTTGATACATGAACACACAGAGAATCATAGATCCACCAATGCTCTTATGTCGAGACAGAATCGATGAAATCCAATTTAAGTTTTGCAAGTTAGCGGTAACTTCTAAACTAATTAATAAAACTAATATATAATTACTTAGTGTGTAATTTAATTGGATGCCGGATAAAACTTTGTTAGCATGATTAAGTGAGTAAAGGCAATTTCTTATATTTTATTGTTAATTTCATAATTTTTCCAAGCAAACGGTCCACCTCTCAAAAGACTCAACAGCCACTTGCCCAAGTGGCCATGTTCGCTTCTATGACCTTCATACTGTTAATATTTATATATATGTAGGGTCGCAAGAGAACAATTTTTTACACATACTTTGACATTTATTTTGTAAGGTTTATTCTATAATTTTTTTTCAAGAATTCGAACGCTCTATATTTCAATTCATTATTTATAAATTATCCTAGTAAAGATAAGACAAATTTGAAACTATTAAGATATTTATTCTTGTGAAAAAATAGACGAATACGGTTTTGCAAAAAAATACTAAAATTACTATTATTTAATCCAACAATTATAGTTTCAAATTTGGGTCATTTTTTGTTGACATGATCTTTGCAAGAAGACCTAATAATAGACAGTTTGGATTGTTAAAAAAACATTACAAAATGAGCACTACAAAAATAGGTGTAACAAAATGTGTGTCCCCTATCGTAACACATACACACACACATATATATATTTTGGGATGTGATATCCACACACCCCTTTTTACTTCTCACACACCCTTCTAATTTTAGGCCGTCGAATTTGATGAATTAAATAAGATCAAATGATATAAATTAACAAGGAATATGTGAGAAGTAAAAAAGAAAATGTGTGAATAACACACCCCTATGTTTATTTACTTCAAACTTCATATATAAAACCGTAGATTCATTAGCTCCAAAGTCAAAAGATTTAAGCAGATCTTCGGGCTGCCTTATGGTTTCTATATCAACATAAATTATATTAATCAAATAATTAAAATCTTTACGTGCCTTTTTGGGGTTTGGTTTGTTGCACTTTTGATAACTGAAAGACCCATGAAGTGTGGTCCGACCCAAACCAAATGAATAAAAAACATGTTCTTTTAGTCAAAAAGAAATTGTGTTTGTTGTTGTTTTAAGAAAGAAGAAGAAAAGGATGGAATCTTTTTGAAGGAATGGGCATTTATCGTTCTACATATTATGGATTGCGTTGTACAATTTTGTCCTTGTATTTCATCGTCTTTCCTTGGAGAAACACGCTTTTGTAGAAAAAATCTCATATGTTTGAGTATATTCGGCTCTATATATAGTGTTTTTAATACAAGGGATCCCATCTCTTGTGAAAGTCATATGAACCCTAACCAGTCACATCGTCGTTAGATTGCTCTAATGAAGTTTTTCTCATTCCTTAGTCGAACATATGTGTTTTCCTATAATTTTCATGCGTAGATGGGATCTAATCTTTCTTTTTTTCATTTTTCAATAGCATTTCCCATATTTTCTTTGATCTCTTAACAACATAAGAAATTAAAAATATTCTTGTAAGAACTATTGTTATCCTTAGTATTAAAAAATTTTCAAGGCATTTTAAAGACAAAAGCAAAAGTTATTAGGTTTTTATTTTCAACGACTAGAAAATGTGAGTTTGCATCAAAAGGCACAAGGCTCAGACACTGACGACTGAGTGCGTGCCAATGCTCTATCGCATGTACGGTATCATTTGAGTACACTGCAATATCCAATGTGTTGAAATTACATCAAACACTGAGTAGATTCATATTAAATATTCGAAGAGTCATCGAAAAACCTTCTAATGTATATTTAACGGATGTTGATGAGTGTCCTAATGTACATCCGTTACTGCTTACAACAAATGGAATGAAAAGAAGCAGCTCATCTAAAGACGATGATAGTGATGGTGATAATAATGATGAAAAATATGTTAGAGAAATTTTATTTAAACTCATTTATCTTCTTTCTATTCCCAACTTATTATTTTTTATTTTGAAATTTCGAATGTGTCCAATAATTTTCTCTTTACACCCAAAATTCAAAAGAACAACAAATAAAAATAAAAATCAAGCACTAGGAAACTCCGGCCACCCTATCTCTCCAAATCCCAACCACTCTCAATTTCTACCCTTCCCCAACCCCCACTGCCACATTCCCTACAGTCCACTAAAGAGGATTGAAGGCTCCATACTTCTAGATCCATATGTTAGCCATCTGTATCAACAGTTAACATAAGATTTGACAATTACCCTAACTGCCAAACCATTAGCATCATAAGCATCACCTGAGTCTTAGCATTGATCCACGAGTCTCCCCAGACATAGATCCCATGGTTACGAACAAGCACAGCCGTTGTTTTCAGGTAGGCTTCAATCTATTGAACATTAAGGCAAGCAAAATACTCATCCATATTGAAATTCAAAGTTTAATGTACTGATGTTTTTTTTTTTCCAATAACAATCAAGCAGTTACTTTGAAAACAGAAAACCTTATCCATTAGCAAAGCTAACAATATGAAATGACAAAGAATTAAGTGCGTAACTGTGTCATGCATGCAGCTCAAGCATGTAGCAGCTACAAGTATTCTTTCTAGGTGATGGTGGTATCTCTGGGCGTTTACCATAGCTCTCAACTTCGATCCCATTAACTTCAATCCCAGCCAAGCTTTAGATACGCCAAATGGGTGAATCATGTGTTGGCACAACATAAAGACCCTAACGTAGAACAACTCAAGGGGTTTTCATTGTCCAGTACTTGAACGACAAGTTAGAGTGAGTGATGGCTAAGATTTTTGGGGTTTTCATTGTGGGTGGTAGGAGAGGTGGGGGGGGGGGGGGTTAGGGATGGGTAGAAATTGGAAGTGGTTGGGGTTTGGAGAGATGGGGTGACCGGAATTTTTTAGTGTTGTAATTTTATTTTTATTTTTTGTTCTTTTTTATTAGGGAATTTTAACGAAAAACATCCGGTACTGTTCACTTTAACGAAAAACCACATTTTTACACTAAAAAGTCAATCATGATACTATTCACTTTACCCTTTATTTTGTCCTTATCATTAAAACTCAAAGTTTTCAAGCCCTTTTCATTAGTTTTCCTTTTTTATTATGGATGTAAAAAGAAATTGTTGGGTACTTTTGGAATTTCAAGATAAAAAAAGATAAGCTAAATGTAAAAAGATGATAAATGGGTCTGAATAAAATTTCCCAATATATTATCTTCTTTAAATTTCCTGGTCCAAGCTCTAACAGTCGCAATGAAATCATTGTTTGAGAATGCCAAATGAGTCTGAAATCTGAACCATCAAATTGGTGGGTCATCAATTTATAGGGTTCATCATAACTACTTTTGAACCGAACTCATCAAAATATTCCAAGTTAATTTAACCCCAACTCCGCAGCAGCAATGAATTTCACCTAAATGAAAAAGTTTATGAAGAGCTGGCAGAAGAAACAATCTTGACATTCAATGAGCCAAGTAGTTGAGCGATATGCACAAACTACTTACTACAAGTCCACGAGCATGCGTAGAAAGTTTACGCACAATCGACGAGTTGTGATCAGTATGTAAGGAGAAAATTTTCATTGTGACGTGAATATAGATGGTACATCACATGTTTTTATAGAAGTGATGGTAAATTTTATTTTGTAAGTTATTAACTTTTCAACACACATATCCTATTATTTGTATAGTGACACGTGGTGTACCACCTTGTGTACCGGTCACACTCGTCTGTAAGAAAAATGTGTTCTTACGTTCGAGGAGCCAAGAATTTTTATTGACGGAATATTTCGTTGAAAAAATGAGCAGTAACGTTAAGATTTGTATTCAGATGACTGGAAAATTGCTTGCAAAATATTTGTAAATAGAAAATCCCATGTAGCTATGATACAATTTTTAGTTGTAACGAGAATACAGATGATACACTACTTGTTTTTATGCAAGTGGTGAAATTTTTTAATTTTTAAGTTATTAACCTTTTAACACACATAAGCCACCATTTATATAAGAAAACATAATATACTATCTCGTGTGACGATCACACTAAAAATCTATCGTAGCTGTGGGCTGTCCGTTAAGAATCTGTGCTGGTATTAACAGTTTTAACGGATAAAAACTGTTTAAGTTAACCAGAGGCAGACAGAGCTGCACAAGATACGAAAATTATATGCACGCGCAGCAGACAAAAACCTAGAAACCAAGAGCAGGTGAACCAAGAAAAAAGGTGACAAACTCAAATTTAATATTAATATTAATATTAATTACTTCTCATCTTCTCCCACAGGGTACATTTTGGTGTACGACAACCACCGCACCGCCGCCGTGAGTAAAGCCTCACACTTTATCAGATTTACAATTTCAAACCCAGATAATATTATCTCCATGGGCTCAATTTCTAGGGTTTCATCTTGGGTCAGAGTCAAATTTGTAAGAAAACAACCCCAAAAAATAAAGGAGAAAAACTTGAAAAAACAGAGAAGCAGGTCAGCAGCTTCGTCTTGCTTGTATTTTCAGCCATTTACTCCCAAAATCCAGACTTCAAAAGCGCTTTTCTTCACCGGAGCATGGAGGTTAATGTCTGAAAAGCGACTTCTTCGCAAGGAATCGTGAGACCCATGTCGTGATCGAAGCCGAACTCTTCCTCTGCTTGGTGAAGCAGGCTCTGGAACTCGGGCCGGGTGAGGAAGGAGATCGGTACGATGTATCTGCTTCTGTTTTCTCCGACATAGACGACGAAATGACCTTTTGGGACATCAAGAGGGAGGCCCTGTTCGTCGTAGTGCTGCTGCTTTTTTCCCAAGCTGGAGCACCTCTTGAGAATCTGCTTCAGGACTGCTGTTTGCGGAAGCCGGCTTGATTTTCTGATGGCCATTTTGGAGTTGATCGCTATGTGTTTGATGAAATGTCTCAGAGGGAGAGATTGGGGTTGTTGGGGACTTTAGAGCGAGAGGGGAGGAGGGTAAAGGAATTGTGTGAAAGTGCAGGAGTATTTATGGTGAGAAATTGAGAGTCTACGGGTAGAGAGAAACATAGTCATGTGGGGTTGTAGGGACAAGAGGACAGAGAGAGAGAGGGGGTTCTTTTGGGGGTCCGTAGTGAGCTCAAAGGACATGGAGGGAGGGGAGCCAACCCCATTGGGTTTACATACCATTGTTGCCCTCCAAAAGGCAACTTGGTCCCTCTCTCTCACGGAATAGAATTCTCTTTTCTTCAAATCCTCCTTACCTCCAATAATTTTTTATTTGAACGGTCACGATTACGTCAATGTCTGGTATTGACTTCTTTATAAGAGAGAAAAATAAGACAGTGAGAGAGGAGAGGACTAGAGGGAAAAGAATCCATAATCCCTCTCTCACTTAATCGCAATAGAACATATGTAGCATATTTCTAAATATTTATCAATAATATCATTATACAAGTGGAGAGATAATTGAAAAAAAAACTTCCCTTCATTCAACAATTACATATGACGTACGGCCCTATATTTAGGTCATTTTGAAAAATCTCTCCATATTATTAATGCATTTTTACAATATTGAAACAAAATTTATCTCTGTTAGTTGTACATTTACTTTGAGAAGCATCCCACCAAGTTTCTACTGCTCATTTGTACTTATTTTTACCTTCTAGTGGTACTTGATTCAAATTTTCCCCATGCAAACTTAGTCCAGATATAAAACAGATGTAACAAATTATTAATATTTTATTAATAATGTGTTGATGTCATTGTCATTTACAAAATGTATTAACTTGTTATCGATGATTTTTAATAATATCCATATAAATTTTGTCCACATTGGTGTACAACTTCAGGATTACAATCTGGGTTTGAAAACCCTGAATACAAGGAGCTTTTTAAAATACAAACATAAACACAAGATTACATACACAGCTTTGCGTACAACAAATATTTGAAATACAAATCCTAAAAACTAGGAGTATCAGAAAGGATAAGAGTTTGATCAGAATCCCAACTCCTTAGATTGTGGTGAGTACAGCTTGACCTTGACTTCGTCTTACACCAATTTCCTAGTGCTCATTTCTTCTGTACTTATTTATTTATTTATTTGTGGTGTTTGATTTAGATTTTGGGTTTGAGATTTACTTCGGATCTTTGTGTCTGAATTCCTTGGACCGAGAGATCCATACCACCCAATTTCAATATTGCAATCTGTATTAATTCATCACACTGACTCATTTCACAAACATTCAAAAAAATTAAACAGCACAAATTTGTTTCTCTCTTTCTTGAACAGTCCGAATCTTTCAGTCCGCATGGTCCGGACACAAGATCCAGAGCGGATCTCATTTCCAGATTGTGTACCAAGGATAAAGGGAAAATAGTGAAATTTCCTGGAAATTAATATTGACTGTAATATGTGAGGCAATGACCAGTGTACATTGCTATCATCAGCGTAGGCCAGCTCTAGTAGGGCTAAAGCTACCAATAACTTTATTTTTTTGCAATTTTCATGGTCTCTGTTTTCAATCAACCCTACTCTGTTTGGAATGCTGTTTATTTCAAGTTTCAATTGGACTTGGATTGTCTGACCTCCCATTTAAGTCCCCTCCTCGTGCCCTCCTGTTTTGTGTGGTCACGGTTAAGCCATGTTAATATTTTATATTATTTTTTTATAAAAATAATAAAACAAAAAGAAATAGTAATATAAAATGTTGACGTGGCTTAACCGTGACCACAAAAACAGGAGGACACGAGAAGGGCACAGAAATTGGAGGGCAGACAATCGAAGTCCGTTTCAATTAGGGTTCAGAGTTTTCTTTGTCTCCTCTTTTAGGGTTGTTTGACACATTCTTCGATTTCAATTGTTAGTCAAAGAGAAACTTGCTTACATTCACAACAGCACTGTTCTGGTACTTCAACTCAATAAAGTATTATCGCGTAAAAAAAATTAAAACATGTGACAACTTATCTAAGATAATTAGTAAGCAAATTTAAAAAACGACTCGACAAGCTAGTGTAAAATTAAGATGTATCAACTTCGAGAAATATGTTCTCCATACGAACATTATACGATCTCCAATTATGAACTTTATTCCACCCTAAAAAAAACTTATGTACTTTTTGGTTCGAGTGCCAGAAGATTTGACTGCATGATTTCAAGAAATTCTCACAGTTTGGGGATTTTTCAGAGTTTTATTTCTAATATTATTTTCCTTTTGGAGGTTTGGAAGTATTTAAACCTTCTTATTCATATTATCAAATAAACTTTGAGATTCTCCCTCTAGGGTTTATGGTTGAAAATCCGTACTAGCATGTTGTTTCTGCCATTAACCATGTTTGATTGAGTTGGGATACAGTCAAAGTCAACTGTCTTGCTTCAGTAGTTAAAGATGTATCTATTAACTTACTAGTCATAAGGACCTCGACATAGTTTGATTGCAGTTAGCCAGTTACCATCGTAAAAGGACGACTCAGCCCACGAACAATTCTTCGAGTCAGTTGCTACAGTGAATATACTAGGGTTTTTATATAACGCGTGTGTGTGTGTGTGTAATTATTTACCATGGAATCATTCGCATTGATGTTTATATCTCAGCATCTGCATGTATGCATGTACAGAAGCTACGTACGACGCAGTAGTTGCCGGAAGCTGTGGTGTGGAGTGTAGGGCTGGGTCATCTTAAATGCTTGCTGGGTTTATCATTTTTCATGTTTTCTTTCTATATATAAAATCATTGGCAGATGAGGTTGCAGATTTTTTTTTTCACATGCACATCCACGTTTGCTTGCAGCATTTTAAACGGCTAATGAGGCCCCCAGACACCACCCCCCCCCCCCCCCCAACCGGGCCACCCACTGTGCACCCGTGACTATGAATCATTCCTGCCGGGATACGTATACAGTAACTTGGTCAATCCGAGTTAATGGTTGAGAAAATTATGGAGCCTTATTTGGTTAGGTTTAGGAGTCCTTATTTAGTGCAATTAATTATGAAAACCTTATTTAGTTGACAAAGAGTTCGTTACCATTTAGGACTATAATGAAATCGTAATTGATATGGAATATCCCTTTAATCAGTTAATAGGCCGGATTAAAGGGATGAGCGTCTATATATTAGGAGGTCCCTGCACTCACAGCATCATCCTATTCTAGTGCAAAACCCTATTTTTGTGCACAAGGAATCTCGGCTGCTAGAGTGTAGAAGTTCCTCCTTGAAACCCTAGCAGTCATGGCTTCTTCTTCTTCCTCCACTTCGGAAGATAAGTTTATTTCCCTTTTAATTGTTTGATTGGTTTATTGTAGTTATATTTGTTTTATTTGTGATTCTAGTAACTTGTTGATTTTCAGATTACATCTTACATTCTCGTTGCTTTGGTGTTTACGAAAACCTAATAACCAAACAATAAATCTTCTTTTTCCCATTAGGCAACTAAGAAAGTAGCCAAAGTTCATGGAACATGTTAGAATTGAGCGTAGCCAAGTTGGTTAGAATAATGTGTTTTCCCATAATTTAAGAAGAAAAAAAATCATGGAAAGGGCCTGCATGTTAAGTGAAAGTGAGACTTGCTTAATAAACTAATATATATACATATACATATACATACATATATACATACATATACATACATATATATATATATATAGCACTTGGTTATTGTTGATGTTTCTAGTTAATCTAACAGAATTAAATGGCTATAAACGAAAGAAGATGGCCTTGTCTTTAAGATCTCCTAACTCATCGATCTATCTATTCCTATATTAATTCATATTTAGCTTTACAAATAACAACGGATAGAGAGGAAAATGGCCTGTCTTGTGGTCTGCTAGTACGTACCACCAGCAGTACATATATACAAGTTTTTTCTTAGTAAGGATCTTGTTCTACTGTAGCAAAAGGCGTCGAGAGATCTTCATAGGAACCCTGTAGTTACGGTATAAGATTTTTGTAACATGAAGCAAAACTGGGAGGATGGTGAAATGTATACATGCATGCATGGTTCATGCGATGGTTCTATACCTAAGAAACTGGTCATATGTACGTATGGCCGAGATACCAATAGGAGCAGTGTCATAATCCGATCATAAATTCAAAATTCAGTGAAAAATGGTACTACCGCTCGATTGCTGCTCATATATTGCTACCTTTGCTAGCCTGGCTGTATTAAATAATTGCATGAATTAACCCAATGATGTGGATTCAATCGAGGGGCCATTGCCCCTTCCCCCCGCACGTTCTGAGGTGTAGAAGAAGGCTGTGCTTCTCAACTATAACATTGCCCATTTAAATGCTCTTATACGGCATTTGTCCGGCAATGTCTTCCCCGTTTTACCATCATCAGTACTAGAAAGCCAGACAATTAATTAGGTGGCCATTGTACTTGGTGTGTAAGGCTTCAAGTCCTTGACCTTCTGTTTAGATTGAAAATTTGAAACTTAGGAAGGACTACAACTAGTGAGTTAACTCGATCGAAGACTTGACAGCTTGATTGATTTGCGGCCATTCATTGCAAAACCGCGTTCATATAGGGTTTTCCAGTATGGACTGGAGCATAGCATGCATCGGGATCCTTAGTCGTTGGATCATTAGCCATTGAGTTATTGGCTGCATATTCAGCCTCTTGATCATCTAGCTCATGCTATGGGCCGGTTCATTCTAGAATTTTCGGTTCATATAATCTCCGTACGACTCACGAGTAAATCTTCAGTAGGGTTGCCTAACTATCAACTTTGGGTAGGGTGAAACTAGCTTGGGTCCATTTTTATCGAAAGGTGTTATACAGATGACGTGATACGGACATCTTCACTCGAGTTTCTCCTCCATCTCCAGGACGTGTTTGGGGGCATCCCTATCCAGCCGTTCATTCACCTTGTCCATGCTTAGTGTAGGTTCATATAATATCCATCGTGACTCAACGAATAAATCTTCAATAAGGTTTCCCGACTACGTACTCTCACACCGGGTCAAATCAACGCGGTACTAAAATGCAAGGGGTCCAATGCATTTAAAGAGGTGTAATATAAATGATGTGAACATAGCATTTTCCACACAAGTTTTTCTCCTCCAGCACATGGTGCAACAAACCCTATTTTCCAAAACTGTGTAAACGTGAGAAACTCGGTTGCATGACAACGCATATTAAAGGAGGGAAGCTAAGCTGGTATGGACTTGAAGGCTTTAAATGCAAACTTTTTGACCGGGGCCATAGGGTTTTGCAATCTTGAAAATAAGCCACCCCTTTGCAGTTTGCATGTTCTGGGGTTTAGATTGGTTTGGTAAATGGTGGATAAAAACAGAGAAAATAAGGATATGGACCCCCTTCTTTGTCACCAAAGGCAGTCACTGACTCAGACTGTATGTACTAGGGCAAGTCCTCTTCTTTTGTGATGTAGCTAAGCTTGGGCAGAAAGTAGAACCAGAAAATGACCCAGCTAGCACATGCATTTGCTCCCAAAGAGATAAAAGCACAACGCAACAAGCACTTGAAAATATAGTCCCAAACATAACCCTAACACTTAAAACATGAAAACTTGCCAAATATGGAAAGAACTTATACCTTTATGATCACCCCCTCTCTAGTCCTTTAGGTATTGGGTATCTAATAGAGGTTTGCTAATTGGGGATCATTGTTAAGTATCCAAATTAGATGGGTATCAAAAATACTTATTGAGTACTCAACTCCTCCACTTGAATTGGTGGTTTCTTCAATTTAAAGGTCATTTTTCAGAAGGACCTGACCAAAATGATTGACGGTGGACAATCTTAAGGACCACTTCTATCGATTTTAAATCTCAGGAATTAAAGTGGGGAATTATGACAATCTCAGTTACCATTTTAGTTAAAAAGCTTATATAGTGTTGTATTTTATCAAGTTTGTAATGTGAGATTCTTACATTCGTCAATAGTCCATGCCATAGAATAGCCACCTAATGGGTTTCAAGTGTGGTTGGTTACATATCGACCATTTTGATTAAAAAGCCTAAAATATTATAACTTGATTATAAGCGCAAATGGTATTACTGTTTCTTCACATCAGCCTAGGTGATGGGTTCGAAACTCGTCATTTGAACCTTGACCCTCTAAATAGTTAAGGAAAAACAATACTCCACCTTTCCACTTGTTGATTTGTTAAATGTATTTGTACTATTAGAATTTAAAGAAACTCAAATGAAAACTAAACTTATTTTTTTTTAACAAAAAAATAAAATTCTTAAGTACATTTTAGGCCTCTAATTGACTTTCGCACAGGGCCCTTGAAATCTTAGGACCGGCCCTGCCACCGCCATTACCTTGTATATATATGATCAATGATGTACATAGTTCTGATGATGCAGACTGAAGAGAAAATGATCTATCATGGATTCAATTCAGACACAGAATAAAACATGTTTGAGACAACTAGGAAAAAAGTTTGAGGCAGACTACTCTTAACTACCAAATGGCGTAAAAACTAGCTTAGCTAGCTATCCTACATTACATAGAATTCATTTGGAAGTGCCTTTAAAATGGGAAAATGTTTTTGGAACCACTCTTTAGTAAAAATACAAGTAAATCATGAAAAAACACTTGAAGTGTTTTATGCATGAAGTACGTAACTGATACTTATTGTAGAAATCTCTTTAATTAAGTGCTTTTGAAACCCAAAAACATTTTCTCTAAAATATTTCAGTCATTTTAAAAGCACTTTCAAATGAATCCATATTGTTCTAAATTTCATGCTTTGCCCGAAAATCAGGGGAGAAATATATGGTTTTTATCACAAATGATCGTTAATCTTTCTTCCTGTCATACTCTGCTAAAAGTTCTGGTACGATGCTTATGTGGTACATGTGTGGGACCCACAATGCCAATTACATTGTGCCAAGTGGATTCTATGAAGAATCCAACATCTGAAAAATCTTTGAGGTTTTTAAAAGCCATCACCCCCATCTCTTCCGGATTAGAGGGAAGATTTGGCCCCATTACAGCTCAGCTTCGGAACCTGGAGAACCTAAGTGGTTTACATGGAAGTAGCTTAACCATACGTACGTGCACATGTAATGTATTTCAGGTGGGGAAAATTTGTTCATGTCAAGTTAAATATTAGTCTAAAATACTACAACATAAGTGACCCACAACATAAACAAGGACAACATTCTACATATGGTTGGTTGAAATAATATTTGGTACACCGAACCGTGTTTTTGATACACTAAAAAATTTGTTCTCCAGTTGAGGGTCCAAACCCAGGATGGATCATTTGTTCGTTCCATACACGGTCGCTTCCATAGCCCAACTTGAAGAGATTAGACTTGGAGGCGAAATACGAAGAAATAAAATATTGGAAAGCATGAAGAATCTTGTACATCGGGCACACCTTTGGGTTTGTTGACGAAATGTTATTTTCACGCTCTCAATTTCTCCTTTGCACTCATTTAAAAAAAAAAATTGTTTTCTCTTGATTTTTTATTTATGTATTCAATTTTAAGGCTAGAAACAAAAAGAGTGGTGCATAAAGAGAAAAGAAGAACGTAGCGCAGAAAGAGAAAAGAACAATGAAAATCATTTCTCTTTGTCAAATTAAATTTTCCTAGCTGGAGTAGATTCAATAGCAAATAAGCAACTACCTGTACAAGTATTGGAGATTTGAAAATTTTCATCCACCTCTCTCAAGTGAAAAGCACAACAATAGGTTATGTCATGTTATCTAAAATTGGGATGACATGCAGTATTCCAAGTCAATCAAACTACAATGGATTTTAACTCGTACGCATGGTAGTATTGAATTGGTTTGGATACTCGTGGCGTTACGTTTATAGGTAAGCTTCACTCTAATCTCTTGTCAAAGGCCCAATCTTGGAACAACCTGGGCCGATTGATGACTTATATAGAGTTCAAATTCACTATTAGGCTACAACAACAACAAAATCTTATCTGCAGATTTTCGGTTCACATTAGTTTCAAGAAAAAACTCACCCAATTATATAAAGCAAATGTTTCTCTAATCTCTTGTCAAAATCCCAATCTTTGAACAACCTGGGCCGATTGACGACTTATATAGAGCCCAAATTGACTATTAGGCAACAACAACAAAATCTTATATGCAGATCTTCGGTTCACATTAGTTTCAAGAAAAAACTCACCCAATTATATAAAGCAAATGTTTTCCTGGTTTACATAACCTCAGAAACAAAAAAGAAAAAGAAAAAAAATTAATATGTTACAAGCATTATGCCTACCGGATTGGAAAACAAAAGATACTCTCCAAAAGGTCACCCCTGTGCTGGAAGGGCTGCATCGGTTATAATCTGGCTAGTGGCTACGCTCTTTCTGCGGCTAAACTGGAATTAACTTGGCTGAATACTCTGGTGTTAATTTATCACTGATGTCTAAGTGGATAACACAGCTTGTTGCTGCGATGCCTCTTCTGTTTGCAAGCTCTCGTAATAGTTGACGAGAACCTTCCATCCCGACGGACACATAAAACCATCAGGAGGGTTTTCGCCGCTCTTTGCATAAGCACGCATCTGAAACAAGTGTAACAAATTATGCAGAGCATACAGAAGAGATATGATTTTCCTAATCACTGATCAAATATCTAATTCAACGGTCGTGCACATACAATTCTATAAGGTTTAATGCAGCTAGCAACATCAGAGAATTTCATCATGTGTAGGCATTCGACACCCGTTGTAGTTTACACACTTGTAGTAAAGATTAAGGACTTATGCAGCAAACAAGGCTGTTCGACTGTGCCATCTGTTCATGCGTTGGTTCCAGAAAAAAACAATACCAAATTCGGTTCATACCTTGGTTCCAGAGATGAAGAGGAAATCTTTAGCGCGTGAAGGATCGAAAAATGCCATCTTCTTCTCCACAGTGTCATAAGCTGCCACCTGCAATTTATAATGAAACAAGAAGATTAATTGACGCACAAAATGGAGCAAATTATCGTCTCTCGTAATCAAGCATTGTATCCACGAACCACAACCAAGTCATCGAATAAAACTACCCTCTCAAGGGCCATATAAAACGAAGGAAGAATTCATCGGATCCAAACTAATAGAACTCTGATGTAACACATACATAAATTTCCGATAACATATATCAACCAAGCAAATAAGCACAAGAAGGAGCGCACCATATGTCAAGACTAAAAGCAACGTATGGTTTCACCTACCCTGAAAGGCAAAATATTGAGCTTCTCGAGCCCGGGAGCCATGCTTAACACCTTTTTCCCATGAT
This sequence comes from Malus sylvestris, assembly GCF_916048215.2. Lineage (NCBI taxonomy): Eukaryota > Viridiplantae > Streptophyta > Magnoliopsida > Rosales > Rosaceae > Malus > Malus sylvestris. The sequence goes on along the minus strand of NC_062267.1, from coordinate 1,136,552 downwards.
CAGGGTCATATAGATCCCTCTTCTCTGTGGGGTGTCCCATACCAGCAGGATCACGGCCGACAATGTAGAAATTTGCACCTGCATTTATCCGAGCTTTGGCATGCCACTGTACTTCAGTTGGACCTGCGTAGTGCATAGGTGATGGGAATATACCCACAATAGTAGTTTCCGGGTCAAGAACTCCATCTTCTAGGACCTGAACAGAAACAAAACATATAAAAACTACCCATTTTCGACATCCCAATTTGCAATGCATCTACGGTACTTACAATGCAGAAGTGAAAAAACATCTGTTCAACAAAACGAAAATAAAGACGTAGATAGAATGCTATGGCAGGTCAAAATATTTTGATAGCATATCTTGGTCAACCTATAGCAAATTTACAAATTATTAAGGGAGTGCAGGGAGCGACCTTGCTATGTTGCTCCATCCGAACATCCAATGGCACATCGTCAGGCTTTGTGAAACCTCCCAAAGGATGAAGCAACAGAATTGGATTCTTGTATCCCATGTCCAATAGTCGCCTGCGTGTGTCGTTCATCAACAAGGCGTGGCCATTATGCACGGGATTTCTCAACTGAAAGGCGAAAACTGCATCAGCTCGACGCCTGTCAAATTCTTTCCGGAGCTGTTGAGGAGAGAGCCTATAGTGATCAAGCCCGTCGTTATATTTGATACGGTCTAGTACTTCCAAGTCTCCGCCAATAAGCCAGTTTCCAGCCGGAGTGATCACCTCCTCAACGTATGGCAATCCCGGCGCGGTTGATCCCCAAGTCCTAGCAATCCTTTCTTCTTTGTTATGCTTGTAAATCTCAATGCTGCAACAAAAAAAAAGTCAAATTGTTAATTACACATGATTTTTGCCACAAGGAGATTCTCAGTAAATTGATAGCCAACAAATCAACATGTTCAGTTCTGTTGCATGTGTGAGTGTATAGTTAATTGAAATCACAATTAAACAAATTAAACAAATTGACTTTTATTAAAAGCAGAAACAAGTCTCAATCTTAAAATGACTGAAAGCGATTTTGATGAAAATATTTTTTAGAACAATTCTTAGTAAAAATCTAAGAGCTCGTTTGGATATGCTTTTAAAATGACTGAAAGCGCTTTTGTTGAAAATGTTTTTGGAACTAATTCTTAGTAAAAATGCAAGTATATTCTAGAAAAGCACTTTAAGTGCTTCCTGAAAGAAGCACATAACTAGTGCTTCCTGAAAGAAGCACATAACTAGTGCTTCCTGAAAGAAGCACATAACTAGTGCTTCCTGAAAGAAGCACATAACTAGTGCTTCCTGAAAGAAGCACATAAGAAGCATTTAACTAGTGCTTCTTGCAGAAATCACTTTAAGTGTTTTTGGAACAAAAAAACATTTTCTCTAAAAGCGCTTTCAGTCATTTTAAAAGCATATCCTTGAAGAGCACTTTAAGGTTTTCTACATGAAGCATATATCTAATGTTTCTTCCAAAATGCATTTAAAGTGCTTTTAAAACCTAAAATTAATTTCACCGAAAACGCTTTCAGTCATCTTACCCTGAACCGTGGGAACTTTGATTTTTGTTTACATCAGGGGCACTAAGCAAACAAATAATAACATTCCTTCCGCATGAATTCAGGTGATTATAAAAAAAGAGTAATAAATTTCCATGTGCAAACAATAAATATCAAATTAAAAAATAGTCAATAACCAAATCTTGATCGTTAAACTGATCAAAATCAAATATCGAAACATCCACAACGTGATTAAATGGTGACGATGGAACAATCAATTGCTAAACTGATCAAAATCAAATATCGAAACATCCACAACACAATTAAATAATGACAACGTAACAATGAAACGTTAACTGACATATTAAAAAATGATTATTTCGGCCAATTTCTCAATTGTAAATGCTATATAAAAAAAAAGAAAAAATTAACCTGTTCAATACGCCAACCAAATTACCATCCGGACCGACCAGCCCGACATCATTCGACGACCCGATTCTCTCCTTAGTCTCGTCGTCAATCGCCAATACAATGGGCAGTGACATGTTGACCAACGACCCGTCTTCGATTCGCAGCGAATTAAAATGCAAGCTCTGCAAGTACTGGTCTTCTCTCATAAATCCCCGCAGCGGGCTGGCCCACCCCTCGCTGACGACGTGTACCCACTCGAGATCAATCTTCGTCAGCCGCACCTTGGGCAGCGCCTCCGCCTTCAAAGCCTTGGCAAACCTCTGGCTCTTCGGCACCACGAGATCGACCAGGGCCCCGCCGTCGGGGTCGATCAGGGAGCTCTTGATGACGCCGGACTGAGGCGGGTGAGCGGAGGAGGCGTGCATTGTGGAGTTGTAGGCGACGGAGAGCAACGGGTCGGAGTGGTAGATGGGTTTGGTTCGGAATTTGAGCTTGAAGTGTAGGAGTTCGGTTTTGGGTTTGGAGATGCCGATGTTGTTGTTGTTGAGGAGATTGAGGTGGCGGTCGTGGAGTTTAATGGTGGGAGACATGTTGGTGGGGGTAGGGATTCGGGGGAAGGGAGGAGGAGGTGGTGGTGGAGGAGTGGAGGAGTTGTAGGGTGGAGATCCGGTTAGTGTGGGGGAGTGTAATGCGGTGGCCTCTAAATTTGGAGGCGAACATCTTCGTCTCGTGGGAAGCGAGCGCAGAGGGGAATAACTTGGTTGAACCGAGTGCGATCCACACGTTCGAGGATTGAGTGAGATTGTGGCTTCTGCTTTGGGGTGGATAAATTTTTAGTTCTGATGGGAACACGGAATGGTTGTGTTTTTATATAAAATGGTAAGAAATTTTATTTTTAAAGTTATTAACTTTTTAACAAACATATCTTAATATTTATATAACGATACGTGATATATTATTTCGTGTAACAGTCATACAGAAAAATATCTCATTAAGGTGGTCTCAAGTTGTTGGAGGACTCCGGGGAGCATAATCCAGAAGAAAGAAGGAACCTTTGTCAATTTTTGATATGGGCCGTTGCTTTGGAAGCTAATTGAGTGTGGTTACAAAGTTACTATAAAGGGTAGAGGTTTAAAGCCCACCCCTCCACTTATTGACGTTTTGAATTTATCGTTCATACGAGTTGAATCTAATATCTCTTATTTATAAATGAAGAAGAATATTACTAAATTACAATGATAGTGTTAGTATAATTAGGGCCTTCACATTTGAACTGGATAATGAGAATATAGCCATATAGGGTCAACTTTGACACCAAGTAAGATCGTGTTGGGTCAACAACGACATAATACATGAGGCTCTTTCGCTCATGCTTTTGTGAGAAATGTTTTATGAATGATGTGGTCAAACTTGGGTGTGGATGGAGGGAATATAATGTAGTTCAGATATGCGAATAGTGAGCATCACTTTCGACCGCTTATTCTAAAGTGGTGACTTTAGATGACACTGGTCAAAGTTGTATTATTGTACATTGCTCATTATTTGTTTTCCCTTCCACTTTACTTTAAGCATCTTTACACCAAAACAGGTGCGGGGACATCATGATCAAATCCTTATAGGTTTAGAGCGTTCATAGTGGTGCCTTAAATTTTGTTCCTACCACGTATGTCCTCATGTTTAGAGTTTAGAAGACTTCCAGCGAGGTTGAGTTAAATTCCATATGATAGAGGGACTCAGCCAAATACCTTTAAAAAATCTTCAAATGTGAGAATCGTATAGGGACTCAAATAATGGCCCCAAGGTTGTTTTTTGAGTAGGAAACAAACCCCATCCACATGAATGTTGCATAGCAGCGTCCCATACTCTCCCTTCACATGCAAGTGCAAGCTTACTTGCCAAGCAACTGTTGACGCAGCGTAGGCATGGGTCCAGTACCGCACTTGTGCCTTTCAACGGTCTAGATAGCCTCTTGTTTTTATGGACGACCATCATACTCAACAAAATAATCTTTTATTTATAAATTTGACGATTTACTATAAAATCCTCATATTGAAGACAATATTCTTTTGAAGCCCCTAAAAAGAGTCCTAAATAGTGGCGATGGAGACCCTAAAACATTGTTTCTCATTGAAGATGCTCTTACATAAAGAAACTTCTTCTATGGCGTAACATGAGAGGTAGAAAGAGAGACATATAAAACAAGTAAAATCAATATTAAATAGTTACATATAAATCAAACCCGTGGAAAGAATCATACAACGTTTGAAACTCGGGGAATAGAAGAGTTATTGTTGCAAGAACATTCTAGGACAACCATAATCACCTACAATTCATATAATACAACATTCGGAAACTATTAATGTGTTATTGGAATTCATATTTTTCTCAATAAAAATACGATATTTACAAAAATACTTTACAACGGACTGTTAACTCACCCACAACAACAGTCAACAACTTACGATCAAATTTATAAAAAACAGATATCGTCCTCAACACCCAAAAAAATCAATGGGCTAAATTGGCTAAATGGGCTTAAGCTTCATGGACCTCGGGCTTGTTTATTAGCAACCATTCGGCCCAATATGTAAGCTTTCCGGTTTCGGGTTGGACGATTTGGAAATGGGAAATACAAACCAAAAAGGAAAACAATACTCAACCGAACAAAACGCTAGGACCTCGTTTACTAAAACATAATTAAAATACGATGAATTGAATTGATGAGTAATTAAATTGATGAGGAGTTAGAATTGGATTATTATTGTAACTGTTTACTAAAGTTATCTGGAATCGGAGTAAAAATAGTATCGATTTCGTATAAGCTGTTTACTAATTTACCGGAATCGGAATACAATCCAATACAATTACTAAAATGTCCTTATCGAAAATAATAATACAATTAACATGGAATCGGGGTAAAACTGTATTTTCAGTTCCAATTAACATTGAATTGAGATTTTTTTTTATTTAAAAAATTAAGCATTATTTTTTTTGTAAATTATTATAAAAAAATTATTTATTTTAAATGTCAATTGGAACTGAAAATACAGTTTTACCTATACTTTTAACAGTCATTTAACATAAATCTTACTTTTGGACTAAATTTGCTAACATTCTTGACCACAAGGGTGTAAGTCCTAGTTTTTTCACTATGGGGGTCATCATGCAAGTTTCCTATGACCACGGGATGAATAATCCAATTTGGCCGGAATTGAATTACCACCTACATATAAGAAATCCAATTCCACCAATACAAGGAATTGAATTTCTAAATTTGTGTGGGCCCCGCTGCTTTTTTAATTCTTTAACATTTAGTAAAACACCAAAATACTCTGTAATCGAAATTCAATTATACATTTCAATTCCGACGTTGTAGATTGGTATATAAAACAAAATCATAGGATCGAAATCTCTACTATCCTTACCTTAACCGACCCACGAGGTTACTAGAAGACACAAACACCCCTGCCCATTTTCCCCAAACCATCACCTTACGTAGTCCAATTTCCAGGGGCACAACCGTCAAATCTCTCACTTCCGTACCCTAATTCCCTCCCCGCGCCCAACAAACACTCGCGCCCTCTTTCTACATAATCACTCTTTCGCCGCTAAAGTTTCCGTCAGCGATTTAGGGTTAGGGTTCCGATTTTCGCTCACTTTCTCGCGCCTTTTTTTTTTTCTCGATTCGCGAGAGAGACTGAGAGAGATCCGTTAATCTGTTAGTCCGCCGACGCGAGCTACCTCCAATTGACGATGGGAGTTCCGGCGTTCTACCGGTGGTTGGCGGAGAAGTACCCGCTCGTGATTGTCGACGTGGTGGAAGAAGAGCCCGTCGTGATCGATGACGTATCGATACCGGTCGACACCAGTAAACCAAATCCTAATGGGTTGGAATACGACAATCTGTATCTCGACATGAACGGGATTATTCACCCCTGTTTCCACCCAGAAGATAGGGTAACGATTCGATTTAATTTCTTTACAAATGTGTTTACGAATTTCAAATTTTATGATGTCTAAAGATTTTACCCCTTTTACTGTTATCAAAATTTTGCCTTTGTAGCTGTAAATTTGTTTAGGCGGCTTAATTTTGTTACCTGAATGATGCAGCCTTCTCCCTCGACCTTCGACGAGGTATTCCAGTGCATGTTTGATTACATTGACAGACTGTTTGTGATGGTTCGGCCTCGAAAGCTATTGTACATGGCGATTGGTGAGTGTTGGAATTGGAACGGATGTTATGTTTTATAGAAAAGTAGAAGGAAATGCAATATCGTATGAAATTTGCGTAATGCTAATTGTTGGAAATTATTGATAGATGGTGTTGCCCCCAGGGCAAAAATGAATCAACAGCGGTCTCGGCGATTTAGGGCTGCGAAAGATGCAGCAGACGCGGTACGTCATTCTGTGGATTCTAGCTGGGTCCTCCATGTGTTTGCACGTGAAGGGCTTTTTTTTTTTTTTTTTTTTCTTCTTCTGTTAATTTCTGATATGTTCATCAATTGCAGAGAACTGGTATGTTTATATATCCTCTGTAGCTGAATCAGAGTGGTGTTTATATTTAGGAGTTAACAAGTGATGTTGACAGAAAATTATCTCAAATATCCCCGTTAGTGCTAACATCAATTCTTATTATATGCACATTGTTATTTTTACTAGTCATTGTTTGGGTTATGCAAGTGATGCAGTTTGTGTAATTTTTGTTATGAATCCTGATAATCCAACACAAGCTTAATGGAGTTGTGGAATATGTATTTGCAATAAGTTTTTTTTTTTTGGGGGGGGGGGTCATAACTCAATCTTCAATCTCGTATTAGGGAAATTGAAGGAACATAGCTTCTCATGTCTCTCCCGCTTCCCTGGTATTTGTGTATACTCATTGTTTTCCTGAATCCTTGCCTGTCACATTTGTTCCATACTGTTATACAGCCTTCATTGGCAGGGGGAAGTAGATAGGAGAAACGAAGCCAAGTCTTTATATTTATTGATTTTTGGTTCTCTTTTATAGGCAGCTGAAGAAGAAAGGCTGCGTGAGGAGTTTGAAATGGAGGGGAGAAAGCTTCCTCCCAAACAAGACTCACAAGTTGTTGATTCCAATGTCATCACTCCTGGAACTGAATTTATGGCTGTTCTGTCAGTAGCATTGCAGTATTACATCCATCTTAGATTAAACAATGACCCAGGATGGAAAAATGTTAAGGTATTTTCTATGCTTTGTTCCCTTGGCTTCCTGAAGTTGTATTGTGTTTTATTTTTGCAATTAATAACTATTACCTAATTTTATTGCTCTATCAATGCTGATGAATATTCTTTTCTTACCAATTTTTTTTAATATTTTGTTTTGGCAGGTTATTCTTTCTGATGCAAATGTTCCAGGTGAAGGCGAACACAAAATTATGTCCTATATTCGTCTTCAAAGAAATCTTCCTGGTTATGATCCAAATACACGCCATTGTCTGTATGGTTTGGTATGTTTCTTCCTGCATTACATGGATCTTCTCATACCCCTAATTCATTCATCCATTGCTTTATAAACCCCCCTGGTTATTCTGGTAATTTTTTTTCCTGTAGTCTATTAATGTGTGGTCAATTACAGGATGCTGATTTGATTATGCTTGCTTTGGCTACCCATGAGGTTCATTTTTCAATTCTTCGAGAGGTATGTATTTATGATTTTGCAATTTTTCATTTTAAAAATCAATTCAACTTTGTTTTTCTGTATGATTGGCATCTTCATTGGTTTCAATTCTCCTACAGTGTGTTTCATGATTTCCACCTTCATTCCAACTTATAGTTGTAATTTGGCTATGCAACATTCCAGGTTGTATTCACACCCGGACAGCAAGACAAATGCTTCATATGTGGTCAGGTGGGTCATTTAGCAGCAAATTGTGAAGGTAAGGCGAAACGGAAGGCTGGAGAGTTTGATGAGAAAGCTGATGGTGAGGCTGTGCCCAAGAAGCCTTACCAGGTTAGTTTTTGCAATATATTGATTGGAAGGAATGGTTGCGAATTTTGTACTTTAAGTATTCATTTTAAAGCCATTGCGAATTGGAGATTTCATTGAATAGAACTAATGGAATAACTTTATTCCTATTTTTGAAATACCATGTGACAATTATATATTGAATTTTTTTATCTCTTTGCGCTCTGTTTTGGCAGTTTCTCAACATCTGGACTCTTAGAGAATATTTGGAATATGAGATGCGAATTCCCAACACCCCATTCGAGATTGATTTTGAGTGCATTGTGGACGATTTCATATTCATGTGCTTCTTCGTTGGTAACGATTTCTTGCCACACATGCCCACGCTGGAGATTCGTGAGGTATGTAATTTTTATTAAGTTTGCAAAATAGGACATAATAGAAATTTATTTTCCAATCTCATGTTTTAACAGAAATATATTAACTTCTTTATGTTGTTTGTTTGATAAGACAATGGGAGGGCTAAAAAAATAAAAATGAAAATAGGAGGGCTTGAAAGAGTAATAATTTCCTGTTACAACTTATAACATTCTCATTGGTGATTGTTCAGGGTGCGATCAATTTGCTCTTGGCTGTATACAAGAAGGAATTTAGGGCATTGGGTGGATATCTGACTGATGGAAGCAAGGTAGTTAATTGACTATTGTAGGTTATTTTTAAGCCAATGAATTACATTTGGCTTAAGCATTTTTTTCATAATGTTCTTTACCTACCTTTTTTTTTTCAGCCGAATTTAAGTCGGGTAGAGCATTTCATTCAAGCAGTTGGATCTTATGAAGATAAAATATTTCAGAAAAGAGCTCGATTGCATCAGGTTTGTTCTTTATTAGCCCCTTGAAACAGTATTACTTTTATGGCCATCCAGTTACCAGCCTTGTCAGTTTTTTATTTTAGATAGGCAAGATCGTTGGTACTGTGGTCAGCATGATTGTATAACCGTGTTGATTTGCATGGCGTGGATAAGTCCAAAGTTTTTTTTTATTTTTTTATTTAGTGCACCTGTTTAAATGGGGGTAAGGCTAGCCGACATTCACCTCTCCCAGACCCTGCGTAAAGCGGGAGCCTTGTGCACTGGGTACGACCTTTATTTAGTGCACCTGTTTAGGCTGTTTAGTGATGGAGCATGGTACTTAGCTATGGTTTTAGAATGTTTTTGAGAGGGGTGGGGGGAACTTTAGGTTTCAGATAGCTTGTTCAAGCTTTCACAAGAAAACACAGGATTTGGGAGGGAGGATACTTTTCTCAATAAATGTGAGCTGAAAGAGTGCAGATAAAATCAATCTGCTCTTGGAAAAGGTCTCTGTTGCAGTAGATAGAGGGTTTTTGTGCTAGGTCTGGGATGTGGCCTTTTGAGCAGACGCCCCCTTCCAAATCCGTGGATGTTTACCTGTTATTGTGCTTGTATGAATTACTTGATGGGTGGATTAATAGATGTTATACTGGTGTGATTAGACTGCTTTATGTTATAACAAATCCGTGGATGTGGCCTTTTGAGCAGACGCCCCTTTCCAAATCCGTGGATGTTTACCTTTTATTGTGCTTGTGTGAATTACTTGATGGGTGGATTAATAGATGTTATACTGGTGTGAGTAGACTGCTTTATGTTATAACAAAAATTTTCCCCCTCTCCCCAGCGTCAGGCAGATAGAATAAAGCGTGATAAAAGGCAATTAAGAAGAGGAGATGATGCAGCGCCCCAAGTGCAACCAGATTCTTTGGTGCCAGTTTCTCGGTTTCAGGGATCTCGTCTTGCTTCGGGTCATACAGCTTCACCTTATCAACAGTCTGGAAAATCTAATGATCAAGGAAATCCTCGAAAGGTTGCACGTTTGTCTTCGGAGACGTCAACTGTTGGTGCTGCTATTGTTGAAGCCGAGGACAGTCTTGAACTAGATGTATGTTTTTTAGCTCAAGGGATCACTTAAACATTTTTAGTCTCTTCTTTGTATCTACTTTTAACTATGTGATTTGTGACGATGACCGTAATTTTGAATCTCTATTGTACCATCTTGTAATAATCGCTTTACAAACAGGATTAGGTGGTTAATGAGTTCTGCTTGTTATATATTATTAATGATGTGGTCGTTAAGGTGGTTAATGAGTTCTGCTTGTTATATATTATTAACTATGTGGTCGTTAAGCTGTCACTTTTTTTTCTTCTTCTAGGAACATGGAAACAAAGAAGACTTGAAAGCAAAGCTGAATGAGATTCTTCGTGAGAAATCTGATGCTTTTAACTCTGGAAATCCCGACGTAGACAAGGTTCAGTTACTTACCGTACATATATTTGATATTTTGACATCGGCTTTTGCAAGGCCTATGTTTAAAGCATTTGTAAGCTTTTTGGAAATTTGATAATTTGTATTGTCTGCTTGTATCTTGGAAGTTGGAACCATAGAATTTGCAATTATCTTGCATTCCCTATGAAGGTGACCTGTCACAACATTGTTCTGTATTGTTTTATGGCAGCTTTGAATGCTGAATGTTAAACTGTTGTCTAGTTTATGCATATAGCTGTTGCTGCATTGCTCTGTTTACCTTATTATATTTGTTATGCTATAGCTGAGAAGCTTGAATTTTGTTTGCTGGTTGCATTGTTAATGTGATTCTTTTTGTCTTGTATCATTAGGTTAAATTGGGAGAACCTGGATGGAAAGATAGGTATTACGAAGAAAAGTTTTCTGCAAAAACTCCTGAAGAACGTGATGCAATTAGAAAGGATGTTGTACGTATATGAGTTCTGGTTCTGCTGATTTCAAATGTTTATTTGTGTACCCATTAGTTTTTCTCATATTTTTGTGTTTGGGTAGGTTTTGCGATACACTGAGGGTCTATGTTGGGTGATGCACTATTATTATGAAGGTGTTTGCTCGTGGCAGTGGTGAGTAGTTTTGATCCACCTTCCTCCACTACATGATGAAGGGCTTTCCCCTTCCTTTTGCTTTTGTAGCATTTTGCAGTGACTGGAATTATTAATTGTATTTGGATGGGGGTTTTTATTCTTGTATAAGGAGCAGGATTAGAATAGGAACATTTTCCTTTTTTTTTTTAGAATATCGTACAAAAATGCGATTGCATATCAGAATAATGCCATATAGATGGGATTTTATTGTAACATTTTATGTAAAAGCTGCATTAATGATCTTATTAATATATGTTAATCGTGCCATTGATTGCCATTTTTTTCAGGTTTTACCCCTATCACTATGCACCCTTTGCTTCTGATCTGAAAGACCTTGGTCAGCTAAATATAAGTTTCAACTTGGGCACTCCTTTTAAACCGTTCAATCAGCTATTGGGGGTTTTTCCTGCTGCAAGGTTTGCTTTTAATTTATTCCTTTTATTAGTAAATTATCCATTAAGTAAGGCACTAATGATAATTCGTTTGCAGCTCCCATGCTCTTCCTGAGCACTACAGGAAGTTGATGACTGATCCAAATTCACCTATCATTGACTTTTACCCTATCGGTATGTTTTCTTGCCTAATATTTGGTGGTTTTAGTTTTCCTTTTTTTTTACTTGCTTACTGACATTCTTCTCTGAACCTTTATTTGCTATCAGACTTTGATGTGGATATGAATGGGAAGCGGTATGCATGGCAGGTAGGTTTCTTTCTAGTAAAAATTATAACTATATTTTGCTTTTGGTCATGATGATACGGTGTATATTGGACAACTAGCGAGCAGAGTTTGACATCATTTGCTTTTCTGAAGGGTATTGCAAAGTTACCTTTTATTGATGAAGTCCGCCTTCTAGCTGAGGTTGAAAAACTTGAACATACATTGACGGTAGGGTATTTATTTCATTTGATTTACTTTGCACTACTGATTTTGGTATTCTATTTTGTCTAATTCAACTTTTGCTTTTGGATTGTAGGAGGAGGAGACCCGGAGAAACAGTGTGATGTTCGAGATGCTTTTTGTTGCATCGTCTCATCCTCTATCTGTATGCATATATTCTCTGGACAATCGATGTAAACAGTTAACAGACAAAGAGCGAGTTGAAGTCAAGGAACGGATTGATCCCAAGTACAGGTTTGTTCTCAGTACATTTACCCTGCTTAAGAGCAGCAACCAGATTTCTAATTTGAATTTTACGGTATACCGTTTCTATTTTCCATTTGAGCTAGTTTTGATAGGTTAATTCTTTTGATTGGGAAAACCGCGTGCTATAGATCATATGGCATGTGTTCCATATTGGTGGCATAAGGCATATGCAAGTTGATATATTATATATTTTTCTTGGGAATCATGCTCTAGTTTGGCACTTTGCAATCAATTATTTCTATCTTTTTCTGAACTAAGAAAATCCCTTTTTTTATCCAATTGTTCATTCCTGGGAAGAGGAAGAGCCGAATGAAACCAAAGTTTCCCGTACAGTTTTGAATTAGAGACGTAAAAAATGATGAATCAACATCGACTCCACAGTGGCAAATTTTTGGCTCTTGATGGAAATGTTTGCTACAAGAATATAAAGCCATATTTCTGTTTACATATTTTCTTATTGATCATGTATTTATGACGACCCCACTTAGTGGGATAAGGCTTTGTTGTTGTTGCTGATCATGTATTTATGAATTGTTTGAGATTATTTTCTGATTTTATTTAGGGATGCATGCAGTGAGGGGATGAACGGTTATCTGTCTCCATGTACTGGGGAGCCTTGCCCTCCGGTTTTCTGGTCTCCTGTTGACAGCATGGAGGATATTATGGACAACCAAGTAATGTATGTATTTCAACTGAGAAATTCATTTGCTATAAAATATACTGTGAGAGAGAGAAGAAACACTATATTTTATTGATGGGTATTCTTTACACTAAGGTGTGTTAGGTAGTTTAATTGGATGTAAATAGAAGTGGCCTTTATTAATACAAAATGGCTTCATTAATGGATTCGTTCTATATATAGAAGTGATCATGCATTTCTGAACTGTAATTCCCTCCCTTTGATGTTCAGATGTGCGATATACATACTACCGGATGTACATAAGCATATAACTCGACCTCCAGCAGGTGTTATATTCCCGAAGAAGGTATATAGTCCATATTGATCTTAAGCTTGTTTTTTCCAATTAGATTTTTTGTTGTATGGGTGTTATGCATATGCATTGTGGGTGTTGCTTTATGTGTTTGCATGTGCTCCTTTGAACTTCATGACTTGTCCGTTGCCTTTAATTTTCGGTAATGAAAAATTATTTTGTTTGCCTGTGCTGCTTTCCGGGTTTCTCATTTAAGCATTTCAGGTAATAAAAAATTAACTTGTCCGTTACCTCTAATTTTGGGTAATAAAAAATTATATTGTTTACGCCTTGGCACGTCATTAATGGAGAAGTTGTATGTAGTCCACTAGTTTGATGCTTATCATTATATTGACATCAAATTGTTTTCAGACCGTTACAGTGGGGGATGTGAAGCCTTTACCTCCTTTATGGCATGAAGAAACCGGGCGAAAGCCATGGCATGAAAATTCTGGGCGGACGCCATACGAAAGCTCCCAGTAGGTCCTTTTAACAAATCCATTTTGATAAATATGCAGCGCCCCTTGTCCTCCACAGTAATTTATTTTCTCTTCTGAATGTATTTTTTACAATTTTGGATTTTGCTTTCAGTTCCAGGCAGAACCCTGCAGGAGCTATTTCTGGAAGACAGCTCGGGGCAGCGGCACATCGCCTTGTTGTTAATAGCTTACAGGCTAAAACGGATTCCAATGGGTATGGCAATCACATGCATTCGCATCGACCATCTTATGCCGAGCCTCAGTATTATCCACCGCCTCCTTCCTATGCAAACAACGGAAGCTATGATCAGGGACACAGTAGAATGCCGCCACCTAGGGCAATCCACCATCCTCAACAGCAACCCCGAGCTTCGAATATTAGTCACGGTGACCGTGGGTATAATGTCGCGCAGTCTTCAACGGCTGTCCACTTTCAGAACAGGCCTCACACTCAGCACCATGAAAGGAATTCTGGGCATGTATACTACGAATCAGGAAATCACCAGAACGGTGGGCCAATCTACCCTCAGAGACCTATTTTACAGACTCCGCCGGGAGTCGGCGGTGCTCCTTATCCAGGTGGCTATAACTACTATCAGAGTTACCAACCATCTGCAGCGTCTGGCCATCATGGTTATGATGACTGGGTTCCACCGGTCGGCCATAACCCGGGCAGAGGTTATGGCCGCCCTCAGCAATCCGGAAACCAATTCTCTGGATTGGACAGGAGAGGAAATAGGAGGCCACCTGCACCCCAGTATGGTTATGGCCACAAGTAGAACGACCTTCTGCTTGTGATGAAATTGTTGTACTATATTTAGGCCACGAACGGCAAAAATGGTAGCGGAAGTTATTTTCCGATTTGGTTTGTGTTTCTGCTACACAATACGCGCCGCCGCGGTAGGCGTTTCGACGGCAGCAAAGTATCCATTCTTCCCAAGTGTAATTTAGATAAAACATTCTCGTCAGTGTAGCGTTTATTTTATTTTATTTTATTTAAAATTTTCGTTCATTTTTTGGAAAATAGAATTAATGACTTATTTGTTTACTTGGTAAAGAACCAAGATTTATTTGACCAAGAAATAAGATGTCAGCTCTATTGCTATAAATCTCCCTCTGGCCCATTTAAAAATCTAATTGGGCCTAAAAAGGAACGGTTCAGTTTCCTAGATGATTGGGCCGTGGTAAAAACAAAATCCTAATTGGGCCTCTTAAAATGTTGGAGAAGGATGGGCCGCGGCTCATACCAATAAACGGATGGGCCGCTTAAGAAGGCCTTCTTTGTCCTCTATCACCCGGGTAGTGTCCTTTTACCGTTTTGCCAGTGAGGTTTAGACAACTAATCAAACAGTGCTTCAATTGCTAAAGGGGTATTATAAGATGATGATGTTATGAAAATGTAATATAAACCATTCTAGTCTCACAAAGGACAAAATATTGTGTCCTGACGCTATATAGGCAATATACACGGGGGTGGAACCAATAAAAATCAACAAAAAATAGTTTCGGAACCTAGTAAATGGTGGAATCACATCTAAAAGTCCTGCAATATTTTCCTAAACTCCCATGCAAAATACTTCCTCAAACTAGAAATTTCAATTTTTTTTTCTTCACAAAAACTGAAATATAACCCATGTTTTCAAACCAATTTTGGTAATTTTTACAAGATTTTTTTTTTGAAAGCATTTACACGATTAATTATAAGCCAAAATTCGATTAAGTCTCGTCTGGACATTCCAAATATTTTTGACACATGAAAGTACATTTGGGGGAGCCTGTATTAGTTTATATTCGTTTTTCTATTTTTCAACTTTAAAGGTCAATAAAAATAGTTTTGAGACCTAGTAAATGGTAGAAATTCATCCAAATGTTTTGCAACATTTTTCTTAAGCTCTCACGGAAAATATTTCTTAAAAATAAAAAATTTTAATTTTTCAACAAAAACTGTGAGTTATGACCCATGATTCCAATCAATTTGAATTTTTTTACAAGAGTCGATAGAGTCATTCTCATCGCACCATATGTTTTCTAAAATTAAATTATTCTGAAGATTTTCGAAGAATAAATGTGACAACCCATCCCTAGTTCTACGATTTTATAAATTTTAAAAGAATGAATTTACGAAAATGCCCTAGAGGTGAAGGTTTTGACTTTCATTGACCAACATGTAGAGAAACATATGACTTATTCACTTAGCGCATTTGTGTAGTAATCGTTGGTACGAACACATAGGCGAAAGCCGTTTGCGAGTCTGGATTATATCGGTATAGTTACGGACGTTTGAAGTTGTAAAACTATAGATTGTGGGAATTATTTAATTTCCACATGTGGGTTAAAGGTTAAATTAGTTAAAATGAAGGGGACCAATTAGATTTTTAGAGGGAGGAAAAGGACCTTAGGAAGGGGGAGAGAAGCTAGAAAAGGTTAAATTATTTAATTTCCTTTGTCAACCCGTGCACCACCAACCCGGTTTCGACCCAGATGAATGCCGGCCAATTCCACCATTTTTTCAGGCGAGTTTCATCCATCCTTCACTTGTAACTTCTTGCACCACCTTCCATCTACCATTTATGCCAAAAAAAATCAAAGGTTTTAAGGCCTATTTCGGGTAGAACTCCACCGGAGAACCCGAGGGTTCTCGTTGGCGTTTCGTCATTCCATTGAGTATCACCATTCACTATCACCCTTAATCAACTCCACCTGGACCTAGGAACAAGACCCAATCAGTTGTAGGGGCATTGGAACATTGAGGAAGTCGAATCGAAGAACACCCATCTTAGGGTTTCTGGCGAGTTTGAGCGAATTTGGGGCTTTTCTCGGCCAAATTGGACTTGGCCACATGCGACATTGGTTCGTGACGTCTCGAGATTCGTGCTAGGGAGTTGTAGCGCGAACCTCAAGTGAGTGGGTCTTTTCCCTTCTATTGTGTATATTATATATATATATATATATGATTGATAATTCCACAAACGTTTTAAAATTGATTTATGCATATTACCTACATATAATTACTGTGAGTGCTTTGAAGTACTAGTGTGAACTACGAATGGCTTGATCCCTGTTTAGGGTACGTAGGCAGTCTAACAAGACGTTAGATGCAACCATACAATAAATGAGACTAAATAATTGAGACAATAACCTTGTTTGGGGAATTGAGCAATGTGAAGGAGATTGGTGGAAAATGTGAGATTTAACCTTATGATTTGATGGTTAAATGTAGTTCATAAATCAATGTGTGAAGAATCAAGAAATTGAAGTAAGAAAACGTAAGTAATGATAGTTAATTAAACTAGTGTCTAATTGGACTTATCGTCGATAATTATTCCCGAAAATAAATAGTTCGGGAGTAGGGTGTTACAACTTATGCATTTTATGCCATATTATATATATATATATATATATATATATATATATATGTATGTATATAATTGAAAATGCTATGACATGGTTGAGTATTATATTGCATCATAGTATATCCATATGTATATTACTTGCACATAATTATTGTGAACGCTTTGAAGTGCAAAGGTGAATGCAGGAGACTCAGGTAAGTTCAGGTGAGTTTATGATATTAGTTGAAATGATGAAGTTATGGCATGACTACATGTGTGTTTTAGGCAACTGCGACATTGTCGTACATGTTGCAATGATAGGCAACTCCGACATTGTCATACAGGTTGTCCATGAGTCGTACATGTTATAATAGATGCAGTTATAGCTCATTATCCAACACCCCAGTGTTAGTGTTCCGCCCGTGGCCAGAGCCTAGCCTTCATGTGATCGTTCACCTCCTGCACCACACGCTCACCTTGGATCCAAGGTAGGTGCCAGCTTGTCGTACAGACCACATTAGATGGTTCTGACTCGTAGGTGACTTGCGATACTTCGCACAGCTTTCACGTGATCATAACACTTGAGCGTATTTATTTACACCTAGCTTGTCGTACAGACCACTTTAAGTGGTTCCGACTCGTGTGCAGGAATTGGTAGATGAGCTATATAGGTGACTACGACTTATGTGCTAGCATTGATTGATGAGATATGGATGAGTTGTACAAATCACTATAGGTGACTCCGACTTATGTGCTAGCATTGGTTGATGAGATATGGGTGCAATCGTACAGGTCACCCTAGGTGATTCCGACTTGTGTGCTAGTATGAGTTATTAAGCACATGATTATTTATATTGCTAATGAGATGTTGGGTAGTGGTATACTTCTGGATTTACCGTTAGTATACATTTGATTTCATGCTTCTACGTAGTATAATTTTTTGGAGACTATACAGGTTTTACAGCGAGGGGTTACTACATTTGATAATTGAAATGATTTTAAAAATCTTTGTTTGCCCACTCACACTTTCTATTTTGCACCCCTCCAGGTTCTAGTAGCAAAGTTCCGTATCGACGAGGACTTGTGGCACTCCCAGTTCAGGTGGCTCCTTATGATGGTATAATTATTATCTTACATCATTGTACTTTTCTTATGCTCTGTATCACGTGTGAAATGGGTCCATACCCGCTCACCGCGCACTTGTGTGTATCAGCACTTTTAGTTTTAAATTTATTCACATTTTTATGTGTAAAAAATCTAAAAGTGCTTATAAATAATAAACGATAGGATCACATCTAGAGGTCTTGCAACATTTCTTTTGTTCTCATGCAAATATATAAATAAAACTAAAAAAAATTTAATTTTCCATAAAACCTATGAGTTATAGCACACGATTTCCATTCACTTTCGAGAATTTTACAAGATTCATTATAAGTCAAAATTTAAGTCATTCTAGCTACACCACATGATTCCTAAATTTAATTTTGGACATTCCGAATCTTTTTCATGTACATGAAACAAAATGTTACTGGCCTCTTGGAAGGAGTCTTAAATTTTATCGAGCCTCATTTGTGTTTAATGGATAATTTTTATTTATTTTAAAAGATAAATAGGAAATACTAATAAGGCCCGACAACGATTATCAACGTTTGAAAAATCTTCGAAATTCAACATAAACTTTAAGAAACTTAGGGCGTGACGAAACCGTAATGATTTTTTTTAAAATAAAAATAAAATTGGCAATCGTTGTCAGACCTTACTGGTAATTTTTCTATTTATTTTTTAATAAAATTAAAAAAAAAATCCATTACACACTAATGAGGCTCGATAAAATTTAAAACTCATTACAAATGGACAGTAACATTTTGTCACTGTTTGGACCCGATTTTACATTTTTAGCCCAAACAATCGAGATTGTCGGATGATTATGAAGAATTCTAGACGTTGGAATGTGATCAACTTTGTACCCAAAGTGCAGATTGAAATCAAGGACTTTTCTTCTTCCACTGGTCTGTTCGGGATTCTCGTATTGGAGTTTTTAAGTTGTATTGGGAGATTATCTTCCAATAATTCAAGCATGGAGGAGTTCAAATAGCATGTGCAAATATGGAAGTATTATAGCCTGTTATCTTATTACAATACTGAGAGCTAGTGCTCTTATACAAGTTACAACTCATCATGCCAGTTGGTCAATTATAACAAACTCCACTAAAACAAGAATAAGCCTAATAATCCTAAACCCTTAATAGTGATTAAGCTAATCACTAATTACAGATCATAATGTTAAGATCCCACATTGGCTACACAAGCAATTGTGTAGTGATACTTAAGTCCTTGGGGTCCTCCCACTTATAAGGCTAGTCTTTTAGGTTGAGCTCTTCCCTTGGGCTTGAGTTCTAACATTGGTATCAGAGCCAGACGAACCGACGCTGCAGAGGGGATGACCTGGAAAAGGCTACCTTAACAGGATGACTAGAGGGCGCCGCCGTTAAGAGTGAAAGGCACCAGAGTAAGGGCCGTTGTGGGTGTCGGCTTTTGAAGGGGTGGGCAATGTTACGATCCCACATCGGCCACACAAGCAATTATGTAGTGATACTTAAGTACAAGGGGTTCTTCTACCTATCAGGCTAATATTTTGGGTTTGGCTCTTCCCTTAGGCTTGAGTCCAAACATTGGTATCAGAGCCTAGGTTCCCGATGCTACGGAGAGGGCAACCTGGAAAGGGCTACCTTAATAGGGTGGCACAAAAAGTGCCGCCGTTAAGAGTGAAAGCCACCAGAGTAAGGGCCGTCGTGGGTTTCGGCTTCCGAAGGGTGGTGTAATGTTATGATCCCACATTGGCTACACAAGAAATTGTGTAATGGTACTTAAGTACAAGGGGTCCTCCCACTTATCAGGCTAGTCTTTTGGGTTGGGTCCTCCCACCTATCAGGCTAGTCTTTTGGGTTGGACTCTTCCCTTTGGCTTGAGTCCTAACATAGCCATTGAGTATCTTGGTAGGATACCAAGTATTTTAATTAAATGGGATTAATGAAGTTGCATGCATTATCACATCCAGGAAAAGGTGGGATTGCATACAAGATGTGGAGATAAAGTGGGACTGCATTAGGTTGCTACAAAGGGACACGTGGATTTTGAACGATGGTGATGATGCAATTAGGATTGAATCTTTGAAAAAGATTGTATTGGAAGGTCAGGATGGAAAAGATGGGATCAAGCTTTGATTGATGTGATAAGGCATGGACTTATGTGCATATAAGATAAAATTTTCAGAGCTTCATTTATTATTGTGATTATGCATGGGATAAGTGTGTGGTCAGCATCAACAAATAAAGACTCAGAGTCACAGTGCAATTGGGATTGGCTTTCACACCTTGGGCATGCAGGTCTCTATAAATACCAAGTGGCAGACGACTAAAAAAGCCCTTCAAATTCAACAGACAAATTGCCCTGTGCAAACCTCTCCAACACTTTGAGATTTTTATTTTCTTTTTCCGTCAATACATCTTTAGTTTGGATAAACAACACTGTAAAGGCAACAGGCGACATCTTCAATTTGGATAAACAGCACTGCTTCAAGATCAACTAGTTATTTATCCAAGTCTCAGTCGATACAGATTTTCGAGTCCTTGTTGGTAGATGTCATCTCATCAGCCTTCTCGGTGAAGTGAGGTGTTACCATGTTACTACGTTCGGCACATTGAAAGCTGAATTTGATATTGAACTTCGCAGAACTAGCAGCCTTGTCTACAGGCTCCAGAACCCAAAGGCCGAGACGTGTTCCTTCCTCGGCCAGCTCGCTCAACGCGACATCATCATATTTTACTTCCCGGCTGAGCTCGGCTATCGAGTTGGCACGCCCCGCACATAACTAAATGACATAGTTAACTCATTAGTTACTCGACTTACGTGCCACGTGAGCTTGGTAGTTTTTAATATCAACGGTTGCATGTACATGTAAAATATCTTGTGAAACTCCAAACTTTTTTATGCTTTTTAAACTTAAAAAAAAAATGTTATATACTTTCGAAAATGTATTAAATATATTCAACATGGGACTGCAACATAAAGCAAGTTAGATGTCATCTTTAATGTATATATGATTTTCATTGCCACGTATAGTCTCGCACGTTTACGTAGTCGCACAATTCGGCTATTAGATGTTACTTAGTCACACAAGTCTAGGAAACATATTAGACTCAAAAAGTTCATAGATATCCAAAAGCAGATTCCAAATACATGCATGAACTATTAACTATATTGCAAAAGGTGAAGATTGGTACAGAGGAAGAGAAAGAATTGGTAGAGAAGAACAAAAGAGATTGTATTGATTGATTAGAGAAAATGTATACAAATGAACTTAAGAAAATAATAGTTACACAATCCCTTATATAGCTATATAACCTAATTATAATAATACCCCTCTAACTATATTTCTATTATATCATTTATTATGAACGAGTCATCCTTTCTTTTATGAGAGAGAGAGAGAGAGAGAGAGAGAGAGAGAGAGAGAGAGGTTTCTAATTCTCACACCAAGATCGATCAGAGTTTTTCAACCAGTTTGTTAGTCAAGGACAAAACCCCACTTTATGGAAAGAAAAAAATATAGAGTAAAAAAATATAAAATCAAATCAAATCAAACTTCACTCGTTTAATCAATTAATAATTTTCAGTTCGGTACATATAAACAAAGGGAAGTTTTTAATGGGTTTGATTGGAGAACCAAGGACCCTCTTACACATTTTAATTAATTCGAAAGGAATTTAGATATATGTTTTAATACATGCAACAAAACACTAGGCTACGAACCAGATTAGATGTGTTTGTGGGAAACCTCTATTAGTTGGATTACAAGAGACTAGTGTATTTCCGCAGAAGATATATTCATATTTGTGTGCCTTTCTTTCTTTTTTCTTAATCAAACATAATAATATTTATATTTCAGAAAGCAAAAGCGTTTATAAGTTCTATTTTTCTGTGGTCAAACGGAAAATCAAGGGGTTCAAAACAATGTATTTTCTGTGGAGACTGGAGATCATACGTTTGTATATATCCATCCCATAAGCTATATGAAAAGAGATAGCACTAATATATCATGATCCACATGAAACACACACACACACACACACACACACACACATAATGCAGGGCCGGCCCTAGAGTTCTCTGACCCCCAACCTTTTGTACGTACATTGACATGTATAAAAAAAAATTG
Source organism: Malus sylvestris (assembly GCF_916048215.2). Lineage (NCBI taxonomy): Eukaryota > Viridiplantae > Streptophyta > Magnoliopsida > Rosales > Rosaceae > Malus > Malus sylvestris. The sequence goes on along the minus strand of NC_062267.1, from coordinate 1,114,617 downwards.
CTAAATACATGAAAAAGTCAATTTCTACACCAAATATCATTAAAAATTAATATCAAATGAAGAAAGATATACAAGCATTACTTAAATATTATGTCTTGCGTTTTTAGACGCAAATGTACTTACTAAGTTTAGATAATCTAATTTTTCAAGCAATTCAAACCGAAAGAGGAGTCCCTACCCAGTATGCCAAATTCCATCAATTGTTTTTTGAACAAACGATATTATCTATACTACGGGGGAGGAGGTGGGCTAGCCTCATAATGGGCTAACAATAATTTAGTTCAATGTTACGTATTACGTTCAATAAATGAATGAATGGTTGGATTGTAGAGCTGCATCTTAAGGCATGAAAATACTAAAGTAAAGAGGATAATAATTTTTGTATACGTATAAAACTATGGTTACATGGGGGTAAGGGAAAAAAGTAAAAAAAAAAAAATCTTGTGGATTATTATATTATTGCCTATGAATTTATTTCCCTCAGGGCTACATGGGTATAATGCTTTCTTTCCCTCAGTTGTACTTTACCCTTTGCTTTCGAGATTAAACAGTAATAACTTTAAACACAAGCTTTCGCGATCTGAGTTGCCATCTAGGGTGTACTTTTATATTTTAAAATCATGCTTTAACAAGCTATCTAAGTTGAGAGCTAGGGTTTAAAAACGAGTTTTCCGCGCTGGTTACATGCATGACGTATGTTTAAGAAAACTGTACCAAAACGTTCATGCAGTCTGCTATGTACCCTGGTAACATCATGCATGCATATATTGTTTTCATTTAAATGATATTTATACGTATTCATTTAAACTAAGAAAATGCTAGGAAGATCATCTAATCTAATAAGAAGTTAACATTGAGATTAAAAAGAAAAAAAGAAATTACAAAATTGAAAATAAACCTATCGGCCTAGCCATCCCATGGTTATCCTCCTTCCTCATCCCGTCTGTTATTGGCGTCGGCCCTTCTGTCTCCATCTCCATCTCTCTCTCTCTCTCTCTCTCTCTCTCTCTCTCTCTCTCTCTCTCTAGAGTAGAAGCCTCCGATCTGAATATTAGGGTTTCTATTGAATCTACAAAATCATTGGCCAATTTCAGTATTTAAATTGAAACCTAATATCTAAACACGAGAATAGCAAAAGAAAGTGAAAAAAGAAGAATACAGAGAAAAAGGTGGTCACCGTTGAGGCCGTCGACGGTGGGCGTGTGGTGGATGGCTGACGGTAACGGGTGGGGATGGGGATGTGAAGTAGAAGAAGAAAGAGCTTCAAATTACTATTTTTTAGAATAAACTATGTCATATAAAATAAAATGTCCACTCATTAAATTTAATGACCTATCATGTATATATTATTTGCCACATCAGATAATATAGAAGGTGGCTCAATTTAGATAGTCTTCCTAACATTACTCTTTAAACTATAGGTAAAGGGATTCAAACTTGGGTCTCGAGAAGAGAAAATTGTTCTAGCAACTTTGCTAAAGCCAAATATGCTAGTTATAAATTAAGCAATATTACTTCCAATTAAAAATTTAGAATTTAAATCAGAACACGCACAAATGGTTATTCTTAATTATGCTGTAAGCTCTCAATCAATAATTCATCTGTTGACCATAATGATTAACCACCGAGAAACAAGATTAAGCAGTAATCTCTTGAGGAAGAAATAAAAAGGAATGGAATCAATATAAAGTCGTAGCCATTTGCCAGTGTCGGTTAATAATTAAAAACGAAGGAACAAAGGAGCCATTCACGGCTCAAAAGTTTAGGAAACCAATTCTCTCTCTTTTGCTCCAAAGACTTGAACATCCAGAACCAAAAACCAAATTATAAACAAGAAAATACAGATTTATATGCTTTGAAACTTCATGAACAAAAACAAAAAGATGAAAGGAAAAGTTACTTTGGAACATTCTAATTAAAAAGAAAAGAAAAGAAAAAAGAGGAACGACCGTCATTCTTCAGGGCACTTCGGACTTTGAATGGAAGAGAATATACTCTATCCAAATCCTTTGAATTAATTGGACCAGAGTTCCATTGTTCACGGTGTTCTTTTGAATTTTGCATGGGAAAATGTCAAGGAATTTAGGGTAAGGTCGCTTTAATTAACCAGAGTTCCATGGTTTACGTACGTTTATTTCAACCAGCTTTCTCTAGAAAAAAAATTTCTGGTAAAATTCAATGGAAGAATTTTGGAGAAGGAAAAAGAGATCCCGTGTTCATACAGGCAAAGAAACAGATCCCGTGTTCATACAGGCAAAGAAACAATCAACCGATCGTAGAATCCGTAAAAAAAAAGCACATCCTAAGTAAGATTAGGAGTTTTTTTGAACCAACTATATGACTACTTAAAAAGGATATAAACGTGATTACATTATGAAAATATTAACCTTTCTGGACTTAATAATAGGCGGACCAGAAATCTTTATATATACTTCTGCAGTTAATTTTCAAACAGAATACTATATATATGTGTGTGTGTGTGTGTGGTGGTAGGAAAGATCTTGGAAGCTATACTTAATTTGAATATATAGGTTTCTCTCATGTAATTAAAGTATAGTTTAACAATATATAGATCTATCTATATATATATGGATTTTTTTTAAGAAGAGTACTATATTTCATTCATTGATAAAAGGGCATTACAAATATATATCATGAAGAACTCTGCCCCAAAAGGGTCCTTGCAAACTAGATTAAAAATATTACAATAAAACATCACTAATTACAAAACAATGAGTAGACTTCAAGCACTCATCCGAGCTCATCAGTAATCGCACGATTACTCAGATTAATAAAACTGCTGAACTTCGTATTACAAGGAAACCATAAATTGGGATGGGGTACGATGCCCATGGGTCAATCACATCACCTAATCACCGCCCCAATCCTAGAACACCAAATGAAGTAGATTCACCAAATAAAACAGCTCCGCCATTCACATATAGATCCAAAAGAGGTAGCACACTATAATGAAGCAATCAAATTAACAAGCTCTCCTACAAATAGAAATCAAACTGAAAATTATTAAATATGAATTAATATATTATAGAATTGAAAATTAATTAGTAACTAGCAAGGTGTATCATATTCTATCACCTTATTTAGATTGCAAGTTTAAGAATCTTCAAGAGAGAGCAACATTGCACGATGGACCATCTGGCCAGACTACTAATTATACCATTTATATTAATTTTAAATTTGATGATAATTAACAAATGGATATATCATAACAAGTAATTAAGTCACATCTCAAATACTCTTAGAATTTTCCAAGCATATATATTGCATGTCCTCGTGACTATAGACTACAAGCTAGTTGATGCATTGCTGATGTGTCCCATTACTAATCTCAGGTTAACAGTTCAACTATTGCCAAGTCGAAATAATTATTGATTTGTTTAAGAATAACCAGCATTATATATTAAAATAATGAGAAATTTTATTTAAACCCTTATAATTTCTTTCTACACTCAACTTACTCTCTACATTCATATTAATTTCAATTAAATTATCAATATCTTTTTAAACTCAAATGTCTACCTAAACTACCATCATGAACCCAATTCAATATATATATATAGGGTAAATTACATAAAACTACCTTAACTATTGAGTCATTAACAGTTTCATACCTCGTCTTTAAAAAGTTTCAATGTCATACCTCATCTATGAATTTTTTACAATTTCATACATTCTGTTAAATTTCTGTCAATCATTCCGTTAAATAATGATGTGGCATGAGACGGGACCCATCATCTATTATAAAATTAAAAATTATTAAAAAAATAATTAATTAAATATTAAAAAAATAAAATCTTTTTTTTTCTTCCCCCACCCCCATTATCCCATCCAAAACCTAGATCCCTTCCCCTTCCCATTCCCTGCAACCCCTGACCACTTCCGCACCCTTTCTTCCCCCATTATCCCACCCAAAACCCCATTATCCCACCCAAAACCCAGATCCCTTCCCCTTCCCATTCCCTGCAACCCCTGACCACTTCCGCACCCTTTCTTCCCCCATTATCCCACCCAAAACCCAGATCCCTTCCCCTTCCCTGCAACCCCATATCCCTTCCCTTCCCCCTCCTGCAACCCCCGACCCTTTCCCCACCCACGCCAACATCTCCCCCCCCAGACCTATCTCCTCTTTCTTTGCCTCCCACCCCTCTTCCCGACTCGTGCCTTTTTTGGTGATGGGCGTTCTGGGCATTTGGGTTTCGGTGGTTGAGGAAGAAATCATACTCCAATCTCTATGTTTCGGCCTTGGGCGGCTCCATCTTTGTATCGTTTTAGTCCGAATGTTTCGGGTCGAGATAGTGGGGCGATTTTTGGTGTTGGCGGGATTGCGATTTTTGGCGTTGGTCGAAGAACTTGGAATCCGGCGACGGCGGAGGGTAGAAATTTTTCCAGTTCCACATGGAGGAGGCCTGCGCCGGTGTTAGTGAGAGGCGGGGGTGGATGAGGAAGAGGGGATGTGGGGAAGGTTGGAGCTGTTGGTGTGGATGGGGAAGGGGTCGGGGGCTGCAGGGAAGGGGAAGGGATCTGGGTTTTGGGTCGGATAAGGGGGGCGGGGGAAGAAAGGGTGAGGGAAGGGGTGGGTCCCCATGCCAAAAAAAATAAATTTTGATTTGATTTTTTTTAATTTTTTAATACATTAATTATTTTTTAATTTATTAATATATAATGAGTTCCGTCCCATGCCACATCACTATTTAACGAAATAATTGACAAAAATTTAATGGAAGGTATGAAATTGTAAAATATTCGTAGATGAGGTATGTCATTGAAACTTTTTAAAGACGAGGTATGAAACTGTTAATGACCCAATAGTTGAAGTAGTTTTATGTAATTTACTCATATATTTATCTTTACACCCAGTTAGAAAATAAACCCAAAATTAGTTGGAGACAATTCTGTTTTTTAAACTATTTTCATATCTAATTCTTAAATGTACGAACCTACTACTCCAATATTTCTCATGAAGAAAGTGCCCATGTAGGATGGTGATCCTCTTCTCTCGCTAGAGTAAAAAATATAGTCACAATGATATACATTGTTCTCATTTGTATAGGATGGATGATAATCATTATCATCAATGTCCCAATCGTCTTCTGTTTTAGTGCCACGCAAAAACCATATTTGCTCAAGTATGATATCCATTGAGTTCATGTTCATCGATTTAAATTAATCTTGAATATATATCAAAGCAGAACTCAAGGACTTTATCAAAGCCGTATTTGCTGTATTTCAAATTGTTAGAAGTAAGAACAATTTTGTTAATTATCACTATGTTCCGGATCTAGACTTCACTTTTGGAGATGAATCCTTTCGAATTCGCATTGGTTGATGGATGACATTGCTGCTTTCAAGAACTTCAAAAAGTACATTTGTGACATCTCACATCGTCCAGGGGAGTGGATCCTCTAAGCCTTATATGTATATTCTCATCCCTACCTAGCACGAGGCATTTTGGGAGCTCACTGGCTTCGGATTCCATCGGAACTCTGAAGTTAAGCGAGTAGCGGGCGAGGTCAATCCCATGATGGGTGACCCACTAGGGAGTTCTCATGTGAGTTCCCAGAAACAAAACAATGAGGGCATGGTCGGGGCCCAAAGCGGACAATATCGTGCTACTGTGGTGGAGCGGGCCTATGATGTGGTGGACCCCGGGCCAGGATGTAACAATTTGGTATCAGAGCCAATCCCTGGTTGGATGTGTGCCGACGAGGACGTCGGGCCCCTAAGGGGGTGGATTGTGACATCCCACATCGCCCAAGGGAATGTATCATCTAAGCCTTATATGTATATTCCCATCCCTACCTAGCACAAGACATTTTAGGAGTTCACTGGCTTCGGGTTCCATCGGAACTCCGAAGTTAAACGAGTAGCGCGCGAGAGCAATCCCATGATGGGTGACCCACTGGGAAGTTCTCATGTGAGTTCCCAGAAACAAAAGCGTGAATGAGTGGTTAGGGCCCAAAGCGGACAATATCGTGCTACGATGGTGGAGCGGGCCCAGGATGTGGTGGACCCCGAACCGGGATGTGACAACATTTCTTCACTTCAGTTGTTTTTACCTTGTATGTTTTGTTATGTATATGCCAAGCTATTTACTAGTGTTTTAGCTTCATTATTTTTATGTTTCAGTTGGTGGTAGTATTGAATTCCCATTTCCTTTTGGAAGAGTTATGAGTCCTATACAGAAATTTATTCACGGGCTAACAAAGACCTTCTTTGCAAGCAATATACTTTTAAACTCTAAAAAAAAAAAAAATCAAACAAAATAACTTGCATAAATCGATTTATATCTTAGTTGAAGGATTCGGAACTTCAAAAATCATCATCCATTAGTCAAAATGAACATAGGATTAAAGATTGAGGGATGGTAGAGTTTGATTATTGAGTATGAGTTTATTGATAACTTTTAGTTTTATTATTAATTTCATCTTGTACTTAATGATAATTATGTAATAGGATAAAAATGACAATTAACATTTAAAATTTAAGTTGGGTGTAAAATAAGGTTATATAAGTTCAAATAAAATTTCCCTAAAATAATTCGACTTGCACTATTATTTTCAGTTGTAAACGAAGCTTAAGCCAAAGAAACTAATTAATTAGAAACAATTAGTCAAGGACGAGTACGTACGTGCCTATCTCATCATCCCAATTAGCTGGAATGAAGCTGTTAGAAAATACAAATTTATATCAATTAATTATGATAATTAACTTAGTTATATCCAAATCATTATATTAATACCTAATAACTGGGGAAGTCATCACCAGATATCGACTAAGATTTCTTTCTTATAAAATTGTTGAAACTAAAGGGGTTGGAACTTCTCTTCTTATTCCAGCCCTTTCTTAATAATTTTTTTTTGTTGGTCACAACTCCAGTTCTTTCTTATTCGAAAATATAGAATCTAAGGGCTAATTTTTTTTTTCCTTTTATTATCTTTTTCAAAATCCTGATCGAGTAATACTTTCAGATTTTTATTAACTTTTATAAATTCTTTCAAATCTTCATAGAATTGAATGCCCCTAGATTTTATATATGAATTCTTATTAACTTTTATAAACCTTTTTGAATTTTTATTAACTTTTATAAACCTTTTTGATCTTTTAAATGAGTATCTCTAGATTTTTTTATAGTGTCATTTAAAATCCTAGATTTTCAAAATGCTTTTAATTTTTTTATAAATTCATTCGATCCGGTATTAAAAGTGTGCGAACAATAAAAGAAAATGAGATGTGTGTAGATAACACATTTTTAATTTTGAATATTTTGCCAGTATAAATAATGAACCAATACCACCAATTTCATTCCCTCAACTCTTGTCATTGGCATTCATAGCGATTGCTTGACTGTTGAACACAACAAACACCTTCACGTTAATCCCCTCTCTCTCTCTCTCTCTCTCTCTCTCTCTCTCTCTCTCTCTCTCTACATTTCTCGATTGAAGAAACCCAATTGGATTCAGGCGTTTAATTTCCTGTGATGGAAAATCAGCAGCAGATTGCAAAGGAATCGAGATTCAGGCGTATCTGCGTTTTCTGTGGCAGCAGTGCTGGCAAGAACCCGAGCTACCAGCTTGCTGCCGTTCAACTCGGCAAAGAATTGGTAACTCTTATTTCTCACTGCTCTCTTCACTCCTTCTAAAGTTCATAGTTTTTTTATTTTTATTTTTACCCTTTAAATGTTTGAAGAATCGAAACTCTTGTGTCATTCTACAAAATTAATCCAAGTTTGAGGCACCAATTTCTTGGTACTTAGAGAACTGAAGTCTTTAGTGAATTCATTTGGATTAGAGGTATTTGGGATTCGGAGCCATTTCTTAGAACGATATGTCACTACAATGGTATTCGATGTTAATCATTTATTACTATTCATTTTTGTTATATAACAATATATAATTGATTTAAAACATCGTTACGAATATGGCATAAATGATGAGTGTTTGAACTTTACATACTTATATAATCAGATGAGATGTTTGAAGGAGGCACGTCAGTTGGTAATATAAAAAGAGAATACCTTTATGCAGGTTGAAAAACACATTGACTTGGTTTATGGAGGAGGAAGCATTGGGTTGATGGGTCAGATCTCTCAAGTTGTCTATGATGGTGGCCGCCACGTGTTGGGGTAAAACCATTTTATCTCTAATTTTACAGTTAATTGTAAATTAAAAAAATAAAAAATAATCAACAATACACTTGTATTGTCTTTTTCTAAATTTTTTTATTCCTCTGATCTTAATTTGTATTCTGCTTTTATTAATTTGCAGAGTAATTCCCACAACCCTCATGCCAAGAGAGGTATTTAATTTCTTAATTATGTATTTATTTTAAATCCTTTAATTACTGTTAAGTGAAGGTATTAAAATAAATAATTATTTTATAATCTTAGATCACAGGAGAGTCAGTGGGAGAAATAAGAGCTGTATCAAGCATGCACCAACGCAAAGCAGAAATGGCTCGCCAAGCTGATGCATTCATTGCCTTGCCAGGTACCAAATTCTGCATCGTGACAATGTCTCAAATTAATCACACTTTCATTAATTTCTTAAATCAATTACGCACTTTGTTTACTTATTTCACGTGATAGTGTCACAGTGCATTCGATCAAGCACTTCCGAAATAAACCATCCATATGTTAATGTTGATTACAGGTGGCTATGGGACCTTGGAAGAACTGTTGGAAATGATCACTTGGGCACAGTTGGGAATCCATGATAAGCCGGTAATTAATAATTCAGCTTTGGTCCCTGTAAATTAAATAGGACTAATTAAAATTAGAGGTTGATTAGTTAACAAAGTTAATTATTTTGGATGATGCAGGTGGGGTTGTTAAATGTGGATGGATACTACAACTCACTGCTATCGTTCATAGACAAGGCTGTGGACGAAGGTTTCATTGACCTTGCAGCTCGTCATATTATTGTCTCTGCCGAAACTCCCTGCGAACTCATGTGCAAACTAGAGGTACATTTTTGTAATTGTCAAGACTAAAAGATTCCTTCGTCTTTTAACATTTACGAACATTCAGAGTTGACACATATTTGACTGTTAAATTTGATTCAACGGCTTAAACTAAATGCCCGAAAGACGGTTTGGTTTTGGTTTTGATGTAACAGTCAAGTATGTTGCCAACTTGCCATTGAGTACGTGTAGGTACAGGTACCTGAGAAAAAAGTGCTAAATGATGAGGACTCATGAGATCTGAGCCGTCCATTTTGATGACATGATGCTGATAGGGGTTTTGATGTTGATTGACCTGCAGGAATATGCTCCAGAGCATTCCGGGCTGAGTTGGGAGATGGAGCAACAACTGGAATACAAGGCAAAGTCAGACATTGCTCGTTGACCAGAACAGGATCTATCATATCGTCGTGGAGGATTAATGACCGTTAGATTAATTCACCGATTTATTTTCTGAAAAATACACAGAATTATGTAAAAGCTGTCAACCATTGGTAGATGTGAGCTCCAATAGAAAAGTGCCAACAACACAGTTGTTTTACATACCTGTGGATCATGCTTTTGGATTTCATTTTTTCTTCTTTTTTTTTTTAATAATTTTTTTGAGAATTATTTATTATTTATGCTAATTAGAGTCTGACCTGGGTCACAATACCTGCGATTTGATCACTAGTTCTTCATGTCAGCGATTCATGATGTTTGTATATTCTATCGATTCAGTTCGTATATAGTTTCAAAAAATTGATTGGCTGTTGCAAGTTGTTTTTATGAAAGAAAGGACTGAGTGGTGTGAGGAGGAACATTATGCAAAGATTACCAAGAAAAAGGTGACATAAAGTACGGGTTTTGTGTTACTTATTCATTTGTTGTAATATTACGTGAATACGATATAATTGAAATGTAACAAATTTGATGTTTAGTTGTAGTAAATGGAAGAAAGGAGGTTAGAACCAGATTCAAAACACGAGTGAACTAGGAACACCTCAAGGTTCAAGACGAAAATCAATTTTTGTGTTGCAATGGAAGTAGATTAGTAATACCATGAAGTGATATTTCTCAAACCAAATGAGAGGAAAGATATTTTTTATCATCAATTCAGCACGTAATTATGCTCTTATTAGAGGAGTGGTTCACTTTTTAAATGCATGACAAACATTAATTGGCCAAACAACAGTATTACAACTATGACTTGATTGTAAGAGAGAATCGGACGTGAACTTAGAATTCTTTTAGCATTGGATTGAATGTTTATCTAAATTCACTATTTGTTCCTCATTACATTGAATCGAACCAATGCTATTTATATTTTCTTACTTTTTATTTAGAGTATTGCTATTTACACATTTCTTTTTATCTTTTAAATATCAATCAAATGAACAAAAAAAAAAATCAAATAACAAAAATTAATAAAAGTAAAAATGGATGTAAATAACACCGCATTTATCTTATTATCTGAGCGAGTGGTTCGAAGAGTCTTTGGACTAGGACTGGAGATTATTTTTGGGTGGTGGTTTGGTTGGTGACAAGGCTAGGTTGTTCATCACGCAAAGTAGTGGACATGACACCTGTCATTGACTGTACCAATTACAAACTGTCTAGAGTGCGAAAGCTATGGTGGAAAATTAAGTGGCCCTCTCTTTCCTTGGTGCTATGTTGTTGTCGATGAGATCAGAGAGTAGGGACTATGTACTTGTGATAATACATGTCGGTATGGCATCTTCACAAACGAGAACAACTTTCATGCAACGACGATCCCGTTACTTTGTAAGAGCTTATGTGGGTATTGCATCTTATTCGACTTGGCAAGAAAGAATAGCCTATCAGCAAGGATCTCATCACTTACGAGATAAAATATGTGGGTGTTGCATCTTGTTAAACTTAAAAAGCGAGAATTTTCATTCAACGAGAATTTTGTTACGTGTGAGATAAAAAAAACATTACATTATTTAACAATGCGTAAGTGACGTGAGATACCGTCACAATAACTTGCGAGCAAAGTAAAAAAGCAGTTGATTGAGACCCAAAAGAGAGAAGTAGGAGTACGGAACTCCTTTGAGTTTTGATGGTTGTCGAAGCTGCATGACCACTTTGTGTGGTTGATTTCCATATATGGATAGACATCAAATGGTGGTGTCATGCGAGTCTACAAATCCTGTAGAACAACGCAATTCCGTTCTGTTGTGGATAATGCACGACCGCATCAGTCAGTAGTTGTCGCTCTCAACTTTAACCTTTTTCTTGGAGCGAGAAAACTAGGAAATCCAAATCATGTCTCACTTCCCATCCGAAACATGAACAATTACATGCACTAATATTGAACGACAACAACGTCATTTTAACCCAAAACTTTATGGAATCCACATAATATAAGTGATGTATTAGTCTCCTATTCAAGATGATCGTTTTGACCTTTTCGAGTAGTAATTTTTTACATTCTCGTTCTCTTCTTTATACTATTATGTTTTTCATTTATTTATTTATGTATTTATTCAATTTAAGAGTAGAAAACGAGATTCTTAAAAATAAATTAAAAAATGCTAGAAAACGAGTGTAGAGGAGAAAACTTGAATTTTCAAGGCATTCCACAAAGTTGAACCACAAAAGCTCTAAACTTTACGCAACAATAGGCCAATTGACTAAAACAGTGTACCACACAAATTCAAATCTTCTCCCTCCTAAATTAGGGTAGATATTAGTCCTCTCTGGATCTGCGTCTGGAGGTGACAGACCAGAGAATTCGAACAGTTCAAGAGAGTGAGAAAAAGATCAAGATCGTTCAAGGGCTTGGTTTTGTATGAAGGTGGGCCAGTGAGATGGGCTGATGATAGCCGCAAGATTTAAATTGAGTAATCCAAATTCTCTGGTCCATTGGCTCCGAACACAAGATCTGGTGAGGATCTGAAATGGAAACCAAATACGTACTACCGCATTACATCACTAAATTGTGTATAGAAACAGTCCCCAGGGCATGCATACAAACAGGTACAGAGCAATATATATAATACAAACAAATGTAATCAGTTATCTAGGACTCTCTAGGTGAAGGATTTAACTGCTGAAGAGGTTGTCACCAAACTTGACAGAAGGCCAACAATGACGGCACTGTTGTATGTGCTCGGCTCCCCTTGCTTCGAGTTGTTCCGGTCATCAATGTATGTTTCGTTTAGGAATGGCCCGCCGACAAGTGCTCCAACGGCTATATTAGGGTTGGGTTCAGTTGAGTTAAGGTACTTGAATCCATCTTTGCAGCCAGTCTTCTGATTAGCCGGGATAGAAGCTCCTCTGTGGTGTACGTATTCGGGATATTTATCCCCGTACCCGACAAGAAAGCTCATTTTCATAGGATTGTCGCCCAAGACATAATCCGCCTATAAAATTCGAAACACATTAGGAAGGAATACACGTTTATGACGAGTTACGGCTGTTTGTTGCTAACACCTGTGCATATATGCAGAATGTACTTGAGACACATCAGAAAGCATACCTGAGATCTAACAAATTTCCGAATATCCGATGGCTTATAGGTATCTCCATCGCACTCTAGTTTTGTGGAGCGAGATGTAAGCATGTAGTCACTGTAAAGAGCAGCTAGGAAAGCAGCAGCAACCGGATGCTGCAGAGCATTCCATTCACTGACCCAGATCAGACCATCTGCAATGTGGACACCATGATAGTAAGAGAAGGAGAATGAGAGATATGGAAAAAAGAACTGATAAATCAACTCAAATTGGACTACGAGCATATGCAAACCAGCCTAGGAGATATGAGTGTGGTGCATAAAGCTAAAAGGATACAAAAGAAAATAACATTTCCAACTGTGGACACATGATAGCTTGAAAATATCTGAAACCGTATGCATTTTGGTGTTTAAAGCTTCACGTTTGCCTAGTATAAATACACTATCTTCTACCTAATAGGAAGCAATTGTGTTGGTCCTCCCTAGTTGTTTTGAAGTGCAAATCAGTTATTATGAATGGTGGAGGAGTTAGTCTACAACGGAGGCTGTTAGATTGGTGAGTGTTTATAATATTATCAGTAACATCTAGATTAATTGCTGCATTAGAATGTAGAAGAAGCGTTGATATAGTTTTGGAGAACTAATCTCGATGCAGGGTAGCAGGAGCAAGGATTTTGATTTAACTTGAAGAAGAAAAGATATGCATGATAATCCATGTAATATGACAATAGTGAAGAAGATTACTGTCTGTTCTGCTCTTCGTGGCTGTTGGCGAGCTTGGCAGGAGGCCACATATAACAGCCTCAGCTGTTTTCCTGTACTTTTGAAGGCCGGAATTGTCTGAGGTGTCCTTCCCATCAAAGAAGGTCAACCTTGAAAGCAAAACCTGCATGAAAATTGCCGAGTTATTGAAAATACTGAAAGACGAAGTTTAATCAAGTATAATGGTAACTTATCTTGCAAATGGAAGTCCTACAAATATAGCTATAATAATCCAGGAAGAGTAACACATTATACGTTTCTCGGGTGAGTTGCATTTTACTGTGGCATTTGACAGATTAAAACAAAGAAAGGATTGTTCTCAACATACCTGGGTTCCTGCAAGCTTGTTATCCCAACTGAACCATGTCGGTTTACCAAATTGAGCAAACTCATCTCCATTCTCCCCTGTGACGTAATCAAGGTATTCCTTATCCCCAGTTGCATGGTAAAGCCAGGCTGCTGCCCACAAAAGCTCGTCTCCATATCCCGTTGAATTGTAAAATTGCTGGACCTCAGGGATGCTTTCACTGTAAGAACCTCTGTTTTTGTCAGCAAAAGTAAATAACTGTTTGGCGTGCGTGAGAAGCGTATCTGAATATTTGGCATCACTTTTCTTGAAGACCAGAGACGCTGAAGCCATAGCTGCTGCAGTTTCAGCTGCAACCTCCGTTCCTGGAGAGGATGTGTTAACCTGTGTGACTGGCCTACTCTCGGTCATGTCTTCCGGCCTATACCAACATGCATGGTCCTTTTTAGGGTCACCTACCTGCCCCAGAATATGAATTGACAAGTAAGTAACACTTCATAAGCATTGCAATTTGCATGTAATGAAAATGGTTCATCATTACACCACCTATCATCCCACACAGTGCTCTATAAAAGTTTAGAGCATATTCAAACCAATTACCCTTCCGAAAATCAACTGTTAGCCTAGAAATCAGTATCACAATACAATGCTGATTTATACAAACCTGAACGTAGAGCACATTGTCCTTGGGATGAGCATTGACAAGGAAGTCAGTGATCCACTTGAGAGAGGCTTGAGCAGTATGTAACTGATTCACCGCATCCATCTGATCACCATACTCAAGAATCGCCCACGACAACACTGTGGCGGTATACGCCATTGGAAAACCAAACTTCATGTGATCCCCAGCATCATACATTCCCTTGGACAAATCCAACTTTGCATCACTTCCATCTTTCAGACCCGAATCCCCTCTCCACGATATCTTGTTATCGACCAACTGACCAGCTACACATGACAACCACCCACAAAATAAAAAACAAAACACAGATCAAGCACTTCACAACACTTAGCAAACTGGGTTTTGGGTAATACGAATCATGCGAATCACCTGAATAGTTACTAAGTAAATTAATACATCGAGAACTCGCAAATTCGCAATGGAAAAGATGAAAAACAAAGATCGAACCTTTATATCAATTTTGGAAAGATCAAACATTTATACCAATTTAGCAAAAGATCAAAGATCTATACCAATTTAGCATCTGGGTTTTAGGTAAACTACTAATGTGAATCCACTGAGCAATTTACTAAGGAAATTAATGCATCAAAACTTCGCAACAAAGACGAAGAAGAACAAAAGAAAGATCAAACATTTATACCAATTGAGCAACTGGATAGTTACCTGGGAAATTATACATTTAAAATCCGCAATGTAAAGCAAGAAAAACAGCAAAACAAAGATCAAACACTTGCAATTTTAGTAATTGGGGCATTGGGAAATGCTAACAAAGTTAATCAATTGAGCATTTAGCAAAGAACTTGAACACATTGCAAATGTAGAGAGAGAGAGAGAGGGTACATTTCTGGACGTCGAAGAATTGGACGGCGAGTTTGAGAGCGTCGGAGTATTTCTGGGTAATGGCGCCGGGAGGCCCGGGAACCGCACTGTCGTCGCCGCCGGAGTTTTTCTTTACTTTCTTGACGACGGCGAGAACGACGGCGCCGACAACGAGGCCGAGGATCGCGAGCACCAGCAGCCACGCCCACCAACCCTTGCACCTCGATTTAGCTCCCATTTTTCAGGACCAACCAAAACCACAAGAGGCAGGCAAAAAGTAGTCCAAGTAGAGATCTGTCTTAGCACATTGTGACAAGACAAACAAACATTAATCGAGGTTTTGGAGGAGATTAAGTGACGATTGGTGCTCCCTCTCGGATCCGAACTCAGATGTTTGTTTTTTTTATGTTCGTCGTTGGACACGGTCTACTGCACCGACAACCGTGACGAGGTTGATTTGCGGCCTTATGCTTTTATTTTGTCTTTTTATATTAGCGCAACATAAAATGTTGAAAGGATCTCATATTAAAATTTAATTTTAAATAATTTATTTATCAAAATTCTAGTTGTTATTTTTTTGTCTAAATGAAAAGCTTTATAAGATTTGAGAAATGTAGGGTGTATAGAAAATATGAAATGCATGTAAAAAATGTAAGGTGTATATTAAGAATGTGGGGTGCGAGGATATTATGAGGAAGTATGTGGGGTTGAAAAAACAAATGTAAAGAGTATTAAATACGTGAGATTTATCCAATAATTTGTAGGATATTAATATAATAAGCTTTTATTTTTTATTTTTTATTTTCGTTTATTGGAGTTTGGTACTTTGGTTTGCTGTTTGGGCTAAATATTGTCAAATGACGGAACTAGCCCTCGTGCGGGCTGGCAAAACGAACGGGCAGATCTGCAGTAGGACGATGTCAGAGATGCGAAGAGTTCGTTTTGGCCGTTGGATATTTGGGAGGGAAAGATGATATTAACCGTTCAACTGACCACCGACAGGAAGGTAAAAGAAATTGACCGTGGATCTTAAAACCCTGGTCGTTGGCCCTGGCTTCTCTGCCATTCCACTTTCAATACACTTTAATTCTTTTTTATTTGTACGGTTACAATTAAGTTACGTTAATATTTTATATTATTATTACTTTTCATCTTATTATTTTTATAAAAAAATTAATATAAAATGTTAACGTAACTTAACTGTGATCGTACAAAATAAAATGGAATGATAATGTATGGCATGGGAGGGCAGAGAAGCCGGTCCCTGGTTGTTACTTGTAGATGTGGTAAAACGAATTGAAAGTGGACCAATTTCTGGTGCGGAATGTGCGGCTGACGATC
The DNA here is from genome assembly GCF_916048215.2 of Malus sylvestris. Lineage (NCBI taxonomy): Eukaryota > Viridiplantae > Streptophyta > Magnoliopsida > Rosales > Rosaceae > Malus > Malus sylvestris. The sequence goes on along the minus strand of NC_062267.1, from coordinate 1,098,270 downwards.
CTGCTTCGGTTAGAGCGTTGTGTCTGATTAAAAATTTGACATCTGTATTTCCATAAAGGGATGCGCTAGCGACCAAAAGATAGATCCCGCCGAGAGTTCGCGTATTTTAGATGCAGAAGATTTGATCTTTTAATCACGTAACTTTTCAACTCCGTGTTAAATTTTAGCTGGATCCCACATCTAAAACAAAACAAAAAAATACTAATGTTCAGTAATCATGTTTTGAAATGTAAGACCATCTCCAAAGAAAATATCAAATTATAACGGTCAAATTGTAATTAATTAGCTGATGTGGGAATATGAAGTTTTATGTCAAATTTTGTATTTTTCCAACCGAATTGTCAAATGTTATTTTTCTTATTAAAATAGAGCTTTAAATGGTTACAATTATTTTAAAAAAAATGTTGAAACAAAATTTTTATTGATTGAAATGTTAGTGGAATAAGAAACCCACCATTAAAATAAAAAGAAAACTAATGAAAATGCCTTGAAAACTTTTGAGTTTTAACGATAAAGACAAAATAAAGGGTAAAATGAATAGTATCATGATTGACTTTTTAGTGTAAAAATGTGGTTTTTCGTTAAAGTAAGCAATAATGAGGGCTTTTCGTTACAATTCCCTAAAATCAATTAAAAATAAATGTGCATTGATGTCAAATTTAACTCCTAATCACAAAACCTTCGAATTCAGTCAATAAATAATATTTCGGTTGAAAATATTTTTGATGTCAAATATGCACAATGGTATTTAACCTAGGATTTTAACATTTGTTATGGAGATGCTCTAAATTTAAAAGTGGAACGTGACTCATGAGAAATATGTAATGTCGGTGTCAAATATGCCACCGTCATCGTTGACATATAACTTAAAAATTAAAATTAAAATTAAATTAAATTTGTGTGTTAATTCCTCTCCTGTGTAGCTGAGACGCACACTCTCCGGCGGCGGCATCCCGGACGACGCAGGTAACCTCTCCACAGTCTTCAAAGCATTTTGCGTTCTGGTTGTTCTCTCCCGATTAATATTTACTGAATTCCCCCAATTCTTTTAATTTTGATGTGAATTTGCATAATACGTAGAATCAGGTTGTGTGGGAAAGAACTGTTTTTTTGTGTTTAGTTTTTGATATTATAATTAGGGTTTTATGATCTTTAATTCCTGTGTGGGGGTTTGTAATTGTTGGTTTTAGGGTTTTAATCCGCGGCCGTTGCTGGATTAGGGTTTTATTCCGCGGCCATTCTGGTCTGGTTGAATCTAGGGTTTAGGGAATTTTAATTTTTACTCGAGGCGTATAATTCCACTCATTTCAATGCTATTTGTGAAATTTGTAGTGTGAAAATGATGATTTATGCTCGGTTTAGGGTTTTGGGTTTTGGGATGGCGTTCTAAGCGGAATTTTATCGATTTTCAGATGCAAGTTTCGTGGCTTGTAGATGGATAATGAAGTTAGTCGTCGTCAGCCTAACCAAGAACGTTCGAGGACTCGGTGGACAGCGTCCCTCGATAAGACATTCGCAGACTTAGTTGTGAAGCAGATTCAGTTGGGAAACAGACCGAACAATGTGTTCGACAAGAAAACCTGGAACATTATTCGCGATGAGTTCAATAAGCAAACGGATCTCAACTTCAACAACAATCAGTTGAGGAAGCACTTGGATGTTCTGAGGACGCGGTTTTACAACCTCAAGTCGGCTTATGATCAAACGAATGACTTCGCTCTGGATGATTCTTGCTGTATCGAGTTTGAGCATCTGTGGGAGGACCTCGGGGTGCAGACTAAACCTGAGACGATTAAAGTCAAGGACTGTCCGATATATGATCAGCTGTGCACGATATTCGCAGACTCTGCAGCCGATGGGAAGTATGCTCAGTCTAGTCACTACGAGGGGTCGGACAAGTCTGCCGGAATAGACAGTGCGGGTTTGATTTCCTGTCCCGACAGTGAAGCCCCCCATTCTGAAATCCCATCATCCTCAGAGCCTGTGCAAGGCAAAGCGTCAACAGCAGAAAAGGTGGGCAAGGTTATAGCGGATAGGAAAAGGAAACGTCCATCTGAGGCAGAGTATTCCGCGGGTCAAAGCAGAAGGGATCAAGAAATATGTGATACAATGGCACAAGCCCTTTCGGAGATGATTGCTGCATCAAAGTTGAGGAGAGCGGCAGCAATGCCTAGCGATGACAGATTTTCCATTACCAGTTGTATCAGAGCACTGGATGAGATACAAGGCATTGACGAAGAACTCTACTTTCCCGCTCTAGACCTGTTCGAGGACCCTAATTTGAGAGAGACATTCATCTGTTTGAAAGGCGATCAGATAAGGTCAACTTGGTTGCGAGGGAAGTGCAGTAAAAGTACGCATGGTTAGAGGTTAGGGACGAAGTTTGGCTTGACACTAGAGGATGAACTTTTGGTTAGAGATTTAGGATGAATTCATAGCACATGTTCATAATATGGCTTTTCTGTTAGTGAAAGTTTATAAACACCGAGCCCCAGAAAGTATTCATCTCGCATTATCAATGAAATCAAACAAGCATTCATCGTTGTTCGATTAGCAAAGTCTCAATGTTATTCATCTCTAAATAAGTACCCAAACAATGAGGAATGATCACGATAAATATAATTTGCTCAAAATTGGAGACAGGTGAAATTAATACAGCAGGTAATGCCTTACAGCAACTCGACCAAACTCGACCCACAAAATTAATCGGATTGTGCAGCATGACTTGGGATCAGCTAACCGGCAGCAATTTGGCGTTCACAGCAACCCATCTTCCTATCTCTCTTGAAAGCCAAGTTCCTCTGCTGTCTCTGCTGCATATACAACAGTTCACCGTAGAAAAGTGGATCAGCCAAAGTCCGTCCTATCAGCGTTATAATCAAACAGTGCCAGGATTATTCTCTTCTGAATGTCTGTAAAAATCCAGCATTTCTTCTTCCACTGGATGAGTTTTGCCTGCTATAACAAGGCAATGGAGAGGTGCCCCAAAATCAACCGACCGCAGTTGCCTCATCGTACCAGAAACGATCTTCTGATCCTCACTTCCCAGCCGAGCAAGCCCAACACACATCGTGTCTTCATTATATGCTGCAACGTAATGCACAAATCAAACATATAGCAATGGTTTTATCGTGTAGAGGCCAGACAACAGATAACACTCATGTTCGAAAGTAAAGATTTGAAAAAATGGCATGGTTACCAGAATCTCCTCGATTGTGCTCAACCTCGAGAAGCTGCTCAATTGCAGTGTTTATCGACATATATCTAGGCGGTTCATACTGCTTCTTTCCTCTGAAAGGGAGGCAAGTAACAGTAGTAAGCCTATGCAGTTGCAGAAGCACAAAAAACACGAAAACTATGCACACAGTAAATTCTTCGAAGCTGAAATTAAAGAAGAGGCAGTCGATTATTTGACTAGAGACCTGCACAACGATTCCAGAGTTGGTTCCTTCACGCGTATATCTACAGCCAAAATAACTTCGCTATAGTAGCTTGACCAACGTGAAAGTGGAACAAGTGCATGCCCCATACACGAAATTGAATATTAGAGTATAAATCTCATATCGGTATGAGGCTTCCAGTCGAATATCTGACTCCGCCTATCACTTTATTCTGCTTCCATCATCTCTTTCAAGAAGCCAACTTGGGATGAGAGTGTATAGTAAGATAAGCATCAGCGGTGTCACTTTTTAAGCAAGTATCTAGAACTCAACCCAACAAGCATAGCGAATGCAGCCCAAGCGCACGATTTTTCTGAATCTTCTCATAAAAGCTATCCGGCCTCCATGTATTGCTGAAGAATGGTATCGAAACTGTCTCTCCGTAGTGGTAGAGTTGTAATCCACAGGCTCCAACTGCATTCATCACCGACGCATTGTGCACCACCTTGACATCAATCCCCAACTTCTTGGCTCGAACCACAATATCAGTGTGTGTCGTAGCTCTGCGTTACAGATCGAATTACGCAAGGAAAAAGCTCAATTGATCAACATAAGTCGTTATTATTTCAATCATAATTCCAACATTCTTGGGAACTAAATTTAAATTGCTTCCTCAAATCCTGCTCAAAACAAATTGCTACACCATACAAGATTTTACCAGTTGAACAGATAGAGAGAGAGAGGACATACCCAAAAGGATCGCCGACGACAAGGAAAGCGACGTCGGAAGCAGCAGCAGCAGTTAGAATTTGATCGGCCCTTTCCTCCACAGTTTCTCTATCTGCAAGTGTCACTGGCTTTCCGTACAGTTTTTCCTGCACATTGACAATGTTCAAACTTTTTGAAAAATTAAGCAAGTTTTGCAAGCAATTGGAGAGAGAGAGAGAGAGAGAGATAGAGTACGAGAGTGGAGAGGCCGTCGGAGGAGATGCCGAAGGAGAGGAGGGAAGTGTAGGCTTCGATGAAAATCTTGTCGCATTTCTTCACAGCCTCTAATCCTCTCAGAGTTATGTCCTTCTCGTCCCCCAATCCCAGTCCTACAATGTACAACATCTCTCCCTCTCCCTCTCTCTCCACTCTCTCTCTCTCTCTCTCTCTCTCTCTCTCTCTCTCTCTCTCTCTAGCTGGTTTGTAAGTCTGGAACCCTGCAAAAACCCTAGTTGGAACTTGGAAGCCAGGTGCTGCCAAGTCAATCCGACGTCGTTCTCTCTCTATACCCAGAGGCGGCCAGAGAGGAAGACAGGCCGATTCAACAGTTTATTAATCGGAGTTTTAACCAGATACTGATGTACTGTTTACTTTAAACGAAAAATCATATTTTTATATTTTTCTGGTACTACTTTCTGCACATTTATTTATCATTTTTCATTAAAACCAAAGGTTTATTTAGATTTTTCTTTACGTTTCCTTTTATTAATATCAACGTTTTAACGAAAGCCCAACTTAGTTTTTTTTTTCTTCTCTTGTCCGACAGTAATCTTTATTAATTAATGAAACCCTCTTTGTCAACCAAAAGATGATGAAAAGACTACTTAGTTTTTTATCACACAAAAAAAAATGATGGGCAATAGTGTAATTTCACAAGTTCAAATTTTACTTTTTTTATTGAAGCGTTACCTATAGGTGATGCTAAAGTACCTCCAATATTAAATAATAATAAATAAATAAAACCAATAACAAAAACGTCCAACTACCCCACGTTCCCTCTCTCTCCCTCTCTCCTTCTCATTTTCTTAAAAAATGTGTTCATACACATGAATTGTGTAAGCAAATGCTAGTTTACTCTAAACTAAATGAAATTATGGAGAGAGGATTTGAATGTTGATGCATAAGAGAAGCACGTCCGCTCTAGTAAGTGCGACTACATTTATGCTTCACAATTGTGAATTTTACGATTGGTAATTGTATGCAAAGGTGAATTAAACCAATTAGTTAATGTTAAATTCAGATCCCCTTTCATCGAAATTCAAACTCCGTTCCTAATAGATTAGTATAGTTTAGAATACCGCTTTCGACAAAATAGGTCCTCGTATCTTTGTTTGCGTACTCTTGTACAGAGAAGAATGAAGAAAATGAAAATCATGAAAAACAACAAACACAAGTAAGAGAAAGAATCGAATATCCCAGCAGACCTCGATCAGTCATCGTCTTTGAACTCTCTGTTCCAACACAAAATATACACGAATGAGTTTAGGTTCATGCATAACTGATCGATCGAATACGACCCGAATATATGAATCATGGTACCTGCGATCAAGGTACCGAGGTTGAATCCCGGAACCCTGACACGTTGTGCACGTAAACGAACCGACCCCTTCGCAGTTGATGCAGTTGGACACCTCTTTCTCGCCCCCGCCAAGCTCTACTGTCACCGTCCCACTCCCCGTGCAGAATCTGCATTTTTCTGAGACACACAACGACGTACGGTCGTCCAGTTTCATCAGTTGACACTGACAGAGACTTAAACAGCACGACACATGAGTACCGGAACTACGAGTTGTTGACACATGAGTATCTAATTCAAACACCGATATTGTTTCAAACTTGAGCACGTGTGCAGTTCGGGTTTTTTCTTTTTCAATAAGGTCTCGATGCAATTAGTACTGAAACCGCGTAAAATAAGTTGTGATTTATTTTGTAAGATTTCCGAAGCGAGACTTTGCATGCTTCACCAAAAAATATAGCTGCAAGTAAATTAGTTTGCTAATTACTTACGAGCGCCAGTTCCGTTGCAGGGGAAGCATGGCTGAGTGTTGTCTCTCTTAGCCTGCAGTTAGCATTACTAATGTTAAATTAATTATCTACAAACTACTTAATTAATCGTATTTAGATACCGAATCAAAAGGACTCACAGCGCTGTCGATCTGTGTTTCGTAGAAAACCGGAATGCCAATCCCAACCGCAACACTCGCAAACCCTACTGAGATTGCCACTACCTGGAAATTCATGCTTATGTCAGATTCCAAAACAAAACCCTTCGAAATCGAGATTTTGGAAGGAAAAGGAGCGGGGAAAGAACGGAAACCGTGTTTTGATCGAGATCAATGGCTCTGATGCCTGGATGCGACTTTGGCGACCGTTGATTTCCTGCAAACTTGTGGGGCACGCGTAAGGAAGAAGGGGAGGTGGAGAGCTTGAGGGGGCAAGAGAGGAAGGGAGAGTGGAGGCGGGGGAGTGACGGTGCTTGCGGCATTTCCACGTCAATTTTCTGGCGAATGCGGAGCGATGGTGGAGTTTGGATATGTGGGGTTGGCAGTTGCCTCTAGTTTCAGCCACCAAACAGTTGAAAGCTTTTCCTATCACAAACTCAACGTTCCTCCTACGTGGCTCCCTAGTTATAAAAAAAACCAAAAAACACAAAACTAAAAGAAAATTCTTTGGAATTTGAATAAGTTGTATGGAAGCTCAATACCATTTAGATGCGTCCAACCCATCTAAATCGTGAGAGAAAAATTTCAGTAGGGCAGTCTGATCACGTGATTAGTCATATCATTCTTAATAAAGAGAAAAACTTATGTCTAATCGATTGTATATGGCCTGAACAGAATCGGGTGGTACCATGGGTAAGAACAGGACAAAGGGCAATACCCAGGGTCTTGTTTTGTGTGTGACGGGTGAACCTTCAAATTCACCCTCAAATAAGAGAGTTTTTTTAATCGTGAGAAGAAAATTCGGTAGGACAGTCTAATCACGTGATTGGTCAGATCATTCTTACAAAGAAGAAAAAACTTATGTCCATTCAATTGCATATATGTCTTAAACAAAATCGAGTGGTACCATGGGTAAGAGCTGGACAAAAGGCAACACATGGGGGTCTTGTTCTGTGTTTGACGAGTGAACCTTAAAATTTGCCCTCATATAAGGGGCATATTTTTCAATGTGCCAGGAACACAGCTTGGTGTACAAAGTGTAATAAGACAATTGATTAGAAACTTGAAAAAAAAATCCAATCAATTGTATTATGACACTTGATGTATCGAGTTATATTTTCGGCACATTGAAAATTTTCTCCACATAAGGAGGACTCCTCGTGTGTTTGTGTACCATCCAACCCTAGGTGCCACTGTACTGAACATTTTCACACGACACCGCATTGTTAGATTGAAATACCGTCATTTTGACATCCCGAGTGCAATTGAAGCAATATGCGAGTTTGATGTTTGAACTGCCCTGTGAAACATCAGACCGGTCCACGGTCCAGCGACCAAAAAACGAATGAAATAGAAAGCAGAGGATGCCAAATTTACATCACGGTTACAGCAACAATTCAAAGAACCATCGTTGTCCACCTACGCAAATCTAAAAATGTGAAATTTCAACGGTTTCCTCCAGAGCGTGCTTTCCTCAACTTTCCACGCGTGGCCCGAATGGTTTCCTCCATGACCGTCTCTTTCGGGGGAGGATTTGTCTCTTCAGGTGCCGAAGAGGATGGTGCTGCGTCAGTCTGCGTCGTTGCAGCCTCTTCAGTTGGGGTGGTTTGGCTACATGATTCAGATGCAGCTGCTGTTGCTGTGGCTTTTTGAGTAATTGAACCTGCCGTTTGAGGGGCAGGTTTAGGCTTTGGTGATGGTGCTAAGGCTTCCACTATCTCCTTTTGGTCCTTGCTTGAAGAAGTACTGGAAGTGGGAGACGGCGGTTCCTCTGGTTGTGATTGCGTACTTGCAGCAGGCTGGCGATTTGGAGGTGGTGTGGTGGGTTGGCGAGCAGCAGGGGGTGGGCGCCTAACACCTTGTTGTGGCTGCAATTTCAAGAGTAACTTTTTCAGCAGAGGCAAAAACCTTGTTATAATTTTTTCCTTGATGAGCGGTTCCACATTGTATAGCGCAGTACGGCCTATATGGTAATAATAAACAATAAATATCGTGCAATGAAGGCGAGATGCACGCACGCATACCGGAATGCAGGGTACAAAAGAGATGCGACGTACAATCAATAACTCATGAAACAACAAAGCATTACTTTCAAGCCGGTATCAACCTCCCCAAGGCATGAACGATCATCTGTAACTAAATGAAGAAATATATATAAACACACACACAATATCCCGAAGTTCAAACAAAATAACCTTGAACAAGTACTTGAAAGGACTAATTTAAAGACAAGATGGTGAAAAGGCAAAAGCCTAGAATTAAAATGCCAACATAACAATTCAACATGCACAAAAAAATCAACATCTGGATGATAAAAGGACAATAACGTTTTGATAACTTGCTCCAACTGACTGGGTGGCCAGAGATGTTGCAATCAATAATGATGGGACATAATGGTAAAACTGAAAACACCAAGTCCAAATCATGTCATCGTACCTGAGCAGGGCGAGGCCTTGGTGTCGATTGTGCAGCAACATACTGCAAGATATCAAATATTCTCGTCTGACCATAGCTTGCAGCTCTTTGCCAATACACAATGGCCATGTCACCAGCTCTAGTTTTTAGTTCCAACAAGTTCCTATCAATTTCATTTTCATGCTTCGCAAGATATGGTCTAAAGAAGGAATCATACACATAGGTCGTTCCCTGCAACACAGAGATAGTTGTGTGAGTATAAGGAAAGTTATACTGATAAACAAACAATTAAATAAGCTAATAATCTCAGTCCAAAATCCCTTACGGAATCCTGTACCTTTGTTTTCGGAAACCACAGATATATAATGAAGAGCAACTTAGCTTCGCTATACATGGGAACCCTGCACGAAACAAACAAACAACAACAAAAAAAAAAAAAAAAAAGAATGAGACAACGAAGTGGCACAAAATAAGCATATTTGAAATCTCGCAACATCCAAACACAAATCCCCTACCAGGAAACAAAAGCATCACCAACTCTCTCACATACAGTCAAAACAGCCACCAAAATCCTGAAATTCAAGCATGAAAAGCGGGTCATCGCTACAAATCACAAGGACAAATAGATAACTATCTTAGACACAAGACGCAGTTGATACCAATACTGGCACCAAAAGCGAAGCTGCTCAATCTCCGGCTTATTCTTTTCAACAGTTTTGTAGCACTCATAAGCTGGATAAGCATAGCCAAGAGCCATCCTGTCAAGTGCCAACATGGAAAACGGGGAAGGTCAGAATTTGACAATAATCAAACGTCCTTTGAAACGCAACCAGAAAGCGAGGGTCAATCATTCACATACACAAGTGTTCTGGTAAGAAAGGATCCTATCATCTTTTGCGTACCTGCCCATACACGAAAATAACCGCTTGGTCATACACGAAAAGAAACATAAAATAGCTCACTTCAATACCAAACAACTCCCGATTTTTCGAGATACAACATTTCAATTTTCGGATATACTTCTTGAACTTTAGCAGCAGAACAGGATGAATTTGTTTTCGATCAACATAACCATTCAACAAATTAAGAGCAGAACAAAATCACAATAGGTAAAGCTGATACAATATTCAGAAATGTTGATCTTCAAGCACATTGTTTTCGCTTCGGTTTCGAGGAATTTGTCAAGTATTTGACCTGAATATATTCTAAATCCCTGGAAACCAAAACGAAAATGTATGTGAGCTCAGTTGAACTTGAGCTTGGATTTGAATTTGGGATTAGCAAAATCCGAAATTCAAATTCTTCAAATTCAAATTCAACTGAGCTAAGTGAACGATCAGATTTGTAAGAACAGCCACTGAAGCATACGATTACACCGCACAGAAATTAAAACTTCTTAACATTTGGAGACAACATACGCATTACAAGAACTAAAAGCAAAAAAATTAAGAAAAAAAGGCAAAAAAAAAAACAATTTAATTTCCTAAATTGAAATTATGAATGCAATAATCTGATGCTGATAAGAATCCAGATATCATCCAATCTCATTTTTCATGAAATAAAATCGGTTCACGAAAATATTCAAAAAATAAACAGTAACAATTAGAGTTTTAGAGAGAGAGAGAGAGAACCGCTCGAAGACTAATTTGAAATTTGAACGGAATCAGCGGATTGAAAGAAGGCACTGAGCAGTGAGAGAGTTAACAGAAAACTCGAATCGCCGGACAGGTCGGAGATCGCCGTCGCGGGAGAACGGCGCCGATGAAAGGCTCGAAGAACCGTTACGGTGTCGGCGGCGTAATAGACTGAGAAGGAGAGAGAGAGAGAGAGAGGTGTTTGTGCCGTTTAAATTACCATATCTTATGTTTCGTTGGTTTTGCTTTTGCTCCTTTGGCGTCGGATTTGATATAGCGGTGAGTCTTTGCCTTTCGGTTCCGTCATCACGGAGAGCCGGTTCGCTGTGTGCGTGTGTATATTGTTACCAACGCCACGCGATACGCACTAGGGCTTTAATCACCGTTAAGGTTGAAACTCACGGCTCACGTTTCCTCTTCCTTTGCATCTTTACAGGATAGGGCTACACCGCGATCGTGGTGACCTGTGATGCTAATACAACAATACGTGTAAATTTCTCTTTACATAACATTATATTATTACAAAATGACAAATAATAATATACACGTGTTATATAAATTATTATTTTTTTCTCTAAACTCGCACTTGTTATCAATCTGGTTTATAATTTAAAAAAGTGGAGTGAGATATTATGACATTAATAAATTTGTGATATCACGTGACAGTGCGATTGGAAACTTTTCAGGATGCGCATTGATGCCTTGACAAATTTCCATTTGAAGCATGGTTTGCTTTCTGTCCTTTGCCACTTCAAGAGGAGTAGAATTTTATGTCCTTCAAATCCTCCACTCTTCTCTAACGTTTTTTTTTTTCTCTATAAAAAAAATCTGAATATGATGTTATTCTGTGACTTAATCGTGACTGTTCTGAGACTAAAAGAAATAAGCATTGGGAGAGGTACTTTATAGAAAAACCATTATTTTAGTGGCAATTTGGTCAACTAATAAGGTGGGTTAAGATGTTGTGATTGAGTAGAAAGTATATGATTGGGATGGGACAATGGACAGGGATGGATAAAAAATTTGCTTACGGAAATAACGGTAACCTCTATGATTTGACCGCTCTGTCCCAAAAACAAAAGAGAAATGCTAAGGAGAAAGTGGACTGAACAATTGTCTAATGTTATTCTTCTTTATAAGTAAATGAGATGTATTATGTTTGATTCTCGTCTTTGAACTACATTATTATAACTCATCCACTATAAAACTTAGTTTACTCCTTCATAACGCTCTTAATGTAAATAATATCATTTGTTCAAAAAAAAAAGTGAGACTCTTCATGGATTCTCTGTCATCTCATGTGTCATAGTGTTTTATAATCTTGACACGATAATTAATGTTAAAATATTAGATGACAAAGAGTTTATAAAAAGTTCCACTTTGAAAGAGAATCTTCTTAGCATTTCTCGAAATAAATATAACATTTGACTGTTGTCAATTGAATAGGATTGTCTAATCACATATGAGGTTCTATATGATTTGATCCTACCCATTCGAATTTTATTAAGGGTGAAAACATTTTTGTTCATTGTGCGATAGGTTAAAATTTATTTTGGTCATTGTGTTGTCAATTTAGCCAATTTAATTAATGTGTTGTTATAAGTTAACAATTTTAGTCACTTCCATTAGTTTGCAGTTAAAAAAACTATTAAATTATTTGCTAATTAAGTTTTCAAATTCTTTTATTGATTTTATCTGTTTAATGAATATTTTAATATATTTTTAACTTCAAACTATGAAAGTGACCAAAATTATCAACCTTCAACAACACAGTGATCAAATTGGCTAAATTAAAAAACAGAGTGAACAAAATAAATTTTGACTTATAACATAGTGACCATAACCCTTTTATTAATTAGAGACCATGAGGTTAGGATTTTTATTTTGCTTGAGCTATTTTCTAATTTGATTTAAATTAGAAAGAGTACAATTTGAACTTAACTGTAAACGAGATAGCACAATACTAAGTTAAGTAAGTATCAATTTTGTCATTTATATGAGTTGAACAAAAAAAGATATTCTTTACGAATGAAGAAGAATATTAATAATTTACGAGATCGCTCAACAAGACGGTGGGTTTTGGAGCAAGTAAATTGGGCTGGAGTTGGTAGCTAGAGGCTAGCTTGGTAAGGCTCTCTGACAGAGGAGTTGGGCTATCTGATATAATATAATAGAGTATAGTGCTGTAATTCTCATCTCAGTGTCTTATTTTCTCATCTAGTTTTTAATAAACTATTTAATTACAAGCTTGCTCATTTGTAAAATGACTAATAAGGACCTTAAAAGATGTATAATAATAATAATAATAAATTGGACGAGGTTCTAAGTACTGGTTTGGTACTAATGTGCTTTTATAAAAAGTGGGTATAAAAAAAAGCTGAGCTCAAAAAGGTGTTTGGAAAACACTTAAAAACAGCTTATTTTCACAGTTTTGGGTGAAAAAAAAACTAAAAATGTGAAGCAGCAAAAATGGGTTTATTCTCACAACACAGCAGAAATAATTTTTTTTTCAAAGTACAGTAATATCAAACCAGCCCTCCCACCCTCTTCTTGCTTTATCTTTTAAAAAAAATGAAAAGTTTGAGCGCGATTCTAACTCCCACCCTCTTTTTACTTTATCTTTTTTAAAAAATAAAAAAGTTGGGCGCAATTATTTTGTTAAATAAACACGTTGGGAATGATTCTAACTCCCGCCCTCTGTTTAGAAACATTTATCTACCCTTAAACTCTAGCTCATATTTCCATCTCTTTTCATTTAGAGAAAACAAAAAAATTGAACTTAGAAGATGACGTTTTCATTGAAGAGATAGAAGACGATGTTTCCATTGAATAAGTGTAAGATGACATTTTCATTGAAAATGTAAGAAAATAATGTTCAAATCATATATATTTTTCTAAGAGACAAGTTTATAATTTTAGATAATATATTAGAGATTATTTTAGGAATATCAGTGAGTGGAGAAGTAACATTTTAATTTTCTAAATTTTTTTTAATAGACGAGATCAAAATATAAGTAGAAAAATAAGACATTAAGATGAATCTAGTAGTTCTCACGAGTAAAAGATTATGCTCCTTTAACCCTTTTCGCTGTTTCCAAAAAGAAGCAAGATATAGCATTTTATTTTAATCCGACAAATAATTTAAAGTTAAAAAGTGCAAATGATAAATGAGATTCTCCCAAGTCTACCGTGGCCATCGAGTGTCCATTTACACGTCAATTCCATCATTCATTTTACAAGAGCAGAAAAAAAGAGACTTGATGGTAATTGTGTTACTGGTATTAAAGTGAAAAATCACACCAAAGAGAACAAGGGTGTTTCCTTTGTGTTTTTGTCAACCACAAGGAAGCCAAAAGAACCCTTACCTACAAAGAATAGAGGAAATCGTAGTAATGATTCTTTAATTTTAATTCAATTAGAGCAATAATTATGTTGAGAATGAATCATACACTGATGAGAATAAAGACTTTGGATGGGCTTATAAGTAAGTTTGACTACTCCCTAAATTATCAATTGATTTTATGATGGAACTTTAACTTTCTTCTTGGTACCAAAGCAGGTCATTTAACTAAAAATCTTTGACCAATGGTTCCTTAACTTATTAAAACGTGCAGTTATGGTCTTTTTCGTCAACTCCGTTAGAAATTCCGGTGAAATGAGTCTCATGCCACGCACGTGAGGGTGAATCAAATAGCAAATATGAAAAATCAAATGAGAAAATTGTAGAAATTGTCCATCAACTTTAATCCAATTGGAGAAATAGTCCTTTAACTTTAACCAAATTAGAGCAATGGTCCATCAACTTTAACCCAATTGTAGCAATGGTTCTTACAACATGACTCATTTTGACGGATTTTCTAATGGAATTGACAAAAAGGATTATAGCTGCACGTTTTGATGAATTAAGTGACCAATGGTCACATATTTTTAGTTGAATGACCATTACTCCAATTGGGTTAAAGTAGAGAGATCATTGCTACAATTTTCTCCAAAAGAATATGAGGAGAAAGACTTCACGGTACTGGCACGCTCTCATCGTGGTATGTCGTGTCAATGATATATTGTAATGTTTAAATTTACTTTTACATAATATTGATTGTTAACACCTAGGAATATACTAAGAAGACTCTCTCAAAAGCTAGACTATCCATTAACTCTCTGTCATTTCATGTTTTTTGCACAATGTTTCATAATTTTACCACGAAAATTGACATTAAACTGTGAGGTGACAGAGATTCTATGAAGAGTCTCACTTTAAGAGAATCTTCTTAGCATTTATCTAACACAAAATACTACGTTAAAACTATACTCATGTCATCAAAGTTGTTCTTCATCGTAAGAGACAAAAAGGGAGAGGCATGTAGAAAGTGGGGAAGGTTTTCGAAGCCTTGGATTCCACATTTCTGGCAAATGAAATCATAGCTAGTGGAAGCAGTTGGATAGAGTGGTGGTCCAAATAATCCTATGGCATTGCATTTCATGGGACAATCGTCCCCTCCCCTCCCCTGGCTTCTTCTTCCCCTCATGTGCCTGTAATTATTTATGTTTGTTTGTTGGCATGTCTTTCTCATACCTTTTACCCTTTACCCCCACCCATTTTTTCTTTCTTTACTTCTTTTACTTATTTGCTTGTCCTTTTCATAAACCTTCAAATGCTCTATATTTTTCTTTGAGTGCAATTTTGCTCATCACTTTATTTATTACTATTAGATGAATTTAAATTTTGAGATTTATGTCTATTTATTGCACAAATTTCGAAATTTAAATTTATTCAACGATAATAAATAGGGTGATCAGCGTCACCGTTATTTAAGGGTGGTGAGCAAAAATACTATCTATTTTTCTCTGCTCTTTTCCTTTTTTGGTACAAAACATACCCCCAGTCTCCCTTATAATTCTTTCCAATGTAGGGAAAATTTGAAGCGGTCCTTACTTACTGTAGCAATTCTTTAAGTATATTTTGGACATAACCGAGTTGGCTAGAGTCGAGAATAGTGTGTTCTTATAATTTGTGAAACTATACAATTTTTTTTTTAAATTTTTGTAGAGACAGATTAGACGAGATTAGCTCTTCGTCAACAGTCGCGTGCGAGGCACCAACCCTCTCCCAAAGGAGAAAGGACCGTTGCACCCAGAAACCCCCCGCCCGTCCCCCCTCTACAAGATTTTATTAATAATAAGAAGAAAAAAGGAAAAGTAGAACAAACGGGGGAACTAGGCCAAAACCCGCTAAAAACAATTAATTAAACTAGTCCATATCATTTTCATTTGTGAAACTATACATACTTTTGGGAAGGGGATTTGGTCAATTTTTTATTTTTTGTCAAAAAAAAAAAATGACCAAAGATAATTGAAGTCACTTGATAATTGTTATCACCATCTACCTACTTTGTTGTATGCATTATTTGGGAAGAAGGGATGGGCAAACTGTTATCTCTACCATCAATTACTCTCTTTTATAATAATAAGTGCAACTCCACAGCTGATTTTTACTGTTTTCCATTCAAAGAAATTAATTCATGGCGGTTCTCATATAAAATGGCAAAATTTTATTATGCTCCAGTTTTGTGTATGACATGTACCAGATGAATGTAACGTTGAACGTACGACCAAAGATACAATAGCTAAGCCAACAAGGATTGGTTGAGTTGGTAAGATCGTTCTCTTCGCTAGATCATGACCTAGGTTTCAGTTTCACTGTAGTAATCCATCTTGATAGGTGATCTATAAAAACTAAAAAAGAAACTAAAACCTTCTCTATAAGTCTTCAAAAAGCTTGTGATGTACTCTGATCCTAAAATAAGGTAGCCTCCCACCTCCCTCGACTTATTGTTACCAAAAAACATAATTACAGCAACTAAAAATTTAACAGCTAAGGATTTTAATATGCACTATTTACCAGTGCATACTAAAAAAATCGTATTACGAACTCATTCCGTTGGTCTTACAGTACATAATTTGACTCATGAATCATGAGAGAGAGGAGAAAATGATCAACATCGGGGTCTAAACACGTGTAACCTAAGCTCCACCAAATCTGATTGTGATTTGTATGGTCTTTATTGTGGTTTGTGAGTACATGGCCAATTGAAATCCTTGTGGAGATACTCCAATCATATATGTTCATTGTACATCATGCAGTTAGAAATTATTGTAAATTTTTTTATTTAAAATTGAATATAAACGATACCTGATAAAAACTGATCGCATGATATACGATAAACATATATGATTTGAGGATTTCCGAAATCCTCACAAAGAGAATCCAGCAACGATCCTCTCTCATTGAAATCCTACTTTAATTGATGGTATTAGTATTAAAATCCGTCGTAGATAAGAACTGGGAAGTTAGGTAAAATTTTGGTGGCTTTTCTTAAATAAACGACTTGCAGTGACAGCATATCCAACTCTAGCTGCTATGTCGGACATTACAAATCCTTTTAAATCATGTCGAGGAAGGCTAGTGGTTGGATTACAGATTAAATAACGACCCCACAATTACCTCCCTCATGTAATATGTCACCACCTACTAATTTTATAAAACACATAACCTTAGATCAAAATGTCAGACCATGTGACATGTATGAACAAGATAATAACTATACTATTAGTATTATTGATTCTTCGATTATGTAATTGTTTGATATCGTATCGACATGCTTATCAGGGCCGGTCCAGAGATTTTTGAGGCCCGGGGCGACGTAAAAAAAAGTGCCCTAACTTTATGTAAGAAAATTATTTATTTTCACATATAAGATATCGAAAAAATTATACTTAGAAAAACACTTCAAACTCAATAATTTAGAAACACAGAAAGACTAATTTATTTTGTATTGAGAGAGGGAAACAAAAAAACTTCGGGCTTATAAGTAGATAGATGATGAGTTTTGTTTTCCATCTGAACTTTGAATATGTTTTTGAATAAATCGTGAGGTGTTTTTTTCTTATTTACTAACCTTGTCAATATGGGACTAAAAAATAATGATGTTTTCTAGTCTTTAATTGATATGTATTATTAATGAATGGGTACTAAATTATACATTGGGAGACTTTGGATGCGGTCCCTAGTTATGAACAATTTTTGACTGAAACTTTGTTGGTTTTCAATTTTTGATCCAAGTCCCTAAAATTAATTGATAATTTATTTCTATGTACGTTACTATATTTTTTAAATTAAAAATTAAAATTTATAGTTGTTTATATTAATGAGATTTTAAATAAAAAACATAATTTGTGGGATTAAAAATATTAAAATATAAATATACTATTGTGTGTGTGTGTAAACATGGGTACATTCATAAAAAATAACCAAAAAATTATTGTATCAAAACATGGGTACATTCTTCAAAATGGGTACATTTAGCAAAAATAAAAATGGGTACAAATAAATTAAAAAATATGGGTACAATACAAATAAAACTTTAAAAAATATGGGCACAAAAAGAAATTAATATATGGGTACAAATTAAAATTGAAAGGAAAATTGGTACAAATTAAAAAAGGGTTGCAAATTAAAAATGGGTACAAACTAAAAATAAAAATATATGATAAAAAATTTAGCCATAAATATAAATATACTAATTGTAACATTTTTAATATTAAATGAATATATTTATAAATAAAAAATATTTTATTAATGAAATAATTAATGATATTATTAATACAAAGGACCTTGATCAAAAATTGAAAAGTAATAAGGTTTTAATCAATAGAGTAGTAAAAATAAGGATGAAAACCTAATTTTCTAAATTTGGGACACTTTGGATGCGGTCCTTAGCTATCAATATTCTTTGATTGAAACCTTGTTAGTTTTTAGTTTTTGATTGAGGTCCCTGACATTAATGTAATAATGTAAGTTACTATATTTTTAAAATTAAAAATTAAAAATTGAAATTTGTAATTGTTTATATTAATGAGATTTTAAATAAAAACCATAATTTATAGGATTAAAAATAATAAAATATAAATGATACTCTCTATTATATTGTGTGTGTGTGTACATATATATGTATGGGTACATTAACCAAAATTAACAAAAAAAGTTATTGTACCAAAACATGGATACATTCTCAAATCAACGAAAAAGAATGTACCCATATAAGTTTAAACATGGATTAAAAAATTTGAAAGGGTTTTATATTAAAAAAAGGGTACATTTTACATATAACAAATTTTTGATATATTTGAGAATGGGTACATTTAAGATTAAAAAAATTTAAAAATTATATGAATGGGTACATTTAAGATTAAAAATTTGAGAATCTTTTTATATATATAAAAAAAAAAAACTAATAGGTACAAACTTAATTTAATTTAATTTTTTTTATTATTTTGGAAATGTTTGAATTGAAAATTAATTAGAAGTTTAATAGAGGTGTGAGTATTAAACCCTAAATTAATTACTAATTTTTATATTAAAAAATTATATAATAAACATGTAAATTCATTATCACATTAATGCTAGGGACTTGAATCAAAATTTGAGAACTAATAAGGTCTTAGTCAATGAACAGTAAGAACTAGGGACCGGATACTAATTTTTCCTTTATTATATTTGGGTCTGAGATTTTGCCCTCCTTTTGTTTCTGTAGTTTTACTTTTCCAAAAGAGATACTTTAATGGCTTTCAATGATTCGGGTCCCTTTCGGATTTTGGGGAATTTAAAAAAAAAAAAATGGAACAGTTCCTGTTTTATTCTGTTGTATGAAGTATGAATGTCTTGTACCTTTTTGAAATTGTTTATGCACTTGCAGCAATGAAGAAACGCAATCGTGAATCTGCATCTCCGGCCCGGTCTTTACCAAATGCAAAGAAGGTGAACCATACAATGAGTGGAATCAAATCTCCGAAAGGGGATGGTGTAAATAAGTCCAAACCATACTTGGTAGTCATCTCTGTCTGCTGTTTCGATGTTTTCGTTGTGTTTGCCTTTTCTGTTTGCAACTCTAATGCATATACTCGAAATTACTTGTGAAGAAACAAGGAGGCTCAGAAATCACCAAAGATGAGGAAGAAGTTGTGGAGACGTTGTATGCTTTGGCCGGACTGTTTCCCAGAAACGACGCAAATGATAATAGTAAAGTAGACTGTGAATCGTTAGATGCCAATCCTTCGGCTTTGCCAGAGTCAAAGGAGAGTTTGACACCTGCATTTGAAGGTTGATTTGTAATTCACTTCTTAGAAATCTTCTTTTTCTTAAATATATGCCATTGTGCCAGACTGTTAATGTATGTGGTGGAATTGGTTTCTGCAGTTGGAAATGATAAATCGGGTTCAGACTCCCTCTTGAGAGCTACCAAGGCCGCCGGTCCATCAAATGTAGAAAGATTAGCAAAAGAAAATGATCAAGTTGATTGTTTGAACAAACCCAGTACTCAACCAGAGCCTGAATCACCTAACAGCAGGAAATCAAGTATAAATTCAGATAATTCAGTTCCTCAAAATCTGAATGTTTCGTCGTTGTCACTGAAAGTTGAGGGGTGCAATGAAAGGCCTGCTACAAGCAATGCTGTCAACTTTTGCATATCTGATATAAGTCTGGATAGTCGGTGGGTACTCTTCAACTTAATTCTGGCTTCCATCCCTGTATTCTATTTCATTGTGTGTTTGTGTGTCCGCCTATCTGTTTCGTTTTTAAGCATTATCATATTTCTAATCTCCCAGCAGGTTAAAGCAGCCTGTGCAAGAGTTGTCCTCAATTCCTGAGAGAAAACCAGTAATAGCACTGGAGCTGGTAAGCATTAACTCATCAAGTCTAAGTCAAATATCATTTGGTGAGATCGAGATCGGTTTGATTTTAAGATTTGGATTACTCTTCAGAGCACAACTGTTGGGGGTCAAGTTGTACCGCACGATACGGAGGAAACCAAGAAAAATGGTATAGTTCTTGTTTGCTGATAAGTCTTCACTATTGGTTTTAATTTCACTTTCACTTGTGAAAAGCCGTGTTTTAGTATTGCATTGCATATCAATTTCTTCAAGATGACATAATCTTTGGTTCTTTGATTCAAAGGTCCAGTATTGTGGCCTGGCTTGTCTTCAAGTCTCTCTCATGGTGCTAGGAATGATAGTCCATCATCATCGTCACAGTAAGTGTCTTCATTCCTGAATAAATTTTCTAGATAAGTTTTATTTCTCCGTATTTTCCCGTTTCTCATGCTTTTTATCCGTTCAAGGTCTCCTGCTGCTAAAATTCCGCACTGGCTGGATGCTGCCTTGTCTACCTCGAGAGCTTTGGTCCAAAATGGTTCGTCTTTTGGAAAGGTGAAGAGAGGAATTTCAATTTTCTAATGATTCCATTGTATGATTATCGGCTATTTTAACAATTCAATATGCGCCACTCTTTTCTTCTCAAATTTCAATACCATGTGAAGCTTCTGATTGAGGGTATGGTGGACTATCAACTGTACAGGTGACTACTGTTCTCAATGGTAGAAGGTCGTGTAAGAAGTGCGCAGCTCATGTTTACATAAGTCACTTAATTCAGGCTTTACAAAACTCCGAGTGTAAAAATAAGATACAGCTACAGCCTAATCAAAGGAGACCACATGAAGGATCAAAACAAGTGTCTTTTCTGGGAGTTAATATCAATGCCAAATCGAACAATGGTTTAAACGGGATTGTTTCTACTAGTAGTATAGGTATTTCTATTTCTGAAAAAAATTCAACCGTAGCTAAGAACGGTACACTGCAGCAGACAAGACTCCATCAAGATCAGCCACAGTTTGCTATGGGATCTTGGGCATACACTTCACCAAAGCAGGTAAAGCTTAGTGTTGTAATTGCTATTTGTTCATCGCAGGGTTTTGATGATGTTCTCACTGGTCTCATTTCTTGCAGAGTATTGATTTCCTGTCATTGTCCGCTGGAGGTGGTGGCTCAGAAAGTAATAATGGTTTTAGCAGATCTAGAAACGGGATGGAGCCATCATCACAATCCCAAGCTACTTATATCCATCCTCTCATGCAACGTCACACACTCATTCCTTTCTCTTTGACCCCGTCTCAGTACAGCTCCTCCGCTCACCCTAACAATCCTTCACTGTCGCAGCAGGTTTTTCCGTTCTCCTTTAATTGTTTGCTTTTTATTCCAGTTCTTCTGTAAAGCTTAGATTCACTTTAATAGAACCAGGATTTAATCTTATACGCAACGGGGAGGTTGAGAGGGACAACTGAGAGTTATCCTAATCATCTTTGACAAATTAAGCAGACCTTTTACTATTTTAGACCTATAGTAATAGTGTTGAATATAAACATTGAATGCAAAGTACTAAAATTACGAAATAATACTTAATTGTAGGGCCAGATGCAGGTATCTCCATATCATGGCAACCCATTTTGTGGTCCTCAAGCAAGCCCCACAGCCTCGACAAAGCAGCAACCTCAACAGCAACATCTACAGCTCCAACAGCATCAGCAGAGGCTTTGGGCCGCTCACTTAGCCGCTCAGTACAGGCCGGTGGGAACTTCAGCGCCCACAGTTCATGTTCCCGGTTGGCAAAATGGAAGGCAGGATATGATGCTGATTCCATGCAGCCAAGGTCTAATGTCTCCATCCCCTTCAACACTTGAACTTGTTGGTCCCAAGTACGCACCACTGTCTCAACAACAGCTAATGGCTGTCACTTCATCTTTTCCTCCCGGCAGGGTAAAAAGACAGGAACACCACCTACCTTCTGTGTACGAGGAATCTGGAGGTGGATTTCGTGCTGGAAGTGCAATGCCACTGCAGTTGCTCTGCAGCGAGTACCTCTAGTAAATTCTATTGGGAAGTAGCTGGTTCGTAAATTATTTCATTCTTTCTTCTGTTCAGAAGTGGGGACTTGCTGCTTAACTTTATCGCGACTCAATAAGATAAGAACATGTATAAATGATCACCCGCCATTTCGGCCATGGCTTGATAAGCTGGGGCATTCGGCTGGTAGGGAAATTGCCCTAGACTATTAGGCCATTGAGGTTTTGTAGTAATCGTTTCATGAACATATTGGGGGCACATTGTTCATCTTTTACAAAGAAGATAATAGAAGATTAGAAATGTTTGTGCTCTACAAAGTACTCGGTCGTATATTGCATTGGGATCAAATTTGGCTTGTGTTTCGGAAAATGGCTTCGGCTTTTCTAAATCGAAGCAGAGCCAATAATCTAAAAGAAAAACTAATAAAAATGACTTGAAAATTTTAAATTTTAATCAAAAGGACAAAGATGTGGTGTAAGTGAATTGTACCATAAGTGATTTTTTGGAGTAAAAATGTTATTTTCGTTAAAAATGAACAGTTCCAAAAATGTTTCATTAAAATTTCCTTCAAAAGACTTGGGGAATAAAATTTAGTTTAGGAAGATTTTGGTATTTTTGGTGATGTTTGGTCTCTTTCGTAGGTCCCTTCGTTTGTACAACGTTGTCTTGCACTAAAAGGACGTGATGTGATTTCAAAAGCATATTTCGTTTTCAATCCTCAAAAAGAGACACCTACCTTCCAACAACGATATCTCAAATCAGTAACGCATTGTCGATCTCACAACATAAGAATATGCAGGTTAATTAATGGATTTCACCGGAAAACGTCCAGTTTTCCACGGGGTTAAACATTGCTTTGTTACAATTCAAGTTAAACACCTGTAGAACTGAAGAGGGATCGAAAGGTCCCCGTGAAATGCATTCAGCAATACCGTTGGTCCGCACAGCAGGATAGGAGCTCTCACCTTAGCAACCGAAGCCAACATAACACGACCCCTGTTCCAAGCAATGTCAACGAAAACTGATTTGTCTGCTAACTTGCATATACCCATTGTTCCATGTAAACTACAAAAGTGCCTATCTGGAAACAGAAAAACTGAAAAATAGACACCGTTGGTCGTGTATATGCCTTCAATTATATGAATATGTATTTCAAACACAAATGCCAAAATGGGGGATAAACCGGGTACAAAGGAGATACGAAAAAGAGAAACCTTCAAGTTCAATTGAGGTTTACTACCCGAACGGAATTCACATAAGGAATGGCGATACAAGAATTGACTGAAACAATCTGCAGAAACAAAGCACCAATACTTCAATCCTAAAAACCTGTCACACAAGGAAAATCTTCACTCTAGTTTTTCGAGTTCCCCCATTCTCTCTATTATCGCCTGCATGAACAGCAAAAAATTCATGAAACCAGATATCTTCGATGTTGTATGTTTGCATTGCAGATAACCATATACCAAATTCAGACCACAAATGATACCAATGATTACATAACATCAGTATAAACACGACGAGGCACAAAAGCAAGGTAGTTTCTGGGAAATAAATAGAGCGATGTAGCCAAGTTGGAGTGAGGATTTTGGTTTCTTTGTGTACTATACAAAACAAGACAAGAGCTAGTGGGGAAAGAACGAGAAGACCCATGAGGGCAAAGAAAGGCAGAGACTTTCTTTCACAAAATTCTGATACATGATGATTAACGATAAATCAGATCAAAGGGTCCCCGGACCAAAATGGATAACGAAAAACCAAGGTTTCTGTTGCCGTCCCCATTCTAACAGCATACAAACGCAAAACGCAGGAGAAACAGAAGAAAAGCTACATTGATGACAAAACTTCACAAGAAAATAATTCGTAGACATTCTCGTGGTCTTACCTTCTTGCTTGTTTCTTGGAGCTCTCCAGCAAGAATGAACTCATCAAGTATCAGATAGACCTTCCATAAATGAAAACGGAAAACATTAATCAGTAAGATAACAAACAACCACACCCATATATACTCACGAGCGGAGAAGAAACTCTGCAACACCAAGGTATTTACAACTTTAGGTACTGGCATCTATCATGCAGCCTGACTTGGTTACCGCCTAACATCAACTGACAGAGAGAAAACCACAAGGTACGGTATAATGTTGGAGGAGAAAACAACGGGCTTGAATTCGCAAAATCAACGGCTTCCAGCAGTATGGCCGATTCATTATTTCATATAATCTACTCCTACCACTATCCAAGTTAAGTTTCGCGAATATAATCAGCGCGGGGTGACTACTACTACCTCGGGAACTAAATACGAAAGAAGATAATCACATCAAAACGAAGGCGAGTACAAGCAACGGACCTTGTGAAAGTTAAAGACCAAATCGAGCTCGCAAACATTGCTGAAAAAATGATCCAAAATTTCAACGAACAGATGAATGCATTCCAAGTATGCCAGTTCATTGTCAGTTATATCAACACACAGTGAGAAAAACAACCCTGCATATCTCCTGTATATAACCTTGTGTGTACGGAACTGCAAATTAATTTAGAAAATTAAATCTTTGGTTTAACCAAACTATTTTAAAAAATCCCAACAAAAAAAAACAAATTAAATTACAAACCTCGACGAAATTTGTGAACTTGGGATCTCTGTTGACCACCAAACGATGAACCTGCAAGTACCATCGAATTCAAAAACCCTAGAAATTTCGAAACTTGAAGCGCAAATTACAATTAAAAATTTAATATCAATTGAAATAAAGGGGAATTAGGTGTGGATCATACCTCGTATTCGACCTTGTGCTTCTCAGAATCCTCGAGAGGAACGTAGTACTTGGCTAACCGGGTCTTTCCCTGCCGGTTCTGTAACAGTATGAATCGGATCTGCCATACGAATCGGATCGGGTCAGATTTCGAAATCGAATCAAATAATACTGGAAATGTTTAGAGAGGAGTACCATTGTCGAAGCAAAATTGAAGAGAAATTAACAGCAGAGGAACCCCAAACTTCGGGACGAAAGCTACCAACTTTTTTTTTTACTTTTGGTTTCTTTGTGCGATGTCGTTTCGGAGTTCCAATGAGTAGCGGGGCGGGTAAGAGAGGAGGAAGAGGGAGAGGGAGCTGGCGTAACTTGGGTGACGGTCTTGGTCAACGTAGACATCCAACGGCTAATTTGAATTGTTCAAGTTTTGTGTGATCCTGAAATACCGTCATCATGTGATATAACTAATTCATTCATTTAAAACTCTTGGATTTTGTTGTCGGTCCATCTTAGAATCACACAATAATTGATTAGGAAAACTAATGAAAAGGGCTTGAAAACTTTGAGTTTTAATGATAAGGACAAAATAAAGGGTAAAGTGAATAGTACCAGAATTGATTTTTTAGTGTAAAAATGTGGTTTTTCATTAAAGTGAACAGTACCGGGTGCTTTTCGTTAAAGTTCCCTTTTATTAGCAACTTATAAAATGAATGACAAAATGAAGATTCTAAACCAATTACTAATACCACGCTCAGTAAATATTCTATATTCTGGAGGCTCAAACCAATTACTTGAGAAATCAAAATTCTTGCTAGTGATTTCACTAGAGTTTCTCTGTTATCAAAATGCTTGCTAGCGATTTCACTAGGTTTTTTGGATTTCCAGAAAGGCAAATTTCGTTACACATGTTATTACTGAAATTTGATTGTCTAAATTTAGATTGTGAAAGGAAATTTATCTTGTAATCTTTTCTAGGTATTTGAAAGTTTGCAACTGGCAAAATGTTCCCAACAGTTTTCGGCTAGCCAAACAGCTAACTTACTTAACAACAATCAGTAGTTAAGTCATAACCACGATAATACTACTCTAAGCTACATTACAAGAGGAGCTTATTTACCCACACAATCCACCACTTAAAAGCTCAATTTAAGTTACTTAATCAGATAGCGTAACTTTATTTAAATTTAACTCTCCATCTATTAATTAGAAAAATTTAAAATATCGTCAAATTTGTGATTAAGATGAGTGTTTGGACAACAATTGGGACTGGACTGATAAAACAATGTCGACTTGTGGATGCGAGACGCAACAACGATCTGCGCTTGGTGCTGTTAGGTCGAAATCGGAATGCTTGCAACATGTTTTTTCAGTTTTTTAGTATATATCCTGTCCTAATATGCTTACCGTGACTTGGACCGCCAGCATTTCCTTTTTATATGTTCTCCTGTCCCATCAAATATTATTTTTTGTAAAACACAAGGTAAATGAAGAGGAATCTGGCCAAGCTTAAGATCTTGTTAATATGGTTATTGATAATGATTAGTTGAGAGTGATTGATGATTCTCCTAAACCGTTTTATTATTGGCTTAATTATTCTCCTTTTGAAATTCTCAAATTTTCGTCAACCTTGAGTTGTGGCCGCCGATCAGATTTGATAAATTACTGTTCATGTGTACCCTCTAATCCGTTCATTGGGTGCTAAAAGGGAGATTCATTGGGTGCTATATGGGAGAAGGGATTCCACACGTTATTCGCTAAACAATTAATACGATGTCATGTGTTTTTATATTTTTACATGACAGAGTCATTAATCTGGAATGTCGCAGTAAAACATCAGAATATGTAAACGCTACTACTACTTGTGGATTGTAGTCCATGTTGGTAGGCAAGCCCAATACTAGAAGAGTTGGGTTGGAATTGGTGGAGTTTGTTCTGTTGGTGTGGGTGTGTTGGGGCATTTGGCGAAGAGTCTCTCTCTATTGCCGAAGTCCACGGAGCCACCCACCCACCGCCTTTCGCATTCACAGATATGAACAGATATCTAGTGAAGTGGACGCGAAGAAACGAATTCAACCTCCCCAGTCCCTCCCTCCTATAACACCCTCCCTCCCCCTGTGAGTCCCTCTCTCTCCCCCTCACTTGTAAGCTGTCAATCTAACCAACCACCCCATCTCTCTCTCTCTCTCAAGTACTACTAGTCCAAATAAAAAACACATTCTTTCCTTTCATTATTTCAACCCTAGGAGTGCACCATTTTCCAAAGTGAACATGGAGAAAGAAGTAGGAGGAGGAAGAGGAGGAGGAATGCAAACGACGAGGACAAGGAGGGCGGAGATTGATACGAGGCGACCCTTCCGCTCTGTCAAAGAGGCCGTTGCGTTGTTCGGAGAAAAAGTTCTTGCCGGAGAGCTCTATGCCTCCCAGCTCAAACAGGTGCATCATTCATCATCAACCTTCATCACATTTCAATTTCATATCCTCCACCCGTTATATAACACATGTTCCCCTTAATTTATTTAACCACATTGATAATTGCATTAGGGTCATCAGCTAGGTTAAGGGTTACTACTTATGTTAACTAGCTTAGCTATCATGCATGTAAGTTTTTTTCCGAAATTTTTTCGTAATTTGTACACATTTTTAATAAAAAATTTGTATTTCTACAATTCATATATTCTATCGTATTGTATTGTAATCAATATTTGTATGTATTCGTGAATCTTAGATTTCAACCTCTGCAAAATGTAATTTCTTTGTTGGTCTTGCTAGAAGCTGGTCAATCATATATGCTTTTTGCTTGTGGCTGAGTACAACTTGCCCTTAATTATCATGTTTGGTGGAATATATAAAGCTAAATATGTATAGTTTGATATATTTAATTATGAGACTATAAGCAAAGAACGCTAATCATCACAAGGCCTAATTCCTTATTAATCGGCTTTTTAGGGAATCTAATCTTCTTGGCTTTCATATGAAGAGATGCCAAGTTATATGCTATGCACTTGCACTATCCCTTCCTTTTCTTTTTAAATAAAATTAACTAATGTTTATTTAGACTTTAGGAGGGCTCACAAGCAAGCAAAGCAAGCATCCATGGTTCCTTTACTATTTGTTGCACTATCAAATATCAGTATGACTCTTAATTGCAGAGATTCTAGAGTTGAGACTTTCGTGTCACGTCACTCGCACGCACATAACACATACAAAGAGGATATTTGCAAATTTGGTTTCACAAGGACCATTTTGAATGGATCTAAATGCAGGAAGATCACGTTGTGTGTGACTGTTAAAGTACAAGTGATGTGACATGAAAATCATTATACTGAAAATTTCTCCCCAAACTGTTTTACTTACATATATTTGACTGATACAATTAAAATTTTAATTAAGGGATGCATTTGATTTCGATGCTAATTGGTTTTTTTTGTAACATGATCCGTATATAGATGCAGAATGAAGCAAATAGAAATGGGCATAACCCTGCATTATCCAGAATTGGAACTGTGACAGCAGAACTAGAGGACACAAAACAAAGCCTCCAGAAAGCCAGAGAAGAAAGTGAGCTCATGGAAAACTGCCTCTCTTCTCTAAAACAGGAGCTCGATCTCACAAAGCGAGAGCTCCAGCAACTGAAGGAACGAGAGTACGAAAAACACTTCATAGAAACCGAGATTGAAGACGTCAGGACATTCGACGAAGACTCGACCAAGTTTGAAACCAAACCACAAGCATCTAGTGAGGAAGATGAAAGTTTTGAGTTCCAAAAGAAAAGGTATGTGACATTTGCAAATCCACCTTCCCTTGCGAAAGTGATGATTGCGCCGGGAGGGGTTGAGGAAACACTGGAAAGACACCCTTCTCTCAAGAAAAAGAAGAAGCCCTTGATTCCTCTGATTTCAGGGATCTTTTCTAAGAAGAAAGGAAGCTCGCCAGTCGCTTACGCTTGATGCAACATACATGCACGCACATACTTCTTGGTTCCAAGAAGAATGCATCCCAACTCTTTTCACCCTTTTTTTGCACAAGTGTATTTTCTATGTTTCAGTTCTTTTAATCCATTGCACATCTAGCTCGAGATAAGATTAAATTGTAACGTTGTATGTCGATTTGTTATACCACGTGACTGTATTCCAGTACTGCATAATAATTTCTCAACGAAAATACCTAATAAATCAGCATCCTTGAATGGAGTACCTAATAATTTAGTGTGCTTGATACCCTTTAAGCTTGCTGTTATGTTCCTTTTCATTTTCATTCTTAAACTAGTGACCTTTTTTATTTTTTATTTTTTATTATTTGAGTAGTGTATCCTTTGGTCAATTGAATGGTCCTTGATGAAATGGACTTTAATACAACGGGCCATAAAAACATAGGGCTCGAGCCACTGGACCAGGACCAGCCTTGTTATAGATGGACAGCCCGCAACAATATGTGCTTTGAGTCCTTGACATCTGACGACAAATACGGAGCATGACAGAAATTTCGATAAAATTGTCTAATTAGAGTACCTCTTAAACTGGATAGAATCATCATGGAGTAAGATCTAATTAGAGTAGCTTTCAAACTAGATAGAATCATTACGGAGTAAGATGAGACCAAAGCACAAAGAATATCATGCTTTTGTAAGAGATTCCTTTTTAATAACGTGGTCATGGTGTTCTAATGAAATTTTTCTCCTCTCAAATTAGCTAGAAACAATAGTCATTTCGCTTTTTAGGATTTTTTTTTTCTTTCATATTCAACCCAGCTCTAGTGAAAATAGTACAATGAGATATAATTTAAACAAAACTAATGCATTCATTAAGAAAAATATGGATATGTTTAGTAAAGGTTGTTTTAATTTTCATGAATACATTGGAGAATGTATAGCGCAAGCAAACTGAAACAGTACGTTGTAGGTTTAAATCCCACATTGTAAGAGACATGAATGGCAAACAAATCAAATATTTAACGTGCAACTGGATAAGAGCGTTTATCGTTACACCGAAGTCACAATACATGTTATTTTGATGCGCTTGGGATGAAAACAAAGATTGCAAATTAATTATAAGAAAAAATGAGGCAAATATTAAACACAAGTAGTAACCAAACCATATGTGATATGTGATATTGAGATTGATGCATGGGAATGATATATCAAACCATAACGTTGAATTCTCCATCATTTAAACTGCCCTCTTGGCTAGAAGATGATTTGTTAAAGAACTCGATGCAGTCAGCGATGGCCTCGTTGTAATGCGAATGCGACGAGTAGTGCGAACTGCATGAAGTCTTCGGAGGCTCAAATCTGTCACAGCTGCTGTTCCTTTGCCTGGTAGTGCTCGTAGCTCCCGACGACGACGTGCCTCTGGCCGATCGAGACGGGACAGAAAACACGAGCCTCATTATTATCTTCCTGAAGCGGTTGAAGATTTTCATTGCAGACAAGTTCAGCTTGGGAGGTTGACGATGAGGGTCTGAGCTTTGGCGATGGAGGAGGGTTTCTTGACCTACTTGTATAATAAAGCTGTGGTTTCTTGGAATATTATGCAGCATTGTATTCTCTGTGATTTTGTCCTCCGGGAAATGGAATGCTATCATGGGAGGGTGTCTGCCTTATACATATAAAATGGGAGAGAGAGATGAGGGTGTGAAGTTTCAGAGAGATTTTTCAGTGTGCCATAAATATAATTCAGTAAACTAAGTGTCATAATACAATTGGTTCGAAACTTGAAAAAAAACATTTTAATTAATTATATTATGACATTTAGTATATCGAACTATGTTTTCGGCACACTGAAATTTTTTTCGAAGTTCCATGGTGTTGATGTTATTCTATATATTTGGGAAATTAAAACTCTCTCAAGCCTCAAGGATGATGATGAGCATGCACATTCGGAGTAGGCAATGGCGTTCTCCATGTGCTAAAATCATTTGCATGGGCTTCACTTGTCCTCATGAGATGAGATACCTTTTGTTAATTAATCACACAACAAAAGCCTTCCTAAATTATATATGATTAACCTTCAACTTAATTAAAACGCTAGAGTTCAACCTAATTTTCCACTTCTTACTTGCTCATGATTCTTTTCAAGGTGATTAACTGGTTTAACACACACAGAATTTTAAAAGGCGTGCATGTGTCTGGAACTCGTTAGTGCTTCTTCATAAAACGCTTTTATGACCTGAAAAGCACTACTAAGTAGATGCTTTTGATTGCACTTATCCACAGCCTAAGTAATACTCAAATTAATGAGAAACAGGTAAATGATTATTTGACTCATGTTCATTAGTGAGTAAAAGAGACATGCCAAAAATTTACCATTCATTTTTTTAGCTTTATATTAGCTAGGTACCTGCTTGCCTGAGGAAAGCTAACCCTAATCATTGCCTTTCTATTAGTCAATTCAACACGATAAAATCAAAAGATGTGAATCAGTTTCTAGCTCAAGTTCATATCCAAGTGGTCCATACCCTGTCAGTTTCTAGCATCACAAATGGTCCTGCAAAAGCAAAAGAAACGAAGATAATTAATAATTGTTTATGGTAAAACAAAATAAGATGTATTTGTTGATTTGTCTTTTGAATTTTTATATAGTCGTCAATTTTTTTTTTTAATTTTAATTTTAGCTCATTACCTTCTGTACTTTTAAAATTAACCAATTTCTACCCTGAATTTTAATTTTAACTAATTATCCTCATGATTTTTTATAAATAGTCAATTTCTCCCCTTACGTTAGATTATAAAATTTTCATCCAATGCTTCATTCATCTAATTTTCATCATTTTTGTCCTTATACAGTTGTCATGCATGTGTTGTACATGAGATCAAGATGGATGGAAATTTTTTAAATCTAACACTGGGAGGAAAATTGGCTATTTATAAAAGTTCAGGAAGGTAATCGGCTAAATTTAAAATTCAGGAAAAAAAAATGACAATTCCATACAAGTTCAAGAGGAAATCAACAAATATGCTAACAAGAAAATGGGTATATTATTAGGAAAGATGATGAGCTTGTGAAGAGGGATAATTCAGATGATGTGGAGGGCCAGGGTTTGTTCTAATGATTTTCGCACAACATCATAATTGTGTTTAATTGGTACTTTCTTCCTTAAAGTAAAGAAAATGTATTAATCATGAGCTAAGCAAGCACCCGTCCAATGAACTTGATAACCAGACTAAATGAAGTCATCCTTTATTAAACAAAAAAAAAATTAGTTCCAAATACCTTTTCATAATTGTGTTGTTAATTGTTAATACAAACCAGACTAGGTGAGGTGAGAGGAACCTCTGATGGATTTGATAGAATTTCTGAATTTTTATTTTTTGTTGCTACTTTTAATGACAAAATATGTTTGTTTGGGCTGTAGGTGTCCGCTATCAACTGAAAACCATAATATGTTTATGGTCTCCGGATGAAGCGTATTTTTGGGCCAGATAGCGGGGCATGAGGAAATTTCGAAAATACACCTAGGGTGTCCAATGCAGAAGGATATGAGTATGACAATTGACAAGGAAAATCAAACAATATTTTTTCGTTGGAAAACAATATGAAGAAAGAGAGAGAACTTGTGTTTATTGAACAATGTCAAAAGATTACAAACCTAAGGCCAAGACAACATATTATAATATTCTCATTTTTGTTGTCATTAGTTAAGATGTGGGGTGGAGAGATTTTTCAGTATGGCCGGAACACGAGATGGTAGACCATGTGTCACTATACAAATTGTGGGATATATGTGTTAAAAAATTAATAACTTTAAATATAAAATTTCTTACCACTTATATGAAAACACGTGATGTATCACCCGTG
Organism: Malus sylvestris; assembly: GCF_916048215.2. Classification (NCBI taxonomy): domain Eukaryota; kingdom Viridiplantae; phylum Streptophyta; class Magnoliopsida; order Rosales; family Rosaceae; genus Malus; species Malus sylvestris. The sequence goes on along the minus strand of NC_062267.1, from coordinate 1,065,635 downwards.
TTCCGGTCACAATGAAAAATTTCTCGTGGGGGTGTTCTAACATTTTACAAGGTGGGTATTAACTTGGCTATAGTGCTATTGCTAACATATCACGACCCGAATATTCAACTAGAACACTGAAATCGAGGCATGTTGGCCGACACTTAAAAGGTGATGAAGTCATAATCTGAAAATGAGTAATGCTATAAATTAATACCACATTGTAGAACTAAACTAATTACTCAAGCATAGGGCGGAGCGCCTAAATGATTCGAAAAGGAGAAAATTTTCATTGTAACTGAAACACAAGTGGTACATCACGTGTTTTTATATAAGTGGTGGGAAACTTTATATTTTAAGTTATTAACTTTTTAACACACATATCTCATCATTTGTATAGTGACACGTGGTTTATCATTCCGTGTTTCGATCACACTGAAAAATCTCTCTACGAAAAGAGCGTAACAAGAATAGAGTCTGGCCGAAAACCCGATAGTAAACAGAAACCCCCATAATGCGAAAAGACCCGAAAGGATGCATCTGAGTTGATGGATATTCAGCTGGTTAATAATACTAATCAAACATCTGCTGGCCCCGGCTGATCTCTCTTCTACAATAATTCAGTATATTAAGGTAAACCAGTTAATTAGTTCAAGTGTAGAAAGCGATCGACCTCGGTTGATAGACTTCCAATAATTATCAACCTGTCAATGCATGCTAATCTACTAATTAATTTATTAGTAACTGAGTTATTAGCTAACACTAATTAGTATAAGTACGATTAGTTGGACTGCCAATTAAGCTGTAGAAGAAAGTTTTGCACGAGCCTTAATTAATTAGAAATTACAGTTTCAGTATGGACTATGGACCGCCACTGATCTATCATTAACATGATTGTACGTGCAAGATTTGTCAGTAATCTCAACGAGGATTACATTAAACATGATTTTTGCGAAACCCTAGCTACTTGTTTCCAATTATATATACTATCCGCCATAACTATTTTATCTTTGTTTTAATCTTGCAATGAGCGATCACTACGTTGATGCCATAAATTAATCGGCTTTTGCACAGTTCAATTCAAACAATCCAAACAATGAGAAGTAATATTGAGTGTGCATCTGCTCGCGCATGTTGCATCTGCATGCAATTATCATCTGTCAACTATATATGCATTGTTTTATTACTATCGTGGCGTTTCAATACAATAATATTATACATACGGATTTATCCCTGTGACAGCGGTGAACTTGTTCTACACCAGTTAATTACTTTGGAGTTGGTGATGACGAAGTTAGTGACTTGGTGAGTTTTTGTTTATTGGTCAAAGTCAAACATGAACCCCTCCATCAAGACATAACTACATGCAGTGATAATTTAAGAGAAATGTTAGGTAGATTAATTTTTTAGATCACATTGTAAACCACCACACTATGTCATATAATTTAAATAGACAGTTTCTCTAGTATTACCCATAATTTAAACAAAGAATCCAACCATCAACAACAACAACTACATCATATAATCTACAAAATACGATTCAAATAAATAATCTCTCTAGAATTACCATGCAGTAAATTCAAAGATTATCTCACGTGTGGCCCCTATTATTAGTCTTGGACTCCTGGCTATTGGTCATGGCTTTCAAGTGTTAGTAAGACCTCTCATAAATTTAAACGTGATGACTCGTGTAAGGAGACCCAGCACGAAATAAAGACTAGTTCTTGGTTTAGGTGTGTGATTTAGACACAGATAATATAAGCTAGCCAGGCATCCATTGAAGATTGACAGATCAATATATATATATATATATATATTATGTAGACACTTACGTTTTGAATGTTGCATAGTTGCTTTGAATATTCATCGATCACATGAATTTTCATTGTTTTCAGCAGATTAAAAACATAAAAAAGGACAAAAACAAGATAGTTTCTAGATACACTAATTTTAAATTAGCTTGCCCATATGATAAAACAGTTTAACAAACACACTTGGAGTTTAGCAGTTGAACTAAAGCTGCTAAATCCATTAAACAAACCTATAATCTAAACAAAACCAAAAACAAAAAAAAGGTAGGCCTCATTAGCATCACCATATGAAAATGATACAGAAAAACATGTATATACACGAACACATAAAAAAAAATGAAAAAGAAATAAAGTAGTAGAAGTTAGCAAAGTTGACCCTTGATACTAGTCGATACAGCATGCTCGAAAAAGAACTTCCTTTTAACAAGATAACATTGTGATGGTATTCTAGGTCAATCACCATTATATCATACTGTGTTTAAATTCATCGTGATGTATGATTGACTTAGTATACCGTATCAATAACATATACTCACAATGTAATGAAGATAACTAACGCATGATACGACTTTAACTACGACGTTAATCACGACTCCATTGCCTTGTAAATGACTACGAAGCATGGGAGGATGGCCTTCGGATTATAAACAACAAGTTCCTCGAGATTGGAGTAGATTCCAGTGAATCCGGCTACAGAATCGTAGGAGCCAGCAGCAGCCGACAGCTGGGACAAGCCATCCTCCTCCGGTGGCGCATCGTCCGCAATGCGCCTGACCCTGCCAGCAATGACACGGCACACCAGCATGGCCCTGCGCCCGTCCGTACAATTAAACGAGTCGTGAGCCCTACCGCTGCTGGCAGTGGTCCGCACTCCCTTGCTCCCACCACCTTGATCACCTTCCGCCACTGCTTTGCCTTGAAAGCCGTGACGGATGATCGTGCACACTCCGCAGCCAGGTACGGAGTCGCACAGGCTGGATGAGCCACGTGCGCCGAGCGTGCACGAGATGCTGGTGCAGTGGAACCGCAACAGCTCGTTCCCGTCTGCCGCGCACCTAGGGTTCTTCCGCGTGCTTGTCAGCGCACGGTTCTTCACTGCATCACGGCAGTCCTCGAACCGTTGAATCGTACGCTGCGTGTTTTGTACCTTTAGTATGCGTTCGATATTGCAGAAGGGGGTGTCTTTCTTGAGCCAGCTTGATTTGAAGATTATTTCCACGATATTTCGGCCGGAATCTTCGACGCCAAGCTCCGATACTGTACAAATACAAGTTAAGATATTATTACTTTTAGATACTTTTATATTAAAAGAAACTAATGAAAAATGTTTGAAAACTTTATGTTTTAACGATAAGGACAAAATAAAGGTTAAAATGAATAGTAACATGATTGACTTTTTAGTGTAAAAATATAATTTTTCGTTAAAGTAAATAGTACCATGAGTTTTTCGTTAAAATTCTCTTTATATTATGGAATCTTATTCAAATATGGTAAAGTTATAGAATTTGTAAAAGAAAATGATTCCTATTAATGATAGTATTTATTTTCTACTTGTCGGTGGGGTCGTGATGGTTGAGTTTTGAGTATTCGCCGTCACAAGTGGGGTAAATGATGTAAGAGAAAACTTTCAATGTCCGGGAACATAACCAGTAAACCAAATATATTAATACATAATTTCAACTTGATGAATCGGATTATATTCTCGACATATTAAAAAAACTCTCATAAAAAACAAAATATACATGAAAACAAGTTACAATTAAACGACGTTCAAATTATCTTAATAATACGTCGTTATATTAACTTTACATAAAACATTGTATGGTATTATTAGGCGAGATACAAGTTCATCTCCCAGTTATTTAAGGCAGGCCACCTTACAACAGAGAATCATTTATTCGGTTTGTGCATGGACAGCTGTAGGTTTGTACTCAAGTTGACCGCCTTTATGATTAGTTATATGCCAGATGCAAGACTCGCGGTAAATTAAGAAGCACAATTTTTTATTCATGCACGAAAAAAAAATTCATTTGATTATTTTCTTAATTTTACCAGTATTTTTTTTTAATAAAATGATATTCAAAATCGCTCGAGCTTACGAAAAATAAAATTCAAATTAACAATATGAAGATATATACATTATTTTAGCTAACTGATCTAAAACACAATTTTAACTCAAAATTAGCTTGTAAGAGTGTACAAAGTTTTAGCCAAACAAAGAGGCTATCAATAAAATATCAGAAACTATATATGGAGACGTGGTTGCGTGCACTTTATCACATATATAGCCATACAAACTCACTATTTCTATGTAAAAAAATTTAAATAACATATGATGGAAATTTGAAAGAATAAATCATGAGAAAAGTATATTGCCTATAAAATAAATAAACCATGAAATAATTAAAGGAAATTCAGCATGAAAATGATTAATTTCGTGTGAAAAATAGATTATGTAGTACCAGCATGGCGAATTGCTTGGTGATGCTCCAAACTCTCCACCTTTGGGAAGATCTCTCCACACTGAGAGCAAGCACAAATAGTAGACCTAGGAACTGGGTACCTGTATAAACATAAGAGTATTTTAATTTATTTTTTTTCTAAGTGGTATTTTAGACTATATTAAAATCTAAATTACGGGGACAAAAACTCGAACTTCAGTGAAAAAATGAGCATACTACTAAGTTAGCTAAATTAAGGTTTATAAATAAAAAATGTGCAAATTAATATCTACCTGCTAGGGTCAACGATCATGTGGCACTCGTAACACCCAGAGAGCTTCCGGAATTGCATTCCTCTGGAGGATGATGACGTCTGGTAAGCAGCAGAAGAACCAGAACCGTTGGATCTGATTGACCGAGTTGCAGGTTTCCGAGCCAGTAACCCGGTTTCCTGACCCAGAGTGCTACTCTCGGGCGACGAGCTGTCACCTCTGTGAACGACCCTAGTGTTCCCATGAACGACATCTCTGAAGCTGCATATGGAGCTGCAGGATGACCCCACCTTCGAGTAGCCTCCACCGTGGCTGGCAGCTGCGCCACCGACAATATTATTTTTCGATGGGTCGTGTACTCTAGACCCTTCGATCTGTTTACAGGTCAGGAGGTTCTTGATGTGGTCCCATGAGGAGGAGGAGGATGGTGGTTTTTGCTGCTTTTTGTTGGTTGAAGACGACTGCTTTTGCCTGCGTTTTGATGGTGGCGTTTCTTTCTTCTTGGGCTCTGTGGCCTCTGGTGCAAAAGGGAAGAGAGCCATAGGAAAAAGTAGATCACCGAGAAATTAAAGAAGTGATATTTCAGAATTGGAGAACGAGGTCTCTGCTCTTTTCATATATATGAGAGAGAGAGAGAGAGAGAGAGAGAGAGAGAGAGAGAGAGAGGACTTGAGACTTTTTTGAACTTTGATTAGCTTTGTGTAGTGGAGCTGTGGAAGACGGATCCGAGATGGGTAAATAACTAAAACCAAAAGCGCATCTGAGGGTTTGGACAAACTTTTCTATATATGCAACATGTAAACTGCTGATTTAGTCTCTAATTAAATTATTATCGGGATTAAAAATTAAAAATTAAATTTTTTTTTTCAAAAAAACCAGTCCTTAAACTAATATAATCTGCCAATTACATCATAATATTATATTTGAAGTTATTCTATTCAATTTTTCTTCTATTTAAGTTACGTGACTTGCATGTGACACATTTTAAAAGGTAAACTGATAATTTTTCATAGTTTAAGTACTAATTTTTTCAAAGATATAGTGTATGGAGTTAACCTTGAGGGTAAATTAGACTTTAGATTCGTAAATTATATACAACGTTAAGGGCTTACAGGCAAGACAAGACGATGCCCTTTAAAATGTGTCATGTGACTTAACTTGACGAAAAATTGGATAAAATAGCTTTTATATAATATTAGGGATGAAATTAGTAGTTTAATGAATTAAGGGACTTGTTTTATCCAAAAATAATGCAGGGGCCTAATTTTCATTATAGTGATAATTCATGCAGTTCACCCTATGTAATAACAACTACAAAACGGTCACTTAGTGTTACAATTTTTGTGAGTTTCATATAGGTAGATGATACAATAGATATATTTTATTTTTAAGATGTATATTAATAAAAAAATTCACATTATAATTTAAGTGAAATAATAACACTGCATGACATGATTCATATAAACGTTACTCATAATTTAGGACAATTGATCAAAATCAAATCTTTATACTAGTAAATTAATATAAATAAGATATTCTCTTGTAAAAAGAAATATTATTATTCAGACGCACAAAATTGACATTCTTGTTAACACACAGTTTTATATTGCATGTGAGACTTGTGAGGTTACACACTCTCTCTAATATAAGTGGGTGTCACATATAATGGTAGGATGCACCCTCATTAGATAAAATATGACCTTTTGTTTCTAATTAGTTTTATGTTGAGAAAATTCTACTGTGCTTAATCGTGGTATGTACCAAAGAGTGGAGGATCAATATTATTGCCTTTTTTGGTAATAAAACATTTTAATCTTCTTTTTTCTGGATTTCCTACTATGTTTGTCTTATGTACAATGAAGTAGAACCTTTAAAGCATAAGGAGGTTAACCTTGTCATTAAGTCGACTCAATCAACGGTTGATCGAGGGGTACTTGAGTACGGTGGGCCAGAAGAAGCAAAGAAGGATAGAATACATTTTCATGTGCGGTGTGGTTAGTCGGCTTGTCGTGGATTTGGAGATCAGATGTGCTTGTATGCTGTCTTGTTGGAGCCTTTCTCTTGTGCTTTTTTGGTCTTTTGTTTATTCTCTTATTCAACTCACTTTCTTCAACTTCATTTGCACTGAAAGTTGAAAGTTTTGTTTGGATGGGCCGAATAGATATCATTTTCGGACCTCTCGTAGCTCCAGAATCAATAGAATTAGATCACTCATATGAAATTATGCGGTCATTATTAGCCTATTCAACTAATTCACTTCACACAAACTAAGAATTCAAATCTCTCTTTAACGGCCTGGATCTCCTGGTCCTTAAGCTCTTAACACAGAAATTCGAAGAAGATTCAATTTTGGATTGAAAAAGTTGAAACTATCCACATGCTAACGGTGAGAGAAACTTGTATATAGAACTTATCTCAGTTATAAGAGAAGAGTGAGATATAGAGGATGAATATCTCTGATTGTATGTAAGAATCTATCAAACCGATGTTACGCATTTAATTTGAGTTAACCTAAACAGAATGTAGAACCGTGCAGTCTTGCTGGCTTCCGAGCCTCTCTAACCATGTAACTAAGCAAAAGAGAGGTACGTAGTTTGTTACCTAACCTTCAATTTATTTTGGCCGAAGTTCTTCTTACTTGACGAGGAATCAATAACAGAAAATTATGAATGAAAAAAACTTGACAAAAATTTCTCAATACGAGATTTGTGAAGCATGAAACATGTACAATTAATTCATTTACAAGTGGTGATGTGTATGTATGACTGTTTTACCTATAATTTGTCCTTCATTAGTCACTAAGGCCACCTCCAACCGAAGGTTGTCCAGATGGCTCGAAGATGGTTTGCTTTAGCCCTCTGACCCTCTAATAAATTAATATTTTAATGAACAGTACATGACCATATTTCTTATCATCTCCAACCGAGGGCCAAAGGGCCATAGGGCTCGTTTTAGCCATTTCACATAAAACCGTCTTCAACCGAGGGTCAAAGAGCCATAGGACCAAACATAATTTATTATTTAAAAACTACAACTTAAATTCAAATGCAACTAGGGGTGGGCAAACGGGCCATGGACCCGCGGGTAGGGGCGGGTATAAGCGGTTCGGGGAGGGTACGGGGCGGGTCCAATTTTTTTAAATCTGAAACGGGACGGGGCGGGGCGGGGCGGGTCCATGTTAATTGCGGGGCGGGGTGAGTTCTAACTGCTGAGGAAACGGGTCCCCGACCCGGACCGTTTCCACCGTAAAAAATCTGAGATTTAACCTGTTCGTCCAAAAATTTCTCTCTCTCAGACATAAACTCTCCCTCTCTTTCATCTCTATCCCTCGCCTCTACAACTCAATCTCTCGCCCCTCTTATCTCTGCAAGTCTAAAGTTTGTCTCTCAGACCTCGGTCGCACTGAGACTTTCCCACTCCCCGAATTTAGGTTTCTGATTTGGGAAGGACTCATAAATTGGTTGTGGGGTTTTGCTGGTTTCTAGCTAGAATATTTCAGATTGCTCTGGGAAATTTAAAGGGAAGAAACTAAGTGAAGAAGAAGAAGATTGGTCAGAAATGGATGGTTGCGTCTTATTCGTCGGGTGCACCGCTTTTCGGAATTAGAGAAGAAGATCAAAACCAGTAGATGAGGCAACAACATTCCTCCACAACACCAACCTCATCCACCCATCTCGATTCTTAGATGACAGCACCGCCGTTGCGATCATCATCACCCCATCACCGTCGTCGCCTGCTATAATTTTGGTAATTTTGAATTAGGCGTTTGTTATTTATGTGAATTTTTGGGTTTTTGAATCAGGAATGATATATATTATGTTTTGGGTTCTAAATTTATGGTTGGGGAATACAAGATTTGTAGCTGTCACAATGAAGGTTGTGGAGGAATATCCCTTTCATTTGTTTTTCATTTGATATATGTGTGTATGTTCTTTAATTTTGGTTTCACTGTTTGGTGCAATAGGATCGAAATTGAAATTGAATATCCCTTTCATTTGTTTTTCGTATTGTTTTCATTCCACTATTGGCTGTTTTGAATAATTCACTGACATATTTTTCAATTTGATGGAAACATTCCACCATGAGGATGATCCAATGGTGGCTGCAATCTCGTGGGTGCTCTTTGGAGGATGATCCAGTCTTCTTTTCATCCACTTATGGGGCTGTGATCAACTTGAATTCTGGTGGCTGTTGGAGGCTCGGTATGCAGCACTCTGGCGACAACAGTGGATGCAGGCAGTTAGGGTTTGTTCTAGGTTGCGCTCAAAACTTTGTTTTGGGATGCTTTGCTGTTTGCTTTTGGGGTCCATTTTTGTTGTCTGTAATTGGGCCTCATGTTGTGTGATTATTTTTGTGTTGTTATTGAAGTTTCTTTGACCCAAAAAAAAAAAAAAAAGTTGGACCCGTCCCGAACCGACCCGTTTGAAACGGGTAGGGTTAGGTCCGGGTCCAAAATTCAAAATGCTTCTACCTGGCCCGCCCCGGCCCGTTACATTTTAAAACGGGTAGGCCAGGTTCCTCAAAATTTGGGCCCGGCCCAGCCCGTGCCCACCCCTAAATGCAACGGCTAAGTAACGTCAGCTAGCCGTTTTATGTTTTATGTTGTTAAATGTTTTTAAAAATGTAGTTTAAGTTTCATGTTGTTAAATGTTTGTTTTATGTGTATAATTTTTATGTTGTTTAATGTTATTTAATGTTGTTTAATAATATTTAATGTTGTTTCATGTTATTTAATGTTATGTAATGTTTAATGATTTAGAAGTTATAGGGGGGAAAATTACAAGGTTTAAAACAAATATTGTAAAATAATAATAATAATGGCTAGCTAACGTCAGCAACTAGCCTTTTCAAACTTGAATTGGAGGCCAGCCCAGGGCCGGTCGGCTGTCTGGTTTGGGCCGGTCGGTTAGCCTTATGGCCTTTTTCGTCCAGTGGGGTCCACAAACCCTCTGGCCTGGCCTTCGGTTGGAGACCGTTTTCGGGCTATTTTCGGCCCTCTGGACTCTTCGGTTGGAGATGGCCAAATAATATTTTTATTTTTTTAGTACAATGATATATTTTATACTAGGAGGAGGGGAGTTCGGAAGCCACACAATGGGCAACCTAATTTGGTATCGAATTCGCCATCCACGTGATTTGAACCTAAGACCTCTTATTTACAAGTGAAGAAGAATACCAGAAAACCTTAGTACTAAATGAGCCAGTTTTAAACACGTGTAGTTTCATTTTGAGAAATGCAAAGTAGATTCTCTCAAAAATAGGACTCTCCAAGGACCGTCCACCATCTTTTGTTTTTGGCATAACGTCTAATAATATTGGTACGAAAATTAACGTTAAACTATGAGATGACAGAGAGTCCTACTTTTGAGAGTCATCATTTCTCTTTTCGTTTTGGACGAGGGCCTGGGAAGACACTGCCCCTAAAGCTGCGGAAATTTCCGTTAATTTGTGTGTATAAATAATGATCAAATGGGTCCAGAATCGAAAGGGAAGAAAAAGGAAAAGTGCATGTAGCCAAAGAAACATCCTCCACCACATAAAACACGGAGAAAGAATAGGAAACTACTACTTGGATTGTAGTACCAGATTCACTCCAATTCTCTGTATAACTCCATTCCACCTTCCGATGTCTCCCACGTTCACATATGATACATCCATTTCATCCCTGAAATTAACAAGCCAGCTATTTATTTCAGCACACTCACCTGCAGAACCAGCCACATGCAAATAAACCTTCAAACTCTGCTTTCGCATGTTGCCTGATCGATGGAAGAAGAACCCCACCCGCTAAACTGACTGACCCACTACATACCAGTACAAGATCAATATGTCGCATGCAGCTCGTCCTCTACGTTACTTTTTTGAGATTCCTAGCTATGTATGAAAATCGTATGCCTTTCGCATGTATGATCGATGTATCCATCCATCACAAATAAACTCGTATATATCATCCGTCGTGTTCAGACCGCACTTAAACACGGCGACACATGAAAGGAGAAGTCGAGCAGATCGCAATAGAGAAACCCTAAACAAATAATCCGGGTAAATATTAAGGGAACTTGTGAATTTGAACATCGTTCAGGAAAGACGGAAGGCCAACCATATGCATGGAGCAGAGTCCAGTTAAGTTAGCTGCTCTAGCTCCCCACGCGTGTGGTAATACTAATACATATACATGTCCAATAATTATTAGAAAAATTAAAGAGAAAATTGGGCATTATATTGTGAGCAGTTAGAAATGAGATTGGTTCTGGCCAACTACTGCCTTAAGATAAGTAGTGTTTAAAAGTGGCGTCGGTCTCCAACTCAGGGAACCAAACCCTTCTGCATATCTCACCCGTACTCGACATAATATTAAACAATTTTTCACCCATATATATTATACATATTAAGGGGATTAATTAAGAAAATAATTAATCAGATTTAAAGTACTAGTGCTGGAGTTAGCGAGTGAGGATCCTCGCCGGATTCTCTTTGTGAGAATCTTGAAGATCCTCAAATCATATTTGTTCATTGTACATCGTACGGTTATATATCATTATAAATTTTTTATTTATTTAAAATTGAATATAAACAGTACCTGACGAAAACTGACCACGTGATATACGATGAATGAATGTGATTTAAGTATCTCTGGAATCCTCCCAAAAAGGATCCGATGAGGATCCTCTCTTGGAGTTAGCTAATAGCTAGCTATTATGTACATTGTTCTTTTAAACCTAAATCATTATTTGAGAGTTTCCACTCTTAATATAGCTGCTGCTTTTTGTGATAGAACCTAACACCTAATAATAATTGCTTAAGTTGAGACAATATTAGTGATATTGGTGGTGGACTATATACTTAACCAACAAAATTTATTGTTAATCATTGTTCATTTTATAGAAATTTATTTGCTCAATATTTATATTATCTTCAGAAACTGCATGAATTGACAATGTAGATCATCATTGATAATGTTACTGGTAAATACAAGTTCATCACACAGTTTATGGCCAGCAATATCTCCACAAGTGAAGGCAGGCAAGTGCCTCGTATTTTCTTATTGTACCCTATAGAATATGTATAGTTTTCCACTCTATATAGATTCTTGACCTACGCTACATGTCAACTACTTCGATATGGCTGTCTTCTAAGGCCATGTGCCTCTCATATATATATATATATATATACATTACTTACTATGCTAGTACGTCGTCTGTTTGCAAGCAAAATCTTGAATAGAATCGGGTTGTGTCACATGAATAATGGGGAATGTACCTCTGGTTGTATAATATCACATGAAGAAAGTTGAGGTTCCATAATAAAATTAATTGGAAATATAGGGAGTAATTTAACTTATTTATAAGTCAATGCAAGGTCTATCATCTAATCAATGTGAGACTCATTCTCAACACGCCCTCTCAGGTGTGACGAATTTTCAAGCCTAACATGTGGACAACACAACGGAATGATGTGGGGTGCATGTGACCGTTTGGCTTCACATGTGAGACAACTTGCTCTAATATCATGAAGAAAGTTAAGGTTCCATTATAAAACCAATTGACAATATGGGGAGTAGCCCAATTTACTTATTTCATTTGAAGACCTATTGATTCTAACAATTGATTGCAGAGTTGATCATTCTAACCTTTCAATTCATAGATGTGGATCTCGGACCTATGAATGGGGATATTCCCAAAACTCACAAAGAAAAAAGGAAGTGAGTTAGACAAAAAGAGAAGAAACTTTGACAAAAAAAGAAGTAACTTGGACAAAAAGAAAAGAAGTGACTTTGACAAATTTTTTGTTGTTGATAACCTTAGACCAATCAAAATCAATATCAATCGAATATTGATTAATACGTAATCAATGGAACACTAATTGAAAATGAAAACAACTATTCTGCTTAGAATGAAATGTTGCAAGGTCCCTCATTCCATTAATATGGGACTTATTCGCAACGTTTAGAGAGTGAAATAGAGTGGCAGTGGTGGTGGGGAGGTAGTACGTGTTACTATTCTTGACTAAATTGATTAGTATAATCACACAAATGTAAAATTCACAAGACATGAGACAATTATTCATTTAAATCAATCTTGTCAAAAATCCAACACTGTACAGAAATTAAATTTAGGAGATTTTCTTTCTTTTATTATGTGCTTATGTAGTTTATATATCTAATCTATAACTTGTGACTTGAAACCTACGAATTTCGTACAAAATCCAATACAAAAAAAAGAAAAAGAAAAAAAAAAGAGGAATCAGATCAACTAGGGGATAACTAATTCCATCCTAATCATCTTCATCAATTTTACATGGGTCTTGTTATTCATGTTAAGTGTATAAGTGAATGGTTGAGGTTAGGACACGTGTCACTTAATACTACAATATTATATTAGATTGTTATAACTATCAGTAGTTAATATAGTTAAAGATTGTATTGTACTGCTGTGAGTATAAAAGCTTCACATGAATCATTGTAAACTTGATCATTAAGAAATACAAAATTCCTATTTCTCTCTCTCTCTGTCTTCTTCTACTTTCTCTCTAAAACTCTGCTTATGCTTCTACATTTCTTCATATTTACAATTCACACACCTCTTAATTTTTGTCCGTCCGATCAAATAAATAAAAAATGATCAAATAATAGAAACTAACAAAAAAAAAAAAATTGAAAGGTAAAATGAATTGTGCGGATACCGCCCTTATGCTTTCTTTATTTTTCATCGTATGCGATTATTGGATTGGGTTATCGGGCTGGAATCTCGGCCCACTACTTCAATTAACAGATAATCCGCCGGTTCCAGGTTATTGGGCCCAAACTACCCACCGCTACACCCGCGAAATGTTCGAACCTCTAATTCTCGCGGGCCTCACCGTACCCGAAAAAACCGTCGTCGTTGGAAGAAAAGGAAGCGTCGTCGTCGTCATCGCCGAACTGTGAACTAAAACCCTAGCTAAGCTCACTGTCAGAGACTCAGAGCGTTGGGGTTTTAAGCTTGTAGTTGTACTTACTGCTTCCCTTCAAAATTCAGTAAAAGATACAAAAGAATGGAGATTTCTGAAAGTAAGCCCCAAATCGATTCATCTGAAAACCCTAGGTCCACCTGGGACGGTTGCTCCGTCTTGCTCGACATCAACGACGGCGACCGTTTGGTTTTCTCCCGCCTCTCCGCCGGAGCGTAAGTCATATTTTTCTCTCAGTCAAATTTGTGCCTTTTTTTTGGGGTTGTTGAGAATTCTTACGGTTGAATGCGGAATGGATGTGCAGGAAATTGAAAATTGGGAATAAGAATTGCTCTCTGCAGCCTTTGATTGGCTGCCCCTTTGGCTCTTTCTTTCGGGTCGAAAATGGAGCCGAAGGCCCGTATTTGGCCCGGTACACTCCGTCCACGGAAGGTTTGGTTTTTAACTTTAATTTGTTCAAAATTTTGTGTTAATGTGGAATTTGGGATGATGACATTGTGTTATTTTGCTTGATATTTGCCTATTTATTCAGTTAATAATGTTCAAGAAAAAGGTGATGGTCAATCAATTGATGAGTTTAGAGATAATCGAGCATTAGTCGATAACAATAAGGCGCAGAGCCTAACCGGAGAAGACATTAACGCGATGCGACAGTGAGAACAAATTAATCAGAGATTTAGTTTGTATTTTGGGCTCCTTTTGTACTTTTTTTGGTGGACTTATACAATGATAAATGCAGGCAGGGTGCAACGGGGGATGAAATAGTTGAAGCTCTCATTGCAAACAGCGCGACGTTTGAGAAGAAAACTGTTTTCTCACAGGTAATGTAGATCGTTCGAGTGCCACTTTGTGTTCATATGAGAAGGTGGTCTGATTTCACGTCGTTCTGTTGTCTGCAGGAGAAGTATAGGCTTAAGAAGCAAAAGAAATATGCTCCCATTGTACTTATGAGGCGCCCATTCACTAGAAGGTTACCTCTTATTTCTGAAAGCAGGAGCTTTATTTTGAAGTCATATTGCTGTTCTATCGGCAAGAACTTTCCGAAATGATTTAATTATATGGATGAAGCGCCATGATATCTCCGCAATTAGCAATTTTTTGGCTGCTGTTCTGAATGTCAATCTATAATTTCCAAATCTCATGTTCTTTTTACTCACTTCTTGTTCTTTTCTGTTTCTCTCAGTATATGTGAGGCGTACTTAAAGAAGTATCCGAATAAAATTGGGTAAGGACTAGCCAGTTATGAGTTTTCCTCTATTTTGGTAAACTACTTTCTCATGTTATTTGCTCAGAATTGATGTATCATATGTTTGCCTTTGGTTCAGATTCTTGCGAATGGATACATTGTCTCTTCTTCTTTCCATGGCTAATGTTTCTGCAAATTCTGATGTCCTCATAGTGGATATGGTTGGAGGACTTCTAACTGGTGCTGTAGCAGAGCGTTTAGGAGGTCTGCTTTCCCTAAGTTCCCTTTACTATTTGCGGCTTTGAGTTTTTTAATTTACACAGATTTATGGGTGGTGAAGTAGTGAAACTGAAGTGAATTATATCCAATTAAAATGGAATCAGTTTGTTATGGCTACTTTGTGTGATTGCAATTGCAACATTGTTATGACATTTCGCATTTTTAATGCTTCTGTATGTTTGACAGGTACGGGCTATGTCTGCAATACATATCTTAGTGGGTCGCCTTATTCTATGGATATAGCGAGGATATTCAACTTTGGAGATGAAATTTGCAAGAGGTACATCTGCCTTTGAGTTACTTTTTATAGGAAATGTTGTCAGATGAAATTTTACACTCCTTATGTAACCAACTTTTGAGATATTTTTGTATTTATGTTGCTTATACAGGATTGTGAGGTCTCCTCTCGCGGACCTATTATCTGTCCAAAACGGAATTGAAAAACCAGCAAGTCAGGAAGCGGAGTCTGGTAATATGGAAATTCAGTCAAATGTGAGTGGTGCTTCATTTTTTGTTTGCAGATTTCTTTGTCTTGCAGTTTCGTAATTGTTTTGGGTACTCTATTTTCAGGACCAAATTTCTTCAGCAGTTAGCATGGAAGAAGCATCTCTTACATCTGAAAACGTGATATCGGATCCTATTCCTGTGTCTACTAGCTCTCCGGTAATTAAAATGTCCAAACCAGCAAAACTGGGAGAAAAAGCACCACAGGAAATCATCAGCTCGTGGAAAGAGAATGGTTTCTCTAGGTAAATATTGTTGTCGCGTGTGTAGTTTACTAGTTGAAAGTAGCATCTGGATGATAGTTCTGCATTCTTTTTGCAGTTTAATAATAGCAGCACCGGAGATGGATGCTTGGAGCTTACTTAAAGAGATCTTGCCACTATTGTCAAACTCTGCTCCATTTGCTATTTTTCATCAGTATCTTCAGGTTTTTAGCTTCAAATGCTTGATCCTACCAAGTTAATAATTTTTCATATACGAATTTAGTATCTTTGGATTTTGTAGACGATTAAACTAAGTCCGTTATACTCTTTGATATGCAGCCTCTTGCGACATGCATGCATAATTTACAAACGGGGAAAATGGCGATTGGCTTGCAAATTTCAGAACCTTGGTTGCGCGAATATCAGGTTGGTTTGGTCTTATTTATGTATCTGATCTAGTCTGCGAGTTCTAAAGATCTCTATATATTTTAACGTCATTTGCTATTAGAACTCCAGTTTTTGAAACTTGTGTAGGTTAAATGAATCTGAAAACAGAGATTCTGTGTGTTATTTTAATGCATACAATTTGTCTACATGCATGTGTGTGTGTGTGTCAGAGTGAGATCTGTCAATCAAAATTTAAATTTGGACAAGAAGTTGAATAAAATACTTAAGATTGCCCATAGGCTGAAGTCACGGCCAGCGTCTGTCATCTCCAGCGTAAACATGTATGCCGGAGAATTATTTTTAAGGATCAATGTCTAAAATATCGATGATATCGGAAATATCGGTAGTCCAAACACACGGAAATTTCGATGGAAATATCGGGATATTATCGATATCGATAAAAATTGAATAAAAACCACGGAAATTGTAAGAAAAACTTGGAAATTTTTTATTGAAACTTTGCATGATGTTTATTTAGTCAGTTATCTATTAGTTTATCACAAAAAATTGGAAGGAAATGCATTGCATGATGTATTTAACTGATTTAAGTTGATTATATAACGAACTGACAAATATTGTGAGTGTAGAAAATATGTAGTAATTAATGAAAGAAGTTTAAACACACCATAATCATTTATATATAATGAGTTAGTATAATATTTTACACTTTATACATTGCATGGTAAGATACATGAGTGACTTCGTACCACATAGAGTTCCTATCAAGGTCTAAAATATCGATGATATCGGAAATATCGGTAGTCCAAAAATACGGAAATTTCGATGGAAATATCGGGATAATATTGATATTTTAAACGTTGCTAAGGATGTAAGTTGGAAATGTTGAGAAAGTGGCCTAGCTCAACTTGAGTGGTAATCTGATGATTTCAGTATGAACCATTCCGTTGATTTTGTGAGGACCATCACCGGCCGCGTTGGAATGCTAATTTTTCGTGTACCGTTGTGCCAGGTCCATTGTTAATTCCTGGTTTAATGTTTCTGTAAAGATTATACGCCTTTATTTGATGCGTTCTAGAGACTGATTGTAAGTAATCGTTTCAGGTACTTCCATCAAGAACGCATCCATGCATGCAGATGAATGGATTCGGCGGGTACGTTCTCAGCGGGACGAAGATTTCACCGAACTGATTTGAAGAACAAAATCACACGGCTGAGTTGCGATTACTTTACTTGTTATATGGATGTTCGTAGGCGAAACCACTGCGTGCAAAATGTACACCAGCTTTTCGTCTTCTGTTTATCTGTAAACCTGCACATACTGCAAATTTTATCCTTGCAGGATTTGCAATCTGTGTTCTGTGCTCCATTTCTTCTTGCAATTCCAGATTTTAAAGTTTCTATCGGAAAATATTACTCTGTTAATTTTGCTTAGATGGGTATAATGGTATTTCTATTTGTTTTTTTAGTTGACAAAGAGTTATATTGATAGGAAAAAGGCATGCGAAATTATTTTAATGTCCATAATTTCTCTTTTTAATAATTTTTTAATTATGTATAAAAAAATTAATTGAAAAAGAGAGTTCGTAGTATAAATTATTATTATTTTTATACAATAATATATTTTTATAAAAAAAGAATTTAGCTGAATTGCGCATGGTAAAGAAGTTTTTTTATTGACAAGTCACCTCAAGTAGGGTTGGATACGAGTTCGAAGGAGAAATTTTGGGAAGATCTTGGAGACTTGGTGCAAGGAATTGCTCAGACGGAGAAGTTATTTATAGGAGGAGATTTAAATGGACACGTGGGCAGGGAGACAGACAACTATGGAGGTTTTCATGGTGGCCATGGTTTTGGGGAGAGAAACGAGGATGGGGAAGCTATCTTGGATTTTGCAATGGCATATGATCCCTTCTTAGCCAACACCTTCTTTAAGAAGAGAGAAGAACATGTGATCACCTACAAGAGTGGGTCGTCAAAAACACAAATAGATTTTCTTCTAATGAGGAAAGGGGATCGTATAACTTGTAAGGATTGCAAAGTTATACCAGGAGAGAGCGTGGCTAATCAACATCGCTTGTTGGTGATGGATGTACATATCAAAAGAGTAAGACAAAAGAACAAGACTTGGAAGTGCCCAAGGACTAGATGGTGGAATCTAAAAGAAGAAAAACAAGTCATTTTCAAAGAGAAGGTAATCACCCAATGTGTGTGGGATAGAGAGGGGGAAGCTAGCCAAATGTGGGATTCCATGGCTAGTTGTATCCGAAAAGTAGCAAAAGAGGTATTAGGAGAGTCCAAGGGCTTTGCCCCACACCAAAAGGAATCTTGGTGGTGGAATGAGGAGGTACAAACAAAGGTGAAGGCTAAGAAGGAATGTTGTAAAGCCTTATACAAGGAGAGGACCGATGAAAATGGTGAAAGGTATAGAAAAGCGAAGCAAGAGGCGAAGAAAGCTGTCAGAGAAGCTAAGTTAGCGGCTTACGACGATATGTATAAACGACTAGATACCAAAGAAGGAGAGTTGGATATCTATAAACTATCTAGAGCAAGGGAAAAGAAGACAAGGGACCTAAACCAAGTGAGGTGCATCAAGGATGAGGATGGAAAGGTTCTTGCTACAGAGAACGCGGTTAAAGACAGATGGAGAGGTTATTTTCATAATCTTTTCAATGAAGGACATGAAATGAGTGCTTCTTTAGGGGAGTTGAGTAACTCAGAAGAGTGTAGAAACTACTCTTTTTATCGTCGAATCCGGAAGGAAGAAGTGGTTGTAGCTTTGAAGAAGATGAAGCATAAAAAAGCAATAGGCCCAGACGATATACCAATCGAAGTGTGGAAACTTTTGGGAGAGACAGGTATAACATGGCTCACTGACCTTTTCAATAGGATTTTGAAAACGAAGAAGATGCCAAATGAGTGGCGAACGAGCACTTTGGTGCCTATCTACAAGAATAAGGGCGACGTACAAAATTGCATGAACTATAGGGGTATTAAGCTAATGAGTCATACAATGAAGCTCTGGGAGAGAGTCATTGAGCATAGATTGAGGCAAGAGACACGGGTTTCGGACAACCAATTCGGGTTCATGCCAGGGCGCTCAACCATGGAGGCAATCTATCTCTTACGAAGATTGATGGAAAGATATAGAGATGGGAAAAAGGATTTACACATGGTCTTTATAGATTTGGAAAAAGCGTATGAT
Organism: Malus sylvestris; assembly: GCF_916048215.2. Classification (NCBI taxonomy): domain Eukaryota; kingdom Viridiplantae; phylum Streptophyta; class Magnoliopsida; order Rosales; family Rosaceae; genus Malus; species Malus sylvestris. Next base: position 1,046,401 of record NC_062267.1, on the reverse strand, counting down.
AGGGTCCCAAGAGACATTCTTTGGAGGATTTTAGAGAAGAAAGGAGTACGAGTAGCATATATCCAAGCTATAAAGGATATGTATGAAGGAGCAAAGACTGCCGTAAGAACTCATGAAGGACAAACCGAAAGCTTTCCCATAACTGTAGGATTACATCAAGGCTCATCCTTAAGTCCTTACCTTTTTGCGTTGGTAATGGATGAGTTAACAAGACATATTCAAGATGATATTCCTTGGTGTATGCTTTTCGCAGACGATATAGTGTTGATAGATGAAACTCAGGAAGGGGTAAATGCAAAGCTTAACCTTTGGAGAGAAGTGTTGGAATCTAAAGGTCTTCGCCTAAGCCGATCAAAGACAGAATATATGGAGTGCAAGTTCAGTGCAAATGGAGGCCAAAACGAGTTAGGGGTGAGAATCGGAGATCAAGAAATACCAAAGAGCGACCGTTTTCGTTACCTAGGATCTATCTTGCAAAAGAACGGAGAATTAGATGGAGATCTCAACCATAGAATACAAGCTGGATGGATGAAGTGGAAGAGTGCATCCGGCGTGTTATGTGACCGCCGTATGCCACTGAAGCTTAAGGGAAAATTTTATAGGACGGCAATAAGGCCGGCGATGCTGTATGGCACAGAATGTTGGGCGGTGAAACATCAACACGTACACAAAATGGGTGTAGCGGAGATGAGGATGCTTCGTTGGATGTGTGGGCACACAAGAAAGGATAAGATTAGGAATGAGGATATCCGGGGTAAAGTAGGAGTAGCCGAAATTGAAGGAAAGATGAGAGAAAATCGGTTACGGTGGTTTGGACATGTGCAAAGAAGGCCTACTGACGCTCCGATTAGAAGATGCGACGATGGGACAGAGGTTCAGGGCCGAAGGGGTAGAGGAAGACCTAGGAAAACTTTGGAAGAGACTCTAAGAAAAGACTTAGAGTACTTGGATCTAACGAAGGACATGACACAGGATCGAGCACAATGGCGTTCTAAGATTCATATAGCCGATCCCACTCAGTGACTTGGATTTTCCAAGTCTCCAACCGAGAAGTTTTCCTCACTCGGAAAATTAAGGGAACACTACCCCAACCTACATGCTCCACTCAGAAAGCTTCAACATACAAGCTTCAACAAAAGAAAATTCAAAGAACTTAGCGAAGAAGGCTTTGGTGTATTTAACACAATACGTTGAAATGAAGGAAAGCTTATTTATTGATATCCCCGATAAGCTACAAATATGTACATATACATGAGTCAAAATAAACACACAAGAGGGAGCCTTCACAAAGGTTGCTTAGGAGAAGTCTCAGCAGTCGGTAGAGCCCCAGAAAGAGAAGGCACCGGAGGGGGATCATTTGGAGCCTCAGTACTGGACAGAACCCTAGAAGGAGGAGGCATCAGAGGTTGATCATTTGGAGCTTCATTACGCGGTACAGCCCCAGAAGACGAAGGCAATAAATGCCTTTGGAACAAACCTACAAATCTCTGATGATCAAGTAAAACCTGACCATCAGTTTCCTTCATCTGGTCAAGCTTCCTCTTCATGTTTGTAGCATAGTCATGTGCGAGCCGGTGCAACTGTTTATTCTCATGCTTGAGCCCTCTAATCTCCTGTTTGAGACTCATCACTTCAGCCGCCAATGATTCAACTTGGCGGGTTCGAGCAAATAGGCGTTGGGCCATATTAGACACAGAACCTGCACACTGAACACTGAGAGCCAGCGAATCCTTAACAGCTAACTCATCAGACCGTTTGGAAAGTAGTCTGTTATCTTTGGGAGTGAGAAGGTTCCTGGCCACCACCGCAGCGGTCATATCATTCTTCATCACGGAATCCCCAACGGTAAGAGGACCAGTAGGGGAGACGAAGGATGGGCGCCATATGTTGTCTGGAGAAGGCGGGGCTGCCTCTTCAACAAGGTTCAAGTCAAAACGACGGTCGGAGGGGCCAGACATTTTCAAAGGTGTTGAAGAGAGAAGAGGTCGGACAAATCAAGATCTTAGAAGTGCAAGAATGAAGCTTCTACTGGTGGAGATTCAAGTGTGCTTTGGAACTTAATGTCAGCCCTTATAAAAATCTGCACTCGACGGAGCTTCAGAAATCGAAGAGGCGTTTGCTTTCTCAAAAGCTGGGCTGCTTAGAGATCACGAGGGTTGATCTCAGAAATCTAAGAGGCGTTTGCTTTCTCAAAAGTTGGGCTGCTCAAAGACCACGAAGGCTGGTCTCAGAAATTGAAGAGGCGCTCGCTTTCTCAAAAGCTGGGCTCCCCAGAGACCACGAGGGCCGATCTCAGAAATCGAAGAGGCACCTACTTTTCCAGCCTTGTCAGCACCTGTCACGCGCACACTCAGCTTTGCGGAAATTATGGGCATTCTGTCGAAGACTTCTGGGGAAGTAGAAAACACATGAATCTTACTGTTCAATCACCCACTTCCCACACGCAACAATAGCTCATGGGTACCACAGAAAACTTTGCCAAAGTTCTCTGCCAAAGTCGAGCACGTGAAGCTTGCAGCTCCCACTACATCGCTCTGACCAAGAAGGGTAAAAGAATAGCAAAGAAACAGCACTAACAAAGTTTAGACCCATAAATTTTGAAGGTCTAGCTACCATATTATTACCCACAAGGGTAAAGGAACAGTACCACTGCTGGATAATTGGACAGTCCCTGTGTGTCAACCTCTGTGCTTCGTGGCAAGGTAGACTAGCAAACATGCCCAACCTTTACTCACATTCGAGAAAACACTCCCAATAAGTGTGTCAACCTCTGTGCTTCGTGGCAAGGTAGACTAGCAAACATGCCCAACCTTTACTCACATTCGAGAAAACACTCCCAATAAGATTGCTTGCTCCAAAATCGAAGAGGCACCGTCCTCCGAATCTCGAGAGCCAGACTCCCAACATGACTACTTTCTTAAAAATCGAAGAGAGGGTAAAGGAACAGTACCATTGCTGGATAATTGGAAAGTCCCTGTGTGTCAACCTCTGTGCTTCGTGGCAAGGTAGACTAGCAAACATGCCCAACCTTTACTCACATTCGAGAAAACACTCCCAACAAGATTGCTTGCTCCAAAATCGAAGAGGCACCGCCCTCCGAATCTCGAGAGCCAGACTCCCAACATGATTACTTTCTAAAAAATCGAAGAGACACTGCTCCCCGAATCTTCGAGAGCCAGACCCCCAGCGTGACTGCTTTCTCAAAAATCGATGAGGCATCGTTCTTCGAATCAATCGAAGAGGCGCTCGCTTTCTCAAAAGTTGGGCTGCTCAGAGACCACGAGGGCCGATCTCAGAAATCGAAGAGGCACCTACTTTTCTAGCCTTGTCAGCACCTGTCACACGCACACTCAGCTTTGCAGAAATTATGGGCATTCTGTCGAAGACTTCTGGTGAAGTAGAAAGCACATGAATCTTACTGTTCAATCACCCACTTCCCACACGCAACAATAGCTCATGGGTACCACAGATAACTTTGCCAAAGTTCTCTGCCAAAGTTGAGCACGTGAAGCTTGCAGCTCCCACTACATCGCTCTGACCAAGAAAGGTAAAAGAATAGCAAAGAAACAACACTAACAAAGTTTAGACACATAAATTTTGAAGGTCTAGCTACCATATTATTACCCACAAGGGTAAAGGAACAGTACCACTGCTGGATAATTGGAAACTCCCTGTGTGTCAACCTCTGTGCTTCGTGGCAAGGTAGACTAGCAAACATGCCCAACCTTTACTCACATTCGAGAAAACACTCCCAACAAGATTGCTTGCTCCAAAATCGAAGAGGCACCGTCCTCCGAATCTCGAGAGCCAGACTCCCAACATGACTACTTTCTCAAAATCGAAGAGAGGGTAAAGGAACAGTACCATTGCTGGATAATTGGAAAGTCCCTGTGTATCAACCTTTGTGCTTCGTGGCAAGGTAGACTAGCAAACATGCCCAACCTTTACTCACATTCGAGACAACACTCCCAACAAGATTACTTGCTCCAAAATCGAAGAGGCACCGCCCTCCGAATCTCGAGAGCCAGACTCCCAACATGATTACTTCCTCAAAAATCGAAGAGACACTGCTCTCCGAATCTCGAGAGCCAGACCCCCAGCATGATTGCTTTCTCAAAAATCGAAGAGGCATCGTTCTCCGAATCTCGAGAGCCAGATACCACAGACCACTTTTTCAAAGTGCTCTGACAGAGTTAAAACATGTGAAACTGACAGCTCCCACTACCGTGCTATGACCAAGCAGGGTAAAGGAATAGCATTACTACTTGTTAGGGAGACTCCTATATATGTCAACCTCCATCCCCAACGGACAGGCAGACCTGCAAAAATGCTCAACCCTCCATCATATCTGAGAGGGCACTCCCAACGAAGCCTTTCGAAATATTCAGCTTTCTTTCCCCCCGATAATACCTCTGCAAACAAGCTATACTAGAGCAAGAATATCTCATATCATCAGGGTTAAAAGCAAGAGTATCCCATATCATGCTTTTTCCCTGTCTTTTCCTTTGGCCTTGTTTTTACCTGCAAGACAAGGAGAAAGAGAGCAATCAGTCAGCACTTGGAATCAAGCTTCCAGCCAAGAACTGACTGCCTGGAACCCCTTACCTGATTACTTACCTGGCATTGCTCTCGAGTACTCATCTTCAACATCTTATGTTTCCAGGGAAGATTCTGCATCTGCTTGAGGAACAGATAGGGCAAGTGCGAAGGATACAAGGAAGCATGTGGAGACAAGCGTAATAGCACACGTGCCGATACATCCATTACTCTGTCAAAAGCAAAAGTATCCCATATCAGCAGGGTGGAACGTACTCTAGATTTGATGGACTTGTTTTGACCCTCAAATTCTTCAGTCGGCCTTATACTCTGGAGGAAACCAGAAAACCCTCCAGCTCAGTTCAAGAATAAGCCTGTGGAAAGTTACTTCTTCAAAAGCAAAAGTATCTCATATCATCTCTTCTCATTTTTCTTCTCTTTATCCTTCATGCTGCTGCAAGATGGGGAGAAGGTGAACAATCAGTCGGAGCTCTGATTGCTTACCTTGTCTGTCACCTCTTTCAGCAGACCCCCTAGCTCGGCGACTTGGGGGACTCCTACTACATGGTTTGTATCGCGCTTGACCAAGCCTGAAACTACAAGTAAGCTTCAAGTGAAATTGATACATTACCTTGTGCATCTCCACCAGTTAAAGATACCACCCCTGGATGGAGGAAGAGTACTTCCAGAGAAGATGCCACATCTACCTATGAGACAGATAAGGCAAGTCAAGACGACTCCACACTCCGATACTTAGAAGTTTCGTGATTACGAGATCATTCTCCCACAATATTTCTTAATGTCATTTGTACTAAATCATTCACTTGTACTCACTAAAGGAGAGCTTGAACCTATGTACTTGTGTAAACCCTTCACAATTAATAAGAACTCTTCTATTCCGTGGACGTAGCCAATATGGGTGAACCACGTACATCTTGTGTTTGCTTTCCTATCTCTATCCATTTATATACTTATCCACACTAATGACCGGAGCAATCTAGCGAAGATCACAAAAAGCGACCGTTTTCGCTACCTAGGATCTATCTTGCAAGAGAACGGAGAATTAGATGGAGATCTCAACCATAGAATACGAGCTGGATGGATGAAGTGTTATAATGCATCCGGCGTGTTGTGTGACCGTCGTAGGCCACTGAAGCTCAAGGGAAAATTTTATAGGACGGCAATAAGGCCAGCGATGTTGTATGGCACAGAATGTTGGGCGGTGAAGCATCAACACGTACACAAAATGGGTGTAGCGGAGATGAGGATGCTTCGTGGGATGTGTGGGCACACGAGAAAGGATAAGATTGGGAATGAGGATATCCGAGGTAAAGTAGGAGTAGCCGAAATTGTAGGAAAGATGAGAGAAAATCGGCTCCGGTGATTTGGACATGTGCAAAGAAGGCCGAATGACGCTCCGGTTCGAAGATGTGACTACGGGACAGAGGTTCAGGGCCGAAGGGGTAGAGGAAGACCTAGGAAAACTTTGGAAGAGACTCTAAGAAAAGACTTAGAGTACTTGGATCTAACGGAGGACATGACACAAAACCGAGCGCAATGGCGTTCTAGGATTCATATAGCCGACCCCACTTAGTGGGAAAAGGCTTTGTTGTTGTTGTTGTTGTATACTAAATTACCTATTAATAGAACTCTTCGTAAATTACCATTTCAATCTTCACCAAAACTGAGTAAAAAGAAACAGAAAGGGCAATTTAGTAATTACATGCAACATAAAATTTTGATTTTTTTACACTAACCTCACAGCCATGTAAGCATATCATGCCCTATTTAAAAAAAAAAGAAAGAAAAAAATATGCCCATGTCAGAAGTAATTGCCCCATTTTGTCCCATTTTTTGGAAAGGAATCATCTCTCTGGATTTTTTCCACCTAATTCATTAAGTTTAAGGATCCAGTTCATTAAAATTTGATTAAATAGTTACAAATAGAAGTTCATTTTAAAATTATAATAATTTTAGCTGTTAAATCAAAGTCCAATGATCTGGATCTCCGAATTTGATAGATTAGGAGGAAATGATCCGGAAAGAATCCATTTCCCCATTTTTCATAAACGAATTGTTTTTTTAGAATTTTAAAAATTAATCACACTCTTCAATAAAAAAAACAAAATAATATAAAATTGTTCCCGCACACAGTACACGTGGGCATCTGCTAGTATATATATTGGAGAAAAGGCCCAAGCCCATGATGAATAAGAAGGCCCAAACAACCAAAGGTTGCCCACCGCTCACAAATACAATATTTCTCAGGGTGACGGCAGGAAGGCGGGGCGAGCGCATTCGAAACTCACCCGCATGCGTTTCCCGCTGTTGTGTCACTTGACCGACGCCGCTTCCTCTCTCTCCTCGCGTTTCGAGTTCCATTCGCGTTTGGCTTCCTTCTTCCCTTTAAAACTTAAACACTCACAAATTTAAGAGTTAATTAAATTCGCAAAACTAGCAAACGAAAACCCTACCTCCTCTTCAATTCTTCTGCTGCTCCCTCCTCCGCCATGGAGACGGAGGATCCCAATCGCCTCCTCCGCCCGTCGCAATTCCAGTTCCAACTCCTCCACTCGCACTCCCAGACTCAGAGCCATATGAGCTACCGGTACTCGCCTTTGCCTCCCTCCCAGTGTCTCCGCCCACAGTTATTTCCCGCTCTCGCTCCTTCCCACGGCTCCGACCGCCGCCGCCTCTCCGGCGACGCTTCTGCTTCTCTCGCCACCGTGGACGCCCGTTCCGCTTTGGCTAAGCTTTCGGTGAGCGTTTCACGTCATCGGCGCCTTCTTTTTTTCGATTGAGATTTCTTGAATTGCCTTCGTGTTTGTTATTGATTCTGTGAAGTATGATCACCGTCATTGTTTTCTTCGTCTTGTTCTTCGTTTTCAAAGATTCGGTTTCGGATTTATTGTATTTGAAAGGTTTAGAGGATTTTACTGCTGCTTAATTGTTTGTTTAGTACTGGTAGCTCATCGGCGCCGTCTTTTTTCGATTGAGATTTCTTGAATTGATTTTGTGTTTGTTATTGATTCCGTGAAGTATGATCACCGTCGTTGTTTTCTTCGTTTTCAAAGATTCGGTTTTGGATTTATTGTATTTGAAAGATTTAGAGGATTTTACTGCTTCTTAATTGTTTGTTTAGTTCGTTGTTGCTGATTATTAGTCGTGGATTTTATTGGACGGCGGCTTAATTTTTCCTTTTTAATTTAAATGATCGATTGGCCATTCTGTCTGCGCTCATTAACTGCGCAATCGGCTTCTTTATTGTGATTTATAGAGATTTTTTCCCTTTTTTCTTACCGTAATAAATTTCCCTACACGCGTGACAGTAACATTATTTACAATCTCAATGATATGAACTGTAAAATTGCACAACTTATACAATCGCAATGTATCTCTTTAGTTAAACGCGTGAGCGAGTAACATTCTTTACAATCTCAATGATATGAACTATAAAATTGCACAACTTATACAATCGCAATGTATCTCTTTAGTTAAAGACTTGAGAATGTCGCTGTTAGTTAAAGTATGCATGACTTGTCTTTGAGAGCACTTGCTGGTGTGTCTGAATGCGATTTCTGTTCATTTTATGGTTGTGTTGTACAAATGTTTCATAGCATACTTTTAGCCTGCTCGTGTATTCTTTTTCCACATCTCTAAATATACAATAATTACTGCAGTTGAGACCAAAACAGGAAATAGATAACGACGCTCAGATTGGTGGGCAAGAAGCTGCTGCTGGACCAAGCAAGGTAATGAAGGGTATCTTACCTCTACCACAGTCCTGCTCAAGTGCAAAGCATAATGGTAAACTAAAGGTTCCTAAGCATACCAAAGTTGGGACTCAAAGATCAACTGCGGACTTTTGTAATGGTCTGGGTCCAGCTCAAGCTATTGGTTGCCGTTTTGACAACTCTTTAGGTAAGTTGAGATTAAAAAGAAATAATTTGGAGCTATCCCTCTAACTATGCGCACACTTAGAACACTTATTACAGGCATTCATTCAGTATGTGCTGTTGAGTATTGATGTTTTCCCTGTATGTGTAGCTCAAGGCTAATAAGGGATGTAATATGTTGTTTGCAGGCTTGTTAACCAAGAAATTTATCAAGCTAATTTACGAGGCCAAGGATAGAACCCTTGATTTGAATAGAACAGCAGAGGTGTTGGAGGTATATCAAATGTCTTTGGTATCATAGTATTGAGACTTTAACAAGCACTTGGTGTTATATCTCATGTCTGGGTAATAACATATCAAATCTTCCTTGTGTAATTGTTTATACCATATTGGTTATTACAGGTTCAAAAGAGGAGGATATATGATATTACGAACGTTCTTGAAGGAATAAATTTGGTAGAGAAAACTTCAAAGAATCACATACGTTGGAAGTAATTTTATCAATCTTCGCTTCCCTTTGTTTGATACTTTCTATGTATGGATTGATCTGACCAGTGCACTTTAATGACAGGGGATATGATGGGCCGACACCATGCGAGCTGGATGATCATGTTTCTAGACTAAAGGTGCTTTCAATTATAATCACTTGGATCGTGTTCATTAGTTAACTTCTTGCTCATTCCCTTTGTTTGATACTTTCTATGCATGATTTGATCTAACAACACAGAACTTTTGGTTTTGTTTCAGGATGAAGTTGAAAGTCTATTTGAGGAGGAATGCAGGCTTGATGACGCCATAAGGTTGGTTCTTTAGAATTTAAACAGACGCTTTGAGATGTTTTCTGATCTCTCTTGTATGTTGAGCTATCAAGACGTTATTTTTCCAGGGAAAAGCAAGAGCTTCTAAGGGCCCTGGAGCAAGATGAAAAGTATAAAAAGTATAGTCTCAATCCTGTTGTCTTTCCTTGCATCAACGTTACATCTTTTTATCTTTTTAATACTTTATAATCCGCTAACATCTCACTTTTTAGGTACTTATTTTTGACGGAGGAAGATATTTCAAGTCTTCATTGCTTCCAGGTCAGTTTTTTCCTGTGAAACTTAAAAACTTTAATTACATAGTGCTTTATTTTTCTACCTGTTCATGAATCTCACTGTTTTCTTACTGGTTTTGTTGTCACAGAATCAAACACTTATTGCAATAAAAGCTCCTCAAGCTAGTTATATTGAAGTTGTTGATCCTGATGAGGTGGGTACCTTCGACGGATGTGGTTTGTGAATTTTGGAATAGCATTAATAGCTAACTCAGTTTTTGATTGATCAGGATATTTCTTTTCAACAAAGGCAGTTTAGGATGATTGTCAAAAGCACGATAGGACCTATAGATGTGTATCTCTTGAGGTATTAATTTCTCTTCCCTGCATAGGCTAAAGCTATATGGATGGTCACAAACATATGTCGCAGAATTTATTTCCGAATTACATGCATAGGCTACGTTTTTACACTTTGGTGTGTAACCTTTATTCTCAATATTTGTAGCAAATACCAATGTCAACTCGAGAGTATTGTTTTGAAGAAAGCAAAATTAGCGGGTTCATCTTCTTGCAATCGTAGTGACTATTGCAATGCGGAAGATGGAGGGATGTCTTCATGTCATCAGGGCGAGAAAAATACTTGTGAAACTCTCAGATTACCAAGCTCAGAGGCATCTTCTGGGATTCAGAAGATTATTCCTTCACATTTCGATGCAAGTTTTTCTTCCATGTAGCTTCTGAAGTGTACTTAGTATGTATCTATCATCGGTCATAGTTAACCTAATTAACTGATTTGTGAATGATAATTTTTGCAGGCCAATGATGATTATTGGTTTAGATCAGAACCTGATGTTAGCCTTACAGATCTATGGGGTAAGCAACTTCCTTCCTCTCTTTTGCCCCAAATCTTTTAGAATTAATCGCCGAGGGCTGCATCTTCCACCTCTCCTTGTAAAAACAAATCAGATTTGGATTAGATGTGGCCATGTAGGCTTACGGGGAATTACTAAAGACTTTCTATATTGGAACCTACAGCGAATTAGGCACGGACCCAAAGCAAAAACCTCCTTCAAGACCGTTCTAAGAAGAGTAGCGCAGCGTTGGGCAATGAACATTGACCGTAGTGTAGATGGAATCAGGTAGTTGATTGTTCCAGACGACATGAGGGATATACCATATTCCTTTCTTGTTTTGCCATACAAAGGTGTAGTTAGAACTTTCTATTGTTTTAGTATAATCTATAGTTACTGCTGGAAAGTTTTGATAATGTGCGGCGAGGATGCCAATTAGATGGCTGCCTGACCATTTAGGCAGCCTATATGTGTCATCTGAAGACTGAGGAATGATGAGTTTTAGTCGAACCATAGCTTATCGACTTTGTAGCTATGGCAGTTGTAGGGGTTTCGATGAAGTTTTTCAAGATCAAGTTTCCGCGTTCAGAGATGCAGATGAGGATTGCTTTCTATAGATGAACGAAAGAAGTTGTATGCATTTTGGAGCTCCGGTTGCGTGATAGTTGGGAATCTTTGTTCGTTGGAGGGGAGGCTTAAACCTACGATCTGGTGAATGCAATATAATTTCGTATGTGGTTTAGCTTGTTTCGGTTACTTATGAACAAGCGTTGGGAATAATGTCCGGTAGGGTCATCGGAGTCAACAATAAGCCGAGGAAGGCAAGGCCGAAGGGGAAGACATCCTACTACCTGATCGTAAACATTAGACATTGGATAGAAGTTGCTAAATTAATTAGAAATTTCCTTCTTTTTTTTCCCAATGATTTTGCAGCAGTGTCTGAATTAGCTTTATGCATAATCAAGGTCAATGAGCAATACGTGCCTCGCACGTCATCATTAGTGAAGAGCTAATCTCGTCTAATCTTTTGTTCATTAAAAAAAAAAAGTCGAGAAATACAGTGTTTCTGAAGCTACATTCCCCACGTTTTGGCGTGAACGATTCACAACGGAGTTAGGCTCGTCTACCTGGGCTCCAATGTCGAAGATTTGGAATTCGAAGGCCCAGATTTGGCAGAAGCCCATATTCAGCGAGCCTAGAGAACACCTTGGAATGATAGGTATACCGTTACGGTGTTGTTATGATCCAATAACAGTGTCACTTGTTAATTTCACCCTACATGACATTGCGGTATTGGATTGACTTGCAACTGTGATGGTGTATCAGGTCCATTTAGGTCTTACTCGTTCGGTTGACTCGTTGATTGATTAGATAACGCAACAAGATGATGTCATGTTGTGATATTCTTTCAACGTAGGCTTTTACTTATAAGCATCAGGGCCGGCCCAGGCCCAGTGCAGGTGGGGCGACCGTCCAGGGCCCAAAAAAATTAGGGGCACCAAAATTATTAGGGTGTTATATTTATATATGTTTTTATAAGAGTATAAATTTATAAAATTTGATTCAAAGACAAAGAAATTTAAGTAGAAGTGGTGGTTTGTCATTTGAAAATAATAAGGAGGTCTTGGGTTCAAAACACTATGTGTGCTTATTTACTTTCCTTTTTTTTACAAATTTCTTTTTATAAGAGTATAAATTTATAAAATTTGATTCAAAGATACAGAAATTTAAGTAGAAGTGGTGGTTTGTCATTTGAAAATAATAAGGAGGTCTTGGGTTCAAAACATCATGTGTGCTTATTTACTTTCCTTTTTTTACAAATTTTTTTATAAGAGTATAAATTTAGAAAATTAGGTTTTCATCCTTATTTTTACTACTCTATTGATTAAAACCTTATTACTTTTCAATTTTTGATCAAGGTCCTTTGTATTAATAATATCATTAATTATTTCATTAATAAAATATTTTTTATTTATAAATATATTCATTTAATATTAAAAATGTTACAATTAGTATATTTATATTTATGGCTAAATTTTTTATCATATATTTTTATTTTTAGTTTGTACCCATTTTTAATTTGCAACCCTTTTTTAATTTGTACCAATTTTCCTTTCAATTTTAATTTGTACCCATATATTAATTTCTTTTTGTGCCCATATTTTTTAAAGTTTTATTTGTATTGTACCCATATTTTTTAATTTATTTGTACCCATTTTTATTTTTGCTAAATGTACCCATTTTGAAGAATGTACCCATGTTTTGATACAATAATTTTTTGGTTATTTTTTATGAATGTACCCATGTTTACACACACACACAATAGTATATTTATATTTTAATATTTTTAATCCCACAAATTATGTTTTTTATTTAAAATCTCATTAATATAAACAACTATAAATTTTAATTTTTAATTTAAAAAATATAGTAACGTACATAGAAATAAATTATCAATTAATTTTAGGGACTTGGATCAAAAATTGAAAACCAACAAAGTTTCAGTCAAAAATTGTTCATAACTAGGGACCGCATCCAAAGTCTCCCAATGTATAATTTAGTACCCATTCATTAATAATACATATCAATTAAAGACTAGAAAACATCATTATTTTTTAGTCCCATATTGACAAGGTTAGTAAATAAGAAAAAAACACCTCACGATTTATTCAAAAACATATTCAAAGTTCAGATGGAAAACAAAACTCATCATCTATCTACTTATAAGCCCGAAGTTTTTTTGTTTCCCTCTCTCAATACAAAATAAATTAGTCTTTCTGTGTTTCTAAATTATTGAGTTTGAAGTGTTTTTCTAAGTATAATTTTTTCGATATCTTATATGTGAAAATAAATAATTTTCTTACATAAAGTTAGGGCACTTTTTTTTACGTCGCCCCGGGCCTCAAAAATCTCTGGACCGGCCCTGATAAGCATGTCGATACGATATCAAACAATTACATAATCGAAGAATCAATAATACTAATAGTATAGTTATTATCTTGTTCATACATGTCACATGGTCTGACATTTTGATCTAAGGTTATGTGTTTTATAAAATTAGTAGGTGGTGACATATTACATGAGGGAGGTAATTGTGGGGTCGTTATTTAATCTGTAATCCAACCACTAGCCTTCCTCGACATGATTTAAAAGGATTTGTAATGTCCGACATAGCAGCTAGAGTTGGATATGCTGTCACTGCAAGTCGTTTATTTAAGAAAAGCCACCAAAATTTTACCTAACTTCCCAGTTCTTATCTACGACGGATTTTAATACTAATACCATCAATTAAAGTAGGATTTCAATGAGAGAGGATCGTTGCTGGATTCTCTTTGTGAGGATTTCGGAAATCCTCAAATCATATATGTTTATCGTATATCATGCGATCAGTTTTTATCAGGTATCGTTTATATTCAATTTTAAATAAAAAAATTTACAATAATTTCTAACTGCATGATGTACAATGAACATATATGATTGGAGTATCTCCACAAGGATTTCAATTGGCCATGTACTCACAAACCACAATAAAGACCATACAAATCACAATCAGATTTGGTGGAGCTTAGGTTACACGTGTTTAGACCCCGATGTTGATCATTTTCTCCTCTCTCTCATGATTCATGAGTCAAATTATGTACTGTAAGACCAACGGAATGAGTTCGTAATACGATTTTTTTAGTATGCACTGGTAAATAGTGCATATTAAAATCCTTAGCTGTTAAATTTTTAGTTGCTGTAATTATGTTTTTTGGTAACAATAAGTCGAGGGAGGTGGGAGGCTACCTTATTTTAGGATCAGAGTACATCACAAGCTTTTTGAAGACTTATAGAGAAGGTTTTAGTTTCTTTTTTAGTTTTTATAGATCACCTATCAAGATGGATTACTACAGTGAAACTGAAACCTAGGTCATGATCTAGCGAAGAGAACGATCTTACCAACTCAACCAATCCTTGTTGGCTTAGCTATTGTATCTTTGGTCGTACGTTCAACGTTACATTCATCTGGTACATGTCATACACAAAACTGGAGCATAATAAAATTTTGCCATTTTATATGAGAACCGCCATGAATTAATTTCTTTGAATGGAAAACAGTAAAAATCAGCTGTGGAGTTGCACTTATTATTATAAAAGAGAGTAATTGATGGTAGAGATAACAGTTTGCCCATCCCTTCTTCCCAAATAATGCATACAACAAAGTAGGTAGATGGTGATAACAATTATCAAGTGACTTCAATTATCTTTGGTCATTTTTTTTTTTTGACAAAAAATAAAAAATTGACCAAATCCCCTTCCCAAAAGTATGTATAGTTTCACAAATGAAAATGATATGGACTAGTTTAATTAATTGTTTTTAGCGGGTTTTGGCCTAGTTCCCCCGTTTGTTCTACTTTTCCTTTTTTCTTCTTATTATTAATAAAATCTTGTAGAGGGGGGACGGGCGGGGGGTTTCTGGGTGCAACGGTCCTTTCTCCTTTGGGAGAGGGTTGGTGCCTCGCACGCGACTGTTGACGAAGAGCTAATCTCGTCTAATCTGTCTCTACAAAAATTTAAAAAAAAAATTGTATAGTTTCACAAATTATAAGAACACACTATTCTCGACTCTAGCCAACTCGGTTATGTCCAAAATATACTTAAAGAATTGCTACAGTAAGTAAGGACCGCTTCAAATTTTCCCTACATTGGAAAGAATTATAAGGGAGACTGGGGGTATGTTTTGTACCAAAAAAGGAAAAGAGCAGAGAAAAATAGATAGTATTTTTGCTCACCACCCTTAAATAACGGTGACGCTGATCACCCTATTTATTATCGTTGAATAAATTTAAATTTCGAAATTTGTGCAATAAATAGACATAAATCTCAAAATTTAAATTCATCTAATAGTAATAAATAAAGTGATGAGCAAAATTGCACTCAAAGAAAAATATAGAGCATTTGAAGGTTTATGAAAAGGACAAGCAAATAAGTAAAAGAAGTAAAGAAAGAAAAAATGGGTGGGGGTAAAGGGTAAAAGGTATGAGAAAGACATGCCAACAAACAAACATAAATAATTACAGGCACATGAGGGGAAGAAGAAGCCAGGGGAGGGGAGGGGACGATTGTCCCATGAAATGCAATGCCATAGGATTATTTGGACCACCACTCTATCCAACTGCTTCCACTAGCTATGATTTCATTTGCCAGAAATGTGGAATCCAAGGCTTCGAAAACCTTCCCCACTTTCTACATGCCTCTCCCTTTTTGTCTCTTACGATGAAGAACAACTTTGATGACATGAGTATAGTTTTAACGTAGTATTTTGTGTTAGATAAATGCTAAGAAGATTCTCTTAAAGTGAGACTCTTCATAGAATCTCTGTCACCTCACAGTTTAATGTCAATTTTCGTGGTAAAATTATGAAACATTGTGCAAAAAACATGAAATGACAGAGAGTTAATGGATAGTCTAGCTTTTGAGAGAGTCTTCTTAGTATATTCCTAGGTGTTAACAATCAATATTATGTAAAAGTAAATTTAAACATTACAATATATCATTGACACGACATACCACGATGAGAGCGTGCCAGTACCGTGAAGTCTTTCTCCTCATATTCTTTTGGAGAAAATTGTAGCAATGATCTCTCTACTTTAACCCAATTGGAGTAATGGTCATTCAACTAAAAATATGTGACCATTGGTCACTTAATTCATCAAAACGTGCAGCTATAATCCTTTTTGTCAATTCCATTAGAAAATCCGTCAAAATGAGTCATGTTGTAAGAACCATTGCTACAATTGGGTTAAAGTTGATGGACCATTGCTCTAATTTGGTTAAAGTTAAAGGACTATTTCTCCAATTGGATTAAAGTTGATGGACAATTTCTACAATTTTCTCATTTGATTTTTCATATTTGCTATTTGATTCACCCTCACGTGCGTGGCATGAGACTCATTTCACCGGAATTTCTAACGGAGTTGACGAAAAAGACCATAACTGCACGTTTTAATAAGTTAAGGAACCATTGGTCAAAGATTTTTAGTTAAATGACCTGCTTTGGTACCAAGAAGAAAGTTAAAGTTCCATCATAAAATCAATTGATAATTTAGGGAGTAGTCAAACTTACTTATAAGCCCATCCAAAGTCTTTATTCTCATCAGTGTATGATTCATTCTCAACATAATTATTGCTCTAATTGAATTAAAATTAAAGAATCATTACTACGATTTCCTCTATTCTTTGTAGGTAAGGGTTCTTTTGGCTTCCTTGTGGTTGACAAAAACACAAAGGAAACACCCTTGTTCTCTTTGGTGTGATTTTTCACTTTAATACCAGTAACACAATTACCATCAAGTCTCTTTTTTTCTGCTCTTGTAAAATGAATGATGGAATTGACGTGTAAATGGACACTCGATGGCCACGGTAGACTTGGGAGAATCTCATTTATCATTTGCACTTTTTAACTTTAAATTATTTGTCGGATTAAAATAAAATGCTATATCTTGCTTCTTTTTGGAAACAGCGAAAAGGGTTAAAGGAGCATAATCTTTTACTCGTGAGAACTACTAGATTCATCTTAATGTCTTATTTTTCTACTTATATTTTGATCTCGTCTATTAAAAAAAATTTAGAAAATTAAAATGTTACTTCTCCACTCACTGATATTCCTAAAATAATCTCTAATATATTATCTAAAATTATAAACTTGTCTCTTAGAAAAATATATATGATTTGAACATTATTTTCTTACATTTTCAATGAAAATGTCATCTTACACTTATTCAATGGAAACATCGTCTTCTATCTCTTCAATGAAAACGTCATCTTCTAAGTTCAATTTTTTTGTTTTCTCTAAATGAAAAGAGATGGAAATATGAGCTAGAGTTTAAGGGTAGATAAATGTTTCTAAACAGAGGGCGGGAGTTAGAATCATTCCCAACGTGTTTATTTAACAAAATAATTGCGCCCAACTTTTTTATTTTTTAAAAAAGATAAAGTAAAAAGAGGGTGGGAGTTAGAATCGCGCTCAAACTTTTCATTTTTTTTAAAAGATAAAGCAAGAAGAGGGTGGGAGGGCTGGTTTGATATTACTGTACTTTGAAAAAAAAATTATTTCTGCTGTGTTGTGAGAATAAACCCATTTTTGCTGCTTCACATTTTTAGTTTTTTTTTCACCCAAAACTGTGAAAATAAGCTGTTTTTAAGTGTTTTCCAAACACCTTTTTGAGCTCAGCTTTTTTTTATACCCACTTTTTATAAAAGCACATTAGTACCAAACCAGTACTTAGAACCTCGTCCAATTTATTATTATTATTATTATACATCTTTTAAGGTCCTTATTAGTCATTTTACAAATGAGCAAGCTTGTAATTAAATAGTTTATTAAAAACTAGATGAGAAAATAAGACACTGAGATGAGAATTACAGCACTATACTCTATTATATTATATCAGATAGCCCAACTCCTCTGTCAGAGAGCCTTACCAAGCTAGCCTCTAGCTACCAACTCCAGCCCAATTTACTTGCTCCAAAACCCACCGTCTTGTTGAGCGATCTCGTAAATTATTAATATTCTTCTTCATTCGTAAAGAATATCTTTTTTTGTTCAACTCATATAAATGACAAAATTGATACTTACTTAACTTAGTATTGTGCTATCTCGTTTACAGTTAAGTTCAAATTGTACTCTTTCTAATTTAAATCAAATTAGAAAATAGCTCAAGCAAAATAAAAATCCTAACCTCATGGTCTCTAATTAATAAAAGGGTTATGGTCACTATGTTATAAGTCAAAATTTATTTTGTTCACTCTGTTTTTTAATTTAGCCAATTTGATCACTGTGTTGTTGAAGGTTGATAATTTTGGTCACTTTCATAGTTTGAAGTTAAAAATATATTAAAATATTCATTAAACAGATAAAATCAATAAAAGAATTTGAAAACTTAATTAGCAAATAATTTAATAGTTTTTTTAACTGCAAACTAATGGAAGTGACTAAAATTGTTAACTTATAACAACACATTAATTAAATTGGCTAAATTGACAACACAATGACCAAAATAAATTTTAACCTATCGCACAATGAACAAAAATGTTTTCACCCTTAATAAAATTCGAATGGGTAGGATCAAATCATATAGAACCTCATATGTGATTAGACAATCCTATTCAATTGACAACAGTCAAATGTTATATTTATTTCGAGAAATGCTAAGAAGATTCTCTTTCAAAGTGGAACTTTTTATAAACTCTTTGTCATCTAATATTTTAACATTAATTATCGTGTCAAGATTATAAAACACTATGACACATGAGATGACAGAGAATCCATGAAGAGTCTCACTTTTTTTTTTGAACAAATGATATTATTTACATTAAGAGCGTTATGAAGGAGTAAACTAAGTTTTATAGTGGATGAGTTATAATAATGTAGTTCAAAGACGAGAATCAAACATAATACATCTCATTTACTTATAAAGAAGAATAACATTAGACAATTGTTCAGTCCACTTTCTCCTTAGCATTTCTCTTTTGTTTTTGGGACAGAGCGGTCAAATCATAGAGGTTACCGTTATTTCCGTAAGCAAATTTTTTATCCATCCCTGTCCATTGTCCCATCCCAATCATATACTTTCTACTCAATCACAACATCTTAACCCACCTTATTAGTTGACCAAATTGCCACTAAAATAATGGTTTTTCTATAAAGTACCTCTCCCAATGCTTATTTCTTTTAGTCTCAGAACAGTCACGATTAAGTCACAGAATAACATCATATTCAGATTTTTTTTATAGAGAAAAAAAAAAACGTTAGAGAAGAGTGGAGGATTTGAAGGACATAAAATTCTACTCCTCTTGAAGTGGCAAAGGACAGAAAGCAAACCATGCTTCAAATGGAAATTTGTCAAGGCATCAATGCGCATCCTGAAAAGTTTCCAATCGCACTGTCACGTGATATCACAAATTTATTAATGTCATAATATCTCACTCCACTTTTTTAAATTATAAACCAGATTGATAACAAGTGCGAGTTTAGAGAAAAAAATAATAATTTATATAACACGTGTATATTATTATTTGTCATTTTGTAATAATATAATGTTATGTAAAGAGAAATTTACACGTATTGTTGTATTAGCATCACAGGTCACCACGATCGCGGTGTAGCCCTATCCTGTAAAGATGCAAAGGAAGAGGAAACGTGAGCCGTGAGTTTCAACCTTAACGGTGATTAAAGCCCTAGTGCGTATCGCGTGGCGTTGGTAACAATATACACACGCACACAGCGAACCGGCTCTCCGTGATGACGGAACCGAAAGGCAAAGACTCACCGCTATATCAAATCCGACGCCAAAGGAGCAAAAGCAAAACCAACGAAACATAAGATATGGTAATTTAAACGGCACAAACACCTCTCTCTCTCTCTCTCTCCTTCTCAGTCTATTACGCCGCCGACACCGTAACGGTTCTTCGAGCCTTTCATCGGCGCCGTTCTCCCGCGACGGCGATCTCCGACCTGTCCGGCGATTCGAGTTTTCTGTTAACTCTCTCACTGCTCAGTGCCTTCTTTCAATCCGCTGATTCCGTTCAAATTTCAAATTAGTCTTCGAGCGGTTCTCTCTCTCTCTCTCTAAAACTCTAATTGTTACTGTTTATTTTTTGAATATTTTCGTGAACCGATTTTATTTCATGAAAAATGAGATTGGATGATATCTGGATTCTTATCAGCATCAGATTATTGCATTCATAATTTCAATTTAGGAAATTAAATTGTTTTTTTTTTTGCCTTTTTTTCTTAATTTTTTTGCTTTTAGTTCTTGTAATGCGTATGTTGTCTCCAAATGTTAAGAAGTTTTAATTTCTGTGCGGTGTAATCGTATGCTTCAGTGGCTGTTCTTACAAATCTGATCGTTCACTTAGCTCAGTTGAATTTGAATTTGAAGAATTTGAATTTCGGATTTTGCTAATCCCAAATTCAAATCCAAGCTCAAGTTCAACTGAGCTCACATACATTTTCGTTTTGGTTTCCAGGGATTTAGAATATATTCAGGTCAAATACTTGACAAATTCCTCGAAACCGAAGCGAAAACAATGTGCTTGAAGATCAACATTTCTGAATATTGTATCAGCTTTACCTATTGTGATTTTGTTCTGCTCTTAATTTGTTGAATGGTTATGTTGATCGAAAACAAATTCATCCTGTTCTGCTGCTAAAGTTCAAGAAGTATATCCGAAAATTGAAATGTTGTATCTCGAAAAATCGGGAGTTGTTTGGTATTGAAGTGAGCTATTTTATGTTTCTTTTCGTGTATGACCAAGCGGTTATTTTCGTGTATGGGCAGGTACGCAAAAGATGATAGGATCCTTTCTTACCAGAACACTTGTGTATGTGAATGATTGACCCTCGCTTTCTGGTTGCGTTTCAAAGGACGTTTGATTATTGTCAAATTCTGACCTTCCCCGTTTTCCATGTTGGCACTTGACAGGATGGCTCTTGGCTATGCTTATCCAGCTTATGAGTGCTACAAAACTGTTGAAAAGAATAAGCCGGAGATTGAGCAGCTTCGCTTTTGGTGCCAGTATTGGTATCAACTGCGTCTTGTGTCTAAGATAGTTATCTATTTGTCCTTGTGATTTGTAGCGATGACCCGCTTTTCATGCTTGAATTTCAGGATTTTGGTGGCTGTTTTGACTGTATGTGAGAGAGTTGGTGATGCTTTTGTTTCCTGGTAGGGGATTTGTGTTTGGATGTTGCGAGATTTCAAATATGCTTATTTTGTGCCACTTCGTTGTCTCATTCTTTTTTTTTTTTTTTTTTGTTGTTGTTTGTTTGTTTCGTGCAGGGTTCCCATGTATAGCGAAGCTAAGTTGCTCTTCATTATATATCTGTGGTTTCCGAAAACAAAGGTACAGGATTCCGTAAGGGATTTTGGACTGAGATTATTAGCTTATTTAATTGTTTGTTTATCAGTATAACTTTCCTTATACTCACACAACTATCTCTGTGTTGCAGGGAACGACCTATGTGTATGATTCCTTCTTTAGACCATATCTTGCGAAGCATGAAAATGAAATTGATAGGAACTTGTTGGAACTAAAAACTAGAGCTGGTGACATGGCCATTGTGTATTGGCAAAGAGCTGCAAGCTATGGTCAGACGAGAATATTTGATATCTTGCAGTATGTTGCTGCACAATCGACACCAAGGCCTCGCCCTGCTCAGGTACGATGACATGATTTGGACTTGGTGTTTTCAGTTTTACCATTATGTCCCATCATTATTGATTGCAACATCTCTGGCCACCCAGTCAGTTGGAGCAAGTTATCAAAACGTTATTGTCCTTTTATCATCCAGATGTTGATTTTTTTGTGCATGTTGAATTGTTATGTTGGCATTTTAATTCTAGGCTTTTGCCTTTTCACCATCTTGTCTTTAAATTAGTCCTTTCAAGTACTTGTTCAAGGTTATTTTGTTTGAACTTCGGGATATTGTGTGTGTGTTTATATATATTTCTTCATTTAGTTACAGATGATCGTTCATGCCTTGGGGAGGTTGATACCGGCTTGAAAGTAATGCTTTGTTGTTTCATGAGTTATTGATTGTACGTCGCATCTCTTTTGTACCCTGCATTCCGGTATGCGTGCGTGCATCTCGCCTTCATTGCACGATATTTATTGTTTATTATTACCATATAGGCCGTACTGCGCTATACAATGTGGAACCGCTCATCAAGGAAAAAATTATAACAAGGTTTTTGCCTCTGCTGAAAAAGTTACTCTTGAAATTGCAGCCACAACAAGGTGTTAGGCGCCCACCCCCTGCTGCTCGCCAACCCACCACACCACCTCCAAATCGCCAGCCTGCTGCAAGTACGCAATCACAACCAGAGGAACCGCCGTCTCCCACTTCCAGTACTTCTTCAAGCAAGGACCAAAAGGAGATAGTGGAAGCCTTAGCACCATCACCAAAGCCTAAACCTGCCCCTCAAACGGCAGGTTCAATTACTCAAAAAGCCACAGCAACAGCAGCTGCATCTGAATCATGTAGCCAAACCACCCCAACTGAAGAGGCTGCAACGACGCAGACTGACGCAGCACCATCCTCTTCGGCACCTGAAGAGACAAATCCTCCCCCGAAAGAGACGGTCATGGAGGAAACCATTCGGGCCACGCGTGGAAAGTTGAGGAAAGCACGCTCTGGAGGAAACCGTTGAAATTTCACATTTTTAGATTTGCGTAGGTGGACAACGATGGTTCTTTGAATTGTTGCTGTAACCGTGATGTAAATTTGGCATCCTCTGCTTTCTATTTCATTCGTTTTTTGGTCGCTGGACCGTGGACCGGTCTGATGTTTCACAGGGCAGTTCAAACATCAAACTCGCATATTGCTTCAATTGCACTCGGGATGTCAAAATGACGGTATTTCAATCTAACAATGCGGTGTCGTGTGAAAATGTTCAGTACAGTGGCACCTAGGGTTGGATGGTACACAAACACACGAGGAGTCCTCCTTATGTGGAGAAAATTTTCAATGTGCCGAAAATATAACTCGATACATCAAGTGTCATAATACAATTGATTGGATTTTTTTTTCAAGTTTCTAATCAATTGTCTTATTACACTTTGTACACCAAGCTGTGTTCCTGGCACATTGAAAAATATGCCCCTTATATGAGGGCAAATTTTAAGGTTCACTCGTCAAACACAGAACAAGACCCCCATGTGTTGCCTTTTGTCCAGCTCTTACCCATGGTACCACTCGATTTTGTTTAAGACATATATGCAATTGAATGGACATAAGTTTTTTCTTCTTTGTAAGAATGATCTGACCAATCACGTGATTAGACTGTCCTACCGAATTTTCTTCTCACGATTAAAAAAACTCTCTTATTTGAGGGTGAATTTGAAGGTTCACCCGTCACACACAAAACAAGACCCTGGGTATTGCCCTTTGTCCTGTTCTTACCCATGGTACCACCCGATTCTGTTCAGGCCATATACAATCGATTAGACATAAGTTTTTCTCTTTATTAAGAATGATATGACTAATCACGTGATCAGACTGCCCTACTGAAATTTTTCTCTCACGATTTAGATGGGTTGGACGCATCTAAATGGTATTGAGCTTCCATACAACTTATTCAAATTCCAAAGAATTTTCTTTTAGTTTTGTGTTTTTTGGTTTTTTTTATAACTAGGGAGCCACGTAGGAGGAACGTTGAGTTTGTGATAGGAAAAGCTTTCAACTGTTTGGTGGCTGAAACTAGAGGCAACTGCCAACCCCACATATCCAAACTCCACCATCGCTCCGCATTCGCCAGAAAATTGACGTGGAAATGCCGCAAGCACCGTCACTCCCCCGCCTCCACTCTCCCTTCCTCTCTTGCCCCCTCAAGCTCTCCACCTCCCCTTCTTCCTTACGCGTGCCCCACAAGTTTGCAGGAAATCAACGGTCGCCAAAGTCGCATCCAGGCATCAGAGCCATTGATCTCGATCAAAACACGGTTTCCGTTCTTTCCCCGCTCCTTTTCCTTCCAAAATCTCGATTTCGAAGGGTTTTGTTTTGGAATCTGACATAAGCATGAATTTCCAGGTAGTGGCAATCTCAGTAGGGTTTGCGAGTGTTGCGGTTGGGATTGGCATTCCGGTTTTCTACGAAACACAGATCGACAGCGCTGTGAGTCCTTTTGATTCGGTATCTAAATACGATTAATTAAGTAGTTTGTAGATAATTAATTTAACATTAGTAATGCTAACTGCAGGCTAAGAGAGACAACACTCAGCCATGCTTCCCCTGCAACGGAACTGGCGCTCGTAAGTAATTAGCAAACTAATTTACTTGCAGCTATATTTTTTGGTGAAGCATGCAAAGTCTCGCTTCGGAAATCTTACAAAATAAATCACAACTTATTTTACGCGGTTTCAGTACTAATTGCATCGAGACCTTATTGAAAAAGAAAAAACCCGAACTGCACACGTGCTCAAGTTTGAAACAATATCGGTGTTTGAATTAGATACTCATGTGTCAACAACTCGTAGTTCCGGTACTCATGTGTCGTGCTGTTTAAGTCTCTGTCAGTGTCAACTGATGAAACTGGACGACCGTACGTCGTTGTGTGTCTCAGAAAAATGCAGATTCTGCACGGGGAGTGGGACGGTGACAGTAGAGCTTGGCGGGGGCGAGAAAGAGGTGTCCAACTGCATCAACTGCGAAGGGGTCGGTTCGTTTACGTGCACAACGTGTCAGGGTTCCGGGATTCAACCTCGGTACCTTGATCGCAGGTACCATGATTCATATATTCGGGTCGTATTCGATCGATCAGTTATGCATGAACCTAAACTCATTCGTGTATATTTTGTGTTGGAACAGAGAGTTCAAAGACGATGACTGATCGAGGTCTGCTGGGATATTCGATTCTTTCTCTTACTTGTGTTTGTTGTTTTTCATGATTTTCATTTTCTTCATTCTTCTCTGTACAAGAGTACGCAAACAAAGATACGAGGACCTATTTTGTCGAAAGCGGTATTCTAAACTATACTAATCTATTAGGAACGGAGTTTGAATTTCGATGAAAGGGGATCTGAATTTAACATTAACTAATTGGTTTAATTCACCTTTGCATACAATTACCAATCGTAAAATTCACAATTGTGAAGCATAAATGTAGTCGCACTTACTAGAGCGGACGTGCTTCTCTTATGCATCAACATTCAAATCCTCTCTCCATAATTTCATTTAGTTTAGAGTAAACTAGCATTTGCTTACACAATTCATGTGTATGAACACATTTTTTAAGAAAATGAGAAGGAGAGAGGGAGAGAGAGGGAACGTGGGGTAGTTGGACGTTTTTGTTATTGGTTTTATTTATTTATTATTATTTAATATTGGAGGTACTTTAGCATCACCTATAGGTAACGCTTCAATAAAAAAAGTAAAATTTGAACTTGTGAAATTACACTATTGCCCATCATTTTTTTTTGTGTGATAAAAAACTAAGTAGTCTTTTCATCATCTTTTGGTTGACAAAGAGGGTTTCATTAATTAATAAAGATTACTGTCGGACAAGAGAAGAAAAAAAAAACTAAGTTGGGCTTTCGTTAAAACGTTGATATTAATAAAAGGAAACGTAAAGAAAAATCTAAATAAACCTTTGGTTTTAATGAAAAATGATAAATAAATGTGCAGAAAGTAGTACCAGAAAAATATAAAAATATGATTTTTCGTTTAAAGTAAACAGTACATCAGTATCTGGTTAAAACTCCGATTAATAAACTGTTGAATCGGCCTGTCTTCCTCTCTGGCCGCCTCTGGGTATAGAGAGAGAACGACGTCGGATTGACTTGGCAGCACCTGGCTTCCAAGTTCCAACTAGGGTTTTTGCAGGGTTCCAGACTTACAAACCAGCTAGAGAGAGAGAGAGAGAGAGAGAGAGAGAGAGAGAGAGAGAGAGAGTGGAGAGAGAGGGAGAGGGAGAGATGTTGTACATTGTAGGACTGGGATTGGGGGACGAGAAGGACATAACTCTGAGAGGATTAGAGGCTGTGAAGAAATGCGACAAGATTTTCATCGAAGCCTACACTTCCCTCCTCTCCTTCGGCATCTCCTCCGACGGCCTCTCCACTCTCGTACTCTATCTCTCTCTCTCTCTCTCTCTCCAATTGCTTGCAAAACTTGCTTAATTTTTCAAAAAGTTTGAACATTGTCAATGTGCAGGAAAAACTGTACGGAAAGCCAGTGACACTTGCAGATAGAGAAACTGTGGAGGAAAGGGCCGATCAAATTCTAACTGCTGCTGCTGCTTCCGACGTCGCTTTCCTTGTCGTCGGCGATCCTTTTGGGTATGTCCTCTCTCTCTCTATCTGTTCAACTGGTAAAATCTTGTATGGTGTAGCAATTTGTTTTGAGCAGGATTTGAGGAAGCAATTTAAATTTAGTTCCCAAGAATGTTGGAATTATGATTGAAATAATAACGACTTATGTTGATCAATTGAGCTTTTTCCTTGCGTAATTCGATCTGTAACGCAGAGCTACGACACACACTGATATTGTGGTTCGAGCCAAGAAGTTGGGGATTGATGTCAAGGTGGTGCACAATGCGTCGGTGATGAATGCAGTTGGAGCCTGTGGATTACAACTCTACCACTACGGAGAGACAGTTTCGATACCATTCTTCAGCAATACATGGAGGCCGGATAGCTTTTATGAGAAGATTCAGAAAAATCGTGCGCTTGGGCTGCATTCGCTATGCTTGTTGGGTTGAGTTCTAGATACTTGCTTAAAAAGTGACACCGCTGATGCTTATCTTACTATACACTCTCATCCCAAGTTGGCTTCTTGAAAGAGATGATGGAAGCAGAATAAAGTGATAGGCGGAGTCTGGCTAGCTAGCTTATATTATCTGTGTCTAAATCACACACCTAAACCAAGAACTAGTCTTTATTTCGTGCTGGGTCTCCTTACACGAGTCATCACGTTTAAATTTATGAGAGGTCTTACTAACACTTGAAAGCCATGACCAATAGCCAGGAGTCCAAGACTAATAATAGGGGCCACACGTGAGATAATCTTTGAATTTACTGCATGGTAATTCTAGAGAGATTATTTATTTGAATCGTATTTTGTAGATTATATGATGTAGTTGTTGTTGTTGATGGTTGGATTCTTTGTTTAAATTATGGGTAATACTAGAGAAACTGTCTATTTAAATTATATGACATAGTGTGGTGGTTTACAATGTGATCTAAAAAATTAATCTACCTAACATTTCTCTTAAATTATCACTGCATGTAGTTATGTCTTGATGGAGGGGTTCATGTTTGACTTTGACCAATAAACAAAAACTCACCAAGTCACTAACTTCGTCATCACCAACTCCAAAGTAATTAACTGGTGTAGAACAAGTTCACCGCTGTCACAGGGATAAATCCGTATGTATAATATTATTGTATTGAAACGCCACGATAGTAATAAAACAATGCATATATAGTTGACAGATGATAATTGCATGCAGATGCAACATGCGCGAGCAGATGCACACTCAATATTACTTCTCATTGTTTGGATTGTTTGAATTGAACTGTGCAAAAGCCGATTAATTTATGGCATCAACGTAGTGATCGCTCATTGCAAGATTAAAACAAAGATAAAATAGTTATGGCGGATAGTATATATAATTGGAAACAAGTAGCTAGGGTTTCGCAAAAATCATGTTTAATGTAATCCTCGTTGAGATTACTGACAAATCTTGCACGTACAATCATGTTAATGATAGATCAGTGGCGGTCCATAGTCCATACTGAAACTGTAATTTCTAATTAATTAAGGCTCGTGCAAAACTTTCTTCTACAGCTTAATTGGCAGTCCAACTAATCGTACTTATACTAATTAGTGTTAGCTAATAACTCAGTTACTAATAAATTAATTAGTAGATTAGCATGCATTGACAGGTTGATAATTATTGGAAGTCTATCAACCGAGGTCGATCGCTTTCTACACTTGAACTAATTAACTGGTTTACCTTAATATACTGAATTATTGTAGAAGAGAGATCAGCCGGGGCCAGCAGATGTTTGATTAGTATTATTAACCAGCTGAATATCCATCAACTCAGATGCATCCTTTCGGGTCTTTTCGCATTATGGGGGTTTCTGTTTACTATCGGGTTTTCGGCCAGACTCTATTCTTGTTACGCTCTTTTCGTAGAGAGATTTTTCAGTGTGATCGAAACACGGAATGATAAACCACGTGTCACTATACAAATGATGAGATATGTGTGTTAAAAAGTTAATAACTTAAAATATAAAGTTTCCCACCACTTATATAAAAACACGTGATGTACCACTTGTGTTTCAGTTACAATGAAAATTTTCTCCTTTTCGAATCATTTAGGCGCTCCGCCCTATGCTTGAGTAATTAGTTTAGTTCTACAATGTGGTATTAATTTATAGCATTACTCATTTTCAGATTATGACTTCATCACCTTTTAAGTGTCGGCCAACATGCCTCGATTTCAGTGTTCTAGTTGAATATTCGGGTCGTGATATGTTAGCAATAGCACTATAGCCAAGTTAATACCCACCTTGTAAAATGTTAGAACACCCCCACGAGAAATTTTTCATTGTGACCGGAACACGGGTGATACATCACGTGTTTTCATATAAGTGGTAAGAAATTTTATATTTAAAGTTATTAATTTTTTAACACATATATCCCACAATTTGTATAGTGACACATGGTCTACCATCTCGTGTTCCGGCCATACTGAAAAATCTCTCCACCCCACATCTTAACTAATGACAACAAAAATGAGAATATTATAATATGTTGTCTTGGCCTTAGGTTTGTAATCTTTTGACATTGTTCAATAAACACAAGTTCTCTCTCTTTCTTCATATTGTTTTCCAACGAAAAAATATTGTTTGATTTTCCTTGTCAATTGTCATACTCATATCCTTCTGCATTGGACACCCTAGGTGTATTTTCGAAATTTCCTCATGCCCCGCTATCTGGCCCAAAAATACGCTTCATCCGGAGACCATAAACATATTATGGTTTTCAGTTGATAGCGGACACCTACAGCCCAAACAAACATATTTTGTCATTAAAAGTAGCAACAAAAAATAAAAATTCAGAAATTCTATCAAATCCATCAGAGGTTCCTCTCACCTCACCTAGTCTGGTTTGTATTAACAATTAACAACACAATTATGAAAAGGTATTTGGAACTAATTTTTTTTTTGTTTAATAAAGGATGACTTCATTTAGTCTGGTTATCAAGTTCATTGGACGGGTGCTTGCTTAGCTCATGATTAATACATTTTCTTTACTTTAAGGAAGAAAGTACCAATTAAACACAATTATGATGTTGTGCGAAAATCATTAGAACAAACCCTGGCCCTCCACATCATCTGAATTATCCCTCTTCACAAGCTCATCATCTTTCCTAATAATATACCCATTTTCTTGTTAGCATATTTGTTGATTTCCTCTTGAACTTGTATGGAATTGTCATTTTTTTTTCCTGAATTTTAAATTTAGCCGATTACCTTCCTGAACTTTTATAAATAGCCAATTTTCCTCCCAGTGTTAGATTTAAAAAATTTCCATCCATCTTGATCTCATGTACAACACATGCATGACAACTGTATAAGGACAAAAATGATGAAAATTAGATGAATGAAGCATTGGATGAAAATTTTATAATCTAACGTAAGGGGAGAAATTGACTATTTATAAAAAATCATGAGGATAATTAGTTAAAATTAAAATTCAGGGTAGAAATTGGTTAATTTTAAAAGTACAGAAGGTAATGAGCTAAAATTAAAATTAAAAAAAAAAATTGACGACTATATAAAAATTCAAAAGACAAATCAACAAATACATCTTATTTTGTTTTACCATAAACAATTATTAATTATCTTCGTTTCTTTTGCTTTTGCAGGACCATTTGTGATGCTAGAAACTGACAGGGTATGGACCACTTGGATATGAACTTGAGCTAGAAACTGATTCACATCTTTTGATTTTATCGTGTTGAATTGACTAATAGAAAGGCAATGATTAGGGTTAGCTTTCCTCAGGCAAGCAGGTACCTAGCTAATATAAAGCTAAAAAAATGAATGGTAAATTTTTGGCATGTCTCTTTTACTCACTAATGAACATGAGTCAAATAATCATTTACCTGTTTCTCATTAATTTGAGTATTACTTAGGCTGTGGATAAGTGCAATCAAAAGCATCTACTTAGTAGTGCTTTTCAGGTCATAAAAGCGTTTTATGAAGAAGCACTAACGAGTTCCAGACACATGCACGCCTTTTAAAATTCTGTGTGTGTTAAACCAGTTAATCACCTTGAAAAGAATCATGAGCAAGTAAGAAGTGGAAAATTAGGTTGAACTCTAGCGTTTTAATTAAGTTGAAGGTTAATCATATATAATTTAGGAAGGCTTTTGTTGTGTGATTAATTAACAAAAGGTATCTCATCTCATGAGGACAAGTGAAGCCCATGCAAATGATTTTAGCACATGGAGAACGCCATTGCCTACTCCGAATGTGCATGCTCATCATCATCCTTGAGGCTTGAGAGAGTTTTAATTTCCCAAATATATAGAATAACATCAACACCATGGAACTTCGAAAAAAATTTCAGTGTGCCGAAAACATAGTTCGATATACTAAATGTCATAATATAATTAATTAAAATGTTTTTTTTCAAGTTTCGAACCAATTGTATTATGACACTTAGTTTACTGAATTATATTTATGGCACACTGAAAAATCTCTCTGAAACTTCACACCCTCATCTCTCTCTCCCATTTTATATGTATAAGGCAGACACCCTCCCATGATAGCATTCCATTTCCCGGAGGACAAAATCACAGAGAATACAATGCTGCATAATATTCCAAGAAACCACAGCTTTATTATACAAGTAGGTCAAGAAACCCTCCTCCATCGCCAAAGCTCAGACCCTCATCGTCAACCTCCCAAGCTGAACTTGTCTGCAATGAAAATCTTCAACCGCTTCAGGAAGATAATAATGAGGCTCGTGTTTTCTGTCCCGTCTCGATCGGCCAGAGGCACGTCGTCGTCGGGAGCTACGAGCACTACCAGGCAAAGGAACAGCAGCTGTGACAGATTTGAGCCTCCGAAGACTTCATGCAGTTCGCACTACTCGTCGCATTCGCATTACAACGAGGCCATCGCTGACTGCATCGAGTTCTTTAACAAATCATCTTCTAGCCAAGAGGGCAGTTTAAATGATGGAGAATTCAACGTTATGGTTTGATATATCATTCCCATGCATCAATCTCAATATCACATATCACATATGGTTTGGTTACTACTTGTGTTTAATATTTGCCTCATTTTTTCTTATAATTAATTTGCAATCTTTGTTTTCATCCCAAGCGCATCAAAATAACATGTATTGTGACTTCGGTGTAACGATAAACGCTCTTATCCAGTTGCACGTTAAATATTTGATTTGTTTGCCATTCATGTCTCTTACAATGTGGGATTTAAACCTACAACGTACTGTTTCAGTTTGCTTGCGCTATACATTCTCCAATGTATTCATGAAAATTAAAACAACCTTTACTAAACATATCCATATTTTTCTTAATGAATGCATTAGTTTTGTTTAAATTATATCTCATTGTACTATTTTCACTAGAGCTGGGTTGAATATGAAAGAAAAAAAAAATCCTAAAAAGCGAAATGACTATTGTTTCTAGCTAATTTGAGAGGAGAAAAATTTCATTAGAACACCATGACCACGTTATTAAAAAGGAATCTCTTACAAAAGCATGATATTCTTTGTGCTTTGGTCTCATCTTACTCCGTAATGATTCTATCTAGTTTGAAAGCTACTCTAATTAGATCTTACTCCATGATGATTCTATCCAGTTTAAGAGGTACTCTAATTAGACAATTTTATCGAAATTTCTGTCATGCTCCGTATTTGTCGTCAGATGTCAAGGACTCAAAGCACATATTGTTGCGGGCTGTCCATCTATAACAAGGCTGGTCCTGGTCCAGTGGCTCGAGCCCTATGTTTTTATGGCCCGTTGTATTAAAGTCCATTTCATCAAGGACCATTCAATTGACCAAAGGATACACTACTCAAATAATAAAAAATAAAAAATAAAAAAGGTCACTAGTTTAAGAATGAAAATGAAAAGGAACATAACAGCAAGCTTAAAGGGTATCAAGCACACTAAATTATTAGGTACTCCATTCAAGGATGCTGATTTATTAGGTATTTTCGTTGAGAAATTAT
This sequence comes from Malus sylvestris, assembly GCF_916048215.2. Lineage (NCBI taxonomy): Eukaryota > Viridiplantae > Streptophyta > Magnoliopsida > Rosales > Rosaceae > Malus > Malus sylvestris. The sequence goes on along the minus strand of NC_062267.1, from coordinate 1,014,325 downwards.
TATGCAGTACTGGAATACAGTCACGTGGTATAACAAATCGACATACAACGTTACAATTTAATCTTATCTCGAGCTAGATGTGCAATGGATTAAAAGAACTGAAACATAGAAAATACACTTGTGCAAAAAAAGGGTGAAAAGAGTTGGGATGCATTCTTCTTGGAACCAAGAAGTATGTGCGTGCATGTATGTTGCATCAAGCGTAAGCGACTGGCGAGCTTCCTTTCTTCTTAGAAAAGATCCCTGAAATCAGAGGAATCAAGGGCTTCTTCTTTTTCTTGAGAGAAGGGTGTCTTTCCAGTGTTTCCTCAACCCCTCCCGGCGCAATCATCACTTTCGCAAGGGAAGGTGGATTTGCAAATGTCACATACCTTTTCTTTTGGAACTCAAAACTTTCATCTTCCTCACTAGATGCTTGTGGTTTGGTTTCAAACTTGGTCGAGTCTTCGTCGAATGTCCTGACGTCTTCAATCTCGGTTTCTATGAAGTGTTTTTCGTACTCTCGTTCCTTCAGTTGCTGGAGCTCTCGCTTTGTGAGATCGAGCTCCTGTTTTAGAGAAGAGAGGCAGTTTTCCATGAGCTCACTTTCTTCTCTGGCTTTCTGGAGGCTTTGTTTTGTGTCCTCTAGTTCTGCTGTCACAGTTCCAATTCTGGATAATGCAGGGTTATGCCCATTTCTATTTGCTTCATTCTGCATCTATATACGGATCATGTTACAAAAAAAACCAATTAGCATCGAAATCAAATGCATCCCTTAATTAAAATTTTAATTGTATCAGTCAAATATATGTAAGTAAAACAGTTTGGGGAGAAATTTTCAGTATAATGATTTTCATGTCACATCACTTGTACTTTAACAGTCACACACAACGTGATCTTCCTGCATTTAGATCCATTCAAAATGGTCCTTGTGAAACCAAATTTGCAAATATCCTCTTTGTATGTGTTATGTGCGTGCGAGTGACGTGACACGAAAGTCTCAACTCTAGAATCTCTGCAATTAAGAGTCATACTGATATTTGATAGTGCAACAAATAGTAAAGGAACCATGGATGCTTGCTTTGCTTGCTTGTGAGCCCTCCTAAAGTCTAAATAAACATTAGTTAATTTTATTTAAAAAGAAAAGGAAGGGATAGTGCAAGTGCATAGCATATAACTTGGCATCTCTTCATATGAAAGCCAAGAAGATTAGATTCCCTAAAAAGCCGATTAATAAGGAATTAGGCCTTGTGATGATTAGCGTTCTTTGCTTATAGTCTCATAATTAAATATATCAAACTATACATATTTAGCTTTATATATTCCACCAAACATGATAATTAAGGGCAAGTTGTACTCAGCCACAAGCAAAAAGCATATATGATTGACCAGCTTCTAGCAAGACCAACAAAGAAATTACATTTTGCAGAGGTTGAAATCTAAGATTCACGAATACATACAAATATTGATTACAATACAATACGATAGAATATATGAATTGTAGAAATACAAATTTTTTATTAAAAATGTGTACAAATTACGAAAAAATTTCGGAAAAAAACTTACATGCATGATAGCTAAGCTAGTTAACATAAGTAGTAACCCTTAACCTAGCTGATGACCCTAATGCAATTATCAATGTGGTTAAATAAATTAAGGGGAACATGTGTTATATAACGGGTGGAGGATATGAAATTGAAATGTGATGAAGGTTGATGATGAATGATGCACCTGTTTGAGCTGGGAGGCATAGAGCTCTCCGGCAAGAACTTTTTCTCCGAACAACGCAACGGCCTCTTTGACAGAGCGGAAGGGTCGCCTCGTATCAATCTCCGCCCTCCTTGTCCTCGTCGTTTGCATTCCTCCTCCTCTTCCTCCTCCTACTTCTTTCTCCATGTTCACTTTGGAAAATGGTGCACTCCTAGGGTTGAAATAATGAAAGGAAAGAATGTGTTTTTTATTTGGACTAGTAGTACTTGAGAGAGAGAGAGAGATGGGGTGGTTGGTTAGATTGACAGCTTACAAGTGAGGGGGAGAGAGAGGGACTCACAGGGGGAGGGAGGGTGTTATAGGAGGGAGGGACTGGGGAGGTTGAATTCGTTTCTTCGCGTCCACTTCACTAGATATCTGTTCATATCTGTGAATGCGAAAGGCGGTGGGTGGGTGGCTCCGTGGACTTCGGCAATAGAGAGAGACTCTTCGCCAAATGCCCCAACACACCCACACCAACAGAACAAACTCCACCAATTCCAACCCAACTCTTCTAGTATTGGGCTTGCCTACCAACATGGACTACAATCCACAAGTAGTAGTAGCGTTTACATATTCTGATGTTTTACTGCGACATTCCAGATTAATGACTCTGTCATGTAAAAATATAAAAACACATGACATCGTATTAATTGTTTAGCGAATAACGTGTGGAATCCCTTCTCCCATATAGCACCCAATGAATCTCCCTTTTAGCACCCAATGAACGGATTAGAGGGTACACATGAACAGTAATTTATCAAATCTGATCGGCGGCCACAACTCAAGGTTGACGAAAATTTGAGAATTTCAAAAGGAGAATAATTAAGCCAATAATAAAACGGTTTAGGAGAATCATCAATCACTCTCAACTAATCATTATCAATAACCATATTAACAAGATCTTAAGCTTGGCCAGATTCCTCTTCATTTACCTTGTGTTTTACAAAAAATAATATTTGATGGGACAGGAGAACATATAAAAAGGAAATGCTGGCGGTCCAAGTCACGGTAAGCATATTAGGACAGGATATATACTAAAAAACTGAAAAAACATGTTGCAAGCATTCCGATTTCGACCTAACAGCACCAAGCGCAGATCGTTGTTGCGTCTCGCATCCACAAGTCGACATTGTTTTATCAGTCCAGTCCCAATTGTTGTCCAAACACTCATCTTAATCACAAATTTGACGATATTTTAAATTTTTCTAATTAATAGATGGAGAGTTAAATTTAAATAAAGTTACGCTATCTGATTAAGTAACTTAAATTGAGCTTTTAAGTGGTGGATTGTGTGGGTAAATAAGCTCCTCTTGTAATGTAGCTTAGAGTAGTATTATCGTGGTTATGACTTAACTACTGATTGTTGTTAAGTAAGTTAGCTGTTTGGCTAGCCGAAAACTGTTGGGAACATTTTGCCAGTTGCAAACTTTCAAATACCTAGAAAAGATTACAAGATAAATTTCCTTTCACAATCTAAATTTAGACAATCAAATTTCAGTAATAACATGTGTAACGAAATTTGCCTTTCTGGAAATCCAAAAAACCTAGTGAAATCGCTAGCAAGCATTTTGATAACAGAGAAACTCTAGTGAAATCACTAGCAAGAATTTTGATTTCTCAAGTAATTGGTTTGAGCCTCCAGAATATAGAATATTTACTGAGCGTGGTATTAGTAATTGGTTTAGAATCTTCATTTTGTCATTCATTTTATAAGTTGCTAATAAAAGGGAACTTTAACGAAAAGCACCCGGTACTGTTCACTTTAATGAAAAACCACATTTTTACACTAAAAAATCAATTCTGGTACTATTCACTTTACCCTTTATTTTGTCCTTATCATTAAAACTCAAAGTTTTCAAGCCCTTTTCATTAGTTTTCCTAATCAATTATTGTGTGATTCTAAGATGGACCGACAACAAAATCCAAGAGTTTTAAATGAATGAATTAGTTATATCACATGATGACGGTATTTCAGGATCACACAAAACTTGAACAATTCAAATTAGCCGTTGGATGTCTACGTTGACCAAGACCGTCACCCAAGTTACGCCAGCTCCCTCTCCCTCTTCCTCCTCTCTTACCCGCCCCGCTACTCATTGGAACTCCGAAACGACATCGCACAAAGAAACCAAAAGTAAAAAAAAAAGTTGGTAGCTTTCGTCCCGAAGTTTGGGGTTCCTCTGCTGTTAATTTCTCTTCAATTTTGCTTCGACAATGGTACTCCTCTCTAAACATTTCCAGTATTATTTGATTCGATTTCGAAATCTGACCCGATCCGATTCGTATGGCAGATCCGATTCATACTGTTACAGAACCGGCAGGGAAAGACCCGGTTAGCCAAGTACTACGTTCCTCTCGAGGATTCTGAGAAGCACAAGGTCGAATACGAGGTATGATCCACACCTAATTCCCCTTTATTTCAATTGATATTAAATTTTTAATTGTAATTTGCGCTTCAAGTTTCGAAATTTCTAGGGTTTTTGAATTCGATGGTACTTGCAGGTTCATCGTTTGGTGGTCAACAGAGATCCCAAGTTCACAAATTTCGTCGAGGTTTGTAATTTAATTTGTTTTTTTTTGTTGGGATTTTTTAAAATAGTTTGGTTAAACCAAAGATTTAATTTTCTAAATTAATTTGCAGTTCCGTACACACAAGGTTATATACAGGAGATATGCAGGGTTGTTTTTCTCACTGTGTGTTGATATAACTGACAATGAACTGGCATACTTGGAATGCATTCATCTGTTCGTTGAAATTTTGGATCATTTTTTCAGCAATGTTTGCGAGCTCGATTTGGTCTTTAACTTTCACAAGGTCCGTTGCTTGTACTCGCCTTCGTTTTGATGTGATTATCTTCTTTCGTATTTAGTTCCCGAGGTAGTAGTAGTCACCCCGCGCTGATTATATTCGCGAAACTTAACTTGGATAGTGGTAGGAGTAGATTATATGAAATAATGAATCGGCCATACTGCTGGAAGCCGTTGATTTTGCGAATTCAAGCCCGTTGTTTTCTCCTCCAACATTATACCGTACCTTGTGGTTTTCTCTCTGTCAGTTGATGTTAGGCGGTAACCAAGTCAGGCTGCATGATAGATGCCAGTACCTAAAGTTGTAAATACCTTGGTGTTGCAGAGTTTCTTCTCCGCTCGTGAGTATATATGGGTGTGGTTGTTTGTTATCTTACTGATTAATGTTTTCCGTTTTCATTTATGGAAGGTCTATCTGATACTTGATGAGTTCATTCTTGCTGGAGAGCTCCAAGAAACAAGCAAGAAGGTAAGACCACGAGAATGTCTACGAATTATTTTCTTGTGAAGTTTTGTCATCAATGTAGCTTTTCTTCTGTTTCTCCTGCGTTTTGCGTTTGTATGCTGTTAGAATGGGGACGGCAACAGAAACCTTGGTTTTTCGTTATCCATTTTGGTCCGGGGACCCTTTGATCTGATTTATCGTTAATCATCATGTATCAGAATTTTGTGAAAGAAAGTCTCTGCCTTTCTTTGCCCTCATGGGTCTTCTCGTTCTTTCCCCACTAGCTCTTGTCTTGTTTTGTATAGTACACAAAGAAACCAAAATCCTCACTCCAACTTGGCTACATCGCTCTATTTATTTCCCAGAAACTACCTTGCTTTTGTGCCTCGTCGTGTTTATACTGATGTTATGTAATCATTGGTATCATTTGTGGTCTGAATTTGGTATATGGTTATCTGCAATGCAAACATACAACATCGAAGATATCTGGTTTCATGAATTTTTTGCTGTTCATGCAGGCGATAATAGAGAGAATGGGGGAACTCGAAAAACTAGAGTGAAGATTTTCCTTGTGTGACAGGTTTTTAGGATTGAAGTATTGGTGCTTTGTTTCTGCAGATTGTTTCAGTCAATTCTTGTATCGCCATTCCTTATGTGAATTCCGTTCGGGTAGTAAACCTCAATTGAACTTGAAGGTTTCTCTTTTTCGTATCTCCTTTGTACCCGGTTTATCCCCCATTTTGGCATTTGTGTTTGAAATACATATTCATATAATTGAAGGCATATACACGACCAACGGTGTCTATTTTTCAGTTTTTCTGTTTCCAGATAGGCACTTTTGTAGTTTACATGGAACAATGGGTATATGCAAGTTAGCAGACAAATCAGTTTTCGTTGACATTGCTTGGAACAGGGGTCGTGTTATGTTGGCTTCGGTTGCTAAGGTGAGAGCTCCTATCCTGCTGTGCGGACCAACGGTATTGCTGAATGCATTTCACGGGGACCTTTCGATCCCTCTTCAGTTCTACAGGTGTTTAACTTGAATTGTAACAAAGCAATGTTTAACCCCGTGGAAAACTGGACGTTTTCCGGTGAAATCCATTAATTAACCTGCATATTCTTATGTTGTGAGATCGACAATGCGTTACTGATTTGAGATATCGTTGTTGGAAGGTAGGTGTCTCTTTTTGAGGATTGAAAACGAAATATGCTTTTGAAATCACATCACGTCCTTTTAGTGCAAGACAACGTTGTACAAACGAAGGGACCTACGAAAGAGACCAAACATCACCAAAAATACCAAAATCTTCCTAAACTAAATTTTATTCCCCAAGTCTTTTGAAGGAAATTTTAATGAAACATTTTTGGAACTGTTCATTTTTAACGAAAATAACATTTTTACTCCAAAAAATCACTTATGGTACAATTCACTTACACCACATCTTTGTCCTTTTGATTAAAATTTAAAATTTTCAAGTCATTTTTATTAGTTTTTCTTTTAGATTATTGGCTCTGCTTCGATTTAGAAAAGCCGAAGCCATTTTCCGAAACACAAGCCAAATTTGATCCCAATGCAATATACGACCGAGTACTTTGTAGAGCACAAACATTTCTAATCTTCTATTATCTTCTTTGTAAAAGATGAACAATGTGCCCCCAATATGTTCATGAAACGATTACTACAAAACCTCAATGGCCTAATAGTCTAGGGCAATTTCCCTACCAGCCGAATGCCCCAGCTTATCAAGCCATGGCCGAAATGGCGGGTGATCATTTATACATGTTCTTATCTTATTGAGTCGCGATAAAGTTAAGCAGCAAGTCCCCACTTCTGAACAGAAGAAAGAATGAAATAATTTACGAACCAGCTACTTCCCAATAGAATTTACTAGAGGTACTCGCTGCAGAGCAACTGCAGTGGCATTGCACTTCCAGCACGAAATCCACCTCCAGATTCCTCGTACACAGAAGGTAGGTGGTGTTCCTGTCTTTTTACCCTGCCGGGAGGAAAAGATGAAGTGACAGCCATTAGCTGTTGTTGAGACAGTGGTGCGTACTTGGGACCAACAAGTTCAAGTGTTGAAGGGGATGGAGACATTAGACCTTGGCTGCATGGAATCAGCATCATATCCTGCCTTCCATTTTGCCAACCGGGAACATGAACTGTGGGCGCTGAAGTTCCCACCGGCCTGTACTGAGCGGCTAAGTGAGCGGCCCAAAGCCTCTGCTGATGCTGTTGGAGCTGTAGATGTTGCTGTTGAGGTTGCTGCTTTGTCGAGGCTGTGGGGCTTGCTTGAGGACCACAAAATGGGTTGCCATGATATGGAGATACCTGCATCTGGCCCTACAATTAAGTATTATTTCGTAATTTTAGTACTTTGCATTCAATGTTTATATTCAACACTATTACTATAGGTCTAAAATAGTAAAAGGTCTGCTTAATTTGTCAAAGATGATTAGGATAACTCTCAGTTGTCCCTCTCAACCTCCCCGTTGCGTATAAGATTAAATCCTGGTTCTATTAAAGTGAATCTAAGCTTTACAGAAGAACTGGAATAAAAAGCAAACAATTAAAGGAGAACGGAAAAACCTGCTGCGACAGTGAAGGATTGTTAGGGTGAGCGGAGGAGCTGTACTGAGACGGGGTCAAAGAGAAAGGAATGAGTGTGTGACGTTGCATGAGAGGATGGATATAAGTAGCTTGGGATTGTGATGATGGCTCCATCCCGTTTCTAGATCTGCTAAAACCATTATTACTTTCTGAGCCACCACCTCCAGCGGACAATGACAGGAAATCAATACTCTGCAAGAAATGAGACCAGTGAGAACATCATCAAAACCCTGCGATGAACAAATAGCAATTACAACACTAAGCTTTACCTGCTTTGGTGAAGTGTATGCCCAAGATCCCATAGCAAACTGTGGCTGATCTTGATGGAGTCTTGTCTGCTGCAGTGTACCGTTCTTAGCTACGGTTGAATTTTTTTCAGAAATAGAAATACCTATACTACTAGTAGAAACAATCCCGTTTAAACCATTGTTCGATTTGGCATTGATATTAACTCCCAGAAAAGACACTTGTTTTGATCCTTCATGTGGTCTCCTTTGATTAGGCTGTAGCTGTATCTTATTTTTACACTCGGAGTTTTGTAAAGCCTGAATTAAGTGACTTATGTAAACATGAGCTGCGCACTTCTTACACGACCTTCTACCATTGAGAACAGTAGTCACCTGTACAGTTGATAGTCCACCATACCCTCAATCAGAAGCTTCACATGGTATTGAAATTTGAGAAGAAAAGAGTGGCGCATATTGAATTGTTAAAATAGCCGATAATCATACAATGGAATCATTAGAAAATTGAAATTCCTCTCTTCACCTTTCCAAAAGACGAACCATTTTGGACCAAAGCTCTCGAGGTAGACAAGGCAGCATCCAGCCAGTGCGGAATTTTAGCAGCAGGAGACCTTGAACGGATAAAAAGCATGAGAAACGGGAAAATACGGAGAAATAAAACTTATCTAGAAAATTTATTCAGGAATGAAGACACTTACTGTGACGATGATGATGGACTATCATTCCTAGCACCATGAGAGAGACTTGAAGACAAGCCAGGCCACAATACTGGACCTTTGAATCAAAGAACCAAAGATTATGTCATCTTGAAGAAATTGATATGCAATGCAATACTAAAACACGGCTTTTCACAAGTGAAAGTGAAATTAAAACCAATAGTGAAGACTTATCAGCAAACAAGAACTATACCATTTTTCTTGGTTTCCTCCGTATCGTGCGGTACAACTTGACCCCCAACAGTTGTGCTCTGAAGAGTAATCCAAATCTTAAAATCAAACCGATCTCGATCTCACCAAATGATATTTGACTTAGACTTGATGAGTTAATGCTTACCAGCTCCAGTGCTATTACTGGTTTTCTCTCAGGAATTGAGGACAACTCTTGCACAGGCTGCTTTAACCTGCTGGGAGATTAGAAATATGATAATGCTTAAAAACGAAACAGATAGGCGGACACACAAACACACAATGAAATAGAATACAGGGATGGAAGCCAGAATTAAGTTGAAGAGTACCCACCGACTATCCAGACTTATATCAGATATGCAAAAGTTGACAGCATTGCTTGTAGCAGGCCTTTCATTGCACCCCTCAACTTTCAGTGACAACGACGAAACATTCAGATTTTGAGGAACTGAATTATCTGAATTTATACTTGATTTCCTGCTGTTAGGTGATTCAGGCTCTGGTTGAGTACTGGGTTTGTTCAAACAATCAACTTGATCATTTTCTTTTGCTAATCTTTCTACATTTGATGGACCGGCGGCCTTGGTAGCTCTCAAGAGGGAGTCTGAACCCGATTTATCATTTCCAACTGCAGAAACCAATTCCACCACATACATTAACAGTCTGGCACAATGGCATATATTTAAGAAAAAGAAGATTTCTAAGAAGTGAATTACAAATCAACCTTCAAATGCAGGTGTCAAACTCTCCTTTGACTCTGGCAAAGCCGAAGGATTGGCATCTAACGATTCACAGTCTACTTTACTATTATCATTTGCGTCGTTTCTGGGAAACAGTCCGGCCAAAGCATACAACGTCTCCACAACTTCTTCCTCATCTTTGGTGATTTCTGAGCCTCCTTGTTTCTTCACAAGTAATTTCGAGTATATGCATTAGAGTTGCAAACAGAAAAGGCAAACACAACGAAAACATCGAAACAGCAGACAGAGATGACTACCAAGTATGGTTTGGACTTATTTACACCATCCCCTTTCGGAGATTTGATTCCACTCATTGTATGGTTCACCTTCTTTGCATTTGGTAAAGACCGGGCCGGAGATGCAGATTCACGATTGCGTTTCTTCATTGCTGCAAGTGCATAAACAATTTCAAAAAGGTACAAGACATTCATACTTCATACAACAGAATAAAACAGGAACTGTTCCATTTTTTTTTTTTTAAATTCCCCAAAATCCGAAAGGGACCCGAATCATTGAAAGCCATTAAAGTATCTCTTTTGGAAAAGTAAAACTACAGAAACAAAAGGAGGGCAAAATCTCAGACCCAAATATAATAAAGGAAAAATTAGTATCCGGTCCCTAGTTCTTACTGTTCATTGACTAAGACCTTATTAGTTCTCAAATTTTGATTCAAGTCCCTAGCATTAATGTGATAATGAATTTACATGTTTATTATATAATTTTTTAATATAAAAATTAGTAATTAATTTAGGGTTTAATACTCACACCTCTATTAAACTTCTAATTAATTTTCAATTCAAACATTTCCAAAATAATAAAAAAAATTAAATTAAATTAAGTTTGTACCTATTAGTTTTTTTTTTTTATATATATAAAAAGATTCTCAAATTTTTAATCTTAAATGTACCCATTCATATAATTTTTAAATTTTTTTAATCTTAAATGTACCCATTCTCAAATATATCAAAAATTTGTTATATGTAAAATGTACCCTTTTTTTAATATAAAACCCTTTCAAATTTTTTAATCCATGTTTAAACTTATATGGGTACATTCTTTTTCGTTGATTTGAGAATGTATCCATGTTTTGGTACAATAACTTTTTTTGTTAATTTTGGTTAATGTACCCATACATATATATGTACACACACACACAATATAATAGAGAGTATCATTTATATTTTATTATTTTTAATCCTATAAATTATGGTTTTTATTTAAAATCTCATTAATATAAACAATTACAAATTTCAATTTTTAATTTTTAATTTTAAAAATATAGTAACTTACATTATTACATTAATGTCAGGGACCTCAATCAAAAACTAAAAACTAACAAGGTTTCAATCAAAGAATATTGATAGCTAAGGACCGCATCCAAAGTGTCCCTATAATAAATAATTAATAAAAGTGGAAAGCTTGCTTCCCGAAAAAGAAAATAAAAGCGGAAAGCTTCGGTTATGCTTCACTTCAAATCCAGAATTATTATATCTTAAACCAAAGTAAAACAAACTCGAAAAACTCCCCAGAAGACCCACCAAAGAAATCAAATCCCAAATAATTAAACCAAAAAATAATTAACTAAAAAATGGAAAATTTAGCGTTGAAATTAAAAACAAAGATAAAAGAGCAAAATTTTCCACTGTTAATTCAAACCCACATACCTGAGCGGAGCTTCCGTGGAACGGAGGCAAGATCAACGCCATTGCAATCATCAAAGAACTGGGGAAGAAAAAAGGAAAATTTAAAACAGAGGAATAATAACACGAATCAAAGATTTTGGGTAATCGATAGAAGTAAGCAAACCTTTCTGGGAAGCTTAAATCTCCTAGTGGGGAGCTCATCGTCTCTGTCAGGCACGTCGCAACCCATTTCGCACACTCGAAAGCTCGTTGTTTTTGCAGTACCAAGAGCACTCAATTTTCTGAGCCTCTCTTTCTTCGTTGATTTTCCAGAGAGAACAAAGTCCCCACCACCATCCAAACCTTCAAAATTTCAGAAGAACAAAATAAATGAACAGCAACTACTCAGAGAAAATAGTGGTGATAATTATAAGGGAAGGAGGCACGCATTATCTGCAAGGCTCTTATCAGAAAGCCACACAGATAAAGACAAGTATCCATCAAGCGGCTTTTGGAATTTTCTCGGCCGTTTTTTGGAATGTTCCCAGCTGAGAAAAAACCAAAAATTCGAAAACGGTGAAACATTTATTGGGATTTTAGTATTTTACTAGGAAAGAGCTTGGTGGTGGTGTTGCTGGGTCCAGAAGATTGCTTGAAGCGAGTGGCTCCTCCTCCACGTCTCACGTCTCGATGCTTGGTGGCAGGCGGTACTAACATCTGGGATTTGAAGGATTCTGGACCGTCTGATTGAGCTCGAGGAACAGATCCTTCGCCTCTCTGCAAATTTTGAGCTCAGCTCTCTAAAATCTTCAAACTTGGATCGCAGAACGATGAAATGGAAGAAACCCAGGTGAGGAAAACGAAGAGAAAACAGAACCCAGATGCTGGAATGGGGTAATGAGGTGGAGGCAAAGGTGCTGAAGAAGAAAGTGAGCGAGAACAACGTGTAGAGAGAGAAAGAGAGAGCGAGAGGAGAGAGAGAGCTTCGTGTTTAGTTTTTTATTATATTATAATATGCTTCTTTTTGTGGGTATCGATGGCTATTTAGCGAAACGAAAAGGTCGCCGGAAAGAGAACCGAAAAAGTGGGGTTTGGTTTTTATTTTATTTATTATATTTGTTTAGCAAAAACAGAGAAAATCGACGATTTATCAGTTGCTTCGATCGATTGCCAGATATCTCTCCTTTTTTTCTGCGGGAGTGAAGAGAGCTCAGAAAATAAGCAGTAGCAGAAACAGAGGAGATTCAGAGAGGAGGATGAGAAGAAGAAGACAAAAGTAAAAGCGATTAAAGGCAAAGCGATTTGTAAAAAAGCCACTGAAATGCAAAGCACTTCGCTCCCCTCCTCGTGCCCAGAGAATCAGGTTCTTCCTAGAGAGAGAGACGTAAAGGGTAAAGAGAAAAGGAAGAATAAGGGTGTCTGCGACTGAGAGACCCGTGAGAACAATGTCAAATGGAGAGAGAGGAGAGTTAGATCGCATTTAATTTATTGAAATTTAAAGGAGAAACAATTAATGCTCTCGATTCGATTAGAAACCCAATTTTCTTCCACCCAAACCCACCAAATTAAATCCAACAATTTCTCCCTTTATTTATGATCCGAACCCATTCATTGAATTCATCAGCTTCACCCAAAAGCATTTATGGGGAACGTTGAAACTCAAGGCAAACGAAGAAGCCAGAAAGACCGAAGCTTGAATTTTGGAAAACCAGAGAGAGAGAACAGAGAGACGAAAAGCAGAAAGCCAAACGCAGAAGCCAGAAAGCACGAACTTGCTTCCCAAAAGACGGAAAGACCGAGGCTTTTTTCCATGCTTTCTCTCCCTCCTCACGTCATTCCACCATCGACGGCTTACACACACTGTCTATCAGTCTGCGGTCCCCTCGCAGCCGTTCGATCACACACCATCTTTTGATGGACCGGGGCAACTTTATATCCCGCGTGGCATCCTACATCAGATAAACCTCCCACCCCACCCCTACCCTACCACTTCACCTCCGCCGCGCTCGGCCGTCCGATCGCTTTCTCCCTCCCCTGTGAAACCCAAATTTCTTAAATCCGATGGTTGTTACGTTTCCTCGTGGAGGCATCAGAAAATTCTCCGTACGAAACGTTGTGCTTCTCTCTCCGTACCTTCTCTCTGTACCTCCCTCTTCCCACACCCACAGATTATATTTTCGCACCCACACCCCATGTACATGTACGTATTATATACCGTAGCTCTACGAATACGTACACATGCAATGTGCGTATACAACGCGACTCAGTTAGAAGGACGGGAAGGAAGAGTGGAATTGTAGATTGCAGTGTGCAGGGCGACTAGTGTCTGACTGTACAAAACGGGTGTATCAATCTGTGAGTGTGACTGAGTGACACTAAAATCTGCGGATGTGAAAGCAGCTGCAAGGGATCAGAATCCCTTCCACCTAATCCTCCTCATCAAACAATCTGAGTTCTTGAAATTTGATCCAAATTAAAAATATGGGTCTATTTTAAAAGTTATAATAATTTTAGCCGTTTGATTAAATTTCAAATATCCGAATTATTTAATCAGGAAGATTAAGTGAAGGGATTCATCCACATGTGTGTATCTATATGTATATATGTCCAATTCTAGAGAGAAAGTAATGTTTCTTGTGCGTAGCCGGCGATTTTTATTTGATGGAATTAGGGGGGGAGTCATGTTTCTTGTTTTTTATTTGGTGGGCGGAGTCATGTTTCTTGTGTGACTCGTTGTCATTCAAGGCGAATGACCAGATGGATTTGGATTCTATTCGGATCGAATCTTTACATTTTAGTCATTTATCATGTGTCATGCAGCTAAAAATTATTTGATTTTTTTATTTAAAAAAATGAAACACAAATAGTACCTGAAAAAAAAATTGACTATACGATGTATAATAAGACCTCGTTTGGGAGTTCGGACTGTACTAACTATTTCAGTTGGATAGGATAATTTGTCATCGGATAGCATTAACTATTTAGTCAAGCGTATTGACTATTTAATCGGGCGTTTGGTGCAATCCCGGATTAAAAACTCAATTCATTTTGAAGAACATTTATGGCATTGAGTTTCACAATTTAAAACTAGCAAGAGAGATGGAAAAAGAGCCAGCTTGATTTTGTTTTCAGCGACCCGACTAATTAATACCAACGATTTGGAGTGTATAAGTTATCCGGCGTACGTCATATTAAATAGACCGGACCGCATAAATAATCCGGTGCTAATTTAATACGAAATGACACCAAACACCGAATAGTATTAAATAGTATTATCCGGTGTATTATCCGGCATACCAAACACTCTCTAAATGATTAAGATATGAGAATCCTACGACCAGGAGAGAATCCTACGACCAGGAGATAATCCTCTTCCAGACTAAATAACCCCACGCCAAATGTGGAACGGTGTCAGTGTGATCATACGAGACATTTGCATGTTTGTTGGGACCATATAACGCGTACCACAAAGTTGGATAAAAATGTGAACTGGCGCTGGTCCATTGGGCCTCCAAATCCCTACATACATCTGATCCAAGAGGTTCCAACTGATTAGGCTTATGGACCTAACAATATTCGTCATGCGCTAGAATTTTATGATTTAATTGTCAGTAATTCAAATTCAAATCAGTAAATAAAATCAAAATCGTATTTGTTTCTTATTTATGTCGCCAGATTGACATATGACGTATTGTCCAGTTGACGAATAAAGAGAAACTTGATACATTAACCTCTAAGGGCATTTGTGTTCTCCTTCACGAGTGGTCATGTCTCTATAACAAATGGCATACGTCATAGTTGTTGAAAGTGTCAGGCGGAACGCAATTGCATCTACTGCAACACGTCCCGCATGCCCTATGACACAGATTAGGCCTCGACGATTTTGAACACCTCACAGCACAAGCTCCATCACAGGCTGTAAATATTGCCATGTTTAGTTATATAAGCATATAATTAAGTGGTTTGATTAGTGTAAAGTATATAGCAGTTAATTAATTAACTAATACCTATTTTTGGATGAGGAGGAAGGTTTGCAGCGAAGGTTGTGGGCACCTGAAATGCGTCACCCTGAGTTAGTCAAAAGCTTTGAACATAATACTACAAAAACAGGATTAAGTAGTGTAATAATGTACAGTTTCACTGGAATCAGCGGCGAGGTGAAGAACGAGAAGAGAAACAAGAACGTGAGCGATCGGAACCTTCAACATCATTTTGGCCCTGGAGTATTTGAAAATATTCAGTCTCTCGGAGGATATGCAGAGTTAGAGAACTGAGAATATGTGTGGTTTGAAAGTGAAAAACTGGTGTGATATTTATAGAGACGTTCATGAGGGTTATGGGATATGAGGTCATTGAATTCAGTGACACCGCGATGACAAAGTTTTTTTAAAACATAACCGATAGCAAAAATTCAATAACACACACGAATACATGCATGAACACAATTACAAGAATTGTCGTATGAGGACGGAACCATGCAAGGCCTACGGGTTACAAAATCACGTTATATGAGTTACAAAATATGGTTTAAATAAAAAGAAAACTAATGAAAATGACTTGAAAACTTTGAGTTTTAATGATAAGGACAAAATAAAGGGTAAAATGAATAGTACCAGGATTGACTTTTTAGTGTAAAAATGTGGTTTTTCGTTAAAGTGAACAGTACCGGGTGCTTTTCGTTAAAGTTCCCTTAAATAAATAGTTTCCCTAGCATTACAGTAATAAAAAACATGAAAAATTCAATGGTGATATTAAATGAGTTTAATGCAATAAATTGTCCAAGTATGCATGCATGCATGAGAATTGAGTGAGGTACAAGTATACGTATAAATGTAAGTGTATGGAAGGAGACAGTTTTAAGAGTTGTTAAACTGCTTAATTAACTTAATCCAGGTCATAATTTTGGTCACATCCTAATTGAGTAACAAATTAAGCACTGTGTCTGTATGACTAAGAATTACTTGCATCTGCCTCACAATCCAGACGTTTCTGTCGTCAGGGTTTCGGCACTTACAAATTCGAGTTTCAGCTTGTTAATTATGCAAAATGGGCGGGATTGGGCTCTGGGTCACTGAAAATAAGGCCCATGATATAATTTAGGCTTTTCAGTTTTGAGTAAAGTGGGCACGTCAATTTCAACTTCAACTGCATTGACTTGTGAGAGACCATATGGTCCAAAATTTTCCTTATGGACAGCTCAGTCCTCGTGATCGAATCCGGATCCTCGCCTGATTCTTTTCATAAGAATCTCGAGAATTTGTCAATTTTTTCGTTTATTATACATCGTGCGATCATAAATTTTTTTAAATTTTATTTTTTAAATTAAACACAAAAATACTTGACAAAAACTAATCGCACAATGTATGATGAACGGACACGATTCACAGATCTTCAAAAGATAGTCATTCCACTCTTACAAAAGTCATCGAATGTATGTTGTACTTGTATAAGGTCGGATGGTGCTCAAATTGAACAAGGCTTGTCCATTGTAAAAAGTGCATGATCATCGTGAGCTATGGCCCCAAAAATAAATTCCTTATGGATACCTTTTCATGACGTTTTACTAACAACATCGAAATGGAAGAGTCATATTTGAACAAGAAGAAAAAGAATAACATACTTACAAGCAATTTATGTAGCTTTAATAACACAAAGTGACATTTTTATTTATTTCGAAACATATTATTTATTCACCTGAAGGCATGAACACCTTCAATTCCCACATATACAGCACCTGCATGCCCTACACGAGCACGTTTGTTTGAGTTTCAAGATAGAGGATTGTTTTAAGGACACTTGCGTCTGCCGCCGTGGGTGGTGAGGGTGGCGTAACACGGGCAGGTCTCAAGATTGCCGGCGGTACCTGGAGGAACACAGCTGCAACGCTGGCAACAAGTCCCGCATGCCCTCTTGCAGAGATGAGGCCTCGATGATAAACGACATCGAGCACTGCATGCTCCGCCACAGTCTACATATATATATTTACGTTCAATCAAACACTGCAGTACTATACAAGTCCAGATGAAAAATCTAAAAATAAACATTTACTTAATTACCTATTTTCTTGAGGAGAGAAGTCTGTTCTGGATTGTTGTTTACCTGAAAATTCAAAGCATATATAAAAACATGCATATATCACCTTAAAGCTAGCTTATAAAACACGAAAAACAAAAGATGAAGCTAGCAGATAATTAACTACGTAGCTAATTATAATTAAGCGAAAACTTAATAAATAATTACCTTCTCATCAGCTTCGACAAGTGTGAGAACAAGAAGGGAAAAGAGTAGTGAAACAATCACAACCCTTGATGAGGTCGAGATGGCCGACATGGCTTGCTGATTAACGAGATTTAATTATTTCCTTACTTATATTCGTCTCAAACCTAATTGAAACTAAGCTTAACGTGTAGTGGTATTACCCTGTGGTTTTCATTTGCATGGCTTCCCTATTTATAGGGCAGGAGTTTGCCAGCTGGGTGGGTACGTGTGGCATATGCTAATTGGCGGAGAATAATAAAGAAGCCAAAATATTAAGGAAAAAAAAGGCAAAAGCATGAAAAGAAAATATAAGGCATCAGTCCTGTAAAAGCTTTTGGAATCCTGTGCCTGGACGATGAGTAAAGCTATCATCTTTGCGTTTTGTATTGCTTTCGTGAGGATGAACTTTCCAACTGGCCTTAGGTTGTAGTAGCTCATTCATTGTAATCATGCACGTCGAAAATTAATGATGAGTTTTTTGTTTGAAGGAAGTTGGGTTCTACTATAAAGAGTCAGGAGCAGATATACATTAGGATCAAGATGGTCATAAGACCACTAAAATCTGAAAAATATACATGTGAACGTCTTCTGAGAATGTTTATAATGTTTGGTACATGTTTTTTTTGTGCTCACTAAGTGTTCGATATACTGACTGCTAGACATATCTCCACAGATTATGTCGCCAACACTCGATAAATTTTCTTGATATTACTTATTAGATTGCTTCAGCATATGTCGATATCTGTTGACATATGCACAACATAGTTTGGCTGATGACAACAAACCCACTAAGTTTTTAAAGAAATGTCTTGGTGAATAAACTGATTTTTTTTTTTTTTTTGCAGACTTCGCATTCTGTTTCTTTTTGAAAAACTTGGACTTTTTAACACTAGAATCGTCCAAAGTTTAAATCCTAGATCCGTCACAATAGAGAGTAAGCTAATTACGTTTAAGCCCATGAAAGTCTCCCATTTTTTCGATGTGAAATTCATACTCTCAATGTTTTCATTTTTTCCTTATTCTTTGTCGCGTAGCAAAATGGCGAATTAGATAGATAAAGGCACACACCACGCACACAGTCTAGAAGACTCTAGGTCGTACCCAGTGCACAAGACTCCCGCTTTACGCAGGGTCTGGGAGAGGTGGACTATTTACAGAAAATTAAGGTGGACTTATCGGACTTCCCTATGCATATAAAGCAAGCTAGTGAATCTAGCTTAGCTGTTAATTATGGAACCTTGCTATTAAGTATGCTTAAGTTGCAAGACATGGGCAATCAATCAATTTTTCATTTTTTATTCATTTCAATACAAATATCTAAGAAAGATCATCTCAAGATCTCTTCCACCAAGACCACCGGATCAAGTGATTCGGACCTTTGAAATTTCATCCAACTGCAAAAAATTATTATAGCTTTTAAGGAATCAAAACATGTGGGCTGTTGAATGAAATTTCAAGGTCCGGATCACTTGATCAGTGATCTTGGTGGAAGAGATCCGAAGCCAAATCTCTTGACATAACCGAATATACATTAGAATAGAATTCACTTGATTTAACTCAGAAATAAAGATAAATTAGAATAGCGTTCGAAACTCTGAAATATAACTTTAAAAAGGTGAATTTTAAAGTTATATTCCAGGCCTGCACAAAAAAGAAAACACAAAAATCTTGGGTTGATAGATACATGTACTGCTTTAAAATCAGGTGGCTGAGATAAATAGTTGAGAATTAAGGTAATTGAATATAAAAAAATCCATATATAGAATTGGGTTGATATTTATGGAAATGTATCATTTCCGAATCCCTTCTTGTTAATCCATTAAGTTTGGAAATTCAGATTATTGAAATTTGATCAAACGGCTAAAGTTATTATAACTTTTAAAAATGAATCCCTTTTTATAGTCGTTTAATTATATTTTAATTGTCCGAATTTTAGAACTTGGATTAAGAAGAAGGGATCTGGTAGGATCCCTTTCCATAAATATCAAGCCATTCTATATATGGATTTTTATTTATTTAGGCCGTGTATGGTCCTTTCTTGTTTTTTGCTGGCTGGCCAGAAAAGTGACAGGTCTTTTTAAATGTGATAGGATGGATAATGGACTCTTCTGCCCAACTTATATATATATGAAGTGGAGTCGACTACCAAACCAAAAGGCACTAATGAAGTGGTTAGTAGTGGATTATTAGTTGGCTTTGGACCCAATCATTTTCCATCCAAACATCTAATCAAGTAATTAGTATTTGCCAAGCAAACAAATATTTAACCTTATATAAGAGTGATGCATCTACAAAGCTCGAAATTATGTGTTGTCTTGCTTATGTACAAATTAGCTTTGATGATCGTTGTTGTTCGACTATCGCTATCTCTTTAATCTCGTCATATAAATTAATAAGAGAAATAAGAAAAAGAAAATATACTCTTAATTACACGATAAAATATTTGGATGAAGTACATGTGCCCGATTGGCCACACCTGCACTTAGAAAGGGGGACTTGTGCTTTATCTCAAATACACAACAAGTGACGGATGCATATTGGGACATAGATGTCCCGGAATCACTCCGATTTTGAAAAATATACAAGTGAAGGTTTTCTCATGACCCTCTAAATGTTTGATACCGGTCCTTTTTGTGTGCACCAAGTGTTAGAGTAAATGTCTCTCACATGTTGTGTCAACAACACTCTTCAAATTATTTTAATAGCACTCATCAGATTGCTTTGTCATATGTCATTATCTATTAATATGTGCGCAACTTGGTTAAGCTGTTGACAATAAACTCACCAAGCGTTCGACGAAATATCTCAGTAAATAAACTGAAATTTTATTACGCATTTTGCGTTTTGTTTTTATCTAAAAAACTTAAACCTTTAATAATAATACTCACAAAATTCAAATTCTGGATCCGTCACCTTCCGTAGCCGGAGGCTGGAGGACTGACTAAGAAGATCTGCTCATTTTACAATCTCGCCAAATGACAATTTGACTGGCAACATTGATTAGCTAGCTACAATTGTCGTGTTCCTCCTGTAGTTTTCAATTGCATGAGCAGCCTGTGGTTTCGTGATATTTCATGACCTAAAAAATGGAACTGGAAAGCAGATTTTTACTCGCTAAATTTGGCATTATTGGCAACTGGCAGCAACGACGAAAGCACTTTTTCCTTTTGGTCGTGACTATCAAAGCACTTTTTTATACCGCCAAAATCTTGGGCCTTCTGGTACAAGGCAGAAAGGAAAAACAACTGGTGGTTCATAATTCTTGGGCCTTCTCAAATTTTCAGCTTTCTAGGCTTTCGCTTGTTTCCCTTCGTTTTGCAATCCAACCAGCCCATCGGCTTTGCTGATTGCTGATTGCTCATTCCTGTGAAAATTTTCATCACATTCTTTCATCTATCTGATCTCATTCAGTCGGAAGCCCATCGAAAACTTACAGACAACTTTGTTCGTCGACTCCCACATCGAAAACTTACAGACAACTTTGTTCTGAATTTCTCTGGATTCCAATGCCTCTGTTGTCTGTACGGAAAGGAGAATTCATCCTCCACCAGGCTGGCAACCAGGTGCTGATCTTCGTACTTCGGGGAGTACGTATTTTGTTAAGGAATACGCTCGAGTGACTCGTAGTTTATTTACCCCGTGATTTGGAAAAGGCCGGGATGATCTCGTTGTAGATATGCTCCTTGAAACGTTTGATTGATTGGAAGTGAATTGAATTTGGCTAAGTAATAGCAGTTATTGAAGCAACTCCAGCATTTTCATGGTCTCTGCATTGACAACGTATGTTTCGAGTATACGGATTTACATCAGACAAGTATGAGTATACACACCGAGTAGCGGAAGAAAGTTAAAACATACATATACACACAACACGTACGGCTAGGTATAAATGTCACTGTACAACAATTACGAAGACATTATACATGTACAAAGATTTTAGGGATTCACTTTCAAGTCTTCTTCCCCTCTCTGCGTGCTCCTTGGCATGACCAAGATGTACTTGAGGGATCGGCAACACAGATCTGAACGCGTAATACCTCATGAACGGCGCCTCGATATAGCACCGCGAGAACCTCCTCTTGTTTGGCCAATCCAAAATCCAACAGAGTGAAGCACCGGGAACATAACTCATCCCGCATGCGGTAGCCATGTGACCATCTCCCAAGCGTCCACCATTTTACACAAACTTGCCGCTCCGATATCTTGCTACTCTGGAGCGCCTTCAGGACACATTCAGCCTGCAAATTATGTTATTAAACTACTATAAGCATCTAAAATCAATAGCAGGTTTTTCCAGAATGTATAATATGGCTGAGAGAAATCAAGAACCGCGTACATTTTTCAGAACGAGATGTATCGTCTTATGACATGGAAAAGCACAGAAGTAATTCGGTTTAGGGTTCAATGCAAATTCATCGAAAAATAAACGAGTTGGAAACGTAGATTCCTACGGAAAATTATTCAGTGGAGAGGGTAAGAGAAATCAAGAACTGCATACATTTTCAGAACAAAATGTATCGTCTTATAACATGGAAAAGCACAGAAAAATCGCTGAAAGGAAACGAGCACGACAATGGCAGAATGAATTGTATCATCTTAGAAGTATCATATCCCTTTCCTCACAGTCTCAACTGTCACATCCCGGCCCGGGACGGATTACTTCCCGGGCTCGGTCTACCACATAGCACGATATTATCCGTTTTGAGCCGGACCACGCCCTCACAGTTTTGTTTATGGGAACTCACGAGCAACTTCCCAATGAGTCACCCATCTTGGGAGTGCTCTGTCCCCCTTCTCGTTTAACTTCGGAGTTCCTACAGAACCGAAGCCAGTGAGCTCCCAAAAGGTTAGGTAGGGATGATAATATACATTTAAGGATCACTCCCTTGGCGATGTACGGTCGCTAGTGGCCTTAATGCGAATTCATCGAAAAATAAACGAGTTGGAAACGTAGATTCCGACGGAAAATTAATCAGCGGAGAGGGTGATAGAAGTGTATACCGGTACTCTCAGCCAATTCAGGCAGTAGTGCAAACCAAGTAGGTTAACAAGCACGGTAAGCTTTGGTTTGAAAAGAAACATTTCCACATCCTGATATCCAAATTGCAGTTGGTTCAAATTTCGCATCGCCTTCTGATACTCTCCAACCTCAAGGGATTCAGACGACGAGCATTTCTCCACGAATTGAACCACCGCGGCAGCAATCGCGGCCTTCTCGTTGTGCAGCTCGATGTAAAAGCTCCTCCACCCCTGCAGAAATCATGAATTTCCAGAAGAGTATAACAAACACCATTGACTTACAACATATGCTTTAGGTTTCTTTTATCTAAAGAATCGAACTTTCAAGTGTTTTTCTCTAAAACGTAATGAGATCGAGGGCTTCTGCGTGAAAATCGTACTTCCTTCTCCGAAAAAATCATGGATAATCATTAGGGATTGATCACACCACAAGCTCAAATTTTCAATTGATCAAATAATTTGATTGATTGACGATTGGGAAATTACCATGGACGTGGGCTTTTCGATTGCAGTGGAAGAAGAAGAAGACGACCCATGATCGGAAAATTCCAGAAGAGGCCATCGCCGTCGTACCAGACACTCCCATACGCAATCCGACTTACAGAGCTCCCTCCAAAACCGAGAACAGCTGCCCAACGCGCACAAATCCCACACCTTCGTTTCCAAAAATTCAAATGAAAAACAAAAAACACACACAAAATTAATATCTACAACCATCGGAAGAAAACGAAACGATCGAGGAGCTTCGGCTCACCGGTAACAAGGAAGCAATTTGGAGAGCAATATCGTCCGGAACGTGGAGGGGAAGAAGAGAGCCCATCGTGCTTTGCGTGCGACTCTGAAACGTGAAGGAGGAGGAAGTATTTGACTTGAAAATTTGTTGGGGACTTTCTTCTTCTGCACCTTCCGCTTTCCACCTCATTGGAGTTTCCATCACGCAAACGACACGTACGCCAAGCGCTTCCGGAACAAAACGACACCACCGATTTTTCACTCGTTCCCGCCAGCCGTAAAACGACATCAGAGGAGATAAAACGGAGGGAAAAGTTCATTTCGTTTTACGGTTAATTGGGTGCTTATTTTAAAGGTAATGGGGTGATGCAGATGAGAAAAACCAGGAAGAAGGTAATTCACCATTAGATTAATTTAGTTTAACTAATTTAAAACGTCTTGAAATTTAAACTAATTTAACAACAATTAATCAATGTGAGAAAGTAAAAATGCACTCAACAATGAGTGACTACGGTTTACCTTTTTCTTTGCCTAAACATTATGGTTTTACTTGGAACTTGTAAATTTGCTTACAAATGGAAAGATGTAAAATAGTGGGAAAGGAAAAAAATCGTTATGATTTGAATGGACGACAACTTATTGTAACAACACATGTTACAAAAGAAATTAATATATGTCAAACGAAAACATTATTTGTTCTTCTCCCTTACGATTCATCACTCGAGACTACACTTTTATTTATTAATTAATCTTTAGATTGAACAAATTAAATATAAAAAATCAATTAAACACAAGGAGAGACTGCACAAGAAAAAACGAAAATATGAAAATCACTACCACCATTATTATGTTTAACCATAATTCTCACCAAACCAAAGTGATCAACCCAGCCTTGTTACCTTTTAACCCTTAGTATAGACACACAAATCACCTAACGACTCGCTATTAGAACTATAGCTTAATAGTATTCATTTTTACCTAATACACATTTGCCATTTAATGCATAAAATAAATTTTAAAAATAAAATAAAACTAATTAAAAGGGTTTGAAAACTTTGAGTTTTAACGATAAGGACAAAATAAAGGGTAAAGTGAATAGTATCATGATTGATTTTTAACATAAAAATGTAATTTTTTGTTAAAATAAAAAATACCGGGAGTTTTTCGTTAAAATTCCAAAAAAAGAAAACCATGCGAAATGGCATGCAACCCACAAAGTCAAGACCCGTTTCCAGTTTTGCTTGTGGCAGTAGACTTCCACGCCACAACACCAACACAAGTTGGTCTTCGATTATTGCCAAAAGTGTTTGCTTACAATATTGTAACACACATTTGCATAAATACAGCAAGAAAATTGAAAAGAAAAAAAAAGACATTTAAGAGGTCCATGAAGCAGATCTTTTTATTAGGGGTTTCATTTGCTCGTCCTCCTCCAATGCTACCATGCCCAAATGAGACGGGTCTTCCAGCATCATCTTCGCCACCAAGTACCCGGCAATCGACCATGTCTGGTACTTCCGTGCCTGCTTTCCCATGTACTTCCCTAGCTTCCCGTCATAGTACTCCGGCCAGCCGTCTTTCGACAACCGGCTCTCCGCCAGCTCGATCGCACGTCGCGCTATTTGGGGCCTCCCCGTCTTTATGCATGCCGCCGTCAACAGCCACAGCAGCACTGCGCCAATCACAAAAATAAAAATATTTTACGTAACATATTTTCCCTCAAATTTCATTTGCCATTTAACAAAGCGCTTATGAGTAAGTACTTTGTACAAAAGCAGTTTCAAATAAGTGAATAGGCGATAAGTTCACCTGGCCAAGAGCCTCCATTGTGGTAACTCCACCTAGTATTCTTTGGATCACTGCCAGTAACAATCCTCCACTCATGACTTTCTATTGCTGGATAGCAAATCTTCAACGGCACTTCTCCGACCAACTCATCCCACCGCGAGTCAATGAGATCCATGATCGCCGATGCCTGCTCCGGCGTCGCCAAAGACGATAAAATCGCCATGCAATTGCCCAAACAGAACCACCGGAAATCCATTCTGGCCGGGCTCACATTCCCAATGAAGTAACCGCCGCGGCTCGGCATGAAATCGAACACCCAATTGGGCAGCGAATCCGGCATGACGTTGAACTTGTTCACTGCCGTATGAGAGTACTCCTCCGTCTTGTAGCGGTAGATGTCGTTGAGCTGCTTCAGGTCCAGCCAGAAGTAGCTGCGCATGTGGTAGCTCAGGGCGTGGAGGCGGTCCGTTATGCGGTTTACGAATTCTTTGCCGCAGTTGTCTTGCTTGAGCAGAACCAGAGCGCATCGTAATGCCATGAAGAACAGTGCTTGAATTTCGATTGGATATCCGTAAACACCCTGCAATACACATCATATCGTATTTTGATTAAACAAAATTTCTCTACGCCAGAAGTCGATATTAGATGCTAATGAAACATGTCGGGATAAATTTTGTTACACATATAATCGATAATGAAATATATACAATCTATTATTTAATAAAAATAAAAATGAACTTCTTACTTAAAGAAGAAAACCATGACATGACTAATCAATCATATCATATGGCAAGTGGTTAATCTCTGATCGTTACGTTATCGATATCAGATCAATATGTTGTCAATATTAATTTTAATCAGTTTAACGATTAAGATGTAATTTATAATTATTTTAGCCGATTTTTCTTGATCGCTACTATCGACTGAGTGTCCATGATAAAGAATGGAAGTACGGTTTAGATTATAACTAAAGCAAAACATGACTATTTAGTAATTGGCGTACTGAAGGCGTCTGATAAAATGGGCAAGTAAACTAACCATTCTGCGATCAATCATACAACATCCATCAGCACAGAGCAGGGTAGGGAAGGTATCGAATCCTTCTGAGAGGCAGAGATCGAGGATGAGGCGAATGCCGTTTTGGCAATCGGGCATTTCGGAGACCGAAGAGTCCCCGGTCGACTTTGTGTAAGCTCGAAGCAATATGATCCACCAGAATCCAGAATCAACCGGAGCCACTCTTCCGATTGCGGTCTCGCCAAAATCCGCAGTTATGGTTTCGTAGTTTCGTATGGGGTCATGGTGCACTTTGAAGCTAGCCGGCATGACCCCTTCTCCTAGCTTGAATTGGTCCACAAATTTCTTCAGTGATTGCAGGCGAAGTGTTTTCAAAAGAAAGTTCTTCACTATCTCATATTCTCCATTCATCAAAAATGCCAATGCACTTGGCACAAAATCTCTAACAAACACCTATACAAATAGATTACTAAGGAAAGCATGAAATAAATTTGTAACATTAATTCGAGAGAAGTATACACAAAAGGAACTGGTTATGAAATATAGTTTATATAAGAGCTCGTTTGTATGTGCTTTTAAAATGACTAAAAACGCTTTTGGTGAAAATGTTTTTGGAACCAATCCTTAGTAAAAATGCAAGTAAATCCTGGAAAAGCACTTAAAGTGCTTCCCAGAAGAAGCACATAACTGGTGCTTCTTACAGAAAGCACTTAAAGTACTTTTCTTAATAAAAATACAAGTAAATCCTAAAAAAGCACTTAAAGTGCTTCCCAGAAGAAGCATATAACTGGTGCTTCTTTCAGAAAGCACTTAAAGTACTTTTGAAACCTAAAAATATTTTTTCTAAAAATGCTTTCATACATTTTAAAAGTACATTTAAACGAGCTCTAAAGCTTCAGTCCGTAGTGTCCCTCCAGTTCTATTTTTAATTAAAAGTTTACCTGATCATAGTTAAGTTCTTCGACCGAATGGTCGACGGCGGCAAGGGTTCCAACAGGCTGGCCACGGAAGTGAACTACAGAGCGGCGCAAGGTTTCCCAGGCATCGGAAACCATGGGATTGGTGTCAAAGCTTGGTCTAGGACTCCCCAAAAAAGACAACTCGCTGAACGACCTTTCATCGAATGATCTCTTCTTCTCCACGCTTACCGGTCTAGGCCTGTCCAGCAACCTCAGAAAATCGTAGTCTTCTCCGATTTCGAAAACAGGCGACTCGTGAGTTCTCGCATTCCCATTTTGTGAAGCATGATCCCCATTAACTGGATACATCTCGTCCGATTCTCGATCCTTGAATATCGATCGAAAACAGCGATTTCGGTATCAAATCTAAGGTTCAAGAATCTGCATAGGTTGACCGCATGAGTTCATCACAAAAAAATATATATAATGTAGATTTAGCACGTAAAGTTGATGGATATTGAAAGCAACTAATTCCTTTACTTTTTTCTTGTATAAGTCGTCGAGTAAAAATTTTGCTTACCAAAAACGTAGTAGAAAAGCTAACGAAGGGAAGAAGATGGCTGCTCGCCCTGCTGATGATGCGAGCAATGTGGCAACTTATATGGTGGAGCCAATTGGGGAGGATGAAAAAGTTGGCAGCGGGGAAGCAAACGGTCTCATAGTTTTTGATCGAATCGACGACATTCATAATCTTCAACGATACTTCAAAGATAAGTACAAGACGCAAGAAAATGGCGTTGTAGTTAAATGTGGACGGAAGTTGGCAATCTAGGTAAATCCGTCGGCATCTTGGGATGTTCCCCTCGTTTTTGTCTTTATTATTTTTGTGTAGCCCGAATAGTTTATGGTTGTCATATTTCCAAAGTCCAGAGGCTGCCGGACCAAATCAACATTTATAGAGAGTTTTAACAAAATATTCCCGATAGATTTTAACATTTTCTTCCCTTTGTTTTAATTTTTATTTCCATGATCCAGAGATCAAGGTTTAAGCAACATTTTTTTTTTCTTTTGGGAACAAGTTACAAAATTGAAGATCTCTGTGAATTGTTTGTTTAAAAGAGATTTTTAAGACTAACAAGGTGGGATCTAGGAGCATGTGGTTGATATTCTAGCAGATAGGATGTTGGATTTTCATCAATGAGTCTCAGGTTCGAAACTCTTTATTTCTTAAATTATTGTAATAGTTTTGAATTCTCCCCATCTGGTTAATAATAATAAAATGTAAAGAAAAAAGTGGGATATAGGAGGTAGGAAGCATGTCAGTTGACAGTTGTCCACGAGGAATTGCCAAAAATAACATATTTAGCTTATGGAAATAGGTATGCAAAATATGAGTTTTATTCTCATTTTTTTGTATATGGTACATTTACTAACATATAATAAAGTCGTCACTTAGTACTATGGCCTAATGATATTCCTCTTCACTTGTAAGTGAGAGGTTTTAAGTTCGATTCTCGTAAAAGACGAATTTGAACCATATTATTGTTAGATGCGGCTTAGCCTACTCCATCACCTTTTAGTGTTGATAATATCGTTTACTCAAAAAGAAAATATAATAAAGCCGTTTATAATAATAAACAAAATATTGATAACAACCCTTAGGCTTAATGAGTTAGAGAACTTGTCCAAAGTCATTCGTCCACGAAAATTGTAAGCAAATCATACACAAAGAAAATTAATTTTTAGATAACTTCCAAGATTTTAATTGATAAGTTTCGAATAATCAAGAGCAAGTTCCACGACGTATATTTCATGACAAATTTCCAATGTAAGATCTGGCGTCAAGTTTAATAATTTTCCAAATAGTTTTATTTATTCCAACTACAAAAAAGTATTTCTAAATTAAAAGTCCGCATCCTTACGATTACGGTTGTTTGGTCTTGTTTGTAGGTGGTTAGATAATTTGCACATTTTAACCATTTACGATGGTGCGGAAATTTGGTTTCAACAATTGATATTTTCATTGAATGCTAAATTCATGTTCTCACCTTAATCGATTGATGTCTGTTGACAACAAAGACAGTTCAGTCAATACCGACAATCAAGAGTTACTGAAGATTTATAGTAGTGCTCACCACTCAACAACTATAAATCTAGGATACTCCGAGAGATACTCGATATCCATTTCAAAAAAATCATTTTGCACTCCTCATCAGGAAAAAAAAATCAATTTCTAACTGACTCATTACTTGATTAACGGCCCGATTTCTGCCCAGCCCAGCCCAGCCCAATCCAACTCACCCCCTCATCTCATTTGATAGACCGCTTCGCTTTCAAAACACGATACCCTTTTTTATATTTCCCGACCGTTGAGATTGAAAGCTCCCTCCTTGACAACTCGCAACTCTTAACACTCTGTAGTGCTCTCTCCAACGGTCTTCTTCTTCTCCTCCAAAACTTCGCTCTCCAAAGATCCGATCTTTTTCTTCTTCTTCTGCAATTTCTCTTCCCAAATGGGCACCAAAGAGCTTCCGGACTCCGCCTCTCAGCGCCGGAACTGGCAGAACATCTTCAACGCGCTGGTACAGATGCTGCGGTCTCAGCAATCGAACCTCGAGACGATGGCCGGCGACAGAAAAGTCTTCAAAGATCACGTCAGAGTGCAAGAAGAGAAGTGGATCTCCGCGTTTCATCTCTTGGGAGATCAAATCCGCCTGGTATTTTCCCCAATTTTTCAATTTCGTAAAATTAGGGTTTCGTGTATTGACATACGAATTTTATTTTGGGGGTTTGGAATTGAAAATTTCTGTGGGTTTCTTGTGAATTTGTGTGTAGATGAAGGTGGACTTGGAATTGAAAGAAATGGAAGGCTCCGTTGAGGCGGCTAAGTTAGGGTGGGCTCTTAGTATGAAGCAACAAGAGGCTTATATCGCGAAACTCAAGTTAGGTGAGTATTTTTTTTTTCATATATGCAAAAAATATTGTTACTTTATAAGCATGATTTTCTGTAGATTGTGTTTGATTTCGTTAGAATTCTGTTTTCGAAACACCAGAAAACTTGGGTTTAGAATGTTTATAGCGTTCCATGTCGATTTGAGTAGCAATTTGAGTTAATCTGGCTTTTTTCCTGTCAATGTATTAGGTTTGTTTTGAGTAGCAATTTGAGTTAATCTGTCTTTTTTCCTGTCAATGTATTTGGGTTGGGCCAATCCAAACTCGCCCATGTCCAACCCGACCTTAAACCTGAACAAGTGGTTTTTTTTTAGTTATAACCCGCCCGAATCCAACCCAATTTCAACATGTTCATTGAGTAGCAATTTGAGTTAATCATATGTCCGATACAAATGATGGTAGCAATTTGCCTTAATTTCGATGATATTTCCGTCAAAATATCCCATGTTAGCAAATTAGCAAGGGTCTCTTTTAGATGATGGGGTACTTGTTGTATGTGGGTGGGAATTCGGGCTGTTTTGTGATATTATTTTTGATATTTTTGTACTTACAGAATACTCAGACAGTGAGTTAGAAGGTTTCAAAGCATGTTTTGACCTACACTCCAACAAAAATACCACCTTAAAGCAGCAATGTGATAAGCTTGCTTCCGAAAAGAGCTTTGCGTGGCATCAGTACGACCTTATGGAAAATGATTACAAAACTAAACTGAATAGCAAGAATTCTGAACTCGAGCAGGCGAATGCAAAGATACAAACTCTTCTTGCCAGTATGGAGCAGTTACAGTCCTCGAGTAATGGAAAGGATGACAAGATTGGAATATTAATAAGTAAAGTTGCAAAGATGGAGGCTGATTCAAACAAGTTCAAGGAGGAAATTTCGAAACTTTCGAAGGAGTTGGAAACATTAAGAAATTCCACAAGTACTTCGTCTACTCCTGTTTTGAACCGGTGTACAACAAGAACTAGAGGCAAGAGTAGTGTTAATGTAACTGTGAAGAAAGATTCGTCGGCTGCACAACGTCCTCATCCTTCAAAGGACACCAAAAAGGTACTTCCGATTTTAATGAGTTCGAATCAGATGTGTTCTTATTTATTTCTCTCTGCTATTTTGTAGCACCAAATGCTAAAACTACAATATTTGATCTTCTGTTTTCTGGTTGATCAGGGGAGCGGCAGTACAAAGAGAAACGCAGATGATGTTATAACCATTACCGAGACTCCAAAGTTGTTCTCATCCAGATTTAAAGTACCCAAGTTGAAGAATGCATCATCACCCGGTGTAAGATAATCCAACTGCGTTTTCCTAACGGCGATTGTCACACTGTATTTCATGTGGAGTTGTTCAGTTTTAGCTTGTCTTGTGTTCTCCTAGAGTTCATTGCTTTTGTGTAAATTATGTGTCAATTCTAACAAGTAGTAAGATATATGATTGGATCTGTCAAGCATCTTAACAGTTTTAGCTTTTGGCCTGTAAAATGATCCTAGGCATCTATGTGGTGTTATCTTACACATATATCCTGTAAATTTTGACAATTTTTTTTTTCTTTTTTATCAGCGGGAATTTGATTCTTAGTAGACTTATCTATTTTTTCCTTTATAGCATTTTTATTCTCAAGGCCTATTTGTAATTGCCTCTAAAAGCACTTCTACTACGTTACGCAGAAAAAACTAAAAGCTGCTTTTGGATCGTAAAAGCCCTTTCTAAAGAAGGGGCTGCTGCACCACTTCCAGTTTCTCCAAATGCAAAAGAAATTAAGAGTTGCATTTTGGCCATAAAGCGCTTGCTTCTTTAGTGGATTTGGATTTTCAATAAAATTTTGGCATGTTAAGCTGTTGAAAAAAGAGTCTTTTAAGTATAAGAACTTTTTACAAATTGGATTGTTAATGGGTACCCATTAAAATCGATTTAATTTGATTTCACCTTATACCATTATCGTCATTACCAATCTCAACTGTATATTATAGTGATATCAAATTAAACGGGTCTTTAACGGGTATCCGTTAACAACCAAATGATTGATTTGTCACCTCTACTCACGAGCATATTTCCAAACTATCCACACAACTAATTCATTCTTAACTAATAACACAGCAGGATCATGAACTACAATTCCAGGGTAAAACAACACCACGAACATCATTAATTGTTACATCATGATGATGAAGTAGTTGTTTTCATTAACTAATAAGTACCCCAATAGTGAGGCCACCACTTGGACTGCACAGAAGACTGATAGGACACCAAAACGAGCAACAGCCCCAGAAACAAGGCCACGCCCCAAGGGGATGCTCCTCCACCTTCAGCTGCCTTATCAGCCACCGCCGCCTTCGTCCTCACCCGAAAGTTCCCGTATGTGATCAAACAGTAAGCGACAATGGTCAACAACAAGGGCAGAAACAAGACAAATATATTGAACCCGAACTTAGTTCTCTCCATCTGCGCCTTGTAGCTGGTGTAAGATGAAAATATTAGTAACGCAACCACTATGCCGACTAGCATCACTAGAGACGACGGCGGCGCGGAGACGGAGGCTAGGGTCTCCTCCATCCATCCCTTCCTTCCTTTTCTCTCACTCAAAAACCAACCCATCTCTCTCTTGCTAGTGTTTTTTTTTTCCTTGGTTTTTTTGAGTGAGATGAAGGATGAAGATGGTATTATATATACCCATGTCACTGTAGCACCTTTCGGGCAACGTATTTTAGCTCCTCCACGTGACATTGTATCATTGGTTCGGGATGTCACGTGACATTCCAAGGTTAGACAGTAAGAGGATACAAAAGTACCATGGGAAATGGAGGTTAACTTTTCCCCAAGTAAGCTAGTTTTTTAAGAAATGAATCTTCTCCGTATCCCTTCTGTCTAATCCACTAAGTTCGAAGATCCGTACCGTTAAAATTTAATCAAACGGCTATAACACAGGGGTTAATTTTTAAAGTTATAATAACTTTAGCCGTTGGATCAAATTTCAACAGTATGGATCCCCTAACTTAGTGGATTAGAAGGAAGAGATCCGGAGAGGATCCTTTTCTGTTTTTCATGATTTGAAATTGCTAGGGTTTTAAGGTGGGGTCTGATATGGGAGGTTTGCAGTGCAGTAGTGTTGCCTTTGTGCCTTTGGCATAAATTCTCAGGTTGCAGATTCTTATCTCCCACCAATCTTTGTATCTATTCCTTTTGGATACTTTGACATGCCCACCGAGTCGGATAAGAGATAAATGTGCTCGGAACACAGATATGTAAGTCATACATTATTATACAAGTGAAGAGAATTTTATTTTTCAAATGTCTCTCTACTTGTATAATGACATTTAGCGTATATGTCCGTGTTCCAGACACACTAAAAAAGTATCTCAAGTCAGAGAGAATTTGATACTAAAATGTTAAATTTTCCAAAAAAATAAAATATAATAAGCACATAAAACAGGGAAAGAAGAATATATGCTTCTTGGTTGATTGCAAATCTTCACGATCAGGGAAGGGTTGGATGTGCTGTATCTGCTATGTTATATGTGATTAAATTTTTTATTAAGTTTTTATGACGTGTTTGAGATTGTTTTACGACAACCAAACATGGCTTAGGACACTTGAAAGGACTTCTGATTGCATTTGAGAAAAAAACTTTGAAAGTGCTTATGACTCATAATTTTTTTTTTTGAAAAATATATATGAAATGTTTTTTTTTCTTTTCAGAAAGCACTTCAAAGTGTATATTCAAGAGACACTTGATATTTTTAATAAAATTGAACGTGTAATGGAGTTGATTTTCACATTTTCTTTTAACCTCTCACCCATTACCTTTTATTTCTGACCATCAAATTAAAAAATCAAACAAAAAAATCAAGATAATTAAACAGGATAATATAAGAGGAGTGACTATATATACTTCAAATAAATGCTTTTAAGCAATTATATTACGAGAAACTATATATAAGAAATACTTATGCTCATAAACACATAAAAACACGCTCATTCCCCCAAACAAAAACCGGATACGGCGAAATATGGACCTATTGGGTCTTGTTGGACTTAAGTTGTTGGGCTTAATTAGGGCTGGCTTAAGTTGGGCTTCCTGAATAGCGCGGCCCGTTATTGCATTAGGGCTTCAGATGCATCCCGAAACGTTTCAAACCGCGAAACCCAAAAAAGGGAGGGCAATTTTCCCTGTTTTGAATATCGAATTTCACACCCTCGCTTTTTACTCCCTCCGATTTGTTTCCTGCTATTTTTCTTCCAAAAACCCTTTTTGTTTCCATCTTTCGCCTGCGAATTTCTCACACGCTGAAAATTTTGAGAGATGCCGCCGAAGGACGAGAAGCCCGCGAAGCCGCGGAGGGAGGTGGAAGCGGAAGAAGATGACGACGATGAGAGGAGCTTGGGTTCGATTGCGTTGGAGCGCAAGAAGAAGCAACCCACGAAAAGCAGTGGCAATGCGAATGGAACGGCGAAATCTACGGGCAGAGAAGCCGCTAAGGTGAAGAAGGAGGACAAGATGGAAGATTGGGATAAGGCCGCGAAGGCGAAGCCTAAACAAGAAGCCAGAGTGATGAAGGAGGAGAACGGCGGCGGTAGCGACGAGGAATTGGGTTCGAAGCCGAGAAAGGGTTCGAATTCAAAGCCCCAAAAGGTTCTTGCTTTGTTTGTTTTTTTCAAATTTGGGTTTTGTTTGTGAGAAGGTACTGAGTTTTACTGTTTTACTGACGAATGCGGGTTATTTGGATGAAGGAAATCAAGAACAGCAAGGTGAAGAAAATGGAGGAGGAGGAGGAGGAGGAGAAGAAGGGGAAGAAGAGGAAGGCGTCTGAGCCTGCGACGGAGGAGAAGAAGAAGAGGGAGAAGAAGGTGTATGATTTGCCTGGTCAGAGGAAGGACCCTCCCGAGAAGGTTCACTAACACTGCCTTTTTTTCTCTTGTTACTTTAATTCGGATTTGGAATGTTGCTTTGGAATTCTTTGGGTGATTGTTTCGTTGTACTTTGGAGTTCAGAAGGACCCACTTAGGCAATTCTACGAGTCGCTTCACCAGCAAATTCCGAGTAGCGAAATGGCGCAGTTCTGGTGAGTCTTTGCTATCCCATTTGTTCCGATAATTGGTTTTGCTTAAACAACTACTGCTGAGTTTACTGCATACTATTTGAGCTGCCTTATGCTTCTCATTGCATTCAGGCAATAGAATTTGTTTCGGAGTGTGTTTTATTGTGAGTAGCGAGTTATCTAGTTACTGCTATGCTGCTTGCACCGAAGCGCTGGCTTTGGGGTATCCGAAAGCATGTTTAAGTCCCCAATTCGGTGAACTTGAATTACAAATCAATGAATTGCATCGTGCTGCACCTAGTTTACGAATAAAATTGAGAGAAGTTTGGATACCTACTATTCAACCTTGTTCTTGTTGTTTAACATGTATGGAAATCAGGGAATGTTTACTTTGGTGCACGCTGCATTTAGGGCATTAGGTTAGTTATAGCTTGCAATTTACAGTTTGAAACCTGCCTGTTCGGTTGATGTCTGAGTGGTGGTCGTTCTTTGAATTATGCTTTGCTTTTATGCTTGTAAAAGACATAACAGATTCATGGTTTTCATACCAGTTTTGCTTGTTTGCAACCTTAGGTTGCAGACTAGTTAAGTTGGTTCTTTGCAACCAGAAGGATGGATTCGTAATGGAAAATCTTGGCCATTGGGTCATGTAGAATGATCCTAACCATCAACCCAATCCTCCCTTGCCTATAAATACGACTCTCCTCCCTCATGTCCTTCACATTTTCTAATTCGAAGTCCTTGGGCAGCTTCTCCCCAAACTGGGGATAAGACCTAGAATGTTTAAATCCTCCCAGATCCTGCAATGGCGAGAGCCTCGTTCTCTCGCCCTTTTTTATTATTTGCAATGCTACAACTCTAGCAGTTGAAACTAGAAACCAACCAAGTATAATTAAACCTAGATTGCTTCTGTAAAAGCATGGATTTCAAGTTTTCAATGTGAATTCAGGATGATGGAATATGGTTTGCTACCCAAAGTGGAGGCAGAGAAAGTGTTTGAGAAGAAGCAGAAGAAGAGTCAACTGCAAAAGCTCACTTCTCCAACGAAATCCGTATCTTCTGTAAAGACGAGCACAAAGTCAGTTACTGTTAAGACGAGCACAAAGTCAGTTACTGTTAAGAAGAGCACAATGTCAGTTACTGTTAAGAAGAACACACCATCACCCGCAGCGCCTTCAAATAAGAAGCCGACACCAGTCTCCAAAAGCGCAACAAACCAGTCGAAGAAGCAGAAGACGGAAGACAGCAGCTCAGAGGGAGACTCTGATGATGACTTTGTGGCCAGAATGGTAAAGAAGAAGAAGCAAGCAGCTTAGTTGTGCTATTTGTTTGTCATTAATCAATCACAGCCTTGGGGCATTTGTTCTGCTACCTTATTATTCGGCATTCGGATGTAATTAACTTTTCATTAATCGGATTGTAGCGACGTTTTAACAAAGATTAATCGATGGTTTATCTTGTACTGTTTGGATTTTTACTAGGGTTTTCTTAGTTAAAATTGTTTATCTGCTACAAAAGTAAAGTCCTAGAGATTATTAGGGAGAATCAGGAAGGTGGATTTTATGATATGCACTTTACGTCGTTGTTTCTGATTTTGTTTTTCCTTGGTCCGGAAGTAACGGAATCCAGAGAATTAAGTCCAATTAACAGGATTTTCTTAAATTTTATTTTTTATGTTTAATTAACTTAATTTTCATACCATGGTCAAGAGTTAATGGGTCAGCTACCTTGGTCGTCATTATGATTTTCTGAAACATTTAAGGGAAGAGATTCTCATTTTTTTATAAAAATGAAAATTAGTTGCGGGATCCATACCATATTGAACTTTAACGATCTAAATCATCCATTTTTGAAATTGAACCTCATAGATCATTCTTACAAAATATTAGTTAAATCGGAAATATTTAAGATATCTAATTGGGTTCAAAGAAATAAACGAATACTTTGTTATATAAGAAATAATGAAATTTGATCTTGATAATTAAATAGGCAAATGGTTTCGGATTGAATTTAATTTTTGCAAGGATGATCTATGAATCGAGAGTCGAAACTTACAAAACAGACGGTTCCGATCGTTGAAATCCGATGTGGAGTAGTAGACCCCACACCTAATCCTCATTTTTTCCAAAAAATAAGAATCCCTTTGTATAAAATCCCTGTTTCTTTTCATAAATACAAGTACAAATTTTGGTGTGTTTATTAACGTACGAATGCTCTTTATCCTCTTACCCTCTCTTATTTTTACCTACGAGATGAATAAATTAATGGTAAATCAAGGGACAAAAATAGGCGGAAAAGTGTGAAAATCATTTTCCATAAACGTATCACTAATTAAAATTTCTTTTTGTTTGATTTATAATATGCTTTGGTGAGTCACAGGGACGCTTTGCATGAAGGAAGGCAAACAAAATTGGTTTCAAGTTTATTTCTGGGTGGTGTTCCGCATACTTTTTTTACCTCTCACACATCCCTGTTAACTTTTTTTATTTGATCATCTTCAATTCATTTGATCCAACGGCTAATTTTGAGAGGTGTATGTAAAAAGTAAAAATGAATGCGTAGATACCATCACCTTTTTTTTTCTCCCACAATTGGAGAACCTTTTCTACAGCAGCCGCAACTACTCGAAAGATAAGACTGTGTAAACTAAAATAATGTAAAAATAGAACATATTAATTTTGTGTATTTGGCCGCACGGACACATAATCCAATTGTCGAACACAAGATATTTTACCCTCAATTGGCCCTAGTATGGCTAGGAATTTTCTTGCATATTCCTTCTTACCCAAATAATAACCCGAAAAACAGAAAGTAAGAAAAATCAAAAAGCGAAAAGGATTTAAGGAAAACTTACTCTGATTAAAAAATAATAAAAAAATACAAAGACTATAAACCCTAGGGGCTCGGCCTCAACTCCATCTATTCGACACGTGTCGCACTCTCCTACCTCCTCAAGGATTTTTATTCCTCTCGCGTCCCATAAACACAGAAGAAAAAAGCCCCGTCCTCCAAGCAACTCACTCTCTCTGCTTTCTCTCTCTCAACTCTCTCAACTCTCTCAACGCCTCCGCACCCCCGCCGTCGTCCGCCCTGCGTCGCGCTCATATATATCTGCTTTTGGCCGCAAAGACTGCAATATTGCTGCGAAATCTTCAATTGTTGAGAGAGAAAGTGAAAGCAATGGAACAGAGAGAAACACTAACAATGGAACAGAGGCTTCTACTCTTCCCCTGTTTTCCGAACGCCAGCGACGCCGAGATAGAGGTGGCGAAAATCCTGATTCATCTTCCCCACATGATCTCCGAATTCGAAACTCGGCTTCCGATTCCGCTCGCGCTCGTCTGGGGATGCAAGGGAAAGAGATCTGCACTCGCTCTGAAGAACGACGGCGGCGCTTCCACTCTGCGTCGTCTGATTGGACCTGATTTTTTGTCTTCACTGCCACTCTGGGCTTCTCTGGCTCCTCGGCCTTTGGCGGCCAAGGTTCCGCCGGCTCCCCCCGTCCCTAATGCTGTCAAGGAGGAGACTTCCAGCCCCGATACGCCGCTGCGCTTCGAGCCCAGTGAATCTGATGAGAAGCAGCCTGACCACTTGAGAAGTAAACTCCTTGGTCAAAAAAGGGTACGACTTTTTTTCTCTGTTCAAACTCCAAAAATAAAATAAATTCTTGTTTTCCCATAAAAATTTTGTAATTTAATTTTCTGTGATATGGGTTTTGATTTTCTGGCAATTCTGGCAACTGGGTTCGATCTCTTTCTTTCTTTTTCCAATTTACGGATTAAATATTTTTGATTTATTTACTATTTTTCACTGTTTTCTGATATATTTTGGTTCTTATTGATTCTGCAGAAAACAGAGAAATGGATTACAATTGTGGACGAATTGACTTCGAAGAAAAAATTGCGAAATCAAGTGAGTATTTTACTTTAAATTATTTTTTGGTCTTTTGCAGCAATTTCTCTGTCTTTTTCTAAAATTCAGCCAAATTATCCTTTTTCCTTTTTCAATTTATTTATTTGATTTCGATTTTTGATAATTTGAGCAGGAGCTTGAGAATGTGAAGCGTTTCTTTGACAAGATGGATGGTCTTAATTTGGAGTTGAAAGCAAGGAAAGAGGAGGTATAATTTTGTTTCGCTTAAAAAATATTTTTCTCGTGTTTTAATTGGCTTACCCTTTTTTTGTTTTTTTATTTTTTAAACAGCTAATGAGACTTGGCCATAAACTGGAAGAGGAGCAGCGTTTGGATACGGACCCAAGCCCAGAACCAACCGTGCAATTAAGCCAACCGACCCAACTCACGTTTGTGACTCCGCCTCAAGCGGCCCCAAATCAAGAGCCTTACCAACATCCAATGCCAATGCAAATGCAAATTCCCTCTCCTCCTAGTGTGATTTTTTATCAACATCAACTGCAGCAGCTGATCATGGATCAAACGGCCAAAAATCAAAGGAGAGAGTTCAATGTGGGCCCGCGAGGGGGTCACGTTAACCTCTGTTTTAAGGATTCAATCGTGTTGAACTCCTCCCTGCCGTTTGATCTTGGCTTGGTTAACAAGGATATGATTAGGAAAAGGGCTGCTGAGGCAAGGCAGAAGAGGCTCGAAATCTGTAGGGTCAAGAAATCTCGCTTCCACTCCAGATGACATGGCATTGGCTAATGTTTTTTTTTATTTTTTTATTTTTGCCCCTAATAATTTAATTACTTTATTTGGGGTGTAATATTTTAGCCAAACCAAAGGTTTGATGAGGTTTTAGCAATTATTAAGGTGAGACTTAGTACGTAGATATATTGTACCTATAATTCCATATATTAACATTGTCATAGACCAATTATTTTGGTCTAGGAATTACAATTGTGTCGATGTTTGATTGATATATTGTTAATTTGGATTTCGTTCAATAACTATTTCCGTGTGTAACGAAATATGTACACGTGGCTAAATGTTTTGAGAAAGGAAAGTTCGTTTAGCACAACGAGAAACAACGAACACGTTACTTTGAGCCCTTTCTCTGTTGTGCGCGTAGATATCAAGGCATTAATGTGTTAATACTTTTAACTATTTGAGTTACAAAATTTATTTATAGATTATAGTGTTAAAGGTAATCAAGATGATTCTAAATTTTAACAAAATTTCCCTATACATACATTCTACTGTTTCTACATAAAAAAACAAAGGCCCAACTAGAATATAGACCCAATGGGAATTCTAAGTTGGCAAGAGAATCTCGGCCGTAGATGACGGAGGAGGAAATGAAACCCTAGTTGCGTTCTTATACAAGTAATAGATATCATGCTGCTGAGTACTATTATTCGGTGATATTCTTCTTCATTTAAAAGTGAGAGATATTAGGTTTGAATATCGTGGATGGCAAATTCGATACCAAATTAGACTAGCTTAACCAAACTCTTCATTCTCTTAATGTAAAAATATAAATGTACTAAAAAATAAGAAGTTACCCTTTTGAGATAAGAAGGCTTCACCTGCCTTTTCCTTGCGCTGAGAAATATGCCGAATCAAATACTATTTTAATTCCCGTCTCTTTCACACTCTCTCTCCTTACATATAAATATGGACAGAACTTGGCTGCTGAAAAAGTCAGTAGCAGTTCCTGCTCTTCATTCATTGCAGATGGACATGTATCCAATTTGTGATTAAAAAATTAATTACTTGGACATGTGTCTATCTGTTATTGGTGAGGAGCAGGAGCTGCTATTGATTTTTTAACAGCCAAGCTAAGTTCTATAAATATTGATGCAAGTGAGGAGAAATATCATCTTCTATGTTTTCCTTCCTTCCTTTCCTCTTTTTTCCTTTTTTGTTTGGTTTTTTAATTTTTTTTTCAATTTTAATCAGCATTTCATGTATTCTACATAATTGGAAATTTTTTTTCTTCAGTCTACGTTTTCTCTGATTCTCCCCGATCGCCAAATAGGACGATTTTCTGTTTGGCGATCAGGTGGAATCTGAAAACAAGTCCACTTGATATGACTATGTTTGATCCACTCCCTTCATCTTTGGCACTACTATGCAAGGTTAGAAGTAGTGGCTACAAGTAATAGGGAGAGATTTGGATTTTAGATCGATCGCAATCCACATTTTTTTCCCCAACTGCTGGGAAGTTTTTCAACCCAAATTTAGTTGTTTGAGCTTTCATACAAATCACCAATCAATGTTAAGAAAATAATTATACCCATTTCTATCAATCAATCTTGCATCCCGTCAAAGTGGAGCAAATATCGAACTTGACGGTGTGGCAATTTTATAGTTTTCCGAACAAAATAAAATCAAAATCGAGTTTTAAAAATAACGCAATTTGGAAAAAATAATCAAGGATTGGCAAAAATGACATTTTATTCCATACTTGGAAAAGAACAATCACACAACATCGTCTTACAAGATGATTTACTAATTGTAACTTAATCCAGCAAGGTGATAATCTTGCGTGATTAGCCGAGACAATAATCCACAAGCAAATACAAAAAAAATGATAAAAGCAAAAAAGCAGATTTTACCATGTAAGTACACAAGCAAGCAATAAGGGACGCCCCCTTCCATGTCAAACCTTTCTTCCGGTCCTGATTTGTGATTGCCGGCATGTTCTAGTCCTCGTAATTCTCTTCTGCACCTTCCTCCTCGTACTCGCCCTCATCCTCCACGGTTGCATCTTGGTATTGCTGGTACTCGGCAACCAAATCATTCATGTTGCTCTCTGCTTCGGTGAACTCCATCTCGTCCATGCCTTCACCGGTGTACCAATGCAAAAAGGCCTTGCGCCGGAACATGGCTGTGAACTGCTCGCTCACTCTCCTGAACATCTCCTGGATTGATGTAGAGTTACCAACAAAGGTAGATGCCATTTTCAAACCCTTGGGAGGAATATCGCACACGCTTGACTTCACATTGTGAGGGATCCACTCAACGAAGTAGGACGAGTTCTTGTTCTGCACATTGATCATCTGTTCGTCCACCTCTTTGGTGCTCATCTTCCCCCTGAACATAGCTGAGGCTGTCAGGTAACGTCCATGGCGAGGGTCAGCAGCGCACATCATGTTCTTGGCATCCCACATTTGCTGAGTCAGCTCCGGCACGGTAAGGGAGATGTACTGCTGGGATCCACGAGAGGTGAGAGGGGCAAACCCAACCATGAAGAAGTGAAGACGTGGAAATGGAATGAGATTCACGGCCAGCTTCCGGAGGTCTGAATTCAACTGTCCAGGGAACCTTAGGCAGCATGTCACACCGCTCATGGTTGCGGATATCAAATGGTTCAGGTCACCAACTGCAAACAGATATACAATTAAGTAAAACTAGAACCGGGTGCTATAAGACTACTTGTGTTACTTGCAACATTATTCAAAAGAATTAGATTGTCACTCACAGCTTGGGGTGCTGAGCTTTAGGGTCCTGAAGCAAATATCATAAAGTGCCTCGTTGTCAAGAACCATGCATTCATCGGCGTTCTCAACCAGCTGGTGCACCGAAAGAGTGGCATTGTATGGTTCCACAACGGTATCTGAGACCTTCGGTGAAGGGAAAACGGAGAATGTGAGCATCATCCTATCAGGGTATTCCTCTCTGATCTTTGATATGAGAAGGGTTCCCATTCCAGAACCAGTT
The DNA here is from genome assembly GCF_916048215.2 of Malus sylvestris. Classification (NCBI taxonomy): domain Eukaryota; kingdom Viridiplantae; phylum Streptophyta; class Magnoliopsida; order Rosales; family Rosaceae; genus Malus; species Malus sylvestris. Next base: position 971,900 of record NC_062267.1, on the reverse strand, counting down.
CCTCCTCCGAGAGAGTGGCACACCTGAAAACCTGCCCCGTATAAAAACAGACGATGTCAATCAGCATAAAGGTCGTACCCAGTGCACAAGGCTCCCGCTTTACGCAGGGTCTGGGAGAGGTGAATGTCGGCTAGCCTTACCCTCATTTATGGAGAGGCTGCTCCCAAACGATGTCAATCAGCATATTAAACAAAAATGGAAGTGGGCAAGTGAGGTTTAAAGATTTTATACGAACAAGGATCCAACATACAACCACAGATCCTCACGATAACAAATCAATGATATAAGTCCCTATAACCCAAACGAATATAAGCTAAATGTTCCCATGTAAATACAAATCACTAATCCTCAAACAATTAAGCATGTTACAGAAAAGGGTTGAAATTTTTCTTACTGCCATCTCAGATTTATTGCAATAGTTAATTTGCTAAAACAACCGGAATGAGATCTACTCTGGACCTTTGTGTCTGCAATCCAAGGACCGAGAGATATGGACTGTTCAAGAGAGCTCAATTGTTTTTAGTTTTTGTGAATCGGGCTAGTGGGATGGGTTAATAAGAACCTTATGATTGAAATTAAGTGGCTCAAATCTCTCCGTCCGCGAACTTAGAATACAGAGGTCCGCGGATCTGGAATACAGAGATCCGAATCTCAATCCAAAAAACCAAGCACAACGTCGGTGTGGTAACATATTGACTGTTGGGAAATCACAATCATGCAAAAAAAAAGTAAACAGATTCCTCATCCGTCTCCACTAAAGAACAAAAAACAAGGGGGACCACAAGCAAAATCAGCCATATAAAGACAAATTATATGCATATATAATATATATGCAAGTAGTAGTACAGTTAACCACATGGCGGTGCTAGGAAAGCTGACGATGAATATATCAGATCCACAACCAAACAAAAAGTAAAGGACAAGATCAGAGTTTTGGATGAAGGATCTGACGACCGTACTTTGCAAAGAAGTTATTGTTAAATATGTAATTAACAACGCTAATGAAAACGGTAATCAACTGAATCTTCAAGCATGAATGTTTATAATCTCGCAGAAAATCAATTCCGATTCAGAAGCATTTCGAAATCGGATTATCAAATCTTTAACGACGAACTCATAGAGCAACAGAAACAGTAATCAACTGAATAATCATTCAAGCATCAATACATTCAATGTAGCAGAAATTCAAATCCGATCGAGGAGCATTTTCATTTCATAATTCATGTCGAAATTCAAAGAAATTTTACCTTGAAGGCAATCACAATTCTCTGCCTCCTTGCGAACAACATCGAGAACGGAATCGATCAACTCGGCACCTTCGGTATAATGTCCCTTCGCCCAATTATTGCCGGCGCCGGACTGGCCGAAGACGAAGTTGTCAGGGCGGAAGATCTGGCCGAAGGGGCCGGATCGGATGCTGTCCATGGTACCGGGCTCAAGATCCATGAGGACGGCGCGGGGGACGTACCTCCCGCCGGAGGCCTCATTGTAGTAGACGTTGATCCTCTCGAGCTGGAGATCGGAACCGGCGTCTCCTCGGTACCTTCCCGTGGGGTCAACGCCGTGCTCGTCGCAGATGACCTCCCAGAACTTGGAGCCGATCTGGTTGCCGCATTGCCCTCCCTGGATGTGCAGGATCTCTCTCATTGTCGCGACGGAGGTACCGGAAATGAAGCGAGATCTGCTGCTGCGATTACAAGGGCTTTTGGGAGGAACGGCGAGAGGAGGGAGAGATACGAAGACAGAGGAAGAGAGTGTATCCGAAGTCGGTGTTATGAAGGGGAAAGGGAGGAGAGAGAATCGGAGGTTAGGAAGGTAAATAATGGGCGGTGGGATATTTTTTAAATCAATTAATCCGTTGGTTGCTGTGTGTGTGACAGCCAGACAGAGAGAGAGAGAGAGAGATTAAGAACAAACCAACAACTTTCTCTCTCTTCCTTCACTCCGTCGCTCTGGCTGGCATGGGGTGCGTGCGCACGTTAATTCGGTGATCCCACCCGCCCGCCAAAAAGTTTTCCCGCGGGAAACGGTGTTAGAATTTAACCGTTGATAACGAGCTTTAGTCCGTTGAAATCGACCGTATCATTGAGAAAAGCGAGATTTAATCCGTTGATTTCCTTTTTCCGTTTGCTTTTTACTGTCATTGGACTGTGTTTGGCCGGACCAGAAAATTGTTTTGTTGTTTCCGAACAAGGGCGAAAAGGTCGACCATGCAGGACGGCCCAAATGTATTTTAACATATGTTAGTGTACATATATATTTTTAAAAATATGTAAATATTTAATGCTAATGTGCTGGAAAGGACCTCATTTTAATTTTTCGGACTGGGCCACTAAAAACTCGAGGCCCTTTATTGATGTACATGCATTATGTTGTTAAACAGTATGATCCGTCATATAAGATGGTTTTATTTAAAACATTTAAGGGAATGTAGTCAATTTGGATTTTAGATGATTTTAATGGACTTTCTAAGGATTTCTTTTTTGACTCATGCAACATAAATTTTTTTCTCAGTGCACAATCTAAAAAAGATATAAGCATATGTATATTGATATGAAAATATAAACCAATCAAATATGTCTTTTCTTTCCCTTTCTCATTTGAATTGTGATTTCTTTACGATAAATAATTTTAACTAATCAAAACAAGTAGTGCTTCTTAAATCAAATGTCTCAAAATTAACCCTTTTTCGCTAACAATTGATTAGTTCATGATGTGTTATTCAGTCTAAGTACAGTTACCAATATAAATAGGCTTTGGAAGATGCTTGCACCCTTACACTAACATGATTACACGAAAAAGAACATAAAGCTTGAATTGGCAATAAGATTCTTAGTAGTAATTTCCAAGAGTTCAATTAACATGGTAAAAAATTAACACATTCAGATAGAACGCATAATCATTACAAGAACTGCTAGTAGCTATTAACACTTCTCATCAAAGCATTACAAGAAATACTATTACACAGTCCAAAATAAAGGAAATAAAAAATTCAAAAAATATTGTAAAATTCAAAAAATTCAAGTTTGCAACTGGGACGGTGACAGATGAACATGAAAAGAAATCAGGTTGGTAGGTTCTATGTTTGAAAGAAAATGGAGAGTGAGAAAGAAAGTTCAAGTTGCATAATGGAGAGAGAGAGAGAGAAAGAGCGAGGGGGTTGAAAAGAAATCCTAAGGGTGGAGGTAGGATTTTGTTATGTTTATAATCCCTTATCGAATCCTACAAAATCTCTTATTAAAAGAAATCCTTCAAAATCTATGAATTTTTGAATACCTATAGATTTGCATGGACTCTATAAAAATCCTTTAAAATCTCAGTTGACTACGTCAAGATTCTAAAGTCTTTTAAAATCCTTTAATTGACTACCCCTGTATTTGAATGAATTCTTTAAAAATCTTTTAAAATCCTAGTTGACTACACCATGATTCTAAAGTCTTTTAAAATCCTTTAAAATTCTCATTTGACTACACCTCTAAATTTAAATGTCTAGTTGAGTAGTGTATAGCGCATTGTACAAAAAAAAAACACTCGAAATTTTAGTATCTTTTTGTCTTTTTGTATTTCTTTTGAGAATTTAATAATTATCGTATACTAGCGAGGGTACACTAATGCACCATTGCACCCATGCGCTTCAGTGCTACCAATTTCTCTATTTTGTTGTGTGATCAGAGAAACTGCTCAGACGGCTCAATCATTGTCCTCCATAATCCACATGGAAAAAGGATTCTCGCCGGATTCTTTTTCACGATCGTGATCGTTCATCATACATCGTGTGGTCAGAAATCATTTCAAATTTTAAAATTTAAAATTAAATATAAATAGTACCTAACAAAAACTGATCTCACGATGTACAATGAACGATCACGATTGCAGAATTCCTAGGATCTCTAGAAAAATGATTCAGCGAGGATCCTTTTCTATCCATATGTGATCTTTTCGCAAGATATACATTGACAATCCGACAAATGATTATAATTTTTTTACATTGATTAAAATAATTGTGGAGTCTGAAAATCCATGTGCTGGGATCCAAATCCAACAATTTCAATTACATCCCCGATTCAGATCTTTAGTCAATTTCCATGTGCCGTGCACGTAACTAAGATGCATGAAATTTTCTAAAATCTAACACTGGAAAAAGTAGGCAATTATAAAAGTTCAGGCGAGTAATCAGCTAAAATTAAAGCTCAGGAAAAACTGGTAAATCGGCGAATACCTCATTTCCAATATACCCGTCTCAGATCCTGACAAAATATTTTAGTATTTTGAAGCATTTGGACTCTTACTAGATCTTGATCTGAGACGGCAAAGATTACCAGATTAGAGTAATCATCGCTCCATTTCTCAGTTACTAACACAAGTGACTATTTTCCCATCCAAGCTCATGCCCAAGAACCAAAAGAGTTCAAAGCGATTACAAAAATTTACATGATTCGATTGGTAACGGAGACGATGATACTGAACATTAACCGCGGCGATCTATGACACCCTAGTGCTGCGGTGGAGGCTCGTTGCAGTGCTTCTTTAAGTCCACAGCCTCGTCTGTCAAATAGTCGCTGAAAAGTGATCCCCGTCAGTGATATTGTTCAGATGCAAAAGTGGTGAATGAGTGTGATAAGAATTTACAAAGGAACTCACCAAATTCGCTCGGCCATATGAGGTAATTCCCATCTAGGGCTCCAAGGAAATTCCGTTAGAGGAAGTGACTTGATCGGCACACCTTGGTGGTTGAAATGCTACATCATTACGAGAATATAACCCCGTCAATCAAGAGTTTCATTTCAACTAGAAAACATGTATATGAAGACAATAATCGAAACAAACTGCACGTGTGCAGCAGATATTCGTGATGAACTAGCCATATATATGGTTTAGTTTTGCTGTAATCATTAATGCATAGATTCGGATAATTATCCTTGCCTGTGAACTTTGAAGCGTCAAAGAAGGCCTTTGCTTTGGAAACTGAGTTGAAACCGAAACATGAACCTATACAAAACAAAACGATCAGAAGCTTGGTCGCTTGAAAGGGGAAGATTAACTAGAGTGTAGTACCCAACTGTAGACATAAAACAACTGAAATAGAACAAAAGTACCACCAGATAATGCGCAATAACAAAATAGAATGTAAAACTCTTGCTATTGACAGCAATAAACGACACGGAATCCACGTGAATTACTGCTAGATTAGTCAAAAAGCTTATAAGAAAGGTAGAAACAAAATATTATAGATCAAATGAGTTCTTAATTCTTAATCAATGACCCAGCACATGCTTTAGCTTAAAGGAATATTCCATACAAAGATGATACAGTGATGACCATATATACCAGGAACGTGAAAACTCCAGAAGCGGCAAGGAACGTTGCCTTTCTGCATAAGACCTGCCCAATTAGATATGAACAATTAGTCTTAATGTTTCAAGAACTTCGCACAGAGAAATACATGCCTAGGATGCCTACCGAATCAGCTTCCACTGGTCTTCCAAACTGAACGGCTAATGCCTCGATAAAGCGCCTTCTAACATCAACCAAGGAGACTGCCTCCAAAACCTTAGTAACAAGACAATATATTCTTACAAATATGAAATATTTTGTACGTGAAAGTGCAAAATATAAACTCAAATGCAGCTGACCTGTTTCTCAAGGGATTCTTCAAGATGGGGAAGATATTCAGCCATGCACCTTTCAAGAGTAAGAAAGAAAAAAAAAACCCATAACGAACCAATAATAGTAGAGTATAAAGGACTAAGAATTTATAATTCAGAGGACTTAGACATACATTCCATTCAACCATGGAGGAAGTTTGACTTCATCAATGGAAAATAGAGTCTTCAACTCTGAGGTAGACACTAGTTTCAAGCGAGGAGCTGATGGAGTGGAAACATATTTTTTCTCAACAGGATATACAATCTGCACAGCCCAAAATACACATCATTGAATATGATGTCCTGGAAGAAAATTAAAAAATGGGGGAAAAAGAATTAAAACTGGGGGGGGGGGGGGTGGGGGAAGACAGAGGGAAAGAGAATCTCAACCTGCAAGTATATCTTCTGTTGATGTCTCCAGGGGTACACAGGCACCATCTTATTTATGTTCATGTCCAATAGAGGAACTGCAAATTTGACCTCCTCTGGCTACACTAAAATTCAGAGGCATAAGGACCACATTTATAATCAGAAGCTACACAGCCAAGTTCTATTCAACACTGATCTTTCATTAGAGCCAATAACAAAAGTTGAACATGTTTTTTACCCAATCATAAATACCTTGTCAACTCCGGAACTCATCTGCATCTCAATGCCCTGAAGCAAAGTGTAAGGATTTAATAGCTAAGAAATATTTCATTACATTAGATATTCATGAAAATGTTCCTCCTAGTTCATCCCTCACACGCAAACAGACGTCTAGTAATATACAAAGAGTTTTATTTTTGAATTTCTCATGGTTGTTTGAAATATTACCTCTCGAGCAACAATTGTGCTAATTTCAAACTTCAACCTGTCGTCATCAACTTCTGCAACACGCTTCTTCTGGTAGGACATGTATTGATCCCTTTAAAATAGAACAACAGTATTTCATTGAAAATTATGAGACTGGTTAGCTACACTATTCCCAAAAGAAATACAAAACTCCAAAGAAAATGTACAATCGAAAAATCCATCACCTCAGTTCATGAATGAGAAGCATAAGCTGTGTCGGGTCTCTGCTGTTCCAATCACTCAAACACTTCATGTGAAACTTTGAGTCCCCTTCTCCTTCATCGCGCGATACAAGAAACTGCGGAAATTTCTCATCATCCGGTCCGAATATAACATCGGGTGCAGAGAACGGAGACTCCGAATCAAATACAACATCCCCTACAACAAATCAAAACCCCCCACATTCTTAGCAATCGAAAACAATCAGTACTACATGAAACTACCTATTACAACAATCCACTCACATTTGATAACGTCTAGACAGTAGGAAATGACTAAGGTGAACCGGTCGAGAAATCCCGGGTAGTACTTGCTGCCAGACCACTTGTTCTCAATCTGCAAAGCAAAATTGATCATGTAAAATGTCCTAAAGAAATCTTTTGACAAAACCCTAGAGTGTACAGCAGCTCAGAGAAATCGGCAGATCATGCAACAAATGAAAACCCACGAACCCTAGATTGTTTTGGATTCCAAGAAAATGCCTCAGTAAACTATTACCGTCGGGGATGAATGAAATGAAATGAAATTTTGGAGTTAAATTTTCTCCGCAATTTGTTTTTGCAAAATTGGAAATGAAGCGGAGACGTTGGGTTTGGGAGGCATTACCTTGACGACGAGAGGGAAGTGAGTAAGGAGGTAGTTGAGCTGGGCGGCGACGAGCGGCGGAACACTCTCCGACGACATGGTGGTCGCAGAGCGATGAGACTGAGAATTGGATTTTGTGGAAGTGAAATCCATCACCTGAACTGAATCATAGAGAAGGGGAGAGCTAAACGGCGCCGTACAGTGCAGCATTATTAACCCGGAGGCTGCCCTCCCACTTCCGTGGCCTCCATGCCTTCCACTTTACGTGATCACGATTCACGATTAAGTCACGTCAATATTTTATATTACTATTTATTTTTATCTTATTATCTCTATAAAAAGATAATATAAAATATGGACGTGGCTTAACAGTGATCACACAAAACAAGAAGGCAGAAAGTGTGAGGGCAGAGAATCTGCCTCCTATTAACTCGTGCCTTTGGCCCAAGAAATCGTCATGTAAGACCATCTCCAACCGATCTATCCAAAGGATCATAGAGCTAAAAATTGTTTGAAATAACACAAAAACCATCTCTAATCGAGGGCTAGGCCAAAGGACTTGTGGGCTTCATTGGGCCCAAACCCCCAAATCAGGCTAGCGGGCTGGCCATTTCCAACCAGCCCTCAAGCGCCATAATATCAAGCTTGACATTTTGCTAGCCCTACAGCTCAACCCATTTTAATGCCAACAACTACCTAGCATCAACATGACGCCAGCTAGCAATGGCTAGTTAACATCATGCTGTTGGCAGATTACGGTTGGAATTTGATTTTTTTTTTTTTTTTTGGACAAAGTTAAAAAAACAAATCTAATTTTTTGTTCCTATAAATACCTACACCATTGAAAGCTGAAGATAAAAAGTGCCACGTACATAAAAATCCTATCTAAATTTTGCACAACCAATTACATCTAGACACATGGCACTCGAAATCCTATCCGAAAAATTATTTAAATTACATAAAGATAAGAAATCTGGAAAGTTACTCACTTTAGCGACACATGTCACTATAAATCCTATCTTAAAAATTATTGAGATTACATAAAGATAAGAAATCTGAAGATTTACTCACGTTAACAACACATGTTACTCGAAATCCTATCCAAAAAGTTTTTGAGATTATATAAAGATAAGAAATCTGGAGGCTTATTCATTTGGTGACAACTGGTACTCAAAATATGTCCGAAAATATTATTTTAATATGGTAGTTTAATTTAATTAAAATAATAAATTATGTTTGGCCTATGGCCCTTTGGCCCTCTCGGTTGGAGATGATTTTTTGTCAAATGATTATGTTTGGCCTATAGCCTTTTGGCTCCCCTCGTTGAAGATGGTATAAAATATAGTCTAGCATCGTTCATTAAAATATAATTTTTTGCAAGGTTATAAGGCTAAAGGGAGTCATTTGACCCTCATTCAGTTAGAGATGGCCTAAGTGGGCTTCATCTAGCCGTTGGTTTTATGAGCTTGGTCAAATGTTATGTATAATTTTTTAATTTTTTTAATTCAAAAATGGTCTTTAAAATTAGCATAAGTCTCATTTTGGTCTCTAAAATTTAAAGTTGATGGAAGTGGTCCTGAAATTTCCCACCGTCAATCATTTTAGTTCTTTTGTGATAAATCTTCGTTAAATTAAAGGTATTTTTGTCAAATCAACTCCTTTTAAATTGGTGGTTTCTTCATTTAGAGAAAATATTTCACATAATAACCAAAATAATTGACAGTGGCAATCTAAGGGACCACATATATCAATTTTAAATCTCAGAGATCAAAGTGAGGAGTTATGACAATCTTAGATACCATTTAAGCTAAAAACCCCTTCTTTATATATACAAGTGTCATTTGGGTGAATAGAAAATAAAATTATCAGGGAAAATCGAACTTAGAATCTCAAGTGCCTAATACATACTCTTAAATTGAGCTACAATTCTTTTGTGCAATGTGCCACTTAATATTACAATTTAGTGATATTCATTTTCACTTGTAAGTGAAATGCCTTATATTTGATTCTCACTATAGACGAATTTGAACTACATTATTACTAGCTCATTACAAAGTTAAGGCTATTATCTCTTATTATTGTAAACAATATCGTTTGTTCAGATAAAATAAAAAAGTTCATTGACATCTACCTAAGCATTAAAAGACACTAATGAGTGGTTGAAATTTATTCAAATAAGATTTAATTAAATCTCAATCACTCATTTGTGTGCGGCCGAGAATCATGCCACATTATAATCCTATACTAAACCAGCCCAGTAAGGACAGAATTGCGAGTCCAGATCCAAAAAAAGGGCAAAACCGGCAAGGCGAAAGTATGAAAACCCTAATAAAGTCTCAGTCTCCGTCCTTTAAATCGTCTCGCCGCGGCCTCCGCTTCTCCAACCGAAAACTCCAGAGCCTCTCTCCCCTTCTTCCCCATTCTGTCTTTTCTTTTCTTTTTTCTCTTTAATTAGTATTTGTGGAAAATTAGTAGGAAATCAGGTGATGAATTTGGATTAATCATCTCACGACGGTCGTCTGAGACTCGGTGTCGAAGCTGAAACGATCCTTTGCTTCTGATGGTTTCTAAACCTGTAATTTTTTTTTCTTCTAATTTTTGTATGAATTCGTCTTACATTTTCGCTTTGATTTCGTTGAGAAATTAAAATTAATTACTTTAACCCGCCATTGCTTTTGCTTGTGAAGTTAATATTTAGATTAATGTACTTTTAAACTATGAAATCTTTGAGTTTTTATTTATTTATTATTTTTGTACATTGAAGAGGCACGATGAGGAGTAATTATAGTAGTGGTATGAGGTTCATATATCGATGACTAATAATTTTAGTCCTTTTCATTCTGAGTGCCTTTATCCTTCTTATTTTTTATTTTTTTTAAATGAATTGCGGGAAATTTTAATTTCTTGGTCAAGAACCCTAATGTAGCTTCTTCGCAAGAAACATATGATTGTAAATTGTAATCGAAGATGATTCATCTCCAGTTTAAGATCAATGAGCCTAGAGTCGAGTTTACATATAATTATGCTCATCTTGTTTCTGTAAAAAGTACTTCTATTCTTAAGTGTTTTGTTGCTGTAAGTGTTAAAAATCGATTTGATATTATTTTTACATGAAAGTATTTGAAAGCCATTTTTATAACTATGGAAATATTTTTAAGAGAAATTTTATTTGGACCAGTTATCTTATCTTGGATTAGAAATGGTTGGTTTAGTGGGTGAGAAATGTTTGGTTTGGTGATTTCAAATTGGAAGTGTTGGCTTGGTTTGTGCAAGAAGGGGATGGGGGGTTTTATATAAAAATGTTAGTGAAGAGATTGCATTTAGTTTAGTTGGAATCTCTCTTCATCATGCATGAGAAGAATTATTAAAGGTTTAAGGTAATGACAGTCAATAATAAGCTATATGAACCATGCAGAAGAAATTTTCTAACTTCTCAATACTATTTGACTCCTCAATACTATTTGAATGACAGATTGAAGGTAATAACAACCAGTAATAAGTTAATCTATCTTCATCATGTATGACATTTATTATTGGAAATTCTAACTCCTCAATACTCTTTGAGTTCTCCAGTTTATTTTGTGGATCTTGAATGGTTGTTTATTTTGTTTCTTTGTTTGAAATAGGAGAGAAATGTTTGGTTTAGTAATTTTAAATTGGAAGCCTTAGCCAAAAGGTTGGCTCTATGCAAGAAGTAGAGGGATGGAGGGCTTTATATAAGAATGTTAGTGAAGATGTTGCATTTAGTTTAGTTGGGTTTGTGGAAGAACTAAATTAAAAGCAACCTCTTCACTAACGTTCTTATATAAAGCCTTCTAAGCCTCCCATCCCTCCACTTATCGCACAAAACCAAACATTTGGCCAACGCTTCTAATTTGAAATCATTAAACCAACCATTTCTCTCCCATTTCAAAGAAAGGAAAAAAAAAACAATTCTCTACAAAGAGTTCATTCACGATCCTTAAAATAGACTAGGGAACTCAAAGAGTATCGAGTAGTTAGAATTTCCAATAATAAAGTATCAAGTAGTTAGAATTTCCAATAATAAATCTGGCATGCATGATGAAGAAAGATTCCAACTAAACTTATTACTGGCTGTCATTACCTTAAATTTGTCATTAGTATTGAGGAGTTAGAACATTTATTCTGCACAGGTCATATAACTTATTACTGGTTGTCATTACCTCAAACCTTTAATAATTCTCTCATGCATGATTCAAACCTTTAATAATTCTCTCATGCATGATTAAAAGAGATTCCAACTAATCTAAAAGCATCTTCATCACTAAAATTCTTAGATAAATCCTCATCCCTCCACTTCTTGAACAAAATCAACCCTTTAGCCAACGCTTCCAATTTGAAATCACTAAACCAACCATTTCTCTCATATCTCAAAGAAGGAAAAAAAAAAAAAAACCAAAGATCCACAAAATAGACTACGGAACAAGTATTGAGGAGAATTTCCAAGATCCACAAAATAGACTACGGAACGAGTATTGAGGAGAATTTCCGTACCCCCTATACTATATATGCTATGAAATAATGGTATATATGCTATGAAATAATGGTTTGTATTATTTACTTTGTATGCTTCATTAGAATTTATACGTGCTATGATACAACGGTTTGTAAGTTGAACACTTTCTTGTAATGCTTCTTATATTCTACGTATAATGTTTAGATAATGAGGTATGTATTGATTATTATATATGCTTTGTAATTTGGATTTGGATATTTTCCCCTGGGCATGAGGGTTAGAAGAAGTACAGTGGTGGAGAATGATCTGTCATCTCTTTTGTAGCAATCCATGTCTCCGCAGCAAGCCTTCTTCCCACGTATCTATATGACTTTGATTTGAAAGCCCTGATCAAACTACTATTCCTCCTATCAAAGTGTAAGACACCTCTCATTTAATATCACTATTTGTGCAAATACTTTACGATTAAGAAGCCACTGTCCTTACAAATTGTGCATTCTCGATGTCTCTCAATATCTCTTTTAATTCGAAAATTCAGGATTTGAATTCATGTCCTTTCATTGAGTCCTCCTACAATGCATTGACTTATCCTAAAGATTTCATTTCAGTTAGAATTTGATTATTCACCATGTACGAGGATCCCCGTTAAGTATCCCCGACCCCTCAAAGACAACTCGGCAGTGGAGGGATCTTCAAGAGTACATAAATGTGATGTACAATGGTTAGTGAATGTGTATTTCAAGCTCTCTGTTAAGTATTTTAATGTTTAGTTCTAGAGTGATCGAAATGACAACAAAATATTCTTCTGAGTTCTGATACAAGTAAGCTTGCTGGGAACCTTGTTGCATGAAAAGCCTTAGCGGCCCTTAATTATAATTTTAGTGGATAAAACAAATTCCTGCAATATAAGGAAAAAGCTTCCATGTCAGTGTCTATTTAGAAGAGATAGCTAGCAAGCTGACTTGTTAGTTTTAATAATTTATGCAAGTAGCCAACTCCTAGATAATGGTTCAAACCAAGGTATAAAATATTGATGATATCAGAAATATCGGTAATCCAAAAACACGGAAATTTCGATGGAAATATCGGGATATTATCGATATCAATAAAAATTGAATAAAAACCACAGAAATTGTAAGAAAAACTTGGAAATTTTTATTGAAACTTTGCATGATGTTTATTTAGTCAATTATCTATTAGTTTATCACAAAAAATTGGAAGGAAATGCATTGCATGATAGATATAACTAATTTAAGTTGATTATATAGCGAGCTGGCAAACATTGTGAGTGTAGAAAATATGTAATAATTAATGAAAGAAGTTTAAACACACCATAATCATTTATATATAATGAATTAGTACAATATTTTACACTTTATACATTGCATGGTAAGATACATGAGTGACTTAGCAAGGTCTAAAATATCGATGATATCGGAAATATCGGTAGCCCAAAAAAATATTTGTAGTCCAAAAACACGGAAATTTCGATGGAAATATAGGGATATTATGGATATTTTAGACCATGGTTCAAACAAACATATATGCTAAAAACCTACGCTTAAATTATAAATGAGGGCTAACAAGGGTTTGTAGCAAGCTGACCAGTTGATGAAATCGAGAGAATATTTTACTATTATTAGGGTAAGTTTTGTCGGAAATAATGGAGGAGTGCACTGGTGTGTTAGTTTTGGAGTTATGAGGCGTATAGATAAAAACACCAATGTTTATTTTCTTTTATTTTCTCATTCTTATTTATTTAAGGGTAAAATTGGAAGGAAGTTGGATAAAACTTGTTAGTTTGGTGTAAAGATAAGATAACGAGATCCAAATAAAATTTTCCAATTTTTAATATTTTTTACAAAACATAATTAAAAAGGGTTCACTTATTATTGTAAAAATAATTTCAAACAAGCTTGAGAGAGAGAGAGAGAGAGGAAAAAAAGAAGATGAAATGTAACAAACTTGACTAGAAGATACTACACCATATAGAGAGAGAGAGAGAGGAAAAAAAAAAGATGAAATGTAACAAACTTGACTAGAAGGTACTACACTAGAGAGAGAGAGGGAAAAAAAAAGAGATGAAATGGAACAAACTTGACTAGAAGATACTACACTAGAGAGAGAGAGGGAAAAAAAAAGAAATGTAACAAACTTGACTAGAAGATACTAACTAGATAGAGAGAGAGAGAGAGAGAGAGAGAGAGAGAGAGAGAGAGAGAGAGAGAAAAGATGAAATGTAACAAACTTGACTAGAAGATACTACACTGGTGGTCGATGAAGCTGTTGATGGGCTTGGCCTGATGTGGTTGACCCAGTTGGGCTCATAGGGTCCAAATATCTAACTTGTTTGCCGTTTGACGAATGATAATAATACTTGTCAAATCTCAACGGTCTGGATCTAAAGATGTTCCTAAAGCTTCATTACGGTTTGTTTGTTTTTATGTTTTTTGGGTTGGAAGAACCGTTAGCTTTAATCGTTTGACAAATGTTTTTAGTCTTGTAGATTTGCTTAGACCATCTCTAATGGGAGATGCCAAAACGTAACTTGACGTGCATTCGAATCATAAGAGCTAGTAATCAATGATATTCTCATATTGATGACGTTATTGTTGCGTTAATAAAAAAAGCAGTACCAAATAAACCTCTAGAAAGATCAGAAGTTGTCCGAGTTGCTATCTATTCATGGTGAGTAGGATGCCCCATGGGTCGAGGACTCTAGATTCTAGAACGAAGCTCAACCTCATAATGACAAATATACATGGAGAACCAATCAAATTGCGAGAAATGTCGATAACCCAGTTGTTTAAAGTTAAAATACATCATGGAATCGAGGATTATGGAGATTCGTAAATTGTGTCTGTTTATCATACATTATGTGGTCATAAATCATTTTAATTTTATTTAAAATTGAACACAAACAATATCTGATGAAAACGGATCGCATAATGTACGATTAACGAACACGATTCACAGATCCTCACAAAGAGGATCCGGAAAAGATCCTGTTGGATGGAGAAGTAAACTCAACGTAAGTAATAGTTCGATACAACGTGGCCAAAAACAAGAAGCCGAAAGGAACATGTCGAAATCGTGGTTCAAACTTCAAGCTTGGAAACCGACTTGTTGTCCAATGTTGCCACAAGCATCTTAAAAAAATCTTTTCCTCTGCCCGAATGTTTCATGCACTTGGAGTAATTAAATCCTTGTTAATCATCAAATCGTTGACAAATCAAAGATTGACTTGAACACCACAGTGGTTCTGGTTCAAGAAATTCTCATATTTCATATATTTGTTTTAACAACCCAACGTTTTTACAGTAAAGACATCCACACAACATAATTCAAAAGTTTCAATGTGTGATTTTTTTAAACTATCTCGATACTCATCTGGTGTGGTTCATTGCACAAGGTGAGATAGTCGGCAGTGTTGCTTGACTTTATTATTATTCACATGAGATTGCATACAGGGGAGGATGTACTTTGGAGTCGAGGTGGTTTTTGGAACCATTCAAAGTTTGGGAAATGTAGATATGAAGACTATCTGAGGACTTTTTGAATGTTTGGTATGTGTACATTTTTCTGCCACCAAGTGTTTAATGTAATGTCTACTAAGTATATCTTGATGGGTTATGTCGACAATACTCAACAAATTTTCTCGATATCACTCATCAGATTGCTTCGATATGTGTTGATATATGATGATATGTGCGCAACGTAGTTTGGCTAACAATAACAAGCCCACCAAGTATTCCATGAAATGCCTCAGTAAATAAACTGATTTTTTTTTTTGCACACTTCGAGTCCTGTTTCTATCTCAAAAACTTGAACGTTTAACACTGGAACCTCCAAAGTTCAAATCATGGATCCGTCACTGACTACATAGAGTTACGTAGAACCAAAATACAAGAAATCATTGTTTTTGTGAGAAATGTCTTCCCAGTTATGTGTTCTTCCACCTCTACACGAGTTTTTATGACATTTTCAAGTCTAATTTTTTTCGATTTTGACACATTTACTTGACACTATTGAGGGAAGTAAGGAATTGGAGAACATGAAACCAATTCCTTTTCCAACTATGAATTTCCTTTCTTTCTAATATCCCTTCATTGATTAAAAAAAAAAAATACAATCATAAGGTAAAAAAGGTAAATGATGAATTAAAATCCTCTCTAAATCTTGTAGTCTAAAACCGACGATAAAAAAAATCAAACCACTTATTTTAAATCTTACGACTCCCAATAACCCATAACATGAAACTACCTTACTTAAACAAAAAAATAATTGCTTTTGCTCTCTCTCTTTTGAACAGTCCAGATATTTCGATCCGTCGCTTTGAGTTGCGAGATTAGGACAGGATCTGAATTGGTAAACGAAAAAGATGGCAATGACACGTCAGGCAAAACAAAGAGGAAAAAGAGGCAGACAAAGTAGGCGGGGACTTTGACATTTCCGTATTATTTTTCCCTCCACCACCCAATCACGCATTCATTCATTCGTAATATCAAATTTTAAAATTCAAATTTTCGTGATATCAACTGCTAATCCACATTTCATATCCAAAGATTTCCCAAAATTCAAATCCAATTCTCGCAATTTCATACCAGTCAAGATATTCCCCATTTTCCCACGAGATTTCCGGTTTTCCTAATCACGCGTTTAGTCCCGTAGAAAATTCTCACCATTTTGTTTTGCAGTCAAACATATAAACTCTAGAATTTCTACTCTCTTTCCTTTTCAACTCTCTGCATTTGTTTTCTTGATTGATAAACGGTGTTTGGTTGCTGAGAAAATTACTGGGTTCTCAAGGATCATCTCTGCAAATAGGTATGTTGGTTGGTTGGTTCATGTTTTTATTTGTGTATGTGTTCGGTTGCCGAGAAAAAGTAAGAAGGAAATCAGAGGTTGTGAACCGAGTTTTGTTTGCTTATGCAGGTGTAATTGGAAAGCTCTTGTGGATTTTTTGAATTGGGGCAAACGATGGGTGGGGTGTGCTCGGGCGGGGTGTCTGGTGAGGAAAATCCCGATCACGGCGGAGGGAAAAGTGCTGGATTTTCCGGGAAACTCAAGTCGGTGAGGAGCATCGGCAAGAACAAGGAGAATTCTAGTCCTTCGTTTTCCGAAGGAATTGCTCCGCGGAAAACACCGAACAGGTTTGATTCCGGCGAGCTGCAGTCTTCAGTTTCCCGCGAATTGAAGCCCTCAACTCCGGCTAGGACTGCTACTAGCAAGGTATCGATTGCTTTAGTTTTGTACTGGAATGGTTTAGGGAAATACTAGTCGATGTATTTTTTGTTTTGAACTTGGAAAATGTTGGAAGCACTTCTGCTAGAAGTGATTTTGGTATAATCATGTCGAGATTTTTATTAAGAACCCAAGTACTTCCCGGAAAAACACTTGGAAGTACTTTCTCAATGCTTCTCCATAAGCCGCTTCTTACGACCCATGTATGCTTTTAAGTTTTGATGTCAAATGTAGTGATAAGAGCTGTTGTTTGTCAGATAACACTTTTAGCCACTTCAGTAGAAGCACTCTTGAAAAAACTCTTATATTTGTGGCATTATTGCTTTAGTGTTGTGTTTTCTATGGTAGGTTACCCCGAAGAACTCGTTCATAGGAAAGGCTGGCATTGTTGGCCTGGAGAGGGCAGTAGATGTTTTGGATACGCTCGGCAGTAGCATGTCGAATTTGACTGTCAATAGCGGATTTCTTACTGGCGGGGTGTCTAGAGGCAGTAGGATCTCAATATTGTCGTTTGAAGTAGCTAATACAATCACCAAAGGTGCAAACTTTTTGCAATCTCTATCAGACGAAAACGTCCAGTTTCTAAAGAAAGATGTTCTACATTCGGAAGCTGTACAAAACTTAGTTTCTAAAGATATGAAGGAGTTGCTACGCATTGCCGCTTCTGACAAAAGGTGGTTGTTGTGTAGAGAATAGGTTGAATTTAGTTGAAGCTATTCGTTGCCTTTCGTTATCTTACCATTTTTTTTTTTTGCATGCTCGCCTGCAGGGAAGAGCTTGATGTTTTCGCACGTGAGGTGATAAGGTTTGGAGACTTGTGTAAAGACCCACAATGGCATAGCCTGGGTCGATACTTCGCAAGGTGGGTTGATTTGTGAGAATTATGCTGCTGCGATTATATTGATGAATTTCCGCTATTTTAATATCTTCTGTGAATTTGAATTTCAGACTAGATTCAGATGATGATTTAGGGTACGAACAACTACGATCAGAGGTAGACATGACGATGCAGGAATTGACCACTCTTGCTCAGCATACTTCTGTAAGTTGGAGATTCATAATAACCAACAATTTGTGTATATTGAAGTCAACTTGAAGAGACTAATTTTATCTACATTTGTAGGAATTATACCATGAGTTAAATGCACTGGACAGATTTGAACAAGATTACCGGAGCAAGGTAGAGGAAGCAAAAACCTTGCATCTCCCTCCAAGAGGTTCGTCGATTTTTGTTTTTGGTTTGCTTTCTGTTTTGGGGTTTCAGCGAGTGCCATCCTTGAGTATCTGAATAGTCTAGTTTATAACATCGAAAGACATTTATGGATGCTTTTTTCTTTTTATTTTCAGGAGAGACTCTGATGATGTTGTTAAGTGATGTAAAACAACAAAGAAAGCTTGTAAGAAGCTTGAAAAAGAAATCTCTTTGGTCTAAAAATTTGGATCAGGTACCATCGTGAAACACTTTTCAAATTGCATAATTCTTTCCTACCATTTGCTAACATTATTCAAAACAATGCACAGCGATAGTTCATTATTTGCCTTCAACGGGGCACAATAGGATTTCATTAGTATTCATCTTCCCTTATTGCTATCACATTGTATTTTTCTTTGCAGATTGTCGAGAAACTTGTTGATGTTGTTACTTATACACATCAAGCAATCTTGGAAGCATTTGGACATAATGGTAGGAGCAGTCTCTCACTCCGAGAGCAAAAATTGATAACTGTATACATATGCCTTAGTGGATGTCGAGGAATTGTTCATAAGAGCTTTCTTCATCATGACTCAAACATAATGAACAACTTGAGCTTGCGTTATCACTTAGTCGATTACAAACTTACTTACGATATAGCTGGCAGTTTCAGTTTCCGCACTCTCTATAATGTGCTTTTTTAATCTTGTACATTATGATTTCTATTACAGGTCTGACTTTGGTTAGTGCAGACAAGAGCAAAGATCCTCAAAGACTAGGGGTGGCTGGCCTTGCGCTACACTACGCTAACATGATCAACCAAATTGATAACATTGTAAGCTTAATTCTCCGTTTCTGTATATTGTGTCTCATATACTCGGTATACATTTGCAAAATAATATGTACTCATGAATGATTAATCCTAATAGGCGTCCCGACCAACCTCCCTCCCACCAAACACACGGGACACATTATATCAAGGTTTACCAATTACAGTCAAACAAGCTTTACGATCCCGATTGCAGACTCTTGATGCCAAGGAAGAGGTATCACAATGCATTTAACACACATTTGCCCATTGTTTTATATTGTAGATTCCTCATTAGATTTTGGTTTTCTCCTTGGAGCTTCAGCATTCCAATCGTCTTCTCCTTTTTTTATGTTGCGTTTCTGCAGCGCTCTGTTCCTCAGGTCAAGGAAGAAATGGAAAAGACTCTCCATTGGCTTGTTCCAGTTTCCACAAATACGACCAAGTATGTTCTGTAGCATGCTAATCGAAAGTTGCTGTCAAAGCTTTGCCCGTGTTTGTTTTCATTCTTTTGAATCAAACTCCGCAAAGAAATTTATTATGCATTGTCGTTACTGTCTTACTTCCACTAATCTCTGCAATTTGTGGCAGAGCACATCAAGGCTTCGGGTGGGTTGGAGAATGGGCAAATTCTGGGTCAGTCAAGGCCCCCCTCTCTCACTCTCTCGATATTTTCTAACCTCAATTGAAGCGATTAAGTTCAACTCTGACCGTGTTTTCTGTTTTACAGTCCTGAGTTTGGTAAGAACGGATCCTCACAGGTTAACCTGATCCGCCTCCAGACGCTATATCACGCAGACAAGCAGAAGACGGATCTCTACATCCTCGAACTAGTCGCATGGCTTCACCATCTGATCAACCTTGTTAGACAAGGAGATCATGGCGTGAAGCCTTTGCATACGCGGTCTCCAACTCGTAAAGGGTTGGATATTCACTCCAACATGCAGCAGTTTCTAACCAAGTCCTACAACACCAAGTCCCAAAAAGTCCAACTTTCGGAAGAAGACCGGAACCTGTTAGACGAGGTGATCGGGAGAATGAAAAGGGTTCCCGGGATCAGTAAGAGTCAGGAGTTTTCGATTGCCGAGAGGAAAAGAAGAGGAGTTTGGGGTTTGAGCAAGAGCACAGGGAGTTCCCCTTCAAGGGAGCTGGGTTCAAGGTGTAAAAAATTGCTTAAGCGAAAGAGTAATGCTTTGGATGTCATCGACGGCTTAGATTCAATATATTGAGAGTCTTCAGTTTCAAATTTTCAATCAAATTTTTTTATAAATATTTATATTTCTCTGTATATAATCTTCAGATGATTAGGGTTATTGTATATATGTACCACCTATATATTTATACAGAAATGGAGTTATTTTATGTAGCTCATGAGAGTGACTTATGTACGGAAAAATTAATGTGATACTGAAATACGATTATGTGTTAATTAATATATAAG
This sequence comes from Malus sylvestris, assembly GCF_916048215.2. Lineage (NCBI taxonomy): Eukaryota > Viridiplantae > Streptophyta > Magnoliopsida > Rosales > Rosaceae > Malus > Malus sylvestris. The sequence continues at coordinate 951,455 of NC_062267.1, read as the reverse complement.
TAGTTTGTACTCATGGACTTCCTTTAAGTGTTGGAAGTGTTGGTCGATCAGTTAGGATCTAAAATGATAAGAGCTCGATTAGAAGTGCTGTTAAAATGATTAAAAGCGTTTTGGTTAATTTGTTTTTGAAAATAATTCTTAGTAAAATAGTAATTGAATTTGGAAAAAATGCTTTATTGCTTTGTGCAAATTACATAACTAGTGTTTCTTGCAGAAAGTATTTAAATGGTTTTAGAAACAAAAAACATTTTTTCTAAACGTTTTCAGTCATTTTAGTAGTCTAAACAAGCCCTAAAACACCTTTGGGTTTGTTTGAGGTGGCCTCTATAAGGATTAGAGGATAACCAAAAGTGCTTTTATCTATGTTTAACAAAAAATAAAACAACTTATTTAGAATTTTACCTAATCCTTTTACATGTTCATATTAAAGCTTGAAGGCACTAGTTATAGAAATGGAATAATTATTTGCGAACAATTATAAAATGGACTTCCTAAAAAATAATTTTAATAATCATTTCGTTTTTAATTTTATGAACAATTTTTATTGGTGTTACTCTTTTTTATAATTGTTTTTCTTTTTGGAAAAAATGTAACTTAAACACATTGAACAGATCGCTAAAATTATAAATACAAATTTGTTAAATAAGTTTCGCGACTGAATTTTGGTGTTTGGGGGCGTTTTAGAAATAGAAAAGAATAGGGATCAGATGGTAAAAGAGGAGAGTGCCCAATTGTCGTAACAGGCTTTGGGGCAGACACCCATCTCTCGCATTTTAATTTGCGAATTATGACCACTCATCACATCCCGTTTCTGCCTGAAGGATCATGCCTATTACGGTCGTTGTCCCGCCCTTTTATCCACGCCGCTTCAACCAATATTATATTCCATCGTCGATGTGGGATTGGCTTCGTCCGCTTTCCCGCTCTTTGATAGTTCATCTTCCACAGCCAGGTTTCTTCATAGGCTCAAACTCTGTAGCTTCATCTTCACGTAGAGGATCAAACTTGTAATTAAAGAAACAGATTTTAATTTCATTGATGAATAATTACCAAAATTGATTTGTCTTAGCTTTAGAGATGGTTTAGCGGTACACGACTAATCAATATTAATACGGCTTCTAACTTAACCACTTGTGCATGGTGTGAGGTTTTATACAAAGACTTTGATGCAAGTAGAATTGGTTTCAATGTAAGGAGATTTAACTTCAAGAGTCTTCCGATGTGAGGCATGCTAACGTGGCACCACATGAAGACGTTTATTCATAGTGAAGTGCTTCGAATAGGATCCAATCCCATCTCGACAGTAAAAATCCGTCATGACTCAAGTCACTTGTCGGATGTTTGATTTCATAAGGTTAATTTTCAATGTGAGACATGCTTCAAGATGGTTCAAACTTTATTGATTAATTACAAAGTTTTGTTTGGACCTGTTTAAGTGTTCATGATATGGGCCCAAACACAAATCCTCTTAAGTTGGAATCACAAATATGATGTTTACAAGTAGCCAATTATCATATGTTGGCTACTCAAGTATAAGTAGGATTCCTACATAAAATTCTTTGTATTCAAATTACAGAGCTTTGTATTTATGATCAAAACTAATCATATTATGAATCACTCTTTAAATATCACCTCTGCAAAAAAAATATATTAATACTAAGGTCATTTAGAGATGATTGAGCAAATACATAGACAATTATGTGGAGCAAAAAATAATCAAGAAAAATATGGAGGCAACATGTGGATTCTAGGGTTAAAAGGATAAAATTACCCTCAAGATACACCGGAACTCCTACGCGCGAGTAGTGGACAATCATTCCTTAATCAAGTCAAAAGTGCCCAAAATAGGTATTTATTCAAAACATATTTCATCCATCCTCATCAAATCTTCTCCACAAGGTAACCTCCAAAACATTCATTTCAAATTATATTAATTAGCTAATTAATCTATTAATTTGCTAATTAACTACAAATTACACCCAAACAAAGGGCTGGTCACCATCTCTCCAAAGGGAGTCAGCCATGCCTTATATATATTATCCAATTTTCTCTAAAAACCTAAGTTCTATACTCTTACTAAATTCTCTAAATTCTCCAAACACTTTTCCAAAATTCTAACTTTGACATCGGAGGTTCTTCGGCCAAAACCCCCCCCCATTCATCGTGGGCATGTGAGACTCTTGGCCTTGACCTAAGGCATTGTTTGTTTTGTAGGTGCAATTTTGTCCAAGAACAAGAAGAAAGAAATTTACATCCACAAGTTCGTAATGCTTTTATCAATTTCATTCATCTGTTTTATATAGTTCGATGATTAAACAACCTTTGTTTTAATCGATTATTTGCAGAAACGATATTTATAGAGTGATTTATAAGATAAACTGTTATGATCAATAAACACGAAGTTCTATGAATCGTCAACAAACAGTTTTGAATAGAAACTTATGCAATGACTTTGATGCAAATAGTGTTTCAATGCAAAGATATTTAACTTCAAGAGTCTTTCGATGTGAGACATGCTAACGTGGGACCACATGAAGATATTTATTCATAGTGAAGTGCTTTGAATAGGATCTGATCCCATCTTGACAATAAAAATCCGTCATGACTCAAGTCACTTGTCGGATATTTGATTTCATAAGGTTAATTTTCAACGTGAGACATGCTTCAAGATGGTCCAAACTTTATTGATTAATTACGAAGTTTTGTTTGGACCTGTTTAAGAGTTCATGATATGGGCCCAAACACAAATCCTCTTAAGTTAGAATCACAAATATGATGTTTACAAGTAGCCAATTATCATATGTTGGCTACTCAAGTATAAGTAGGATTCCTACATAAAAAATTTTGTATTCGAATTATTGAGCTTTGTGTTTATGATCAAAACTGATCATATTTATGAATCACTCTGTAAAGATCACCTATGCAAAAAATAAATTAATACTAAGGTCGTTCAGAGACGATCGAGCAAATACATAGATATGTCTGCAGAGCCAAAAATAAAATAAAAAAATATGGAGGCGACATGTGGATTATAGGGTTAAAAAGACAAAATTATCCTCAAGGAACACCGGAACTCCTATGCGTGAGTAATGGACAATCATTCCTCAATTAAGTTAAAAGTGCCCAAAATAGGTATTTATTCAAAACTTATTTCATCCATCCTCATCAAATCTTCTTCACAAGATAACTCCCAAAACATTCCTTTCAAATTATATTAATTAGCTAATTAATTGATTTATTACCTAATTAATCTATTAATTGGCTAATTAACTACAAATTACACCAAAAAATGCCACAAAGGGCCGATCACCATCTCTCCAAAGGGGACTGGCCATGCCCTATATATACTACCCTATTTTCTCTATAAACCTAAGTTCTACACTCTTGCTAAATTCTCTAAATTCTCCAAACATTTTTCCCTCAAAATTCTAACTTTGGCATCGGAGATTATTCGGCCAAAGCCCACCCCCCAATTCATCGTGGACGCGTGAGACTCTTGGCCTTGACCTAAGGTGTTGTTTGTTTTATAGGTGCAATTTTGTCCAAGAATAAGGAGGAAGAAATTTGCATCCACAAGTTCGTAATGTTTTATCAATTCCATTCATCTGTTTTATATAATTCGATGATTAAACAACCTTTGTTTTAATCGATTATTTGCAGAAACGATATTTATAGAGTGATTTATAAGATAAACTCTTTTGATCAATAAACATGAATTGGCAACATACAATTTTGAATAGAAACTCATACTCATCATTTGATTCTTCAATCGATCGAGCATTTTCAAATCAATTTATATTGGGACATGAAGTCAATTGAAATGAAGCAAAGTACTTCACATGAGCCTTGAGTGCTTCACTTCGCTGAATCGCTGCCACCCATCATTGTACTCATCATTTAATTCTTCAATTAAATTTCTAACATGCAACGCTGCACCGCCCAAATTTCATCTGCGCCGCGAATACGGGGCGCATCGTCCGCACTTAGATCTCTGCTCTTCCCTGCTTAACGCTAAAGAGACAACAAATTAAGATTAAAAAAAGCAGGACTGCAGAACTGCACACGTACTCAAAGGGAACAAAATTCGGAGAGCGTTAACCTGGTTTAAATTGTTTTGTGTTGTAATTTAGTAAACCGAGATACATGTTGGATCTCCTCACGTGGGCGTGGCTTCCGTCTGAGTCACTGCCACCCTTTCTCGGCTACCTCGACACTGTCCCTTCCACGAACATGCAAGCATTCTTATTTACGTTGCTTTTGATGGGTACCTGGTTTATATACGTTGAATCTTTACCATATTATGCGACAGTACCAGAACATTATACTATACAATGAACTGCACAAACTTATACTTAAGAAACCAGTTGGTGGTTTTGTCACGGCTGTCTATTTTTTTTGGCAGTTAAAAGAACTCACAGAAGCATTTTAGGGCTTGTTTGGTACTCTACTTGAATCCAACTTTTTTAACTAAAAAACAATTGTTAAGTTTTAGGTCTTAAAAAATTTGTTTGGTAGGACTATTTTAAAAAACTGAACTCAAGACTAACTCAAAAATATAATCTATTATCTAAAAACATAAAATGTGAGTTTTTAGGTTTTTTAAGCTTAAACTTACTCATTTCTTTTCTTCAATCATCTTTTACTTTATTTCCTCATCTCTCATCTTTCTCCCTATCATGCGACCCCCTATTTTTAGATTTTTTTGTTTAGTTTAAGTCGTAAGATTTAAAAATTTTAAATCGCAAATCAATCAATTTTTTGAATCTTAAAGAAAATTGTTTTCAAGAAACGTTCTTAAAAAATGTTTTGAGAAATGATAAAAAATTTCAAATATGATACCAAATAGACCCTTAGTCTCTTCCTAATCATTATTATGTAATTTACCAGTATTAGAAATCGAATACAGAGCTTTAAACATAAAATTACGTCTGCATCCAAACAGCCAGCTGGGCATAAGTTTATAAGCAGTCACATTCAGCATTTTCTGATGTGTCATTTTCGTCTTATCCTACGAACCTTGAAACACGAACTTGGTCTTATCCTTATTGGAACTCTTGTCTCCTATGGATGAACCTTAATAATACCCGTCACATTCGCTGATGGGATCACAGAGTTCCTAAATCCAACGTGGCCGGTTGGCATTGGTGGCCTTACTACTCTAATACCACCGTTCCTTCCGCACGGCGGTAACCCACGTGCCAAGTCGGCCGCCCGTCGTTTACACCGCTTTTGTGTTTCCGCTGCGGTGGGCCATCCCAGATGTGCTTCCCTGTCCGGCGGTTGCCTCTCAACAAACCGCGTCAATAATTAATGGAAAGGAGCTTAGGATCATTTCTTTCTAATCCATCAAATCAAAAAATTCGTGTCATTGAAATTTGATTCAACGGTTATAAATAGAGACACACTTTAAAAGTTATAATAACTTCAGTCGTGGATCAAATGTCAACGGCATAGATCCCCTAATTTGATGGATTAGGAGAAAGAGATCTAAAGAAGATGCCTTTCCATAATTAATACTAGCAAACGCCACACAGTCTATGTGTGTGAAATAAAAAAAAAAAATTCTCAAATATTGTTTTAAAAGAAAAAATCCGGCAAGAGTTATGCAGGCATTAGATTAAAAAAAAAATGTAAAAAGTGTTGGTAATTATGGAGAAAGAGTGTGTTTGGAGGATAATGATAAGGTGACATTGTTGTGAGGTTTAAAAAAAGGCAAATGTTGTTTGTTTGAAATTACTTTAATGCCCCCATTTTTTTTCTTTTCTCACATTTTTTTTTCAATTATGTATTAAGGGCCGTTTGTTTGACCGGATTAGGGAGGACTGGACTGGACTGGACTAGACTGTAGTCCCTTGTTTGGTCTACACCAGGATTAGGTTTAATGAGCTTAGGTCGGACTCGCTCGGATTAACCACCTCGCTACGAGTTCTTAACGAGGATCCCCAATTTCGGCCGGATTCGTAAGCCCTCTTCTGATAGAGAGAAAATCGCGAGAGAGTCAGTCGTCCAAGACTCAACGTCGCTCGTCTTGCTTGTCGCACATCGCTCCTTCCTTGCCCTGCTCCATCTTCTTCCTCGCTTCCACAACCATTTTCAAACCCATATCCCGCAAAATTCAAAACAAAAAAAAAATGCAATCATTCCATTTTTCAAATTCAGATCCAACCTGCAAAATAGAACCTAGAAAACCGAACCCAAAAACCATAAAACACAAAAAAAAAAAAAAAATCTGCAGTGGTTATAAGCTTAAATCAACGATGGGATTGATTGAAGGCAAACCGAACCCAGAAAACATGAAACTCCTTGATTGTAGAGCTTCGCCATCTCCCACTTTCGAGCCAATCACACATGCAACCCGCTCCCAACTCCTAAATTTTCAATCTCTTTCTTGCTTTGTGGTTTGACTGTGAAGATTTGGAGTCGATTATGAAGTTGGGAGACGAATAGCTTCTGGGTTTAATTTTGATGTTAATTTCTTTCATCAAAAGAGGGAGATGAATAGAGAACAAAATGAAGAAAAAAGGGAGATGAAGAGGAAGAGGGACGAAGAAAAAAAGGGAGATGGACGAAGAAAAATTAGGATGAAAACAGAGGGAGAGGGGCGGAGAAAAAGGAAGAAAGAGGGGATGAACGGAATTGGGAATGAAATAAGGCTTCTAGAATGAGAAAATAGGCAGATTTAATAATAAAATATTACTAAATATTTATTAAATAATGTAAATATTAATAAATATGAATTAAATAATATAATATTAGAATTTGTTATTAGTCTATTCCTTAGTCCTGACACTGCACCAAATGATTTATTAAACTAGTCCAGTTTAGTCTAGTCTAAGCCAGTACAGTTTAGTCCATGTAGCTAGTCCAGTTCGAGACAGTCCGATGCAACAAACGCATCCTAAAGGTTATAGTTGTAATTTTATTATTTTTTTATTGACAAAATTAGTTATATTAATATGTAGTTTTGATTAAAAACTAGATATTCACGTTTATTCTCTATTTAGCTTCACAATTAATTGACTTTTTTGCTTTTGTTTACTTATTTTATATTTGGATTACGTTATTTTATTAAAATAATAATAGATCCAACTGTTATTGTACCCATAAGAATCTATTTGTTGGACTAAAGTTATATTTATATAATTTATATTCCTTAATTGTTTCTCACTAACATTATCAGTTGTTAGATAACGAAAACAACTAAAGATTTTATGTATAAAACCACTTAACTCTTTAATTAAATAAAAACATTGCGATGGATAAATTATGTAGTTCTGTCTACATAATTCTTTTGCTACCAATAGACTTTAAACTAGTAAGGTCATCTCCAATTGAAGGTTCCAAAGGGCCGAAAATAGTCCGAAAATCGTCTCCAACCGAAGGCCAGGGCAAAGGGTTCGTGGGCCCCATTGGACAAAAAATGGCCAAAGGGCCAACCTATGTTTGACCTTATAGCCCTTTGGCCCTCGGTTGGAGACGGTTTTTTGTGACATGGCTAAAACGAGCCATATGGCCATTAGTTGAAGATGGTAAGAAATATGATACTGCACTGTTCATTAAAATATTAATTTCTTGGAAAACCAAATGGCTAAAATGAACCATCTGGTCAGTCTTCGATTGGAGATGGTCTAACATCCCCATTCTTGTGTGACAGCGGTTTTCTTCCTTTGACTTTCTGTTTGCCTAAAATCCAATCGTTTTGTATAAATCAAAACTATCAAATAACTCTTGTAGAAAGCAAATTTTATTTTTTTCACTAGGCGGACTTTTAGTATAAGAAGGAAGAACAATGCATATTTCGAGTCTTCTAGATGCATATTTTGATTCTTCTAGAGTGTTTTTTTTTTTTTTTTTTTAAAGATGTGATAGAACTTCATTGAGAGAGATAATTAGATACAAAAGTCAACAAGGCAAAAAAACTTAACATACATATTCCTCAACCAACAAATCATCTAAGAACAAAGGTGGATCGACATTCCAAACACAAGGCGCATCACTTTGAGCGAAGCGAGCAAAGTGGTGGGCTACACTTTCTCTCTTTATATACAAACACGCCCTTAAATAAAAGATTGACGTTAATATGAACAACGATTGTGTTGCAAGAACTATATGTAACAAAATAACGAGTTTACCTATTATAGAGCATAATATAATATCTGCTAACAATTTTATTTGTTAAATTCTTGGTTATTGAATCTTTGAGCACACATCTCACTATTAATTTGTATGACCCATGCTATGGAGAGATTTTTTAATGTTATTGCAATACAAGGTGATACACCACGTGCATAATTTATGGTAAGGGTGCAACTTGGGTTGGGCCAATCCGAACCCGCCCATATCCAACCCGACTTTAAACCTGAACAAACATGTTTTTTTAGTTATAACCCGTCCGAACCCAACCTAATTTCAACCCGTTCATTGATTGGGTTGGGTTGGGTTGATCTTTTGCATGTCCATCCCCACCCTGATTAACCAAACTCAATCTAACGAGATTGTAACTCATATCAATTAATGCTCATACTACATCTAAGTGGGCTAAGTCCACAAATCAACGGCCTTTTTATTTTTAATAAATTACCCTTTATAATTACTTAAGTTTTTAGGGAATATGAGGCTTTGATTAGTCAACCCATATTCATAGTCTATAAATCCTAAAGCTTTATAGTCATTAGTCTCCAAAACCTAAATTCTTTGTGTCTCGAAGTAATTGCTCATCAACTTTGATTTATTTATAAAATTAAAGTTAACTAGCTTTGATGCTACTTGGCTTAATTTTTTTTAGAAATTCTTGGAAATTAAGTTGTTACAAGATTATACTCAAAATAGTTGGGCAACCCGAACCCAACCCAAGTAAACCCGAATCCAATTAAAACCTAGTCCAAATAAACCCGAATGAAACTTATCCCGAACCCAACCTTGAATTGTAAAAATTAGGTTCGGATTGAGTTGACCTTCCAACCCACCCGAGTTGCACCCTTAATTTATGGAAAGATTTGTAGTGTTGCTCGAAAGGGATACTTGAAAATTAAAACTTTTCTCTACTTATATAATGAAATATGACGTACCACGCTATGATTCGTTCCATGAAAAAAATTCTCCAGACCATGAGATATGCAAATTCTAGAATTTTCGTAAAAATTAAAGATGGAAAAGGTGTCACTCCATTATTGGTTAACCTATCAAAGTCCCTGTAGGTCCAACGCATTGTTGCCATTTGTCAACCTCACACATACAAAATCTAGTCAGAAACCAAGTGAAACCCAAAACCCAAACCAACACAGTTAAACTGTATATCCAACGGTAATGCCCATACCATGTGCCGTGTCAGATTTTTGGACATTGGAATGGACACCGACGCCGCGCTGAGTCAGACGGTTTCCCAAACGGATAAGCCTCATATTTCGTTAACCCAACCCCCAACTTTTAACCACGGTTAACCGTGATACGCTTCTTATCCCCAACTGCCTATAAATCCCCAAACTCCCACTCCTTTGGCCACAGATCCGACTCATACCAATCAAATTTCAAAGCAAGCAACAACAATCACAAAAATGGCTTCCCTATCCTCCTCATCCTTCACTTGCCACTCCTCTCCTCTTTTCTCCGTCGCCAATAACGGCCCCCGCGCTCCTCCCTCCTCCGTCAGCTACCGCCCCCTCCGCGTCTCCGCCTCGTGCGCATCGACCGTTGAAAGGCCGCGATCCCGCATTGGATCAAGCTCCTCACTCTACGACGTGCTCGGGATTCACGCCGGCGCCACGTGCCAGGAGATCAAGTCGGCGTACCGGAAGTTAGCGAGGGTTTTGCACCCGGACGTTGCGAAATCATCGGCGGACGAGTTCATGAAAGTCCACGAAGCTTACTCCACTCTCACCGACGAGCAAAAACGCGCCGATTACGACCGCAAGATGATGATCGGACGGCCGAGGACAGGCGTGGCTTCGTCTTACGCTTACGCGACAACAATGTCGTCGTCGACTGGCCGTAGATGGGAAACCGACCAGTGCTGGTAGATTTACAGACATTTCACTCTGAACATATTCCGATCATCTGTAATTAAACAAACCTAATTAAGCTAATTACATGGTTAATTAGTGTAATTAGGAAAGCCTGCTACTGGCCTGTCGTTCGGATTGGACGAAGTGCTAGCTAGCTTGTGTGTTCGCGTGTACATATTGTAAGCTGCAGGCGCCATTTTTACAGCCTGAACCGTTGGGGGAAATTATATCCCCCAATTTCATGTCAGCTTATAACGAAATGTAAGATCTATTTTGAAGATGTATATTGTACTCGATGATAATTTTTTGTCGTTTTAACGAAACTCTTTCGGTATTGTTCATCTTTAACGAAAACGATATTTTTACTTTAAAAAGTCACTTCTGAACTGGAAAATGATATTTTTACTTTAAAAACTCACTTCTGGAACTGGAACTATGCACTTACAAATTTTTTTTGTCATTTTAATTAAAATTCAAAGTTTTTAAATTATTTTCAAATTATTTTATTTAGTTTTTCTTTTATGAGTAGTAACTTGGGAAATGATGCTCAACAAACCTCGGTAACACGTCTTGATAGTTGTCGATACTCGACATAACACTTGAGCACTGTCGTTGAATCTCGCCATCATGCCTCAGCATCCATCGAGAAATTTCGATAGCGTGCATTGTAACTTGTTGACTAGGAAGACCAAATTGTATACTACGTTCGTAAACCTAGCATTACCTGTCGAAAATCTAGGTAGCATGCCTCAATCGTCTGTTGATAGATTTCGACCACCTGCAACGAAAGTGTTTGGGTATTTGTCGATAAATTTTGATTCGTAGGCCTTTTGAAGTCTTTAATAATGGGCCTGGGCCTTAGCTCATTTATTTATTTATTGAGTAAATTGTAGCAATAATTTCTCAACTTTAACCATATTGGAACAATAGATCATCAACTCATCAAAACGTGCAGCTATAATCCTTCAACTAAAAATTCATTACCAATCGTTCATCAACTTTAATCTAACTGGAGAAATAGTTCATCAACTTTAATCAAATTGGAGAAATTGTTCCTCAATTTTAACCCAATTGTAGCAATGATCATTCCAACATAACTCATTTTGACAAAATTTTGACGAAGTTGACGAAAAAGATCATAGCTACACGTTTTGATGAATTGAGGAGCTAATGGTAATAGACTTTTAGTTGATGAAATATTGCTCTAATTTAATTAAAATTGAAAGACCGCTACTACGATTTTAACTTATTTTTTTTTAAGACAAGGAGGATAAAATGTGTTGCATGTGGTATAGCAAATCACCAGCGAGAGGGAAAGAGGGGCGATGGCTGCTCAAGCGGGACGGCTACTGAGGCAATGGCCGATGTGGCAGCAGCATTGCTGCTCAAACGCCGCCTTCCACCACCTTATCTTCTCCCCATTACTTCCGGTCACCACCAGAACCAACTCCCGTCGTCCGTCTTTGACCACCGTCCACCTGGCCACTCGCGGCGTCCATAAACTATTACGCGGGCTCAGACCGTCCGATTACCAAGACGCCAACACAGCCAGTTCGGGTTCGGATTCGGATTCAGTCACGTACAAGAGCCGTAACGAGTTGAAGCGCCACGCCCGCCGCGCCGTCCGTTGGGCTATGGACCTCGCGTCCTTCTCCACCCCTCAAATCAAGCGCATTGTCAGGTTCCCCCCCCCCCTCCCCTAAAACTTCAAATTTTGAAAAAAAAGTCCCTGTAAATTTAGTTATTTCGAGTTATGGATTTTAATTTGATTGGGATGTAGAGTGGCTTCTCTGGACCAAGACGTGTTGGATGCTGTGATCCTAGTGAAGGTGCTTGGTTAGTTTATTATTTTCTGTTCAAACGAGTGTTAGCTACTGATTTCAGCTGTTGCAGCTAAGGTGTTTGTGTTAATGCCGCAGAAACTAGGACCGGATGTTCGAGAAGGGAAGCGAAGGCAGTTCAATTATATTGGTATGTGATGCAACAACTTTGTGCCCTGCCCGGAATCTGTTTAGTTCAATCATTTCTTACATTTGTGCATGCATTGTGAATTTGTGATCTTATCTTACAAAGATATGTTCAATTCGTGTTAAGGGAAACTGCTGCGTGATGTGGAGGCCGACTTGATGGATGCTTTGATTCAAGCTACAAAAGATAGCGACGAAAGGAAGCTGCAAGCTTTATCAGGTCCGGAGACATTGGAGGTTGATGATGTTGCCGACGAAGAAGAGGCGGAAGAAACTGATTGTGAGGAGGAAGAAGAGGTACGTTACATTTACTTTGTTTGAAATTGTGCAAGAAAGATTGCTGAAATTTGGTAAGTTGTTTATGGACATATTTGATCTGATTACTTGAGCCTCGAATGCAGGGTTCTCACATTGATGAAGCAACCAGATGGTTTGATGGTCTGATCAGTAAGGACATTAAGATCACCAATGAAGTTTATTCAATTTCGAATGTTGATTTTGACCGTCAGGTAAGTTGAATGCCATCTCGACACCAGTGTCTTTAATGTCAAATAATGGGTTTAAACAGTCATAACGTGCTTCCTAAGTGTAAAAGGTTTTCAGTTCCTTTGCTGCCTCGGTCACTTGTACTTCTGTTTTTCCACCACATCCTTAATGGAGTGGGATGGTCTGATTAAGCGACACTGTTGATTTCCCGATAAAAAGTCCTTCTCGAGGGCTGGTTATGGAGTTGGATTCACTTGAACCACCAGATTATGTAGAAGCCCAGCCAGTTTATATTCACTTGAGTCAGTTGATTAACTCTCATGCCAATTGTTCCCTTATCGTAAGGGTGCATAGTGTTCTGTTTCTTGCTCTGTGTTGCTAATGCTAGTTTCACTCGACAGGAACTAAGGAAACTTGTCCGAAGTGTGCATTCTATATTGGAGCAGAAGGTTGATTTGGAGGAAAATGCGGGAAAGATTGATGCTGCGAGAGTGATTGCTGAAAAGGCACTCACCAGGTTCCTTCTTTCCCTTGCTAAACGTAGCCTAGAGACTGATATATGATATTTTAGTTTCCATCATTATTTATGTGTCATTACATAATATTTCTTAAAGAATGCAGTTTTTGTTCTCTTGGTTGTACGGTGCAATTTTTTTTTCTTGCATAGATTCACGTTGTCTGGTCTCGATAACAACGTAGTTCTTTTTTAGTAGTCCAAGTTGGTTAGTAATTCGTTACACACCAAGTATTTCTAGATTGTAGTTAGCCACCATGGGCAAAGGAGTTGAAATTCATAGGTTATACGAGCTTTGGTGCAAACTGTGTTGTCCAGTATCTTCCTTTTAAGTTGTACAAAATCATTTTGTAGCAGTTGACCCAGGGTGTTCAACCCAGTGGCATGACTCCGCGTGGTTTTGTTGTCGTTGTCCAGAATGATTTAATTGTCTGAACAATGAACTTTTAGGCCTAATCCAGACCGGCTCCGCTTTGTAGCCTCAGTTTTACTAGTTGAGTTATTGCAACAGAAAACGGGAAAAAAAAAAAAGAAGTATAAAGGGAGTTCTGTGTTAAATGTTGAAGCATAGGATTTGGGTTAAATCATACCAAACCAAAGCTTGAACTGACTATCACCCGCAGGGAAATGAAATAAAATCGTTCTAGCGGGCTTGTACTGAGAACCGGAGGGTTGAAATTCACGATTTGTTTTTAAAAGTCCGTCCATTTGCCCTGTGTTCTCTCAATTAGATTACATCGTATAGGACCTGGCTTAGGAGGAGTTATTCCGTGCAAACTCCCGCACCACGTGGCTGTCCGGCCAAAGATCCATCGGATAAGGGAGGGGAAGGGGATAGACAATAGGACAGAAACATATTACTCGACCAGAAGGACAGACACATACACGCACTAGAGAATGTAAGCCAATGACAATAATTGGTTTGTCACGCTTCACACACAATAATGTTGTTTTGAGTGATCAACTTGGCTTGCTTTTTAATTTCATTTATTATTGAGAGTTTTAACGAAAAGTTCGCGGTACTGTTTACTTCAACGAAAAACCATATTTTTACACTAAAAAGTCAAACCTGGTACTATTCACTTTACCATTTATTTTGTCCTTTCGTTAAAACTCAAAGTTTTCAAATCATTTTTATTAGTTTTTCTTTTATTATTTGATGTGGAGGGGCAGTGGGCACCCGTCCGGAGAACATTGTGTTCCACTTCATATGCGCCTCTTACAACAATCGGTATGTGGATTGTGGACAGACAAGCCTTTACCCTAGTTTTCAAGGTTGTTTGCTGGTACTGACAACAAAAACAAACAGATCAATTTAAAATGGTCAAAGGTAATGGTGACTTTATTTTTTGAAGATTTACAGAGGTGGGTTCTAGAATATGGGGAAGAACAAACCTGCCAACCTAGAGAGCATGGGTTTTTCTTTTCTTTGGTCTTAGATGTCATTTTACAAGAAAGTAAATTAGGTATTAAATTTTTTTATTAAACTGTGGGTGGGGAAATAAGACAATGAGGTGGATTTATCACCACTCATATTTAATATTTCTAATAAAACAAATCATATATATATATATATATATATATTATTTAAATAAAAACATAACTGCTCCAACATGGGGTCTCTCTCAAAATTATCAAAATCAACTTTTAACTCATTTTGTTGTGGTGTAGAATTACCCAAATTGGATCAGAACTATTTGGAATTGGAGGGGAACTGTTCGGCCCCTTTGTTTTTAATTAGTGTTCTTTAAAAAAAAACCTAAAACTAAAAATCCTAACAAATTAACAATAAATCTGTATCAACTAACAATAAAAATAAGTAAGAACTAACACTAAATTAGAAAATTTATAAAAATTGCTATGGAGGGCATGAATTGTCATCGACAAAATCACGATTTGAATACGAAGATATTGAGAACAAAAATTCTGATTTACTTGAAAGAGTTGAAAGAGTTGCCCTTTTCAACGTTATCCCTAATTAAAATTGATTTTCCAACTGATTCATGGAAACAAAAATAAAAGACTGGAAAAGTAAAAAGCGAAAAACTTTCCTAACGCAACGTGGAATGGAAGAAGCAAAGTAAAAAGCTTTTGCCCCTTGCTCTTCCTCTTCCCTTTTCTTCCTATAAATAAATACTATTCCCTCCCACCCACCGTATATGACTGACCATCTTCAACTGTTCCGGTCTAAGGTGGCTAATGGCTCAGATGGTGATTAATGGTCTTAATCATTTTAATTGAGTTTACGTTTTTTTAGTCAAAATGGTCTTAAATATTGACATAATTTCTCATTTTGATCTCTAATAATGAAAGTCGTTAAAAGTGGTCATTGAGTTTGTCCACTGTAAATCATTTTGGTTATTTCGTTATAAATCTGTCAATATTCTCGTTAAATTATCACGTGAACAACCACATTTCTACCTTTTAAAGGGTATTTTTGCCAAGAGTGGTGCTATCTACACATGCATTTTTACCTTCCACACAACCCTTATTAATTTTTGTCCTTTAATCTTTTTCAGTTCATTTGATCTAACAACCGAAATTGAGAGGGGTGTGTGGACAATATCACCCTTTTGTCAAACTAATCCTTCCACTTCACGAGGATATTGAAAGATTTCTCATAGAATGACCAAAATAATTTACAATGGATAAACTTAAGAACCACTTCTCTCGATTTTCAATGTCAGAAATCAAATAGAAGTTATGTCAATCTCAGAAACCATTTTGACTAAAAAAACCATTGCGTTTATGAGTAAACTGATCAACAAAAACTAATGAATCTGAGCATGCAGTTGCTTTCTTGTAAGATATTTTCTGGGAAATAGTATCTAATTCTTTCATAATTATTGTGGTAGTTCAACAATTTTATATATATATATATATATATATATATATATATGTATATATGTAGGTTTTGTATGAGATTTTTCAATATGACCGATACACGGGGTGATATACCACGTATCACTATACAAATGATGAGATATGTGTATTAAAAGGTTAATAATTTAAAAAGTAAAATTTTCCACTGCTTATATAAAAACACGTGATGTACCTCTCGTGTTTCGATCATAATAAAAAATTTCTCGTTTTGTAGAACAGTCCAAGGGAAGTTGAAGCAAACCTTTTAATGCGCCTCTTTCTTGCAAATCGACGCCGTTGGCCCATTTGTTATGTATGTAACAGATAAGACAACTAGGAAGACGTATTTTGGTGAGACAATGTTGACCTGAATTATCCTTATGAATTAACAGCTAATAAAGCCAAAAGTTGGGTTATCAGTGGGTTGAAATCCAACCCGGCCACACATAATTGACACGTACCAATGGACCACAAAGGTTCTCATATAATCCAACACAATCTAACTAAATTGATTGATCGCAGAACACTAATAGCTAGCATGCTTTCTTAATTGATTCTCATATCATATGCACCCTTGTAATGAGCTTTAATAAAGCCATTACTATAAGGCATGTTAGGCATATAAAGTTAGGTAGTTTATATAAATAAACGATATTCTAAACTAATTTATTTAAATTATACATAACCAAATTCAAATTTAAGTATAAATACGGACACACGCTTTTTTAGTCATATTAAACTCATGTATACATTGCTAGGCAGTTACTAGGATCACTCAAACTCACAAAATTATATTATTGGTTTTTAAAAATGTGTCCGTGTTTTATTTATTCACATATCTTATGTTACATGACATTATTCCTTGACATGTTTGCGAAATACCAATGTATATTTATGTGATATGTTGTGTGGTGCACAAATTTGATAACCCTAACATACATTATTGGATCCCGTTGTATTATGGTGCGGGTTTAATCCCACGGATCCTCCACTTCACTAACTTTTAACAATTTAACCTATTAAAGCAATAGTTTGTTAAAAAAAAAAAAAAACACACATTATTGGAGGATAAAATTTGGTTGATGGCCTTCGACCAACAAGTAGCTAGCTAAACCCTGGCATGCAACATGTCAGTGGCATGCATCCTGGTAAAAGATCGAGATGAGCTCCTCACCCGTTTTGGTTGCTACCGAAAGTGGGAAAGGATAAAATGAATAAAACTTTAACGAAAAGTTCCTTGTACTTTTTATTTTTAACGAAAAATCATATTTTTATACTAAAAAGTCAATCTTGATACAATTCACTTTACCTTTTATTTTGTCATTTTCGTTAAAACTTAAAGTATTCAAGTTATTTTCATTAGTTTTCCTTAAAATGAAAGCATGCGGCTGGTCCAAAGGCTCCAAGGGTCTCTCGCCTGCCATTAGGCTTACCACTTACCACAATAAAGTGTTCCATAGAGCATGGACCAAGAACTGTAGTATCTATTCTATGAAGAGAAGGGCCCTTGTCAATTTCTTTTCCCACTTTTTTCAATTTTACCCTCACTTTTGAATACTAAGATAAAATATTACATAAGGATGACCAAAAACAGTAATTATGTAATATTAAGATAAAATATGCACTTATTAAGAGAAATTGTCTCACCATCATTTTTTCATTCTCTTTTATAAAATATGCACTTATTAAGAGAAATTGTCCCACCATCATTTTTTTATAAAGGTAAGTGAAATCATGATGTTTTTTGGATAGTTTGAATGAACTGAAGTGTTTGCGCTTGAGGAGAACGTGAGTGAAGGTGGGTAGTTGTTCACACACACACAGAGTGTGCGCTCTCTGCTATTTTCTTTATATGAATTGCATTTTTTTAGTACATTTGTAATGATAAATTAGAGATTTTTAAGGAAAAGATTATCTTCCCAAGTTCCCTGATTAATTAGAACTCTAAAGGCTGGCTGCGCCGGGATCCCTTTTGTAGATCATGAGGCCATCTCCAACCGAAGGGTCCAGAGGGCCAGAGGGCCGAAAATAGCCCTAAAACCGTCTCCAACCGAGGGCTAGGCCAGAGGGCTCTGGAATCTGGGAGGGCCCCACGGGATCGGAGAGGGCTGGAGGGCTGGAGGTGGCTGGCTATTTTTTTTTTAATGTTTCCTATTGCTGTCGGTTAAAACCGACAGCATTGAAGAGCTTTTTTTTTAATAGTTCTACTATTAGTGTCGGTTATAACCGACACTAATAGTTTGAAATATTTTTGAATGTAACGGCTAGCTGAGTCAGCTAGCCGTTGGTTTTTTTTTTTTTTTTTTTTTAGTTTATTTTAAACATTTTTTTTTTCTATAAATATGGTGAAGTTCTTTCAATTCTTCACTTCATTTGCAATATTTCCTTCTTCAATATTTTTCAATATTTCCTTCAATATATTTCTCAATATTTCATTCAATATATTTTCCAATATTTCCTTCATCTATAATATTTGTTTCAATTTTTCAATATTTCCTTCATCTATAATATTTCTTCATTTCATTTGCAATATTTCCTTCATTTTTTTTCAAAAAAAAAATGGCCTCATCTGCAATGAAAGGTAGGGCTTGGACCCGAAAAGAAGATGAAGCTCTTTGCAAGGCTTATAGATGGATCTCAGAAGATAGTGTGAGGGGGATTTCTCAAACAAGTGAAGGTGTTTGGACTCGTGTGTCCAAAAAATACTTAGAGTTCTACGAAGGCACCATTCCACCGAATACCCGAAACCATGAAAGTTGTTCTTCAAGATGGAAGAAACATCTTCATCCAAGTTTGAATAAATGGCATCAAGCACTATTAGCAGCAGCAAGTAGACATGAAAGCGGCGCCAATTACTATGACGAAGTTAGTGTTTTTACAGTTTATTTTAAATGTTTAATTATATTACATTAATTTCGTGAATTAATTTCCTAAAATTTTTTTAATTATATTTTCTAGGTACGTCAAGCGGAGGAATTGTATATGGAGGGCAGCTCAAAACCCTTTCAATTTCACGGTTGTTGGGAAATTTGTAAAGGGTGGGTGTTATTTGAAGATCCACCTCAACATAGAGTGGATCCTTTGGAAGCTGCATCCCCATCTGTAGATATGAATGAAGATGGATCTCCTACCATTCAACAAACAAGGGTAGAAAATCCGACTCCGTCCGAAATTTCTTTACCTAGGCCTATGGGACGAAACAAGGCTCGAAGGTTGAGGGAAAAGGGCAAGGCAAATGCTGATTACGCCGCTCAACATGAAGTGGCGGCCTCATTTCGATTACTGGCGGAGCAAAATGCCCGTGAGGCCGAAGAAAGGAAGTGTAGACATGAAGAGCGAGCCAAACAAATACAAGAAGAGATGGATGATAAGAATATGGAAATGAACACTTCGAATTACACTCCAATGAGTAAGGCCTATTTTGATAGGAAAAAAAAAAATTATGGCTCAGCGGCAATTGTTTATCTCTGACTATACTCCTACAATGGCGGATGATGAAGATAATATTGATTATGGATATTAAATTTAAGTCGTTGTAATTTTTAAATTTAAGTTAATGTTGTTTTTAAATTTAATTTGTAGTGTTTAAATATAAGTTGTTGTTTTTAAATTTAAGTTGTTGTAGTTTTTAAATTTAAATAATAAATTATGTTTGGCCCTATGGCCCTTTGGCCCTCGGTTGGAGACGGTTTTTTGTGACAGGGCTAAAATGAGCCCTTTGGCCATCTGGCCCTCGGTTGGAGACGGAGGCAAATATGGCCCTGTACTGTTCATTAAAATATTAATATCTTAGGGAATCTTGGAGGGCTAGAGGGCTCAAACGAGCCCTCTGGCCAGCCTTCGGTTGGAGATGGCCTGAGTAGGATGGATCTGGACCGTCTGATTATTGAGATTCGTTTGTTCCATTAACAACGCATTATGAGTTTTCCAAAAGAGTAATGCAATTCATACCACATTTTTATACCACTTTAGATGGCATCTGATGTGGACAGCCACATCATTTGAAAAATTTGCAAAACCTAATGAAAGGAAAGAGAAAGACTCCTCGTATACCACAATCATCATTTAATTAACTAGTTTTTCTTAATTATTAATTTATTAAATAATGAACTAAATTAAAAAATCTAATTAATTCAAATGATGTGTCTATCTACATCAAATGACACTTAAGGTGATATGAAAATATGGTATAAAAATATTACATGAATATCATTACTTTTCCCAAAAACAAAAAACACCGCCTTATGAGTGCCCTTTGATTAGGACCTAGTATATGTAATATAAACCACGATGCAATGCAAGTGGTGACTTTTGGAATAATATTATATTTCAGCTAGGGTTGTTGAAACATGTATGCAATGTATGTTCAAAAGGGTATATTTTCTTCTTACCCTACCACTTATCATCCCCTGGTACTTGGTAAGTTACATAGCCAGCAATGCATCATCGCTTCACATGTAATAACGATTAAGATAAGACTTGTAAAATAGTCGAATTTGGATTGTGTTAGCCTTAATTCATATGCGCATTCATTTATAATAGGATTATCAAATTTGACTTGTCAATCTATATTTGATCCAAATTAAATCAGATCATTATCGAATTTAATTTAAGAATTAATTTTTTTTAAGTAACATTATTGTATTTGTATATTATTCATTAGATAATCCGATAGTTCTAATAAGGTTACTTACAAAGTATAATACCTAACAAATAATATATAGAGTTCAACAAAATATATATATATATATAGAAAATAGATAATATGTTATACTGACTTGAATCATATTATTATTGAATCATATCAATCTTGATACATATCTAGACCCATTTATAATAGGATTACTGAACAAATTCAATTGTAAGTCTCAGTCTATATCCTTTTTTTTTTTTGAATAATTGATAGTATCTACAAAGAGAGGGGGTGGGCTTAGCCTCATAATGGGTTAACAATACTGTGGTTCAAATTCGTCTTTTGCAAGAATCGAACCTAAGTGATATTATATTCTGTTAATTATAATAAATTTGGGTCATTCCGAATCAAAATTGAGTGTATTGACAAGTTCAAACTTAACACGCCAAAGAAATCACTACACACTCCTTTCTTATAAGAGCATAAGAGAAAGATGACATTTACAATCCCTACACACTCCTGTCTTGCAGTGATGCTGATAGCAGTACACGTAGACAAAGCAAATGGGTGTTAAATGTTGAGCCATTTCTTTGTCGCAGAAAGCACAAATCGATCAAGGAGTAAAAGTGAAAGCATAGCTTTACTTTTTTTGGTAAAAAAAAAAACCAAAATTTATAACAAGAAGATTCCCCAATGAAATCATAGCTTTACTTTTTTTTAGTTGAGCATGACTGCATTTCAAGCACCACCAAAATCTCTTGAATCTAGTTTTACTCTGCTAGATTATCAGGATTTAATCTAAATGGGCTGCATAGACTTTCAGTTACGTATACAAATTTTACTTTATGCAATTATCAAATATAATCACATACTATATATTTCATTAGGGAATGTAACTGATAGTATAATCACATACTTTAGGCATTTTTGCACTGATACGTCGCTTAGAGAGACTTGTGACATTGCCCTTGTCCTTGATATATTCCTTCTTTTGCATTTTCTTAGTTAATTATTATTCCAACAATAAAAATTAATTAATTATTATAAAGGAAAACTAACTAAAAGTCTAAAAAAAATTTCCATTTTAATGAAAAATCATTTTTAAAGGTATAGTGAATAGTACCAGAAAAATGTATAAACATGATTTTTCGTTAAAAATGAATAGTACATAAGTGTTTTGTTAAACCTGTCTTATTATAAAGCATATATACTTTAAACTACTTTAGTGCCCATTTTTTATCCTTTTTTTTTGCGCCGGCTTGTGATTAGTATGATAACAATGGATCTGTTGAACTGTCATTGTCCAATTTGTGCGAAAGCAATTGTTCTTGTTCTTTTTCATTTTTTCAAAGGACTGGCATGCATGGACTATTATCTTTGACTCTCATCTTTTAAATTTATAGACGGTTAAAATTATCATCAAATGAAATGTCAAATTTTAAACTTAAAATTTAAATTTGAAAGTTTACGTGGTATTTTGACATTTTTTAAAGTTTTGTTCTCCAACCGATATGTCAAATGTTAAACATAAAATAAAAATTCATATATTTTTTTTTTTTGCATTGGGAATGAAAAGAAACAAAAGGATAATGCTTTAAACCAATAATAAACTAATAAAAAGCATTTAATAATTAATTAAAAAAATTGAAAGTGCTGTCAAATTTGGCATCAAGGGGGAGATATGTCATTCCTTATCATGCCACATCAGATTTGGTTTCTCGGTTGGAAAACATTAATACTGTCATTTGTTACCGTTATTGTTGATTTGGATATTTTGACATCTTCTTTGGAGATGCTTTAAAAAATACTCACTCACATGAACCGCTAAGACTAAAATTCACTCACTCACATGGATAGCTAATCACTCACACTATATTATTGGTGCAAATCTATATCTATATCTATCTATTCTATTAAGAGAAGAGGGCTTGTCAACTTTTTGCCCCCTTTTTGCTCTCACTTTTGATACACAATGTTAACAAAAAAGAGGGCAAAATAGTAATTTTGTATCTTTTGACAAAATGACAATCATATCCCTATTTTACCCTCTTCTTTTTTTTTTGAGAAAATAACAATCGTATACTTATTTTTCCAATTTTACCCTCACTTTTGATACATAATATTTACACAAGGAGGACAAAATAGGAAAAAATGGGGAAAAATTTGACAATGAGGCTTCTCTTAATATAATAGTATAGAAAAAAAAAACACTTATTAAGAAAAATTGTTCACA
Organism: Malus sylvestris; assembly: GCF_916048215.2. Lineage (NCBI taxonomy): Eukaryota > Viridiplantae > Streptophyta > Magnoliopsida > Rosales > Rosaceae > Malus > Malus sylvestris. Next base: position 928,759 of record NC_062267.1, on the reverse strand, counting down.
CATACAAAGTATGTGCTCTCTGCTAGTGATTATGAATAATAGTTTGTGGGAACAATTATAAAACATAGCTGGAGGGTTTTCAGAATATGGATATTTAGGACATGGAGGATGAGTTTGCTGAAGGCCTACCCCAGCTGGAGCCGAAGGGACGACCCCAATTCAAACAAACACTATTTTTTTCAGTGCCATGCATCGATTAATTTTTAAATGATATATATGTCTGTATTTTTATATGTATACATTCATACCATTGGTACATTTTTCAGATCGAATCTGGTTTGTTCCAGTTTCAATTAAATTAATATGTAGTGACGTCAACCGAAGACTTCTTGATAACCAACTCCCATTTCTTCAAAAAGAAATGACTAGGAAATTTTTGTACAAACATAGTAAAGATAGGACCATGAGAAATTAGATATTTGGGAGCTTCCGGACGATTCAAAGCAGCTTTATTCTTTTTCTCAAAACAGTAATTATGTAATACTAAGATAAAATATGTATTTATTAAGAGAAATTGTTTTACCATCATTTTTTTATACGGGTAAGTGAAATCATGATGTTTTTTGGATAGTTTGAGAAGATGAGCGGTTGTTCACACACTCTGTGTGTGTGCTCTCTGCTAGTTTCTTTATAAGAATTGCATTTTTTTTACTACATTTGTTATGATAAATTAGAGATTTTTAAGGAAAAGATTATCTTCCCAAGTTCCCTGATTAATTAGAACTCTTAAGGGCTGGCTGTTAGCTATTGACTATTGTGTACATAGGTCGCATTAAAGCTGCTGTATGGCTCGAACATGATGGCCGCGAGCCGGGATCCCTTTTGTAGATGATATTATGTTGTCGTTATTTGGGATGGAGAATCTAGAAGGTGGGTATGTACTGTTAGTCAGACAGAAGTGTTTTGATGAGACAATGTTGACCTTAGATGTCTTAAAGTGCGTTAATTAAAGAAAAGCTAGCCGGCAACGACTGTTTGCACTGGTTCTTCGAATGACCTAGGTTTTATATATTTGAAAGCAAAGTGGATGGAAAATCAAGATCTTTAGTTCTAAAAGGATCTATCAATATATATGCTCATCTCGAATATTTGAAGGATAACACTTAATTGGAATTCTTTGTCCGGGGTGTTGCAAACCAAAATACAAAGGAACGAAGTTACTTGGAAAATGTAGAAGTCTTGAGTAATGAATAATTATTGGGATGAGTCGCGGACTAAGTCGCTCTCTTTAAGACATTTCATGGCTCTGCTCAAAGTGTGCAAACAGTTCACAAACACCATGTCGTCTCCATGATAAAACAGCTCATAACTTTCTTCTGATAAGATTCTTCCTTGCACAATGGAAGAACCTTCGAACTTGCACCATTTCGATATGTTGCTATAAAAACTTAATTTCAAAAATTACATATAAACTTGTAGTATTCTCTATATCTATTGAACATTGATACTCGGGACTTATATTTATATACAAAGTAAAGAAATAGATGTTGAAGGATTAAGAATTAGATGCTAGAAATCCTGAATAAACCAGAACGTAAAAATCAAAACGGATAGATTATATATGTAGGTGGACGTGATCTTCTTCTCTATATGGCATCTCAAATTTGTAAGTAAGAAACTTCCTCACGTCTGTCTCCAATATATTTACGAATGGAAATTACTCCTAATGATAGTTATATATATATATATATATATATATATATATATATATTTATTTATTTATTTAATTCTAATAAAACAAATCATATATATATACGCACACATATTAATTAATGAAACCCTCATTGTCAATAAAAAAATAATGAAACCCTCATTGTCAAATTTGTAAGTAAGAAACTTCCTCACGTCTGTCTCCAATATATTTACGAATGGAAATTACTCCTAATGATAGTTATATATATATATATATATATATATATATATATTTAATTCTAATAAAACAAATCATATATATATACGCACACATATTAATTAATGAAACCCTCATTGTCAATAAAAAAATAGTGAAAAGATAACTTAGTCTTCTATCACACACAAAATGATGGGTAATTATGTAATTTCACAAGTCCAAATTTTACTGTTTTTATTGAAACCTCACCTACAGTGATGTTATCTCTAATATTTAAAATATAAAAAATAAAAAATAAAAAAACCAAAAACAAAAACCTCTCACTCTCCCATGTTCTCTTTCTGTCTTTCTTATTTTCTAAAAAAATGTGTTCATACACACAAAGTATGTAGTCAAATGCTAGTATTATTTAAATAAAAACATAACTTCTCCAACACGGGATCTCTCTCAAAATTATCCAAATCAACTTTTAACTCATTTTGTTGTAGAGTAGAATTACCCCTAATTGGATAAAAACTATTTGGAATTTGAGGAGAACTGTTCGGCCCCTTTTCAACGTTATCCCTACTTAAAATTGATTTTCCAACTGATTCTTGGAAACAAAAACAAAAAACACTGGCAGAAAGTAAAAAGTGAAAAACTTTCCTTAACATGGAATGCGAGACGCAAAGTTAAAAGCTTTCACCTCTTCTTCTGCCCTTTTCTTCTATAAATACTCTTCCCTCCTACCTTTTCAGAAAATCGCACACACCCTCTCCTCTGTTCTCTCTCTCTGTCTCTCTCTCTCCAAATCCCAGCTTTGAATCCATGGCTCGATTACCATCATTGTTAATTTCTCTGTTAACCATCCTCGGCCTACAAACATCAGGTAATAATCTCTAATCCCTATTAAATTTCCAGCTTTATTATAATTCTGGGTTCAATTTTGTTAATTTGTGTACGAATTTTGCTCTGTTTTATTAACATGCAGGTGTTGTTTCAAGGACATTCACAATGGAGAACAAGTGCGACTACACAGTGTGGCCGGGCATTCTCACCAACGCCGGCGTCTCACCTCTTCCGACCACCGGCTTCGCCCTCGAAAAGGGCGAAACGAAAACTATCTCCGCACCAGCCTCGTGGGGCGGCCGCTTCTGGGGCCGAACTCTCTGCTCCCACGACTCCGCCGGTAAATTCTCCTGCCTCACCGCCGACTGCGGCTCAGGAAAATTAGAATGCTCCGGCAACGGAGCCGCCCCTCCCGCCACTGTCGCTGAATTCACACTCGACGGCGCCGGCGGGCTTGATTTCTTCGACGTCAGCCTCGTAGACGGGTACAACCTCCCTATACTGGTGGTCCCCAATGGCGGAACCGGGACCAAGTGTACGAACACCGGCTGTGTTACCGACCTCAACGCCAGCTGCCCTTCCGAGCTCAAGGTCACCGGTGCCGACGGAGCTGAAGCAGTCGCGTGCAAGAGCGCGTGCGAGGCGTTCGGCAAGCCGCAGTACTGTTGTAGCGGCGCCTACGGTTCACCCGACACTTGCAAGCCCTCTCAATACTCTCAGATTTTCAAGAGCGCATGCCCGCGCGCATACAGTTACGCTTACGACGACAAGACCAGCACCTTCACATGCGCCGGTGGCGACTACACCATCATCTTCTGCCCATCGCGTAGCACCAGGTAAATCTGCGGAATTATCCCTTACATTCTGCTTCCCTCCTTTTTCGACCGTCATAAGGTAGTTTCGTCCTCCGATTAGCTTCGTATAAAGCCTGTCAATAGAAACGTTACGTAACTCAACGGAATATCCCAAGGGTCACTAGTCATTATCAGTGATGGGCACTAAAAAGGGGACGGCGGTAAAAAAGGACGCCTTTCCCGCCGACCCTATCATTTTAACTGATTAACTAAATATATTGTCACCTCCGCACGCATATTTCATAGAAATATTAAAATTAGTTCATCGAGAAATGCTACGGGCATTCTTTTGGACGTAGATTGTCTACTCTTCCATTTCGATGCCTTTCTCGTGCTTTTTTGTTTGTGTGATCACCGTTAAGCCACGTCAATATTTTATATTACTATTTTTTTTTGTTTTATTATTTTTATAAAAAATAATATAAAATATTAACGTGACTTAACCGTGACCACACAAAACAGAAGGATACGAAAAGAGCATCGAAATGGGAGGGCAGACAATCCAAGTCCCGTTCTTTTAAGATGATATATGAACTATGCCACCTCTCAAATTTAATATTAATATTATAAAGGTCGCAGAGAATTTTGTGTCAGCCACCAAATAGATTAAACAAATGGAGGTAAAAACGGTCTTTTCAAATAAAGTGGTAAAGTGGTGCACTTATAGAAGAATAAGGATAGTCCAAGATCCTCAAATCGTTTTCATTAAATACTATTTATATTTAATTTTAAATAAAAATATTAAAATAATTTATAATCGCACGATATACGATAAACGGATACAAATTAAAAATCTCCAGAATCCTCCCGAAGAGTGTCCTCATTCCTCATAGAATTCTACATGCTGTCTCTGATGCCGGAGCAAAACGCATATCCCGATGCTCTTTCGAAATCTAGAGATTCGATTCCCTTTCTTAATTAATTAAAGCTCAACACACACTCCAAAACTCGTCACATTATTTTTGCATCGTATTTATTTTTGTAACGGTAATTGTACTGACTGTGAATATTGTGCAATTTTACAGCCAGAAAGCATCACAGGACAACTCCCAGCCGCAGCAGACAACTACACCGCCGTCGACAACCACCTCAACCTCGCTGCTGGAGATAAACAACACAATGGAGTACAAATGCGGCTCAAACGATTCATTTTCGGCCGTGTCCATTCACACGTGGACCCATGTGTGTCCATAACCCAAATTAGGTCGTCGACCCTTCAACTTTCCTTTTTTGACCATGAGATGTCCTTAATTATTCACTTTCTCTGTGTTTACTATTAACATTTGAGAAGTGATTTTCTCAGTCTCTCTCTATCAATCACCGTATTTTATATTTTCATGAAAAATTATGTTAATTATCGCAGTTTCTTTCGACCAGATTTTATGCATCAACAACGTTTCTATATTTTCACAGGGATGTATTCATAATTATAGTTTGCAGACTGTGAGTATACATGATGGCTAAACTAATTATGTTAGAGTTTGCAATGACCCTATCATCAGTAATAAACCCTAACTAACTTATGTTGACATTATGACACATTTGCGTCATCCATGGCATTCCATGGTTATTCTTTCTTTTAATTATTTGATGTTACCATGATCCTTAGAAACAAATATCCCTATGGACTTACTTTCTCATCATAATCAAAATATACCACAAAACTAATTAAGAAGAACTTGTTTCAATTGGTGAATTGAGATTGTCAAATGTAAATTTAGCTATCTAACTAATGCATTGGTGCATCCCACATACAAGTAAATTATAGAATTTTCGACGATATCGTATAACCATCTTACATTAACCTCGTACAATAGGTATCGTATGTGTTAAAGACTTTTTGGAATAAAATTTGTAAATTGAGTTGTAACAAGTGTCTGTTTATACAAATTCACTTTTTTTGTAAAGTGTGGCTTATTTGATCGCTGTAAGTATCAAGTGGGTAAGCAAATAATAATAAAGTTAAGATTATATGTGCGGTGGGTGGTGACTGTTGGAGGTTTCGAATTCGAAGTGGCCAAGGGAGGTCGCTGTCAAGAGTCAAGTAGCACACGTCCTTCATTTGGCGGTGCTGCTGCGGCTGCTGCATGCTCATGTCAACTTTCGTCATATGCACGACGGCTCATTGGCTGGCTTGGCCTGCCTAATCCACGTTACCACCACACCACACAATAATATTTCTAACCCTTAATTTTATTGATCTTATTTTATTAAATTTTTAATCATATGAATTATGTATATATAACTCACTGTGGACTGTGGAGCGCCGTATATTCCATTCCACTCTGGTGTGCGTGTCTGTGTGTGTGCCCACTCAACTTCACGTACCCCTCTTTTTTTGTATGTGCTTCTTCGTCCACCTTGCAATTTGGTGTTTCTTCATCTATGCTTCTTTTTTAATGTAATTTATAGGTGCCGGTCCACCTTATCTCATTTGATGCTTCTTCAACATCGAATTGTTTAATCCTAATTCACTTTGTTCAGGATTTATTGAATAACAATATGCATATTATATGGGGTTTTATGCGGTTGATATGAAGTTTGATTGGTTTCTTTGTAACCAAAAATTGTTTTCCCCTGGCCCTTAACGATGGAACGCGGCCCCTTCTTTTTTGACGCGGTCTTCGATTAAGGTCTGAGGTGACGGTGGTGTGCAAATTACTAAGACTTCGAAACAAAGACGATTGGTATGAAGATCAGAGATGCTCAAGTATATATGTCGACAACTTGGCATTGTAATTTGTAAGTCTTTATAAATTCCAATTTGTATAAACTATATATAACAAATGTGATTAGGAATTAATTAAATATAAACTACATGGGGATAGAGAAAGCGATTTAGAGGGAGAGCCAAAATATACTTGGAGACAATAAAAAAGTGCACAAATTTGTGACAGGTTGACGAGTAAATGACTCTTTGTTTTGCATTTTTTCCTTTGGTAAGCTATGTCTAAAACTTTATTCATTTTCTTGTTGGATTGAAGAACAAAGATCATTGTCTTCCGTCAAGCAGCTTTTTCTTAATACTGATTGCCAACCTGTTTGCAATAATAATTGGATAGTTTAATTTCTCTTAGTTCAATTTTAGACGTTCTCCATTGTAAGTGTGCACACTATTTTTCTAGCTATAAATTTGTATATTATTTGCTATGTACTTTTTTTTATATGAAAAAGCCTTTTTTGAATGCAATATGAATTACATGGTTTGTGGACAAAATTCTATGTAGGCGTAAAAAACTTTTGACTTGCGATACTGCATAAGGATTGCTTGGCTGAGGAACTTGAAGATTTAGGACATTTTTTCGGTTCTCTTTTCCGTTTTGTTGGTGTTTGGAATGATTCATTTTTATTATTTTTCTTCTAAATGCCTAACAATCGGTACTCTAATTGTATCATTGCTTTATGTTAATTCAAGATTTTAGAATAATTGAGGTGGTCATCTCTAATGTTTTTATTTCATTGTCAATACCAATTAAAATATTATGTACAAATGTTTAAAATGCAATGCAATATCTATGACAAGTGATTTGGTCATACATAAATGAGTGTAGTGGAGCAGGATTTAAGGTTGGCTGCTCAAATAGTATTTCTCCAAGTTGAATGAAATTTGCATTCTATTGAGAATAATAACACGTATACAATGTTGTCAGTTCCATGCTTGCAAAGACAATACAAGAAAAATCCCATAAGAAAAAAAACTGTGAAGAAAGCTACAAATGATCCATTTTCCTTTGGATATGACTATTTTTTTTTTCTTATTTTTTGTCAATGTATGTACATTTTAATTACTACATACTATAATGCAATTTACACCTCAACTCATATTCTCATTCAAAAACTCCGTTTGCAGTTATGGAAACAAGCATTAGTGTTGTGGCGCTATTGAATTGACAAAGCAATTTGCAGGTGGAATGGGAAAGTGTAACATATATGTCAGGAAAAAATAGTATATATTATACTATGAAGCCACAAACGTATCAACTCATTTTTAGCAAATTTTAATAAGATAAATGGCAAGGAAAAGATGATACATATGAAGTATCTTGGTTCCTTGCTGTATTTCTTTCTTTATTCATTACTAGCCTTTTCTAACGTGCTTTCGTACGTGCAAAGTCCTTTTTTTTTCTCATGCATTTTACATTCGTGTTAATTATGTTTTATTTCCTTTTATTTTCAATGTATGATATATTTTATTTTAAGACACAACGCGTAGCACCCGTGATAAAAAAATACCTCTCGCATAAAAAGGTAGGAACATACAAAATACTACCTTTTTATAGTACGAACACCTTTGTATAGGTGTCAGCTCTTCCGTTGGCATGTCTACTTACTGTTTTTTTATAGTAGTTTGGGCGAGTACTTAATGTTTTCATCTACTCTTTTTTTATTTACATCTACTTAATATTGTTCATGGACTTTAGGTAGGAACTTGCATCCAAAATCCCATGTTGTTTGACAATTGCATAAATAACATTTAAATCATTACTTTATGCAAAAATGCCTCTCGCACGCACATTAGTGCACGCGGAGAGGCTAGTGTGTATGTATATATATATATATACACACACACACATCACTTCATGAACACTGAAGCTGAATCCCCTTTATGTTTGTTGAACCATATATTTTCACAAAGTAAAAATAAATAAATAAATAAAAATATAAAAGAAGTGGAGTAGACGTGGAGATATGTGGGGATTGCAAGTGCCTATTTTTAAGGAGTGAAAATAATATGGAGGCTGTTGATTTTAAATCCCTAAATACATGGTACCTTCATGTCTGTTGAACCATATATTTTCACAAAGTAAAAATAAATAAATAAAAATATAAAAGAAGTGAAGTAGATGTGGAGATATGTGGGGATTGCAAGTGCCTATTTTTAAGGAGTGAAAACAATATGAAGGTTGTTGATTTTTCTCCCTAAATACATTATACGAAACAATCAATATAAAGACGCAAGTCACTATATATATATATCTCGCTTCATGAACAGTGAAGCTGAATCCCCTTTATATGACCTGTTGAACCATATATTTTCACAAAGTAAAAATATAAAAGAAGTGGAGTAGAATAATAGTGACCCTAAATATCCAAACAGCTAAAGGATAACGACTTCTAATTTTTTTTTTGGCATGTTTAGAGGGGTTTTTTTTTTTGAAAAAAGTTTTTGAGTTTCGCTTTTTAGAATGCACTTGCATGTTTACTAGATGAGCTACAAAAACATTTTAACAAAATGCGTTTTCAGTTATTTTAAAAACAATTTTAAATGAGCTTAAAAAGAGTTCTGAATTTTTTATATTTTGGTAATACAACAGTGGCAAAAGAAAATATGTCTTTCGCGCTTGAAACTTATTTCCATTTTTTGAAGATATTCTTGTTTGTTTATACTATTTATTCTTGGCCTTTGAAAGCGATAGATAATCATGGATTGCCATTAGTTATCCCTTTTATATAAAAAAAAAATTATTACACTCATTCATTGCAATTATTATAAAATAAATCATTGGTATTAAAGTAATTTACACAGAAAAAATTGGATGTTTCGTTTCTTCCTTCATTCACATATCATCACAGCATATAGAGTTCCTAATTTATAAAAAAAATTCCACATTTCTGCTTCTCTCTTTCATATTTTTTTTAAAATCTTTTATATTTACACACAGTGTGGAGGGTGGTGTCGTCGACCGTCGTTGTCTCGGGTGTGTGGGTGTGTGTAGGTTCGGGGAGAGGGAGAGAGAGTGTGCGCGAGAGAGAGTGACTCAGGGAAGAGGAGATAAGAAGAGAGAGGGAGATAGGAGGTGGAGGTGGTGCCACGTGGTAAGGAGGGAAGGAGAGAGAGAGAGAGAGAGAGAGAGAGAGAGAGAGAGAGAGAGAGAGAGAGAGTGTTATAAAATAATAACATAAAATCTAAAAAGGAAAGTGGGATCCGGATAGGGTGATGGATAGGGAGGTAAAATGGTAATCTCATAATTCCTGTTAATATGAAATTACAATTAATTTAGGGCGGGGTTTCACATATGTTCACTATGTTCTACAATAGGTTCATAAATTCTGGAATAATTAGAACCCTCACTTTTTCAAAGATTAAAAGGAAACTTATTCTTATAAAAAGCAACATCAAGTGACTCAATTATGACACGATTTTTCAAATCATAAAATCTATATACTTTGCTATTACATGCATAACCAATAATGAGATTCTAGAAGGTCAAATGGGGATCTAATATTCTAATATTCCAATATTCCGTTTTGTTGCCATCTTATGTTGCTAATGATGAGATTCTAGAAGGTCAAATGGGGATCTGATGTTGCTAATCGAATTATTGACCAACGCAGCATGGAGTAAAAAGCTTTCACGTATTCCTCTTCCATTTTCCTCTACTCCTCTTCCGCCTTCGGAAAAAAAAAAATTTGATTGTGTGAAATTACATTTCTACTCTATATTTCTTATTCATGTTTTATTTTAATTAGAATGTTAAACTGGTAATTTCAAAGAATTTTGGTTGACAATGAGTGTTTTATTAATTAGTGGAGATTTTTTTTAAATCTTTTATATTTACACACATTGTGTTGGTCATCTCGGTCCATCTCATTTTTTATGAAAATTTTTAGTTGAATTGAAAGAGAAATTAATTGACCTTTTAATGTTTTGTTTTAATTAGAATGTTAAACTGGTAGTTTCATAAAATTTTGGTTGACAATGAGTGTTTTATTAATTAGTAGAGATTTTTTTTTAAATCTTTTATATTTACACACAGTGTGTTGGTCATCTCGGTCGATCTCATTTTTTATGAAAATTTTTAGTTGAATTGAAAGAGAAATTAATTGACCTTTTAATGTTTATTATTAATTAAATTGACTAATACTACTATAAAACGATTGTAGTCGGCAAAAATGTCGTTTCCCATGGGCTTTTGACACCACAAAAAAATTAAAATAATATTTCTAACCCTTAATTTTATTGATCTTATTTTATTAAATTTTTAATCATATAAATTATGTATATATAACTCACTGTGGAGCGCCGTATATTCCATTCCATTCTGGTGTGCGTGTGTCGATGTGTGTGCCTTTTTAGTTATTTTCTGGTTCGGATCAAGAATTTTCGGCATGTGTCCAAATTAGCTTATGTATATAACATATATGTTCATGCGTGACGAGTTTCAGAACAATTATATTTGGGGTGGGATATGATAGTGATCTCGTATTTACCATTTTATGACCACATAATAATCGTGTAAAATTTAGTACTTTTGCATTTTTTGGCTCAAAAATAGAATTAAGAGCATCATCTGATTAATACTTGATAAGAAACAATCAATACAAAGATGCAAGTATATATATATATATATATATATATATATATATATATATTGCTTCATGAACAGTGAAGCGGAATCCCCTTTATGTCTGTTGAACCATATATTTTCACAAAGTAAAAATATAAAAGAAGTGGAGTGGATGTGGAGATATGTGGGGATTGCAAGTGCCTATTTTTAAGGAGTGAAAACAATATGGAGGTTGTTTATTTCCTATATATATAAGGGATAATAGCATCACTTCACAATTGGAGACGTGGGTGGTTTTCTACGGGTATCCCAATATGCAGAGTACGTGGTAGCACTCACCCACTAACCACAACTTCCGTTTCCACAGTTTGCCTATAAAAGGCATTAAGCCGAAGCAAAGGGAGAGAGGGCAAACGGCTGAGAGATAGTAGAGAGAAGCAGCGAAAGGAGAACCAAAACTCTGCTGAAACTCAAGAAGGTTTGCAGAAGACAAAGTGCGGAGGAAGTGAGAAGCGAGCAAGAATCTCTTGTTGGATTTATTCTGATGTAAATCAACTTTAAATGGTCTACAACATATAATAGGAATGTAATATTGGAGACTAATGTAGATATTGTAATTTGATTTCCTAAAGATATCAATCTTATATTAGGTGTCTTGTAATACAAGTAAGATTGATGAAATCCTTGATTTTATGTGATTATGATACCTAACCGATAGGCTAAAAAAGTAGGATTTGGGATTCCTTTATGGACGGAACCTTAATACCTTAGCCAATATAAATACTAAGGTCCCTGCAAACCCTAAATACACAACAAACGCTTCCCATAAAGTAGTTGTATCCGCCTAGGTGCTTTGTAAAAGACTTTGGTGTTACCGCATCCTACATCATTCCGCTTGGTATCCAATGGCTATTGCTTCACGATTAGGTCAGCCAACTCCTTGTTTGTGTTTTAATTATATAACCACATAAAGTTTACATCTCTCTCAGTCATAAATGAAGACGAAGAACTCTAAGTGAGGGAACAAAAAAGTACAGAGGAGAGGTGGATGACAAAAAGGAAAAGCAAGGACTCAAAATGTATAAATCCATTTTTTAGGTCAATCTTTCCTTTGTGTTTTGTTTTGTTTCTCTCTACTTTGCAGAAAGAAAGAAAAAGAAGCAATTTGCTTTTTTAACCTCTCTCATTCCCCCGAGCAAAAACGGAGGCGGTTGCCGTAAATTTTTAAGTGGTCCAGACCACCCGACGGAGCTTGAGACGAAGCTCTATGGCCATAAGCTCTCCACTCCTTGTCGCTACTGTTAGTCCATGAATTTATTATGGGTGGTCTAAACCACCCTGTTAAGTTCCAATCAAATTTGAGTGATTGATGCTCTTCATCGTCCATGCTGCATCTCGAGAAAGAAGCCGTCTGCGGTCTTCCACCTTGACCACAACCTAGCCCCTTGTCGCTGCCGTTAGTCCCATGAATTTCTTTGAGGTGGTCTAAACCACCCTGTGAAGTTCCAATCAAATCTAAGTCCATACTCTCCGTTGCCCAGCCACCTGCTTCGTGCCTAACCTCCCACGTCGATCCCAAAGCCATTTGCCAATCAGAGAATCTAGCATGTAGCTCGCTTCTCAGCCAACAAGAAAACGGCAACATTGCAGCAGCCCCAACTCTCCGTCTTCCTAAATTTGAAGATTTTAAACACTGCAACAACAATAAGCATGAACCTGCAGCAGATGAAGACAAAGAAAGTAACTCGTCCCCACTGTCTGTCCCTCATAACGTGCGAAGTGTGCCATGTAACAGCTGTTGTCCAAATTGATAATGGAAAGGAAGGCAATTTCCTTGCTAACAAAGAGTGAAGAAAGAAGAGAGGAAATAAGCTTTTGCTACTCTGAAGTCTGCACCTCCAAAGTATCGGGGACAGTAAGTTGAAGGCTTCACCAAACCAAAGCAAATATATCACTGTTTGCATAAAAGCTTAATGTCAAAAGTGCAAGAGCAAAGCTTTCTATAAATGCATAAAGACATTGATAAAAGAGGAGGAGTTCTGCCACTTGCTTTTGTATTTCCATTAAACAATATGAAAGCAGGGACTTGTGCTGTTGTGCAAGGATGGCAAACAACAAAGTGACATGCATGGAGACAAGCTGACAGAGGTCCCATGACAGAGAAAAGCAGGAAGAAAAAAAAAAACTAATAAAAAGTGCTTGAAAACTTTGAGTTTTAATGATAAAGATAAAATAAAGGGTAAAGTGAATAGTAGCAGGTTTGACTTTTTAGTGTAAAAATGTGGTTTTTCGTTAAAATGAACAGCACCGTGAGCTTTTTGTTAAAACTCCCAAGAAAAAATGGACAACCCTATGTCATCGACACCAAACATAAAAAAAATGGAGAAAAGAAGTGCAGCAAGACAAGTGCACCATCAAGTTCCCTTTAAAAAAATCAAGTGAATGTGACGTGGCAATCAAAATATTCAATTCTTTTGCGAAAAATGGAGCATATCTAAAACCACCAAATGCACCATGCTAAATATTTAGTCTAATTCTAGACTACATCAAAATATCTGCTGCTCGCCTCCAAATCATGGGGCTAATTGAATAAACCAAATTCTAGTGGTACAAAACCACGAAAATTCTTCAATGGGTCACCCACCCATTCACTCAAATTCCAAATTCGTTTAAGCCAAATTCATTCGAAATCAATGTCATACTCAAATTCTAATTAATGGGTCATTTGCCTATTAATTATTCAAATCCCAAATGGTACAAAGCCACGTCAAGATTCAAATGACACAAAGTCACTCCAAATTCAAATTGCACGAAGCCACGTCAAGTTTCAAAAGGCACCAAGCCGTATCAAATCCCAAATGTGTCAAAGCCGAAGAAAAATCTCAAATGGCATGAATCCATGTCAAAATTCAAATGGCACAAAGCCATATCAAATCCCAAATGGCACGAAGCCCTATCAAATCCCAAATAGCACGAAGCCACGACAAGTCTCAAATGGCACAAAGCTGTGTAATGCTCCAATGGCTCAAAGTTCTCACCTGCAAGAGCCTAAATTGCACAAGGCATCAAACGCTCATTGCCTGCACGAGCCAAAACTGCACAAGGCATCAAACCCCAAAAAATACATAAAGAACTATGAGTGACTTGACCCCTCAACGAGGGTACGTAGGCAATCTAGGGTTCGACCTAGGTTCAGTCGCAAAATCAAACACCAAAATCCCCAAATTATGATTTATTCATATTGGAATCAAAGGGTTTTTCCTTTTAATGAATGATTGTAATTAATAGACACATAGTCTATAATGGGTCGAACTCAAATTAATAAAACTCTATTCGGAAAAAATGAACGAGGGTGAAATTGTGTCAAGTGAATTATTTGTTTACATATTGTGTACAATTTTTGCTCAACAATGTCCAATCAAGCTCTACTACTTGTTGTTGGGGCTCTTAGAGATGGTGAAAAGCCATCGAATCCACTACTACGGATTTAGTCAAAATGCAGCCGGGAGGCCATTGACAAAGGATAATGATACGGAAACCAAATTTTATACTACATTCGCAAACCTAGCATTACCTATTGAAAATCTAGGTAGCATGCCTCAATCGTTGTTGATAGATTTTGACTACCTGCAACGAAAGTGTTTGGGTATTTGTCGATAAATTTTGACCTCATTCCTCAACTCAACGTAAATTTTGAGAACATGCATATGAAGTTGTTAGCATCTATCGACAAATCTCGAACATCCAAAATGCTTTCTGATGTCAAAAAACATTTTACTCATGTGCTGAGTCTGAGGGGGACCCAGTTCAACTGTAGGCCGTTTGAAGTCTTTAATAATGGGCCTGGGCCTTAGCTCATTTATTTATTTTTTAAGACAAGGAAGATAAAATGCGTTGCACGTGGTATAGCAAATCACCAGCGAGAGGGAAAGAGAGGCGATGGCTGCTCAAGCGGGACGGCTTCTTAGGCAATGGCCGATGTGGCAGCAGCATTGCTGCTCAAACGCCGCCTTCCACCACCTTATCTTCTCCCCCTTACTTCCGGTCACCACCAGAACCAACTCCCGTCGTCCGTCTTTGACCACCGTCCACCTGGCCACTCGCGGCGTCCATAAACTATTACGCGGGCTCAGACAGTCCGATTACAAAAGACGCCAACACCGCCAGTTCGGGTTCAGGTTCGGATTCGGATGCAGTCACGTACAAGAGCCGCAATGAATTGAAGCGCCACGCCCGCCGCGCCGTCTGTTGGGCTATGGACCTCGCCTCCTCCACCACCCCTCAAATCAAACGCATTGTCAGGTTCACCCCCTAAAACTTCAACTTTTGAAAAAAGTCCCTGTAAATTTAGTTATTTCGAATTATGGATTTTAATTTGATGGGGATGCAGAGTGGCTTCTCTGGACCAAGACGTGTTGGATGCTGTGATCCTAGTGAAGGTGCTTGGTTAGTTTATTCTTTTCTTTTGAAACGAGTGTTAGCTACTGATTTCAGCTGTTGCAGCTAAGGTGTTTGTGTTAATGCCGCAGAAACTAGGACCGGATGTTCGAGAAGGGAAGCGAAGGCAGTTCAATTATGTTGGTATGTGATGCAACAGCTTTGTGCCCTGCCTGGAATCTGTTTAGTTCAATCATTTCTTACATTTGTGTATGCCTAGTGAATTTGTGATCTTATCTTACAAAGTACTTTCAATTCGTGTTAAGGGAAACTGCTGCGGGATGTGGAGGCCGACTTGATGGATGCTTTGATTCAGGCTACAAAGGATAGCGACGAAAGTAAGCTGCAAGCTTTATTAGGTCCGGAGACATTGGGGGTTCATGATGTTGCCAACGAAGAAGAAGCGGAAGAAACTGATTTTGAGGAGGAAGAAGAGGTATGTTACATTTACTTTGTTTGAAATTGTGCAAGAAAGATTGCTGAAATTTGGTAAGCTGTTTATGGACATATTTCGTCTGATTACTTGAGCATCAAATGCAGGGTTCTCACGTTGATGACGCAACCAGATGGTTTGATGGTCTGATCAGTAAGGACATTAAGATCACCAATGAAGTATATTCAATTTCGAGTGTTGATTTTGACCGTCAGGTAAGTTGAATGCCATCTCAACATCAGTGTCTTTAATGTCAAATAATGTGTTTAAACAGTCATAACATGCTTCCTAAGTGTAAAAGGTTTTCAGTTCCTTTGCTGCCTCGGTCACTTGTACTTCTGTTTTTCCGCCACATCCTTAATGGAGTGGGATGGTCTGATTAAGTGACACTGTTGATTTCCTGATAAAAAGTCCTTCGCGAGGGCTGGTTATGGAGTTGGATTCACTTGAACCACCAGATTATGTAGAAGCCCAGCCAGTTTATATTCACTTGAGTCAGTTGATTAACTCTCATGCCAATTGTTCCGTTATCGTAAGGGTGCATAGTGTTCTGTTTGTTGCTCTGTGTTGCTAATGCTAGCTTCACTTGACAGGAACTATGGAAACTTGTCCGAAGTGTGCATTCTAGATTGGAACAGAAGGTTGATTTGGAGGAAAATACGGGAAAGATTGATGCAGTGAGAGCGAGTGCTAAAAAGGCACTCACCAGGTTCCTTCGTTCCCTTGCTAAACGTAGCCTAGAGATTGATATATGATATTTTAGTTTCCATCATTATTTATGTGTCATTACACAATATTTCTTAAAGAATGCAGTTTTTGTTCTCTTGGTTGTAAGGTGCAATTTTTTTTTTCTTGCATAGATTCATGTTGTCTGGTCTCGATAACAACGTAGTTCTTTTTTAGTAGTCCAAGTTGGTTAGTAATTCAGTACACACCAAGTATTTCTAGATTGTAGTTAGCCACCATGGGCAAAGGAGTGGAAATTCATAGGTTATACGGGCTTTGGTGCAAACTGTGTTGTCGAGTATCTTCCATTTAAGTTGTACAAAATCATTTTCTGGCAGTTGACCCAGGGTGTTCATCCCATTGGCATGACTAGGTTACGTTTGTCTAATCTTAAGTGTATGCACATCCTATAGTCCTGTTACTCCGCGTGGTTTTGTTGTCGTTGTCCAGTATGATTTAATCGTCTGAACAATGAACTTTTAGGCCTAATCCAGACCGGCTCCGCTTTGTAGCCTCAGTTTTACTAGTTGAATTGTTGCAACAGAAGACGGAAAAAAAGAAGTGTAAAGGGAGTTCTGTGTTAAATGTTGAAGCATAGGATTTGGGTTTAAATCATACCAAACCAAAGCTTGGACTGACTATCACCCGCAGGGAAATGAAATAAAATCGTTCTAGCGGGCTTGTACTGAAAACCGGAGGGTTGAAATTCATGATTTATTTTTAAAAGTCGGTCCATTTGCCCTGTGTTCTCTCAATTAGATTACATCGTATAGGACCTGGCTTAGGAAGAGTTATTCCGTGCAAACTCCCGCGCACCATGTGGCTGTCTGGCCAAAGATCCATCGAATGGGACCAGGAGGGGAGGGGAAGGGGATAGAAAATAGGACGAAAACATATTACTCGGCCAGAAGGACAGATAGATACACACACTATAGAATGCAAGCTAATGACAACAACTGACTTGTCACGCTTCAGACACAATAACGTTGTTTTGAGTGATCAAATTGGCTTGCTTTTTCATTTCATTTATTATTTGATGTGAAGGGGCATCCACGCAAATGGTGACGTTGCTGTAAAGCACGTTTGATCAATCAGCTGGGAGAAATGTTCTCCAAAATTGTAGCAACCGGTGGAAGCTGGTATTTGTATTGATTGAATCTTGTGGTAGCGTATCTCTAACAATCTTGGAGGCAATTTACGATATCATCAGTTGTACACAATCATGCATATGTTTTTGTCGCATCACTTTGAATCACATACTTACCAGAAGTTGGGTTGAACATGCAAAATCTTCGTGCTCTTGTAGAAAGGCAAAAGGAGATATTTTTCTGTTGTGATAAGAGCAAAAGAAGATATTTTATTTGGTCGGAGAAAATATCGTCAGGAAACTTCCTGTTTACAAGGAAAGGAGCGGTCGGATGTTAGCTGTATTAGTAGCTACTTTTATTTCATAACAATAAATGAGGGCTGCTTTTTGACGAAATTAGTGTTGTGGTCCTTAAATCTCCTCGATATGGGCAATTGGGCATGGACGGGAACAAAAATTTAATGTGCTGGAAATATAGAACGATACGATATATATTATTAAGTAAATAAAAAAAAATCTTGTTTTTTCAAATGTTTGCTCTAATTACATAACATTATATGGATTTTGTATTTATGTTTCGAGGACACTGAAAATCTCTTATTAATTGGACCTCCACCATATGGGGAGTTGGATAAATTTCCTGTTAATTGGACCACCTTGATAAGGGGATTTGGCAGTTAGCACTTGGGAGCATCCACCGCTAGTGAATCGTTTATTGAGACTGCTATAGACAACAGAGACGATAAAGCATGTCAAACCATGCCCTAGCATTAGAGTGTACGTCAGTTTTATTTTGACGGTATTTCAAATTAATAAAATATTGTTTGTGTCATTCGTTCGAAAAGTTGCCACAATGTCTTGAGTAGTATATACAAAGTCCTCTATGGTTTTTATGCGACTACAATGAAGGATGCAAGCAAGTAGCCGTGATGAACCCAGAAGCTCAGCTCTCCCTAAACACATGTTGAACATTATTAATAATTGTTGACCCCAGAATACACGAGCATGAAAATAGAGCGGCATGTGTGGAGGTGTTAGTGTAAGGGGACAAGTAAATGAGATAAAGCCTAATGCATTCATTTGTGATAATTCTGCCACACTAAACTAAATTAACAAAATACCATGGTTGGCTCAGTGGTTGAGAATGAATTATAGGTCTGTATTTTACACGGCACGTTCTCGATTCGATTCTTAGATCTATGAATCAGAGGATGATGGCCATGGAAGGTTGAAATGCCTCTATTAGTCTTCTTGGCCCCCTTAAGGGTGGACTGCTGTAGTAAAGTCGCCAGCTGGTCCCCATTTAAAAAATAATAATAATAATAAATTAAAAAATTAATTGTTCAAGAGTAAGACACTCTACCTATACAAGACAAATAGTAGGATTTAAATAACATAATATTCAAGCATAATAATTATGCAACCCTCTTAACATCAAATTACAGTCAAGGACGGAAGTTCTCAAGGAAATAGGACAAACTATTCAAGAATCAAAGTAGGCATGCTAAATTAAAAGGATAATTTAAATTAATAAATTGATCGATTAACTTAGGGGGTGTATTCAATTGGGATTTTTAGAGATTTTAGTTGTTTTAATGAATATAAGGGTATTCAATCAGAATTTTAGGTGATTCCATAAAATTCAAGGGTATTCAATTAGAGTTTTAAGATAATTTATTAAAATCCTTAGAAATCCATGTGTATTCAATTAAGATTTTAAAGAAGTTTATAACATTACAGATGTATTCAATTAGAAATTGATTTTAAAGAATTTGAGAAAGTTGAGGAATTAGAGGGAATTGGAGAGATTTCGTAGTGTATTTTAAGCATCCACAAATCTCACAAATTTTATATGAAATATCTACAAATCAATTAAACTCTATAAAAATCTATTAAAGTCTCTCAAATTCTCAATTCAATACACTTATGTTACTTCGACACTTAAAACCCAAGTTTCTCGTTGTCTACGGTCTCCGGCGTTGAATAATGGCTGCCATGACTGAGGTTGACACCACGGCCGATAAGTCGAAGGATTGTAAAACCTGAATACCACTATCTTCAACTGTTTCGGTCTAAGGTGGCTAATGCCTCTGATGGTGATTAATGGTTTTAATCATTTTAATTGAGTTTACGTTTTTTAGTCAAAATGATCTTGGATAATGGCACAACTTCTCATTTTGGTCTCTGATAATGAAAATTGTTAAAAGTGATCATTGAATTTGTCAACTATAAATTATTTTGGTTATTTCGTTATAAATATGTCAATATTCTCATTAAATTATCACGTGAACAACCACATTATTACCTTTTTAAGACTACTTTTGCCAAGAGTGTGCTATCCACACATGCATTTTCATCTCCCACATAACTCTTATTAATTTTTGTTCTTTAATCTTCTTCAGTTCATTTGATCTAACAACCAAAAATTAAGAGGAATGTGTGGACAATATCATCCTTTTGTCAAACTAACCCTTTTACTTCACGAGGATATTAACAGATTTCTCATAGAATGATCAAAATAATTTATGATGGATAAACTTAAGGACCACTTCTCTTGATTTTCAATGTCAAAAACCAAATAGGAGTTATGTCATCTTAAAAATCATTTTGACTAAAAAACCATTATGTTTATGAGTAAAATGATCAACAGAAACCAATGAATCTGAGCATGCAGTTGCTTTCTTGTAAGATATTTTCTGGGGAATAGTAACCAATTCTTTCAAAATTATTGTGGCAGTTCAACAATTATATATATATATATAGGTTTTGTAGGAGAGATTTTTCAGTGTGATCAGTACATGAGATGGTACATTATGTGTCACTATACAAATTTTGGGATATGTGTGTTAAAAAGTTAATAACTTAAAAAGTAAAATTTTCTATTAATTATATAAAAACACGTAGTGTATCCCTCGTATTCCGATCACAATAAAAAATTTCTCGTTTGTAGAACAGTTTAAGGGAAGATGAAGCTAACCCTTTAATGCGTCTCTTTATTGCAAATCGACGCCGTTGGCCCATTTGTTATATATATAACAGACAGATAGCCAACTAGGTATTGTGGTGAGACAATATTGACCTTAATTATCCTTATGAATTAAGATTAACCCAGTACCGGTCGAACGATTTGAGCGATACGCCCAAGTTTATTTCCCAAGTGCGGGAACCATAAGAAACATGCGTTAATTAAATAAAAAGCTAGCCAGAAACGACTGTCTGCAGCGATTCTCCGAATGCCAACCGCCCAGGTTTTATATATTTGACTCTGCCCGACGAGGCTGCTACTTCTGCTCGTGGCAGTCGCTATCTCTTGACAAACTTCAATTTCCATCAACATACTATAAGAGAATTTTTTCCAGTGTGTTCGAAAGATGGGTTGGATATTATATCACGTGTTATCATACAATTGCAGAAAATTTTTTTAAATGTTTTTCTATTTGTATAATGTCATGTGGTGTTCTATTCCGTATGTAAGATATAGAAAAAAAAAAAAAAAAAACTCTCATACAATACAATGCGTTTACACAAATACTGTGTGTTTGCCAAAATCTGGGAAATCATCGTGTACGTTTGAAACGAAAATTCCAGAGGCTATATGTTGCTAATCATGGGATTCTAGAAGTAAAAAAACACTATAATCTTTTATTTTGTAGCCATCTTATGTTGCTGATCGTGAGATTCTAGAAAGGTAAAATGGGAATCTACCAAGATCTAATTATCGACTACTGTTTCATATTCCAGTTATATATATATATATCTCTTTTTATCTATTTGGAGCGTGACTAATGAATAAATGTAATAATTCTGCACTTGATTATCTTTTATATCAGGCGTGATGTGCGACATAGATAGAAAGTGAGAATTAACCAGTTACATGAAGAATTTTGCGCTTGATTTGGTGCAAATGAACATTTTATGTAGATTTTTAATACTTTATCATGGATTATTTTGCATGTTGCATAAGTTTTATCGTTGTACGAACCTAAGAAATTCTAGTACAAGAGTATGGTAGAACAACCTATAAAATTAATAGTAATAAAATTGACATATCAATAGAGTTCATCACACCTGCCTGTCACCTAAAATTCACTTTCCTTGATCCATATTATCTTGTGTACTATTATTAAAATATAAACCATAAGCTTTAGTTTTCTCGAACTCTTCCATTCTTTCCTCTCTTTTGCATTCAATGAATTAAAAAAAATAACCATCTCGGAGTGGTCCAGCGGTTGGAGACAAATTACAAGCCAACATATCAAGTAATATGTTTGATTCATAATGCTGGTAAATCACATGATGCTGGCTAGAAGAGGCGAAGAGGCTGAAATGCCTTTGTGAGTATTCCCGAGCCCCAAGAGGGTGGACTGTTGTAGTGAAACCATCGACGGATCTCCCTTTTAAGAGAAAAAAAAAATCAAAAGAAAATCAATGGACATAAATTAAAGAAGAAGTGCGGAATGAGAAAACAGAAACGTAACAATCACTTTTTCAGAGGAACAGGAAACAAAACTAGTTGGAGGTAAGTTGGAAGAGAAAAATGTATACCCTTTGAGAAAAGTGTGGCAAAATAAACCATGCATCAAGTCATTTGGATTAGTTGCCCTCTGTTTTACTTGAGAGAAAGACTTGCCCTTTTCAATGTATATCCCTAATTAAAATTGATTTTCCAACTGATTCATGGAAACAAAAATAAAAAACTGGCAGAAAGTAAAACGTGAAAAACTTTCCTTACGCAACATGGAATGGAAGACGCAAAGTTACAAGCTTTCAACTCTTCCTCTCCCCTATTCTTCTATAAATACTCTGCCCTCCCACCTTTTCAGAAAATCCCGCACACCCTCTCCTCTGTTCTCTCTCCAAATCCCAGCTTTGAATCCATGGCTCGATTACCATCATTGTTAATTTCTCTGTTAACCATCATGGGGCTACAAACATCTGGTAATAATCTCTAATCCAAATTAAATTCCACAGCTTTCTTACAATTCTGGGTCCAATTTTGTTAATTTGTGTACTAATTTTGCTCTGTTTTATTAACATGCAGGTGTTGTTTCAAGGACATTCACAATGGAGAACAAGTGCGACTACACAGTGTGGCCGGGCATTCTCACCAACGCCGGGATCTCACCTCTTCCGACCACCGGCTTCGCCCTCGCAAAGGGCGAAACGAAAACAATCTCCGCCCCAGCCTCGTGGGGCGGCCGCTTCTGGGGCCGAACCCTCTGCTCCCACGACTCCGCCGGCAAATTCTCCTGCCTCACCGCGGACTGTGGCTCAGGAAAATTAGAATGCTCAGGCAACGGAGCCGCCCCGCCCGCCACTCTCGCTGAATTCACACTCGACGGCTCCGGCGGGCTTGATTTCTTCGACGTCAGCCTCGTGGACGGGTACAACCTCCCTATGCTGGTGGTCCCCAATGGCGGCACTGGGACCAACTGTACTAAGACCGGCTGCGTTACCGACCTCAACACCATCTGCCCTTCCGACCTCAAGGTCACCGGTGCCGACGGAGCTGCAGGAGTCGCGTGCAAGAGCGCGTGCGAGGCGTTCGGCCAGCCGCAGTACTGTTGCAGCGGAGCCTACGGTTCACCCGACACTTGCAAGCCCTCTCAATACTCTCAGATTTTCAAGAGCGCGTGCCCGCAGGCATACAGTTACGCTTACGACGACAAGACCAGCACATTCACATGCGGCGGCGGCGACTACACCATCATCTTCTGCCCATCGCCCAGTACCAGGTAAATTTCCGGAATTATCCTTTACATTCTGCTTCCCTCCTTTTTCGACCGTTGTAAGGGTAGTTTCGTCCTCCCGATTAGCTTCGTATGAAGCCGTTAGGGGTGAAATTTTTTCACTCATTTACTTCCTGGTGCTAGGTTTTTTCCGTTTAGTCGGTTTAACTCAACGGAATATCCGAAAGGTCACTAGTCATTGTCAGTGATGGGCGCTAACAGATGACGGCTCTCCCGCCGACGCTTTCAATTACACATTATCATGCATTTTAACTGATTAGCTAAATATATTGTCATCGTCGCATGCATGTTTCATGGAAGTCTTTCTCTTGATTTTTTTTTTAGCATGATAGTGTGGCAATTCAATTGTAAAAGTCAAAACTAATCTTAAAATTTGTTCGTCACCTCACAAGATGGTATAAGAACTCTGCCACTTCACATTTTAACGTCGAATTCAATATCAATATTTTAAAATATTGTGCTAAAAATATAAGGTGACAGAGAATCTACAAAGAGTTTACGTAGCATTAATAATTTATGAATGTGTGCCAGCCACCAAATGGATTAAACAAATGAAGGTCAAAACGGTCTTTTCAAATAAAGTGGTAGAGTGGTGCACTTATAGAATTCCAGGCTGGTCCATTTAGAAGAGAGAGGATCCTCGTCGAATTCTTTTTATGAAGATCCTGAGGATCTTTCAATCACATTTGTTCATTATATATAGTGTGGTCAGTTTTCGTTAGGTACTGTTTATATTCAATTTTAAATAAAAAAATTTACAATAATTTCTGACTGCACGATGTACGATAAACGGATGTAATTTAAGGATCTCGGAGATCTTCACAAAAAGAATCCGGCGAGATCCTCACTCCATTTAGAATTCTACATGCGGTCTCCGATGTCGGAGCACAACGCAGATCCCAATGCTCTTTTCGGAATCTAGAGATCCGATTCCCTTTCTTTAACTAATTAAAACTCAGCACACACTCCAAAACTCATCACATTATTTTTGCAACGGTCCATAATTTACATTTTTCATGGTATTTAATTTTGTAACGGTAATTGTACTGACTGTGAATGTTGTGCAATTTTACAGCCAGAAAGCGTCACAGGACAACACACAGCCGCAGCCGACAACTACACCGCCGTCGACAACCACCTCAACCTCGCCGCAGGAGATAAACAACACAATGGAGTACGATGGCGGCTCGTACGATTCATTTTCGGCCGCGTCCATTCACACGTTCGAACCACGTGTAATGAGTGCGGTCGGCGTCATCGCTCTGCTATGGCAGCTCTTGTTCTAACTGAGTTGCTGTTGGTTGGGCCATGTGATTCAATAACATGGGCCCAATTTAGGATGGTGGACCTTTCAACTTTTTTCTTTTCTGCCCATGTGATTTTTGGGAGGTGGACCCACATGGATGGCCGTGGTTACGTGGATTAGAGTCATGTGATGGGAAAAGCCCATCTACGAGAAATTTTTCAATATGATCGGAATACATGGTATATTACATGTCGTTATATAAATGGTGAGATATATGTATTAAAAAATGCAATTTTCCACCACTTATATAAAAACACGTGGTGTACCATCCGTGTTTCAATCACAATAAAAAATTTCTCCACACCCACCCGTCAGCTTCTAAAATCCAATTGGCAAGTTGTACGGAGGTTAGATTAGATTAGATTATTGGATTATTAGGTAATTAGATTAGAATTTAGGGATTATATATGGAAAAATTATTGTGGCTCATTTTGAAATTTTTTATTGTTTTTCGTCATCCAATTCTTTATATTAAATGGAGGGTCGAAATTCATTTTTGTTTGTTGTGGGGAATGTAGTGATACACATCATATGTAAAATATACAATATATAATTTATATGATGTTAACTGCTTAATTTGGTACTAAGATAATAAAGTTTTTGTTTTTGCTAAGCTTGTATTATTTCCATTTGATGTCACTTTGTCACTCAGCATTTTGTATGTATTTTTGTATCATTTAAATTTGACACTATATGAAGCAATAATGGGACGAGGATAATGTAAATAATAAAGCTTTTTGAATTTTGATTATTCAAATATGTGGATGGTTATGTATGAGATGACCTTAATCATTCACTTTTTCTGTGTTTAATATTAATGTTTGAGAAGTGATTTTCGCAATCTCTGTCTATCAATTACCACACTTTACAATTTTCACGAAAAACTATATATCAGTTCTCGCAATCGATTTCAACCAGATTTTGTGCATCAACAACGTTTCTACATTTTCACAAAAGTATTCATAATTATAGTTTGAAAACTGTGAGAATACATGATGGCTAAACTAATTATGTTAGAGTTTGCAATGACCCTATCATCGGTAATAAACCCTAACTAACTTATGTTGACAAGACATTATGACACATTTGCGTCATCCATGGTTATTCTTTCTTTTAATTATTTGATGTTATCATAATCCTTGGAAACAAAGGTTTGGTGATTGCGTTAATGATTGTGTCCCAATATCCCTATGAACTTACTTTCTCATCATAACAAAATATATCACAAAACTAATTAAGCATAACTTGTTTCAATGCTAAATTGAGATTGTCAAATGTAAATTTATATGTCTAACTAATGCATTGATGCATCCCACATACAAGTAAATTATAGAATTCTCGACAATATCGTTTAACAACCTTAAATTGACCTCATAAAACAGATGTCGTATATGTGTTAAAGATTTTCTAGAATAAAACTTGTGGATTGAATTGTAACAAGTGTCTGTTTATCCAAATTCACTTTCTGGAAAGTGTGGCTCATTTGATTGTTGTAAGTGTCAAGTGTGTAAGCAAACAATAATAAGGTTAAGATTATATATGTGGTGGGTGGTGACTGTTAGAGGTTTCGAAGTGGCCAAGGGAGGTCGGTGTCAAGAATCAAGAAACGCACGTCCTTCATTTGGTGGTGCTGCTGCGGCCGCTGCATGCGCAGCATCCGTCATACGCACGATGGTTCAGTGGCTGGCTTGGCCTGCCTTATCCACGCTACCACCACACCACCCTTCATTTTATTTATCTTATTTTATTAAACTTTTAATCATATAAATTATGTATATATAACTCATGAGAGATGTGGAGCGCCGTATATTCCATTCCACTCTGGTGTGCGTGTGTGCCCCTTTAGTTATTTTCTGGTTCGGGTCAAGAATTTTCGGCATGTGTCCAAATTAGCTTATGCATATAACATATATGTTCATGCACAACCAGTTTCATAACAGGTATATTTGGGGCGGGATATGATAATGAATTTACCGTTTTGTGATCATTACGATCGTGTAAAATTTAATACTTTTGTATTTTTTGACTCAAAAATAGAATTTAAAACGCCATATGATCAATACATGATACGAAACAATCAATACAAGGACTCATGTCGCTTTGTGAACAGTGAAGCTGAATCCCCTTTATGTCCAATCAAGCTCAAATACTTCTTGTTGGGGCTCTTAGAGATGGTGAAAAGACATCGAATCCACTACCACTGATTTAGTCAAATGCAGCCGGGAAACTTTGTTTTGAAGCTGGCAAACACTTCATGATGCTTGCTTGTCAAAATGATTCCTTTGTTTTCAAGTTGGCAAACCCTTCAAGTTGCTTGCTTGTCAAAATTATTCCTAATAATTTGCTTGTATTATTGTTTATTTAATGAAATTTGAAGAAGGATGATTACCGCTAATTGAATTCCGAGTCATGATGAATGAGATGTTGGACCAAAGTGCAGTGCGGCCACACTTTTGTCTTGTCAACTTGACTCACACAAAACTAAACTTCTACTTAACTACTACCTCCTGCATTAGTTTTCTACCCTTATGTTTACATAAATGACTCGACTATACATGCATATATATGAACAAACTAAAAGCTTTCATATATATATATATATATATATATATATATATATATATATAGGTTTTCGTTGGGGCATCATTATCGCCAATAAGAACAAATACAGCCTGAAATTTGAAGAATATGATATATACATACATACTTATATATATATATATATATATATATTGCCGCCTGAACATGTATATACATATATAATTAACAGACAAAAATAACTATATTAAAGGGGACTCTGGATAATGATCTGAATGTGAAACTAGCCTCCATTTTTGACCTATAATCCTTTGTTGGAAAGGAAATTACTTTATTCTTTTTTAGGTGTGTGAGTTAATTATCAAACCAGAATAAGTGAATCTCCACTGTATATTAACTTTTTGTCAAACTTAATACCTCAGAGAAATTTGTAATAAAATATATAAAATTGCTAGTTGCAGATTCTTTTGTTTGGATCATGCCAAACAATGCTAGTTGCATATTCTAAACGCCGAACTGCGATATCCATAAGTTATTGGATTTTCCAAAGTTCTCAACCAACAAAAACTATTACTTTCAATCTCTTTCCTTTGTCTTTTTTCTTGTTTGTTAAATCGAAAAGTCCACCCAAATAAGCTTTTATAGAAAGTCTGCAGAGCTAAGCCCATCTTGCCCAATGAAGCAAAATCATATGCAAAGTATGTGTGTTGGGCCAAACACACGACTCAGACAAACTGCACTTTACTCAAATCAGCTTCCGATCCTAACCTCATTCTTTTGAAACTCCGAATTGGTATTTATATGCATATTTAAGAAAGAAAAAAAGGATGTTCCTAGCACTACGGTATAACAGTATATGGTGTCTTTAAGTTCGAGCTTTCATGAATAACGAGTTAACTTGTTTTACTATTGATATAAAGGTTAAATTGCATGGCACCTACCTTCCATGCCATCACTTTGTCAGCTGCCCCTTATTACAACTTACAAGTCGATCTTTCCCTTCGATGTAATACTTTTACTTTAGATTAATAAAATCACTTTTTATAGTTAGGGAGGGTCCATATACATCAGCCATTTGTGCACAATTAAAGTAAAAAGAAGAGAGAAAAAGCAATTTACCAAAAAAGATACCCTATCAGCTAGATTTATATCCTCTACAACAGTACACAATGTCTGATCAACAATCTAAAAGTCAGAAACAAGGGGGAAAGAAATTAGAGAAACATGTTTTCGTATCGCGGTTTCGATCAACAGATATCGATCTGATCTCCTTTCATTGGACCACCGTTGCAAATGCATGCAAGTTGCTAAAAAGTATAAACTAAACAGTCATCGCCTAGCTAACAGCCTAACAGTTAGTACCTGTGCAGTGCTGCAAATATTCCATGGTCATCCCAAAATTAAAGGGGTCTAATTAAGATAAGGGAAGAACTTTCTGATGAGGTCAATTTTTGCACATGCTGCAACTCCACATGGGACTTTCCAGGGAGCGCGGGCACCTTTTGAACATGCAGCGTCGACATTCCACTCGCATCAGTTGCATGTCATCATCATACGTATTATGCAGAGTTCCCTCCACCGCCAACTTGATAACCTAGCTAAGCTATCGAACCTTCTGCACTTTTGCATGCATGATGGTCAAAAGTCTCAAAACCACCAATTTTTATTTATTCATTTCGTTTTAAAAGCAGAAAATTTGGTGTGCTAGGGTTTTGGATTATCCATATACGCAACATGTTTTAAGCAACTATATAACTCTGCTTATTGAGTGATTAATCGTTTGTAATGCTAACATCCCGGCTTTAAGTGTGATTTACATATTTAAAGTACATTATGTTATGCGGAGAGAGATTGAACAATTTCATTGTTATTGCGTGGGGCTCTCAACCACTAATACAAGATCATAGGAAGAGAGAGTCTTACACATGAGTTTGTATTAAACGCTAAACCCGGCCGTTCCAACTAAATTCAACAGCAAAAGTACTCTTTTGAGCTGCAATGCTACATATCTCTACAAACCAAAGCTCCCACGTCAATTCATGTAGGCAAAAGCAGTATATAGCTAGCAAGTCATCGCACCAAAAGCACACATGCATGCATACAATGTGCTTTGCTTTGTTGACGTTCCAGATACCCAATTTAATTACTAAACTTATAAGCTTTCGTGTAATTCATGGATAACTTAAAAAATAAAGTCAAAATTTCTTTTGAATTATGTCTGTGAGGCCGCTGAATTCTCAAAGGCACTGAGTTGAAGCAAAAAATTATTCAAAAGAAAATAAAACTATCAAAAAGATACATTTGTCAGAAGTGGGATTTGAACCCACGCCCTCTCTCGAAGACCAGAACTTGAGTCTGGCGCCTTAGACCACTCGGCCATCCTGACTTGTGCTCTAACTTTCTTAACTCCGTTTACTTAATTAAAATGTGCGTATTTGACAATCGTTAACAAAGACGCGGCTCCATGTGTAAAGTTTAAAGCAGGAGACCCACAGCGGGAAGTGCATTCCACGCCACCATTGTCCATGCATGCTCTTACGTGGAGCCTTATCAGCAATGTCGGTCACTCCAAAGCTTTTGCTTTACCAGGTTGATCGATGATCGACATCCATAAACTTATTTTGGATCCTATAACTTACAAGCAATTATAATTCTTTATTTTTTATTACATATTATATTATTTACATTAAAGGTAGAAGAGTGGATTGAGTCTCAGCAGCAGAGCCAGAATTTTAGACTAACAGGAGCTCAAATGTCTCAGTCCGAAATGCTCTCCCGATCAGTGAGCAACCGATCAACTTGTTTCGGTTCTGGTATTTGTATTATCATCATCATCCTCTTTCTTAAACCTAAACCCCAATCATCTTTGACTTTCTTCCTCTCTCCCTCCATTGATCCTCGAACCAAAGTCCTCATCAAAGCTCACAGTAGTAATAGATAGCTTAAACTTCATAGAAGCTACCAACCTCAAATCAAACTCGATGAAAGAAATAAAAGTAAAAACGCCGGATTCGGGGCCTGAGCCAAGCCTTTGAAAAACCTTGAAAATCATAAGTACAACATGAATTTTTATCGGGTAAGGTCTGAATTTTTGTCGGCTAAGATTGGCACTATAAATTGGTTATAGTGTGAATATTCAGCCAATAAATTAAAACATTCGTCGGAAGAGGGCTTTTGTGCCGATAAAAGTTTTCTTTGTCGGCTTAGAATTTGTCGGCAAAATAATATTTTCTAGTAGTGACACTAAACTTTTATGTGTGGAAAAAGTGTCAAGAGGGGCCTAGGACCATCTTGGTCCCTTCATGACTCCAGCTTTGTTAAACTTCACAATAAATTAGCCATAATAATTTGATTTAAATTCATTTTTAGTGAAAATTAAGAGAGATAAAATTTGTAATTAATAGAAACATGTTTCATGTAATATACACATCTAATCACTTGGTTTGCTTGTTTTTTTTTTTTTTCCTGGATTCTGAAAATGTGCTAAGCATATATGAGCAAGATATCAACCATAATTAAGATTTGTGACCAAGCTGACTAATTTCAGTTTAACCAAAAAGACACACGTAAACATGATCATTTTTTGTTTAATTTTTTTCGGCGGCAGGAGTAAAATTATAGACATCCACAGACAGTACACGTGGCGAGTTACAGAGCACAACAGCTATGCGTCCACCATCCCACGTGCTGGGTTTCCCATCATTGTGCAAAGAGTTCGCTTTCCAATTCAGTCTCACATACTCAGGGATCAGTCATGACATGTATGTATCGAAAGTAAAGAGAGAGGATCAGTCGGATCCTCTTAGTGAGGATCTCGGAATCTTCTTTATGAAGATTTTGGAATTCTTCAATCACATATGTTTATCGTATATTATGCAGTCAGTTTTTGTTTGGTACTGTTTATATTCAATTTTAAATAAAAAAACTACAATGATTTTCAACCGCACGATGTACGATGAACGAATGTGATTGGAGGATCTGGGAAAATAAACAATCCAAACACGTTTAAGCACTAATTAGTCAATTTCACTAACACCTTTTTATTAGGTAAATCGAAATTTGGTTTAGCAAAGATTTTCTT
This sequence comes from Malus sylvestris, assembly GCF_916048215.2. Classification (NCBI taxonomy): domain Eukaryota; kingdom Viridiplantae; phylum Streptophyta; class Magnoliopsida; order Rosales; family Rosaceae; genus Malus; species Malus sylvestris. Next base: position 897,581 of record NC_062267.1, on the reverse strand, counting down.
CTGGCATGTTAACTATCGACTACCTGATGCACTCTCTTTTCAATTTTATTCGGACTTGGAACTTGCAGCGTAACATAAACTTGCATAGATGAAGTTAATATCAATTATATAATTGCTGAATTTTTCTTATAAAAAACGAAATAAATTCTTTTGCATGGGCATGTACGTGCATGCTACATTGTAAATTCTTCTAACTTTTCCGATGAAAATGTTCTCTTCTAAGAAATCTCCATTTCTTTATGTGATTCGGTTCACTATCTGTGCTAAAACTTGTAAAATTAATTCTTAAAAATAAATTTCTACAAAAAGACCATTCAAATTTGAAACTACACAATCGTTGAATTAAAGATTTAGGGTTTCTTTAGAGAATCGTATTCGTCCACTTTTTTTACTATAAATAAATGTCTTAATAGTTTTGAATTTGTCAAACTTTTTGCAAATAAGATGATCTATGAATGATATTTTAAAATATAGACGTTCAGATAGTTAAAATATATTACATAGTGGATCTCACAAAAATGTGTCAAAAATGGTGTAAAAAACCCGACATATATATATCCTTTATGCATAAGGATCCCCATTTTTTTTTTCAAAAAATGGGAATTAGGTGTGGGCTCACTCCACAACGAACGTCAATGATCCGGACCGTTTATTTTGTAAGTCTTGATTCATAGATTATCCTTGCAAAAATTCAATTCAATCAGAAACCATTTGCTTATTTAATTATCAAGATAAAATTTCATTGTTTCTTATATAACAAAGCATCCATTAATTTCTTTGGACCCAATTAGATGTCTTAAACATTTCCGATTTGGTTAATATTTTGTAAGGATGATATATGAGATGCAACTTGAAAAATAGATGATTCAGATCGTTAAAGTTCGATGTAGTGTAGACCTCACAACTAATCCCTATTTTTATAAAAAAATGAAAATATGTTCCCTTAAAGATTTCCTATATATATATAAGATTTGAGCATCCAATTCCATGTAGAAATGTTGTCAACCCCATAGAAATTGAGGATGCTTCCCCCATTGATTGAATCATTGGATTTGGAAAACGATCGAAAAGCAAAGATTCTCAAGAAACATGTATATAATTTAGTGGTCGTAACACGTCTCTTAGGTGGAATTTGTTGATACTTGATACAAGAAAGGGATCCTCTTTGGATCCCTCCCTCTTAATTCACCAAATTAAGGGATTCGTGTCGTTAAAATTTGATCTAACAACTACCAACAAGGATCTATTTTAAAAGTTATAATAACTTCAACTGTTTTATCAAATTTCAATGGCACGAATCCTCTTATTTGATGGATTATAAGAAATGAATCAGGAGATGATCCCTTTCCCTAGGTACATACCAAATCAATAGATGCTCGATAGAATAAAGGAGAAGAGTAATTAACTATATAATCAAGTGCAACAAACATTAATTGTTTTCATCTTATTTTGTTTTGTTTTGCAAACTTGTTTATATATAATATGCGTGGCACTGAAACTTAAGCTTTTCTATTAAGCAATATTGTATTTTATAAATTATATAATATAATTCCACATTCACATACAATAATAAAGTTCATCTCTTCTAGAGTGTCACGTTGAACAAAATTATTGATCTAAGAAACATAGAAATTGTAAGTGTCTGGTATTTAAATAGAAAAACACAAAAAAAAAAATTATTTATTCTATTTCTATTATGATATATAAAGTATCCCTTGAATACTCGGTACTTGAAAAAGTCTGTCGACTGAGAGACAGCACTATATCATATATAGGATTTTGTTATTTCCCTTTGCAGAACTTTCCCTCAGATTGAGTGTTTGACCTACGCAAGTGACATGGCTCATATAATTTTTTTCATCACACAACCCACCATCTTTATATTTATAAGCACTCACATGCAAACCAAAACACCAAGCAATCACAGCCTCCACAAAATCAACTCAAAAATTTCATCACCACCAAATTCTATTTCTCCTGCATTAACTAGTAAATCTTCTGGGGAATGCAAGCATCCATACTTCAGTACACAAAGATCCAATCATCCGTACGTATTCTTCAAGATATATGGATCTGATGGCCTTTTTCCATTATTCTCCTCTTCACATCACTCTAATTTTGTTTGCAATTTGCTGCAAAGGTATGTAAACAAATCAGTTCTGCAGTTAATTAATTTCCTAAAAAATTATCATTCAAATTTGAAATAAATATAAACCAAATATGTTGCAGGAATATCAGGAGCTACATTTACAATGATGAACAAGTGCGACTACACAGTATGGCCGGGAATTCTATCCAATGCGGGGACTACCAGTTTAGACAGCACCGGCCTTGAGCTCCAACCGGGCGGCTCACGTTCCTTTCAATCTCCACCTAACTGGTCCGGCCGGTTCTGGGGTCGAACAGGCTGCAACTTTGACCCCACAACCGGGGCTGGCACCTGTGCCACCGCCGACTGTGGCTCCAACCAGATGGAATGCAATGGTGCAGGTGCAACCCCGCCCGCTACTCTGGCTGAGTTCACAATTGGCGGCTCTGACAACCAGGACTTCTATGATGTCAGCTTAGTTGACGGATACAATTTGCCCATGATGGTGGAACCTAGCGGCGGTTCCGGTAATTGTTTGTCGACCGGGTGCGCCACCGACTTGAACCAACGGTGCCCCGCTGAGTTGCAGTTCGGGAACGGCGCGGCGTGTAAGAGTGCGTGCGAGGCGTTTGGGAGCCCGGAATACTGCTGCAACGGCGCGTTTGCTACGCCGGACACGTGCAAGCCGTCGGTGTACTCGGAGATGTTTAAGTCGGCATGTCCGAGATCGTATAGCTACGCGTACGACGATGCCACGAGTACGTTTACATGTAGTGGAGCTGATTACACCATAACCTTCTGCCCTTCTACTACAAGGTAAGGATCATATGGATTATCACAATTCACTCAGAGCAAAAATCTTTAATTTTTCTTCATTCTTTTCATTAATTTTATCTTTTTTTTGTTATATAAACTTTAATGAAATAATTTAATCTAAAAACAATGAGTAATTTGACTCTTTATAAATTATAATTACGTTTTCGTCACTTTAATTTAACTTTATATATGTTGTGTATATATACATGCAGTCAAAAATCGGCAACAGATACATCAACAAGCACGACAAGCACAACAAATACCGGGTCAGGTTCCCGAGGTGGGAGTGGGACGACGGCCGGGGAGCTGCCGACGGTGGCAGGAAAAAGTAATCCGTCATGGTTACCAAACTTTTACACCGGAGACTCGTCCAAGACCATCTCTTCTGCTGCTCTTCACTATACGTTGGTTGCTTCGGCTGCCATTGTCTACCTTATCTCCTTGCCTTATTGATCGTACGATGCACTACTGCACATGGATCCTCAATGGCTGGATCAAGACACGTGTATAGATTAATTATATATATATATTAATTAGCGTATTCAATACTTTCTCTGAACAATTTTGTAATTAAGTTGATTAGTGTTACTCGGCATCAAAGAAAAAGCTTTTTGAGATTGAGGCAATGTCATTAATTATATATTAAAATTGATTTAAATGGAGATTACATTAGTAAAAGTGTTTGCTTATCTTTGAATCTAAGGAAATGTAATTTGGTTGGTGACCTGTAAAATAAAACGAACTTTGCTGGAATCACAAGCTTTGGTAGGTCTGGACATTTATGCCCCCGTCAGTCTCAATGGATTGTAATCATTATTTCTTGCAAATGATTTCGTCTTCCTCCTAAGAATCTTGTTGAGATTCGAAAATGAACAATGCTACTTGTTAACACTCAATTCAAATTTGGGAGTTTAAAAAAGATTAGTGTGGTCGGTCTTTGATGGGCTCCGGATAGAAACAATTCAAACAACAAGAACTTAACAACAAGAGTTAAATGGTTCACCCTAAAAACTAGGCTACATCCACTGAGGTGCTCAGATATATTAATTGAATGTTATACTAAGCGCTTGGTATAATCTAGTCTCTTTTTTATTTCCTTTTTGTCCGACTCGTTATAATTGGTACTCAACCCTCTTATATAGGCCCTTAGTGAGTCCCAAAAGTCTCTAGACTTGAATCTTCCACCGGCTTCGAATTTAATGAACCAAGTATATAGACGTGACCTTCTAGCTGCCCCTCCGTTCTTTAGTTGAAGTCCACTTGCATGTTTTATTGGGCTAAAGAGTACCGAGCGCCTTGCTCGTCCTTGAGGTTCGAGGATACCCATGCCCAAGTGCTTGAACAATTAGCCTCTATGTCCCTTCATGGGCTTTTGCTCTCACCAATGACCAACACGTGGCTTGGGGTTGATGTCCAAGTAGGCATGTCCCTGTACTTCATGCCATAAAGTTTTCAATATGCCAACTTGCTGCCAGCAGTCGGAAAATACTTTATGAGAAGGTGCTCACTTCATCACTAACAGGCAAGCCCTATCGTTGAGCGGTCATCCATAGCGATCAGGGTTGTCACTTTCTAATCCCATGGGGCCTTGGTCTCCCCTTCCTTTTTTGGGCCTTGGTTTTCCTTTCTTCTTTGTCCTTTTGGGCATTGGCCTTCCTTTCTTTTTGTAGATCTTCAGAACATCTTTAAAGAAGATGTCAAATTTTAAACATAAAATTTAAATTTGACAGTCTATGTGGCATTTTGACATCTTTTAAAGTTTTACTCTCCATCCAATATGTCAAATTAAATTATTACTTTATTATATTACAAAATAAATTATTAAACAAATAAAAATTTAATTAAAGACATTTAATACTTACTAAATCAGGAATGTTCATCAAATGCACCAAAGAGGCATGAATGCTCGGTTCAAACCAAGCATTCATTGTAATAATGATTAAACTAACAAAAAATTAATAAAAAGCATTAACAATTAATTTTGAAGCTACTGTCAAATTTGACAACAACTCTCTTGTTGTCAAATCATGTCATTGCCACATAAGATTTGACATTTCGGTTGAAGAACATTAGTGTGGTTTTTTTTTTTTACTGTTATATAACTTATGTAGACATTTTGACATCTCATTTGGAGATGCTCTTGTTGGGCTTCTCTTAAGCCTTTCACTATTTTAGGGGCCAAAAAGAAGCCACTCCGTTATAGTTTATTCTGGTGGCTGATTTGGTCGTATGGCTATTTCTTTGAAAAATCAATCTAATTCTTAAGATCCAGAAAAACTAATTTGTGCCAATGACCGAAAATTTGGGTGGGACAGTCTAATCATCGAAGTTATGCCACTCTCACATTTATTAGGAGATTGGCATGTATTTTGGTCCCCTACCGAACGCACGCCATTCCTATCATGTGTGATAACTATCATAGTCAAGCAACAATAAATAACCAAGAAAAAGAAACAGAAACAGAAGATTGAACATTGTAATTGCAAGGAAAATACATCACGGCATTGATTAGTCTCTGCAATTCATCACTTAGATGCTGGAGACAAAATTCTGGTTTATATGATTACAGTAACTCTATTCAACCTAACGTCTTAACTAAACCAAACGGAATCACATAACTGCAAAGAATTCCCGCTTCTCAAGTCAACCTACAACTCGTCCTTAAGTGAATCAGCATCGATCTCAGCCTCAGCCTCGGGGGTAGCTGCAGCTTCGTTTGCAGCAGTTTCTGTCTCAACTTCTTCGGCATCATCTTCCTCCTCAACTTCAACGTCAGGGTTGATGTTTAGGCTAGACTTCACTGAACTGTAGATGCGGGAAGCAAAGTCCTTAGGGTCTGGAAGATTGAAGCCGCTCTCCATGAGTGCGGTCTGGTAAATAAGCTGCGCTGTCAGCTTCACACTCTCATCCTGAAGAGCAAACAAATAATTGCGTAAGATAAACCACATTCGTCAGCAATTCTACAGATAAACCACATTCGTCAGCAATTCTACAGATAAACCACATTAAAGAAGTTTAGAACATACCTCGGCGTTCTTTACTACTCTCTCGCGGAGCTCCTTGATGATTGGGTGCCTTGGGTTAATCTCAAGTATCCTCTTGCCACGCATGTATCCTTGCTTGTTAGCGTCTGATAATGTCTGAGACTGCATGATCCTCTCCATGTTTGCACTCCAACCATACTTTGATGTCACAACCACACAAGGGGTGTCGGCCAAACGGTTGGACAGCTTTACATCATCCACATTGTCGCTGGCAAGAGCACTCTTCCACCATTTAGTGAGCTCCTTGTATGATTCCTTGAGTTCCTTGTCCTTTGAGTCTTTGCCGAGTTTCAAGCCCTCCTTTGACACGTTCTGGAATTTCTTGTCTTCATAGTCCATCAAGTATTGCATCAGATATTCGTCAACTGGATCTGTGAAGAAAATAACCTGCAACAATACAAGTGAAGAGGTAAATAACATACAAAACATGCCATTTCATGACTGAAAGTAACAAAACAAAAAAAAGCCAGAAAAGAACTAAAAGAATTGGAGATTTTCGTATTTACCTCAAAGTTTTTCTTCTTAAGCCGCTCGAGGAATGGAGATTTTTCCAATTGTTCCTTGCTGGCTCCAGTAATGTAGAATATGTCCTTCTGCCCAGATTTCATCCTTGAAATGTACTGATCTAGTGAAGTCAATTTGCCATCTGACTTGGTGCTGCAAGAGAATTCAAAGTAGTCATTCAACCACATGAAGACGACTATAAAGATGTACTATGCTGTCAATAAAACTAAACATAAATAGTAACATAAAAATTATAAATACCTCTCGAATCTTAGGAGTTTTGCCAAACGATTCCTGTTAGCCGCATCTTCAATGATACCAAGTTTAATGGACTTGCCGAATTCATTCCAGAATCTTGTGTATTGGCCTCTCTTCTCGTCATCCTCACTTTTTTCAACCTCTGTTTTCACATCAAAATTCAAGAAGCAAAAGTGATCAATTAATGAAAAACAAAACTCCTTTTAAGTTTTCAGTTTTCAAGTGATGGAACTGATGTAAGCGAGTCCAGACTGCGGTCATTATGACATCTATACTATACAGCAATTAATATGTTCAGATTGAATACTTCCATACCTTTGTTGTCTTTGTCACTGGACTCATCAGGATCTTCCTCAGCAAGTTTACGGATCATATCAAGAGCTTTGCGGATAAGTTTCTTCTTGATGGTCTTCAAACTGCTATGTTGTTGAAGCATTTCTCGGGATACATTGAGTGGCAAGGTGTCGGAATCAACAAGACCCTGTTTGAAAAATCATCAATGTAAAATCCAGTTTGAGGCTAGCATGTATAAAACCAATCCCATAAACCTGATTGCAAGAACTTACCAACAAAAAGTTTAGATACTTTGGCAAGAGCTCATCAAATTCATCTGATATGAAAACCCTTCTAACATACAACTTCAGGTTGGATTTATTGGCATTGTAATAGCTCTCGTATAAATCATGAGGAGCCTTAGGAGGCACAAACAGGACAGCCTTGAATTCCACATCACCTTCAGCAGTAAAGTGGCTCCATGATAAAGGCTTCTCATCACCGAAATCCTGTTGAACAATATATGTGTCATTGATGAATACAGAGTATAAAAGGTGATTTAGATTCCAAAATAACATTCGACAAGGTCAAGCAACCATCATATGTATCATATACAAAAGTTACCTTGGCGAGAGAGTGATAGAATTTGGTGTACTCTTCATCGGTCACTTCCTTCGGACTGCGTAACCATATAGCTTTAACATCATTAAGAAGTTCCCATTCATAAGTAGTTTCTTTTTTTGTCTTTGTCTTTGGTTTCTTCTCAGCATCTTCATCTTCATCTTCGCCTTTTTCAGTTTCCTCTTCGCTTTTCTCAGTTTCAGCTGTTCACAATTGTTGAGTGCAGGGAGGAAACAATATGTGAGAATTTGTATCAAAATATATGAAACTACGCATATATTAGGAATTAACATCTTTTTTAAGTACTAGATTTTAAAAGTAAATTTGAAAAAGGAGTTTGAACACGGCTGCATACATGATTCCTCTTCATCATTGGACTCATCCTCATCAGCAGGAACCTCCACATCTACCTCTTTGCTTGCCCACAAACGGATGGGGAAGTTGATAAATTCAGAATATTTCTTCACCAACTCCTGAAAAACAAAACAATAAGTAAGTTATCATGAACCATCATTTTAACATAACCACTACATTATAATTAATGTGTAGAACTATCATTATCTTCTTTACGTGGCAGAATGTTTGGCCGTTAAACAAAAACAAGAAAAATGCAGAACGTTACTGATTCTAATAGGATTGAATAAGAAAGGGATAAATTGTTTGTACTAAAAAATAAGGGAACCAACGTGAGCACAAATCGAAATAAAACCAAGTAATCACTGGTTAGAAGTCCCAAATGGGGGAAACCACTCACTTTTAGTTTGCTCTCTTCCAAATACTCCCCTGCTTCCTCTCTAAGGTGCAGTCTAATTTCAGTACCACGTCCTAGTGGCTCATTTTCTGTATCCTCAGCGACTACGAATGACCCATCAGCCTTTGACTCCCAAATATGCCTGAAGCACAAGAAATTTACATTGTCAACATTAAACAGTTAAGTATCCCCTAAAAAACCTGTTAGCATAAAAAATGAACGAAAGAGTAACTTGTTATAAACCCTTACTGTTTATCATCATTGTGTTTGCTGATGACTTCCACATTATCGGCAACCAAGTACACAGAGTAGAACCCAACTCCAAACTGCCCAATAAGATTGAGATCGCCGCTAGTCTGCATCTTCTCCACAAAGGCTGCAAGCGTAAAATCAAAGTTCAATCAGTATAAAGTAGAAACAAACACTCAGTTCCACTCAAAATTTTGATCTCCAAATAAAAAACAAGCATGTACCTGAAGTTCCAGATTTAGCTATGGTTCCCAAGTTCTTGATTAAGTCTTCCTTTGTCATACCGATACCCCTATCGCGAATGGAGATAATTCTCTTCTCCTTGTCTAATTTAATCTACAAATTTTTCAAACCAGTGCGACAACGCTCTTAAACATATCATTTCGTATGCTTCATTAAGTGAAAAGCAAAGCAAGAACCACTACTTACCTGAATTTCGAGGTTAGTGTCATCGCCTTCGCCCAAAACATCCTTGTCCGTGAGGGCGAGGAATCTAATCTTGTCCAGTGCCTGAGATCGAAAAAAATTTCCGATTAGCAATCGAAATCATGTCAGGTCAACGATAAAACATTGATAGATAGATTAAAGTCAACGCGTTACATCGGAAGCATTGGAGATCAACTCCCTGAGGAAAATGTCCTTGTTGCTGTAGAGGGAGTGGATGATAATGTCCATCAACCGAGACACCTCCGCCTGGAACTCGAAGTGCTGCGCGTTGCTGCGCTGCGATCTCTTCGAGATTGACTCTGCCTCCCTAAAAATACCACAAGAAAAATGCATCTACTCAGAATCTAGGCCTTCGAATTTTTCGAGCTCGGATATTGGAAATAACAAAGATCTTACCTCTTGGCGACGTCGGAGTCGGTGGATAGCCCACTGGGAACAGCGCCGATCTTCTCCTCCACCTTCGGCGGATCTACGAGCTCGTCGGAATCAGCCTCCGCGTTGGCCTGTAATTTCCGACCTGAACAAACACAGATCACCAGAAAACCCTGATCAATTCAAAATCTCCAAATCGAAGTTCGATTTCAGAAACATTTACTCATAGCAATGCATCATTCACCATTCAACTAATCGAGATCTACACAGACGAAGAGAAATGCGAGCAGAAACCCTAGGCGTACCTTGATCGGGGAGGAGGGAGAGAAGGCAGAGCAGAAGCAGAACGGAAGGGATCGTCCACTTCCTCATCGTTGCGACTCCAAAACACTTCGAAGAAGAACAAGTTCTAGTAACTTCGCTCACTGAGATTTATCCGATTCAGTGTGTGCTGCTTGCCAGCATCTCCCACAGCTTCGGATTTTATATCTGGCTCCTGCCGTTTAGACGGGGGCAAGAGTCGTCTAACGGTGATTGGCTTGGTTTTGCCAGCGTGGACAAATCGATGGTCTCTGATTTGTTTGGGGAATATGTGGATGGTTTTTATTGGGCCTTCTCTATTTCCTTGACGTGGAGACGGGTCCACCGACGACTTGAGAATTCCAGTCTTGCTTTGACGGGTCAGATCAGAGCTTGTGCTACCACCGTGGATGATCGTAGGGCTGGTGTTTGCTGGTTAGACGTGGCAGTCTAGTATTGGCGCTTGTTTCGTCCTTGACGTGGAGAAATAATATAAAAAAACAGCTGTGGTTCTGATCTGCTTGAATTATCAAAGCCCAATTACGATTGGGCTGGGCCTCCATAATCTACACAACTAATAACCAATCTTCGGGAGTGATTCCAATTGACATCTGTTAGGTCATTAACATTAAGTTATGACGTAAAAAAGTATTAAAGAGGGTTTTTACTGTCGCATTATATATGGAGCTATGAGTCCCTGAATCCACCCCTTTTAATCAAGCAAATTTTAGAATCAAAGCCATTGATTTTGGGCATTTAAAGTTCCATAAATGACGGAAAAAATAAATTGTATTTGTCCACGTCATGAGTTAATCCTTGTGACCTTATCACTTAACATTGGTTACCTGACGAGCAGGGGCGGATTTACTAAGGGATCAAGGTGGTCTCGGGACCACCCGGAAGCTCAGATAAATGGTTGTGAAAACCTCCTAGAACCACCCAAGTCTGGGCAATGGTAGAGTAGAGCAGCAGCCGTGGCTGTTGCGCTGTGCAAAACTACAAGAGGAAGAAGAAAGGTATTTTTTTTAAATGATTTGGCCAAAACGACGTCGTTTTGAATCAAGTCATTAACAAAAAATTTAAAATCCACGAGAGAGCTTTCACGTAATAGCACTCACCATCTTTTATTAAAAAGTCAAACAATTTGAAATTTAATAAAAGCCCATGGCTTTTTATTAGTCTGCTTTCAATCAAATTCAACTTTATCAAATATAATATACCTAATTGTATGCCGCTCCTATTCCTCACGCCACCCAAGCCAGCAAACGCCATCAACAGCAATTTCAGAATTTCTATAAGTTTTCTAGTTTAGTTTAGTGTTAGTTTATACTTATTTTTAGCGTTAGTTCATACATATTTATTGTTAATTTGTTAGGATTTTTTTTTTAATTTTTTTTTAAAGAACACTAATTAAAAACAAAAGATAGAACAATGAATACATATATGTAAGGGTCTTTGATATTGGTTTTTGGTAAGGGTTTTTGATAAAAAATCAAACAATTACACACTAACGGGTTTTAAATTAAGTTCAACCTTATTCATTGTTAATTTTTTAGGATTTTTTCATATCTATTTTAGTGTTAGTGCATACATATTTATTGTTCGTTCATACATATTTATTGTTCATTCGTTAGGATTTTCTGATATTACTTGAAATGTGTTATAGTGTTTTTTTTTGTAGAAGATTGTGTTACAGTGTTAGTTCATACATATTTTTTGTCAAAGTTGTAGTTTGCCATTTATTTTTCTATGTTATTTTCATTTTTTTTTCTGGAACTTTTATATTAGGACCACCCATTGTTAAAATCCTGGATCCGCCATTGCTGACAAATGTCAATTATTAAAACATTAGGTAGTTATTTATAAAAATTTTAAAAGTTGAGATCAATTTGAATAAACCCCTAAAAATCAATTTGAATAAACCCCTAAAAATTGAGTATTTATCCGCACTTACTACTTGACCCTTTTTTTTCTTGAGAATTGTTATGCGTTTAAAATAGTCATCTTATTCTCATTCGTCTCTCCAATTTCATTAAGAAAAACTTTGTGATGATTTTTTTGGAATAATGAATTAAGTAGCTCCTTACCAGCCACTTAGTACTACGGTAAAATGATATTGCTTTTAACTTGTAAGTGAGAAGTCTTAAGTTCGATTTTCATCAAAGGTGAATTTGAATCACATTATTGCTAGCACATTATGAGACCAAACCTCACCCTTCCCTCCTAGTGTAAATAATATCGTACTTAAAAATATAAATAAAATTAAAAAAAAAAGGTAGCTCCTATTTATAATTAAAAAAAAAGAAGGTAGCTCCTCACCTCATCTTATAGTTTTTTCTTTTAAATGAAGGCACGTTCAAATTTAATACATGTTTTGAAAAAATAGAAAGAAAAAAATACAAACAAGCTTAGTTGTTTTGTGGGGGCGTTTGTTTGCCCTCACTAAACTTCCTTGGATTGGACTGGCTCATCTGGAATTGCTAGCCGGTGTTTGATGCGAACAAGGATTACCATTAATGAGACTACGTCGAACTCGCACCGACTAAGTCTTTCACTAGGTAGTCTTAGTGAGTAACCCCAATATGTATGGGATTGCTAGTCCTGTCCTCAAACCTGCTTTGTTTGCCCGTCGCGTCGTTTGCAAGCGTTCCTCTGCAACACCCTTTAATCACTGCTCAGATTTGAAACAAAGCTCCACCTATAGCCCAAACCTCAAAATCCAACCACAAAAGTAAAAAAAAATGAAAAAAATGAAAAAAAGCAAAAATATAACAACAACAAAATCCAACCCAAAATTCAAAATCCACCCATTGCCAGAAAATTATGAGAGGGCTTTGTAGGCGGAGAAGCCAACGCATGTATCAAAGGAAGGAGAGAGAGATCCGAAAATTTTTGGGAAAAAAAAAGGATGAGGAAGGTGGAAATGCTTAACAATGGCAAGAGGGTGAAGAGGATGAGCTTGTTTTGAAGGATTTGCGATGAACTTTACACCTGCGTTTTGCAGGAAAAATATGGAGGAAAGAATAAATGGGGAGGAGCCAGAGGGAGAAGAAAAGAAAAGATGGTTTTGGAGGGTAGTCTTTTTGGAGTAAAGTAAAAGGGGAATAAATATGCATTAAAAACATTAAATATTATTATATAAACATTAAATAATATAAAATATTACTATATATGCATGAATTAATATAATATTATAGTTTATTAATTATTCTGTTTTTTAGTCCGACACTGCACCAAACGTTTCACTAAGTTATTCCAGCTTAGTCTAGTCTAAGCCAATCCAGCTTAGTCCCTGAAACTAATCAAATCCGAGATAATCTGGTGCAACAAATGCATAGGGTATTAAAAAGAAAAAGAAATAATTCCAGTTTCTAGCTTCATCACTTTTGCTAATACACAACTTATGGATTATATAATTAGTTGTCAAATATTTTCAAAATCATAAATTGGAGTAACTACTTATCCCTAATTGATTTTTTCCCCATTCCTTGTCTTTCATAATTTCAATGCCTTAATTCATCTACTTAAAATAAGTAAATATGTCATATATTAATATTATTTCTAACAAACAATATTATCTACACTAAGGGGGAGGAGGTGGGCTTAACCTCACAATGAGCTAGCAATAATGTGGTTCAAATTTGCATTTGGCGATAATCAAACATATGACCTCTCACTTACAAGTGAAGAGGAATACTACTAGACCGTAATACTAAATAGTCATATATTAACAATTAATTGGATGTATTATGGGTTCGATTTATAGCGCTGATAAATTACACAATTGTGACTGAAGTGAACTGTCGTAATAAAGCCACTAGCAAACCTTTTAAGAAAAACATAATCAAATACAATACAAAAGTTTAGCCAAATATTTATGAGACACAATAAAACAGCTTTTATGTTTTATCAAATAATAAAAAACTTAGTCATTGTTTAATTAAATGAATGGAACTTGGCTGCTGAAAAATCAATAGCAGTTCCTGCTGCTCACCAATCACATATAGACACATGTTTAAGTGATTAATTTTTTTCAGTAGCTAAGTTCTTTCTTAATTAAAATAATTCCAGCCCTACATTATCTTTACAAAAAATACGTATGCTTTCGCGTTACGCCAAAGTTTCTTTTACGCCTTTAGGCTAGTTGGGGCTTATTTCTAATTAGCTCAACGAATGAGGCCATTGCCAAATTGCCCCCACACACTAACCTAGGCTTTAAATTTAATTGGTTAATATTTTATGAAATTGAATCCGATGTAGATGCAATGCTTTTGAGCCATTAGATCTCAAATCTTGGCTGCCTTTTATGCCTTTCGAGATTTATATCGTTTCATCGATCATGAAGCTTCAATTCGTTGCATCTGATTGGCCTCATCAACCATACTTTAGAACAAGGCATAGGACCATCGATCAAATTGGAATCCAATTTTCAGTTTTGGCCAATTACATTTGATTTTTATTAACATGTGAACATTGATAGATCCACAAAGTGTTTAATACGTTCTTATGTACTCTACACTAATGATGCAAGTAAAATTGTCTATTACGTTGACAGTCTTCATTAGTTGGACGTTTGATGAGCCACGATAGGTCGTTATTTTGACTTGCATATTTCATATACTTATCAGAGGAGAAAAATATCTATATCCATCATTGCCTTTTTAGTATGACGAAAGACTACTTACATATCTCATCTACTTACTAAATGCTCTGAAATCGTCATTGAGTTTTGAGTATGGTGAAAGATCACATACTAAGATTCTCCTTACCATCTCAATTTGATCCAACTTTTTGATCCAACTTAATAATTAAATTGGTGAGAAGGGAAAACTTCAAGCAACCGCAAGTCGCGAGTCTAGAAACACATACATCCAGCTTAATAATTAAATTGATCTCCTTTCAAGAAACGCCCAAAAACTAAAGATAAGCTCAAGATAGAAACATCAAGACTGTTTTTTTACGAGACAGTGTTCTAAATTGCTCAAATCAACTGAATTAATGATTAAATTCGAATGGAGGAAGATGGTACAATATTCTAATTAACTGACTTTGACGTATTTTTGTGTGTGATGGATTCTTAGGTCTAAACAAGAATAATGGGGTTTAGAAGATGAGGCAGTGTCATAATTAATTGACTTAACATAGAATTACATGTGACTGATTATTTGTTGTTTAACTGATAGTATTTAAATTTAGTGTTAAAAGATGATGCGGAATTTTAATCAACGGACCTAACCTCTATGTACATGAGATTGATCCTTATTTATTTACTTAAAAAACCCTCCAAAGTTCCAATAATTTCCTCCAAAGTAGTCAAGATTAGCGGTTAATAGAAGCAACCTTTGATTAAATCACTTAATTGTGGACCCCTTTAGTTTTTCTTTTAAATAGCCGCCACTCCACCCTAGACTTGTCAAAGAGAGGTCAAAGAGCTAAGTTGATCAGTGTCCCTCAAATTCTCAGAGCCCCACCCAGACCCAGCAGATGGCGGTTTCTGACGCGGTGGTTAGGAACTTGACGACGATTTACGTGGCGGTCATCGTCGCCATCAAGGCGTACGGGTTGGTGTTTGGGCAGAGCTTCGGTGGTGCCTTTGTGTTAATCCTCTCCACCTCCGTGGTGTGCCTTATCCTGTTCCTGACTCTGGCGTGGGACGTCTCCCGTAAAGCCACGTACGCAGTTTCGCGCGACGACAATCCTCCTCCCGTTGCTCATGAGACGTGCAAGGGTGGTATTTGCTGGCACGGCGTGCGCGTCCGATCGTCGGCTTCGGACGTCCGGTTTAGGCTCCCGCAACAAATCGGCTATGGAGGCTCTTCGTAAATTTGATAAATAACAGGGGGGGGAAATGAAAAAGAAAAGATTGAGGTGGGTGAAATCTCTCTTTCTTGGTCGTTGGTGTGTATGTATCTTGTTTATTTAGTAAATCTACTAACGCCAATACAGAGGTTTGCTTTTTGGATGGAGCGAGGGATATGATTGTAAATAAATAATTATTCCGGACAAGGTGATGATATTTAGCAATTTTGTGTTATAAATAAATTGGCCTCACTTTTGATTATTTAAAGTTCAAACGGTGTCTTTTGACTGAAAAGAGTTCAGACGGTGTGCTAACGAAGATTGGGTCTTTTTATTTATTTTTTAATAAATAATAGCGTTAATAGGTTAAATTATCAAATATCGAAAATAAAAACCGATGCATTCATATTATAAGAACCGATGCCCCGGCCGGTGAAGCCTAATGTCAGTATAAAAGGTGTCTTTTCGTGTTCTATATTGGCAGGCAAGGCATGCTAGGTTGCTAACTGAAATGAACGGAGCCGGATCCCCTCCTGAGCATGGGACCGAAGCCTGCTGAGCAACCCATCTAGGGCCTTGAAATCTGATCCAACAGCTACAAACAATGACCATTCTAAAAGTTATAATAATTACAATCGTTTGATCAAATTTCAAGGACCCAAATGGAATGCTTAGCAGACTCTGGTTCTCATGCTAATGAAAATGAACCAAACGCCGAACACAATTTTGTTGAAATGGTTGTTCTTAGTGGAGGATAGTCAACCTATTAATCATGAAGTGTAGTCACTCTCATTTTTGTGATCGGTGCTTTCGGCGGTGTTGTTGAAAGAAAACAGTTAGGGTTAGTTTCAGTGTTTTTTATTGTTTTTGGGTATTTAAGTTACTATTGAGGTTCTTTTTTTTGCTTGCGTGGTTATTTTATATGAGCTTCAATTTGTGTAATTAGTTGTGTTGTGGTAATAAAGTAACCTTTGACAAAAAAAAAAAAAAACGGTGAAAGTGGTTATTCAAAAAGGATATTTTAACGTCCAAGATATTGATAGGATACTATATTTTCTCAATATAAAGCAATGTTGGCTACCTGAGAAGGGAAAATCTGACTTGAGATTTTGAGCACAAAGACGGATAAACGCAAAATTTCAAATACAATGATAACAATGCTCTAAAGTCTAAAATACTTAAGTTACAAACCTCATTGTGGAGTAATAACATAATAGTCCATATATTTTATAGGTTGACAAAGAAATCTTATAAATTTAAAAATATTACACTTGCTTCCTATTTGCTAAATTATCAAGTCAATCGCTACTTTTGGCATGACAGTTTGTGAGTTGATGTTTTGTTTTTCGTATATTGAACTACACTATTGCTAGTCATCGTGAGACTAAACTCACATCTCTCCCTTTTATTATAAATAATATCGTTTGTTAAAAAAAACATTTATTATAATGTAGGGTAAAGTACAAAAAATTACCTCAATTATTGGTCTCACGACACTTTCATACCTCATCTTTTTAAAATGACAATGTCATATCTCATCTTACGAATTTGTGCCAATGTCATACCTCCGTCAATTTTTTTGTTAGTTTCTCTGTTAAGTGTTGACGTGGCTTTACTTAAATAGTGACGTGGCTTAAATAAATTAATTAAATATTAAAAAGTTAATTAAATATTAAAAACTAAAAAATTAAAATCATTTAATTTTTTTTTTACATGGGGACCCACCCCCTTTCCCCCTCATGTCTTCCCCAAATCCGATCCACCCCATTTATTCCCCATCGACCTCATTTCTCCTTTCTCTCATCTGTAACCCCACCCACCTTTCTCTCATCTGCAACTCGCACTCACCTTCCCTTCTCTCCTATTCATCGTCGACTCCATCCACCAATAACCATCACCTTCTTCCCCATTCTAACTGACGACATCGAAGTCGCCGATCTCTGGCACACCAACCTTACCTTTCTCCGGGTACCCACTCCCTCCATTGATCTCATCCCCTTCCTTACCAAACTACCCATATGGGTTCGAATACTTCTGCAAAATCTTGACAACCTTGTCGCCATATGATTGCCAAGTAATCGACTTCGTCATCGGGTTTGCAAAAGTTGAGGACCGCCTCTGCCACCTCCCTCTGCTTCCGCAGCCCAGCACCATCTTCAAGCCCAGCAAAACACAGCAGCAATCCAGCGCCCACCACCGCTGCCAAGTCTCTTGTGAATACAAATTGGGTTTTTTTTTCTGAGAAAAATTGAATGGTTTTGCTTTGTTTGGTTGCTCGAAAAATGTGGGAGAAAGGAAATGAATTTTTTTTTTATTTTGAAGGTTCCATTTTCTTAGAAAAGTGAGGTAAACTGGAAGATGGATTTTTGAACTTTTGTTAATGGTGTGTTCTCAGGATTGGTGGGTGCTTTGTTTTTTATGCATGCTTGTAGGTTAGAAATAGAGAGAACGGCGGAGGAAGAGAAGAGAGGCACCTGGTGGTAATGGGAGTGGCTAGTTTGGGGTGGGATCTGGGTTTGGGTTAGGGGAAGACGACAACCTCGTCGGCCCCGACCTTGACAGTTCTTCATCTCTCCCTTTCTCCTTAACAGCTTCAGAGACAGCAATGACAACAGATCGGTCGTGGGCAATGAAGTGGGAGAGGGAAGCGGGTCGGAGCTTGCAGGTAGATCCGAGAAAGGAGGGCGGATGAAAAAATCCAGGTGGGTTTTGGGGGGTTATGGGCACGGCGAGAGAGAGAAGTGGGGAGGAAGGAGACTACAGTGGAAAGGAGAGAGAGATGCGAGAGAAAGAGGGTGGTGGAGGAAGGTTAGGGGGACGGGTGGGAATGGGTTTTAGGGATGCAAAGAAGAGATATAGGCAAGAAAGAGAAGGGAGAGAGAGATTTAATATAATTTTTTTAAAATTTTAAATTTAAAAAAATATATTTAATTATATTTTAATCCAGTTGGATTAGTGAGTGGCCACGTATATAGCCACGTCAGCACTTAACAGAAAAACTGACGGAGGTATGACATTGGCACAAATTCGTAAGATGAGGTATGACATTGTCATTTAAAAAAATGAGGTATGAAAGTGTCGTGAGACCTGTTTGTACCATACCTAGGACCTCCGTATTTAGATCTCGTATAAATACTTGGAGGACTCAAATGTAATTATGTAATAAATGAAAGGGCAAATATGTAATAAGTAAGGAGCCCTTAGTCTATAAAATGACTCATCACTCTCCTCATTTGAAAATGCCAATTCTTAGGCAAGGGGAAGAGCTCTATCACCCTCAGAAGCTCTCTCTCCCTCACAATCCTCTCAGAGAAATACAATATCAGTGTGGACACAGCCCAAACATTGGGGTGAACCACGCTACATCTTGTGTTATTTACTTTCTTGTAGATTCACGGCTGGATTTACGTTGTTCCAAAACTCCTCCTGTTTTGTGCATCAACATTTGGCGCCGTCTGTAGGAATCGACACGAAAAGCTATGTCGGTTCTCTTTTATTTTTTTCATCTCACCACCGTGAGACCTCACCACAATATCCACCGTGAATCTGCAAACAACCCAATGCCCACACTCAGAGACACACCCACATATTCACAGATCTCCACCATCGTCTGAGCTAGGTTATATATATGCACATTGAGAAACCCACATATTCTGGGTTTAATCTGAAATTTTATCATCCTTTATCTTTGAGCCCATTTTTTCCTCACAAATTTGCTTGACTTTTCCACGTTTTCCCAAGAAGTCCCTGATCCCACTTTCCTGTATTGGTTTTAAAAACCTGGGCTCAGTCCTCCCCGACCCACTTCCCTGTAAAGAGAAAGTCTTCAACTCGGTTGGACTCGGCTCTGTTCCAACTCACCCTAACTCAGACCAGCTGATATTCGCCATCACTGCCCACCCCGCCGCCGCTTCAGCCCACTCGCGAACCCCCCTTCCATTCGCGTGCCTAGATCGCCGAGCTTGACCAAGTTTTCAAGAAATTCGACGTCAATGACGACGGAAAGATCTCGTATTCCGAGCTTAGAGCCATCATGAGCAGCTTGGGGCAGCCGTCTTCCGACGAGGAGCTCAAACAGCATGATCTCCAAGGTCGATTCTGACGGAGACAGCTTCATAAACTTTAAAGAGTTCAACACTAAAGGGGTCGACTATGCAGAGGCCTTCGAAAATCTCAAAGACACTTTCTCCGTCTACGACATTGATAAGAACAGGTATATTTAGGCAGAGGAATTGTACGAAAGTGCTCCGGAGCTTGGGAGACGAATGTTCGATCGACGAGTGCCGGAAGATGATCGGCGGCGTCGACAGTGACGACGACGGTATGATCAGAACCCAGTTGACATTCATGAGGCAGAACCCAGTTGACAGAACGAGCTTGATTGTGCCAAAGATCTAGAAGAAGCTAAGAACGAGCTTTATTGTGCCAAAGAATAAGTGACTGAACTGAAAAAAAAGAAAGAAAAGGCGGTGACTTTTTCCAAAGGCATAAACTTTGACCAGGTCATCCTCTTCCTCTTCCTCCACCGCTCTGCTGAACCCAGCGGCTGAATTGCTAAAGGTGAAAGAAGAAACTGTAGATGTTGTGGTTGTTTCTTGAACAAGACATTTCAGATGGTGGACGACCCAGAAACCGATTCGATCGTTTCGTGGAGTGATGCTTGGCAGAACTTCATTGTTTAGGACTTGTACGAATTCTCCAGGACTGCTGCCCAAACACTTCAAGGACAACAATTTCTCAAGCTTCATTCTCCAGCTCAACACTTATGGGTTCAGAAAGGTTGATCCGGACAGGTGAGAGTTTGCAAATGAAAGGTTTCAGGGAAGAAAGAGGCGGGCTACAATTATCCGGGCACAAGGTGAGAGCGAGGCTGTGAAGTTCATCTCTGATGCGACTACACGGTGTGGCTAGGCATTCTCTCCAATGCCGGAGTCTCACCTCTCCTCACCATCGCCTTTGCTTCCTCAATGGATGCTGCCTCCCAAAACTCCCATCATCTAGTATGGAAAACCGACCACTAGATCGAAGAAGAAGATAAGCTTTCTTAATAATCAGTCTATTATTATTTCTTTTGTCTGCCATCTGCCAAAAGAAAGAAAAACAGAGAGAAAGCAAAAGCAAAGCAGGAAAACAAAAGCAAAAGCAAAGCAGAAAAAAAACCGAGAAAAAGCAGAAAGCAAAAGGGAGGCACATGGGGATACTGCAAAAGCAAGGAATAAACATCTCACCAGAATGATGTGATTTACTTTTCTTATTTTTTGAATGATGTGTTTTATTTTTCTTATCTTTCGGAGACATCTGTATAACCACATCAGAGGGTAATTAAAAAAAAAAAAGGTAAGCCCAAAATAATGGGCTGTAATGTTATGTGGAGGGCGAAGACCCATATGCCCAAAAGAGCCAGGCCTTCTATTATCACCAATTAGGTGATCAAAAGTACGTCCAATATTACAAAAAATTATTCGGCAGTCTACTGCTATTATCACTAACCAGGTGATCAAAAGTACGCCCAGTACTTCAAAATTATTCGACATCCTGCCACTATTATCACCAACTAGGTGATCAAAAGTACACCCAGTACTCCAAAATTATTTGGCAGCCTGCCGCTATTATCACCAACCAGGTGATCAAAAGTACGCCGAGTGCTCCAAAATTATTCGGCAGTCTGCCGCTATTATCACCAACCAGGTGATCAAAAGTACGTTCAATACTCCAAAATTATACATGAGCATCACTCATGTCAAACATTCATGAGCGTCACTCATGTCAATCATACATAAACATTCATGAACATCATTCATGTCAACATTCATGAGCATCACTCATGTCAACATCCATGAACATCACTCATGTCAATCAACATAAACATTCATGAGCATCACTCATGTCAATCAGCTTCGAAAGCTTCATTTACAAAGCTCTAGCTTCGAGAGCTTCAGCTTCAAAAGCTTCATTTACAAAAGCTCCAGCTTCAAAGCTTCACTTGCAAAACTTCACCTACAAAGCTTCAGTGCAGGGTATACAAATACCGTCTCCGAACAACCGCCAGTTCGGCCCATATATGGATTCAATTTGAAGTTTCCAGCCAACATACTCTATTGATCGAAGACTTGGGGGATTAGATTATGTACCATACATTAGACCTCAACTAGGCCTCATGAAAAATACTAGGGGGACTTTAACCCATTATTTATGTATTGAGGAGCGAACCCTTATTCTATAAAAAGGACTCCCTCACTTTCATTAGAGAGCACCCATTATTCATGTACTGAGGAGCGAACCCTTATTTTATAAAAGGGACTCCTTCACCTTCATTATAGAGCATCACCGCCAGCTGAGCAACCGCCTCGCCACGAGCATCACTCCTAACCCATCACTTATGTATTGAGGAGCGAGCCCTTATTCTATAAAAGGGATTCCCTCACCTTCAACGCCATAAGCCGAGCTAATCAAGGCAACATAAGCCACAAACTGAGCAGTCTCGCAACATGTGCCACTTCTAGTTAAACATCATTTTAGATTGAGCACCGCCTCATATCGAGTATCAGTTGTAGACGACATCTAGTTATTTCGGTCCACACATGAACTGAATTTTAAATCTCCAGCCAAAAGACTCTATTGGCTGAAGACTTGGGGGACTACTGTTTGTACCATACTTAGGGCCTTCGTATTTAAATCTCGTATAAATACTCGGAGGACTCAAATGTAATTATGTAATAAATGAAGGGGCAAATATGTAATAAGTGAGGAGCCCTTAGTCTATAAAAGGACTCCTCACCCTCCTTATTTGAAGAGGCCAATTCTTAGGCAAGGGGAAGAGCTCTCTCACCCTCAGAAGCTCCCTCACAATATCAGTGTGGACGTAGCCCAAACATTGGGGTGAACCACGATACATCTTGTGTTATTTACTTTCTTGCAGATTCACGGTCGGATTTACGTTGTTCCAAAACCTCTCTGGTTTTGTGCATCAACAAGACCAATAGTTAAGGTAGTTTTTTGTACTTTACCCTATAATGTATAACGTGAAAATACAAAAAAAAGAAGAAGCATGATGTGCATGACTAGTATATTAAAATGCTAATATCTCATAGGGGCATTTAGATTTGAGGACCTGTGTAAGATTACTTTTTTTATTATAATCTTTTTGTATTTGTCCAAATTTCTTCATTATAATCTAGTTTTCTAAGGAATGGAATCTTTCTTATTTATTTAGTTATTGAAAAACTCCTCTCCATAAAAAGAAAAGAAAAAATTTGCCAAAAAAAAAAAGAAAGGAAAAAAATCCCCAATCATTATTTAGTTATTGCATTACCAACAACTTTATACTCTCATAGGATATGTTTTCTCCGCCACAGATCAACAAATTGTAAGTTTCATCCAACGGACCAAATGCAAGGGAAACAAGCACCTCGCAGCACCGAAGCACTCCTTTGGCACTCTCGGCGTACTTGTCCCCAAGAATCTAATCTGCAACCCCCACCCACTTTCCCCGCTCCTTCGTCTTTCTTTTGGTCTTTATTGGCCGTATCGGACCTCTAATTCCAAACCCAAACCCTATGGCTGAAACTCCATCCCAGACGCCGCCGCCGCCGCCGCGATCTGCGTCTGAGGCCGAGACGGAGACGATGGAGTACTGGTGCTACCACTGCAACAAACGCGTCTCCATCGAAACCGTGGCGAATCTCCCTGACATCGTTTGCCACGAGTGCAAGAATGGTTTCGTCGAATCCATCCCGGCCGCGTCATATCCGCAGTGGGATCCTCCTTCCCGATCGTCCGATCAGGTCGATGACCCGACTTTCGGCTCTCCATTTCTCCAGGTGCTGAGGCTAATCGCTCAGGCGGCGCGTGAGGAGGATGCGCCCCCGCCGCAGCCTGAAAACCCCTCGCTTGATGACGATTTCTTTAGGATTGAGATGGAGGGGTGGGACAACGACGAGGACGAGGACGACGAAGATGCGCACAGTGTCGAGTTTCACAACCACGACGGCGAGGATAACGAAGAAGCTGGAGAGGAAGTAGAAGAGGAGGAGGAGGAGGAAGAAGAAGAAGATAGATCGGATAACGAGGATGAAGAGAATCAGGAAGATCAGCAAGAGAGAGATGAAGAAGACATGCGACGACATCGTCGAGACGTGCTTCGTCTCCACATCCGAGAGATTGCAACCCGAGCGAGCAGCGGGAGGAACCGGATTCTGGATTGGGCCGAGATCTTGATGGGGCTGGAGGACAATTCGATCGAATTCCGGCTCGAAATGCCCGAATCGGACCGGTACATCGGCAATCCCGAGGATTACGTGGACGCAGCCGGCTATGAGGCTTTGCTGCAGACCTTGGCTGAGAGCGATAATGCTGGAAGGAGAGGGGCTCCACCGGCGGGGAAGAATGCTGTGTCGGAGTTACCATCGGTCAAGATTGCGGCAGAGGATGAGGCCGTGGTGTGCGCCATATGCAAGGACATGGTGAATGTTGGTGACATGTCGAAGAAGCTGCCGTGTGGGCATGGTTACCACGGCGATTGCATCGTTCCTTGGCTGAGTTCCAGAAATACTTGCCCGGTTTGCCGGTTCGAGCTGCCAACCGATGATCCGGAATACGAGGAGGAGAGGAAGAAGCGAGCTGTGTCTGTTAGCGCGGCTGGAGCTTCCAGTTCTGGCGGAGATAATTCAATCTCTCATTGATTGAAATCGGTATCGCCATTTCCTCACTTTTCCTTGGTGCATTTGTAATTGATTTACTTGCTTTTATTTGCTTGTTATTAGCTTAGTAGTCGTTTCGAAGAAGAAATTGATATTTGTTTTCATGTTTTCCCATTTTCTTCTGGATGTAAATAATTTATTTTAACTCAAATTTTCTGTTAGTGTTTGCTCATGTTTAATGCCTCGGTCTTCTCACATGGTACACAAACACGGAATTGGATACGCTTTGGACCTTAGTGTCCGAAGCCTAGGGATCAAATCATTTGGGCCGCTGATTGGTGTGTAAAAGAAATCAGAGCCGTTGGTTGTGTGGTGGGCCAGGAAAATAAGTTAATGGGGACCGTTGCATTCAATTTGTGCGGCCCAGATGAATTGATCCCTAGGCTGTGGACACTAAGGTCTGGAGCGGATCCAATTCCCACAAACACAATACACAAAGGACTTCATGTTCATGTAGGTGCTTTATATCTTGTTTAAACCCGTTTGTATTTCTGATTTAGAGACGCTGCAAACGGCAATTTAGTTGGAGAGAGACGCCGCATTTGTCTTAAACCTTTGCATCTTTTGTGGTTCCATGGATATATTGTTTAGGAGCAAATCATTGGATGCCTTATGTGTTCATTGCCCCCTTTCGCTATATAGCCTTGCATGTTCTTTGTTTGCGCCGTCAATGTGAATGTTTGGTCCAGAGTCTAGAGCAATGGATGATGCTTTGATATGTGCCATCCTGTCGTGGGAGTTTCGGGTGGTAGAAACTTGTGATTGATATAACTTTCGTTGTTATGCTTTTCAGATGTGTGTTTAACTACCTAGACGTTTTCCATTTCTCCGACAGATGCGGTTGAGGTTTGTCTCCGTTTCTTGAATTAGAGTAGTAGCAATACCAGTAAACTTACTCAATAGTTCAGAATTGTAGGATTGCCGTTAAGCGAGCTGCATGTTCATAGATATCAAGTGTTGTTTCTTAGTAGGTAGCAGTAAGTTTTGCAATTTGAGTAGTGTGTGTGATCCAGATTCCCGATGATACTGAACAAATCGGTGAAAGAGTTTGCCGTTTTAGGACCTTCCAATTCGATTAGCGACTTGCCTGCGTTTGGCTTGGAATTTATGGCAGTAAGCAGGGTTCTTTTCTCTTGTTATTTCAGTGACTTGCCTACGTTACTGTACTAGTAAAACAAAGCAACTTTTATTTTTTAGCTCGTCGGACCTGATTTTTGTTGACCTTAGGCCTACATTAGTTCCTTGGTTCTATTTTCCATAAAAAAAAAAAAAAAAAAAGGGTGGGCTAACACTTACGGTTTTTGGTCAGTTTTGAATGGTTTACAATTATTAACAATGATTTTTATTTGAGTGCAAAATTAATAACAATTATTTGAGTGCAAAACCGTAATTTGAATGGTTTACAATGTTTGGTTTTTGATACATAATTTATGTGGAAGAGAGGCTAATGTGGAAATATGTGGAAGAGAGTGCTAATGTGGAAAGCTTTACACTATGTTTGGATGAGAGAAATAAACTTGAAATTTTGGTAAAAATTAGAATTTATAAATTAACATGCACCAATTTCCTTGTTTGAATTCATAAACATAGAAATTTAGAATTTTCGCGTGGAAAAAAAACTTGGAATTTGGGACCTTCAATTCCCAAGTTCAAATTCCATGTAAATAGGTGTCATTTCCCAATTTCTATGATTTAGAGTTTAAAAATAACAAATTCAATATTCAATTCCATTGTTCTTTTAGATTAACCAAACAAGAAAATTTACAAATTCTTGAAAATAAAATCTGGTCATTTCAATTTTCGTCATTTTAAAATTCCTTAGTAATCTTAAATTTCTTCTTTCAAACATAGTGTTAGTGAAAATATCGTCAATATAACCTTTGAAGATAATATATCAAGCCAAAGTTTCAATACTATTTTCCTTGGTGATTGATGAAAACGTGCAAGGTTTCTCAATCTTGAAACACAACTCCCTTCAATTTTCATATCTTTTGACATTTGGTATTTTGTAATTGTAGACATCGAAATTTTGGTAAATAAATGTTGACCGATAAATCAAAGTTTCAACGCTCATGTATTACATAAATTTTACACGTAGCGTGTGATTCGATGAAAAATTGAAATGAGTCGGAAAAGTCATCAAACAAGACACGTGTCAACACCTGGCAGAAATGACTTATTTCATCTGGAATATTATATTCAAAATTAGGCATTGGAAAATTCTATAAATAGAAGCCAATTTCATTCATTTAAGGGGAGGAATTCATATTACACCAAAACCTTGAAGCTCTGAAACTCTGAAACTCCGAAGCTCTCAAGCATCCAGGTTCCCGAAGAATCAAGAAAGCCCTCGTCGTTCTTCGTTCATCGTTCTTCCCAGATCAAGCCCCGACGGCTCTTGGATCAACAATCATCCACCTTCAAGATCAAGCCCCGACGGCCCTTTGAAGAACTTCCACCAATTCAAGATCAAGCCTCAAAGGCCCTTGAAGAACTTCCACCAATTCAAGATCAAACCCCAACGGCCCTTGAAGAAAGTGTTCATCGTTCATCATCCGTTCATCCTAAGATCAAGCCCCAATGCCCCTTTGGATCAACAACGTCGACAAATCCATACATCCAACCGTTCATCACTGTTCTTCAAGATCAAGCCCAAAAGCCCTTGAAGATCCGTTCATCACCGTTATTCAAGATCAAGTTTCAACGACCCTTGAAGAAACGCTCATCCTCAAGATCAAGCCCCAACGGCTCCTTGAAGATCCGTTCAAATCCACATTCAAGATCAAGCCCACGGCCTTTGAAGAACGTTCATCCTTAGATCAAGCCCAACGGCCCTTTGGATCAATCGCACATCTACAAATCAACAGCTTACGGAGATTAAATCAGATAATCAAATTTTAAGAGAGATTTTAACCCAAAATCATCAAATACAAATATTATTTTGTGCACGTTGTTCTTGTCTCTTTTCTTTCAGGAAATTTTCGTGTTCACTTTTTCTTTTTTTTTTAATCATGCACCCACCCATTATTTTTTTTACATATTATTATTATTTTTTCATATGGTGCAATCCGCACCATCCCACCTCCCTACTTTCTTTTGCTCCTTTTCAAAATGGGCTGATGGTGATGATCTCTTATAATTTTTTTTTTTTAATCATGCACCCACCCATTATTTTTTATATATTATTATTATTTTTTCATATGGTGCAATCCGCACCATCCCACCTCCCTACTTTCTTTTGCTCCTTCTTTTTCAAAATGGGCTAATGGTGATGATCCTTTATAATTTTTTTTTTTTTAATCATGCACCCACCCATTATTTTTTATATATTATTATTATTTTTTCATATGGTGCAATCCACACCATCCCACCTCCCTACTTTCTTTTGCTCCTTCTTTTCAAAATGGGTTGATGGTGATGATCTTTTATAATTTTTTTTACATGGTGCGGTGCACCATTCCTGAAACCCTTTTTTTTTTTTTTTTTTTTTTTAAATCATGCACCCACCCATTATTTTTTATATATTATTATTATTTTTTCATATGGTGCAATCCGCACCATGTAAAAAAAAAACAAAATTATAAAGGATCATCACCATCAGCCCATTTTGAAAAGAAGGAGCAAAAGAAAGTAGGGAGGTGGGATGGTGCAGATTGCACCATATGAAAAAATAATAATAATATATAAAAAATAATGGGTGGGTGCATGATTAAAATTTTTTTTTTTATAAAGGATCATCACCATCAGCCCATTTTGAAAAGAAGGAGCAAAAGAAAGTAGGGAGGTGGGATGGTGCGGATTGCACCATATGAAAAAATAATAATAATATATAAAAATAATAATGGGTGGGTGCATGATTAAAAAAAATAATAATAATTGTAAAGAAAGGTAGTGGCACCGAAAGCAAATAAGAAAGTATAAATTTTTGATGTGGTGTGTATGTGCAAGTTGTCAAAGATTTGCCTTTTGTTGAAGGCAACACAGGGCAATAATGGAAATAGGGATGTCTAACACAAAAGCAGAAGATGGTTGAAAAAAAAAATGCATTGAGAGAAGTAAAGTCCATTTTATTTATTTCTCTGGAAAGATTACATAAAATTGCATTCTACATGCAAACAAATTTTTTTTACAAATGTGCAAGTAGCAAATATAAGGAGCCTTCATTGATCATATGGCGCCTCATCACTTGGCGGAACTCCGGGAAGAAGAAGAGCCGGAGGTTGATCATTTGGAGCTTCATTACGCGGTACAGCCCCAGAAGACGAAGGCAAATGTTGTTGGAACAAACTCACAAACCTCTGATGATCAAGTAAAATCTGACCATCAGATTCATGCAACTGGTCAATCTTCCTCTTCATGTTTGTAGCATAGTTATGTCTGAGCATGTGCAACTATTTATTCTCATGCTTGAGCCCTCTAATCTCCTGTTTGAGACTCATCACTTCGGCCGCTAATGATTCAACTTGACGAGTTCGAGCAAATAGACGTTGGGCCATATTAGACACAGAACCTGCACACTGCACACTGAGAGCCAGAGAATCCTTAACAGCCAACTTATCAGACTGTTTGGAAAGTAGTCTGTTATCTTTGGGAGTGACAAGGTTCTGGGCCACCACCGCAGCGGTCATATCATTCTTCATCACCGAATCCCCAACAGTAAGAGGACTAGTAGGGGATATGAATGATGAGCGCCATATATTGTCTGGAGAAGGCGGGACTGCCTCTTCACTAAGGTTCAAGTCAAAACGACGGTCGGAAGGGCCAGACATTTTCAAAGGTGTTGAAGAAAGAAGAGGTCGGACAAATCAAGATCTTAGAAGTGCAAGAAGGGAGTTTCTACAAGCAAAAAAATTCAAGTGTGCTTTGAAACAAACTGCGTGCCTCTATAAAAAATCAGCACTCAATGGGATTTCAGAGATCGAAGAGGTGAGCTCAAAATTCGAAGAGGCCAATTCAAAAATCGAAGAAGTGCTAGCTTTTTCAAAAGCTGGGCTTTCTCAGAAAACATGGGCCAATCTTCCTTTCCAGATTTGTCCGCACTTGTCACATGCAACCTCTGCACTCGACGGAGCTCAGAACTCGAAGAGGCAAACTCAGAAATCGGAAAGGCATCTGCTTTTCCAGACGTGTCACCATCTGTCACATGCACACTCAGCTTTGCGAAAATCACGGGCAGTTTGTCGAAGCACCAATCCCAGATATCGAAGAGGCGCCAGTCTTTTTCAGCCTCGTCAACACATGTCACATGCACACTCAGCTTGGCGAAAATTACGGACAATTTGTCAAAGATTTCTGATGAAAAAGAAAAGCACGTGAAGCCATACTGATCAATCACTCAACGGTTGCCGACATGAGTGAAAGAATAGTACATCTACAGGTATTAAAGAACTTCTTATAACTGTCCACCTTCACCCTCCATAGCAAGGCAGACATACTCAACCTTTCTTCATCTCTGAGAATGCATTTCCAACAAACCCTCTCGAGTCACTCAGTGTTCCTTATTCCTTGGGGGACCTTTGCAAGCAAATGACACCAAAGCAAAAGTATCTCATATCACCAGGGTAGAAAGCAAGAGTATCTCATATCATGCTTTCTCCATGTCCTTTCCTTTGTCCTTGTTCTTACCTACAAAGACAAGGATAAAGAAAACAATATGCCGAAACCTCCACTCAAACTCGGGTAAGGAATCGACTACCTGGAACTTTTGCCTGGTTGCTTACCTGGCATTGCTCTCAAGTACTCGTCTTCCACTACTGCTGTACTTCCAAAGAAGCTGCCACATCTTCCTGGAAAACAAATAAGACAAGTGAAAATGATACCTTGCAGCATGTGGAGACAACGTGCAGAAGAAACAAGTAGAGAAGAATGCAGCCTGTACACTCAACTTGCAGCCTGCACACTCAACTCAGCAGAAAGAGTCTGAGCTGAGGAACTCGAGAAGATGCCACATTTGCCTGGAGAACATTTAAGGAATGGAAAATGATACATTAAAGCATGTGGAGACAAGCACAACAAAACACGTGTCGATTCATCCGCTACTTCTTCAAAATCAAAAGTATCGCATATCATCAGGGTTGCGATCACTTTGGGTGGATGACTCATTTTGACCCTCAAATTCTTGAGTCAACTTGCTAGGCGTTGTGGGCTGCACGTGCTGATTTACCACCCTTGAATCAAATCCTTAAAGATCAAGTCACCAACTAGAAGAAGAGCCCATCAATCTTGAAGATCATACCGTTGACCAAACTGCTCATGTGTGAATTAGAAAGATTGAACAAAGCAACAAGTCGTCACCTTTAACTCGTGCTTGCTTGTCATGTGTTCGAGTCAACCTTCAAGAATCAAGCTTCAACGGCCCTTGAAGAAGCTTCCATCCAAATTCAAAATCAGGCATCAACGGTCTTTGAGGAAATCACAAGTCTGATCCAAGATCAAGCGTCTACCACCCTTGAATCAAATCCAGTTCAAGAATAAGTTGTGGAAAGTCAACAATTGGAGGAATCCAGAAAGTCCTCCAACCCAGTTCAAGATCAAAGCTGTGGAAAGTCAACAAGCGCAAAAAACAAATACGTGCCAATTCATCCACTACCAAAGCCAAAGATCATCTACCACATGAAGCTCCTTGTGGTCCAATTTCAACCTTCAAGATCAAGCCTCGACGACCCTTGAAGAAATTTCAAACAAAGTTCAAGAACAAGCCTCAACGGCCCTTGAATAAATTTCCAGCCCAATTCAAGATCAAGCCCCAACGGCCCTTGGATCGACATCTACAATAAGGGATTTCAAAACGCATCTCATACACGTGACAAGCACATGTATACGACGCGCCTTGAAGTGGGGGCATTTCTAGACATCGAAATTTTGGTAAATAAATGTTGACCGATAAATCAAAGTTTCAACGCTCATGTATTACATAAATTTTACACGTAGTGTGTGACTCGACGAAAAATTGAAATGAGTCGGAAAAGTCATCAAACAGGACACGTGTCAACACCTGGCAGAAACGACTTATTTCATCTGGAATATTATATTCAAAATTAGGCCTTGGAAAATTCTATAAATAGAAGCCAATTTCATTCATTTAAGGGGAGGAATTCATATTACACCAAAACCTTGAAGCTCTGAAGCTCTGAAACTCTGAAACTCCGAAACTCCGAAGCTCTCAAGCATCCAGGTTCCCGAAGAATCAAGAAAGCCCTCTTCGTTCTTCGTTCATCGTTCTTCTCAGATCAAGCCCCGACGGCCATTGGATCAACAATCATCCACCTTCAAGATCAAGCCCCGACGGCCTTTTGAAGAACTTCCACCAATTCAAGATCAAGCCCCAAAGGCCCTTGAAGAACTTCCATCAATTCAAGATCAAACCCCGACGGCCCTTGAAGAAAATGTTCATCGTTCATCATCCATTCATCCTAAGATCAAGCCCCAACGCCCCTTTGGATCAACAACGTCAACAAATCCATACATCCAACCGTTCTTCAAGATCAAGCCCAAAAGCCCTTGAAGATCCGTTCATCACTGTTCTTCAAGATCAAGCCCAAAAGCCCTTGAAGATCCGTTCATCACCGTTATTCAAGATCAAGCCTCAATGGCCCTTGAAGAAACGCTCATCCTCAAGATCAAGCCCCAACGGCTCCTTGAAGATCCGCTCAAATCCACCTTCAAGATCAAGCCCACGGCCTTTGAAGAACGTTCATCCTTAGATCAAGCCCAACGGCCCTTTGGATCAATTGCACATATACAAATCAACACCTTACGGAGATCGAATCAGAGGATCAAATTTGAGAGAGATTGTAATCCAAAATCATCAAATACAAATATTATTTTGTGCACGTTCTTGTCTCTTTCCTTTCAGGAAATTTTCGTGTTCACAGTAATATGTACTAATATTTTTTTATTGGGCTCTTATTTTGAGATATGTAATACTTGAAAGACAAATGCTTTTATTTTTTTTATTTTTTATGTTTTGAAGTAATATTTATGTGATAATGTGGTATGTATATACTAATTTAGTATTATATTTTACAATTTTTTTTGGGTCAAATTATGTTTTTTCATTTTCATTATTTATTGATTTAAAATATTTTTCTTAACGGGCAACAGGATGGGTCATATTACCTCATAATATTAACAAGTCGATTTCGGTTCGGATCATATTACCCGTTTATTTTAACGTGTGTTACATGACACGCACCTGTTAAGATATCAGGTATGACACAAAAACGACATGAACATAACATGACACGAATGCCAGGTCTATCTAGGGGGTCATCATTAGGTCTTTTTTTTTTTCTATCTTTCAACTTAAAAAATAAATAAAAAATAATTTTATGAGCTAATCAATGGTAGGATCACATACAAAGGTATTGCAACATTTTTCTTAACTCCCATGCAAAAACATAAAAAAACAAAAAAAAAAATTTTCTCAAACTAAAATTTCATTATTTTTTCCCCACAAAAACTGAGTTATTACAACATACATTTTCAAATCGATTTTTGAAAATTTTACAAGATTAATTATAAGCTAATGTTCAATTAATTCTCATGGGACCACATGTTCTTAAAATTAATCTAGGACATTCCTAAGGTTTTCAACATAAAAAAAATATTTGGTGGCCCACTATTAGTTTATTTTTTTTCTTTCTATTTTTCAAATTAAAAAATAGTTTCGAGACCTAATAAATGATAGGATCTCATCCAAAAGTTGTGTAACATTTTCCTTAGCTCCCACGTAAAATATTTCCTAAAACTAAAGAATGTGAGTTATGATCTAAGTTTTCAAATCGATTTTGGAAAATTTTACAAGATTCATTTTAATCTAAAATTCAAGTCATTCTCGTCGCACAATACATTTCCTAAAATTAATTTAGGACGTTTTGAAAATTTTCAACGCATAAAAAAAGGTTTGGGAACCCCACCATTAGGTCATTATTTTTTTCTTTCTATTTTTTAACTTTAAAAATAAATAAAAAATAATTTCGAGAGCTAATAAATGGTAGGATCACATCCAAATGTCTTAAAACATTTTCCTTAGCTCCCACGCAAAATATTTTCTCAAATTAAAATTTCAATTTTTTGACAAAAATTGTGAGTTATAATCTACGTTTTGAAATCAATTTATTGATTTTTACAAAGTTCTTTGAGCCAAATTTTGAATCATTCTCGTTGCACGATATGCTTCCTAAAATTATTCATAACATTTCAAAGATTTTGGACACATAAAAATAATATTTTGGGGCCCACCATTAGGTCATTAATTATTTCTATTTTTCATCTTTAAAAATAATGAAAAAAAGCTAATAAATGGTAGGATCACATCCAAATGTGTTGAAACATTTTCCTGAGCTCTCACATTGAATATTTTCTAAAATTAAAAATAACAATTTTTTACAAAAACTGTGAGTTATAACCCACGTTTTCAAATCGATTTTGAGAATTTACAAGATTCATTATAAGCCAAAATTTGAGTCATTCTCGTGGCAGCACATGTTTCCTAAAATTAATTAAGACATTTCAAAGATTTTTGACACAAAAAAATATTTCGAGTCCCACTATTAGTTTGTATTTTTTTTTCTACTTTTCAACATTCAAAATCAATAAAAAATAATTTCGAGAGCTAATAAATGGTAGGATCACATCCAAATGTCTTGACATTTTCTTTAGCTCCCAGGCAATATATTTTCTAAAATTAAAATTTCAATTTTTTGACAAAAACTGTGAGTTATGACCCACATTTTCAAATTGATTTTGAAATTTTTTACAAAATTCATTATAAGTCAAAATTGGAGTTATTCTCATTGCACCACATGTTTCCTAAAACTAATAAGGACATTTAAAAAAAAATTGACACATAAAAGAATATTTGGGTGCCCACTATTAGTTTATATCAATTTCTATTTTTCAAATTTGAAAATCAATGAAAAAATAGTTTCGGGAGCTAATAAATGGTAGGATCCCATCCATAAGTCTTGCGACATTTTTCGTAGCTCCCACTAAAAAAATTCCTAAAACTAAAAATTTCAATTTTTACCCATAGTTTCAAATCAATTTGGGAATTTTAACAATACCTTTTTTAGCTGGTTTTACAAATTAGTACAAAAATCATCACTAAATCTATTTGGTTCACCTTCATCTCACCGTGAGGTTTTTCAAAATTAATTTGAGACTTTCCTTTGAAATTGTGTGAAGTGAAAGCCCCATTTTGGCAATGTTCCGGGTCTCATTTCACTTAGTCTTTACTCTTTAGTTTTCAAATTAAATATTTTATTAAAAATATTTTTGTTGGTCACTAAATGGTAAACCTGCTTCCAAATGCCTTTTAAAACTTAATGCGAAAATAAAATTTGCATTTTTCTCAAAAAATATAGATTATCACTCACGATTTTTAGTCGGTTTTATAAATACATACAAAGATCATCATTAAGTCTATGTTTTCACCTTTGGCTCACCATAAGTATTTTAAATTAATGTTCGATAAATAGTAAAATTGCTTGCAAATGCCTTGTAGAATTTTCCTTAATAATTATGTAAAATCTACCACAAAAATTAAATTTTCACGAAAAATTTTGGGTTAACGCGTTAATGGACTCAGCCTGAGATCCGTAAAAGGCTTGTTGCTTAGTAAATCGTAAAATTGATTAAAAACCTTGAATTATTGCTCATAATGTTTGTGAAAGATTCCATTTTGATCAATTTGCATTACAATCTACTGGTATTTTTAACTTCGAACCTCGTGAATAACAATTTATTATGGCAGCCCATTGTGTAACTTTAGTCCTTGTCCGCTCAGTGTAAATGATATCGTCATATTAAAAACAAAACTTGATTGCTAAACCAATAAATGAAAATACAAGCCGAGCTCATAACATAACAACAACCAGTGAACACAGACCTGAAAACATAAGAGCATATTGGGGCAAGTTTCGTGGGGTGGAACACGAAAGTAAGAGAGACTGCCTAAAATAAATAATGTAGGAAATTGTTCGTCCCTATAATTTGTGTGATATACATAGAAATTGAATAGAAGAGAAATTACAGCTACATCGTACCAAAAAGTCTCCCTATTTTTGCACTGCACTGCACTGCCCTGGCCTTCTATGAAATGAAACATAAAAGAGAAAACAGAAACAAAAAACCAATAAATTAAAAACAAGAACCTAATTTCTTCCTCCAGCAATTAATCACATAAATAATGTTACCTTGATAAAACTCCCTCCAACTTTATTCGGGCTCTGCTAAAGCGAAAGAGCTCACCCACTTCTGGATCGAGTGTATCAATCTACCACTTAGTTGGATTTATGAAACTGATCCAAAGAAATGTCAGGGCGTAGTTAAAAACTTCTATCTCCATGGCGGCGGTGGTTGCTGCTGCTGCTGCTGCTGCTGCTGTCTGTAGCTGAACGGGTATGGTTCCCAGCCGCTGTCTGGTTCCTTCCTTTTCCCACCAACCGTAGAACTTGAAGGGGGTTGTGAGTTATTCCTGAAATGATCCTCCATAGACCTTCCCGGACCGTGAATGAAAAGCTGCCTCAGGCCCACCGAGTCCCTATTGCCTCCCTCAACCATGAAGCCGCCGGAGTTCAGATCAAAACTGGGGCGCGATGGCCCAGCACCATTTATTACACCATTTAGACCTGGCTGCACACCAGTCAAATTCATGATGAATGGTGACTGGGAGAACTGTGGAGGAACAGCTGACGGAGAGGCCATAATTTGAGGTACAACCGTGGCTCCTCTGGAATCCACCATGTAGGGGATTGTGCCACCATGTCCATACATGGCTGAGGAGAACGACAAGGTGGGTCCAGTTGCCAATCCATTGTAGGCGAAAACAGGAGGATGAGAGTAAGAGACTGTTGAACCCATGTCCAAAAAGCTTCCAGTTCTTGCCATGGTAGCTTCTGTTGCGGCCTCAATAGCCTTGCCGTTTGCCAGGGACAGATTTTGAGAAGCTTCTTTTCTGTTTATCTCGACTCTGGTACCCATGATAGAAATAACTGAAGCATCCTGTATAGGCCATCCATATGCATTTGCGTTTTGAGAAGACTTACCCGGCCCATGATCTACAGAATCAATATGAAAATATGGCCTGTCATTCAAATCAAAATTCCTCATAGAAGGCTGCATTGATGAAGATGATGAAGCAGGAGATGGGCTGCGACGGCCAACCCGGTTGAACAAGAACTGTCCTTCCACCCTTGAATCCAATGGTAAGGCATCACCATCATCATCAATACGATTCAGATCCAAATGGGGCCTCCCTGATCTATTCTGACTCATTTCCACTGAAGATTCCCCAGAAGGAAGGCCAGATGACACTAGAATTTGTTTTCCTAAATCATCACCACCCTCAGCCACATTCAGATCAATGTCAAGGCAATTTTGCCTCTGCTTTGAGCTATCACTGGTGGCCCCTGTAGAAAGATTCTTATAACCATCTGAGGGTCTGCGAGGAGATGCCCGGCGAAAAGCACTATTTGCAGCAGATCCTATCCACCCAATAGCCCCTTCAAATTGCAAAGGTGCTCCAGGTAAGCCAGCAGCTGCTACTGGTCTTGAAACAGGAATTGGCGTAGAGACGGGATTTACTGGGCGGTCCATTTCATCGGAGCACACTTCTTGATTTAGATCAAAACTACAAAGACCCTTTTCTGGGTAAACTTCTGGTTCTTGAGCTGCTTCAGTCACCTGAGAGGACTCCATATCATGATTTGCCTCTGCCGAATGACTATGTGGAGTAGTGCCCAGATTTTCTGAACTATCTATGTGGTCCTCCCTCTCAGGATTTGGCTCTGCAGAATGACTTTGTTCAGTTGGCGCCTCATTTGGTGAAACCTGAGCAGGTAAGTCCTGTTCTGCATTTATAGATTCTAGGCTATTGACCTGTCTGAGTCCACCTTCTGAAGTTTTCTCCGAAGATGAACTGCAGTCCGGTTCTTCTCTTTCATATTCTTGGGCTACCCGTCGAGCAACTTCTAGAGCGTCAACCATCCCATACTCAAGTTCAATATCTGACCTTCTTTTATCAATTGTGTCAGGACTTTTGGCATCAATTGCTAGTTTAGGATACTCATTAGGAATTGTCAATTCCTCATCTTCATCGCTTGAATGCTCCTTATCTTCATCAACAGCCATCTTGGAAGAAGTCTCCAAATCTTCAAGTTTTCCTGAAATACTACCATTCCCAGACGAGTCTTGCGGTGTGTTTGAACAGCATTCACCCTCTTGAACTGTAGTACTGCAAGGATTGACAGCTCTTGTATCATCCACCACACCCTTTGGATCAGATGCAGTTGTCCCTTCACTGCCAAAAGCAGTATATTTTTTACAAGAATCATCCTGATTGGCATTTTTTTGCAAAGCAGAATCAGTTGCCACATCCTGGGAAGTAGCACTATCAGCACCTGAATAAACAGTCCCAGGTTCCAACAAACCAGACCCTGAAGAGATGTCTGTCACACCCAACTTCCTAGGGGAACCGTTGACTTTGTGGTCCTGATTTTCATTTTTTGACTCATTCAATTTTGGACCATCTGAATGTTCATCAACACTGTTCGGCTTTGCTAACGGAAAAATAGAAGTTCCAACTGATGTAATCCCTCCCACAGAACATATAGAGGATTCATCTTTTATAGGATTTTCTTGAATAGGGTTCAACACAACAGCAGAGGCCAAAGTATCCAGAGATCCATCTTTGATGTAAGCGCTGTCTAAATGTTTGTGGGTTGGGGGAGACTCTTTGTTACAAGGTTGTATTGGTAAAGCATCAGCACTTTCTGGTTGAAGATCAACCGAAGTCCTTAATGGCAATACTTCATCTGGGTTATGTCCTGATGAATGATTTTCTCTGTGATCACCTACTTCTGAAGTAACATTTAAAGCAGATGGCTTAGAATCTTCTTCCAAACTCTTAGAACTCCCATCATCTGAGAGAACCCCAGCATTCTCAACATCAACGTCAACTGCATTACCATCCTCCTTCCAGCTATCAAACAGCAGTCTCGCTTGATCCTGAACCGTGGAGCTTTTGTAGCTAAGAAGACTCTTCACAGTACTCCAGATCCCTGAAGATAATGACCTCTTATTGTGTTTATGCAGCTTTTCAAGTGCTCGTAACAGAGAAGTTATTGACTCTTCTACAAAGTTCTCATTTGTATCTTTACCTAAGTTTTGGGCATCTTTTAGCCATCTATCAACAAACATGAGTCCATCTAATTGAATAAAAAGATCAAGACAGTCCTTATTCTCCGTGGCAGCAATTGTGCTTGCAACAGCAGCCCACTGCCGGGTCGCATCGCCAATATTATTCACGACAGAATCTTTCTCACTCTGCATTACGGTGACCAGCTCCTGAACTCGCGATGGGGCTGTGAGCCCATCTTTCATCTCAGTTAAGGTAAAGAAATCTTCGAGAGTCATGGTGCTTTACATAGCATGCTTACACTACAAGAATTCCATGCAGAACACCAATGCTTTAATTTTCATTCAGAACTGCATTAATTACAAATGGTTACGTCAAAAATCAATAAAAGAACTTACACAGAAATTAATACCACCATAAGCAATTTACTGTTATGTCCCTTAACTGGTTAGGAAGACAGAATTGAACACTTTTAGGAAAAGCTTTTTGATCAGGTGGTGCCTCAGGCATGGTTATATTTAATGAATTTCACACCAACTTCTAATAAGTTCCTCTAATCATGCAACAAATAGTAAAACTTTAAGGCATATTACTATTAATGTCATTGATATCATTTCTTCTTATTCAAAAGGTGATGTGAAACATAAGTGCATATTCTACACTTCTAGTATTATTAGGTCAAGAGAACACAATGATTTGAACTGATTACAGATTCAAGTAAATATTCACCTACATCTAACTATCCAAGTATAAGAAGTTTAAACGAATTGATTGTCCCAAGCAATACAAAATCTGATAAGTGCAATAAAAATACTCTATAGAGAGGCAAAGAGTAAAAAGTAAATGGAATAAGAAAAAAAATTAATTAAATGATCTGATACACTATCAATCAAACAAATACATTATGTGAAAATTCTAACTTAAAGAGGAAACGTTGATCCACATCAAGCTTGTAGAGACTTGAACATAAATTTGTTAAATTGGCAACAATGATTATAAATATTAATATGTTCTAAACTGGCAAGACAGAATACCTGCAAACCCAATTAGTTAATAACATTTAACGCTCAAGAATTAAATGAACTCAAACAATTTAAAACTAAACAATTCTTTCCAATTAAGAACTTTGAAAATAAAGCATAGATCAAGCATGAGTTTGAACTATAATTACATAAGCCCCAAGTGATGAATTGCCACCATTGACAAATTACAACCACGCAGAGATAAGATGACAATAACATAAGTAAGAGAGGAAAAGGTTGGGTTCAACCAAGCTAAGAAAAAAAATTCAAAAATAAAATAAAATATCAAATTATGATGATCACGCATAAGACAAGCCGTATTTATACTAGAAGTGATCCTTTCGGGTAAAGTTCGTATCCGACAGATTCACAAATGAACTATTTCTCCCTTACAGAACTCAACTCACAAAATTTAGAACTATGTGACCAATGTATCAACATTGATGTTCCCACTTGACTGAATCTGCTGTTATACCAAAATTCAGATACAAGATTCACACATTTACATCCAGTATATTAACCCATTGTAAATAATAGCCTAACAAAACGTATTGCTAGACTGTGAGATTCCTTGACCAGACCATCATAAACTTATTATACAATCCAATATGATCAAATTTCAATTAAAGTCTTCCACTACTCCACACAAGTGCATTTGCAGCCAAACAATGGATTAATAAATGAGAGGTTTTTCAAAGAGTGTGAAACACATACAAAAGCACTTGTCACTAAAGTTCAAAGAAACAAATAACTTTTAAGAAATATGATCTGTAATTGTGTAGATAGGAAAGGAACGCTAGCATAAAAATACAGAAAGTTGCCTACTCTCACACGAACAACATCTAGCGTTCTTAAGTCTAATCCACATAGAACCATACAAAAATGAAGCTACGTTGTTCAATATATATCATGAAATTGAAGTCATATTCAAAGTGTAAATTTTGCTTCTCCACCAAATTTAAAATATGCTGATAATCGATCATCCAAGCACGCTCACAATAAAAATATCATGCACACAAAAAACATATTTACATATACCAAATCACAAATCTCTCATTAAACGAATAAGAGGCAGAGAGTAGCATTCGTACCTGATGAAGATTGGAGCTTTTG
Organism: Malus sylvestris; assembly: GCF_916048215.2. Classification (NCBI taxonomy): domain Eukaryota; kingdom Viridiplantae; phylum Streptophyta; class Magnoliopsida; order Rosales; family Rosaceae; genus Malus; species Malus sylvestris. The sequence continues at coordinate 857,084 of NC_062267.1, read as the reverse complement.
GATCACATCAACAAATAACACGCAACCTAATCCTGAAACAACCGAAGAGGTAACAAGTTCAATGCACGAAGAGAAATTCCGAAGTGTATAACATGATTAGGGGAAAAAATTACCGACACACACTGAATCAGACAGTAAAACCTAGACTTAAACCACTAATCATATAGCTCCATTGATTTGGCTATAAGTATATGCTATAAAATCCAAACAAGGGAAACCCTAATATCCAAAACAGGGAAGTGAAAGCGAAGAGGATCAAAATCCCACCTTTTCAAGCTTCGGACGAACGAGAAGTGGTGTGAAAATATACGGATATGGAAAAATTAATCAGGATTACGAGAATTAATGCCACGAGAGATGGTGCTTAATTAAGGCTAATTCCGAATTGGAATCAAATTAATTTCACAATATTGTAATGGAAAAGGGCAAAAAAATAAAAAATTAGAAGCTGCAGTTCGTCGTCTACTTTACCTTCGCGAACAAAAAAAACCCTAGCTTTGACACAGTCCAATTCAGAAGCTCCTCCGCTCTCTCTCTCTCTCTCTCTCTCTCTCTCTCTCTCTCTCTCTCTTCTGTGTATGTGCTGTGCTTTCTCTCTCTAAGCTCGCAGGATTTGTATCTCTCTCACCCCTCCCTCTCTCACTCTCTCCTTCGTAAAACCCTCGCTTTGTTCTCTGTGAAGCTTTCTTTTCGAACCAGAGAGAGAAACGAGAGTCTACCGTTTCCTCTTGTTTTTTTTTCTTTTTCCAGAAATTCTGAATTTAATTTGTTTCGATTAATTTTTCGTTTTGTTTTTTTTATTTTCTCGTGCTCTCATCTACTTAGAGGAATTTTTTATTATAATCGGAATAGGATATTACGTGTTTTTATATAAGTATTAATAAATTTTATTTTTTAAATTATTAACATTTTAACACACATATCTTACTATTTGTATGATAACATGTAGTGTATCATCTCGTGTGACGGTCACACTGAAAAATCTCTCTTTAATTGGAACCGGGCGACACATATCTCACTATTTGTATAATAACATGTAGTGTATCATCTCGTGTGACGGTCACACTGAAAAATCTCTTTTTAATTGGAACCGGGCGACATATATCTCACTATTTGTATAATAACATGTAGTGTATCATCTCGTGTGACGGTTACACTGAAAAATCTCTCTTTAATTGGAACCGGGCGACGAGCTCGACCAATGAAACGGTGACGTTTTGTTCGGATGGGGGAATGGAAAGGTGACAGGTGGATGCACCAAAAAGCAAAACTGTCCATTTCGTTGTGGGGCTTATGGGCTTTTCGCAGTGGGGTGGGACGTGGTCTAAACTAAGGCCTACGGGCTGAAAAGGAGAGAGGCTTATCCGTGTCACTTTCATGGGGTCCCGTCGCAGTCACGTGCGGCTCACGTACTCATGTGATCGAGTTTAGTGACATGATGGTTTGTAGTTTATCTTGTTTGTTTGTTAATTTAGGAAAGTGATTCTCTTCGGATTTCTTCTTCTTAATTCATCTAATTAGGAAATTTATGCCGTTAAAATTTGATCCAACGGCTACAAATAGGTAATCATTTTAGAAGTTATAATAACTTCAGCTGTTGAATCAAATTTCAACGGTACGGATCTCTTGATTTGGTGGATTAGGAAGAAGAGATCTGGAGATGATTCTTTTCCTTAATTTAGTTGCTTATACTATAGATAAGTAGAGGGGATTATAATTTGGCTTCAGGTGTAACATTGAGAAGAGAAATATTATTGACTTAAAACGTTTTTTCGGTAACAACGACTATGATTTTTCTTTTACATGTTGGGATATTGTTTGCTTCTTCGAAGTGGTAAAGTGCACTCTAAAACAACACTACCATTTTAAGCACCAATGCTTAAATGTGTTACATCCTCACTTTACGCATTGACGTTATAAGTCTTTTTGTAGTACAACAACTGTATGTTGTCTATATTAATTTCTCCAATATTACCAATTTTTTGCAATAGAAAAAAAATTAAGAACCTACGGACCAAAATTTTTAATTTAACCCTAAACGTAGACAAGATGACTACATATTTATTTAGAAAATAAACATTGACAACTTGCCAACAAATTTATTAGTGAATAAAAACGACAAAAAATTGGACTTTCGCCAAATGGCTTCGTTTGAAAGGATCACCATCACTTTGCACAGTGGTTAGCGAACCATTTTTATCATTACTAGTGGTGTTTATTAGCTTTTATTATCTTTGAGAATATGAATAAGCAAGTTTCACATACTAATTTCAAAACCTTGTTTTGGAGGAAGTTGTAGTAATAATTCATCAATTTTAATTTAATTGGAGCAATGGTTCATCAATTAAAAATTTATGACTATTAGTTCCTTAACTCATCAAAATGTGTAGATATGGTCATTTTCGTCAATTCCGTTAAAACTTCTATCAAAATAAGTTACGTGTCATGCACATGAGGCTGAATCAAGAGGCAATGTAGAAAACCAAATGAAAATTGTAGTAATGGTCCCTTAATTTTAACCTCATTGTAGTAATGGTCCTTTCAACATGAGTCACTTTGACATAATTATGATGAAGTTGACGAAAAGGACTATAGATGCATGTTTTAATGAGTTAAGGGACTAATGATCAAGAATTTTTAGTTGAGAGACCATTAATCCAATTGAATTGAAATAAAATGACCATTGCTAAAATCTTCTTTTTTTAATATTTTAATTTTTTATATAAAAAAGAGGCACATGTTGGAGGCTTCATCACAACAGTCCAAATGTCGAGAAGACTCACAAAGGCATTTCAGCTTCCTCCTAACCACCATCATGTGATTCACCAGCGCCAAATATTGAACTCAAAACATGTCGTGTGACATACAGATTTGAATCAAAAGCTCCGAAAGTACAAATAAAAAAACAAAACAAGAAAAAAAAAACAACATATAAGAATGTGAATGTGAAGAATTCTTCGTACAACCAAATAATGACAATGCTGTTTGCACGTACAACCAAATAATGACAATGCGGTTTGCACTTAACTTTCAACATATTCACATGTCAAATTCAAAGAATTTCGTAGACGTGGACTCACGCATTTGCTACAGTAAAATAAAGATCTCTCCTAAAAAGTTCGCGTGGGAATAGCATTCAAGAGAGATTGTAAAAACAAAAATGAAGTGTTGATGACATTCATTTGTCATTAAACAGTTCTTCAAAGCCCCAGATCGGCCCATCGATCGATCAAAAGTCTCTCTCGATAGTAAGTTGTAACTAATTAGTAGTTAACAAAGGCAAATATCATAACAACTTAAGGTTTTTTGGTAAGATTTTCGATAAGAGTGCTTAACTACAGCACTTACATTAAGTGAGATCACGTGAAGCTGAATGTGACTAAAATACAAAATATTTAATTTTTTTTTATTTTATAAAAATGTTATTAAATAACATGGTCAGACATGCATGTCGGAATATTTCTCGTATGATACGTAATGCAAGCATTTGCACAACACACCCTAAATTACAGAGGGGACCAAAACACACAACAGAAAAATGGGCCAGGTGCAAAATGAACACGTACTAATTCCTAACTAGGAAGATTTCTGTGGAGCAAACGCAAAAGAGAGATGCTACCCTGCGTTCTGTGCCTTTCTTCAACAGCACCTGATTTCTTCTTTCCACGCTGCAAATTGGTTTTATTAGCAATGCATCATTATATATCCACAGAGAGAGAGAGAGAGAGAGAGAGAGAGATTGGGTTTTACCTTTGGCTTCTCATCATCGTCAATGTCCAGAGCACTGAAATCCCTTAGTAATAAGGATGATGCAGGCAAAAGTCTCCTGTTTTTTTCCATATAAAAGGGTTCAGAAGAGAGCCATTCATTCAAATGCAGTAGTAGAGAAAAAAGATCGTAGAAGAACCTTTTCGGTTTCTCTGTTTTTGTAGAGATTTTAACACCCGGTTCACTGTCAGTAACATCAATGGCGTCGCGCCCTTTAGTTGACACAAGGTCTTCCTTCAGTGATGTAGGAACATTTAATAACGTCTGTAAGAAAAAGGAAAAGATTTTTTCAATAGCAGGTTGTTTTAGAATCCACACCACATTCAAGAGTGAACAAAGATCGATTTCCAAGTGAAAGTTATACAAGGAGACAATAGAGAACAAATAATGAGAGAGACTGCTAATAACTTTACCTGTGGCTTCTCAATCTCACCCTTCGCATCCAAAACAACGGAGTCCCTTGGTTCACTGTCAGGAATCTCAATAACGTTGCACCCTTTAGTTGACACAAGGTCTTCCTTCAGAGATGTTGGAAAGTTGAATAATTCCTAGATGAAACAAGAAAAATGATTGAGGTGCAAGTCCTATAAAAAGCTCATAGAAAACAAGTAAAACAAGAAAATGCTAAGAACTTTACCCAAGGCTTCTGAATCTCATCCTTCGCATCCAAAACGCGGGACTCTCTTGGTTTACTGTCTGGAATCTCAATAACATCGCACCCTTTAGTTGACACAAGGTCTACCTTCGGTGATGTTGGAAAGTTCAATAATTCCTAGAAGAAACAGAAAAACTCATTGAGGTGCAAGTTCTTTCAAAAGCTCATTGAGAACAAGTAAAAAAAGAGAGCGCTAAGAACTTTACCCGAGGTTTCTGAATCTCATCCTCAACATCCACCGCACTGAAATCCTTTGGTGATGGAGATGAAGAAGGCGAAGCTCTCCTGATTAGAACAATAAATATAGGCAAAAATTCAACCAAAAAGGTGCTTAATACAAAATCCTCTTAAGGAAATCAAGCAGGCGACCAAAATTTAAAATGATATAACACCCCCTAACCTTTCCGATTTCTCCAACTGTAAAGCTTGGCAAGAAGTATCAAGTCCACTCTCACAATCTAGCTGGCTAACAACATTATAATGTCCAGTAGAGAGGACACATTCTGATTTCTCCCACCGTATAGCTTGGCAAGAGGTATCAAGGCCACTCTCACAATCTAGCAGGTCAACACCATTACATTGTCCAGTCAAGGCAACCTCCTCCAAGTTCTCCATCTGTAATGCTTGGCAACAAGTATCAAGTGCACTCTCACCATCTAGCAGGTCAACAGCAATGCAATGTCCAGTAGAGGGGGCATCTTCCGATTTCTTCAATTGCATAGCTTGGCAAGAAGTATCAAGTCCACTCTCACAATCTAGCAGGTCAACACCATTACATTGTCCAGTAGAGGCAACCTCCACCAAGTTCTCCGTCTGTAATACTTGGCAAGAAGTATCAAGTGCACTCTCACCATCTAGCAGGTCAACAGAATTGTAAAGTCCAGTAGAGGGGACATCTTCCAATTTCTTCAACCATATAGCTTGGGAAGAAGTATCAAGGCCACTCTCACAATCTAGCAGGTCAACACCATTACTTTGTCCAGTAGAGGCAACCTCCTCCAAGTTCTCCATCCGTAATGCTTGGCAAGAAGTATCGAGTGAACTTTCACCATCTAGCAGGTCAACAGCATTGCAATGTCCAGTAGAGGGGACATCTTCCGATTTCTTCAACTGTATAGCTTGGCAAGAAATATCAAGGCCACTCTCACAATCCAGCAGGTCAACACCATTACGTTGTCCAGCAAAGGCAACCTCCTCCAAGTTCTCCGTCTGTAATGCTTGGCAAAAAGTATCGAGTGCACTCTCACCATCTAGCAGGTCAACAGCATTGCAATGTCCAGTAGAGGGGACATCTTCCGATTTCGTCAACCGTATAGCTCGGCAAGTATCAAGGCCACTCTCACAATCTAGCAGGTCAACACCATTACCTTGTCCAGTCAAGGCAACCTCCTCCAAGTTCTCCGTCTGTAATGCTTGGCAAGAAGCATTGAGTAAACTCTCACCATCTACCAGGTCAACAGCATTGCAATGTCCAGTAGAGGGGGCATATTCCGATTTCTTCAATTGCATAGCTTGGCAAGAAGTATCAAGTCCACTCTCACAATCTAGCAGGTCAACACCATTACATTGTCCAGTAGAGGCAACCTCCACCAAGTTCTCCGTCTGTAATACTTGGCAAGAAGTATCAAGTGCACTCTCACCATCTAGCAGGTCAACAGCATTGCAATATCCATTTAAGGAAATATCTTTTGATGATTCCTATTTAACAGGGAAAAGAACCACGTGCAATTATTCACACTAGTTAACAAGAGCCTTATGTAAAGAAGAGGTAAAAAGAATCCTATAGAGTGGAGCCATTTTTCATGACAGTGATGATGTAAAACAAAAGTTAAAAAAAAAAAACGATTGGCTGGAAGTATGTCTGAGCACAATGAAAAAGCTTGAAAACGTACAGACAAGATAAACATCATTGGAAGAAAAATAAGATTCAAAGAATCACAAAAATTCAAAATATAGTTCAAGAGTTTAACCTTATGCCCCTCACTAAGCAAGTCGTCCAGTTCAACAGAAGAGCAGCTATCCTTTCTATGCATGGCAAGTGACTGATAAGAGTCCACTATAAAACCTGAAAACCTTAAACTTACAAACTCAAGCTAGAAACACTGAGGTAATGATACCTAGTAGGCAAAAGAATATCAGACTGACCCAAAACCAAGATTTAAGAGGTTCTTGTGTTTTGTGGTCAAAGTCCACAGCACTACTTACTGGTTAAGAAGCTACAACTACAAAGTACAAATCATAGTAAAAGCTACAGGTACAACATGATATGCAAATGTAAACTATTGAACTCTTCAAGTCTAACCTGCTACATCCACACTTAAATAACTATCCTCCAGTCTGACAGATATAGACTCACACAGATCCGTGGCACTATGTTCACTGCCGGAAACTCTCTCACATGTCTGCGTTATATAGCATGTAACAGCTACGTTAAATTCCAATTCATCTAAAATGAAAATCACTCTATACGATAAGATTAAAATCTTCTTTCTTGATAGTTCTTACCTGATGATCTTGCTGATTTGGGTTTTCAAGTTCAAGGCATAAAGTACTCACCTCACCAACATCCAAACTTTTCACCTAGTATATCAGGAAGGTAATACCACTCAGCGTAAGCAAATTCATTAAAGATAAGACTACTAACCAAGTCAAACATGAAACCAAACTCTAAGAGGTAGATAATAGTTGAGCAAGACAAAATATGTCAAACCTCATAAAGATTGCTAGATTCTTGACCACCCACTCCGGACAAGCTGACCTCAACTGCTTCTCTGTTGGAACATGAACAGCAGGACTGGACATCCTTGAGCTCCTTTTCAAGCTCAAGACATCTTGTATGTTCAGTCATGAGGTTTTGTCTGAGATGTTGGATTTCGTCATCTGCCACCTACTTACAATTAGAGTTGATGAGTATACTTTTTGGCCAATACAAATGAGTATATGGAGCTAGTTAATTAACTTCAAAAATCTTGTGTGTTTCAAAACAAGAAGATATCACTTTCCAAAAACTTAAAAACTCTTCATTACCTTGAGTTTTTCTTTATACTGCTTCAAAACATTCCATATAGCTTTGGAAAAACTCTGCATTATCCGATGGTTTCTCTCTCCCTGATAGGAGTCAACGCAACCTGATTTTGTAAATGCACAGAGCAGAAACTAAGCAAATTATATAAGGAATCCTGGCGGTTGGAATAAGAAAAAGAAAGTGGGAAAGTCCATCTAAGTTACCACTGCTTTTTACAGAACCTTCCTTGGATAGTGCATTTTCAGCTTCAATGCTTTTGCGTTCTTCAATCTGAAATCAACCAGAAAATAGAAGTTTTGAAGATATGCTTTAGGTTTTCTTTCAAAATAATCCAATAGTGATACAGACACTTGGGAACTATAATACATGTCATAGTTGCTTCCAATTATTCCAATTAAGCTACAGCATAGATACAGAGAAATTTTTGGAAACACTCACACCAATTACCGAAATAATCACAACACCCAATGTGTACATAATATTCATCCATAAATTTTTGCAGAAGTTTGGGAACATGTGTAGCATGGATACAATGATACAAACACTGATCAGAAACAAAGTCAAAATGGAAACGCTAATCCCATTAAAAATAATTTCAGTGAAGAAGCATCTAGTATTGTCTTCATATTTACACCGGTGCAGTCAAACAAAGTTTCAAGAAAGTAAAAGTTAGCAAGCTTAAAAGAGAAAGTGAAATGATCTTATGTTACTCTTCAGATAGGCATACTGTCAAAATAACATCTGAAGCCAGCAATGAAATTGAGACACAAATGAAATAATAATATAACTTATAAGGTATTGAAAGAATAATTTAACCCAGAAAGACATACCGTGCAAGCATCGGGATCGGTAACTTTCATTTTTTTGCGCTGCTCAGTTCTAGACAAAGCTTGGAAATGCCTTTTGGGGTATGAGATATTTGATGGTTCTTCAACATAATTATACCTGAAATACATAGTACAAAGCTGTTAACACTTCATACAGCAAGAAATAGTTCAAATATAATGTGCAATTTTTGGGTTGGGGGTGTGGAATTGTACTTGATCTCCATAAAAGGTGAGGCTTGTCTTAGCACGTAAGATGTATCACGATAATCCTCTTCTCCTGATTTGACTGTTAAAATCTGCGAGTTTAAGAAAGAAAGTGCAAACGGCAACAGAACCGCAAGAAAATGAACACATATTTTGAATATTCCAACTCATCAAAAGTTTTTTAACAAACTCCATTGGTTAGCCAATTTTGGAAATAAGACAGCATACCAATGCCATCCTCTTCTTGCCTTCCAAATAATCTCGCAGATACTTGGTTAACTGTTTGAAGAGAAAAAAAATCACATTAGTAACATTTGATCCTAAATTGTATTAAAGTTATCAAAAGACCTCCAAAAAAAAACCAACCCTGGCAATATTTCATGCCAATTCGAATCTTTGTATTAGGTACTTAAACAAAAGATTGTTTCTCGTCAATAGATCAGATAACTAAGATGCATGATGAGCATACATACATCTCAGTAGGCCATTCCGATATACTATGTACATAAATCAGTAAAGCAAAACATATTACATATTTTCAATAGGTAGAGTAAAACATTACCAAAGAGTTCTGAAAGTGTTTCTGCAATGGCTTCTTAGGGTTCTTCTGATGCTCGAGTAACGACTAAATCCACAAAAAAGAAAGGAAAATGACTATAGACACATACACGCATAGGGGGAGAGAGAGAGAGAGAGAGAGAGAGAGAGAGCTACAACAGCAAATAAGGGGACTTCAAATTTGTAAAAAAATGAGCAAGCAACAATCACCCAAGTAAAATGGTGAACAAACATAAAATGCAAATGAATAATGAAGTCTAGAAAACCAACTTAAGGCAACATACTCTCAAGCACAAGCCTATAACCATTGATGTATTGTTGATGAAATTACTTTCGAGCAATCTGGCTCCCTGAAAATTAAAAGAAAAAGACCAAACCATAAACAAAATCATTATTCAAAATCAAGACTACACTTGTGCAAAAAAATCTGTCATTAATTGAAGTATCCCAAAAATACTAATAGTATAGATCCGGCGAGATGGTGGTAACAATTATAGAGCAAATATCATACTCTGAGGGATGCATTGAACATCCAAAATTGAACAAACTTCAACATTTAAAAAACAGCCACTTCAAAGAGAATAATTCAGTCACATATGTGAAACCTGATTTCCAGTTCTTTTTTCTCTTTCCGCTCCAGCAAGATCAACAATAGTGAGGACACCATCATTTGCATTTGCTTGATTATTGTCGTCTCCATTACACTTGTCAGCAACAGCGCGAATGTTTATAATACACTGTGACCGGCTAGAAGCATATAAAAAATGTAGCCATAATTCTTACGTGATCGTAAAATTCAGACATTGTAAGAAACAATGTAGAAAAATGGATGAAACAAAGAATACATAAGTTCATCAATGACTTTCACACACCTTGATTGGCTATTTGCATTTGTCATTCCCGTTGCACGCTTTAGCATTGCCTGAGCAATTAACGACTCTGCCTGTCTAGCATCAGAAATGGGTATCTGTTTACAGAAATGGAATAGGTGCTAGTTATTTCTTATATCCAACCACATAATCAAATTAAACTCAAGGATAGTACTCAACCTCTTGCAAGCCTCTTAGGGTTGATTGTTGCATGCTTAAATCTCCGCCATTAGGAGATAAGTCAAATAGCCTTTCTCCTTTGCCTCGTTCAGAGCTTATCTCGAAGATCGATATGAAAAATGATCTGTGAAGAGTGAATGAAGACATCATACGATATAAGTTGAGTAACAAGTCCAGCAACTAAATCTAAAGACTAAAATCACATGTTGACATTGCCCAATACCTCGAAGACTCAGAAATGCTCCCTGAAGTCTGATTGAAGATATGTTGAAGAGCAAGCGGAACCATACCCGGCTGCCTGGGGCACCCAAACACCGTATGCGTCTTACCCGAGCCACTAGGCCCCAATGCAGCCAGCATCCCACTCTTACCCCTCAGAAATTCTTCTACTAAAGGCTTCACCATCTTATCATACACCTCTTCCTATCAACAACAACACAAATTCGCCAAAAGGAAAGAAATTTATACATGATTATTATAAAAGAACAATTTGAAATCATACTTTCCACTGAATTTTCCAGCATTTTCTCTGCAACCAAACATAACACAAACGAAAACTAACCTGAGAGGAATCAGAGGAGAAGACGTGGGAAAACCCCTCATAAACCTCAGTCTTCGTGCGGTTAGATTCCTGCAGTGCTAGTGGCGGCGATAGCGTCACTGAATGAGAAGTATTCACCTTTATACAGACGTCTTCCTTTATCTTTCTGTTGATCTGCGGCGATCGTCCGGCCGCCGACTTCTTCTTCGCCGGGTTTTGGGGCCAAGCATTTTTTAATCTCGGCTTCGGATTCTGATCCGCCCCGAAGCCGCCTGTTTTGTCCCCAAGCTTGCACGGCACAAGGGGCCGAATCCTCAGAAAAACCCTAAGGTTTTCGGCCACAGGGTTCGTTTTAGCAACGTCCATGGAGAGGATTTCTTGGGTTGGGAAAGATCGTACTCCGGGCGCAATTGAAGACGGAATTTGCATTTCTCGAGCCGCTGTGGCGGGCGTTGGCGTTGGCCTGGCCCTCCGGTGAGGGTTACGGCGAACCGTCACCGTGTTTGGACCCGGTGCTGGGCTGTTGATCTCCATACTCAATCAGTGAGTGTGTGCGGTGTCGCTTCGTCTCTGCTCTCAACGTCACGCCTTTTTTTTTTTCCGTTTGCGTTTTAGCGCTAAAATGGAGCGATGCGGCTATTTCAAGTTTTGAACTTTGCTTTCGAAAAGGGAACGCAATATTAGAGCAACTCCACCCATGGAGTCCTCGCAATCCACTATTCAATTCACCTTATTGAACAGTAACTGCCTTAAATGAATAGTAATTACCATTAATAAACAGTAATTGCCATTTACATCTCCACCCTTGGAACCCTCTCCCCTGGCAATAAGCAATAAAAATAATAGTTTTTTATGTTTGTTTAAATAATAAAAAATTACAAAAGTTATCTCTCTCTCTCACACACAAAAAAAATAAAAAAATACAAAACCCTCGGGCCACAGGCCCGTCGACTCCCCACCCCCCCTTCGCTCGACCTCCCACCCTCACTCGGGCCCTTCCCCGTTGGATTTGCTCCCACCGGCCCGAGGGCCCTTTCTCCTCGCCTGACGCCCGAGCAACCAGCAAGGCTGGAGTTGCTCTTATTATAAATGTTTTAATTATAAATTGGATTTTTGTCCCTCCGAAAAGTTTTATGTTCGAATTCGTAAAAAATAAAAAAATTATAAAAAATTATAAAAGAAAAGTTGAAGCAACATGTCACTTAAATTAACAAATGGTTGTAATTTATTATCTACCATTTTTTTAGAGTAAATTATAGTCGTGGTTTTTAACTTTAACTTAATTAGAACAATAGCCCTTCAACTAAAAATCAATTAACATTGATCCCTCAACTCATCAAAACGTGCCGTTATGGTCCCTTAACTAAAAATTAATTATCATTGGTCCCTCAACTTTAATCCAACTGGAAAAATTGTCTCTCAATTTTAATCCAATTGGAGCAATGGTCCCTCAACTTTAACTCAATTAAAGCAATGGTCCTTCCAACATAACTCATTTTGACAAAATTCTGACAAAGTTGATGAAAACGACTATATCTACATGTTTTGATGAGTTGAAAGACCCTAATTGTAGCAATGGTTATTCCAACATAACTTATTTTGACAAAATTCTGACCAAAATGACCATAGCTACACATTTTGATGAGTTGAGGGACCAATGATAATGGGTTTTTAGTTGAGAGACCATTGCTTTAATTTGATTAAAGTTGATAAACCATTGCTACAATTTACTCTTTTTTTAACAAAAATTTATTATTTACCTTTAACTCAATTAAATTATTTTTTTTAAGTACATGTCTCTTTAAAATCTAATAGCGATAATTCTTGAACAAAATTAATAGAGCATTATTCATTCAAGTGACACATTAAACCATTTTTTATTTAAACGTAAAAATTATAACCCGTGTAAAAATTTAGGTCTATTTTCCAATCTTGTTGCTCTTAAGTATTTGTTGTCGAAGAAGAATATCAAGATAAGACTACTTTGATTGATACTTTTGCTCCGAGAGTTTGTTTTCAAAATCGCTGAGCCAAAAACAATTTGCTAATTTTTTTTTATTTTAAAAATGGACCAGCTAGTGATTTTAGTACGGCAGTCTATCGGGACTCTGCTAATTTGAGAGAGAATATAATTTCTATTGCAGGGAGCCTTGCTCTATACGTAATGGCCTTTGGATCGCTAGTTAGCAGAGGCTTCAGAAGGATTCTGTTTTTAAGGAGACTCTGCGATTGAAGACTGTTTGTACCATACTTGACCAATCCCGAAACTACCGAGCACCGGCCAACGCTATACTGTCAAGGACCCAGAAGAGTTCCCCTCCGACCAGGAGGCCAATCACTACTCGACACGTGTCAAGATTAGAAGCCAATCAGAGCGCAGCACGTGTCGACATCAAGAACCAATCATAACATGACACATGTCAATGTGACAAAGCTACAAGTTTTTCTATAAATAGGGGTCATTCCCCCACAATATTGGCTAATGCCATTTTGGATTAAATCATTCACAAGAACTCACTAAATTGAGAGCTTGATCCTTTGTACTTGTGTAAGCCCTTCACTACTAATAAGAACTCCTCTACTCCGTGGACGTAGCCAATCTGGGTGAACCACGTACATCCTGTGTTTGCTTCTCTGTCTCTATTCATTTACGTACTTATCCTCACTAGTGACCGAAGCAACCAAGCGAAGGTCACAAAACCTGACACTTTCTGTTGTACCAAAGTCTTCGCTGATTTTGTGCATCAACATTTGGCGCCGTCTGTGGGAACGACACTTATTCCTACTCTCTTCAGCTGTGTCAAGCTGGTTTCTATCATTCGTACACTTTCTTTTGACCATGCATCCCTTTCCAACATGGGAAGCGAAAGAAGCCACAGCACACAGAATGACACCCCCCTTGCACATAGTGCGAAGCAACGAAAGAAGGAAGGAAAACGAGTTCTTCTGCAAGCTAAAGTCGATGAGTTGGAAGTTCAGAACAACAAGATAGCAATGAGGAATGAGGTCCTCCAGGAGCAATATGAGAAGCTCTTCGAGACACTCCACGAAGCTAGGCAAGCTCAGACACGCGAGCTTGTTGCCCCCGTGGAAGTCAACCATCAACTGGGTGCCCTCCAACATGGAGGGTCACATGCATTCGACATAGATATCCCTGATAGGGAACAGATTACCCCTCGACTTGATAATCAACATGAGGCTTCTCTTAACCCAGTTGCTTCGACCCGAACCATGAGAAGTGGAGGGAGACACCTCTTTGCTGAAGGGGCAGAAGGATCGAAAGCCATCTTTCGCGATTGTCGGGATTTCCTGAAGCAACGTCGAGAGAATTCCATCCATATAAGCTCAAAGATCAATGACCCAAGGATTTCTGATAGACTCGGTCCCCTGCCACGGCCCGAGCCGGCCACCAATTTGGGGAAGGGGCAACAAGTCCTAGAGAGACATGAGGGTACAGGGGACTCAGAGGTGTTCCGACAGACATACCCTGGAAGCCAGTACAACGAGTCCAGGGAAAAATCACATGCCCTTGATCAAACCTTCCTAATTCCAAGAGGAGATGGAGATTTACGAAAGAAAGCTCCAGTGGCACATAACTCCGCTCAGGACCCCCTTGTCCTACAACTTCTTGAGGAAGTAAACAAGTTGAAGGCTGAACGTCAGGCTGAAATACCTGACTGGAACCAACCCAGGCCTGGCCCTCTTACAATGAGGATCCTCAACACCCCCCTTCAAGCAAAGACAAAGCAAAAGCTTGGCTTGCAACTTTATACTGGAAAAGAGGACCCGATTGAGCACCTTAACCTCTTTGAGTCCACCATGGCATACCGGATGCACACCGACGAAGAGCGATGTCTTCTCTTCCCCTCCACCCTCTCTGGCGGAGCTCTAAATTGGTATTGTCGTCTTACACCTGAGACGGTAGACTCATTTGAGGAATTGAGGAAACTATTTGTTTCCCAACACATTTTCCAAACCGATCGCTTGCACTCTGCAGATGACCTGTACACTATCCGCCAGAAGCCAGACGAGTCATTACGTATGTATGCTGGCCGCTTCAGCCATGAATACTCCCGGTGTGCCGAGGCAGACGACAAGACTGCCCTCAAAGCCTTCACGGCAGGCCTACGTGATTGTTTCTTTAAATACATGATCAATGCCAATACTTGGAAGACTTACTCTGAGGTGATGGCGCAGGTTTATAACCATGCCTCCGCCGAGGCAAAGACATATCAGGAGAAACCCCCTACAACCATCATTTATCAACAAGTGGGAGGTGGAAGCCAGACTCACCTAAATGAGAAGACCTCGACTTTCCAAACAGCAGTGGCACCTCCCCATGCCTTGCATAATGCTTCGCCGAATCAACAGACATATCAATTTCAAGGCAAGAGGAAGGATTTCCATCCTCACCACTCTCATTTCAGTAAAAAGAGTAAGGGACACTATCCCGATAACCAAGGGTATCGCCACAATAACGCTCGCCCCCAGGCAGTCAATGCAGTGGGTCAAACCCGCGTCAAGATACCCCTTACCCCAAGGTATGAGACATACACGCCCTTGAATGCCACATGCGCGGCCATTTACCCCAGCATAGCTCACCTGATACCAAAGCCAAAGCCGAGGCACCCAGATTACACGCCCCCGAATAACGCGGGCATGTTTTGTTGCTACCATGAGCATAACGGCCATGATAGCGAGAAATGTATCATCCTCCGTGATCGTATTGAAGCTTTGGCACGAGAAGGAAAAATTGATCAATTCCTCATTCACCCTCAAAGGGATAACCGTAACCAACGCCAGGTGAATGTCATATATTCCATAAGCGGTGGCACACCCATATCTGAATCTTCCAATAGGGCCATGAAAAACAGTGAACGAATTCTGAGGCCTGGTCACCAAGTGTTTCACGTGGAAGACATCAGGGGAGGGAAGTATCAAAAGCCTAACTGGGATCCGATATGTTTCTACCCTGAGGAAGAAAGAGGCATCATCTACCCTCATAACGACCCATTGATCGTGGAGGCTCACATAGCCAACTTTGATGTTCGACGAATCCTCGTAGACACAGGGGCTTCGGTCAATATCATGTTTGCCGAAGCTTTCAGGGCACTCAGTGTAGCTGAACACTTGCTCGATCGCTCGATTTCTCCTCTGATAAGCTTCTCCGGTGATATCGTGCAACCCTTAGGGAGCATACATTTACCCTTTACTATTGGTACAGGCCCTTACACGGCTACCATTACCACTAACTTCCTAGTGGTTGACTGCCCAACGGCATACAATGTCATCTTTGGGCGCACAGGCATCAATGATCTCAAGGCTATGGTATCCACGCATATGCTGTTGATGAAATTTCCAACCCCCCATGGCAACGGCTACATCAGAGGAGATCAGCTTAGTGCACGATCATGTTACAACACTTCAGTTAAGCAACAACACTTGCCCGGACCCAAGGAAACCCTGTCTGTACATGACCAAGTCACAAAGACCAGCCTAGATGAAGCGAACTTGGATCTTCCTGATAGCAACAATCAACCCGATGATCCTCGAGATGACTCTTTCACCCAGCAAGCCCAACCTGCTGAAGAGTTGGAGAAGGTACCTATCTCAAGAGATTATCCAGATCGCATGGTGAAGATTGGCACCACATTGTCACCACCCCTTCGGTTAGCATTGATATCTTTTTTGAAAGAGAACACTGAAGTTTTCGCCTGGTCATACGAGGACATGCCAGGCATCTCTCCCGATGTCATCTGTCATCGTTTGAGTATTGACCCCAAGATCAAGCCGGTGAGACAGAAGCGAAGATCTTATGACGCTGAACGATACGAGGCAATGAAAGCAGAAGTTGAAAAACTCAAAGGCATAGGCTTTGTCCGCGAAGTCAATTACCCGACATGGGTAGCAAATGTGGTCCTTGTTAAGAAAAATCCGACCAAAGAAAGTCTTTTGCTTCAAAAGGTCTTGTGGAGAATGTGTGTTGACTACACCGACCTAAACAAAGGGTGTCCGAAAGATAGCTTCCCTCTTCCTCTTATTGACAGACTTATAGACTCTACGGCCGGGTGTGAACTCCTGAGCTTCATGGATGCTTACTCAGGATACAACCAAATCCTCATGAACCCTTCGGATCAAGAACACACAGCCTTCACTACCGACAGAGGACTATACTGCTATAAAGTCATGCCTTTCGGCCTAAAGAATGCAGGAGCGACTTATCAGAGACTAGTCAACTCAATGTTCGCCGAGCAGATTGGGAAGAGCATGGAAGTTTACGTTGATGATATGTTAGTCAAGAGCAAACATGCTGACCAACACATCACCAACCTATCTGAAACTTTCACTATTTTAAAGAGGTATCGAATGAGGTTAAACCCCAACAAATGTGCCTTCGGCGTAGGCTCTGGCAAATTCTTAGGTTTCATGATTAGCCAACGAGGCATTGAAGCTAATCCCGAGAAGATCAAAGCAATCCTCGACATGAAGGAACCGGTAACTTCAAAGGACATCCAGAGCCTTACTGGCAAGGTGGCAGCCTTAACCAGGTTCATTTCTAAGGCCACAGACAAATGTGCTCCCTTTTTTAAAGCACTTAAGGGAAGTAGGAAGTACATTACATGGACTGATGAATGTGCCGAGGCATTCAAAAACCTCAAGGAGTACATGAGTGAAGCCCCTCTACTCTCCAAGCCCGAGGTAGGAGACATTCTCATTATCTACCTATCGGTATCAGCTTCAGCCGTAAGTTCCGTTCTCATTCGAAAGGATGGGAATATTGAGCGACCTGTCTACTACGCTAGCAAAGCCTTACAAGATACGGAGACACGGTACTCTAACATTGAGAAATTGGCTCTGGCATTGGTCATGTCTGCTCGAAAACTCCGCCCTTACTTCCAAGCGCACTCCATCATCGTGCTTACCAATTATCCTCTTCGACAGATACTCCAAAGTCCTGACACTTCAGGGCGAATGATCAAATGGGTGATAGCATTGGGTGAGTTTGACATCTCCTACCAACCAAAACCAGCCGAAAAAGGTCAAGCAGTAGCAGATTTCATCGCCGACTTCACATATCCTGTTGACATTGCTTCTACACCTGAAGCAGTAGCTTCATTACCATCGGAAGCTCAGAAAGTAGAATCAACGACCTCAGCATGAAGTCTGTATGTTGATGGCTCATCCAACCAACAGGGCTGTGGAGCGGGACTAGTCTTGACTACGCCCGACAAAGTAGCAATGGAGTATGCTCTTCGTTTCAAATTCAAGGCATCAAACAATGAGGCCGAGTATGAAGCCCTTCTAGCAGGATTACGTTTGGCCAAACACCTCGGGGTTAAACAAATTGATATTTTCAGTGACTCCCAATTAGTGGTCAACCAGGTTACCAACAACTTTGATGCTAAGGACAGCTCCATGGCAGCATATCTTGCGCAAACACAACTTTTGCTCAAGCACTTCCACTACCAGATCACCCAAGTTCCTCGAGCGGCAAACAGTCATGCAGACGCCCTGGCTCGCCTCGCCTCAGCTGTGGAAGACAAGATTGGAAGAAAAATTCATGTCGAACTGTTGGCAACACCAAGCACCATGGCCGCAGAAGTATGCAACTTACAACAGGGGGATAGTTGGATCACCCCGATCTATAATTTCCTTGCTCATGGCACCCTCCCAAATGATAAAGTCCAGGCTAAGCAAATTCGATACAAGTCTACCCGCTACCTGATCATCAATGATCAACTCTATAAGCGAGGTTTTAGCCTGCCATACTTAAGGTGTCTTACGCCTGCCGAGGCGGAAATCGTCTTTCGGGAAATACATGAGGGAGTCTGTGGAGATCATGCTGGATCTCGGTCCCTAGCACACAAGACTTTTCGCCAAGGATATTACTGGCCAACACTCCACCAGGATGCCATCAAAGTATCCCGCTCATGTGACAAATGTCAACGATATGCAACTATTCCTCATTCCCCTCCAGAGCCTCTTACTCCTATGATCAGCCCTTGGCCCTTCGCCTAGTGGGGACTTGATTTGATCGGCCCAATGCCGGCAGGGAAGGGCAAAGTCTGTTACGCAGTCGTTGCAGTGGACTACTTCACAAAGTGGGCCGAAGTAGAACCCTTGGCAACCATTACTGAGGCAAAGATAGAAGACTTCGTGTGGAAGAACATCCTTTGTAGATTCGGCATTCCTAATGCGATAGTCACTGACAATGGGCGACAGTTTGACAACAAGAAGTTCAGGTTGTTCTGCTCTAAGTTCAACATCAACTTATGCTTTGCCTCTCCAGCTCATCCCCAGTCTAATGGACAAGTTGAGGCCATCAACAAAATAATCAAGCGCACTTTGAAAACCAGCTTGGACAAAGCTAAAGGCTGTTGGCCATAATTTGTACCCCAAGTTCTTTGGTCATATCGCACTTCATATCGGACTTCAACAGGAGAAACTCCATTCTCACTTGCCTTTGGCACAGAGGCGGTTGTCCCTGTTGAGCTCGAGCAAGCAACATTCCGAGTCCAGAACTACATTCAAAGTGAAAATGACAAACAACTCACCCTCAACTTGGATTTAGTCGAGGAACACAGAAACCAAGCTCACTTGAGGAATGTCGCCTACAAGCAGCGCATCTCCAACTATTATGACTCTAGGGTCAAGCCTCGTTCTTTCAAAATAGGAGACTGGGTCTTAAAGAAAAGATTACTCTGCGACAAAGTCCCAAGTGAAGGCACACTTAGTCCAAACTGGGATGGACCGTATGAAGTCATTGGCATCAGTCGCCCTGGCTCTTACACACTTAGAAGCTCCGATGGCAAGACCCTTGGCCATCCATGGAACGCTGATCACTTGAAGTACTACTACAAATAGACTCACGATGTACAAGTGTTGAGCTATAGCCGTTCGGCATCCTATGTAATGAAGGCCATTTGGCAATGAATTCAATAAAGAGGTAATTTAGCCAACTCAGCCCTCACTCTTTTACATTCATAGCAAGCGATGCCGGAACCCTTCTCAATCAGAAAGCAATCCGTCTTCCACAGTCACTACAAAACAAGCAAATGAAGACCGTGTCAAGCGCCAAAAAAAAAAAAAAAAAAAAAAAAAAAACAGCTTCATCCAAAAAGCTTCACCCGAAAAGCTTCACCTCCAAAGCTTCACCCACAAAGCTTCACCTAAAAAGCTTCACCCAAAAAGCTTCACCCGAAAAGCTTCACCTCCAAAGCTTCACTCACAAAGTTTCACCTAAAAAGCTTCACCCACAAAGCTTCACCCAAAAAAAAAACTTCACCCGAAAAGCTTCACTTAAAAAAGCTTCACCTACAAAGCTTCACCTAAAAAAGCTTCACCTAGAAAGCTCCCTCTACATACTTTCACCATCAAAGCTTCACCTAGAAAGCTTCATCTACAAAGCTTCACCCACAAAGCTTCACCCAAAAAAAAAACTTCACCCGAAAAGCTTCACTTAAAAAAGCTTCACCTACAAAGCTTCACCTAAAAAAGCTTCACCTAGAAAGCTCCCTCTACATACTTTCACCATCAAAGCTTCACCATCAAAGCTTCACCTAGAAAGCTTCATCTACAAAGCTTCATCTACAAAGCTTCACCATCAAAGCTTCACCTAGAAAGCTTCAACACCAAAGCTTCACCTACAAAGCTTCAACACAAAACCTTGCTCCAAATAAACAAATTTTGTTCACAAAACCCAAGATGCCCTTGAACTTGTACAAAAACACTTGGGTAAACATAAACATTTTTTGTTTTACACCCACAAGGGCCCAAAATTTTCCTTCTTATTTATTCACTTATATATGTTCCCAAACATATTATAATAGATCCAACAACAAGCCAAAGTCCCAATTTTCATAATGGACAAAAGTACAAGCAATTCATCAATAATGAAGGTGCTACAAAAATTGGAATCTGCCCCAAAATAGAAATCCAACCCAAGAGACTTTTTCTCTCTCTCCCTCTTCCGCCTCCTTTCATCTATCAAATTTCTGCAACCTTTGCTCTTCTCCAATGGAGCTGAATTTTAGACACCCTATAGTTCTTGAGCATATGAACAACTTTCAAGAAGGAACCATTTCTGTTTGAGCGACGGAAATTACAGTGTTGAAGCTCCAAACATGATAGTCGGCTTCTTGCAGATTTCGAAGCTGTTGTGATGTTTCGAAGATCTGGAAATATTTAACCGTTAGTTCATCCTGAATTTTTGATATATTATGAAAGAGTCGATGAGGAACAACTTCAATGAAGAAAGCATACCGATCTGAACAAGAGAAAATGGAGTTTCGAAGCTCACAACAAATCTGACGGGTTGACAGAAAAATAATAACCAGTCATTCATCATACCTGGATTTCTGGAGTTATACTGCTCCGAGGGATCTCAAATTTGGATATGTTGTAGTTCACAAGCTGAGGAACAACTTCAATGAAGAAAGCATGCTGATCTGAGCAAGAGAAAATAGAGTTTCAAAGCTCACAACAAATCTGACGGGTTGACAGACAAATGATAAACAGTCACTCATCATACCTGGATTTCTGGAGTTATACTGCTCCGAGGGACCTCAAATTTGGATATGTTGTAGTTCACAAGTTAAGGAACAACTTCGATGAAGAAGGTATGTTGATCTGAACAAGAGAAAATGGAGTTTCGAAGCTCACAACAAGTCTGACGGATTAACAGAACATTGATGAACAGTTACTCATCATACTTGAATTTCTGAAGTTTTACTACTCCGATGGATCTCAAATTTGGATATGTTGTAGTTCACAAGATAAGGAAAAACTTTCATGAAGACGACTTTGCAATCTGAGCTATAGAGAAAGGTGTTATCTTGCATCCACTCAGGCTGATTAGTGGAAACGAAAAGCAATTCCACCAAAGAAAAGATGAAAAAGAGAGAAAAGCTACTAATTGCACTTGATCTTGTCTAGTCAATAGCATGCAGCATCAAACACACAAAAGTTGGAAATATTTTTAGATAAAGCATATACGAATGTATGACATCGAAACAAGGATTCGTTACTTTGACAAATTAGTAACACGCGAGACACCTCATTCGGCAACTCTCTTCGCCTGAAGACTTGGGGGACTCCCACCATATGCTACTGCACCTTGATACTCGGCAGTCTCACAACCACTCAGTGACTTGGATTTTTCAAGTCTCCAACCGAGAAGTTTTCCTCACTCGGGAAATTAAGGGAACACTACCTCAAACTACATGCTTCACTCACAAAGCTTCAACAATACAGGTTTCAACAAAAGCAAAAATTCAAAGAACTTTATGAAGAAGACTTTGGTGTATTTAACACAATATGTTGAAATGAAGCAAAGCTTATTTATTAATATTTTCGATAAGCCACAAATATGTACATATACATGAGTCAAAATAAACAAACAAAAGGGAGCCTTCACAAAGGTTGCTTAGGGGAAGTCTCAGCAGTCGGTAGAGCCCCAGAAAGAGAAAGCACCGGAGGGTGGTTATCCGGAGCCTCAGTACTTGACAAAACCCCAGAAGGAGGAGGCATTGGAGGTTCATCATTTGAAGCTTCATTACCAGGTACAACCCTAGAGGACGAAGGCAATAAATGCCTTTGGAACAAACCCACAAACCGCTGATGATCAAGTAAAACCTTACCATCAGATTCCTTCATCTGGTCAAGCTTCCTCTTCATGTTTGTAGCATAGTCATGGGCGAGCCGGTGCAACTGCTTATTCTCATGCTTGAGCCCTCTAATCTCCTGTTTGAGACTCATCGCTTCAGCAGCCAATGATTCAACTTGGCGGGTTCTAGCAAATAGGCGTTGGGCCATATTAGACACAGAACCTGCACACTGAACATTAAGAGCCAGAGAGTCCTTAACAGCCAACTCATCAGACCGTTTGGAAAGTAGTCTGTTATCTTTGGGAGTGAGAAGGTTCCTGGCCACCACTGCAGCGGTCATATCATTCTTCATCACAGAATCCCCAACGGTAAGAGGACCAGTAGGGGATATGAAGGATGGGCGCCATATGTTGTCTGGAGAAGGCGTGGCTGTCTCTTCTCCAAGGTTCAAGTCAAAACGACGGTCGGAGGGTCCAGACATTTTCAAATGTGTTGAAGAAGGAAGAGGTCAGACAAATCAAGATCTTAGAAGTGCAAGAAATGAGCTTCTACTGGTAGAGATTCAAGTGTGCTGTGGAACTTAATGCCAGCCTCTATAAAAATCTGCACTCGACGGAGCTTCAGAAATCGAAGAGGCGTTTACTTTCTCAAAAGCTGGGCTGCTCAGAGACCACGAGGGCCGATCTCAGAAATCGAAGAGGCGTTTGCTTTCTCAAAAGCTGGGCTGCTCAGAGACCACGAGGGCCGATCTCAGAAATCGAAGAAGCACCTGCTTTTTCAGCCTCGTCAGCACCTGTCACATGCACACTCAGCTTTGCGGAAATTACGGGCAATCTGTCGAAGATTTCTGATGAAGTAGAAAGCACGTGAATCTTACTGTTCAATCACCGCTCTCCATATGCACCATCAACTCCTCGGGTACCACATATAACTTTGTCAAAGATCTCTGACAAAGTTTAGGCACGAGAATTTCGAAGTTTCAGCTACCCTACTATTACCCATAAGGGTAAAGGAACAGCACCACTGCTTGACAACTGGAAAGTCCCTATGTGTGTCGACCTCCGTGTTTTGCGGCAAGACAGGTTGGCAAGAACGTCCAACCTTTACTCACATTCGAGAAAAGACTCCCAACATAATTACTTTCTCAAAAACCGGAGTAGCACCGCTTTCCGAATCTCGAGAGTCAGATCCTCGACGGGATTGCTTGTTCGAAAACCGAAGAGGCACAACTCTCAGAACTTCGAGAGCCAGATTTCCTTAGATAAAGCTTGTCTGTAATCTTCACACGTAATATCAGCTTTCCAGATACCACATACCACTTTTTCAAAGTGCTCTGACAAAATTAAAACACGTGAAGCTGGCAGCTCCCACTACATTGCTGTGACCAAGAAGGGTAAAGGAATAGCATTACTACTTGTTATTGGGAAATCCCTATATACATTGACCTCCCTCCTCAACGGACAGGCAAACCTGCAAAAATGCTCAACCCTTTCTCGCATTCGAAAAGGCACCCTCAACATAACCTCTCGAAATACTCAGCTTTATTTCCCCCCGATAATACCTCAGCAAATAAGCCACACCAAGAACAAGAGTATCTCATATCATCAGGGTCGAAAGCAAGAGTATCCCATATCATGCTTTCTCCCTGTCTTTGTCTTTGTCCTTGTCCACACCTGCAGGACAAGGAGAAAGAGAGCAGTCAGTCAGAACCTGAAATCAAACCTCCAATTTGGAACTGACTGCCTGGAGCCTTTGCCTGGTTGCTTACTTAGCATTGCTCTCGAGTACTCATCCTCAACTGCTGTCAAGGTCACGAATTCCACCGGCAAATACCTCATGACAGTTGATCAGATATTGGCTCTTTACACTGAAGCTGCCAAGCGTGGATGAGTCACTATGAAGGAATGTTCTGAAGGACCATTTAAATGCAAAGGTTGCACACCACTTCTGCCATGCAAAAGATTGAAGCAGAAGGTTTAACGGTGAGCTGAAACAGATCACTACAGCACGACACCTTTCCATACCACATTCATTATTCCGTCAACAGCAAAAGTATCCCATATCATCAAGGTCGAACGTACTCTAGATTTGATGGACTTGTTTTGACCCTCAAATTTTTGAGTCGGCCTTATACTCTGAAGGGCACCAGAAAACCCTCCAGCACAGTTCAAGAATAAGCCTGTGGAAAGTTACTTCTTCAAAAGCAAAAGTATCTCATATCATCTCTTATCCATTTGCTTCTCCTTATCCTGGCAGTTGAATGAGAGACAAGGAGAAGGAGAACAATCAACCGGAAGCCGAAGTCAAACCTCTGATCCTGGGTTGCTTACTTGGAAGTTTGACTGCTTACCTTGTCTGTCACCTCTTTCGGCAGATCTCCTAGCTCGGCGACTTGGGGGACTCCTACTATAGGGTTTGTATCGCACTTGACCAAGCCCGAAACTACAAGTAAGCTTCAAAGTGAAATTGATACATTACCTTGTGCATCTTCATCAGCTAAATACACCATTCCCGGATGGAGGAAAGGTACTTCCAGAGAAGGGCAGATGAAAATCAGACCACACTTCGGTACTTAGAAGTTTCGTGATTACTCAAGGGATTGAATCTTGCAAGTCCCCAACCGAGGAGTTTCCCTCACTCGGGAACTTAGGGGAGCACTGTTTGTACCATACTTGACGAATCCCGAAACTACCGAGCACCGGCCAACGCTATACTGTCAAGGACCCAGAAGAGTTCCCCTCCGACCAGGAGGCCAATCACTACTCGACACGTGTCAAGATTAGAAGCCAATCAGAGCGCAGCACGTGTCGACATCAAGAACCAATCATAACATGACACATGTCAATGTGACAAAGCTACAAGTTTTTCTATAAATAGGGGTCATTCCCCCACAATATTGGCTAATGCCATTTTGGATTAAATCATTCACAAGAACTCACTAAATTGAGAGCTTGATCCTTTGTACTTGTGTAAGCCCTTCACTACTAATAAGAACTCCTCTACTCCGTGGACGTAGCCAATCTGGGTGAACCACGTACATCCTGTGTTTGCTTCTCTGTCTCTATTCATTTACGTATTTATCCTCACTAGTGACCGAAGCAACCAAGCGAAGGTCACAAAACCTGACACTTTCTGTTGTACCAAAGTCTTCGCTGATTTTGTGCATCAACAAAGACCATGATTGAAAATATCAGAGAAATGGCGGGATCTTTCGAGAAAATTGCATGGAAGCATTCTCATAGATAAGTCAATTGTTTTTTGAGATATTTACAATGATGAAACAAAAATCGACTACTTGTTACTCTTTGCAGTTCATTATTTTATATTTCTGGATGCTACGCTTTTATTTACTCAAGAACGTTAATCCAGAAGAGAGTATCCAATCAAAGGTTGAGCAGGCTCGGAGTTGGAGCGGCGGGCGGAGGATTGGTGAGCATGTGTACCACTTCCCTCATCGTTGGCCTGGCGGTGCTCTCGTCCTCGACGCACATCATGGCAATCTTGAACAGGTGTACCACGCCTGCCAGCGGGTACCCGGAGAGCCTGGAGTCCACCACCGCCAGTACTGACGCTGTATCCGACGGCTGAGGGAGCTCCGACGTTGTCTCCCTCACCCATCTTACTATGTCCACCCCGTCTCCGAATTCCCCCACCGGCTTCCTCCCTGCTATTAGCTCCAGCAGCACCACGCCGAAGCTGTACACGTCGCTTTTCTCGTCAACCTTGAGTGTGTAAGCGTACTCTGTTCGTACCAACGCATGCAAAAAGGTCAGATCGTATGCAAACACATTTGCCGATTAACACATCAAACTGTAAAAAGATGAACGAAATTTCATACCGGGGGCAATGTAACCGTACGACCCAGCAATGGAAGACATGCACTCAGAAGCCCCAGCATCCTGCAAGAACTTGGCGAGCCCAAAATCTGCAACGTGGGCCTCCAAATCCGAGTCCAGCAAAATATTATTGGACTTAACATCCCTGTGAATAATCAACGGCGAACAGTCGTGGTGGAGGTAACAGAGTCCCTTGGCGGCCTCCACGGCGATCCGATACCTCCTCTCCCACTGCAAATGCCCGCCCTTCGTCCCATGCAGCAGCTCCCCCAAGCTCCCATTCGGCATGTACTCGTACAGCAGCAGATTCGTGTCCTTGTTCGACACGTAACCCAACAGCCTCACGATATTCCGGTGCCGGATTCTTCCCAGCGTCTTTATCTCGGCCGAGAAACCGTGATCGTTTCGCCCGGTTCCTCGCCCGACTAACCGTTTGATCGCCACGTCGACGCCGTCAGGCATTGACCCGCGGTAGACTATCCCGGCGCCGCCTTTTCCGATGATGTTCTCTTCTTTAAGGCACTCCAGGACATCCTCTGCTCTGAAACCGAGGGGCTTGAAGGCGGTGAGCCGCCACGCCCGAGAGTTCTGGATTTTACTCCTAGTCATCCGGTAAGCCGTTATGAACAAGAATAACAGAATCGTACAGAGTCCGATGACGATGAGAACGATCTTGGAGGTGGCGAACGGTTTAGGGCGATGGAACAACGGGCACTGGACGCTGCGTGGGGAGCAGAGGTGGGGGTTTCCGGAAAACGACGTGTCGTTGAAGACCAGGAACTGACCGCCGGTTGGTATCCTGCCGACGAAATTGTTGTCGGAGAGGTCGAGAGTCGTGAGGCTCGTCATGTATCGGATTTCGGCGGGGATTTCGCCGGTGAGTTGGTTTCGGGAGAAGTTGAGAATGCTCAGGACTTTCAGCTTCGCAATTCCTTTCGGGATTTCGCCAACCAAATTGTTTTGACTGAGATCGGCGGACGTCAGGGAAGAGCAGCGGGAAATCGAGTCCGGAATTTTGCGGCCGAGGTTGTTGGCGCTGATGTTGATCCTCGACAGCAACTTTAAATCAAAGATTTCCGACGGAATTTCGCCGGAAAATCCGTTCATCTCCAGGGAAAGAGTTTGCAGGCTCTTGAGATTCCCAATCGCCGGCGGAATTTTTCCGGAAAGATGATTCCCGGAAAGTGTGAGGATTCCAATATTTCCCCCAGACATTTGCTCTGGAAGTTCGCCGGACAAGAAATTGTCGTTTAGCTCGATCATGATCAAATTTGGCAAACTGAAAATTCCAGCTGGAATCGTTCCGCTGAGAGAGTTCTTCATCATTCGGATTTTCGTCAGCGAATTGCACCGCCCGAGTTCCTCGGGAATCGGCCCGAAGAAGTGATTCTCCATCAGAATAGCCGTCTTCAAATTCCCTCCTGTGCACAAATCCCGCGGAATTAGTCCGGTAAGGTGGTTTCCGGTGACGTCAAGCTCCTTAAGCCTGCCGTTCCGCCCGAGATTCTCCGGCAGCTCGAATGTGAAGTTGTTCTCCCATATTTGAAGCACCTCGAGATGAGGAAAATCGCCGATGAACTTTGGAATCGGACCGTAGAGATTGTTCCTGTACAGATTGATGAGCGTGATGTTCTTGAGCTCCGAGAAGCTCTCCGGTATCTCTCCGGAGAGCTCGTTGATGGAGAGATCAAGAGACATGAGCCTGTTCAACGCCGAGAGCTCCGGTGGAATGCTACCGCTGAGGCGGTTCACCTGTAAAAATAGAGTGTGCAAGTGTTTCAAAAGGCTGAGAGTGGTGGGGATGGGGCCCACGAGGTTGCAGCTGCCCATGTCGAGGATTTGCAGCGAGCTCAGCGATCCCAGCTCCGGCGGAATTCCGCCGGAGTAACTGTTATAGTACCCCACGTACAGTTCCCTGAGATTCTTCAACCGACTCAAGCTCGCGGGGACCCTTCCGCTGAGCATATTACCGTTGACTCCCAAATACTCCAAGCTCTGTATCTCCGAGTAATTCTCGGGAATTTCGCCGGTGATGAAGTTCCCGCCAAGCTGGAGGTGCTTCAGGTTTTTTAGACTGACGAGCTCGACGGGAAGTGTCCCGGTGAAGTTGTTGTTGTAGGCGTCGAGAACCTCCAGCTCCGTCATCCCCACCACGATTTCGATGGGGAAGCTGCCGTGGAACAAGTTGCCGGAGATGTTCAGGTGCTTGAGAGCGGTGAGGTTGGCCATCTCGGCCGGAAGCCTCCCGGTGAAGTTGTTGCCGGCAATTGTGAGGTTGACGAGCTTGTCAAGCAGCCCAATCTCGGCCGCTATCGTGCCGTAGAGGGGAAGATTCGAGACGTTGAGAGAAACGACTCTGGAGTCGCGGTCGCATAGAACACCAGAAAAGGAGCAGTGAGATGACGAAGGGTTCCAGTCCTCGAGCCCAGAACGTTTGCGGCCGATCATGGCGGCCTTGAGCTTCAACAGCGCGTCGAGGTCGCCGTGTCCGCCGCAGGTGGCGGAGCACAGCAGTAAAACGACAAAACAAACTGGGAGAATCCGGCGGAAACCGGAGGTAACCATAACTAACTAATTAATCGGCGTTTTTTTTAGCTCTCCTTTGTTTGCAGAGATAGCGTTTTCTGGTATATATGCAAATGCGCAATGAAGAAGAATAATGAAAAAGTAAGTAAAAAATGGGAAAAAAAGTTTGAAAAATGATAAATAAATATGTAAGTGAATAGTATCTGAAAAAAGTAAAAATGTCATTTTACGTTAAAAATATATAATACCTAAGAGTCTGTTTTGGTACTCTATTTGAATTCAACTTTTTAAACTCAAAAATAATTTTCTTGTTTTAAACCTTAAAAACTTGTTTGGTATGACTATTTTAAAAAACTGAATTCAAAACTAACTTAAAACACAAAAAGTAAGTTTTTATGGCTTTTAAACTTAAACCCACTCCTTTATTTTCTCTCCCTCCTCTCCTCACTCCAAATATATCTCTCTTTTCTTCTTTCTCTCTCCCCCCTTCTTTTTTTTTTGGAGTAATTAGGTTTTCATCCTTATTTTTACTACTCTATTGATTAAAACCTTATTACTTTTCAATTTTTGATCAAGGTCCTTTGTATTAATAATATTATTAATTATTTCAATAATAAAATATTTTTTATTTCTAAATATATTCATTTAATATTAAAAATGTTACAATTATTATATTTATATTTATGGCTAAATTTTTTATCATATATTTTTATTTTTAGTTTGTACCCATTTTTAATTTGCAACCCTTTTTTAATTTGTACCAATTTTCCTTTCAGTTTTAATTTGTACCCATATATTAATTT
This sequence comes from Malus sylvestris, assembly GCF_916048215.2. NCBI lineage: Eukaryota > Viridiplantae > Streptophyta > Magnoliopsida > Rosales > Rosaceae > Malus > Malus sylvestris. The sequence goes on along the minus strand of NC_062267.1, from coordinate 827,686 downwards.
CTTTTTGTGCCCATATTTTTTAAAGTTTTATTTGTATTGTACCCATTGTGAACACGGAAAATTCCTGAAACGAAAGAGACAAGAAACAACGTGCACAAACAAATATTTGTATTTGATGATTTTGGGTTACAATCTCTCTCTATTTTGATCCTCTGATTCGATCTCCGTAAGGTGTGTATTTGTGGATGTGCGATTGATCCAAAGGGCCGTTGGGCTTGATCTAAGGATGAACGTTCTTCAAGAGCCGTGGACTTGATCTTGAAGGTGGATTTGAGTGGATCTTCAAAGGGGCTTTTGGGCTTGATCTTTGAAGAACAGTGATGAACGGATCTCCAAGGGCTTTTGGGCTTGATCTTGAAGAACAGTGATGAACGGATCTTCAAGGGCTTTTGGGCTTGATCTTGAAGAACGGTTGGATGCGTGGATTTGTCGACGTTGTTGATCCAAAGGGCCGTTGGGGCTTGATCTTGGATGAATGGATGATGAACGATGGTGCTTTCTTCAAGGGCCGTCGGGGCTTGATCTTGAATTGGTGGATGGTTGATCCAAGGGCCGTCGGGGCTTGATCTTGGAAGAACGATGAACGAAGAACGAAGAACACTTTCTTCAAGGGCCGTCGGGGCTTGATCTTGAATTGGTGGATGATTGTTGATCCAAGGGCCGTCGAGGCTTGATCTTGGAAGAACGATGAACGAAGAACGAAGAACAGTTTCTTGATTCTTCGGGAACCTGGATGCTTGAGAGCTTCGGAGTTTCAGAGCTTCAGAGCTTCAAGGTGTAATATGAATTGGTCCCTTCAAATGAATGAAATGGGCTTGTATTTATAGAATTTTCCAAGGCCTAATTTTGAATATAATATTCCAGATGAAATAAGTCGTTTCTGCCAGGTGTTGACACGTGTCCTATTTGATGACTTTTTCCAACTTATTTCAATTTTCGTTGAGTCACACGCTACGTGTAAAATTTATGTAATACATGAGCGTTGACACTTTGATTTATCGGTCAACATTTATTTACTGAAATTTCGATGTCTACAAATGCCCCCACTTCAAGGCGCGTCGTATACATGTGATTGTCATGTGTAGGAGATGCGTTTTGAAGTCCCTTACTGTAGATGTCGATCCAAGGGCCGTTGAGGCTTGATCTTGAATTGGGCTGGAGATTTCTTCAAGGGCCGTCTTGATCTTGAAGGTTGAATTTGGACCACAAGGAGTTTCATGTGGTAGATGATCTTTGGCTTTGGTAGTGGGTGAATCGGCACGTATTTTGTTGCGCTTGTTGACTTTCCACAGCTTTGATCTTGAACTGGGTTGGAGGGTTTTCTGGATTCCTCCAATTGTTGATTTTCCACAGCTTATTCTTGAACTAGGTTTTGATTCGAGAGTGGTAGACACTTGATCTTGAATCGGACTTGTGATTTCTTCCAGGGCCGTCAAGGCTTGATTTTGAATTTGGCTGGAAGCTTCTTCAAGGGCCGTTGATGCTTGATTCTTGAAGGTTAACTCGAACACATGGCAAGCAGGCACGAGGTGAAGGTGACGACTTATTGCTCTTGTTCAATCTTTCTAATTCACACCTGAGCAGTTTGGTCAACGGTATGATCTTCAAGATTGACGGGCTATTCTTCCAGTTGGTGACTTGATCTTTTAAGGATTTGATTCAAGGGTGGTGAATCGGCACGTGCAGCCCACAACGCCTAGTAAACCGACCCAAGAATTTGAGGGTCAAAACGAATTCACCGTCAGAGCGATTGCAACTTTGATGATATGAGATACTCCTGCTTTTGAAGAAGTAGCGGATGAATCAGCACGTGCTTGGTTGCACTTGTCTCCACATGCTTCAAGGTATCATCTTCATTTCCTTTATCTGTTCCTCAGGCAGATGTGGCATCTTCTCGAGTTCTTCATCTCAGACTCTTTCTGCCGAGTTGACTGAGCATGCTGCATTTTTCCCTGCTTGTTTCTTCAGGCAGATATGGCAGCTTCTCGAGTTCTTCAGCTCGGACTCCTTCTGCTGAGTTGACTATGCAGACTGCATTCTTCTCTGCTTGTTCCTTCTGCACCTTGTCTCCACATGCTGCAAGGTATCATTTTCACTTACCTTATCTGTTCTCCAGGCAGATGTGGCAGCTTCTTTGGAAGTACAGCAGCAGTGGGAAACGAGTACTCGAGAGCAGTGCTAGGTAGGCAATCAGGGAAGGGTTCCAAGCAGTCGGTTCCTTACCCGAGTTTGAGTGGAGGTTCCGGCATATTGTTTTCTTTATCCTTGTCTTTGTAGGTAAGAACAAGGACAAAGGAAAGGACAGGGAGAACGCATGATATGAGATACTCTTGCTTTCTACCCTGGTGATATGAGATACTTTTGCTTTGGAGTCATTGGCTTGCAGAGGTACCCAAGGAATAAGGAACATTGAATGACTCGAGAGGCTTCGTTGGGAAAGCATTTTTTGGAGATGAAGAAAGGCTCTGTATGTCTGCCTTGCTATGGAAGGCGAAGGTAGACAATTATAGGAAGTTCTTTGATACCTGTAGAGGTACTATTCTTTCACTCGTGTCGGCAACCAATGCGTGATTGATCTATATGGCTTCACGTGCTTTCTTCTTTATCAGAAATCTTCGACAAATTGTCCGTAATTTCCGCCAAGCTGAGTGTGCATGTGACAGGTGTTGACGCGGCTGAAAAAGACTGGCGCCTCTTCGATAACTGGGATCGGCGCTTCGACAAATTACCCGTGATTTCCGCAAAGCTGAGTTTGCGTGTGACAGGTGCCGACGCGTCTGGAAAAGCAAAATGCTTCTCCGATTACTGAGCTTGCCTCTTCGATTTTTGAATGGCCTCTTCGAATTCTGAGCTCGCCTCTTCGATCTCCGAAATCCTGTCGAGTGCTGATTTTTTATAGAGGCATGCAGTTCGTTTCAAAGCACACTTGAATTTTTGCTTGTGAAAACTCCCCTCTTGTACTTCTAAGATCTTGATTTGTCCGATCTCTTCTTCCTTCAACACTTTGAAAAATGGCTGGACCCTCTGATCGTCGTTTTGATTTGAACCTTGGTGAAGAGGTAGTCCCGTCTTCTCCAGATAACATATGGCGCTCATCCTTCATATCCCCTACTGGTCCTCTTACTGTTGGGGATTCGGTGATGAAGAATGATATGACCGCTGCGGTGGTGGCCCGGAACCTTGTCACTCCCAAAGATAACAGACTACTTTCCAGGCGGTCTGATGAGTTGGCTGTTAAGGAGTCCCTGGCTCTTAGTGTGCAGTGTGCGGGTTCTGTGTCCAACATGGCCCAACGCCTATTTGCTCGAACCCGTCAAGTTGAATCGTTGGCGGCTGAAGTGATGAGTCTCAAACAGGAGATCAGAGGGCTCAAGCATGAGAATAAACAGTTGCACAAGCTCGCACACAACTATGCCACAAACATGAAGAGGAAAATTGATCAGATGCAGGAATCTGATGGTCAGATTTTACTTGATCATCGGAGGTTTGTGGGTTTGTTCCAACAACATTTGCCTTCGTCTTCTGGGGCTGCACCGCGTAATGAAGCTCCAAATGATCAACCTTTGGCGCCTCCTTTTCCTGGAGTTCCGCCGAGTGGTGTGGCTTCAAACAGTCAACCTCATGCGCCTCTCATTTCTGGAGCTCTACCGAGTGGTGAGGCGGCACCTGATCGTCCTTGAAGATCCCCTCTTGTAAATTTGATTTGATTTGTTTTTTTTTTATTTTTTTTTATTTTTTTAATTTTTTTTTTTTAAGGTATGTATAATGCAAATTTATGTAAAATTTCCAGAAAAAAATAAATAAAATGGACTTTATTTCTCTCAATGCAATTTTTCTTTTCTTTTTTTTTTTTATGTGCACACACGTATATATATATATATATATCTATATATATTATTTCTTTTTCTTTTGGCGCTGTACAACCATCCCCCCTTTTTTTTTTCTTTTGTTTTTTTTTTTTTTTTTTTTTCTTTTTCTTTTGTCACATGGTGACAGCTTCACCCAAAACCTTTACCATTATTATATATATATATATATATATTTTTTTTTATTCTTTTATTTTTTCTTTGCACATGGTGCCTGATGCACCCCCCTTTTCTTTTCTTTTTTCACGTGGTGTCAGCACCACTTTGCTCCACCATCCCCATTTTTTTTTTTTTTTTTTTTTTTTTTTTTTTTTTTTTTTTTTTTAGTAAATTTTTTCTGTATAAATTTGGGTGACGGGCTGGGGGAATTTGCAGGAAGGACGAAGGCGGACGGGGAATATGGAGTTTGAGGAAGAGCTTCTTGGCCGGCTAGTCATTTGACAGCGGTCTTTGAAGTTGGTGGCAGCTGCGAGGCAAGAGACGGAGGAGGTGGGGGTGACCAGGGCAGCTGTGACGGACAGAGACGCCATGGCAGGACCTCGAGGAGTTTTAAGATACTGGTGCAGGTACTGGTGAGGATGCAGAGCACGACAAGGACGGACGCACAAGCAGCGATTGCCGAGGATCCTATTGCTCGGAGAAGGTCACGAGTATGGTGATGAAGTTGGAGGCTAGAGAACAAAGAGCAGGCTGTCCCAAGATCACCCTGAGATCACTGGAGCTTCGACGAGATCTGATCTGGGGTCGAGGGAGATCGTCTTGTTGCTGCCGCTAGCGTTGATCAATCGGTTGGTGCTGCATCGACACTCTGCTGCCATCGGCTGAGCAGGGAAGAAGTAGAGTACCTCTCAAGCTTTCTTCATGGGTCTCGGTGAATAATCCGGCAGAGAGAACGGTGTATTGCAGTCGCGGGAGAATGATGCAGAGGAGGACGAGGAAGAGTCTGATGAGGCAGCAGAAGCCATGAAGTAGGAGTGTGCTGTGTTTGGAGGAAGAGCGGGGAAGAGCGAGAGGACGGTTCAGCAACCTGGGAACGCTCGACCTGAGTTACAACCTCATCGCCGGAGCAGTCTTTTCCTCTTCAAGGCCTTGTTCATCACCATATATTTTCTGTATACGCGCCTCCTCGATGCCTTGTGTAGCCACACTGCTTCCCACAGCAACTCATCCTGGAAGCCGTTCACGTCGCAGTAAAAAAGGACACACGGCATGGTGCAGGCTCGCGCTGTACGCACCCCGGTGCCTGTCAGCAAACTCGAACACCCTAACGGCTCGATTGAGGAGGAATCTAGAGTAAGCCGGGTCACGTGATCTGAACACGATAGAAGCAGCGGCGAGAGCAGCGGCTGTTTCGCCTGCCACGTCAGACCCCAGGTGGTTCTTATCGATCTTGTACACAGCGCGTGACGTGTCTATGTCCTCCGGCCGTAGTTTACGATAATGTAGTTTTTTTTTTTTTTTTTTTTTTTTTTTTTATGGAACCGGCGTCGTAGGAGTCCGGGTCGACCCGGATAAGCTGAAGCGATCCGATGACGGGAGGGTCGGTGGCAATGCTGTAGAAGCAGATATCGGCCTCAGAGTCGGCGACGAATGCGAGGAGATCCGAGTAGGCGCCGGTGCGGGCGAGGTCCTCGGAGCACGGGGAGCGCCAGGAAAAGACAACAGTGCCCTCGACGGAGACGTCGAAGGAGGGGGAGTGAGACCTGCCGTCGTAGTTGTCGTAAACAGTGAAGGTGCGGATGTAGTAGCGTCCGGAGGGCAAATTGGGGATTATGTAGCAGTTCTTTTTGCCAGAAGATAGAGGGAAGTAGCGGAGGGTCTTCTCTTGTGGGTGGTGGAATTGGAGAGGCTCGGAGACGACGGAGGTTGCGCCGCCGGTGAAGAAGCGGTCGGAGAGCCAGGTGGTGTTGAATGGGTCGGCTTGGTCGGAAAGCACGGAGGCTTTGGGCGAGCTGGAGCTGCTGTTTAGAGGGTGAGGCTGCTCATGTTGTTGACGGCGCTGCTACAAGCGTCAAAGACGATGCTAGAAAGGGAGATGGACTCGGATTTGGGCTAGTGGAATCCTGCTGCTTCGACTAAGCTGGGGATCATGATGGCACTGGGCCGGTCCGTGGCCCGTGGTGAGCTTGGCGAGAGCTAGACCTGGAGCTGTTTGTTGGGGAAAGAGCCGGACTGCCGCTGTTCGAATTGCTGGATCCAGACATGCCTCGAGACTCGCCGGAGCAACAAACGACGTCGTTTTGAAGGTCGAGCTGAAACACTTCGTCATACCATTCTTAGGCGCTCTGATCGTGAGTCGGGTCTGATCCTCGAGGTGAACCAGGCGACTCCGGCGTTATTACCAGTTGGGCCTCCGAGCTATGAGGTTGATTGGGTGCAGGAAAGACACGGGTCCAGTGGTTGCTGGAATTGGGCTTGGAGGCTGTCACTTGGGCCTGGATGACCTCTTTTTGAGAGGCTTGCTGCTGGTGGATATACATACATATATATATATATATATATATGTATGTATATGTATGTAAAAGAAATCCCTTTTTTTTTATTTTGTTTATTTTTTTATTTTTTTTTATTTTTTATATATATATTTTTTTTTGTACACAAGTAATAACGTATGTATCCCTTTTTTTTTCTTTTTAAATACATAAAACATATGTATTTTTTTTTCTAATAAAACATTATTATTATTTTTTTATTTGATGTGACTGAACTTGAAATTGAATATTCAAGCTGCCTACGTACCCTTCCAAAGAGATCAAGTCAAAACGTAGTTCAAATACATATTTTTTTTTTTGGATTTTCTTTTCTTGTGCCGTTTGCAGTTTCAGCTCATGCAGGCAAGGAGCGTTGGCGTCGTTTGCAGTTTCAACTCATGCAGGCAAGGAGCGTTGGCGTCGTTTGCAGTTTCAACTCGTGCAGACAAGGAGCATTTGGTGCCGTGTTGCAGTTTCAGCTCGTGCAGGCAAGGAGCGTTGGTGTTGCCTTTTATGCTCGTGCAGATCAGGAGCGTTGATGTCGCCTTTTATGCTCGTGCGAACAAGGAGCATTGTGCCATGCAGTTTAGGCTCGTGCAGGCGAGGAGCCTCGTGTCCTACAGTTTAGGCTCGTGCGGACAAGGAGCTTCATGTCTTGCAGTTTAAGCTCTTACAGACAAGGAGCTTTGTGTCTTGCAGTTTAGGCTCTTACAGACAAGGAGCTTTGTGTCCTACAGTTTAGGCTCTTGTGGACAAGGAGCTTTGGTTCGTGCAGTTTAGGCTCGTGCGAACAAGGAGCATTGTGCCATGCAGTTTAGGCTCGTGCAGGCGAGGAGCATTTGTGAATTTTGTCAAGCAATCCGGGAGAGGCGTTCCTCACAATTTTCATAGCAAGGAGCTTTGACCGCGTGATTGAAGAAGTCTTCGGGCAAGAAGTCACGCATCGTGATGGCAACGGACGATTTTTGTGTCGCAATTTCATCATCTTCAACACGTTCACGTTGCTTTGAAGGTTGACAAGAGCTGCTTTGCCCCCTTTCCGATTGGCGGACTTGTGGATGAGACGTATGCTTCTTGTGCAATTTCTTAGGAGTGACTTGAGTCCATCCTTCAATTTTGCTTGTCTTGGAGGATGCCCCCAGCGGTTGAGGTGAAAACTTTGAGTCGAAAGAGCCAGAAGTGAATGTGGTATAGTTTGACTTCGCCACTTCGTCAAGATCTAGCTCGATGATTCCTTTCTGAGCCAGCTTTATGATGAGATCTTTCAGCACGAAACATTTTTCTGTCGGATGACTGATGAAGCGGTGGAATTTACAGTACCTTGGACTGTCGGTGCGATTCATCTCTTCTGGCCGTTTGCACTCAGGCAAGCCGATCACCTTCTTTTCCAGCAAGTCTTCTAACATGGCAACCACATCAGAGTCGGGGAATGGATAAGTTTTCTCCTCAAGCTCCTTCAAAGTGTGTCTACGCATCTCTTGATCACGAAAGCCTTCGGCTTGAATCGCCTTGCCTCGTGTAGGGATTTTGACGGGAGCTGTGTTGACCGTCATTGCTTCCTTGATGGGTTTCCACGTAGCCTTCTCCACCTTTGGCCCAAGAACTTTGTCGTTTTTGTAGTCGGCGATCGGTTCCTTCTTCCCATGATGGGCGATGCTCAACTCCATGTCATGGGCGCGAGTGGCCAATTCCTCGAAAGTCCGTGGTTTAATGCCTTGAAGGATGTATTGCAAACCCCATTGCATGCCTTGGATGCACATCTCGATTGAAGAGGTTTCCGAGAGCCTGTCTTTACAGTCGAGGCTTAGAGTGCGCCATCTGTTGATGTAGTCAATGACTGGCTCGTCCTTCCACTGCTTTGTGCTCGTTAGCTCTAGCATGCTCACAGTGCGGCGGGTGCTGTAGAAGCGGTTAAGGAATTCCCGTTCTAATTGCTCCCAGCTGTTGATGGACTCAGGCTCTAGGTCCGTGTACCACTCAAAGGCATTTCCTTTCAACGAGCGCACAAACTGCTTGGCGAGGTAGTCTCCCTCCGTCCCCGCATTGTTGCAAGTTTCGACGAAATGTGCAACGTGCTGCTTTGGGTTTCCTTTTCCATCAAACTGCATGAACTTTGGTGGTTGATAACCCCTTGGCATCTTTAGGGCATCAATCTTCTTGGAATAGGGCTTCGAGTAGAACAATGAGGTTTGTGAGCTCCCTTCGTACTGTGCCTTGATGGTGTTGGTGATCATCTCCTGCAGCTGCTGGATAGAAAGAGATCCCATGAGTGCCGCTGCTTGGTCTGGCTCCGGCTTCTCATCGATTTTCTTCACCGGGGGTTCTTCGTCTCCGCCAGCTCCTCCCTTTAGTGGATCATCCTCTGGGTCAGGTTTATCGCTGTCCTGCGCCTCCAGTCGGTTGACTAGTGCTGCAATTTGCAAGTCTTTTTCTTCCACAGTTCGGGTTAGCCTTGCGATTGCTTCATTCATTTGAGCCAGCTGCTCATCGATTGAAGTTGCTCCAATGGTCATGACTTGCATGGCTGAACTGTCGCTTGAATCGGCATCGGAGAGCATGGATTCAGAGTATTTCCTTGGGCTTTCCCCCCTTGGTGCCCTTAGTGAGGCTAAGGTGATCAAAGGCTCGTGCCTTGGGTGCTTTTGTTCCCTTGACAGAGTTGATGCAGAGGTGGAAGAGGCGGCAGAAGTAGCTCTTGCCATGCTTCGAGTCGTGATGCCTAAAGTGACACCTCTTGCGACGAGGGCGCTCTTGTTCTTTGCGCCAGTTGCGGGAACAGTTTGAGCCTTCCTTGAAGCCATTAATTTTGGAAGTGTGCTCGAATTTCTTGAACGGAGAAAGAGATGAGAGGTAGAGATTGTCCCACCGGGCGTGCCAATTTGTGAACACGGAAAATTCCTGAAACGAAAGAGACAAGAAACAACGTGCACAAACAAATATTTGTATTTGATGATTTTGGGTTACAATCTCTCTCTATTTTGATCCTCTGATTCGATCTCCGTAAGGTGTGTATTTGTGGATGTGCGATTGATCCAAAGGGCCGTTGGGCTTGATCTAAGGATGAACGTTCTTCAAGAGCCGTGGACTTGATCTTGAAGGTGGATTTGAGTGGATCTTCAAAGGGGCTTTTGGGCTTGATCTTTGAAGAACAGTGATGAACGGATCTCCAAGGGCTTTTGGGCTTGATCTTGAAGAACAGTGATGAACGGATCTTCAAGGGCTTTTGGGCTTGATCTTGAAGAACGGTTGGATGCGTGGATTTGTCGACGTTGTTGATCCAAAGGGCCGTTGGGGCTTGATCTTGGATGAATGGATGATGAACGATGGTGCTTTCTTCAAGGGCCGTCGGGGCTTGATCTTGAATTGGTGGATGGTTGATCCAAGGGCCGTCGGGGCTTGATCTTGGAAGAACGATGAACGAAGAACGAAGAACACTTTCTTCAAGGGCCGTCGGGGCTTGATCTTGAATTGGTGGATGATTGTTGATCCAAGGGCCGTCGAGGCTTGATCTTGGAAGAACGATGAACGAAGAACGAAGAACAGTTTCTTGATTCTTCGGGAACCTGGATGCTTGAGAGCTTCGGAGTTTCAGAGCTTCAGAGCTTCAAGGTGTAATATGAATTGGTCCCTTCAAATGAATGAAATGGGCTTGTATTTATAGAATTTTCCAAGGCCTAATTTTGAATATAATATTCCAGATGAAATAAGTCGTTTCTGCCAGGTGTTGACACGTGTCCTATTTGATGACTTTTTCCAACTTATTTCAATTTTCGTTGAGTCACACGCTACGTGTAAAATTTATGTAATACATGAGCGTTGACACTTTGATTTATCGGTCAACATTTATTTACTGAAATTTCGATGTCTACACCCATATTTTTTTATTTATTTGTACCCATTTTGAAGAATGTACCCATGTTTTGATACAATAATTTTTTGGTTATTTTTATGAATGTACCCATGTTTACACACACACACAATAGTATATTTATATTTTAATATTTTTAATCCCACAAATTATGGTTTTTTATTTAAAATCTCATTACTATAAACAACTATAAATTTTAATTTTTAATTTAAAAAATATAGTAACGTACATAGAAATAAATTATCAATTAATTTCAGGGACTTGGATCAAAAATTGAAAACCAATAAGGTTTCAGTCAAAGACTGTTCATAAATAGGGACCGCATCCAAAGTCTCCCTTTTTTTTTTTTACCTTTTTCGTATCTCTTTCAATTCGTTCTCTTCATTTTCTCGGTTCTTTCTCTTCTTCTTCTTCCTCTCTATCTTCTCCGATCTTCTCACTTATTTCTCTTTCCTCAAATCATCTCTTACTTTCTTTCATTCTCTCTCCTCTTTCTCTCTCAACCCTCTTTTTATAGATCTTTTTGTCCAATTTAAGTTGTAAGATTTAAAAATTTTAAATCGCATACCAAACAAGTTTTTGAGTCTTAAAGAAAATTATTTTCAAGAAAAATTCTTAAAAAATATTTTGAAAAATTATAAAAAATTTCAAATATGATACCAAACAAGTCCTAAAATATTTCATGCATATTACGTTGAAAAATATTTCGGTAAAACTTAAAAAAAAAAAAAGGTTTGGAGAGACGCTCGCTCCATTTCGTCATATCAGCTTATTAGATCACGGTGCGGTTAAGTCTCTCTGTGTGTGGTTTTTATATTCGTACGGGTACAGAACACAAGTTAGACCGCAGATGACGGTTGGATTGGCGGCGTTAAGGGGTTGGTGCCCTCTGCGATTCTCAGTTGGATGGGTGTGTTTTGACGGCGTGATATGGAAGTCTCTGGCAGTGGCCGAACTGTCTAATCTCTGCTCTCTAGTGTCAGTTCCCTCTCTTTCTACTTTGACGTCCTTAATTTCTTCGTAATCCCTCCGTTATCCTAATTACATTTTACTCTAATATTTTTCTCCTTTTTTTTGTGTGGAAGCTTGGGAAACTTTGGTACGAATAACTTCCCTCGTTGGATCATGTGGTAGTGCGACCATGCGTAGAGAAGGAGAGCTCTCTTCGTTGCCCTCTCGAAAAATGATCATCGTCAGATCTTTTTTCTAGGGATCTTAGGGATCTTGTGATCGAAATTGGATTCTCTCCTAAGCTTGGGCTAAGGAGTCACTTTACCAATACATAAGGGTCGTTGGATTTTGATCCAACGATTACAAACATGGGGTCTTCTAAAAGTTATAATGATGATTGTAGCCGTTTAATCAAAATTCAACGATCCTTGTGTGTTGGTAGGAGGCTCCTGAGCTTGGAGGATCCAATTCCTCCGTGATCGTGACCGTTCATCATATATCGTGCGATAAAAAATCATTTCAAAATTTAAAATTAAATAAAAATAGTACCTAACGAAAACCGACCGTACAATGTAAGATTAACAGTCACGATAACTGGATCTCTAGAAAAAAGATCTGGCGAGGATCCTTTTCCGCCCACTCCTACCCCACTTGTTTCTCTTTGAGCCGTATAGCGATCGGACATAAACTTCAACTAAATACTTTTGTTTCCTCGTGGAACCAACATAAGATCAAATGTGACCATAATAGATAGAATTTTACCTATTTATAAAAGTTGTTCTATGAATGATGTTGCCCAAGTGCTTTACATATGACCTAAGGGTGAATAGTTTGGGCGACCCAAACCAATAAAGTTTTTTGCTTTGCAAGTGTTGGATGAACGTATATTGTATATAAGTTTATTCTTTCATTGCAAAGAAATTATTTTCATAACTCGAACTCATAACTTATCGGTCACAAAAGAAAACTTTTCCATTAATATATGATTGCAGAGATTGATCATAACACATCCTTGCGGTTTTTAATTTCTTTGAAATTTTGCGTTATAAATGTGTTTTGTTTTTTTTTTTTTTGAGTGATCAGAAACCAAGGTTGATGTGGATGCTACCTTTCTGAGAACTGAGGATCCGAATGGGCTTGGGGCAAAGCTGGGCCCAGATTAAAGACTGTCTGCGTTTTTTTCCAGACGGTCAACTTTCCCTCTGACTCTATTTGGCTGTGAGGTAAAGTCCACTCTTTCTCCTGTCATTTATCTCTTCTTCCTTCGTTTATTTCACTCTCATTTCATTTGAGAGGTTTTTTAGTGTGCCGAAAATATTATTTAGTATAACAAGTGTCATAATATAATTAGATGAAATTTTTATTTTAAGTTTTCAACTAATTATATTATGACACTTGATTTATCGGGTCGTATTCAGACATATTGAAAAATCTCTCATTTCGTTTGTTTCACTCCATCGATCTGCCTTGATAATCTTACATTTACAACCCTTAATCTTGTGTCAACTATCAATTACCACTACTAATGTCAAATATGAAGTAGTATTATTCTTCACTTCTAACTAAAAGTTTTGCCACCCAGTACTATGGTCTGGTGTTATTCATATTCACTTGGAAGTAAGAGGTCTTAGGTTCGAATCTTGTGGATGGCGAATTCGATACCAAATTAGGCTGTCTATTGTATGACATAGCTAAACACCCCTCCCCTTAGTATAAAAAAAATCAATGTAATAAAAAAAATAAAAATGAAAATGTTAAGTTCAATTTGCATAAATATCAACGATGTATTATTAAATTTGTGCTAAGTTCAATACTCTAATAAGTTTGTGGCCCATTGTGTGGATGCCGACTCAATCTTCCATCTCCTTAGAATAACGTATCTCCTTCCCTTTCAACATAACTGGAACTACGCTATTAGGTAAATCCTCGCATGCGACAAAACCAGCTTGAAATTGTATGATGAGTTCAAAACGCACGAGTCATATACATTTGTGGAATATTCCAATGGATAATGCTATCGATTTTCCTACTAAAGTTTTTCTCAAAGTTAGAAGGATGAACATGTAACCACCACACCCACAAGTCTCCCCTTTGATTCAAGACCATCAATTGAGTCTATGGAGAACAAAACGAGTTCACTCGTAGATACCGTTCTTAAATATTTTGGTTGACAACTTTACAACAAAGTAAGCTTTTAGGGATATGGACCTCTTTTTGTTATGGCACAGATGCTAAAAACGAAAGAGACGTTACTGGAGAATTTGGGTGGGGATGTTTCGATAACCTCACAAATTGTAACAACAAGGACAGCAGCATTGATGCTTTCTGATTTGATCCAAGCTGCGCATTGTTCTTCCACTAGGGTTTTGGGAACAGATTCATATTCTTCAGATCATGCGTGTTAGTGGATGAATTCTCAATTGCAGGAATCTATAAGCTCAGTGTTAGAAGAATAAAGATGGTTATTTTTGTATCAGTGATATCTATTATATTAGGATTATTATTGTCTTTAGAAAAATGAAAACTTTTAGGATGGTTTAGAAAGTAGGGGAATTTTCGTTATTGGTAGGAGGACATTGCATAGTTCTGAGTTGCTAGGGACTATTTTTATAGGTTAATATTCGTTTTTCTTTATTGCTCAAGTACCAATGGTTAGTCGCTATCGTGTCAACCGTTAAAGAATAAGATCATTGTTAGATTATTTGTTAAGATAACAAATATGACACGTAAATGACCCTTTTGAACATTAAGCACGACAATTTATTACATAACCTATTAATCTGACACGAAACGACATGAACTATTAACGAATCAAGTCGTTATCGTGTCATCTGTTAAGAACTTGTTAAGATAACGAGTTTGATATGATATGAATCAATTAAGATAACTGGTATGACACGAAAACGACATGAACACAACAAACATGACTGGCTTGCCAATTCTAGTCTCAACAAAGGGACTCTATCCATTTCACTTGTAAATTTGTAGCATGAAAAATCATGGTTATTTTGGGACCAAGAAATAGTTGTATAGTTTATTGTATTAAGTATTACGTTAAAGGTGTCCATCTAATTGAGAGAATTCACCATGCAACAGGTGATATATATTTATGTTCATAACGATAGATTATAATATACAAATGATATATCCAAGAGTAATACTAATAAAGTGATCAACTCATGGTTGTAATAAAGACTTATGTATCTAAACTTTGGTAGCGTGACATATGATATTGTGTATACAAACACACCACAAGCTTTGGCTTTGGGACTTGGGTCAAAGTAACCTTCAAATTTCTCTTCTTAAACGACAAGAATGATGCCTATTTTGTTGTAGTTTGGTAAGCGAAATGTTAAAGAAATTATTTCAAAAGTAGAAATTTACATGAATTCTTCGTAATTTCATAATTTTTGTGTCAATCATAAAATATTATGTTAAAAATATAAAATAACAAAAAATTTACGTAGAATCCCATTTTGAGAGTGTATTGTTGACATTTTTTAGATGAAAGGTTGTGCCTATGCTTATGCTTACTGGATTAGGATTCTCTTCCCTTCTCTTTACATCCATTTCCATCCATTCCTCTCATATTCTCTTGTCTTTCTTTTGTTATAAAAAAATAATATAAGATGTTGATATGGTTTTACTGTAACCCTTAAAAAAAAAAAAGAAAAAAAAAAGAAGAAGAGTAGAGAATCCTACTACTCCTTACCGGACCTGTGGAATCAGATTGATAGATCGATAGATGGATGGATGGATGGATTTGCCATCATCCCGTCCTTCAAAATTTCAAAAGGACCAAACTTTTCAGGACTTGCAATCTCTTCATCAAGTGTGTTCAGTGTTCAGTCTAATCGAGTATAAACGCCGCAAATGGTCACATCACACCCCTCCTCCGTTGATTATCTTGGGTTTTAGATGAAACGGGTTGGTTATTTGGGTTTCTCAGGTAATTCGGGTTGGATTATTCGGGTCTGAACAATTTCAAACTGGACCCTAGAAATCTCAGTTCAGCTCTTTGAAATGGGGACTTTTCCGGTCTGAACAATCCTAACCAGAAACCCCCGACAAGACGAAGGAAGAGACGTCCAACGATTTGTGCTGCCCAACCCAGCAGCTTTGTGTTTGGAAACTTAGTTAATTTTTTTATTATTTATGGTTTTTCTTGTGGGCCAAGATTAGGGTTCTAGCCCGTTAAGAATTAGCTAGGGGTTGATTTAGTGTTTTATTGGAGTGCTTGTATTGTATTCAATTATTCTCAACAGTAGTAAGATTAGTATGACGGGTTATGCAGTGTTTATATGTTTTCAATTAATAAAGTATAATTCGTGATTTTATATTTTGTTTGTTCATTCACGTATCACTTGATGTTAAACTGTTTACATCCATTAGGGATGCATCTTGAGTCGGTCAACTTGAATCTACACATGCTCAACCTGATTTTAAAAACCGACTAGGTGAGTTAGAATTAAGTAAAAACCCGTCACGAATAAAACCCGCCAAGGAAAGAATACTATAGTAGAAAAACAAAGAATATGATTTACTTAGCACACATGCTTAATGATTTTATCCCTAACTTGCATAGATGGCAGATTTCGTACCTACTCTTCAATGCTTTGTTGGTTAACCTGAGTTGGAATACTGCTACCGTGACATATCCTGTATTTAAAAAATTATTCCCTAAGGATGCATGCATGAAAGTTAAAAGACTATCGATGAATCTCAAACAAGATTCCATCGATTGCTTGCGTTGTTAACTCGGAATACCGTCAAAGTTTGCATACGGAGCGTAGGCGAGTCCTCCCTATGGAAACATGAAAGTTAAAAGAGATGATTGATCTCAAACAAGAAATATATTCATCGATAGCAAATTCTGGATTTGGAAGTTCAAAGGCATTCTTTGAATTGTCTGGTAGGGTGAGAAATCAGAGAGTAGCATTTACACAGATTTATGAAAACGCACGGGACATGATCCGAAAGGAAACGAAATTTACAGGGCATTTACCATTTCTACACACATCTTTTACTGCAATACCCCTCAAGAAGCTGTTCTCCATTGCAGCTCGAGTTGAAGCCGTCCATTCTTCGAGTCTATCAGATGGTATTTCTCATTGATTCTTCTGTTGCTAACAACATCCGCCAAGTCTATGTCCACGTATCCAAGAGTTTCCTGATCGGAAGGAAAAACACCCGAGGGTTATTTAAAAAACGCAAATCCAAATAAGTTGAATGTGTTTCAGTTGTGTTACCTTGGGATGCAACAGCCCCATCCTTGAGGAGTGGCTAACCACTTCAGCATGAAGCCTCTCCTTTTTCGGTGGCTCTTCCAATATAAACTGAAACTCCTCTTCCCATCGTGGATCCCGATTTTTCTTGACAAGCTGTCAGTTCCCAATGCGATTGTAAGTAAGCATACAAAACGTTTATAGCCAAGTTAAACTTTGAAATTCCACGATCACATAAAATGAATGACATTCAATCGTTTCTTATTGTATCAGCATCCTGGAGGGAAAACCAATGACATTTGCATAACAGTTCGGGAACAAATTCGTATATTCATCAGAAGTTCTTATCCTACACATGCATGAGCACCAATAAACTGATTTCTTTTACATATACAGAAAATAAGATTTTACTATTTCTTCTCATCTTTCAACTAACTTAGAATGCAAGAGTCTCCGACTAAAAAAAAACAGCCTCCTTTCCTTGCTACGGGCCTTTAGCATGCAGTAACTATAGTTTATAAACAATAAGAGGAAAAACGGAGAAAGGACAAGGACAACGAGGGACTTATGTACCTTGGTTCTTTTCTCTTCGCCCCTGAAAAGTATGCGCACTTGTGGGTTAGTGTGGTGCTTTCCTTCCACATCTTCAGCTTCATGGACGGTAACTACAAGCGCACCACCAGCTGCAGGTGTTCCTTCAGGAGCCCTTTGTACAGCATTTGGATCTTCATCATCTTTAGGCATCTCATCCTCCTTAAAGGGTTTATAGATCAATTCCACAAGAAGCTGTCCACGTGACTTGTCATTTTGAGCATCATTGGGGTCCATGCTCTTCAGTATGTCAAGAGTCACAACTTTAGGCTCTTCAGGTGTAAGTTCTTTCAGTGGAATGACATTTATACCCATTTTGTCATGCTTGCCAATCTAAGAAAAATTAAACCCACATTATTATACGCATAAATGTAGAGAACTAAGGGTACAATTTGGCTTCTCGCTTATGTATATTTCTATCCATCCTGGAAAGAAACAAAATCATGCTAAAAAAAGACGTATCTACTTTCTTTCACATTTCCAAACAAAGAAACATACCTTTTCCCAATCATAAACCATCAACTCTAATGCTTGAGTCTCTGGGTCTCTGATTACGAAATTAAACTCTTCATTCCATTCAGGGTCCAAAGTGCCGTGTTTCACAGTTGTTTTCTTTGAAGGAAGCTTGTCCTCAGTGAGCTTGATTTTCACATATGGATCTGCTCCTCCTAAGAAATCTTTCTTTTTAAGCTTCATTGCTTTAAGAACTTTTATATGCAAAATCCCAACAGGCTTCCTCATAGCCCTGACAGAATCAAACAAAATTATTAGGTCACAACAACCAACTTACACAATTACTCGAAACAAAACAACATGGCACATACATTGTGGGATCCATGATTTGTACTTCTAGGGCTTTGGGCCATAAGTACATGTTTGCCACTTGTTCCTTAATAAGCTCCTGATGAATCAAAACAGAATAACAAAAGGAAGCAAGATGGCGTTGAGAAATTCAAGTTTCAAGTAGAATATTCTATAAATAAGTAATCCATGCATCTTGGGATAACATACATACTAATCATCCTTCATATACGATGTAAACACAAACCATATCATCACTTAACTTTTGCAAAAAGTAAGAGATGCTACCTGGACAAACCTATACAGGCCAGGAATAGCCATAGCATCTGCTCCAAGCAGTTTTAATCCAAAGTCAACATGTGGCTGCAAATCATTACTAAGATAGCTGAGAAGGGAAAATAGAAAGGAAAATGAAATGGAAGTAAGGAGACGGGGGAGACGTGGCACATTATAGACACCGCAACAGAATTATAATTCTGAGGTTGTCTATAGGGGGGTGGTCATGGACATCTAATCCCAGCATACATCTCTAATGGTCATAATTACAAAAATTGAGCCTTTTTCAATTAAATTGAAGTCATATAGAATGTACATCTGAAAATGACATGAAATATAACACATTTCCGATTCTGGATTGTCAGGTACCAGAATACCAAATCAATGTAGTTATATAAACATACCACGTCCCTGACTACCAACTAGTTTTCTGCTGTAATACAATCATCAAGCATGTAAGCAATATGAAAATGGAATCAGTACCAAACCTTCTCCATCAGAGACACGAAAATTTTTGAAAAACAAGGAAAGGCTGAAACCAAAGGCTTCAGGGTGATGCGTGGACAAGCAAACACTTGCAAATCAACCACCTGAAACAATCCAAAGAATCAATGCTTCATTCAAATCCAGTAATAAGTCTCTCGTCTTAACTTTTATTCAAAGCATTAGTTCAAGTGTGTGCATGGAATAGGCAGACCACCGCTTGGGGTAGTGTGTGTGCAGACATACTGAACTTTAAATATACTAGTTCCTTCCTGGAACATACCTGAACCGTGGCCTTCAAACCAAATGCTTTAGCTGCAACAAGGATGTTAGGATTTCCTGCCCACTTCAGTTGTAGCTCCATTATCAATTCCTTCTCACCGGTAACATACACTTTAATTCCTGCCATATGCAGAAAAACAAGAAATGCGTACTCAGCACGAGTATTGCATAGCAGGGGAAAACAGAACAAAGGTTTAAAATAAAATAAGATGGCAATTTTAAGGCGGATACCATCTTGTTCACAGTATACTATGTCAAGAAATTAACAATAACAACACAAAATAAAGAGTGATAAGTAGCATATAACCGATGGGTGGGATCGTGAAAACAGAATGCAGCTCCAAAATTGTGTGTGTGTAAGAGAGGGAAAGTAAGAAGATCAACTCAACCTTGAAAAGTTGGCGGTAGGGTGCCCAAGGAAAGCACTTCAAACTCGACGGAGTCAATTTTGTATTTCGGAATTTGCTCAGCAATAATGGGTTTTGCTATGGTCCTCGCAGTTTTGCAAATTGCCTAAAAACAAATTCACCACCAATACTCAGTACAAAAGAGTAAGAGATATTCAACCAAGCAAAACAACCCTGGAAAATATACGAGTACTGTTATAATATGTATGCATTACCTTGTCCAGGTAAGGCCACATGAGCTCAATAAATTTGTTGAGCCAGTCAACCTTCACAGAAACAAAAATCATGATAAGCTTCTCTGGTGGCATTTGTAACACCAACTCAAGAAAATCAATTTGCAAAAACTAAAATTTCGAAAATTGAACATACACGATCGTAGTCTGGATTTTTCACCCACATGGGTATCTCCGGAAGCAGCCTCTGCAGAGTTTTCGAATCTTGCTCGACCAATGGACGAATTGCAGGATTCTGGGTTCATTACAAATCAGATATATCACAAAAATTAACATTTGTTGAACCAAAACACAAACATTATCAGCAATCAGCCGAGCAGTAATCCACTAATAGTTATAATTCGAACAAATAGAAAAAAAAGAACCGACCTTGACATCAGTTGGCAGGAAGTAGATGAAGACGTAATACCCGATCACAAGCCCAGTTGAAGTTCCAACTCCAAAACCCACAAAACCCAAAATCGCACTCAGAATACCCATCTCAAATCCGCCCTCAGAATCTCAGACCACCCCAAAATCCCACACTATTACACAAGAACAAGACTGTAAAAACCGAGTACGATTCAAAAACACCTCTCCAGTTCCCACTCTTTCCTTTTCCTACACACCAAGACTACAACATGAAAAACCCAGGAAAAAAAAAAAACTGTAAAACTCGCGGAAAAAATGATCACATATCTGAATTCCCTTTAAATTGTAGAAGACCCAGAAACCAAAAGATGGTTTATTTCTGCCGCGTGGAGTAGGAGTGGAGAAGACGACAATGCTTATCTGAAAGAAGCAGATAGGAGCATTAAAGGAAGGCACTTATTCTTGGTGGGAAGCTCTGCTCTCTCTCTCTCATCAACGGCCGCTGGATCCGATTCCAAGCAAACGGCTGGCGTTTGTGGGGTTTCTTCTCATCTGTCTCTAGTGTCGGTAACGTCTAAAGCGGTTTGTTGGCTCTCTCTCTCTCTCTCTCTCATCTGTCCAGATTTTTTACAGTGTTACGAGATTATTGTGGGGAAAGAATCATAAATTTACGGAATTAAAAGGGGGATAATGATTGGTTTCTATTTTGGCCTTTTGTCTTTGTCCCTGTTTTGTTCTTCTGTCCTATTTATTTTCTTCTTTTAACCGTTTCAGTTGGTACTTGCTTTCCTTCTTTGTCCACAATCTAGAGAATTGGATCCGCTCTGGACCTTAGTGTCTGAAGCCCAATTCATATCGACCATTTATTAGTATGTAAAAGAAATTAAAGATGTTGGCTTGTGAGTGGTGGGTCAGGAAAATAAGTTAATAAAGACTGTTGGATTCAATTTGTGCAATCCAGATTAGTTGATCCTTATGCTCCGGACATTAAAGTCCAAAGCGGATCCAATTCCCACAATCCAGAATGCATATATATTTCGGAAGGAAAGTGAATATACGCACATATTTTTACCTCTCACACTTTTGTTAATTTTTTTTATATTGTTCTTCTTCAATTATTTGATTCGATAGCAAAAAATGAAGCAGGCTATGAAAAATGTAAAAATGGGTATGATCTTCTTCAATCTATTTGATCTGACAGTCGAAAGTGTGTGAGGATGTGTAAGAAGTACAAATGGGTGTGATCTACTTCAATTCGTTCAATCTAACAGCCGAAAATTGAGAGATATGTGAAAAGTAAAAATGAGTGTGTGAATAGCACTACGCATTTTGGAAAATATTTAGTTATTTAGGAATATTTTATAGTGTGCAATCCATACACATCTTTTAACTCCACATAACCCTGTTAGTTTCTATCTTTTGATATCTCAATTTATTCGATCTAATAGCTGAAAATTGAGAAGTGTGTGTGGAAGGTAAAAATAGATGCATTGATAGCGCCACCCTATTTTATACTCAAGAGTTTTAGAACGATTAGTGTTTAGGATTAAACAGTGCTTATTGCCTAAAAAAACACAGTACTAATGTGAGATTATTCTTCGACCGAATGTGTTTTAGGGTTCAATATTTTTCTCCTTTCAGTTTAGTTTAGATTAATGGTATCACCTGTAATAAAAAAAATAATGAAATCAAAATCCAAATGCAAAAATATATATTCGTATCAACAGAGTTACAAGCTCGTTTGATTTACATAATGAATTTGACATTACAAAAGTATGAGTGTAAATAACATTGGCATCACCAAAATATAAGAATAAATAAAGTAGGTTAGCATCAAGCATTAGTGCTTACCACGAACAAATTCTCCCTTTTTATGAATTGTTACTGGTTGTAATTCCAATATTATTTTGATGAAATAGACAAACATGATTCACTTTAGATTTGTGTTAGGTAGGTCCAAGAAAACTTGCGTTAAGAGGCATCTAAATTACGTCCTTATCTCTATGGTTGCTCTCATACAGGTGTTTGTATTATATTTTACACCAAACTGTGGATCAGTCAACTTGAAAAATACTAATTGGTATCTTTCAAAAGCGGGACTCTCAATAGATTATCTGTCACTTCATATGTTTTATACACTATTTCATCATATTCGTAAGAAAATTGACATTTTATTTGTGAATTGACAGAGAGTCTAATAGAGAGTCTGGTAGCAGTTCTATGGTAAACATTTTTTTTTAATACGCGATTCTATTTACACTAAAGAGATGGAAGAATAAGCTAAATCTGACAATAGATTATTTGTCACTTCATATGTTTTTTACAATATTTCATCATATTCGTAAGAAAATTGACGTTTTATTTGTGAAGTGACTGAGTCCAATAGAGAGTCTGATAGCAGTTCTATGGTAAACAAAATATTTTTTTTTTTGAACAAGAGATTCTATTTACACTAAAGAGATGGAAGAATAAGCTAAATCTGACAATAGATTATATGTCACTTCATATGTTTTATACACTATTTCATCATATTTGTAAGAAAATTGACGTTTTATTTATGAAGTGACAGAGAGTCCAATAAAGAGTTCGGTAGCAATTCTTTAGTTAATTTTTTTTTTTTTAACAAACGATTCTATTTACACTAAAGAGATGAAAGAATAAGCTAAATCTGACAATAGACTAATAAACTTGTATAGATTCAAAGCAGGAAATCGTTTCGAATATCTTTCCTAAATTTGTATGTACGTGTCATTGTGCGATAGTCACATGAAGATGGTTGAACAATATATTATCAAAGATCAAGATGGAGATTAAAATCATTAGAATTTGTGAACTTTCTTTTATCCCTGCGTTGAACTGTCAAGTTTTTCTTCCGACATCTGCCATGTGTCTCTTTTTTTTTTCTTTTGTCAAACTGCCATGTGGCTCTTTTTTTTTTTTTTTTTTTTTTTTTTTTTTTTTGAGAGGAAACACACTTCATTGAAACAAGACAGATATTTCATACAAAAACAAACTTTCCATTTGTGGTCACGCATATTTTGTGGTGTCAAAAGCCCATGGAAAACGACATTTTTGCCGACTACAATCGTTCATATGGTAGTATTTAGTCAATTTAATTAATAATAAAAGATTAAAAGGTCAATTAATTTCTCTTTCAATTCAATTAAAAAATTTCATTAAAAATGAGATGGATCGAGTCGACCAACACACTCTGTGTAAATGTAAAAGATTTTTAAAAAATATATGAAAGAGAGAAGCTGGAGAGAAATGTGAGAATTTATTTCAATTTTTATAAATTAGGAACTTTATATGTTGTGATGATATGTGAATAAAAAAAAAATGAAACATCTTTTTTTTTCCGTGTAAATTAGTTTAATACCAATGATTTTACTTTATAATAATTGCAATGAATGAGTGTAATAATATTTTTTTATATTTTTGTTTTTTTTAAATAGACAACTGGTGGCAAGTCACAGTTATCTACCAATTCCAAGAGCCAAGAATAAATAGTACAAACAAATAAGAATATCTTCAAAAAATGGAAATAAGTTTCAAGCGCGAAAGACATATTTTCTTTTGCCCTATAAAAAATTCAAAACTCTTTATAAGCTCATTTAAAATTGTTTTTAAAATAACTGAAAACATATTTTGTTAAAATATTTTTGGAGCTAATCTAGTAAATATGTAAATGCATCCTAAAAAGCGACACTCAAAAACATTTTTCAAAAAAAAATTTCAATCATTTGAAAGACACTTCTAAACATGTCAACAAATTTAGAAGCCTTTATCCTTTATCTGTTTGGATATTTGGTTATTTAGGGTCACTATTATTCTAAACTCTTAACTAAACTAACTGTCGCTTTTGATGGCAGACAGTCTTTACCCCTCATTTGCAAGCGTATCAACATCATGCATTATATTGTATGTAGTCCATAATTTTAAGTCACACAAAGCATATATCTGGCAACCTGGAATAAAACTACAAAGGAAATGTTGTACCATGAATTTTGTAATAATGGGAATATTTTTATTCACCATCCTCAAATGATGGTGATGCTCGTCACTCCATTTATCATCGTTAGATGAGTTGAAATTTTGAGATGTGTGCAGTGGATTCAACTCATCTAACGATGATAAATAGATGAGCATTTTTGCTCACCACCATTTAGTGTGGTGTATGCTCACTACCCTATTTATCACCGATAGATGAGTTTGAATTTCGAGATTCGTGTAGTGGATAAGCACAAATCTCAAAATTCAAACTCATCTAACGGTGATAAATAGGGTGGTGAGCATACACCACACTAAATGGTGATGAGCCAAAATGCACTTGATAAAGAGGGTGGTGAGCATTACCATCATTTAAGGGTGATGAGCAAAATTGCACACTTGTCATAACATGGGATGGAATCTTCTCATGAGACAAATATCTTATGTAACCCATTGTCTTAGTAATGTTTTTGATAAATTTCATTTTTTTTGCCACAAGCGATAAGTTATTTATAAAGAATTTTAGAATGTGTTGTTAACTTATCTTAAACGTTGTCCAACTCACTACAATGGAAATCATTCATACAGCAGTACGAGTCGAACATAAGACTTCTTATAATCAGGTGCCAACTTAAATAACGCTAGACGAATTGAAAATCAAGTTCATTTTTACAATGATGTCACAACCTTGGGGAACAAAATAGACAAGTTCAAGTTGTGGAATGGTAGAGGGGAGAGTTGAGTTCGGTTTTACATATGTTGGGTTTTGGTAGGCCTTCAGAGGTCTGGGCTTAGAGAAAGGAAATAAACCCAATTGAAAAATAAAAAAAAAGTGGGCTCAATGATTGGACTGGGCTCAGATAGATTACCTTACCTAAAAGCCCAATGAGAAATGTAGTAAAATTGAGAAACCCTCAATTTTACTAAACATTTCTCAACTACGCTTCAATTGGTTGATTGTTTTGTAGTGTGAAATCATCAATGCTTAGACTTTAAATTTCTTGCGTCGAATTGGTTAACCATAGATTTGAATTTCTAAGTATTAAATTTTGGACGGAGCTTGAAACCGAAATTAAAGCTCTAAAGAACAAATATATATCTGAAAACTCAACGTTTGTAAGTTAACATTATTAGAATCGAAAAAGAAAATGGGTAGAAGTGAAGTTTTACGAAGTGGTTTGGAAGTGCATTAAAAAAATGATTGAAAGCGTTTTTTACGAAAGTGTTTTTTGAGTTCCAATTCTAAAGCATTTGCATTTTTACTAAGAATTGATTATAGAAACACGCAAAAGCGCTTTCAGTCATTTTGAAAACAATTTCAAACGAGCTCAATGTTATTTGGTTCACTTGTATTTTAACCAAAGATTGGTTCCAAAACATTTCATTCAAAATGATTTTTAGTCATTTTAAAAGCACTTCCAAACATGCCTTATCTCTTTAAAAAAAATACACGATGGGGGTAGAGAGGACTGAAATGCTTCTGTAAGTCTTCATGTTCTCTAATAGTGGACTACCATGATAAAGCCACAAACTGATATTTTTTTTTTAAAAAGAAATACAAAAAATGGTTCTGTGTCAAATTTCAATTGTGCAGAGTATATAGAAGGAAATACGGTCGTGACAATCTAGCTAGATCCAATCTGTAAAAAGGTGATAAAAAGACTTTAATATTTTTAATTGAGAAGTTTGGAGTTGACCGTTCTTTTAAGACACCGACCTTTTGATTTGTGAGTGATATTGTAGTAGATGATGATGATCACCCTTTATGTCATGAACCAGCAACACATTTTTTACTTTCCATTTGCCCTAACTTTTGTTTACATCAATATCATAATATCCAAGCCAGAGGGCATGTGAGCTTTGTTATCATAAACTATATTAGGCGACAAATCTTGAAACCAATAATCAAAGGCCGCCTAAACTTAGGCATGTGTATATATCTATATAAATACCATACTATATATATTTGCATTGCAGCATATATACAAAAGAATGAGAAGGGTCTTATAATTTTTAAGAGTGGTCGGTGCATGCACGGTTATTGGTTACAGCTCACGTCACTGGCCAATAATATATATATATATATATATATATGTGGACTAATGTGACACGTTTCATATTATTTACATATATCATGTGTGTGGATCGTCGTAACCATATATACGTATTCAATTTGTAGTTTTGTAAAATACATGACGGATATGTATGTGAAAAAATATGTACGGGTAGCAACTTTACTAAGAAAATATTTTTGAAAAATTCGGCCACTATTTATGTAAAAGGTATATTTTTATTTATTCAATAATATGTGAAAATACGTGAATATTGTATGTTTATTAAAAAATGCATCAAAATAACGCGTATTAAACATAATAAATGTGTACATATGTGCATAATGTATACTTTGGAATTATAAAAAAAAAAGGAATTTAATGAATCATTAAAACGTGTACGGAAAACATAAGTATTTTTGAAAAGTACATGCGTTCGTACATATACAATACGCATATTATACGCGAATTTACTATCTATGATCCAATTTAATGAGTTATAGGCTTATAGCATTGTTAATTACTATAAACATTCACTTCCCACAAGTGCCATTAGCTTCAGACCTTGGCATGTGGTATAATGGGATGGTGATAGGGTGGATGATCGAGAAGGCACCAAAATTTGCTTTCTAAAGTTGGTGAGTTTGCTGTCTGTAGAAGCGAGAAAGAATATCTCTATCCCCTTCTTTTTTTCTTTTTTTCCATTCAATTATATTTCGATCTTAGTCAATATTAATTAGCACTGGACCGAAACGACTATATAAATGCATGTTTATATAATATAATTATTGTATGATTTGTATTAAGATTTTATGGCTTGTTAGTCTGTGTTTTTATCTTCAAGAGGTTACAATCACTCTGGATTAATAAATGCGGTTCAAGTACAAAGAACATACAGGTACTGCATGATTGTCGTTTCAACTCATGCCGTTAGATGTTTGGTCAAATCCTATAACAAAATACGCCGCATCAACATAGCATTAAGTTACGAATGTAACTCCAAAGTGATTGACCACTGTATAAATATAGTAAGGCGGAGAATAATTAGAGAGCAGGTTGAAATATTCATGTGAAGTAATTTTTAATTATTATTTTTTACATTCTACACACTTACGTTTATTTTTCGTTTCAAAATAGGACAATGATAGTAAAGGTAGGGCAAACATGTATGATAAAATCTGTTCTCTTAAGGAAGGATACACTCATTCTTTTCCCCACCCAAGGGGCCAACGTCGACAGTACTGTTATTAGTACTACGACAATGCTATTCACACAATATTTTTACCTCAACATACATTTGTGAAATTTTTTATCATTGATCTTCTTCAACTAATTTGAACCGATGAGCTTAAATTTAAGAGAGGTGTGTGATAGACTTTGCGGCGAAAGCATTCATCTAGCCAGCCTAGCAATCTATGTATATATAGCTAGTCGACAATCTGGACGTTACAAGTCATCATATCTTGTTTTGAAAGAAACTCTCGTAAATAGAAACTGCATGCATGACTAATTTTGGGCACACAATATCGCGTCACGAACTGAACAAATGGCCGTGGATGGCGCTCAATTTGGAAATTAAATTAACATTCGAGTCAAACTGATATACCAACCCTAATTAACTTTCGGTGCTGAGGATTGAATCTGGCGTCGTCTGCCCCTTAAGCCCTAAACATGTACATATCCCAAATAAGAGACAAATAAACACGACAATAATATGCATGCATGCATGACAGAAATTTTGGTAAGAGTATCCAACTATGTTAGCTGTTACATTGAGTGAAACTAGCGCCATGTGTTAGATTTTTTTTTTGGGTACAATTCAAAAAACAAAAACAACTAAACAAATCTGGGTCTAGCAGCCTCTTATAGTTCTTCCTGAACTGTGACAAATCTGGGTCTAGCAGCCTCTTATATGCAACATAGTCTTTTTCTTTACCGAATATGATAGAGAGGGAGGGGAGATAGAACTAATTTATTATTATCAACATAAAAAGTATTATTTATTACATATCCTCTACTAAATATACATAAAATAATCTGTATGGGAGATGAGTGGACTATATAGTTTACATGCATTAACATAAGCCATTAAAGCATAGGTTTAAAAAAAGATAGTGTTATTCACACACCCTTGTTGATTTTTTAACCATTGATCTTCATTAGTTCATTCGATCCGAAAGTCGAAAACTGAGAGGGATGTATGAGAAATAAAAATAGATGTATGTATAGCACTACATTTACAAAAAACCTCCCTGAACTACAACCCACATTAGCCTTCTGGGTGGCTCCGCCCGTGTAAACAAATATGGGTCTAGCAGCCTCCTATAGTTCTTCCTAAACTATGACAACCATACTTCAAAGAAGGATCAATTTCTGCTAATTTATCTGCAACATAGTTCTCTTGTCTATAAGTGTGCTGAATCCTAAATTTGCCACCATGCATTAAAGTTTTACAAGTAGCCACCAAGCTAAAGAGAGAAAGCAGAGGAACACAAGCTATCTTAGGATTTGGATCCTCTCTGAGGCAACTGGTCGGGATTCTCCTAATCAGTGTTCATGGACTGTTAGATTTTTATCTAACGGTTACAATTATTATAACTTTTAGAGGGCCATCTGTTTGTATCTGTTGGATAAAAATCCAACGATCCACCAACACTGACCAGGAGGATCCCGACCAGTTGCCTCAAAGAGGATCCAAATCCTCTAACTTAATCAGCATATCCACTATAATTTTTATAATCAGATTCAATAATAAGAAGCGCTACGTGTTAAATACGACTGAAGCTCTACCATTCTTCTCTCCGGTATATGTAGCTGGCGGATGTAATTCAACATGGAACGTTGAAAATGTAGAAAATTAGGATCTCTCACTTTGTTCATTGAATTTTCGACGATCTTGATCTCCCTCCTTGGTCATTGAAATTATGGAAGATTTTTCATTGTCAGCACAGCAGTTGCTGAAATGAGGCCACGTGTATAGTGCTTGACCAGGCGCAATGGAGTGCAACCAAATTCATGGAATAAGATCCTCTTCGAATCCTCTTTGTGTGGATCCGGATAATCAATCAATCGTATTCATTCATCGTACATTGTGCGGTTATAAATCATTTTAAAATTTTAATTTAAAATTGAAGATAAATAGTATTTAACAAAAACTGACCGCACGATATATAATAAACGGATACAATTGATTAATGGCTGGATTCTCACAAAAAAGATCCGAAAAGGATCCTTGTCCCAAATTCATCTCTATCTTCTTATGTTCCAGCTGTCAACAAAAATACAAAATATCGATACGTGCCAAGTCTTATATATTATAAACATAGCCAATCATTTTCCCCACACAAAAAAAAAAAAAAAAAAGAAGTTGGTCTACCAACTTCTCCTCTTTTTTTTTTTTTTTTTTTTTTTGCTTATCATTCTCATTTTGCAACTTTTAACAATCATTACACTTGTGTATTTTATATCTTTTTTATTTATATATTTTGAAGGTAAGATTTGTGAAAAAATTAATCTAATTTAAAATCGTTTGATATTAAGTCAATATTATAAAAAAAATTAGTGTTTAATTGAGTAACATAATTGGGGACAATTATATAATTAAATGATTTTAAATTTAGTTAATTTTTAGTAAAATTAAACTTTAAAAGATCACCCAAAAAATCAACGATACACATCATTGTACAAGACTGCAGGATGAGAATGAACGTCTCAAGGACAATATGAAAATATTCAAAATAGAAAGTTTCAAGTGGTGTATTGCCCTAATGAAGAAGAGTTGTATTCGAATTAGAATAAGGTGATGCTATCGACACATTTATTTTTACACATTACTCTTAATTTTCAATTGATCGGGATCGAATGAAATTAAACAAGATCTATGAAAAAATTAACAAGAATATATACAAGGTACAAAGAGTGTGTGGAAAATGCTACATTTTAAAATAATAAACTCACTATGTGAAGTAAACAAAATAATAACAAATAGAAGAATAAAAAAATCTGCCACCACTTCTTTCTTCCCTACCCTGCACGTGAGGTCAGAGGGATAATTTTAAAACAATGCTGGGACACCCCTAGTTAACAACGTGTGTGGCTAGGATTCGACGAGTCCCTATCGCCCCCCAGCCAATTACGAGGAACCCAGACTTATCAACGGCCAGAGTTTCCCCAACGGCTCTTTCCATAGGAGGGATCCAACGGTGGAAGACGAACTGGCGGTTGCCGCCCAACAGAACAGTGCCCCCAGTTTTGGACCAAGTTGTAGCCGACCGCAACGGCTGTCTGTCAAATACCAGAAATCTAATAAAATATAAATCTTAAAATATTTTATAACACGTATAAAACGTTAAAATACAAAATAAAAAAATGAAGGGTTAATCTCAGTTTACTGCCTTGAAGTTTCTTGATTTTCAACTTTTAGTACAAGGAATTTTTTCGTCCCAGCCTGATACTTAAAGTCATAATTATGGGACATTTTCATACATCCGTTAAGTTTTCTGTCAGGACCTCTGTTAATTGATAATGTGGCACTGACGTGGACAATGATTGAGTGTCACGTGTCAATATGGGCCTATGTGAGTTAAAAAAATTAAAGTTTTTTCTTTCTTCTCTGGGCGTCCTACTTCCCTCGGACCCTCTCCCTTCCTTCTCCCTCCATTCTCTCCTCTGCACCCACTATCCCCGCACACCCACCATCTGCCCCACTCCTCTTCCACCTATATGGGTATGATGTAGGCCTCGCCACGGCACATATGGGTCTACGTTATCGAAGGTCTGCCGTGGGTGACAGTGGATTAACGGAACCAGTAGCTGATCGGCGTTTCAGAGATAGCGAATCACAGTCTCGATTGCTGAACGGTCTTAATCTTGGAGCCCATGGTGACGGCGACGGGTTTAGGGGTTTCGAATACGGCGACGATCTGATAGGAGGAATTGGGTGAAGAGGGTAGAGGAGAGAGAAGGGAGGGGAGGTGAAGAGGGTGGGGGTAGGTACCGTATAGAGGTTGGGTGGGTGTAAAGGAGAGAAGGGAGGGAGAATGTAGGAGGGGGTCGGGAAGAGTGAGGTAGGATGCTCAGAAAAGATTATTATTTTAATTTTTTAATTTT
The DNA here is from genome assembly GCF_916048215.2 of Malus sylvestris. Lineage (NCBI taxonomy): Eukaryota > Viridiplantae > Streptophyta > Magnoliopsida > Rosales > Rosaceae > Malus > Malus sylvestris. The sequence continues at coordinate 796,731 of NC_062267.1, read as the reverse complement.
AATTTTTTTAAATATCCACGTGGACTCATATTGACACATGGCGTTCGGTCATTATCCACGTAGGCGCCACTTCATCAGTTAACGGAGGTTCTGACGAAAAACTTAATGGATGTATGAAAGTGTCTCAGAATTATGATTTTACGTACCAAACTGGGACAAAAAAATACTTCATGTATCAAAGGTTGAAAATCAAGAAACTTTAGGGTAGTAAACTAAGATTAACCAAAAAATGAATAATGTAGCCGTTGGAGAGGAGAGATATTTCAGTGTGACCGGAACATGGGATTGTACATTACGTATCATTATACAAATGATGGAATACGTGTGTTAAAAAGTTAAAAAGTTAAAAAATAAAATTTATCACTATTTATATAAAAACACGTGATGTATCACCTATATTCCAATCACAATGAAAAATTTCTCGTTGGGGAGCGTCGCTCTATAAAAAGGAGGTAGAGGTACAAAGCTAATTCAAGATTCCTCGAGGTAACGCGAAGTACTTCGAGATCTCTTATTCTAACTTCTATGTTAAGATTAAAATTCCTATCTCGAATTTAATTTGAAATTTTCATCGTCTCTCGAGGGCCTAAAATTCTTATATTTGATCAGTTTGTTTCAACTCGACGCGAGTTCAACTTAAAAGTATTGATCTAGAGAAACATTTTGATTTTGGTTCTTTGATTTCTCGTGATCGAAATCCTTTTTTGGTTCAGATTTACTGTAAATTTTTCTCGAACATTTTCTTTCTTTTTTGTCACCAAATTTCTACAGAAAATCTTGCATATTAATCATAGATTTTCACGGTGGCAAATATTTTTAATTTTGTGATATATTACACTTCAGAAGAGCTGCAATTTTTGGCCGTGGAAACTGGAAACTGTTGTTGTAGAACAATCAATCTGTGCCTGCAAGCAGATGAAAATGATGAGAAGAAGCTCTGAAAATCTTGCTCCCATAAATTACAACATCCATGGAGGTCTCCTCCAAGCTCCTCCACCTTCTCTTTCTGTGTTCAACCACCACCGCTACCAACATCTTCAACAAGCGCAAAGGCAGCAGCACCAACACCCGCCTCTCCTTCCTCTACCGGTTCCCAACAGACCACCTTACCACCACCAGTCTCTGCCGTCTCTGCCGTCTCTTCCGTTGCGTACTCGCGGCGCCTCCCATCCTCCCGCCACCAGGAAGACCAACAACATGATCACCAGAAGCCAATCTCTCACGCCGAAAAAGCCGAAATCTAAGCCCTCCAAGAAAGAAGAAGCTAATAAGCATGACTTCAAAGCGATATCCGAGCGTTTGGTCATCGCTTCCACCAGCCCTTTAGGGCCCGATCCGAATGATCTTCCCAAAGATGTTACTAGGGTTTTATCATCATCCACTGGTAAGAGTCTCGGTGGCCGCCGCGGTGGTGGTGTGGATATGGAGAAGTTTTCAGGTTCCATTTTCACTCTCTCGCCGCCTCCGAGTAGCCTGCCTCTGCCGAGGTTTTCTCTGCAGCCAAGGCTTGGTTGCAACTCTGAAGCTGCAGCGGGAGTTGACGCAGGAGCAACCGACAACCTCTGTCGTCTTCTACGTCTCCGCTGAGCGGCTGAGGTGGTTGGTGCTGTTGCGTTGGTAGTTGGTGATCAAGGTTTGGCTTGTAGGTGTCATTTGTGTAAATAAAGGCTTGTGAGAGGGTTAATTCGTGATGATCAATTTATCATGTAATCCTCTCCTCCATTCTCCTTGAGGAAATTTGTGATCTCACCACCTGTATTTTTGAATGGGGTGCACAAAAAATTACCCAAGGAAGTTTTTCTTTTTTTCTTTTCAAATTTGTTTTTCCTTTTGTCGGTCACCAAGTAATAATGATATGAAGGTTTTATGACTTGGAAGAATGCCCTAAGTATGTTTCAAGTTTTTGGTTGGGAAATTAGTCAAAATGATCGTTTTTCGGGTTTTAATTACGGAAATGAGTTGAAATTCAAAGAATATGACAAACGAAATATGAATAGTACTTTGTTAATTGAAATGAAAGAGAGCATTACAAATTCGTCGAGATGGCTAAATAACTTATAAGACTACATTGTGACTAACTTTTCTACAATAAACGAGTACAAAACTTTATATATATAGAAACCAAAAGTAAACCCTAATACTTAACGAGTACGAAATTATAATATTTTTGACCCACAAAAAAACCATAAATAATAATAAAACTAATTTCCAACACCTCTATCAAACTCTGTGGTGGTATACGACATGAGTTTTCCAACAATTAGATATGGATACAATCTCTAGTAGGCGGAAGCGACAAGATATGCTTTGTTAGACGAACAAGACAAGGAAAGCGAGTAATTCAAATGAGCGAGCGATTCAAGCAAGCAAGTAATTAAAGCGAGCGAGCAAACAAGCAATTCCAACAACCAACAGTCAAACATCAGATTGTGACAAACGATCAATTTATAACTAGATACTCAAAATCAATTGAGTAGTCACCAATTCAAGCGCTCCATTAATAATTGTAATTAATAATTGTGGTGGTCAATAGCAGATCTCAGTAGCAGCAACCAAATCCGTCACAGGCCAAATGCGCCCCAAAACCAACCAATTTTTCCTTCTCTTCCTTTACTTCATCGTAACCAAACTTATCAAACGGAAACCATACCAATCTTTGCCGAAAACCATAAACTAAAATAATAAAATCTAATCTAACAAAATGATCAATTTTTGAGTACCACATCGACATCTCTTTTCTATGTTGTCAATCTTTAAATGTTAGATCAATCGATATTTGAACAACATATCATCGATATGTAGTTTTGATCCACTTGAGATTTGATTCCGATCGTTACAAAAACTCTAACAGCACATACATGTGGAGTATTGGAGATAACAAAACTTCCACCACCTGGCTTAATCTATTCTCATATCCAAACAAGTTATCTTTATTTTGATTTTCGCCAAAGACGAATTTGAATTACATTATTGCTAGTCTATTATGAGGCTTTACCCACTCTCCCAACCCCATAATGTAGGTAATATCGTTTGTTAAAAAAAAAAATACAGCGGAAGCAAAACCACAAGGTAAAGAATTTGCATTCACTTTTTTTTTTTTTTTTTGAAATTGCTATTATTAAAGGGTAGGGGAAGGGTTCGGATCTATTACAATAATTTGAGGAGGGAAAGTTTCGAACCAGAGACGCATGGGTAGAAAGCAATATCTTATCTACTAGCATATTGGACCATATGCAATTTGCATTCACATTTGATGCTAAGGAGAACAATATAAAGATTATTGACTCTATCCTATAACCAGTGTTTAAATATCAATATTGGTGCAAGTATCAATATGTAAATTTGTGAAAATATCAACGGACATATGGAAGATCGATATCAATATTCGTTACTTTCGATGGACATGATGGAAATTTAAATAAAACTTTAAGAATTGTCAAATATTGGTTTGGACAAAATATAAGAGTTTCTCCAATATTTAATGGATGTGTCTGGAAATACCGATGACATATATCGATTTTAGCTTGAACTTATGATTTTCTCCAATATGAGGTAATGTTTAGACTTCACCCTCCATATCTATATCTTTGTTTGATTTTTAAATTTATCTGAAAATACTAATCGTATCAAAGAAATTTTAAACAATAACTACAACAAAACAGCCAATATAAGGCATAAATCTTAAAGCTGACAAATCTGGTTCGGTATGACAAAACTTTGATCGCACAGTTGATAAATCTTAAATATACACTCAATACAAGGCATAAATCTTAGATTTGTTAGGAACATGTCAACTATCAAGGCACACATTGTGATCCCATAATCTCTTACAACCTCCGACGCATCAATTCTCAGTAAACTGGTGCTGGCAATTGGTGCACACATAGAAAGTAGTTGCCCCTTCATCTGCCGATCTCATCTAGATACGTATTAATGAAAGAAGACAAGGCAACATAAAAGATAATTAGATGACTCCAAAAAGAAAAAGAAAAACAGATACTTAGATGATAGAGCGATCTAGCAAACCTGTCGGGAGTAATATGTATGCTCGTTGTGGCCACATTTTTCACATGTTTTAGCATCTGTCTGTTCACGAGAAAAAAGTAGCATAAGAAAAATGGGAGATTGAAAGCACATTCCCAAACAAAAACCACAGTTTTATTTGAAAACCAAAAAGCACATCTACCTTTTGCAATTGCACCTTCTCTTCAGGAATTATTGATATGCCTAGATCTCTTCTGATATCCTGCAACAAGAACACACATAGAGTAATAACTTGGTGCTGTGATGTGGAAAGAGATATAAAGTTCAACGCTATTCGTATCAATTCAGATGCTACAATCAGATCCAACTTTTTGAGTGTCATCTTTAACTCAACTCACTGCTTATGTCTATTTTAATATCTAAGCGAAGCTAAGACCTTCCACATTCCTAAATGTGTGCGAGGGGGCATGAGAAAATATGAAGGAAAAAAAATGTCGAACAACAACACAGTTCATGTGCGAACTGCCACAACTCAATTTAGTGTACACACCTAAGCACACAGATGAACACTAGAGTGATTATCCACACAAGATTTAGACTATATAAATAGCCTACAATCTACACATATATGACAGGCATCAGCACGATAGTTTTGGGCATACCTCAGCAGTGACTTTGTAAGATATTTCTCTTCCGGATATCTCTGAAGACAATCAAAATCACATTAGGAATTTACAAAACTAAGGAAAGGAAATATTAAGTTAAATTTACAGGGATTTATGAACCTACAAAAATATTACGTATTTATGTCACAGAAAAATATAAAGCCCGAGACATGGCATGATTTAAATTCTATAGCAGTTGGAATATGAAACACTTCCAAATGTAAACTCTTTTCGAAATCGAGCAAATAAAACTAAAATACAGCATGGATTCATCTGAAACAAATTTTGAAACTAGAAAACACATTAAAGATGCAAAAGTTAACACGAATGGCGAAAAGCTTAAGTTTGCTCTACCTTTCACATTTCGCTTTAACTTGCACAAAGGGCATTGAGCAAACTTAGTTGAATTCAAATTTAGCATACTCCCACACAAGTCGCAGAACAAGAAATTGCGACCTTGGGAATATGCCATGAAATGCTTCTGGGACGCACCGTTAGATATCGTTGTTGCACCTGCAGTTAGAGCTTTAAGCATTAGCAAAGTCAAACCCAAAACATGCCATGAGTTCAGTTGAGCATTTCATCAAACAGTTACCGGGCAACTTCATTTTGTCCAAAACAAATCAAATTGGCATCTTAATTCAAATTAATACAAACCCAACAGCGAATTCAACAAATCAAACTAGAAGCAGCTACTGAAAACACCGAAGCATTAAAATTAAACAGTGAAGGAAGAAATTGAACTTAAAATTAAGAAAAAAAAACATACGAGCAATCGTCGTGAGGGGAGTCGGCGATGGAAATTCCGTGAAAAAACCCTAATTCTCAAATCGTAAGCTCCCAAAACCCACTGTCTGCTAAATCTTAAACCCTAAACATCTGAATTAATTTATGGAAATTTGGGCTGTAGCCGGCTTAGTTTCTAGGTTGTTGACGAAAACAAAAACTTTCAGTTCTGGGCTTGGAATTAGTTACTGAGGGCCCAAAACTATCTATATTTACGGCCCTTTTAGCTTCTTTTATTTTCATTTTTTGTTGGATATTTTTAGGGGTGACAATTAGGAACTGTTTGATATTCTATATAATTTTTATTAAGAAAAACTAATGAAAAGGGTTTCGAAACTTTGAGTTTTAATCAAAAGCCATGCAATAATTTTATTTAATAGTTAGTATAAAGCCCAATATTAAACAAGTTCAATTAAAATGACCCAACTATAACAACGTACTGATTTCTCGATTTTTCCCCTGACCTTTTTGGGTTCTATTAGTTTTGTTTTCCGTTAGTTTAGTCTTGTCAAAGAAAACCAGACCGCCTTCGGTTTGGGAGATGATGGCAAATCCAACACGAAGAGAAGACGACAAAGACGAAGCATGAGAACATGGTGGGATCCAAGTTTTGGGTGCGGCAGTGATTTTAATGGTGATGCGATGAGGCGGTGGTGTGGTGCGGCGGTGAATCACATCCATGAATAAAACTGGGATTATTTTGAATATCAACGAATTCACACCCTTTTTCCCACCCAGATTTTTTTAAATATCAATTAAACTGGGATTATTCTAAGTGTGATTTATGGTGGGTTCTAACTTTTCAAAATTACATATGGGTGTGATTCCTGCTAGTTTAATTTCAAGTTTTGGGATCCAATGTTTAATTTTGGTTGTTCATGGTGATGCAGTGTGGGGATGATATGGTTTGCAGCCAGAGATGTGAAAAAATAGGGAAAAGATGGTTAGGAAGGTGAAGGAAGCATAATTACTGCACTTATTTTATTATACCTTTATTTATTTGTTTTGTGGTGGGCTTGTTTTGCTTATATTATCAAGATAGAGGACGTGTATAACGATTTCCATGAGACTTACTTGGATGAGGAGTCTGTTTAGCAGTTCTCATTTTAAAATGTACAATTAGTAGTAGAATTTAGAAGCTTGTCAAACTGAATTAAGGGTAGCATTTAATTAAGCATTTTACTTAGATTTTGGCACACAGAGGTTGAGAGAGAGGGGAGGAAAGAAGTCACCATTTTTATTGGTTGAAAAACAGGGCTAAAAGCAAGAGCCCAACACAAACCTACTCAATAATAAATTTAGACTGGGACATCCCAATTCAGTTCTCACGGAGAGAAGTCACCATTTCAAATGGGGTTCTCATGTCCTTGCTCCAATATAAAATTAAAAAACAAAAAGGGTAAATCGCCAAAATGGTTCTTGAGATTTGCATAACTCATCACTTTGGTCCTTGAGATTGTCCACCATCTATCATTTTGGTCATTCCGTTAAAAATCCGTTAAGTATCCCGGAGCTCTTGTCAGGAAGTTTGGGCAATTTTCAAAACTTCGTAACTCAATCGTTTCTTAACAAAATTCGACCCATAATATATCAAAATGAAGATAGGAAAGTGTAGAATAAGATTATACCTATTTTGAAGCCCAATGGTTGCTAGATATTGCCGGAAAATAGTGTCAAAGTTGACTGGTTTGAGTGAAAACTTAAAAACTCGCCGGAAACTGGGTAAACTTTAAATGTTCATAACTTCTTCAATACTCAACAAAATCAAGTGATTCAAAAACGAAAATCATACTTCTCAATGAGAAAAAGAGAATGGTACCTTTTTTTTTTTTTACGGCTAACGCGCCGTGGTTTGGTTGAAAAATGGCTCGAAAATGGCTATCTTGGTCTCGAGTTAGCCACTTTCGAGACCTTTTTTGGCCAAACCACGGCGAGTTAGCCATTTAAAAAGGTACCATTCTCTTTGTCTCGTCGAGAATTATGATTTTCGTTTTTGAATCACTTGATTTCGTTGAGTATTGAAGAAGTTATGAACGTTTAAAGTTTACCCAGTTTCCGGCGAGTTTTCAAGTTTTCACTCGGACCAATCAACTTTGAGGCTATTTTTCAGCAATCTCTGGCAACCATTGGGCTTTGAAATAGGTATAATCTTATTCTACACTTTCCTATCTTCATTTTGATATATTATAAGTCGAATTTGGTTAAGAAACGATTGAGTTACGAAGCTTTGAAAATTGCCCAAACTTCTGGCCAAAGCTCTGGGACACTTAGCAGAGTTTTTAACGAAATGACCAAAATGACGGATGGTGGACAATCTCAGGGACCACTTTTATCGATTTGGAATCTCAGGGACCAAAGTGATGAGTTATACAAATCTCAGGGACTATTTTGGCGATTTACCCAAATAAAAATAAATAAAATTGAATATTTATAAAGTATTTGTTGAACATGAGTCCAAACGTGTGATTACATATTCTTGTTTGTGATTTTATGGAGGTAATCTTGTATTATTTATGGAACTTCTCAAAACTAAACTAAAATAACTTACACTATTTTTGGAACTACTGCAAAATAACCCATATTATTTATGAAACTACAACAAAATAAGCCACACTATTTATGGAATAAATCAAAATAACTTACACTATTTCTGGATTGTAACAAAATGAACATTATTTCTGAAACTATAGCAAAATAATCACACTATTTCTGAAATTGAATCAATATGACTCACGCTATTTCTATAACTACTACAAAATAACTCACAGTATTTCTGAAATTGAACAAATATGACTCATAATATTTCTCGAACTACTTCCAAATAACTCACACTAACCTACAATAAAATAATCCACACTATTTCTGGAACCAAAATAACCTATACTATTTTTGGAACTAGAACAAAATAACTCACACTATTTATGAAACTAAACCAAAATAACTCATACTATTTCTGGAACTAGAAATAACTCACACTATTTCTAAAACTGAACCAAAATAACCCATATTATTTCTGAAACTGAACTAAAATAACTTACACTATTTCTGAAAGGGAACAAAATAAACACTATTCTTATAAATACAACAAAATATAACGCACACTATTTCTAGAAGATGAAAGGTTAAAAGCAATGGATGATGACACATCAAAAATGAAAGTTGAAAGCCATGGTTGAAGTCACTTTTCTGTCTCTTTCTTGTCTGCTTTTTCTATTTTCCTTTTATTGTCCAAATTTTTGTAATTGGGGAGGGTGGATGGTAGTTAGGTGGTGGTCTATCAAGGGTACAGATTTATTTTTCTTTCTAGTTTTAAGGAGAAATGGGTGCAAGGAATTGGGGCTTTTGGTTTCTTCCAGTTCCATGGAAACTGGATTCAGTTTGAGCATCCTCTTCTTTGATTCAATTGCACAGCTCTTTTCTTGTTCGTTTCTTTTTAATTCTAGTTTTGGAGATTAGATTCAATAATTTGGGTTTTTTTTTTCTTCTCAAAGTCAGGTTATTCTCCAAATCTGAATCTAATTTGGACAAGGAAATTCAAAGATTGATATATGCACCAAGAATGAAGGAAGAAAAACCTAGAAAACAAAAGGTTTCAAACTTGCGCCCCCTTGTTCTTCTGCCATTATTTCTCCCGTTGAAAGAAAAACAAAAAAAAACAAAAGGCACGTTAAATCCAGCCGCATGATCTCAGAATGGATGAGCGCATCATCTCCATTTTGTGGCTAAAATGGGGATCTCACTCTTTAAAGAACCTGCACTAAAGTCAAGTCTTCTTTATGTTGGGGTAATTTTGAAAACTTATTTTTGTTATTGTTGGGCTCTGTAATCAAGCCATGTAGAATTGGAGGCCAATGTCTTTATGGTTACTTTTGAGGTGTTTTTTGACTAAAGATAACTATTGGGTGTGTTTTTTTATTAAAATAGTCTTGGTCTAAGTCATTTTCATTAAAACTCCCTTATTATTATTTCTCAAAACATTTCTTAAGAATCTCACTTAAAAACTTTTTTTTTTAACTCAAAATTTGGTTGGTATGAGATTTATAATTGTTTCTAGAGAAGTGTTGGAATCTAAAGGTCTTCGCCTAAGTTGGTCAAAGACAGAGTATATGGAGTGCAAGTTTAGTGCGAACAGAGGCTCAAATGAGTTATGGGTAAGGATTGGAGATCAGGAAGTACCAAAAAGCGACCGATTTCGCTACCTAGGATATATATTGCAAAAGAATAGAGAGATGGATGGAAACCTCAACTATAGAATACAAGCTGGATGAATGAAGTGGAAGAGTGCATCGGGTGTGTTGTGCGACCATCATATGCCAAAGTTCAAGGGAAAATTTTATAGGACGACAATAAGGCCAACAATGTTTTATGGCACAAAATGTTGGCCAATGAAGTATCAACACGTACATAAAATAAGTGTAGTGGAGATGAAAATGCTTCATTGGATGTGTGGGCACATGAGAAATGATAAGATTAGGAATAAGGATATTCGAAGTAAACTAGGAGTAGCCGAAATTGAAGGAAATATGAGAGAAAATCAGTTACGGTGATTTGGACATGTGAAACGAATGCCTACTAACGCTGTAGTTGGAAGATACGTTACGAGACAGAGATTCAGGGCCGAATGGGTAGAGGAAGACCCATGAAGATTTTGGAAGAGACTCTAAGAAAAGACGTGGAGTACTTGGATCTAATGAAAGACGTGGCACATAACCGAATGTAATTGTGTTCTATAATTCATACAACTGACTTCATTTAGTGGGAAAATGCTTTGTTGTTGTATGAGAGTTGTTGATGCACAAAATCAGCGAGGACTTTGGTACAACATAAAATGTTAAGTTTGTGACTTTTGCTAGATTGCTCTGGTCACTAGTGTGGATAATTATGTAAATGGATAGAGACAGGGAAACAAACACAAGATGTACGTGGTTCACCCAAATTGGCTACGTCCACGAAGTAGAAAAGTTCTCATTAATTGTGAAGGGTTTACACAAGTACATAGGTTCAAGCTCTCATTTTGTGAGTACTAGTGAATGATTTATTACAAATGACATTAGAAAATATTGTGAGAGAATGATCTCTATTTATAGAAGAGAGTTTCTAGTTTCATTATGACATTGACACGTGTCGTGTTATGATTGGTTTCTGGTGTTGACATGTGTCGCGTTATGATTAGCTTCTGATGTCGACACGTGTCGCGCTGTGATTGGCATCCTGGTTGGAGGGAAACTCTTCTGGGTCCTTGACTGTATAACGTTGACCGATGCTCAGTAGTTTCGGAATTGGTCAAGTATGGTACAAACAAGAGTTATAATTGTTTTTAAAGAGAAAAAAAAACTCAGCTACAGCAGCTCCTTGGTGGAGTTGGAACTTCTAAGAGGGAGAAAGAGAGAGCATAGGAGGAGAGAGAAAGAGTATGTAAAAGAAATAAGGGAGACCGAGAGAGAAGGAACTGGATCCTTTCTGGATCTCCAAAAACTGAGCAGCCTAAGCAATGATGTTGGGCCGTTGAAATTTAAACCAATGGCTACAAATAGGGGTCCCTTTAGAAGTTATAATAATTGTAGCTGTTTGATTAAATTTCAATGGCCCTAATTGATTTCTCAGGCTGCTCAGTTTTTGGGGATCCAGTTCCGAGAGAGAAAGAAGTGGTTTTGACTTTATCAACTCTAAAATACACTTTTGACGTTTTTAAGAAATAAACTATTTTTTAAGTTGATTTTGACTTCATTTTTTAAAGAGTCCTAAACCCAAACGAGTATTCGAAATCTAAAATCCAAAATTTGAGAAGTCATTATTTGCTTAAAAACTAAAAGTAAAAACCTATCAAACTAAATATGTGGAGTTGTGAATGTCATCGTTATATAAACGAGTTCCACATACTGATGTAGAAAGATGATGTGATTGATATCCGACTCCTTGCTGCTCAAATCCATGAAAATTCAAGGGAGGCAGATTGTCTGCCCTTCTGTTTGAGTGTCATTCTCATCCTTTCCTATTTGTATGGTCACAGTTAAGCCACGTTATAAAATGTTGACGTGACTTAACCATGACTGCACAAAATAGAAGGAGATGGGAAGAGCACCCAAACAAGAAGGCAAACAATCTGCCTCCAAATTCAAGTGCAACCACCACTTAGGAGGCAGACAATCTGCCTCCAAATTCAAGTGCAACCACCACTTTACTATAATTTAAATTTATACTTTTCCTTCCTTTTTTCCAGTAACTAAATCTTTTTATTTATTGAATTAATTGCTTTCTTTATCCAACGGCTCAAATTGAAAGCTACAAATACGGCAATAAAAGTTTCCGAGAAAATGCAGTAAGAGAGCCGATTTGTTTGTTGAGACGCCAACTAGTTATATAGCTTCTGCATTAATTGGCGGGAAATAAACACCTTTCTCCCTCTCCGCAATCAGCAAACTTCACTTTGTCTGTCGGCATTCAACAATGGAGGAAGTAGAGCTTTCCTCCGACAAGTTTTCGGACGGAAACCCGCTTCGGAAAATGGACAAACAAACGAACCCGAGCAAGCAGCGCAGCGTGTCGCTCATCGGACTTTTCGCTGCTGCCGATAAGGCGGACTATTTGTTAATGTTTTTGGGAAGTGTTGGGGCTTGTATCCATGGTGGTGTGCTTCCTGTGTTCTTTGTTGTTTTTGGTCGTATGATCGATTCGTTAGGGCATCTGGCAAAGAATCCGCAGCAACAGTCTGCCCGGGTTTCCGAGGTAAGATCAAACGTTTCAGACTAGGTTTTTGCAATCCTTTTTGTGCGATGATGTTCAGTTTCGAGATATGTATGTGAGGTTACTCTTTTCTTTCATTTGCAGTATGCTTTGTACTTGGTATATCTTGGACTCGTTCTCTTCGCATCAGCATGGATTGGTACGTTTCGGAAACTTCACTTCTCGAATTAGTTATACGAGCATCAGTAGCAGCAGACATGAGCGTAGCCAAGTTGATTAAGTATGAGTATCCTTGCTGACGCTTTAATTTTCAGGTGTAGCATTCTGGACACGAACGGGGGAGAGGCAGACAGCGCGTTTGCGAATGAAGTACCTCCAGTCAGTTCTAAACAAGGACATAAATTTTTTCGACACTGAAGCCAGAGACACTAACATTATTTTCCACATTTCAAGTGATGCAATTCTAGTGCAAGATGCAATAGGTGACAAGGTAATCCGCAACCAAAACCGTTGTGAAATCTCTCGAAGAGCGTACTTAGAGTAGCGTAATGTAACATTGTTCCTTGTATCTTCTGAATGCAGACCGGCCATGCGTTGCGCTACCTTTCGCAGTTCCTTATCGGATTTGCCATCGGGTTTACATCAGTATGGCAGCTTACGCTTCTGACCTTGGCTGTGGTTCCGTTCATAGCTATTGCAGGTGGAGCTTATACTATAATCATGTCTACCTTATCCGAAAAGGGTGAGGCTGCTTATGCAGAAGCCGGCAAGGTTGCTGAAGAGGTACACTGTTCTCGGTATTTCTCGTTATCTTACAAATCTTGCCGCTAATGTAGCCTATTTTGGTCTCACATTTTGCATGTACCAGGTTATTTCACAGATTCGTACTGTGTACTCATTCGGGGGAGAGGACAGAGCCATTGAAGCATACTCAACCTCACTGAACAAGGCCCTCAAGCTGGGAAAGAAGAGCGGTGTTGCGAAGGGAGTTGGCGTAGGGTTTACATATGGGCTGTTGTTTTGCGCTTGGGCATTGCTTCTGTGGTACGCCGGCATACTTGTAAGGCATCACGACACGAACGGAGGGAAAGCATTCACAACTATCCTCAATGTCATCTTCAGTGGATTGTAAGTCCACTCCAAATTATGTGCGCATTTACTATTTCCCGTTTCGTGATTAAAAGCAGACCTTTTTTCTTGTGTAGTGCTCTCGGCCAAGCTGCTCCAAACCTTGCTGCAATTGCGAAGGGTAGAGCTGCTGCTGGTAATATCATGACGATGATTGATTCGGATTCCAATTCCTCTAAGGTATCGGACAATGGAATAGTGTTGCCGAAAGTATCTGGGCAGATTGACTTCTGTGAGGTTGGTTTCGCCTATTCTTCACGACCAAACATGGTGTTTGAGAATTTGAGCTTTTCGATTGGAGCTGGCAAGACATTTGCAGTTGTTGGCCCTAGTGGTTCAGGAAAGAGCACTGTTATATCCATGATTCAGCGATTCTACAACCCCGTTTCAGGTATATATTATTTCGGGTCCTGTCTAATAACCATTTCGTTTTTTGTTTTGAGGGCTAAATCATAAACCACTTTTTGTCAGGTAAAATACTGTTGGATGGACATGAACTCGGAACTCTCCGACTGAAATGGTTACGAGAACAGATGGGATTGGTAAGTCAAGAACCGGCATTGTTTGCGACTACTATAGCCGGCAACATTTTGTACGGTAAAGAAGACGCAGACATGGATCAGATCATGGAAGCTGCTAAAGCTGCAAATGCACATTCTTTCATTGAAGGATTGCCTGATGGCTACAACACTCAGGCAGGAGAAGGAGGAACTCAGCTTTCCGGAGGGCAAAAGCAGCGCATAGCTATTGCAAGAGCAGTGCTGCGAAACCCAAAAATACTACTTTTAGATGAGGCCACAAGCGCTCTTGATGCAGAATCAGAACTAATCGTTCAGCAGGCACTAGAGAAAATCATGTTGCATCGAACTACAGTCATCGTTGCTCATCGGTTGTCCACTATCCGGGATGTGGACACAATCGTTGTCTTGAAGAACGGTCAGGTTGCTGAGAGTGGCAACCATTCAGACTTGATGTCCAAGAAAGGGGAGTATGCAAATCTGGTGAGCTTGCAGGTACTGGAACATGTTAAAGATTCTGGCTTAGTATCTGGACATTCTTCGAGAGAATCCAGCTTTCGCGATACCAAGAGTAACTATCCGCAGGAGGACAAGGCAACCACAACCAAACAGCAGAAGCCAAGTGATCAAAACAGCTCTGCTCCTACTGCATCAGTGTGGGAATTAGTGAAACTAAATGCGCCCGAGTGGCCTTATGCAATACTCGGGTCACTTGGTGCAGTTCTGGCCGGCATGGAAGCTCCTCTTTTCGCCCTTGGAATAACTCACGTCTTGACAGCGTTTTACGCTCCTAGTGGCTCTCAAATCAAACATGATGTTGATAGGATAGCTCTCATATTTGTTGGCTTGGCTGCTCTTACTGTCCCAATATATCTCCTGCAGCACTACTTTTATACATTGATGGGGGAGCGGCTCACAACTCGCGTTCGCTTATTAATGTTCAAAGGTTCTTCTCGACCTCAAAGATCAATTCATGTTTTCATTTCTCATGTAATGCACATTACAAAATCAATCAAATCTGAGAACTCGTTCTTGTTTCGACTGCAGCTATCCTTTCAAACGAAGTTGGTTGGTTTGATTTGGATGAGAATAACACCGGAGCACTGACATCAACTTTAGCAGCAAATGCAACATTAGTGCGAAGCGCTCTAGCTGACCGTCTATCAACAATCGTGCAGAATCTCGCACTCGCAGTGACTGCTTTCGCTATTGCTTTCACCTTAAGTTGGCGTATTGCAGCTGTCGTGAGTGCCTCCCTCCCTCTACTTATCGGAGCTTCCATAACTGAGGTCAGAATAAAAACAACCACGACATTGTTAAAAGCTGCATATTGTTTATGTTTCAATTGTTTTTATCCTGAATCCAACGTATGTTTGGTTTTCTTGATCTGTATGCGCAGCAACTGTTTCTGAAGGGATTCGGAGGGGACTACAACCATGCCTACTCAAAAGCAACTTCCGTGGCACGCGAAGCGATTGCCAACATACGTACTGTTGCTGCATTTGGTTGCGAAGAACGGATATCACTCCAGTTTTCCTTGGAACTAAACAAGCCAAACAAGCAAGCAGTTATAAGAGGCCACATATCAGGTTTCTGCTACGGTTTATCGCAGTTTTTCGCATTCTGTTCTTATGCGCTTGGCCTTTGGTATGCATCAGTACTAATCAAGGATAAAGACTCGAATTTCGGAGACATCATCAAGTCCTTCATGGTCTTAATAGTCACGTCACTGAGTATAGCAGAAACCCTAGCTCTCACACCAGAAATTATGAAGGGATCGCAAGTGCTCGGCCCAATTTTCAGTATCCTAAAGCGAGAAACGGCCATACATCGTAATGATCCCAGATCAAATGTTGTTGCTAATGTCAAAGGAGATATAGAGTTCAAGAATGTGAGTTTCTGGTACCCTGCAAGGCCGGATATCACCATTTTCGACCATTTGAATTTACGGGTTTCAGCAGGAAAGAGCCTTGCAGTAGTCGGGCCAAGTGGTTCTGGGAAGAGTACGGTGATTGCACTGGTAATGAGATTTTATGACCCCGTTTCTGGTACGGTTCTAATTGATGGATACGATATCAGAAGTTTGAACTTGAAATCGTTGAGGAAGAGAATAAGTCTAGTTCAGCAAGAGCCGGCATTGTTCTGCACAACAATTTATGAGAACGTAAAGTATGGGCACGAGGAAGCATCGGAAGTAGAGGTAGTGACAGCGGCGAAAGCAGCGAATGCACACGGTTTCATAAGTCGAATGCCTGAAGGGTACAAAACGCAAGTGGGAGAGAAAGGGGTGCAGTTATCGGGAGGGCAGAAACAGAGGGTGGCAATTGCCAGAGCAATACTGAAAGATCCGTCGATTCTTCTTCTGGACGAAGCAACAAGTGCATTGGACACAGAGTCTGAGAAGCTGGTCCAAGAGGCTCTTGATAAGCTAATGGAGGGCCGAACGACGATCTTGGTAGCACACCGGTTGTCAACTATTCGTGATGCCAACCGTATCGCCCTGCTACAAAATGGTAGGGTGGCTGAAATGGGAAGCCACGAGCAGCTGATTGGAAGACCTGGTAGTCTCTACAAACAATTAGTTAGTCTACAGCAACAAAAGGCACAAGCGACTGATTAATTCAAAGGCATTATATGATAAACTTCCTATGAATTTTTTCGATTACAAACTGCATAATTTTTTCGAGGGATGTACTAATAAAGACCGATATTGTATGCTTTTCTCTTTTGCAACTTCTGTATAATATGGTATTGAACTGTGAACTATGTTATACAGACATTATCCAGAAAGAGTTCGATGCAATATATGAGAAAGACGGAGAAATGCATGTGTTAGCAAAGCTAACTGTCACTTAAATACATGAACATAAGTCTTAAACAAACCATCTAAAGCTATCACATGAATCCATAAAATGTCAATACATACTATACATACACCACGGTTTGCTGCTTCCGCAAGGACTTCGAGTACAGAGGAGGTAGCGGTGAAGAAAGGTCGGCAGTCAGCAAATCAGCTCATAAATCTACTTGTTCCTTCACAATATGAAGCAAGCCCTTTGTCCCTTTCTCTTCTTCTTTTGCTTCGGTGGCTGAAGCACCACCTTAATGGCCACATCAAAAACAGCCTTCACATTCTGCAATTAAAATTTTCAAGGAATCATGTCAACAACGAGGGGTGAAGACAAATGACAAATTTGGCGAGAGGGAAGACAAAAAAGCTTTCATACCTGTTGTGTTTTCGAGCTACACTCAATGTATGCAGGCGCTCCAATCAGTTTCTTCATTTCCTCTCCCTTTAGGCCAAAAAGAAAATCAAAGGTCAGTAGACCAACTTAAAAAGATATTATTTAGGTTTAGGGGTGAAGCAGTAGCCTTACCTGATCAGTAGTAATGGGAATTGCACCAGAATGATCTATACAAAATTGTTTATCATCCCGAAGATCTGCAAATGAAAATCATAAAATTGAGCACCTCGTTCATCAAACGAGTAAGAAAATTCTGTAGTAATAAGTGATAACAATAACGCTCCAGATAATGATAAGAAATGTTGACTCATGAACAGGAATAAAAGTGATAATTGCTAAACGACTAAGTATCCAAAACATCAATCTTAAAACAGTCCGGTATTGAAGACAATATCAAAACTAAGAGCTAGTATTCAATGCAGGCTCAAAGAAATTTAGAAGTAACTGAACCGTGACACCGATCCTACATGGAAGAAATGGGAAGTTTAAACATCAATAGTCCCAAAAATTACAGGGACTCTAAAGCATTAGATCAGACACCAGCACAAACATACATTACAAAGGGGGTTGAGAAAAAAGATCTTACCGAGCTTTGTTCCAACCAGAATTATTGGAACGCCAGGTGCATAATGGCGCAGTTCGGGAATCCACTGAAACGGAAAACAAAATCAAACAACTCATACACACACCAAACATTGTGTATTGAAATTATTGCAAACATAGATACTAAGAAAGTAAACAGGATTGTAAAGAAGATTTGGAACCTTTTTTGCAACGTTTTCGTAGCTGGCTTTGCTTATGAGAGAGAAAGCAAGGATAAAAACGTCCGCCCCTCGATAGCTCAATGGTCTTAATCTATTGTAATCCTCCTGCCCTGTTAGAAAACAGTTATTAAAACTCCCAAAATACAGGGAAAAACAAAAACAAAATTAAACGAAATCGCATATATAACAGGGGCATGAGGGGTAAAATCACCAGCTGTATCCCATAGAGCCAGGTTGACAGTACTCCCATCCACAACAACATTTGCACTGAAATTGTCGAAAACAGTCGGTACATAGTCCTGTTTTTCGATTACAACCACACTCTTAGTCAATTATACGAAAATCCAAGTTCAACTACACGAATTAGCACGATAACAACTTCAAAAGAAACGAATCCTTCGGCTAATGAAACACAATACAGACACCAATGCATCATAATGTGGAGCAACAGAGATTTAACAACAATTAAGCATACTTAGAATCATCTTTGGAAAAATTAACGTTGTTCTTCAGCTAACCAAGGTTTTAAAAGACGCTAGGCGCCACTCGAGCAGGAGGCTGGCGCCTAGCGCCTAGGTGGGGCCTAAACTGGTGCCTAGGTGGATTTATGTAAATCTATTATATTTCATATAAATAAAGTCAGTTTATACTTACAATATAAACAATTTCATCGTAATCTACAAAATAGAATAATGTATATATTATGAAGTATTGAAACACGGTGAAAACATAGTAAACAAGCATATATTGTGTGTTCATTTAAGTCTACAACAAGTCTCTTACAATTTATTGGAAAAAAAACATAAAATACAAAATAAAAATTATTTATTTTCTGTTTAAGTGAGTAGCAACCTAGGCAAGTGTCTAGATGGGTCTGGACAGGCTAGACGGGTCTAAGCAGACGCCTCAACAGGTCTAGACGTCATTTCTTAATTTTCAAATACCTGGACATTAATCAGGATGGTGGCCGACAACATGGATTTTTACAACAGTGCAGCTAACTAAATCAAGGTTTGAACTTTAGCGAAATATAATCAATGTTAGACCTTTGTGTATGATTATGCTAGCAGCTAAGCATATAAGACAAAATCCGGGAAATTGCCGTGGAAGAACTAAGAAGCAAGAACTGAAGCAGACGAGCATGCAATTGTACTGGAATGGGAACAAGGAAGGCGGTGAAATTACGAAATTGGGACTGACCGTGGGAAAGGTGTTGCTGGTGTAGGAAATCAGCATGCAGGTTTTGCCGACGGCGCCGTCGCCGACCGTCACGCACTTTATGAACCTGGAGGCGCTCATTTCAGTTTCCAATTTTCAATGTTTCCACCTAGAGATCGAAGCAGCAGATCTCCGCCCGAAAATATCTCCTTTTCCGTCGCTTCTACTTCCTTCTGAGGTCACCAAGACGCCATCTTTGCTAGCAGAAACCCTAATTCGGAAAGAGGGAGAGGGAGTGGGAGTGGGAGTGGGAGTGGGAGTGAGAAGAAATTGAAATTTGAAAGAGGGAGGACGAGGGGAGTCAAAAAGTCAAAACCGTGGTGGAAGCGCTGCTGGCTGACCTAGCCATTAGCCAAGCCAAGCTTTTGCCAGCTGGCACACCTCCCTAGGTTCCCTTATCTGCTTATCTTTTTACTTTTTGCTTTTTTCCTTTTTTTGGTTCAAATTCAAAAAATAAGAATAAAAATCTTGTTTTGGTTTCAAAATTTTTTTGGATGAATCCAGGGGGAAGGGGGGACTAATCCCTCGAGCCGGATCGGAGCTTATTCGAGGCGTCCGGGGGTGGGGTAAACTCTTCTAAAGCTGGCATCTTTATTCACAAGGTTTGAACTCAAGATCTTGTTTAAGGGGAACAAACTCCTTTCCACTTAAATTGTGTATGCAACGTCAACAAATTGAGAATTTTGTTAGTGTGTAAGGAATAAAGTCTAATAATCAAGTGTCATAATACAAATAATTGATTTTGTTAGTGTGTAAGGAACAAACTCCTTACCACTTGAATCTCCTTTTCAGTAGTTTAAAGTAAAATATTATTTATGTAAAATAGATGGATTAATTGACTTGAAAATTGCAAATTGTTTAATGAAATCTGAATTTTCAAATCTAAATTACGGGACAATAGTTACAAGTCCATTATAATTTTAAGTTTTTTTTTGTCGAACACCGTCGTTGAGTTGTCTATTAATCTCTCTCTTTTCTAGCATTTTTAATTTATCCCTTGTGGATAAAATTGAAAGTATACAAACTGTTTATTAGTTGAGGCAAAATTCGACAACATATAGGTGTCAAATAGGCAAAACTTACCCCTATAATCGTTTTTGTAACGAAATGTGCTTACGAACTCTTAAACCAATGATCGTGACATGATATTGCCACGGTTGTGACTTGCATTGCCTCGTCCTCTCCAATCGATATCCCAAAAGCTAAAAAGTGAAAAAGTTTCATATTTCATGCCCAAATAAAAAAATTTGCCTCTCTCATCCACATCTTACCGAAGTTTTTTTCTTATCTACTCTCTATCTCCAAACTTGGATTCTTCGTCTCTTTACTATAACTAACCCTTCTTCATCGTTAATGTCTATTGAACACTATGGTTTTTTAATTTGAAAGTTCTAAACTTTCTAGTAGCTTTGATTAATTTATGGACCATTTTATTGAGATTGAGAACTTAAGAAGAACCCCTTACGCCTTTTGAATGTTACAACATGGTGGCCTCAAGTGGAAAAACGATGCATGGAAAGTACATGAGCCACAAATTTGTGGAATTTTTAGTAGCATCGAAGTATGGTTTCGGTGGTGGATGTACATTGTGATTGAAATGGTCTCAGAATTACTCGAGGTTTAGGAAATATACGGGTGAATGTTTTTCGAGGATCTTTTGAATGTTTAGTAAGGATCCTTTTTGTGCCCACCAAGTATTTGATGTAATGTCTGCTAGCATATATCAGCAACACTCAACAAGTTGCGGCGAGAGTACTCAACAAAATTTCTCAATAACACTTATCAGATTGTTTTGGCATATGTCGGTATCTGTTGACATGTACGTAATATAGACGACAATAAATTACCAAGTGTTCGACCAAATACCTTAATAAATAAATAATTTTTTTTTTTACACGTTTCCGCTCTAATTCTATATAAAAACTTAGACCTTCCAATGTTCGCATTCTGCTACTACATAATTTACAACAAAATTTTTTAATGGTGAATTCTTTTTCGTTGAATACTTGATTGGAAATTCAACCATCACATCATACACTGAGTCATGGTACAATTTTCACGAATTTACAATGTTGGGTGGTGACGTGTATAGGCAACACTGTAGCCTGGTCGATCTTCTCCTGATCTAAGAATTTTGAAATTCTTAAATTATGCAACTAATTTTCGTCAGTACTATTTATATTTAATTTTAAATAAAAATATTTAAAATTATTTATTACTGTAAATGCATGATAAACAAACATAATTTAAAAATTCCTAATATCCTCACAAATAAGATAGGAAAGGAACCTCTTTCAATATCGAAAGGCAGTAGCTCGGACTTATCCAAGATTAGTCACATTAGGTGTACCAAATCTTTTATTTGGCGGCAATTTCCTTTATGGAAAAAAATATGGTTTTATGGTTAGGTGGGTAAGATTTTTGTATGAAAAAAATGACTTGGCCGTCAAATATTCAAATGTAAAGGTCCGGGTCAACGTGTATCGCCCTGTGTTTGGTAATATATATTGTTTGTCCTCTTGTGTTTTGTTCTTAATTAAAACATTTAATTTACAAATTGCAAACTAACCATGTATTTTCTTTTGGATTTTGGTAATATTGTAAGATTTGACGTAACTCAGCAATCAAGATCAAGATAAAGTTAATGAACCATCATGGGATGAATTAGTGGTTGATAACGAATTTCAAGTTCATCAACCGTGGGTGTCTGACTGCATCTTGACCCCTATCCAATTTTTGGGCCAATTCCCCATTTGTACTACAAAAAAAATGAGATTCTTGCAGGGTCATGAGGAAGTTGAAATGCTTATGTGAGTCTTCTTGACTCTTAAAAGGGTGAAGTACCGTGACAAAACCACCGGTTGATCCCCACTTCTTCTATTAGAATTCAAATGGAACACTCAAAAATAACCCTTGTCAAACATCGAGTACATAATCTAGGATGCAAACCATGTTTAAGTGCTATATCGTTTGCAATAATTAAAAACCTCTTTTTATTAGACTTCTCTACACCAATTTAAATTATAATAGTCGACTAACATACATTCTCTCCTCGTATTCTAACTATTTCAATTAATCTAAAAAATTGTCACTATTTTTTCAATTAGGTAAACGTGACAAATTCACCAACAGGTAGAACGTGGAAATTATGTAATATATTAGTCCTGGTGGCTCTATGTTATTATATATAATATAGTTTTGAACAGCCTCATATGCATATAATATTTTCTATGGAGCATCAGCATACCGGTTTTAAAAAGTCCAAAGCTTTGAAGTTTGAAAGGTTGAATGATGATCAAGAAGGGCTAACTACTATTGATTTTATCATCTACATTGTTCTTCCGAAAACTCATTAGGTTCCAATTACCGAGACAGTTGCGATGAAGTGCTTTTGAGCTCCACTTGTCCGTTCAAAACTGAGATGCCAGAACCAGCTCTTGGTTGGCCACTTCGCCGGAAACTTGATAGCTTCGACATGTTTTCCGAGAGAGAGGATGATGAATCACCATTGTCGAGGCCGGGTTGGCCGCTCTTGAGGATAGCTGCTGCCTCAGCGGAAGCTATGAGTACTACTCCTATGAGAGAATTTAAATCCAGGGAAAATATGTCCGTGGTACAGTGGGTGATGATGGACCTGCCTAGCCGTCGATTTCTTTCGGTAAATTCACAGCCGCAGGAAGGTGATGAAAATTGCTTGACAGTAGCACCAACACAGCTTTCCGATGAATTGGAGATTCTTGTTGCAGAAAACTCAGCAGGTTGCAGACTTTTCAGCTATGCAGAAATCAGTAGCGCAACTTGTCACTTCTCTGCAGGTATATTAAGTGCTCGTTTGGGATTACTTTCGTAAGAAAAAACTACTGCTCATAAGTGCTTTTATTCAAAATGCTTTCTTGCTCGCAAGAATTTAAACAATTGGTTTGTGAACAGAAAATCTTATCGGTGAGGGAGGGTGTAGCAGCGTATACAGAGGATGTCTCGAAGGAGGTGAATCAGTGGCGGTCAAGGTTCTGAAATCGTACAAGGAAGCTTGGGATGACTTTTTCTTGGAAACCAAGTTTGCGTCTTCAATTCAGCACAAACACATCGCTTCTCTACTTGGTGCATGTGTGGAAGATGGCAACCTTATTTTGGTATATGACCTCTTTCCCAGAGGGAGCTTGGAAGGAAACTTGTACGGTAAGAAATTAGAACGAAGTGGTTATCAAACGGGCTCTAGTCATTTGAAATTCAAACGAAGTGCTCGTCACTTGTCTGAATTCGAATTTCATTTCATCTTAGTGCAGATTGCAGTGATGGATGTATACTCCCATGGGAAGTGAGATTCAATGTGGCTGTTGCGGTTGCAGAGGCTCTAACTTACTTGCACAATGAATGCACTCAACCGATCATTCATCGCGATGTTAAATCCTCAAACATTCTTCTCTCCGACGAGCTTCAGCCGCAGGTATATCCATATATGATCTGCCCGCCGTACATTTATGTTTCACTTTCTTTCCAAAATTGTACATTTTTGTGTTGAATCCCGAGTTTATTTTGGTTTGCAGTTATCTGATTTCGGGCTTGCTACATGGGGACCGACGGATTCTGGTTATGTGATAAGTAGTGATGTGGTGGGGACTTTTGGGTACATTGCTCCGGAATATTTCATGCATGGGATGGTGAGTGACAAGATTGATGTTTATGCCTTTGGTGTGATTCTCCTTGAACTATTATCCGGTCGAAAGCCCGTAGATGAGGCTTCGAAAGGACAAGAGAGTTTGGTCAAATGGGTAAGCATTCAATCTTTGTATAGCTTCCGATCCTCTACTCTTTTTTTTTTTGTGCATTCTCCTCTGATCTAAAGTTCTTTGATACAGGCAAGAAATTTGTTAGACGTGATGGATCTTAAAGCATTGCTGGATCCAAAGTTAAATGGGAACTACGATGTTGCCCAAATGCGCAGAATGGTAATGGCAGCAGGGCTTTGCATAAACCAGTCACCTCGTCTTCGACCGAAAGCGAGCCAGGTACTGAAGCTACTAACGGGAGAGACAGACGCAAATGAGTGTTTTAATCTTCATGCTGTCAAGTCGAGAGAGATGTGTTGTCGAGATGAAGACGACGACCTATTCCCGGAAGTTGGGTGGCGTTCGGTTTCTGCAATGTCCGATACAAATGATGGTAGCATCAGCAGATCGAGTTCAACAAACACAGCATCTAGTGCAGAGAAACCACACCGATACAAGTTAAAGGACTACTTGACTATACCTGACCATTATTCTTTGAGTGAAATTTCTTTCATAAACATGTAAATATACATACATATATATATATATATACATACATATACACACATACATATATATACAAAATAGACCGATGTTTTTCGTATGAATTAATTGATAAAATCAATTAACGAACGAATAAATCAGTGTTTAGTTGATGCTCAAACAACTGTACAGTTTAAAACCGCTAGTGCTGCCACAAAAGATGGAAGAAACACAGTAGAACGGAACCGTGTAGGGCAATGCACATATGGCGCCCTCAGACAACAATTGTGCTTTCGGCCACTGCGTGCTACTTGTATGACATGAGACCTCGCTATCAGTTTTTGACCTTTTAGACCAGCATCTGATTTGTGACTGTGTCCCAAAGAGCCATTCTTCGTCATCAGTACCGTCGATTCTCTGTCAGATTTCCACTCTGAATCTTCTCTCCCAACACTCTTTTCACCAATACTTTTGATCCCGTCTGATGTTGTACTGGACAAAGCTTGGTCACATTGTGAAGCAAGTCCTGGAAGTCCAACAGTTGCCTTTGAACTAGGAGGTTGATTGGGTGCAGGCACAACTCGTGCCCTTTCTGGAGGGAGGAAATCTGCCCTTCCGGAAGAAGAGGGCGCAGGTGAGGCATCTGGTTCCCAGGGCTTTCGCAATTTAATGCGAATGATCAAAGGTACTGTCACTTTTCTTTAGGAAACTGTACCAATGGTATTTCAATTTTAATCGACTTGGAGTAATCGTTTCTTAATTAAAAATTCATGACCATTGGTCTCTTGGCTTGTCAAAACGTACGTCTATGATCATTTTCGTCAACTCCGTTAGAACTTCCGTCAAAACGAAAATCTCACTTGAACTAAAAGTCCATGACGAAATTCTCACACTTGACCTAGTTACTTGGATTTCGTCTCTTTTTGGGTTTGACTTGTTTTATTTGGGCTTTTTCGGAAACAAGGGCTCCTAAACCCAACTGAAAAAAAATCAAGATTTTTAGGAATCGTATACCTGCCGACACCAAAACCCTGATTAAACCCCAACAGGCTTCTTCCATTTCAACGGAACCCAGAAGTTGGAGACTTGCGAACGATTTTACAGTGATCCGATTCGTTCACCATGAGAAGGATTAGCGGAATCGCTTTGCTCACCAGAGCCGCCGTTTCTATGGGCGGCGCCACCACAGCCACCTCCGCAACTCAGCACCGTCTGGTTCAAGCAGCGATGTTGAGCACGTGCTCGAATTCCAATCCGCTGTGTTTCACACAGAGACTCGGCGATCGCTTCGGCCTATCGAGACCTTCCACTGCGGCTCCCTGTGCCGGAGGGCACGTGTGCTTCTCCACAAACGCCGCCGCTTCTCTGGCTCAGGAGCCGCACGCCCATGAAAAGTTCCTCTCCAAAGACGTCGAGCTCTACCAGTACGAAGCTTGCCCTTTCTGCAACAAGGTTAGAGGTAAAGTATCTGGAATTCATTCTTGAAGATGAAATTTTGCAACTTTCACTTTCTAATTTGGTCACTGTATGATTTGGGAATCGGAATTCCACCAAAATTGATCTTATTTTGGAAATTAAAGGAGTCTGCTTTTGGATTGCGCTTTCGATTTTATGCTATTTGATTGTTTCCGCCATTGAATTTTTCCTGTATCACAGCATTCTTGGATTACTATAACATTCCGTACAAAGTTGTGGAGGTTAACCCCATTAGCAAAAAGGAGATTAATTGGTCCGATTACAAGAAGGTGCCAATCCTGAAAGTCGACGGCGAACAGATGGTTGACTCTTCAGGTTCTTGGACATTTTGTTATTTCCTTACCATTTTGTATCTTCTTGATGCTGGATGCTGTAGTTATTAACCATATCCAATTTCAGATTAAGTTCTTTGTGTATCGTTAAGTTTCCATGTTTTGTTTTGTGTTCTCAGATATAATTGATAAGCTGTACCTAAGGATCAACGAGAACCCCGTTTTAAATGGTGAAGAAGAAATGAAGTGGCGCGGGTTAGTTTTTGCTTTCACTATTCTACTTTGTAAACCTTTTTTGTTTGCACCGTACTAAGGCTCGATACAATAAGAGATATCTCTTGCAGTGACTAGATTTCACTTTGAAACTTTTATTTTGTTTGGTGTTGGGATCACGCGGTTCTTGGCATGGTAATAACTGATTAGTTGCGATGTAGGTGGGTGGATAATCACTTGGTGCATGTTTTATCACCAAACATATATAGAACTGTTTCAGAGGCTCTCGAGTCGTTTGACTACATCACCAGTCATGGTATGATATCGCACCACTTCATTACTGATTTCATTTCTCTTTTGTTTCCAAAATCCCAAATCGGCAGTTATTTATAAACACCTTTCACAAGAGATCTGTTTGTGGAATACTCTGGCTCAATTAGCGTAAGTTGTTTGTGTGAATTTGTACATCTGTGGTGTTTAGTATTGATGCTGTTATTCGCGATTGGAAGCCTCTAACTCTCATATGTGATTTGAGTAACTAGAATTTTCTTAAACCTACAGCAACAAATGCTCAAAAGTCTCAATTCGGTTCCTTCTGACTGGAACTTAGTTAATTCCAATCCTCCAAAGTCACTTTGGAGCTTGTGCTTAAAGCTGGCTTACCATTGATTTTAAGCAATCCAAGTTCTTTCCCTTAAATGCTTAAATCTCTTGAATTCTCTTACATGTAGGAAACTTTAGTCTGTACGAAAGGATGGTAGCGAAGTATACCGGAGCTGCTGCTATGTATTTTGTGTCAAAGAAACTGAAGAAGAGGCACAATATTACTGATGAACGTGCATCCTTGTATGGAGCTGCAGAAACATGGGTTGATGCTCTCAATGGCAGACAATTTCTTGGTATGCTTATCTGAAACATCATATTTGATTAACTTAAGACTTACCTTATGATTAGAACTAAGAAATTATCGGATAATCTTGTCTTTGAACAGGTGGATCAAATCCTAATTTAGCCGATCTCGCTGTATTTGGTGTTTTGAGGCCCATTCGACACCTTAAATCCGGCAAAGATATGGTGGAGAACACGCGGATTGGTGAATGGTATGCTCGCATGGAAAGTGCAGTGGGAGAGTCTGCTAGAGTCAAGGCCTAAAGGCGGAAAAGATTTGCTGGTTCGGATATCACTAATAAATGATACATTGTTTGAACTTTACCTAGTATGTTACTAGTAATATGCATCATCAAAGATTGAGACTTTGCAAGAAGGTTTTTGTTTGTTTGTTTTTAGGTGTTATGGTTTGGATCATTTGGGTCGGACCATGTAGAAGTCATTGTACTGGGCCAAATAATTGGACCACGAACAAGCTCAGTCAAGTTTTCCATAAAAAGATGTATCTAGGTCCTCATTTACTTTTCAAATAAATTTCTAATCACAAGCATCTGAACCCAATAGTTATATAATTAAAGTATCGACAATATCAATAATAATACAACGTATTGGTAATCAATAATGTCTCAATATGCTGGTTGGAGTAGTTAGAAGCATAGCTATCTTATGAAGATTGTAGTAGATGCACGGCAACCCCTACTCACTGCCGTTCAACATATAAGCCTCCTTTTAGGGCATCTCCACTCGTTTTTGGAGGGCAAGGATAAAGGCAGTGGCAGTGAAATTGCTCTTACTATTCACTATAAACAGTAATTATCTTTGATCCAATCTCCTGGAACCGTTGGAGCTGAATTATTCAGCCCTAAGGCTGTTTAACCCAATTGGCAGGGCAAGAGCATTACCGGCGGAGATGCTCTTACACTATGTTTGGATGAGAGAAATAAATTTAAAATTTGGGTAAAAATCAGAATTTATAAATTGACATGCACTAATTCCTTTGTTTTGATTCATAAATATAGAAATTTAGAACTTCCGTGTGGAAAAAAACTTGGAATTTGGGATCTCCAATTCCCAAGTTTAAATTGCTTGTAAATATGTGTCATTTCTCAATTTCCATGATTGAGAGTTTAAAAATAAAAAATTCCGTATTCAATTCTATTGTTTTTTTAGGTTAACCA
Organism: Malus sylvestris; assembly: GCF_916048215.2. Taxonomy (NCBI): domain Eukaryota; kingdom Viridiplantae; phylum Streptophyta; class Magnoliopsida; order Rosales; family Rosaceae; genus Malus; species Malus sylvestris. The sequence continues at coordinate 768,460 of NC_062267.1, read as the reverse complement.
AATAAGAAAATTCACAAATTCTAAAAAATAAAATCCAGTAATTTCAATTACCGTTATTTTAAAATTCTTTAATAATTTTAAATTTCTTCATCCAAATATAATGTTAGTGCATGACTACGTCCATTCACCCATCCTCATATCTTCATCAATCGCATCATCAACACCTATTCTAAGATTGTTAATCCTTACCGTAATAATATTTTCCTTATACTCCATGGATCATTGCTATATATATTCGCATACATGTGAATGCGTGGCATCTTCTAATTAAGCAGAAATCGAACAACGCGAGACCAACTATCGGTATGCATGGTACAACACGTGAAAATGTAATCTTGGTGGTACCCCTATTTGCAACATGGTTTTAGTATGTAGATTGTTAAAAAAAGCGTGAATTAAATTGGTTGAAATTTACAAAAATAGGAAACAGGGAATGGATAGAAATGCTATTCTTCAGCCCTTCCCGATGACCAAACTGACACTTTCTCCAATCGCTCCGATTCTCTCAATCTCCTCCCCCTCTCCCTCTTCGTAACGTCTGACCCTTTCGCGTTTCTCTCTCTCCTCTCTCTCTCTCTCTCTCTTACTTTCTTTATGAAATCTCTGACCCGATCATTCTGTGACCCTTCTGTCCCCAAATCTGCATGTGTACGTCGTCGTTTTCCCGCCACCCCCACATCTGTCTCCCCTTTTGGGATTTTGGGCAACAGAGAAAAAGACTCCCAAAGCTCCTAACTTTCTTTATTAATTAACCCTTTTTTTAGTTCCTTAATTAGCATTAATTAGTCGCAATTAATTTATATTAAGAAAGATTTGTCCGTTTCCTCTCTATATATAAACCACTCTTCCAGTAAAACCAGAAACTCAAAGCAACAAAGAAGGCAAAGGTTATGCCAACAAAGAGAGAGGGAGAGAGTCTAGAGAGAGAGAGAGAAAGAGAGTTTTTAGAGAGAGAAAGAAAGGGTCATGCATCTTTTCTGATATAACAAGAACATTGAACCCTCCTGCTTTTCTAAACCTACCCCATCTCGTTTCGTATTAAAAAGTCCCATGAAATATGTGAAGGCAGAAGATTAAGCTTGTCTGAGAAAAACATGGCAGTTCAGGCACAAAGTTTGTATTTTTCTGAAGATTGGTCGTCGGCGGCGGCGCTGCTCCACCCTGTTTCCGGCCTCGACGACATATTTTCCGGCATTCCGAGCCCTCCTCCTCCCGCCCTTCCTCCTCCTCAAAATCACTTTCACCTCCGTCTTCCGGCGGCACAGAATCAGAGTCAGAATTTAAACACGACGGGCTTTGATTTCTGCAACCCATTAGGAGCTTCGGTTTCGCCTTCCACTTTCAGTAGCTTTCTCCCAACGCAGTTCTCGGAAAACTTAGGGGCTCTGCTGGACTTGCAAAGGCACGAGCTCGACTGCATTATTCAATTCCAGGTGATTATTGTTGTTAATTTTCTTTTTCTGTTTTTGGGTTCTTTATTTTTCATGGTGTTTGTTGCGCTAATTTTATTTGTTCTCTCTCAAAAGTTAATACAAAAAATATTTCACTTATAATTGCTTTTGCATAATAAATTTAGAGACGACGACTATAATTAAGAAAAATGTTATTGAGATCATATTTGTAAAATGTTTGATGGTCACCCAAAAAAAATAACGTTAACCAAATATTTCAATAATAATTTAATGGTTGACAAAGGGAGTTTTAACAAAATACTCATGGTAGAGTTCATATTTTTAATAAAAATCATATGTTTATCTTTAACTGTGACTATTCATTATACATTTAAAAATGATTTTTTTGTTAAAAAAGAAGCTTTTTTTGACGTTTCGGTAGTTTTTCGTTTTAACAAAACACTTATAGTGTTGTTTATTTTTAACGAAAAATCATATGTGTACTTTTAATTGACATTATTTATTATACCTTTAAAATTGCATTTTGTTAAAAGAGAAGTTTTTAATGAAAATAAAATTTAAAGAAAATTAATGAAAATAACTTGAAAATTTAGAATTTTAATCAAAATGATAAAATAATGTTATAAATAAAAAGTAACATGAGTGGCTTTTAGGAGGAAAATTTCATTTTCGTTAAAAGTGAACAATATTGAAAATATTACTAAAACTTCTTAAAATTTAAATAGATTAATGTGTATAGAGTGTTCTTTAGTGTTTTTATGTTTATATTTAGTGTGATTAATTTCTAATTCAATGCTTTTTCTTTAAAAATAGAGTGAGAATTCTTTTCTTTTTTTTGCTAGAAAAAGAGTAAAAAAGTTTACTAAAATAATTTTACAAACTAAGATAACATTACCAATCTCTTCGTAATTTATATTTTCTTATAAGCAACCATGAATAAATGACACCAGCAGTGAACAAATGAGGATTTATTTTTCCTCTGAGAAAATGTTTAAAGATAACGGATACTTTTTTTCTTTCCTCATTTATTTAATTTCTTGAAAGCAGAGTGAAAAGCTGAAGTTCGCATTGCAAGAGCAGAGGAAGCAGCAACTAGCAGCTCTGTTGAGCAACTTAGAATCCAGAACGTTAAATTTAATTAGGCAGAAAGAAGAAGAGTTAGGACAGGCGACAAAGAAAGCGATGGAGCTCCAGGACTGCCTGAGAAAAGCGGAGATGGAAAGCGATACGTGGCAGCGGGTGGCGAAGGCGAACGAATCAATGGTGATGGACCTGAACAACGCGCTCGAGCAGGTCAGAGAACGACTGGTTCTCGTCAGCAGCGAAACCGACGACGCGGAGTCCTGCTGTGAAAACAGAGTAGTAGCAATTACGGAGGAAGATCAATTGGCGGAAGAGAAAAGGAGAAAGTTGGTATGCAAAAGCTGCCGCGCGCGGAGCTCGTGCGTGCTTTTTCTGCCGTGCAGGCATCTCTGTTCGTGCAAGTTCTGTGAAGGGTTTCTTGGATTTTGCCCCGTTTGTGGTTCCGCCAAGGAGGCAAGCATGGAGGTCTTTTTTGTCTAGTAGCAAGCAACAGTGCCAAGCAAAAAAGTGCTTCCAAAAAAATCATGGATTTTTAGTATATATTGGATTTTAAAGTGCGATTTTAGATTTCATCCGTCGAATTTCCTGGTTTTTATTTTAGCGTCCTTAATTTATGCAATGAATTTCCATATATTTGTGGCTTGTGTTGTGTATATATTTTGCGTTTTAAATGGTATGGACAGAGCTAATGAAGGCTCACTGAGTCAGATGTTTTTATTTAAGTAATTCGTTTGTTTAGTTGCAGACTACAATTATATAATATACATGGGTTATCTTTGAAGAAAATATATATATCTAATATCCAACATACATTCGTTGTACTTATATTTAATATCAAATATTATATAAGCAATAGTATTTTTGTTTCGTCTTCCGTCTATCATGTACTTATCTTTTTCTCATCATTTTGCCATTTTTCACAAATATATTGAAATTTTTGGAACATTAGAATTGTTATACCTCATTATTTGAAATCATCATTAATATCATATTACATATAACCATACTATAATAAGGTTTATTTAGTTGTTTTTTGTTGCTCCCACTAGAAGAAATTTCTGACTCTGTCTTAGCCAATTACAGATGAATACGTGTTTAATATATGATTAAAAAGAGAAAGGACAATACTTGTCTGCTAAAAAAATCAACAGTAACTCTTGCTGTTAGCCAATCACAGATGAATACGTGTTTAATCTATGATTAAAAAATTATTTTCTTGTACACATGTCTATTTGTGATTGACCACTAGCAGGAGTTGCTATTGATTTTTCAGCCGCCAAATTATGTACAAAGGGAAAAATGTTTAAAAAGAAGGATTGCTTATATGTTTAATGTCATGTAATATTTCAAATCAATAATGCAATAAAATAAGCGCGGGAGAAGCAAGCAAAGTAAAAGGTTTTGCAATAAGCAAAACGCTTTCGACATTCAATTGTCGCGGTGCGGACCGACCATAGAACTCCATTTAAAATAAAAGCATTATTAACTCGATATGTCACGGTGTCTTGCAAACTTGATGAAGGGAGGTGTCTCTCTCAAAAGAGTCTTGGCCTTATAATTCTGCATATACCTGATTTGGGTTTGGCATCTCAGAGGATTTGATGCCAGAAGGAGCGTGCATGCTTTTTATACCGTGTGACAAGAAGGACAAGGATTGACTACCCTTCACTTTCGATGTTTTTTCTGTGCTTTCCTGTTTTGTGTGGTCACGATTAAATCACATTAATATTTTATATTACTATTTATTTTTATTTTATTATATTTATAAAAAAAATATAAAATATAAACATAATTTAATCATAATCATATAAATAAAACGGTACGAGAAGAGCACTGGAAGTGGAGGGCACACAATCCATGTCCGTGACAGGAAAGCTAACTCTCTCTGTCTCTGTTTTAAATAGGCGTACACAGAGAGCGTACGGTTCTAAGGCAACAACTGACAAAAGGAAAAATATGAAGCAAATTTTGGCGTTTGTAATTATAAGATTACAAGGACTGCAGCTTCTGTCACCACCGCCACTTTTTGGAATCATAATCTTTATTTTCTTCACCGCTTTCAATGAAAGCTTGACCATTTGAAAAGGACACGAGACGAGAGAGTGAAAGGAAGCAAGCTTTGGAAATGCAGGCTGTGCAGCATCTCAGCTGGTGCAAACGAGGCCCTTTTGTTTTCTCACAACCAAATTTGATTAGAGCTATAAATTTGTCCCATACCGGCCATGAGGAGAGCCATAAAGAGGTTTATAAGAAATGGAAATGGTTCCCACACACACACACACACATTGCCAAGTTTTTTTTAGTAAAATCTCATACTCAGTTTCTCTCAGGTAGCTAAAGTGGGAGAACATCGGCAATACCAACTCATTTGTGTGGAATCCGTTGGCAACCCGTTGGTGTGCTTACACACTCTCATGTGAGAAAAAAAAATAAAAAAATGTGTGACTTTGTACACATTAAACAGTAGCGAATCCAAAATTCGATTCTTGTGCGGTCCTAGTATAAAAGGTCTAAGGTTTTTAAATATAAAAATAGCTCAAAGACCCATACAAAACATTTGGAGGATTTTCGGAAGACCTTTACATATATATTTTATGAACTCTGGATGGTTCTAGGACTACCTAGGTCTCAGTGTGCATCTGCCTCTAACGGTATAAGTTTGAGATAATTAAGGGCAAATTGAGCATAGGACCAAAGAGCATATAGCCATTTCACATATTTCATTTCAAGTTTTATATAATCTTGCTTAGAATTATGTTGAATTGTACATATTTGTTAATATGAAAGAGTATGAGATTGTTAATTCAACAAACAAAGAAAAACATATTAGAGAAAACAGTGACAAGATTAGAGAAGGGAGATCTTGTTAATTCACACAAAGCAACTGTTCCCGTAATAAGTACGTGCAGTGGCGTAATGGTCTTTTCGAGAAGGGATATCTTCTGCTTCTGCTTCTGCTTTTGTTTCTGCATGGAAAATCCCAACGCTGATATATCCCTTTCCTTTTTCCCAATAATCTCAAGGAGCAGAAGAGTTGCAGACAGCAGACGGAGTGTACAACTTCAAAAGGTATTTGAGATTGATGAGGACTAGATTGAAAAGGCAATTTGGTAAACTTTCCTTCTAGACAACTATGACAGACTGAGGGTACATCATCCTTGGAACACCGAATATTAGCTTTATTGAGCATAGTAGACACAATATTATTGGTAGGGTGACCTAACCTACTATGCCAAAGAGATGAACTAATGAGCTGTCCCAGAAATGCAGAAACCTTGAATTTACTCGGGGAATAAGAACCAGGATGTTTGGCAAGGGATGAGATGGGATAAAGTCCATTACTGCATAGCCCTTTGTAGAGAATCCTCCCTGTGGCCTTGTCCTGAATCCAAAAACAGAACGCATCAAAAATCAACCAGCAGTTGTTATCAAGACAGATTCTATGCACTGATAATAAATTCTGAGACAATTTGGGCACATATAAAACAGAATTTAATTTGATAGGATGAACTGGTGTATGAATAACAGTGCTGCCAACATGAGATACTGTCAAACCTTCTCCATTAGCAGTGTGAACTGTCTCATTGGTTGGATATGGAGAGGCTAAAGACAGGTTACTGAGCTCAGTGGTCATGTGATTCGTAGCCCCAGAATCAGCAAGCCAAATTTGAGGGGAAGACTGAGATGAAGATGCCTGAGAAGAGGATGGAACCACTGTATGCATGGCTTGCATCGCAGGTTGAGAAGGGAACTGAGGTGCTGAAGGAGCATAGGAGTACTGAGCCATAGATGGGTGCTGTGGACCAATGTATGAAGGACCTTTATCATTGTAAAAACAAAACCAAGTTGTGTGGTTGTTCTTTCCACAAATCTGACAACTAGATTTATCCACTGTCTTGGAGTTACAAAATGGTGCAGTATGACCATATGCATTACACAACTGACAAAACACAGATTGAACAAAAGGCACAGTTGGAGATGGACCAAGAACACCAGATGTAGGAACATGATTCTGATTAAAGAACTGTGGTCTTGATGCAGGATACCGATACCCTGGATTGAACTTTCCTTTACCCTTCTGCCTGTTATTGGCAAACTGTCTGAAACCACCAGTATGACCATTAGATGAGCCATTAGAAGAACTATAGGGCACATGACCAGGTTGTGATTGAGTGTGATAAGACTTAGGTTCAGATATGGTATTGGTATTAGCAACCAAGGCAGACAAAAACTGAGATGAAACATTGCTCTCCACAATTAGTTCTTCTGCGAGTAATTGAGACCTAAAGTCTTTAAGAGAAATGACACTTTCCCGTCCTCGAATAACACATCGAAAAGTATTGTACTCAAGAGGTAAACCATTAAGGGCCAAGATGACAATATCCTCATCAGCAAAGTAAACTCCAGCAGCAGACAAGTAATCTCGAGCCTCCTTAATGCGCTGCAAATATTTAGACACAGAATCTGAACCTTTCTTAATGGTTTGCAGATTCGATTTCATCTGAAAGATGCTGGTTCTTGAAACAGTAGAAAACTGTTCTTTCAACCGATTCCAAAGATCACAGGCACTAGAACTTCCAATAGCACAGGAAATGGCAGCAGGTGATAAAGTCGCAGTAATCAGTTGCATCAAGGCTCTATCATGCAGTTTCCAAACAACATATGCATCATTCTCAAGTTGAGAAGAAGAATTACCAGATACCATACCAGAGTCACTCGAATTAACAAGAAATCGAGGAGGACAGAGATTAGAACCATCAACAAACTGCATAATCCCATGACCTTCTAACAACAATTGCATTTGAAATTGCCAATTCAAGTAATTTGTATCATCAAGCTTAATATTCACAGATGTAGGAATTGTGGAAATAAGAGCAGTAATTGGAGATTGAAGAATCTGAAGTTGTGATGCAGTTACCATATTGGCAAAGTTCGAAGAACAACTTGTCACTGAGACACCAAAACAAACACCTGGTGTGCAGCAAATCTTCAACACAACGTCACAGATCCCAATTTGCAGCAAACCCTAGAAATGAAGAGAAGAAGAAGAGTGTACTCGTACAAAGAAAGAACACAATCACGAGCAGCAACGACGCCGAAACACGTAGAGAAGAAAACCGGCGAATGATATTATATCAATTTGGAGAAGCGGAAGAAATCAGAAGGATCGAACAGAGTAGCGTTAGCTGATCCGGCGATTGATACCATGTTAATATGTATGCAGATATATCAGAGAGAGAATTATCAAGAACTTAGTGAGAGAAAGTAAGCAGAGAGAGAGAGATGAATATCTGTATTATGTATTTCTTACTCATGAAGTCATTACATTTAGACTTATATAGCAGCTCAAATACATGTAACTAACTAACTAACTAAATGCACAATCTATTGACAAGTGTCATAATCCCACACACATATATATCCTAACAGATATATCAGAGAGAGAATTATCAAGAACTTAGTGAGAGAAAGTAAGCAGAGAGAGAGAGATGAATATCTGTATTATGTATTTCTTACTCATGAAGTCATTACATTTAGACTTATATAGCAGCTCAAATACATGTAACTAACTAACTAACTAAATGCACAATCTATTGACAAGTGTCATAATCCCACACACATATATATCCTAACAGCCCCCCACAATCTCAGGTTTGGATGAACCAAGCATGAGATTGGTACAATGAGACCGAAACAAAGGAGAACTAAGGCCTTTTGTAAGGATATCCGCAAACTGCTCCCTGGAAGAAACAAACTGAACCAGGAGACGATGTTGAGCAACCCTTTCACGCACAAAGTGAACATCTATCTCAATGTGCTTCGTACGCTGATGTTGAACAGGATTGAAGGACAAAGCTATGGCGGACAAATTATCACAAAAGAGAACTGGAGCTGTCGGAAGTGGGATGTGCAGAAACTGAAGAAGCTGTTGGAGCCAATCAAGTTCAGCGGAAGTGGAAGACATGGCCCGATATTCCGCCTCGGTAGAGGATCGTGACACGGTATGCTGCTTCTTAGATGACCAGGAAATGGGATTGCCACCTAAGAACACAACTAGGCCCGTTGTAGACCGTCGATCATTAGGGTCACCAGCCCAGTCTGCATCACTAAAAGCTTTTAACTGTAAGTCACTAGCAGAGTATGATATACCAAAGGTCATAGTACCCTTTAAGTATCGCAGTATTCGTTTGACTGCAGTATAGTGAGAAATCATAGGAGCCTGCATAAACTGACACACTTGATGAACAGAAAAAGCAATGTCCGGCCGGGTGAAAGTAAGATACTGCAATGCACCTACTATACTTCGATAAGCTGCCGGATTGTTGAAAGGAGAACCATCATCCTTGAGTAAGCGATTGTTAGGTAAGCAAGGTGTATCACACGGCTTGCAATCAACCATTTCTGCCTTCTGTAATAACTCCTGTATATACTTGGTCTGAGACAAGAAAAAACCTGGACCAATTCGATCAATTTGAATGCCAAGGAAGTAGTGCAGATTGCCCAGATCTTTAATATCAAATTCATGTGTAAGAGAGTCAATGACCTGTTGAATGACAGAAGAAGCACTGCCGGTGACAATTATGTCATCAACATAGAGTAGGAGAATGACAATCTCAGTACCAATGTGCTTAACAAACAGAGAAGAATCAGCATAAGTGGAAGTAAAACCAAGAGAAGGCAGAAAATTGGTGAACCGTTCATTCCATGCCCGAGGTGCCTGTTTCAAACCATATAAGGATTTGTGTAGTTTGCATACAAACTCAGGATGAGTGGGATCTTCAAACCCCGGAGGCTGAGCCATATATACCTCTTCGTGCAACAAGCCATGGAGGAAGGCATTTTTAACATCGAGCTGCCTTAATGACCAATTAAAATGGGCAGCCAAAGCTAATATTAAGCGAATAGTAGTAGGCTTGATTACGGGGCTAAACGTTTCCCCATAATCCAGGCCAGGTTCTTGACTAAAGCCCTTGGCTACCAGCCGAGCTTTATGCCGAGAAATAGAACCATCAGAGTTCTTCTTAAGCTTGAAAATCCATTTGCAGCCCACTAAGTTTTTCTGAAAAGGTAAAGGAACCAAACTCCAAGTGTCTTGAGTATGCAGGGCCTCAATTTCTTCTTGCATAGCGTTATACCAAACAGGGACCTTGAGGGCAGATTTATAAGTGGCAGGCTCACACAGAGACAAATCAACATAACCGGAAGCATTGAGAGAGCTGAGGAAAGCTTTCTTCTTCACAATACCATTCTTGCTCCGAGTTTGCATAGGATGCATATTTAAAGTAGCAATAGGCAACACCGGTTGTAGATGATTAGGACCAAACTCAGGATCCACAGGGAGTAAGGAGGAAGAGCTTGCTGAGACAGTAATGGACGGAGAAGATGAAGCATCTGTGGTATTCAAAGTAGAAGAGTCGAGGGTGGAAAGTGGTGGAGGAGGGATGATATACGGTATTGATGCAGCTACTAAGGGTAATGAAGGATGAATATCAGAAGTGACACACTTAGACTGAGCTAGTAATTGTTGATACGGAAATATGGATTCATCAAACACAACATGCCGAGATATAAAGATCCTCCCCTTCAAGACATCAAAACAAATAAAGCCTTTATATTTAGAGGCATACCCCAGAAAAACACACTGAGTTGTTTTAGGTTGTAATTTGGAAGTGTTATAGGGCTTTAGTAAAGGAAAACACGAACACCCAAAAACTCTAAGATGAGTAATCACAGGAGATGTACCAAAGAGTAACTCAAATGGAGACTTATGATTTAAAACTGGTGTAGGCATCCTATTGATTAAATAGGCAGCAGCTTGACAAGCAAAAGACCAAAACTGAGATGGAAGTTTAGCATATTGCAGCAGGGTAATAGTAGTTTCTATAAGATGCCTATGTTTTCTTTCGGCTAAGCCGTTTTGCTCAGGAGTGTATGGACAAGAAATTTGATGTACCATCCCTTTGGCTTTGAGAAAAGCTTGTAGTTTATGACTTATATACTCCCCCCCACCATCTGTTTGTAAACACTGAATGGTTGCAGAAAACTGAGCTTGAACAAAGGCATAAAATGAGACAAATGTATCAAAAAACTCTGATTTATTTATAAGTGGGAATACCCAACAGAATCTAGTACATTCATCAATGATAGTTACATAGAATTTGAAACCATCAATTGAATTACAGGGTGCAGGGCCCCAAAGATCACTGTGTACAACTTCAAAAGGTATTTGAGATTGATGAGGACTAGATTGAAAAGGCAATTTGGTAAACTTTCCTTCTAGACAACTATGACAGACTGAGGGTACATCATCCTTGGAACACCGAATATTAGCTTTATTGAGCATAGTAGACACAATATTATTGGTAGGGTGACCTAACCTACTATGCCAAAGAGATGAACTAATGAGCTGTCCCAGAAATGCAGAAACCTTGAATTTACTCGGGGAATAAGAACCAGGATGTTTGGCAAGGGATGAGATGGGATAAAGTCCATTACTGCATAGCCCTTTGTAGAGAATCCTCCCTGTGGCCTTGTCCTGAATCCAAAAACAGAACGCATCAAAAATCAACCAGCAGTTGTTATCAAGACAGATTCTATGCACTGATAATAAATTCTGAGACAATTTGGGCACATATAAAACAGAATTTAATTTGATAGGATGAACTGGTGTATGAATAACAGTGCTGCCAACATGAGATACTGTCAAACCTTCTCCATTAGCAGTGTGAACTGTCTCATTGGTTGGATATGGAGAGGCTAAAGACAGGTTACTGAGCTCAGTGGTCATGTGATTCGTAGCCCCAGAATCAGCAAGCCAAATTTGAGGGGAAGACTGAGATGAAGATGCCTGAGAAGAGGATGGAACCACTGTATGCATGGCTTGCATCGCAGGTTGAGAAGGGAACTGAGGTGCTGAAGGAGCATAGGAGTACTGAGCCATAGATGGGTGCTGTGGACCAATGTATGAAGGACCTTTATCATTGTAAAAACAAAACCAAGTTGTGTGGTTGTTCTTTCCACAAATCTGACAACTAGATTTATCCACTGTCTTGGAGTTACAAAATGGTGCAGTATGACCATATGCATTACACAACTGACAAAACACAGATTGAACAAAAGGCACAGTTGGAGATGGACCAAGAACACCAGATGTAGGAACATGATTCTGATTAAAGAACTGTGGTCTTGATGCAGGATACCGATACCCTGGATTGAACTTTCCTTTACCCTTCTGCCTGTTATTGGCAAACTGTCTGAAACCACCAGTATGACCATTAGATGAGCCATTAGAAGAACTATAGGGCACATGACCAGGTTGTGATTGAGTGTGATAAGACTTAGGTTCAGATATGGTATTGGTATTAGCAACCAAGGCAGACAAAAACTGAGATGAAACATTGCTCTCCACAATTAGTTCTTCTGCGAGTAATTGAGACCTAAAGTCTTTAAGAGAAATGACACTTTCCCGTCCTCGAATAACACATCGAAAAGTATTGTACTCAAGAGGTAAACCATTAAGGGCCAAGATGACAATATCCTCATCAGCAAAGTAAACTCCAGCAGCAGACAAGTAATCTCGAGCCTCCTTAATGCGCTGCAAATATTTAGACACAGAATCTGAACCTTTCTTAATGGTTTGCAGATTCGATTTCATCTGAAAGATGCTGGTTCTTGAAACAGTAGAAAACTGTTCTTTCAACCGATTCCAAAGATCACAGGCACTAGAACTTCCAATAGCACAGGAAATGGCAGCAGGTGATAAAGTCGCAGTAATCAGTTGCATCAAGGCTCTATCATGCAGTTTCCAAACAACATATGCATCATTCTCAAGTTGAGAAGAAGAATTACCAGATACCATACCAGAGTCACTCGAATTAACAAGAAATCGAGGAGGACAGAGATTAGAACCATCAACAAACTGCATAATCCCATGACCTTCTAACAACAATTGCATTTGAAATTGCCAATTCAAGTAATTTGTATCATCAAGCTTAATATTCACAGATGTAGGAATTGTGGAAATAAGAGCAGTAATTGGAGATTGAAGAATCTGAAGTTGTGATGCAGTTACCATATTGGCAAAGTTCGAAGAACAACTTGTCACTGAGACACCAAAACAAACACCTGGTGTGCAGCAAATCTTCAACACAACGTCACAGATCCCAATTTGCAGCAAACCCTAGAAATGAAGAGAAGAAGAAGAGTGTACTCGTACAAAGAAAGAACACAATCACGAGCAGCAACGACGCCGAAACACGTAGAGAAGAAAACCGGCGAATGATATTATATCAATTTGGAGAAGCGGAAGAAATCAGAAGGATCGAACAGAGTAGCGTTAGCTGATCCGGCGATTGATACCATGTTAATATGTATGCAGATATATCAGAGAGAGAATTATCAAGAACTTAGTGAGAGAAAGTAAGCAGAGAGAGAGAGATGAATATCTGTATTATGTATTTCTTACTCATGAAGTCATTACATTTAGACTTATATAGCAGCTCAAATACATGTAACTAACTAACTAACTAAATGCACAATCTATTGATACATTTGTCTCATTTTATGCCTTTGTTCAAGCTCAGTTTTCTGCAACCATTCAGTGTTTACAAACAGATGGTGGGGGGGAGTATATAAGTCATAAACTACAAGCTTTTCTCAAAGCCAAAGGGATGGTACATCAAATTTCTTGTCTATACACTCCTGAGCAAAACGGCTTAGCCGAAAGAAAACATAGGCATCTTATAGAAACTACTATTACCCTGCTGCAATATGCTAAACTTCCATCTCAGTTTTGGTCTTTTGCTTGTCAAGCTGCTGCCTATTTAATCAATAGGATGCCTACACCAGTTTTAAATCATAAGTCTCCATTTGAGTTACTCTTTGGTACATCTCCTGTGATTACTCATCTTAGAGTTTTTGGGTGTTCGTGTTTTCCTTTACTAAAGCCCTATAACACTTCCAAATTACAACCTAAAACAACTCAGTGTGTTTTTCTGGGGTATGCCTCTAAATATAAAGGCTTTATTTGTTTTGATGTCTTGAAGGGGAGGATCTTTATATCTCGGCATGTTGTGTTTGATGAATCCATATTTCCGTATCAACAATTACTAGCTCAGTCTAAGTGTGTCACTTCTGATATTCATCCTTCATTACCCTTAGTAGCTGCATCAATACCGTATATCATCCCTCCTCCACCACTTTCCACCCTCGACTCTTCTACTTTGAATACCACAGATGCTTCATCTTCTCCGTCCATTACTGTCTCAGCAAGCTCTTCCTCCTTACTCCCTGTGGATCCTGAGTTTGGTCCTAATCATCTACAACCGGTGTTGCCTATTGCTACTTTAAATATGCATCCTATGCAAACTCGGAGTAAGAATGGTATTGTGAAGAAGAAAGCTTTCCTCAGCTCTCTCAATGCTTCCGGTTATGTTGATTTGTCTCTGTGTGAGCCTGCCACTTATAAATCTGCCCTCAAGGTCCCTGTTTGGTATAACGCTATGCAAGAAGAAATTGAGGCCCTGCATACTCAAGACACTTGGAGTTTGGTTCCTTTACCTTTTCAGAAAAACTTAGTGGGCTGCAAATGGATTTTCAAGCTTAAGAAGAACTCTGATGGTTCTATTTCTCGGCATAAAGCTCGGCTGGTAGCCAAGGGCTTTAGTCAAGAACCTGGCCTGGATTATGGGGAAACGTTTAGCCCCGTAATCAAGCCTACTACTATTCGCTTAATATTAGCTTTGGCTGCCCATTTTAATTGGTCATTAAGGCAGCTCGATGTTAAAAATGCCTTCCTCCATGGCTTGTTGCACGAAGAGGTATATATGGCTCAGCCTCCGGGGTTTGAAGATCCCACTCATCCTGAGTTTGTATGCAAACTACACAAATCCTTATATGGTTTGAAACAGGCACCTCGGGCATGGAATGAACGGTTCACCAATTTTCTGCCTTCTCTTGGTTTTACTTCCACTTATGCTGATTCTTCTCTGTTTGTTAAGCACATTGGTACTGAGATTGTCATTCTCCTACTCTATGTTGATGACATAATTGTCACCGGCAGTGCTTCTTCTGTCATTCAACAGGTCATTGACTCTCTTACACATGAATTTGATATTAAAGATCTGGGCAATCTGCACTACTTCCTTGGCATTCAAATTGATCGAATTGGTCCAGGTTTTTTCTTGTCTCAGACCAAGTATATACAGGAGTTATTACAGAAGGCAGAAATGGTTGATTGCAAGCCGTGTGATACACCTTGCTTACCTAACAATCGCTTACTCAAGGATGATGGTTCTCCTTTCAACAATCCGGCAGCTTATCGAAGTATAGTAGGTGCATTGCAGTATCTTACTTTCACCCGGCCGGACATTGCTTTTTCTGTTCATCAAGTGTGTCAGTTTATGCAGGCTCCTATGATTTCTCACTATACTGCAGTCAAACGAATACTGCGATACTTAAAGGGTACTATGACCTTTGGTATATCATACTCTGCTAGTGACTTACAGTTAAAAGCTTTTAGTGATGCAGACTGGGCTGGTGACCCTAATGATCGACGGTCTACAACGGGCCTAGTTGTGTTCTTAGGTGGCAATCCCATTTCCTGGTCATCTAAGAAGCAGCATACCGTGTCACGATCCTCTACCGAGGCGGAATATCGGGCCATGTCTTCCACTTCCGCTGAACTTGATTGGCTCCAACAGCTTCTTCAGTTTCTGCACATCCCACTTCCGACAGCTCCAGTTCTCTTTTGTGATAATTTGTCCGCCATAGCTTTGTCCTTCAATCCTGTTCAACATCAGCGTACGAAGCACATTGAGATAGATGTTCACTTTGTGCGTGAAAGGGTTGCTCAACATCGTCTCCTGGTTCAGTTTGTTTCTTCCAGGGAGCAGTTTGCGGATATCCTTACAAAAGGCCTTAGTTCTCCTTTGTTTCGGTCTCATTGTACCAATCTCATGCTTGGTTCATCCAAACCTGAGATTGTGGGGGGCTGTTAGGATATATATGTGTGTGGGATTATGACACTTGTCAATAGATTGTGCATTTAGTTAGTTAGTTAGTTACATGTATTTGAGCTGCTATATAAGTCTAAATGTAATGACTTCATGAGTAAGAAATACATAATACAGATATTCATCTCTCTCTCTCTGCTTACTTTCTCTCACTAAGTTCTTGATAATTCTCTCTCTGATATATCTGCATACATATTAACATGGTATCAATCGCCGGATCAGCTAACGCTACTCTGTTCGATCCTTCTGATTTCTTCCGCTTCTCCAAATTGATATAATATCATTCGCCGGTTTTCTTCTCTACGTGTTTCGGCGTCGTTGCTGCTCGTGATTGTGTTCTTTCTTTGTACGAGTACACTCTTCTTCTTCTCTTCATTTCTAGGGTTTGCTGCAAATTGGGATCTGTGACGTTGTGTTGAAGATTTGCTGCACACCAGGTGTTTGTTTTGGTGTCTCAGTGACAAGTTGTTCTTCGAACTTTGCCAATATGGTAACTGCATCACAACTTCAGATTCTTCAATCTCCAATTACTGCTCTTATTTCCACAATTCCTACATCTGTGAATATTAAGCTTGATGATACAAATTACTTGAATTGGCAATTTCAAATGCAATTGTTGTTAGAAGGTCATGGGATTATGCAGTTTGTTGATGGTTCTAATCTCTGTCCTCCTCGATTTCTTGTTAATTCGAGTGACTCTGGTATGGTATCTGGTAATTCTTCTTCTCAACTTGAGAATGATGCATATGTTGTTTGGAAACTGCATGATAGAGCCTTGATGCAACTGATTACTGCGACTTTATCACCTGCTGCCATTTCCTGTGCTATTGGAAGTTCTAGTGCCTGTGATCTTTGGAATCGGTTGAAAGAACAGTTTTCTACTGTTTCAAGAACCAGCATCTTTCAGATGAAATCGAATCTGCAAACCATTAAGAAAGGTTCAGATTCTGTGTCTAAATATTTGCAGCGCATTAAGGAGGCTCGAGATTACTTGTCTGCTGCTGGAGTTTACTTTGCTGATGAGGATATTGTCATCTTGGCCCTTAATGGTTTACCTCTTGAGTACAATACTTTTCGATGTGTTATTCGAGGACGGGAAAGTGTCATTTCTCTTAAAGACTTTAGGTCTCAATTACTCGCAGAAGAACTAATTGTGGAGAGCAATGTTTCATCTCAGTTTTTGTCTGCCTTGGTTGCTAATACCAATACCATATCTGAACCTAAGTCTTATCACACTCAATCACAACCTGGTCATGTGCCCTATAGTTCTTCTAATGGCTCATCTAATGGTCATACTGGTGGTTTCAGACAGTTTGCCAATAACAGGCAGAAGGGTAAAGGAAAGTTCAATCCAGGGTATCGGTATCCTGCATCAAGACCACAGTTCTTTAATCAGAATCATGTTCCTACATCTGGTGTTCTTGGTCCATCTCCAACTGTGCCTTTTGTTCAATCTGTGTTTTGTCAGTTGTGTAATGCATATGGTCATACTGCACCATTTTGTAACTCCAAGACAGTGGATAAATCTAGTTGTCAGATTTGTGGAAAGAACAACCACACAACTTGGTTTTGTTTTTACAATGATAAAGGTCCTTCATACATTGGTCCACAGCACCCATCTATGGCTCAGTACTCCTATGCTCCTTCAGCACCTCAGTTCCCTTCTCAACCTGCGATGCAAGCCATGCATACAGTGGTTCCATCCTCTTCTCAGGCATCTTCATCTCAGTCTTCCCCTCAAATTTGGCTTGCTGATTCTGGGGCTACGAATCACATGACCACTGAGCTCAGTAACCTGTCTTTAGCCTCTCCATATCCAACCAATGAGACAGTTCACACTGCTAATGGAGAAGGTTTGACAGTATCTCATGTTGGCAGCACTGTTATTCATACACCAGTTCATCCTATCAAATTAAATTCTGTTTTATATGTGCCCAAATTGTCTCAGAATTTATTATCAGTGCATAGAATCTGTCTTGATAACAACTGCTGGTTGATTTTTGATGCGTTCTGTTTTTGGATTCAGGACAAGGCCACAGGGAGGATTCTCTACAAAGGGCTATGCAGTAATGGACTTTATCCCATCTCATCCCTTGCCAAACATCCTGGTTCTTATTCCCCGAGTAAATTCAAGGTTTCTGCATTTCTGGGACAGCTCATTAGTTCATCTCTTTGGCATAGTAGGTTAGGTCACCCTACCAATAATATTGTGTCTACTATGCTCAATAAAGCTAATATTCGGTGTTCCAAGGATGATGTACCCTCAGTCTGTCATAGTTGTCTAGAAGGAAAGTTTACCAAATTGCCTTTTCAATCTAGTCCTCATCAATCTCAAATACCTTTTGAAGTTGTACACAGTGATCTTTGGGGCCCTGCACCCTGTAATTCAATTGATGGTTTCAAATTCTATGTAACTATCATTGATGAATGTACTAGATTCTGTTGGGTATTCCCACTTATAAATAAATCAGAGTTTTTTGATACATTTGTCTCATTTTATGCCTTTGTTCAAGCTCAGTTTTCTGCAACCATTCAGTGTTTACAAACAGATGGTGGGGGGGAGTATATAAGTCATAAACTACAAGCTTTTCTCAAAGCCAAAGGGATGGTACATCAAATTTCTTGTCCATACACTCCTGAGCAAAACGGCTTAGCCGAAAGAAAACATAGGCATCTTATAGAAACTACTATTACCCTGCTGCAATATGCTAAACTTCCATCTCAGTTTTGGTCTTTTGCTTGTCAAGCTGCTGCCTATTTAATCAATAGGATGCCTACACCAGTTTTAAATCATAAGTCTCCATTTGAGTTACTCTTTGGTACATCTCCTGTGATTACTCATCTTAGAGTTTTTGGGTGTTCGTGTTTTCCTTTACTAAAGCCCTATAACACTTCCAAATTACAACCTAAAACAACTCAGTGTGTTTTTCTGGGGTATGCCTCTAAATATAAAGGCTTTATTTGTTTTGATGTCTTGAAGGGGAGGATCTTTATATCTCGGCATGTTGTGTTTGATGAATCTATATTTCCGTATCAACAATTACTAGCTCAGTCTAAGTGTGTCACTTCTGATATTCATCCTTCATTACCCTTAGTAGCTGCATCAATACCGTATATCATCCCTCCTCCACCACTTTCCACCCTCGACTCTTCTACTTTGAATACCACAGATGCTTCATCTTCTCCGTCCATTACTGTCTCAGCAAGCTCTTCCTCCTTACTCCCTGTGGATCCTGAGTTTGGTCCTAATCATCTACAACCGGTGTTGCCTATTGCTACTTTAAATATGCATCCTATGCACACTCGGAGCAAGAATGGTATTGTGAAGAAGAAAGCTTTCCTCAGCTCTCTCAATGCTTCCGGTTATGTTGATTTGTCTCTGTGTGAGCCTGCCACTTATAAATCTGCCCTCAAGGTCCCTGTTTGGTATAACGCTATGCAAGAAGAAATTGAGGCCCTGCATACTCAAGACACTTGGAGTTTGGTTCCTTTACCTTTTCAGAAAAACTTAGTGGGCTGCAAATGGATTTTCAAGCTTAAGAAGAACTCTGATGGTTCTATTTCTCGGCATAAAGCTCGGCTGGTAGCCAAGGGCTTTAGTCAAGAACCTGGCCTGGATTATGGGGAAACGTTTAGCCCCGTAATCAAGCCTACTACTATTCGCTTAATATTAGCTTTGGCTGCCCATTTTAATTGGTCATTAAGGCAGCTCGATGTTAAAAATGCCTTCCTCCATGGCTTGTTGCACGAAGAGGTATATATGGCTCAGCCTCCGGGGTTTGAAGATCCCACTCATCCTGAGTTTGTATGCAAACTACACAAATCCTTATATGGTTTGAAACAGGCACCTCGGGCATGGAATGAACGGTTCACCAATTTTCTGCCTTCTCTTGGTTTTACTTCCACTTATGCTGATTCTTCTCTGTTTGTTAAGCACATTGGTACTGAGATTGTCATTCTCCTACTCTATGTTGATGACATAATTGTCACCGGCAGTGCTTCTTCTGTCATTCAACAGGTCATTGACTCTCTTACACATGAATTTGATATTAAAGATCTGGGCAATCTGCACTACTTCCTTGGCATTCAAATTGATCGAATTGGTCCAGGTTTTTTCTTGTCTCAGACCAAGTATATACAGGAGTTATTACAGAAGGCAGAAATGGTTGATTGCAAGCCGTGTGATACACCTTGCTTACCTAACAATCGCTTACTCAAGGATGATGGTTCTCCTTTCAACAATCCGGCAGCTTATCGAAGTATAGTAGGTGCATTGCAGTATCTTACTTTCACCCGGCCGGACATTGCTTTTTCTGTTCATCAAGTGTGTCAGTTTATGCAGGCTCCTATGATTTCTCACTATACTGCAGTCAAACGAATACTGCGATACTTAAAGGGTACTATGACCTTTGGTATATCATACTCTGCTAGTGACTTACAGTTAAAAGCTTTTAGTGATGCAGACTGGGCTGGTGACCCTAATGATCGACGGTCTACAACGGGCCTAGTTGTGTTCTTAGGTGGCAATCCCATTTCCTGGTCATCTAAGAAGCAGCATACCGTGTCACGATCCTCTACCGAGGCGGAATATCGGGCCATGTCTTCCACTTCCGCTGAACTTGATTGGCTCCAACAGCTTCTTCAGTTTCTGCACATCCCACTTCCGACAGCTCCAGTTCTCTTTTGTGATAATTTGTCCGCCATAGCTTTGTCCTTCAATCCTGTTCAACATCAGCGTACGAAGCACATTGAGATAGATGTTCACTTTGTGCGTGAAAGGGTTGCTCAACATCGTCTCCTGGTTCAGTTTGTTTCTTCCAGGGAGCAGTTTGCGGATATCCTTACAAAAGGCCTTAGTTCTCCTTTGTTTCGGTCTCATTGTACCAATCTCATGCTTGGTTCATCCAAACCTGAGATTGTGGGGGGCTGTTAGGATATATATGTGTGTGGGATTATGACACTTGTCAATAGATTGTGCATTTAGTTAGTTAGTTAGTTACATGTATTTGAGCTGCTATATAAGTCTAAATGTAATGACTTCATGAGTAAGAAATACATAATACAGATATTCATCTCTCTCTCTCTGCTTACTTTCTCTCACTAAGTTCTTGATAATTCTCTCTCTGATATATCTGCATACATATTAACAAGTCGGTCATTCAGTTGTTCAGTGACTGATCTGGTTGTCCTTCTTTTCCGCTTTCCATTCTTTCCTCATTTCAATTGGCCGAGAATCGTGTTCCATTTATCTCTGCACCTGCAACATGAAATCACACTTGGGCCAGGCGGTTCGAACGTCATGGTCATGGAGCATTTAGTTTTAGGGAACACTGCAACAAGAAGGTCTGCAAATTTGCTGTGTTAACAAATACAGCTATACAGGAAAACTTTTGACCACGTTTGCAGTCACAGCATCGCTTAATGTTATCGATCTATGTACTAATTAACAACATAGATAATATTAGGTTATTACCGCAAACCTAATTAGTAGCTGTGAAAGGGAAACAAAAAAATCTCTAAACTTGTGTTTCAAGCATGAGTGAATTTGTTTTGACAGCATGAATGAAATGAAAGTTTCTTCTCAAAATTGTAAGGTTGACAAACTTATTGAATCACTCTCAATGGGCTAAAGAAATGAGATGGTATTAGATGGACTTAAAGATACAAGCAGTTTACCCGTTAAAACTGGATTATGTCCGTTGTATTGCCCATCAATATATTGCTAGGCTCATACATTCATTCTATTCTCTCATATTTGTCTAACCTCCATATTAGAGGTCTCTACCCCTTTATATAGGCCTCCCCCTCTTAAGGCCTCTCAAAGTGGCATTTAATGTGCCCACAACTTGCACTAACTTACTAACACTTTTCCACCGATTCAGCCAGGCCCTCGTCAACGAAGTGACGTTTTAGCAATTTGGGTGGTGCACCTTTTTTAGGTTTAAGCGAGCCGAGCATCCCACTCGGACCTTGGTTACCTCGCCTCGTCTTGTTGAGCACTGTCTTGATTGTCTTTACGTCCCATCCTAGGCCTTTGCTATCGATTGGAAGTCGTGGTTTGGTTCGAATAGCACTTAAGTAGTTTTGCCCCTGGATACTTATGCCATGAAGCTGTCAATTGACCCACGTGCACCAAGCTGTCGGGTAATCCTTCTTTTGTCTCGGTCGACCTAAGTGCTCGGGTCGGCTCTCTTTGAACTCCTTGGGCCTTGGGCTCTTGGGCCTTTCCTTGAGCTTATGCCATTGGGTGTGCCTAAAGGGGCCCATTGTTAACAAAATCAGTTAGTGATGAAGAGTAATCAAATTCCTTACAACATAAGCCAATGAACATCATATGAGAATAGTTAAATTTCATAATAACCAATGTGATTGTGTACATAAATAGTCTTCACAAGGAACGACAACAGATTGGATCGGAGACCAACGTGTCATGTACATTCTAATAACTGAGAAAATGTCTCTTTTTTCTTTGGTCAAGATTTGCGAAATATTATCCATACTCATATTTACAAATTAAAGTATCAAATGTTCCCATAATCATCTCGCAATGTAATGAATTCTCCATGTGTTAACGTGTGTATCCATTTCATTAATTAAAAAAAAATTATTTTCTCATAATTAATAAAAAAATGTTTTGATCACATTAAGTCAAGCACAAAAAAAAAAGGAGCGTTTTTTCTCACCACTATTTAGTGTGATGTATGCTCACCATCATATTTATTACCGTTAGATGAGTTTGGATTTTAAAATTCGTGTAATGGATAGGCACAAATCTCAAAATTCAAACTCATCTAACGGTGATAAATATGGTGGTGAGCAAAAATGCACTAAAAAAAAACTATCGTTAGAAAAAAAAAAACTACAATCAAATTAAGAATCTAATCATTAAACAACCACATAAAAATTTAAAATTTTGATTGGATAAAAAATTGCGAATAAAACATTAATTATCAAAAATATAAATGTATGCAATATTTAAAGAAAATGAAAAACTAGATGGTTACTAGAGAGCCTCGATAAAAGTTCACTCTTAAGTGGGCTCGGCCCATTTGATATGTGACTTGTAATTCGAAAAAGGTGAGATCAGCCCATTTGTAGTTTCTAAATTATTCTGGATTCGATTCGGGACATCATTAAACTTATTCAAAGCCACACGCAAGACCGTTTGTCAGTTTGCTCCCAGCGCAACCGCATTGCTGATTCCTCCTCCGCCTGCTCCGCCTCCTCTTCATCTTCTTCCTCTCTCTGAAACGACCTCGTTGCGATCAGCGATGCAAAACGGGGATTACGCCTCCGCTCCCTATTACCAGTACCCTCCTCCGCATCAAAACCCTAACCCTATCCCTAACCCGGCCGATCACCACCACAACCCCTACGCCTCCGCACCGCCTTTCACCTCCTCCGATTACTCCGCTTATTCCCAATCTTACCCCCCATATTCTCTGAATCCCGACCCTGCGCCTCCCACCGCTCCTTCCTACACCCCTTCTCCTTCTCCAATTTCCAATCCCAATTTGCAAACCTTCAATCCCACGCCTCAGCCGCCTTCTTCTTTCCCTCCGTTCGAGACCCATTCGCCCTATCAACCGCCGCCACAGCAGCAACCGTATCAACCACCGTACGAATATAACCAATCGGCTCCCAGTTACGCCACTTTGCCGCCCTCGATTCCCGCCAACCCTAACCCTAATTCCAACCCCTCCTCTCCGTATTCGTCCGTTTACCAGAGCCCGTTTTCTCAGCCGCCCCCTTCGGTCCCGCCTGTATATGAAAATCCATACGAGAATTCTCTGAAACTGGATCACGGCGGTGGCTCCGGCGGCTCCTATTTAGATGATAGGTATGGGGGATACAACCGAAGCCGATCCGATTTGGGTCCGGATCCATATGGGAAGCGGTATGATGCAGGTCCCGATGCGGGGTATGGCGACGGTGTTTATGCGTACGGAGGTGATAAGGTGGAGCCGTATGGAGCTCGCGGCACCGCGCCCAAGTCGTCAAGTTCGACTTTGTTCGATGATTACGGGAGGTCGATTAGTGTCCCATCTGGGAAAACCACGCCGGTGAGCTCGAACAAGATCGTCCGGGCAGTACCCAAGGCCGATACGCAAGAGGACGCGAAGAGTGGGGTGCAGAAGTTTCGGGTCAAGCTGTTGGCTGAAAGTGGAGGGCAGAGCACTATGGATGTCCTTTGCCAGGTATGACCAACGAGATACTGTGTTCTATATAAGTAAAATTTTAACTTTAATTAGAAGCATATAACTTGTTAGTTTCTATTGTGTTTACTGTGATTGGATTTTTCACATTGTTAATTTTCACTAGTGATTGTGTTGTTGTGGGAACGGATTAGTTCCGTTATGTCGTTCAATGCCACTGATTTCAACAGCTTAACTTTGTAGCTTAGGTTACAACTATAATTGGGAGCCTTAGCAGAAGAAATCATGTTTTCACATAAATGTTACTCTAAAGAAATGGCAAATAGGGACTAGATGCTACTTAGAATTAGAGCACTATGGCCTCTTGGTCTATGTTGAATGGGTTACCAAAGGTAAGAGTTATAAAAACACCACCTTGGACTCTCCTATTTTTGAAATGCATATTATCATGAAGCTGTTTCTGGTATTCCTCGGGATGATCATCTTTATGTTGGTTTAAAGTATGGGTAGTGTTTAGAATGCCATCCATTGCTCTTGTTTAATTCCTTCCCCCTGCTTTCTTTCAAATCTTTTCTATTGATTTGTTAAGATTTGCCGATACTAAATTCTATATCAGATTGGTTTGGATGGTATCCGTATGCTTGATCCTGCTACCAGTCGGACATTGAGAATATATCCCCTCGACACCGTTACAAGATGTGATGTAAGTTCACTTTACTTTAGCATCAAGTTCGTTAAGGAACTTTTAATTTATGTATTGAGGTAAAAGTAATTTGTATGTTTATTTTTTTTCTCAAGCAGAAAACCGACTCATCTACCTTCGCCTTTTGGTCAAAGAGCTCTGTGGATATTGAGCCAAGGCGTATTAGATTGCAGTCAAATAGTTACACTGCCAACACCCTTTTGGATACAGTGACTGCTGCAACTGTACAGGTTGGAAACTTGGGAATTTTGCCTTTCCCCTTGTCTTAAAAGATTAATCGTGCCCCTTATTTATTGACAACATGTGATTAATTAGGGCCTAGGTGATGTTTTCCTTGTTTCTGCTCCTGTTATTTGATATGTTGTCATGTAGCAAGTATAAACATTGATGTGCCTTGGTTCTATGTGAAAATTAATAAAGGTGGGCTGGATTAGTCATTTCGTGTTTCAGTTATATGTGTTCATTTTGAGTAGGGTGGTAAACTACAGAGATTGACTTATGTGTCTGAACTTTTAGACTCGGGCCTGTATTTCATATTGATCAAATATGCATGAGTAGTGTACTTACATGAGGGGTAGTGTTTTGTTGTGAAGTAATGCCAGCTGATTTCTCTGTGCAAAATTGCATGAATATCAAATGTATTCCTTCAATGCATAATCTGTAATGAACTTTCTATCATTCATTTTGCGAACTTATTGAAATTTGTTATCAACGTCTGTTTGGCCCTCTTATTTTGAAAATAGAACTATGAGCTTACTTTTGTTTATGCTGATATTATGATTGGGTGGTTATGTCTTTATTAAATTATATGCTTTTATTGAAGATCTCAATAATGCATAATATGGTTCATGTTTATGTCCACAAGACTGTTTAACCTTATCAGAGAGATTTTGAATGTTGATTATTTTTAGTGATGTATTGTTCTTACCCCTTGTAACACAGCTTAAGGAAATGGGTGGAAGAATCAGGCCAACGGAATCGGTAAGGCCAAGCGAACAGTCTACAGAGAGAAAGAAAGGATTAACCGATTGGATGAACATTATAAAACCGGGAAATGTGGAGAAAGATCATTGGGTAATATTAGCTTGCCTTCCTTCCACTTTTGTTTGTTTCAATGGAATGATATAAACGTGGTAGTGCTTTATATGTCTCCATGTACACCTTTCAGTACAGGATATGGTTGTTGCAGTTCTTTTGGTAAGTAATAAAATAATCTTGTTCTACTCTTTCTTATTTCGTTACTGCTGTTTTTTAGGTCCCCGATGAGGCAGTTACAAAATGCACGGCCTGTGTGTCAGATTTTGGGGCTTTTAACCGTAGGGTATGTCTAGAGTTAAAGTGGCATCTTCATTGTTGGTTGTTCATGTTCTCTTCATTTGAACTTATGGATTTCTCCCTCATTTCAGCATCACTGCCGGAACTGTGGAGACATTTTCTGTGACAAGTGTACCCATGGCAGAATCGCCTTAACTGCTGAGGAGAATGCCCCGCTGGTTCGAGTTTGTGACCGATGCATGGTATGTCTCTAAACTTCTTTAGGGTATATCATTGTTAGCTGATCATATTATACCAATTACATCAGTAGTAAGTAGAGGGGTGTGGACTGGACTGAAGATTCCATTTTATATTTTCAACATTTCAAATTTAGTGTGGCGGAATCAAGATTTTATATGGTGTCATTATCCTTTGTAGGCTGAAGTGACTCAGAGGCTCAGTAATGCCAAGGAAGCATCTAGTAAACCTGCAGGACTTCATAGTCATGAGGATCTTGCCAAGAAGCTTCAGGTGATTTCAGTGTTGTGTTTGTCTTTTGCTTCAAACAAGTCAATCTGCACGTAATTGACATATTATATTTCCACCGAAAATAAAATTTATTATGAATATGAGTTGAATTTCTTCTAAAGTCTGGATCAGTAGAGTCATTTTTTGATACACATCTGTTTTGCGTGCTCGCACTTCCTTTTTTGCTTCATAAATTTTTTTTTTCTTTTTTTTGAACAGGAGGAGTTGGAAAGGAATCGCAAGGAATCTTCAGGTAGTTTCTTTGCTTGTGAACATTAGACGTTGGAAATATAAGTAGACCCTCCATTGAAAAGAATTTGTTTTGGATAACCTTGTACATGTTCAATGTTTGAGTTCAATAAGTGGGGTTAATTTTGTAGCATTCAAATATTAGCTGAGGAGCTAGAGTTGTATAAATGTTAATAATTTGCAATTTTGCATGTTCATGCCTCAGGTTCAAAATCCGATGTATCTGGGAGGAGAATGAGAGAAGTTGCCTGTCCTACATGCACAGTCCACTTGCAGGTAATATATTATATAGAAGTTGAACTGATTTTGAAGTGAGGTTAAAATCGCACACTTACATAGTGTTTGTGGAGTAGTAGTGTGTGCATGTTTATATTTTTTGTGTATGTGGTGATGACATTACTGGAATTGTTGCAGGTTCAAGTTCCCAGCTCGGGGTCGGAGACCATTGAATGTGGGGTTTGCCAGAATCCATTTCTTGTGAGTGCTCATTGATTCGAAAACAGATTCTCACGACAGCACTCAATTGATATCTATGAAGTTTCCTGGTTCAATTAGTTTTATTGGATTGCCTATGTTTCCTAATAATTTGGAAGAGCTTTTGCATGTCGGTGTTTTTTCTGCGTTGTTGTTTGACTGGATGGCTGCTGCGTTCTGCTGTTTAGAGTGTATATTAAGTTTTTACTTGAAAGCCCCATCAAACTGAGTCTTGCCTTCTGTATGTAAATTGATGTTTATATTTTTACTTCTGTATATGTGATGGTTCATCAGTGTTGACCTTGTTTGATGAGGGATTGTGCCGTGTTTGCGATCTTTTGGTTCGATGTGCTCATCCGTGTAGTAATTTGATTAAATGTGGGTGATTACGATGTATTAACAAATGTATGAATTGAAAGGCTCTATTAGAAAAAAACTTTCTCAACAAAAACTTTCTCCCCTGTTGCTGTAATCCTGTAGACTCTGGATGTTTATGTATGTATTTGAGATTTGTGGTGTTTATAATTGTTAACGCTTAAAACTGGTGAGGCTAACAAAAGTTTGATGGATCAAGTGTTTGTCCTTGATGGACTTGGGCTTTGCAAACAAATGATTTTTTACACAAGATTTCAACGGTTCACCTTCTAAAACTGAACTACGTCCACCGAGTTTTTTGTATACACTGGGAACAAGGTTACAAGTGGGTTCGGCTATAATAATACAAATTCTCTCCCAATTCTATTAAGGAGTACTTGTCTTTTTAAAATAGGAAAATTAATGAAAAGTAATTGAAAACTTTGAGTTTTAACGATACGGATAAAATAAAAGGTAAAGTAAATAGTATCAGAATTAATTTTTTAATGTAAAAATATAATTTTTCGTTAAAGTAAATAGTATCATGAGTTTTTCGTTAAAGTTCATTTCTTAAACTGGCCTTCTTTTGAACCTTCAGGTTACAATCCATTACTCCCTTTGCATTTAATGATTCGAATTCATAGATTAGACGTTGTAGCTATTTGTCTATTCTTTAGCTGACACGTGACAATAGCCCTTCCTTTGAACCTTCAGGGTTACAATCCATTACGTCCTTTGCATTTAATGATTCTAATTCATAGATTAGACGTGGTAGCTATCTCTCTATTCTTTGTTGACACATGGCAATAGGCCTTCCCTTGAACCTTCAGGGTTACAATCCATTACTTTCTTTGCATTTAATGATTCGAATTCATATCAGAGATGGATTGTTTGCCCTACCATTCCCATACCCTCTTTATATCATTCTGTTATATACAGTCACGATTAAGTTACGTCAACATTTATTTTTTATTTTATTATTTTTATAAAAAAATTAATATAAAATGTTATCTTGTTTAATTGTAATCACACAAAATAAAAAGGCATGAGAAAGATATGGAAAGAGGAGAGCCCACAATTCATCTCCATTCATATATTAGACGTGATAGCTATCTCTATATTCTTTAGCTGACATGTGGCAATAGGCCTTCCTTCGAATTCATATACTCTTAAATGATATACTTTATTCGAACAATAAAAAATAAAGATGTATAATTTGATGATGATGTCTGATGATAACCATACAAAATACGAACTTCCATTATTTACAAGTTCCAACTCAACACATGCTAGCAATACAGATTGGACCATAATTTTGCAGAGGGTGCTTTTCTACTCGGGACACATTTAATTTTTGGTTGTTAGATTCTTGATTGAAAATTTAATGACTAAAATTTAACGATTAAAAACTTTAGTGTATGATACACTGGACTCCAGTGACTGGAGTATACTAGAATTTTGGTAGGCTAGTGATCGAACAAGAGGCTTGAAAAGTTATGGGTTAAGCATCATATCTTAATGAGCAAAGGATTTATAACTAGTGATTAAGAGAATTTATCATCCACTCAAACATCTGGTGTGTTTGAATTCTCCTCTCTTGATATTGTTTGCATAAAAAAAAAAAATCATAGTTTAAGGGATAGGGTTTTGTGATTAGTAGGTAAAATGTCAGATTTATGGATTTAGTTGGTACGATATAATGTCAAATTGATGGGTTTAGTTGGCACGATCCAACTGCTTTGTATATATTAATCGAATTCAAGATTTTGATCATAATATATGGTGAACTTACCAGCATATATAGAGTGAAGATGCAGGAAGATAAATTATTATTCTGAAATAATGATTCGTGCCCGTAGCTGGTGCTTTTTGTTGAGCAGTTGACACACTGCAATTAATTTGGCGAGTAGCGCATGGAATGAGACCACCAAAACGTGGAAAAATAAAGTAACTTACATTTTTTGTTCGTGTTGAAAAAAAATTTAGGAGGAGGAGAGGCTACTTCATCTCATGCCATAATATTCTATAAATCTCTTTAAAGACTTACATAAGAGGTTTTAGTTTTGTTTTTTATTTTTACAGATCGCCTACTAAGAGAGATTTTCGACGATGGAACTTGAACTTAAGTTTTATAGTCTACTAAAGAAAACGATCATTATTAACTCAATTAACCCTCATTTACATTAAGTAACCTACTTTACTCACCCAACTGAGAGTCCTTTAATTTCCCTCCTTTTTGGTTATAGAAAAGGGAAATAATTAATTTAATTAGTGAAATGGTTTTTTGGTTGCTTTTTTTGGTCTCTTTTTCTCCTTCCAATTTTGTGGAAGTTTAATAAACTATGATGTTACGTTCTTTCACCAGCTTGCATGCAATACGACCTCAAGATCTTACGTAGACTGCAGGCAATACCCTGTTGGGTGTTTTAGAAAACTCTTGCCAGTAGTTGATTCCCAAAGCGTCCAACTGTACATTTGTGGTTCGAGGGATTTCCTTTTGAAGAAGGTAGCCAACCACATCTCATAAAGAAGCAAGATTAGCTTACTAATTGTGGGAGAGAGGGGTTAAAGGCTTAAAGCTCTACCGGGACCCTTCTCACTCTTATTGGGAAGATAAGACGCTATTTCGGTATAGTTTGATGACCAAATTTTAAGGATCTTGGTTCTTTCCATCAGTTTGGTGTGGGAGGAGCGTGAAGTTGCAACAATAGACCTACGACCCAATCTTAATGTGTAATTTGTTTCGTCTAATTCTTTAATTATATGCTAGATTTTTTCGACTACAACTTTTGAAGAAAGATAAGATTCCAACGTAAAATTAGTTGGTAATAAATAAGTAGTTTAACTTACTTATAAGCCCATGTAAAATCGTTTTTCCATCAATGTGAGATTCATTCTCAATAAGTTTTTTTACGTGTGGTTAATTTTCAACTCAAGCATGTGGGAAACATAAACAGGTGACATGAAGCATGTGTGGCACATGTAGTCATTGAACTTCATACGTAAGACAACCTGCTCTGTTATTATAAATAAAGTTGAGGTTACATCTTAAAATCAATTAACAATATGGGGAGTAGCCCAACTTAAGCCCATACAAGTTTTCTCCTTTCAGCGATGTGAAACTCTTTTACATCCACACATGCATTCTCATGTGTGATAAAAACTAAACACATAGATAACACGAATTAGGTGACATATAACACGTATAGCCGTTAAACATCACACATGATCAATCTGCTCAAATATCATTAAAAAAATAAAATAAAGTTCCACCATGAATTGACAATATTAAAGTATCATGTCCTACTTACGAATAACTCTAGTACAAGTTTTTCCTTTCAACTTTGTCTTTGTAATTGAATTCTTCTCTTTTAATAATTTTATTCACTTTATAACAAAAACAGGTTGAGTATCCGAAGATTACTACAACAGTTGTGCCAATTAAACTTGTGCTCACTGTTTCTTCACCTACAATGCCTAAAATATACTTTTTTAATTAAAAGATCAAGTTTATGACACTGATGAGATAGGTACCTTTTGTGATATACAAATATATTATGCTGAATCGAGGAGTGTATACGATTTTCCATTGGCCAAGTAGGTATGCGTGATGCAACCTACATGCAACAGACCATGTGGCTGATCAAGAAATCATGAATAACATTTTAAAATGTTTTTTAGTTGAGAAATAATGACATGTATATGGCTAGCGGGTAACTGGTCTGCCTTAC
This sequence comes from Malus sylvestris, assembly GCF_916048215.2. Taxonomy (NCBI): domain Eukaryota; kingdom Viridiplantae; phylum Streptophyta; class Magnoliopsida; order Rosales; family Rosaceae; genus Malus; species Malus sylvestris. The sequence goes on along the minus strand of NC_062267.1, from coordinate 737,503 downwards.
TTAAAGAAGTAAAGCATTGATTTATGGTTTGTAAACGTACGTAGTGTTTTAATGAAGAAGCTTAAATAATAGGAAAATTATTTAAGGAAAACTAATGAAAAAGATTTGAAAATTTTGAGTTTTAACGATAATGACAAAATAAAGAGTAAAATGAATAGTATCAGAATTAACTTTTTAGTATAAAAATATGATTTTTCGTTAAAATAAACAGTACCGAAAACGTTTCGTTAAAGTTCTCAATTATTTATGCATACTACCTGTGTTCATAGATGTTCATTTCTTTTCATGTACAAAATTTAATCGTTAGAAAAACACAGAGACTTGCGCGGATAGAAATCCGAGTGTGTAATCACTTTCGAAACATAATTGAGTAGGGTTGGGTTTCCTCTGATTTGTTTGTTTATTTTTCTTATAAGTGGACAAAAAAAATCTTTAAACCGCAATACTAGCGACCTCTCTAATGTCTGATAAGTAACTTTCATTCCTGGTGGCAAAGAAAAGAACGTCTTTTACATTACTTTCCAATTATTTATTTATTTACATATATAGAGAAATGATGGCATCTTTGGAGAGAATTTTTTGTGTAACTGACACACAAAATAGTACACAATATGTCATTACACAAATGGTGAGATATATGTATTAAAAAACTAATAATTTAAAAAGTAAAATTTCTCATCACTTAAAAAAAAACACATAATATATTATCCGTATTTCCGTCCCAATAAAAAATTTCTCCACATCTAGCACCGGAAATACGCAGTAACACATGCAAATTGTACGTACTTCTAGAAATTAGGAATCTTGAAGGCTAGTATTAAAAAAACTGTAACAAATTCAACTGAAATGACTGCAGTAAAAAACAAATCTTGGTTATTTATTGTTTTTTCTTAGAATTTTAACAAAAAGTTCTAGATATTGTTTATTTTAATAAAAAATTATATTTTTACATTAAAAAGTCAGTTCTGATACTATTTATTTTATTATTTATTTTATTTTTTTCGTTAAAACTTAAAATTTTCAAACTATTTTTATTAATTTTCCTTTTGTTTCTTTATCTGTGGTAAATGGAGAAAAGCTTGGATATTCTGAAGTCTCTGAGAGCAGTCAGCGACTAAAAATAGGGCAATGTCGCGACATTTTCACATCTTGTCTATTTAAGGCACAAAAATGCACCTGGAGGAGCATTAGAGTGAGACCAAAGAGTCTTCCAAAATAATGGTATCAGGATTATTTGTTATGGAGTCTTCTTCCTCTTCTTCTTGTCCTTCCCAGTTGCTGTCGTCCCGGTTGATATTATGTGTTTGTGTTGTAGTTTTTGGTGTTTTCCAGTACCCTACAGCCACAGAGGGACTGGTGAACCTGCCACCAAACCAGACTGTTCCGGCGGTGATAGTGTTCGGCGATTCGATCATGGACACGGGCAACAACAATGATCTCGAGTCACTTGTTAGGTGCAATTTCCCTCCTTATGGACTAGATTTCCAGCAGCACATGCCTAGTGGCAGGTTTGGCAATGGCAAAGTGCCCTCAGACCTCATAGGTATAACAAGCCTCTCTCGCATACAAATATACATTTATCCATTTCGTTAAATTCATATATGCGTGTGTGTCTGATGTGTACCAACTGTAGTTTTCATCTTCGACGCATGAGGGTTTACGATCGGAACTGATTTATCCATCACGGAGAGAGATGTCCTCGCCGATAATCACAGTGTGTGCATGACATATTTGTATAGCAGTTGTCGGTCAGTGGAGAGAACATTACTGTGAACCTCCCTATAAGCCTTCATACACATATTTGTATAGCAAAACATTTTTACTATTTAGATTTTGTCTCGTTCTAACAAGGGTTCGAATTCTTTCTCCTTCTTTTGGTACGGTTTAAAATAAAAATATCGATTGTAATAAAGGGAAAAGAAAAAAAAATTTAAGCTTTCCAACTTATTCCTTGTTTACGTAGAGCTTAGAAACTAAATTTTTTTGTTTGGTATATCTTGTATACCTATATGCATGCATGTATTTGATTGCGGATGGAAAAATATGAGTAAAGATGGCTCCTGGACTCTGGGCCAACTCTCATATCACCAATGACCTCAACAAGCACTCTATGTCTCGAGAGTATCATGGTGGTGATTCCGTTGACACAAATAACCTTATTTATCCTTTTACACATATTTTATCTCTTAGAGAACTAAAACCGTTTAGCCATTTGGTGTGACAATTATGCTACCAAGATTGCACGTCTACATATAGAACATAAAAAATTGTGGATCCCTTATCTATATATGATATACATACTCACATCATCCACATATTCAACCAAGATAGCTATGGAGTTTAATTTTTCTTTATTTATAGAATAATTATGTAGTATTTCATATTTTTTTTTAGTTTTACTTTACAACCTTTGTCCAAATTAAAATTAATTTATTATTATGTTACTTTCCTTATGTTGAGTTACTTTCTTAACACTAACACTTGATAATTGATATCTACTTTTACAAAGTTATTCGAAATAAGAATTGGACAAAATCCATGCTTGAAATTTTTTAAATTAATATTAATAGTAACAAAGTCTCAGTATTTCTATCTACCTTCATTTTGGTTTATGATGATCAGCGTCAGAATTGGGAATCCGAGAGTATTTGCCGGCATATTTGGATCCAAATCTACGACCTCAAGATCTCCCCACTGGAGTTGTCTTTGCATCAGGTGGTACCGGATTTGACCCTATGACACCCCAAATAGTGGTACGTTAATATAACATGCGCGCACCCATGAATATATCAATAGATTAAATTGCTTTGCTCATAAATTCTAATTTTTATTTATCAATCCTTATTTCTTCATAATGTTGATAAAATGCAGTCAGTTATATCAATGGATGATCAGTTGAAAATGTTCAAAGAGTATATAGCGAAGCTCAAGGGCGTTGTTGGAGAAGAGAGAACCGAGTTCATCCTATCCAAGGCTCTAGTTCTGGTGGTTTCCGGCAGTGATGACATCGCCAACACCTATTTTGGCATTCGCATAAGACAAGCGCAGTATAGTGTTCCTGCTTACACTGACCTCATGGTCAACTCTGCATCTAGTTTCGTCAAGGTAACAAGAAATTTGCACAGATATTACCTGAATTTTTATTACTTGAACTGAAAGTTCTGTGTGATTATTACTTACATTAAAAAAAATTATATTAACCACACAAGTTTCTTACAGTTTGATATCGATCTATGTCCACTTCCATCTAATTTTTCGTCAAATAATGGCATTCAAGTCCATTATTGTCATGACGGAAATTGAGGGTCCATATTTTCTGATGAGTTTTAAAGAGAATTGAGGGAAACTACAAAGCTTTTTGACAAAGAAAAATGTCGTATAAACTCCTATTTTGGCAATAATATAGTACCTTAGCTAGTCGTGGTATTTGCATATTCATCTTTATCTCTTATACATTTCTCATAATTTTCGACCGTTGGATTGAATGAATTTGAAGAAGATAAATAGAGAAAAATTAACAAAAGTGTATGAAAAGTAAAAAAGAGTGCAAATAATACTACCCTACCATATATGATGAGAATGGTCTTAAAAAAAATTCACCGATTCGTTTCGGTGACAAGTAGCAAGACAACATATTGGTGATTAACTTTTAAATTTCTCTATTTCAATTTTCCTTTATAATAATTGACCCACTGGATTAACAAGTTAATCAATAGGATTCTCTCCCCTCCAATTTTTCTTCCTTTCCAGTCTCCGTCTATTTGAACAGTCACGATTAGCCACGTCAACATCTTGTGTTGACTTTTTTATAGAGAAAGTCAAAGAAAAAAGTGAGAGAGGAGAGAAAAGGAGGAAGGGGAGGGATTTAGGAGAGATTTTTCAATGTGACCGGCACACAAGATAATACATCACGTGTCACTATACAAATAATGAGATATGCTTGTTAAAAAGTTAATAACTTAAAAAATAATTTTTTTTTACCACTTATATAAAAACACGTAGTATACCACTCATGTTTCCGTCATAATGAAATTTTTTTCGGGATCTAGAATGGAGAGAATTCTACTCCGTTAATCAAATCCCTTATTTACTAATGATATGGTAATTAATTAATTAGGAATTGTACAAACTTGGGGTGAGAAGGATTGGCGTGTTCAGTGCACCACCAATAGGATGTGTGCCTTCACAAAGAACTTTGGGTGGAGGAATTCTGAGAGGTTGTGCAGAAGAACACAACGACGCGGCAAAGTTATTCAACATCAAACTGTCCAGCTCACTCAACTCCTTAAGCTCCGCCCTGGCTGGCAGTAAAATCGTCTACGTGGATGTTTACAATCCACTGCTTGATATAATTCTCAACCCTGCCAAATATGGTAATTATTCTAATTAATTAATTCATTAGTTGATGAAATTAGTTTAATATTTTGTGTTAATAATGATATTTGGGTTAATGAGTTTTAGGTTTTAAAGTTGTGGATCAAGGTTGCTGTGGTACGGGGGAAATAGAGGTAGCAGTGTTATGCAACAAGTACGATTCTACGTGTGAAAATCGATCCGATTATGTGTTTTGGGATAGTTATCATCCTACAGAACGAACCTACAACATACTCATCCCTTCACTTATCAATAAATATATTAACAACTTCTTGAGCGATTGATTAATGAAATAATATTATCGCTTTTTTAAGTCCAATTTATCAGTTGCGTTACATTTTAATATGGTTGTTAAAATCAGTATATAAAATATTATGATATCATGAATCGATCGATTTGTTTATGCTCCTGGCTAATCCTCAGTCCTCATTGTCAAGTCATGTAATCAGCTTTTCATCTTTTTGGAAGAAAATGCAATAATAAACATTGTAATATTCTAATTCCTTCAGTTTTCGTCTCTCATTGTTCTAGGGGATGTGCTATCCACATATTTCATTTTCCTTCTCATACATCTCTTGATAATTTTTGTCCGTTGATCTTCTTCAATTCATCCGATCCAACAACCGAAAATTAAAAAGGTGTGTGAGAAGTAAAATGGGGTGTGTGGATATCACGCCCCTTGTTCTAGTGTTAGCTTAAGAGAGTGCTCTCGTCCTATTAAAGTAATTAAATTCAAGTAGTGCTTTAAAATTTTAAGTTAAATTCTTAATTGTCCTTAATTAGGAAATTAAGGGACAGTTTGAAATTGCTATGGTTTGAAAAAAAAATGCTTATGATGCGCTTTAAAAATAATCAAATGTAAAGTAAAACTGATGAACATTTGATTGATAATACTTGGGTACTCACTAGTAATTATTGACCTTTTGATTTTGCTCCATGGTATTTTAACACATGTTTTATTAAATGATGGAGATGTTATTAATTTTTTTGGGCTTTAAAAAACTAAAAACACGTGACATCTATTGATTGGATCAAATCACAAAGAGGGTACATAAAGTGGAAAGAGATTCTCTCCGGATCCTTTCCACCTGATCCACCAAATCAAAGGATCCATGCCCTTGAAATTTGATCCAACGGCTAAATTTATTATAACTTTTAAAAGGGGCTCCTGTTTGTAGCTATTAGATCAAATTTCAAGGGTTCAGATCCCTTGATTTGGTGGATTAGGTAGAAGGGATTCAGAGAGAATCCATTTCCCATAAAGTACTCACTAATGAGTATCTAAATATTATCTATTTTAGATGGCCACTTGGCATGCAAGTTACCCCGCGCCCACACACACACACACACAGATATATATATATATATATAGGGTAGCAATGAAATGAAATAGTTGGTCATGATTGTCCACGTTTTTTATGAGCACGATTGACTGTGCTGAATTCTCAAAGCTTGCAATTAGCCATAACTCTATGTTAGTGAGTCTAAGATACTTTTTTAGTAGTTCACCATAATTTTTTCAAACAAACATGACATGTTTTTAATTGGCCAAAATTTAAGAGTTGTACCAAAGAGAAGTAAATAGCTTCTGAAAAGGAAGTCGAAAATCCAAAATAATCTTAAACATGAATCATGTGAGGCACATGTCTTACATTGGATAGAAAACTTAACTGTGTTAAGGTGATGACAAATTAATGATTTTGGAAAGTTAATATGACAAGTTACTTAAAATTTTAGTTCATAGGACAAATTAAAAAAAAGATGCATATAAGTTCAAATGAAATTTCAAAATAAAATTTCCTAAATTTTTGGGTGGAAAAGTTACCCATAGGGTGAGAGATGCAGTTTGGGGACTAGATGCAAGCATTATTACGACGTAATTAAGTACAATGTGAATTGGAGGACAATCAATTATTTCTTAACGATCAAGTGCTACAAAAAACAAACAGCTAGTAGAGATCGATGAATTATCAATTGGCAGCACTAAATTGGTTTTCATGCTATCGTGACGATCTATGTGAGAAAATTAAAACATATGGTTTATTATAAAACAAAAGCAAGAGTACATTTCATTGTAGTACTAGCTACCTAGTAACTTGAGTAATATGTTACTTTGTTAAGAGTTCATGAGTAGAACTTGGCCTTAAAATCGCGTTGTAAGGAACTGGCGCCCAAGAAATCTTAAACCACTCCAAGATATATTATTTTTCCGATGTGAAATTAGGTCCCAACATACTCATGAACGGTATGTATCCGAGTCCCGTTATGATTTATAACTAATGAGCGCTTATTAGGAAGTTACATTAATCCATGAATGAAGATCTAGGTCCATGGATATTTTGATAATTAAAGTATTGAGACAGTTAGCTCAGGTTTCCTTTATATATGATATATATCTATATATATTTACAAAATTTCGACATTGAAGGTGTCACATAAATTAGAATAATTTGGGAAGTTTGATTCGGTTGGGAAGCTAGCGGAGCGAGGTCGATGAATAACTAGTGGTAAGTAGTAGCGAGACAGAAGCCAGAGGTAGTTCTTGACAATGAAATATTGTGAAGAACATTTGAGTTTGTTGTTATTAAATGTTGTTGAGTACTTATTATATATCATGGAATTAATACATAATGTTGATTTTATAATATACGGTCCAACTCGCAAGACAATGAAGGCGGAGGAGGGAGGAAGAAGTCCATATATATTTGGACCAACATTGGCAGAACCAGTAGCAGTGTAGTACTCTTAATCTTGCTGCAGACTCAGCTAAAGGTTATTCATATTCACGATAATATCTCATCTCCCCAACTGCTTCCAATTTTCCATATTTCTATATTCAAATTATTTCAACCAATTTTTAGTTATTGCACATGACTCTTCTTGCACCATGTATTACATGATGTAAAGGAGTCTCAAAACTTAAAATTTTGTTTTTGGCTTAAAATGCACATACGTTAGGGCACGTGCACATTAATGAGTCTTGCTCGTTACACTCTTCTTTTTGAAACAATGGGTCATTAATTGGACATTAGAATCCAAATTTGCAATGCTTGAGACTTGTTAGCGATTTTTAAGCTTATCAGGTTGCTCTTTGATCTTTTCAGTCAAATGTTCTACATTATGAACTTCTCATAATTAGGCAGTTAAATAGAACATTAGCAAACCTCTTAACATTGACCCCTGATCATTTGATGTCATGAAAGTTTCTTATAGTTTTGCATGACTAGTAACTGCATACGTTGAGCTATAATTAGCCTCCCCTTGTGTCCCTCCTTGTTTCTTATGACGCTAGTTACTACTGTGTTTTGGGGTAAAGACTTCAAAAACACTGGTGAATATTCATAAGGGTTTTCATATTTGACCGGTGAGGCTTCATTGATTCATGTAGCCCTCGGGTCTTGAATATTGATGTTGGTGGATGAGGAAATTTATATGGCACGTTCGACCTGTCATCCAATAAATTAAAAACGAACAACAATTAATTGACAAGTAGAGACAAAGGAATTCTCGTTATTTTACAGTAAAGTTGCGATGCTGTCCCATTTTTTCCAGGAAAATTTGTAACCAAAAGTAAATATTTAATCTTATTACTAGTTACGTACGTATAACCACCTACTATAGGCATTGCTTTAAATAGGCCTGGTAAACGGGTCGTGTCAGTCGTGTTCGTGTCGTTTTCGTGTAACACCTGTTATCTTAACGGGTCGTGTCGTGTCACACCCGTTATCTTAACGGGTCCTTAACAGGTCGTGTCACTTTACCCAACGGGTAAAGTGACTCGACCCGTTATGACCCGTTAAGAAAAATATATTTTTTTTCTTAAATTTGCACTTACCACACATTGCCACATAAATATTACTTCAAAACATTAAAACACATTTATCGTTTAAGTACTACATCTACACTAAAAAATAAGAGCCTAATAAAAAAATAATACATACACTACTAATCTATTACAAATTTTAAATGTGCAAGGATATGCAAAATGAAACAGTTTTTGTTTTCAAGGTTGTGAAATCTTTCTCAAAAGTTTAAACCTCAATTTACAAAATCCTCGATTTACATCGATCATCATGAAATTGCATTGGAACTTTGGCTTGATCTATTGCCTTCAAGAGTTATGTTGATGATATTTTCAGTAAGGTTTTCCACGTCATAACTATCTTTTGCATAAACTAAGCATAGAAAAACCAAACATTAAAAATCATTCAAATTATGAGAAGTTTACCAAAATAATTATGAAAAAAAATAAAACAATAGTACTATACCATACTTTTATTAAGTATAAACATAAGATTTTGTGGTATCCACTAGTGTAAATATTTTAAATTGAAGATCGAATTTAATCATTGTATTCATATAAGGTCAAGGAGTGTAGTTGTAAAAAATCATCAAAATCGGAGTTAAATTAACCGTTAAATCGTGATTTTTCGTTTATAACCGTCGAAAAGTTTTGTCCCGTTACGTGCTCTCTGAATGTTTGTTTTTTGCAATTTTTGGCGTATGCGATCTCGAAATATATACAAACATGTTTGACGGTTGGATCATTGAAAATAGTTTCGTAGAATGAGTATCTCATCAAAACAATAGATTCACTAATACTTAAAGAGTTTATTCATACTTTTATTAAGTATAACATAAGATTTTGTGGTTTCCACTAGTGTAAATATTTTAAATTGAAGATCGAATTCAATCATTGTATTCATATAGGGTCAAGGAGTGTAGTTGTAAAAAATAATCAAAATCGGAGTTAAAATGACCGTTAAATCGTGATTTTTCGTTTATAACCGTCGAAAAGTTTTGTCCCGTTACTTGATCTCTGAATGTTTGTTTTTTACAATTTTTGGCGTATGCAATCTCGAAGTATATATAAACATGTTTGATGGTTGGATCATTGAAACTAGTTTCGTAGAATGAGTATCCCATCAAAACAATAGATTCACTAATACTTAATAGTTTATTCATACTTTTATTAAGTATAACATAAGATTTTGTGGTTTCCACTAGTGTAAATATTTTAAATTGAAGATCGAATTCAATCATTGTATTCATATAAGGTCAAGGAGTGTAGCTGCAAAAAATCATCAAAATCAGAGTTAAAATGACCGTTAAATCGTGATTTTTCTTTTTATAACCGTCGAAAAGTTTTGTCCCGTTAATTGATCTCTGAATTTTTGTTTTTTGTAATTTTTGACGTATGCGATCTCGAAGTATATACAAACATGTTTGACGGTTGGATCTTTGAAATTAGTTTCGTAGAATGAGTATCCCATCAAAACAATAGATTCACTAATACTTAATAGTTTATTCATACTTTTATTAAGTATAACATAAGATTTTGTGGTATCCACTAGTGTAAATATTTTAAATTGAAGATCGAATTCAATCATTGTATTCATATAAGGTCAAGGAGTGTAGTTGTAAAACATCATCAAAATCGGAGTTAAATTAACCGTTAAATTGTGATTTTTCATTTATAACCGTTGAAAAGTTTTGTCCCGTTACTTGCTCTCTGAATGTTTTTTTTTTGTAATTTTTGACGTATGCGATCTCGAAATATATACAAACATGTTTGACGGTTGGATCATTGAAACTATTTTCGTAGAATGAGTATCCCATTAAAACAATAGATTCACTAATACTTAAGAGTTTATTCATACTTTTATTAAGTATAACATAAGATTTTGTGGTATCCACTAGTGTAAATATTTTAAATTGAAGATCAAATTCAATCATTGTATTCATATAAGGTCAAGGAGTGTAGTTGTAAAAAATCATCAAAATCGGAGTTAAATTAACCGTTAAATCGTGATTTTTCGTTTATAACCGTCGAAAAGTTTTGGCCCATTACTTGCTCTCTGAATGTTTATTTTTTGTAATTTTTGGCGTATGCAATCTCGAAATATATAAAAACATGTTTGACGGTTGGATCATTGAAACTAGTTTCATAGAATGAGTATCCCATCAAAACAATAGATTCACTAATACTTAGAAAGTTTATTCATACTTTTATTAAGTATAACATAAGATTTTGTGGTATCCACTAGTGTAAATATTTTAAATTGAAGATCGAATTCAATCATTGTATTCATATAGGGTCAAGGAGTGTAGTTGTAAAAAATCATCAAAATCGGAGTTAAAATGACCGTTAAATCGTGATTTTTCGTTTATAACCGTCGAAATGTTTTGTCCCGTTACTTGATCTCTGAATGTTTGTTTTTTGAAATTTTTGGCGTATGCGATCTCGAAGTATATATAAACATGTTTGGCGGTTGGATCATTGAAACTAGTTTCGTAGAATGAGTATCCCATCAAAACAATAGATTCACTAATACTTAATAGTTTATTCATACTTTTATTAAGTATAATATAAGATTTTGTGGTTTCCACTAGTGTAAATATTTTAAATTGAAGATCAAATTCAATCATTGTATTCATATAAGGTCAAGGAGTGTAGCTGCAAAAAATCATCAAAATCGGAGTTAAAATGACCGTTAAATCGTGATTTTTCGTTTATAACCGTCGAAATGTTTTGTCCCGTTACTTGATCTCTGAATGTTTGTTTTTTGAAATTTTTGGCGTATGCGATCTCGAAGTATATATAAACATGTTTGGCGGTTGGATCATTGAAACTAGTTTCGTAGAATGAGTATCCCATCAAAACAATAGATTCACTAATACTTAATAGTTTATTCATACTTTTATTAAGTATAATATAAGATTTTGTGGTTTCCACTAGTGTAAATATTTTAAATTGAAGATCAAATTCAATCATTGTATTCATATAAGGTCAAGGAGTGTAGCTGCAAAAAATCATCAAAATCAGAGTTAAAATGACCGTTAAATCGTGATTTTTCTTTTTATACAACAACAACAACAAAGCCTTTTCCCACTAAGTGGGGTCGGCTATATGAATCCTAGAACGCCATTGCGCTCGGTTTTGTGTCATGTCCTCCGTTAGATCCAAGTACTCTAAGTCTTTTCTTAGAGTCTCTTCCAAAGTTTTTCTAGGTCTTCCTCTACCCCTTCGGCCCTGAACCTCTGTCCCGTAGTCACATCTTCGAACCGGAGCATCAGTCGGCCTTCTTTGCACATGTCCAAATCACCGGAGCTGATTTTCTCTCATCTTTCCTACAATTTCGGCTACTCCTACTTTACCTCGGATATCCTCATTCCCAATCTTATCCTTTCTCGTGATTTTTCTTTTTATAACCGTCGAAAAGTTTTGTCCCGTTAATTGATCTCTAAATGTTTTTTTTTTTAATTTTTGACGTATGCGATCTCGAAGTATATACAAACATGTTTGATGGTTGGATCTTTGAAACTAGTTTCGTAGAATGAGTATCCCATCAAAACAATAGATTCACTAATATTTAATAGTTTATTCATACTTTTATTAAGTATAACATAAGATTTTGTGGTATCCACTAGTGTAAATATTTTAAATTGAAGATCGAATTTATTACTTGTATTCATATAGGGTCAAGGAGTGTAGTTGTAAAAAATCATCAAAATCGGAGTTAAAATAACCGTTAAATCGTGATTTTTTGTTTATAACCGTCGAAAACTTTTGTCCCATTACTTGATCTCTAAATGTTTGTTTTTTGCAATTTTTGACGTATGCGATCTCGAAGTATATACAAACATGTTTGACGGTTGGATCATTGAAACTAGTTTTGTAGAATGAGTACCCCATCAAAACAATAGATTCACTAATACTTAAGAGTTTATTCATACTTTTATTAAGTATAACATAAAATTTTGTGGTATCCACTAGTGTAAATATTTTAAATTGAAGATCGAATTCAATCATTGTATTCATATAGGGTCAAGGAGTGTAGTTGTAAAAAATAATCAAAATCGGAGTTAAAATGACCGTTAAATCGTGATTTTTCGTTTATAACTGTCGAAAAGTTTTGTCCCGTTACTTGCTCTCTGAATGTTTTTTTTTTGCAATTTTTGGCGTATGCGATCTTGAAGTATATACAAACATGTTTGACGGTTGGATCGTTGAAATTAGTTTCGTATAATTCGTATCCCATGAAGTTCAATGGTGTGTGTGTGTGTGTGTGTTTATATATATTTATTTATTAAGTAGATTTAAATCTATTTGTTTTGTATGTATAATTATTATAGTTTTTAGGGGTATAAAATTTAATATATATATATATATATATAATTATTATAGTTAATATTTTGGGTATAATTATTATAGTATATATAATTATTATAATTATTATAGTTAATTTAATATATATATATATATATATATAATTATTATAGTTTTTAGGGGTATAAAATTGTTAAATTAATATATATATAATTACTATAGTATTTTTTTAGGGTTATAAATTATTAAATTAATATTCTGCTTATCGTGTATCGTGTTACCCACGTGTATACCCAAACAAACCCGTTATCTTAACAGGTGCTTATCGGGTTACCCGATAACGACCCGTTTCGTTTTCGTGTCGACCCGAACACCTGTTAATTTCGTGTCGTGTCGTGTCGGGTTATCGGGTTGTGTCAGGAATTGCCAGGCCTAGCTTTAAACAAGGCATGTCGATGTCTCTGGCGATCGATCTGTGGATAAATGACAATCTCTATATCAACTTGTGGTTGTTCGTGGCAGGAATTTCCGTCGGGGATGTTTCTTGGCCGACGAGCACACAGCTCCCCTGGAGGTTGGCGCCGGTTGAGGGCTACTGTCGGGCTTCTGCTTCGCTGTCGGGCGTTGTCGGGCAAGTCTCGTCGGGCAAGACTTGTCGGGCAAGATTCTTCGGGTAAGGCTGAAAGAGAAGGACATCGTTAACTTTGAGAGGTGCCTTTGTGGGGCCTTAGGTGTAGGCCTTGAGGCTCACAATCAAGGTTAACATTTAGGTGCTCAAGCGTGCCATTGCCATCTTTAGCATGGCAGATGTAAAATGGTTGTCGTGCTTTAGTTGTACATATGTATGTATCCGAGAAACCATGTTAGTTATAACAGGTGCCTTTGTGGGAGCTTAGGTGTAGGCCTTGAGGCTTCCCATAAATAACTAAACCAGTGCTCGAACACATCATATTTGTTCTTGTGGTTGTAGGAGTTATCTAACTATTATACTTCTGATTACCCGAATCTAAGAAGTAGAATGAACCCAAATAGGTGCCTTTGTGGGGCCTTAGGTGTAGGCCTTGAGGCTTCCCATCAGAGTTCATTCTTATACTTAGACTCTTTAGATCGCCGAACGGAATGGATCCAGATGGATGCCTTTGTGGGGCCTTAGGTGTAGGCCTTGAGGCTTTCCATCAGAATCCATTCCACACTCAAACGTTATATGATAATCATGGTATACTAGAAAGAAAACTAGAAGGTAGATTGATTACTTGCGCCCTAAGTAACTTCAGACTTCTCGTTTATCAAGGACTATCGTGGATGGGTTAAGTCCACATAAAGTTCTTTTTTATGCCTTGAGGCCAATGACTTTTAACTGATCAGATTTACATGCCCGAGGGCTTAGTACTTGGATCTGGTTTGAACACTGATAATATATTCAAATCGGATTCAAGTGCTGGGAAAGCTTTTTAATGGTCATGTTGCTAGAAATAACTTGCATATAACTGGAAGTATACAACATATTGAAAAGACAAAACTAAAGCAAAGAAGGTCGGGCAAGGTTAAACCTTATCGGGTAAGGTTGCTCGTCTTGCAGGTTCCTATCTTTGTAGTTTTGTCAAAGGTCTGAAAGCTTAGAGGGGTAGAGAGAGATTACAAAAGATGAATCGATACTACAACAAGGTTGAACAAGGTAGCAGAGCTATTACAAAAGGTTGAAGAGAGGGTTATCCCGAAAGGGATGGAGGTTTATCCCGAAAGGGATGAAGGCTGACTACAACTTTGTTTTGAAGGCAAATCTGGCTTTGAGCAGAGTTTGTGCTTGCATTTGTTTGTTTGTTTGTTTGAGTGTCCTTAATCCTTGATTTTCTTTCTTCTTATATAGACAACTCGGCTTGGCCTTTGGTAGCAGCAGCTTTGCCCGAATGCGGTTTGAGGGTGATGACTCATCAGCTATTTTACATGTAATGCCACCATAAAGTACTTTATGGGCTGTGTAGCTGACCAGCCTACACCACTTGGCCTTTGGGTAGGTAAGCAAGTGGTCTTCATGAGCTGCACCAAGTCAGAAAAGGCCTTCTCCTGCCTTCTGGGCTTCGACTGGGCTTTGGCTATCTTCCCTTTCGGGCCTCCTTTTGGGCCAACTCTTTTCTTGAGCCCAAAGTTAACTTTTAATCCAAACAGTGCCCCCTTCAATCAATATTTAGCCTGGAATTCCAGGCGCCAATATTGATTGAAAAAGCTCTTTATAAAACCCACGAATCCCTTGCAGTTGAACTCCTCGATACCCTGTACTCACAGCAAGAAATCCTTCTCTAATTTGTCGCCCTCGTCATCTTCCTTGGTATTCCGTTCTCGAACTCCTTCAAATGACTGGGGAATCTAGCCAAACCCAACCCTCTTACGAATCTGGCGAAGGAATCGCCACTCTTCGTCGTCTACTCAATGGGCTGCATCGCCCTCGGGCAAGTCTGCACTCCGAGCTTTTCTTTGAGGTGCATGGGGTACAATCATTGGGTCCCGCCTGGATTTCTCGGGTCCCTTTAGTGGTGGAGAGCAACATGCCTAGAGATAACTGGTTTTCCCCAAATCCCTATTCGGCTAGGTCGGGCATCTCTTCCTCCAAATGGTCATCATATCGTCGGGGTTTTCCTCTGATGAATGATCCTGCCTGGGCTCAATGGATTGAAGATTTGGAGCTTACTTTTAAGAGGAAATGGATGAATAATGGTATTTATGAGTTAATCATGCTTTCGAAGACCACGACTATTCCCAAGCCCGAACTGCTTGCTTCTGCCCTCCTTTTCTAGAATTCGGGCACAAATACCTTTGACTTCCGTATAGGCCCCATGTCTCCCACCATTCTTGACATGGCTCAAGTTTTTGGTTTAAGGCCCTCGAGCAGGATAGTGGACGTTACTCAAGAATGGGTTCCATCATCTGCCACTGGAAGCTCAAGTTCATCCGCTACCTTCCTCTCTTTGAATTATAACTCGGCAACTTTCAAGAGTTACGAGACTTCCTTCAAAGGATTCATCCCCTTCGTAAAGGAGAATTTTGGGGTGGGCTCACCTCGGGTAGATAAAGATCAGGAGCACATGTATTTCCTCTTATACTGGCTCAACAAGAACATCTTCCCCAACAAATATAAAGGGGTGAGGGTTGAATGGATTCCCTTGGTAGAAACTCTTCACAACTTTGATGACGTAGCTACAGGTCCATTCCTTCTTTCCCACCTTTATCATCTTCTTTTTGAAATGACTCAAGGTGAGCCATTTGAGACCAATTTGAATGGACCAATATGGATGATACAAACTTGGCTTCAATGGTATTTTTCGGAATTTCGGGCTGCTAATCTGGAGTTCCCTGAGGGTGTGGCCCCTGCCCGAATCCTGGCTGAAGCTGCCCCTATAGATCATTCCACTTTTGCCTGCTTCTATTTCTTCAGAGTTTGCAGGACTCGGTCAGATTTAGAATGGGGTGCGTCGGTCCTAAGAAGATATCCTTGGTTTTCTGACCAAGTCTTTCAAGATGCCCCTGGCGAGGATGCTACCCCCTTTTGCAGGGAGAAATTTATTAGTTGCATTCAATCAAGAGACCTGGCCTGGGGAGTGTACCATCATAACTTCTGCAGCAGGCAGTTAGGACTTAGACAGGCCATTCCTGTCCCGTTCTTCGACTCTGTCCATTGTGGCACTTCCTTCCGTTACCAACTTCATCTGAAGTGACATTCCGAGCTGCCCGACGAAGTCTTGACGTAATGAGTCAAGCAGCCCGAAAGTCCATTATCCTCAATTTTGAGTGCACCTCGCTCTTCTCTTCTTGGTGGGAAGACAAATGGACTAAGAAGTACGGAGGAGATTTGAAAGAGACTCACGATCGCCTTTTCAACCAACTCTCTCTTAAGTCATACCCTGGCTCGGGCGAACTTGAAAATTGGAAGGAAATGATTCAAGAGAAGAATCGGTCATTTCTAATAGGTACTTCTCTTTCAACTCGATTTGGCTTCCCTTCTGAAGTCTTTCTATCCTTATTTTTGCTGAATTCTGCAGCTCCAGTGGATGTTGAATCAGAAGTCATTGAATCCGAAGATGACTCTGCTGATGCTGCAATTCTTCATGGAGCTGCCGCAGAAACTGGGAGACGAGAATCTGGGGAGGGTGCAGATGTCTCAGAATCCTTTGGGGATTCAGGAGCTGAAGAAACACCTGAAGCTCTTATCAAAGCAACTAAGAGAAAGAAAGCGGCGGTGACTAAGACTTTAGATCCTGATCCAGTATCTCTACCCAAAACCACCCGACCAATTCTCACTAGAAAAAGTAAGAGAGCAAGAACTACCGCTCCTCCTAAGTTATCAGCCCCATCAGTTCCTGAGGCCGGCAGAAAGAAGCAACAATCCTCAAGTGAGTTTCTGTTTTTCTTTAAACTGTTACCTTTCACACTTATTTGATTGTCTCCTTCATCGGTGAACAGGACCCCAAGCATCTAAAAGACCAATCCTTGCTTCTAAGGAGGAACCACTAAGAGCTGCAATGCTCAAAAAGGCCGAAGATCTGCGAAATACTGCCCTCAAAGAGCTTGAGGTATGATTTATATATTTTTCTTTAGGCCTTTTCTTGCTCTCATATAACTCTAAATCTGATTATTTGACTTAGGCCGCAAGAAAGGAAAAGTTTTCTTCGCCCGAAGCCTCTCCACAATTTGCCTGAGAGACAAGCCTACCTCCTTCTCCGGTCGACCCTGCAGAGGTGATTTTTCTTCTATTCTGATTCTTGGATAATTTTCTAACTTCTGGACCTAATGTCTGAATATTGTTAGGCTGGAGCATCCACTTCCTTGCCTTGTCATGACCCTCCTCTGAGGTCCATGACCTATTCTACTGCTCTGGATGCAACCCCTTCTTCTCAATTTAATCCATCCACAGGAGTCATGCTGCACTTCGTGGATGAAGATAGTAATTTGGTGAGTCGCATATTCCATATTGAACTTCTGCGCATTGCTTTCCAACTAACTTTTACTTATGTTCTCCACAGCCTTCTCCAGTATATGAGCCACCCCCTTCAATAGTGGTTCCAGATGATGAACCCATAGTCCCTGAGATCCCTGTAGCTTCAGAGGTAGCAATCTCGCGGGTATTTGCTTGCCCGACAGTTGATAAACCTCTTTCTCCTCCTCAAGACCAAACTCAGGTATGGGAGTATTCTCTCCTTGTTCTCTCTCTTAGGCTCTATTTACTGACAATTACTGCTATCTCTGGGTACCTAGGGCACTGGTACAGGTTCAGGTGCAGCTCATCATTCTCCTGCTGGTGGTGCTGGTGGTGAGGAACCTTCCCTCCAACAAAAAATTAGTCATCTTCCTGGTGAAACCCCAGGGCTGAGTCAGGTATATTTCATCTCTCCAAATTTTCTTTTGCCTCAAACCATATTCAAATTGTCTTGACCTGGTCTTTTGGCTTTCTATAGCAAGCTTCAAGAGAAGCTTCCCCCCCCCATCTGGTCCGCAAATCAAAGCGCTCCCATCCTCACTCTTCTGGAGGTACTGCGATTCCCCATTCTGGAATTGAGCAGGTCGGGAAGGCAGAAATTGCCCCCTCAATGGGCATTCCTTCATTAGAGGAAGCTGCAGTGCAGGATTCTCCTTCTTTCACACCTCCACGCCCTGCTAAGTTGCCCAGACTGTTCGAAGCACTTGGACGGCTTGAGACGCGGTTGAAATCCTCAAGACAATCTTCAGCTACCCCCATTTCTTCAGAGCAAAAGCGAGTCCTTCAGGAATGGGCAAGGAATGACTTCACTGCTTCATTCAGCCTCATGGCTCTTTGTGATATGGAGAAGATCATAACCGAGTCTTTCAAAACCGGTCGGCTATTAAAGTCTCAACATGATTCTTTTCTATCTTTCTTTGAGAACTTGAGAGCCCTTAGGGAATAATACCAGAGAGCGGACAGACAGGCTAATCGGGCAAAATGCTTCATGGAGAAAGAATCAAGCACCTCTGCCCAAATTGATCGGAGGATGGCAGAAAGCTTACAGACAAAAGAAAGGGTCAGAGTTGTCACTTCTAAAATCCAAGAGCTGGAGGAACAATTGGTTGCCCTTAAAGCAGAACAAGCAACTCTCCTAGATACCCTTGAAAATCAAATTGAGGGGGTGGAGAAGTCAAATTCGGAGTTAGAGCATGCCCGGTCTCAACTTGTGAATATCCATACTGTTTTGGCCGAACCCAGTAGGATATTTACCATTATGCAAACATATCATTCCCGAATAATCACCCTATGTGAAGATGTAAATTTTTTAGAATAGGATGATTTGTAACTCTTCTTTTATTGGAATGAACATGTAATTTGCTTCCTGCTCTGTTATTTGGTACTGCTTGTATTGGGCAATTCTTTGCCCCCCCCTTTAATCCTCTTTCTTCTTCTGCCCTGGCTGATACCAATCTCAGGACCTGATCTTGGTCCCTTGATCCCCTTCGTGGCACTTTATTCATGCAAAGGTGCTGGGACAACCTGGGCCCTTCTCTTTCCCTGCAATACCAAATGGTGACCCCGCCTCTTGTAAAATGAGGTTGATCATATTGATAGGAGCCTCAGGGAAAGGGTTAGTATCCACCATCATACTAGCTTGGGGCGAATCAAGCAACATCTTTCCCTTCACTATAAGATCTTGTATCCAGTCCCTAAACTGGACACAATTAACTATGGAATGGTTGAAGGTATAGTGCACCTTGCAATACTTTTTCCCCCTGAGTTTTTCCGGCTTGGGCATTTTCTTAGTATTGTCGGGCAAGATTACTCTTGCCCGTACCAGCTTTTCATAGATCTCAGGTGTCTTAGATAGGTCGAACGAATAGCTCTGGTACTTGGGTGGTTTTATGGGGACAAAACCACCATCGTTCATTACGACCTTCTGATCCTTGACAGGCTGGACCAGCCCATTTACCGTCAATGGTTTGAAAGGTGTGGTCATCTCAGCGGCACACACATCTACATCCTCTTCATCACGGCCATCCTCATGCTCTGGCCTGGCTTCTCCCACTTCCACCCGTTGAATTGCAGCCTTACTTTTGTAGAAAGGAGGAACTTTGGAAGTGTGCATCATTTATTGCTCCTCTTGCAATAGCCTTTCATACTTCGTGGCAGCAATCACCAATTCTTGCAGCTCATTAAACTGTGCATCATAAAATCTTTTCCTCAAAAGCAATTTCAAAGCCCTTTGAGCAATCGATATGAGCTGCGCTTGGCTGACGGGGAATTGGCATCTCATCCTTGTTCTTCTGAACCTCATCATGAAGTCTTCAGTAGATTCATGATCGTATTGCTTGACTTCAACTAGGTCGTTGATAGTCAATTCTGGCTCTATTCTGTAAAATTGTTCATGGAAGGCCATCTCCATTTGCCCCCAGTTGGCGATAAAGTTAGGGGGCAATAGAGAGTACCACTGAGATGCTAACCCTGCTAATGAATTCCCAAACAACCTCAACTTGTAGTTTGGGTTGTCTTCATACGCCACGCAATGATTGGAGAATTTAAAAATGTGGTCTCTGGAGGACACGTTGCTATCTTCACCTGTGAATATTGGGAATGCGGGCATCTTGAAGTTGAGAGGGAATGGATTTAACTCGTCAACATATTCAGGATAAGGCTTCTGATAAGTAATCCTGAATACTGGGCTAGCTCGTGGTTGAGCATTTTGAGCCACCGCCCTTCTCAACTCAGCTAGTTCCTCCCTCAGCTGCTGAGTAGCTAGAGTATCATTATGACCAAAGAGAGCAGGTTCGATTTTTGGACTCCGGTCATTGCCCGCACTTGCTTCCCTTCTTGGTTCGGGCTTCCTCCAACTAGTTCCTCCACCTTTATTTACCAACGGGGGTGGCCGATAAGGTTGGGGTTTATTTGCAGTACTGGAGCCTTCATTTCCGCTAGTTTTGCCCATCGTAGCTGGCATCCCGTACCTCGTTCTCTCTTGCTCGCTTGGCTTCCTATTATTGAATGATAATACTGGGAAGCTGGGAAGTTCTCTCTCCAGAACCGGCTCTATCACTGGTTGACTCCCTTCAGGAGCTACCTTTTTCTTTCCCTTATCTTTTTCTTATTCTAACAGTGGGAATAAAGGAATGATTGGTTCATTTCTCATAACTACTTGGCTCATCCCGCTCCCTTGAGCCCCTTTTGGAGTAGAGAATTTGAAATCCAGTCTTCTCTGGAGATTCCCTGTTAGTGTACAGAGCCTGCTTACTTCTCCCTTGGTTTCCAAGGAGATTCTTTCCATGCTCTTCAGAACTTGGATCATCGTAGCCTGTAGCTCTTCATTAGTTCCCTTTCCTTCCGATCTTTCAGATGCAGTTGGGCTCTCCAGGACCACTTGTCCTGATGGGGAGGAAGGGTTTTCTGATTGATCTGCCATTCGTGAAGACTCTCATTCGGATTGTTTTTGCCAAGTTTTCTGGCTTTTCTTTTTGGACATGCAAGAAGTTTTCGAATCCCACCGGGCGTGCCAAAACTATGTTCGTGGCAGGAATTTCCGTCGGGGATGTTTCCTGGCCGACGAGCACACAGCTCCCCTGGAGGTTGGCGCCGGTTGAGGGCTACTGTCGGGCTTCTGCTTCGCTGTCGGGCAAGTCTCGTTGGGCAAGACTTGTCGGGCAAGATTCTTCGGGCAAGGCTGAAAGAGAAGGACATCGTTAACTTTGAGAGGTGCCTTTGTGGGGCCTTAGGTGTAGGCCTTGAGGCTCACAATCAAGGTTAACATTTAGGTGCTCAGGCGTGCCACTGCCATCTTTAGCATGGCAGATGTAAAATGGTTGTCGTGCTTTAGTTGTACATATGTATGTATCCGAGAAACCATGTTAGTTATAACAGGTGCCTTTGTGGGGCCTTAGGTGTAGGCCTTGAGGCTTCCCATAAATAACTAAACCAGTGCTCGAACGCATCATATTTGTTCTTATGGTTGTAGAAGTTCTCTAACTATTATACTTCTGATTACCCGAATCTAAGAAGTAGAATGAACCCAAATAGGTGCCTTTGTGGGGCCTTAGGTGTAGGCCTTGAGGCTTCCCATCAGAGTTCATTCTTATACTTAGACTCTTTAGATCGCCGAACGGAATGGATCCAGATGGATGCCTTTGTGGGGCTTTAGGTGTAGGCCTTGAGGCTTTCCATCAGAATCCATTCCACACTCAAACGTTCTATGATAATCATGGTATACTAGAAAGAAAACTAGAAGGTAGATTGATTACTTGCGCCCCAAGTAACTTCAGACTTCTCGTTTATCAAGGACTGTCGTGGATGGGTTAAGTCCATATAAAGTTCTTTTTTATGCCTTGAGGCCAATGACTTTTAACTGATCAGATTTACATGCCCGAGGGCTTAGTACTTGGATCTGGTTTGAACACTGATAATATATTCAAATCGGATTCAAGTGCTGGGAAAGCTTTTTAATGGTCATGTTGCTAGAAATAACTTGCATATAACTGGAAGTATACAACATATTGAAAAGACAAAACTAAAGCAAAGAAGGTCGGGCAAGGTTAAACCTTATCGGGTAAGGTTGCTCGTCTTGCAGGTTCCTATCTTTGTAGTTTTGTCAAAGGTCTGAAAGCTTAAAGGGGTAGAGAGAGAGATTACAAAAGATGAATCGATACTACAGCAAGGTTGAACAAGGTAGCAGAGCTATTACAAAAGGTTGAAGAGAGGGTTACCCGAAAGGGATGGAGGTTTATCCCGAAAGGGATGAAGGCTGACTACAGCTTTGTTTTGAAGGCAAATCTGGCTTTGAGCAGAGTTTGTGCTTGCATTTGTTTGTTAGTTTGAGTGTCCTTAATCCTTGATTTTCTTTCTTCTTATATAGACAACTCGGCTTGGCCTTTGGTAGCAGCAGCTTTGCCCGAATGCGGTTTGAGGGTGATGACTCATCAGCTATTTTACATGTAATGCCACCATAAAGTACTTTATGGGCTGTGTAGCTGACCAGCCTACACCACTTGGCCTTTGGGTAGGTAAGCAAGTGGTCTTTATGAGCTGCACCAAGTCAGAAAAGGCCTTCTCCTGCCTTCTGGGCTTCAACTGGGCTTTGGCTATCTTCCCTTTCGGGCCTCCTTTTGGGCCAACTCCTTTCTTGAGCCCAAAGTTAACTTTTAATCCAAACAGTGGTTACTTGTATTAATTTCCAATAACACTGAATTGATTGTATTACTTAATTATCACGTAATTATATTCTAAAGTAAATTACATAAAATTACCTTAGAGCAAGTCAACCCCTAAGGACTTTGCGTTAGCACTCAGCGTATTTATCCACTCAAGTGAACAGTAATAGACTGGAGTGAACAGTAATAGGCCAAGGCATCTCCATCCCTAAAAAAATGTGCTGGCACCCAACGCATTTATTTGGTGTGTTTTTTTTTTTAAAGTTTATTTCGGATAAGATTTTTAACCAATTTCGGATAAAATTTCAAATAAACTTAAAAAAAAATACACACTAAAATAAAATTACATACTCATCAAATAAGCTTAAAAAACACACTAAAATAAAATTACATAAACTCATCAAATAAATTAAGGATGAGCTTTTTGGTATTTTTTTTTCACACAAAAAGTATATGAAAGCTTTGGTAGAAGGTGTAGAAAATATTGAAATGTGGTGTAAGGTGGAAGATGAGGGTTAGGTATTTATAGAAAAAATAATAACTTTTTAAAAATTTTACTGTATTTTTTTTAAAAAAAATTCTGTGTTTTTTTATATTTTTAATTATTTTTAATGTAGTTAATTAATCTGGACCGTTGGATTTAAAAAATATTCAAATCCAAGAGTCCAGGATCGGCCACTTGGCCAACGCCAGCAAATGGCCCAGCTTCTTGGTCAGCCTGTTTTGTGCTGGCCCAGAGACCAGCTTAGGCTGGGTGCCAGGCTGTTTTGTGGGCTGGAGTGAATGGACAGGGTCCCAGCCTGTTTTTTGTGCTGAGTGCTGGCCTAATCCACCACCGGTGGACTTGCTCTTAACTATTGGGTCAGTCACAATTTAATACCCCGTCTTTAAAAAATTTCAATATCATACCTTATCTTCGAATTTGTTACAATGTCATACCTTCCGTCAATTGTCTGTTAATTCATCCGCTAAATGTTGACATGGCTTGAGACGCGGCCCACTTTTTATTAAAAATTTAATAAAAATAAAAAATAAAATATTTTACCCTTAAAAAATAAAAATAAAATAAAAAACCCTAACACCCATCTTCCCCAATCTCTTCCCCTTCTCTGCGACCCAAATCCAAAACCTCTCATCCGCCACCTCTTCGACTCCTTATCCCTTTGTTCATCTCCATCCCTCCCTACAAACCCATCACCCCACCCCCTATCCCCATCAAAAATTTTCCTTGTTCCCATCTTCCTTCAACCCAAAACCAGAACCACCCCAAACCCAGATCTCACCCGCGCCAACATCCCCCACCCTCCCTGGCCACTCATCCCACTACCCCACTCTTCTCATCTCTCCCCAAAAACAAACAAATTTTGAAAAAAAAAAACCCAAAATACTTTGATTCTCGGCAAACCCAACCAAATTCCTCAGCACACCCGCTGCTTTTGATTAAAATCTCCGTGTCGGCGACGTGCAGTCAAGGCGGGTCAGGAGAGGGAGAGTTTGGGGTTTGCTTTTTAGGGTTTACAGAGGAGGGAGAGGGAGAGGGAGAGGGAGAGAGAGAGAGAGAGAGATAGAGAGAGAGAAAGGGATCGGGTCGGGGAGGTGGTTGCGAAGGAGAAGACAAGGGGGATCGGGTTGGGTTCAAGCCTGTGAGAGGTAGAGATTTGGTGGAACGGAGGGAAGGAAGGAGAGGAACAGAGGGATGGGGAGTCAAAGAGGCGGCGGATGAGAGGTTTTGGATTTGGGTTGTAGGGAAGGGGTCGAGGAAGATAGTTGTTTGGGTTATTTTGTTTTTTTAAGGGTAAATTATTATTTTTAAATAAAAAATGGGCCCTGTGGATGCAAAATTCTTCCTCATTGATCTTGAACAATTTTGCACCTACAAAACAATTAACACCTTAGGTTAAGGCCAAGAGCCTCACACGCCCACGATGAATGGGGGGCTTTGGCTGAAGAACCTTCGATGCCAAAGTTAGAATTTAGAGAGAAAGAGTGTTTAGAGAATTTTGGGATTTTTGCCAAAGTGTTGGAATGAAAGTTTTGTGAAAAAGGGAGCCTTTTTATAGGGTTTGGCCGGTCCACTTTTTAGAGAAAGTGGCCGGCCATTATGTGGGTTTTGTGGTTGAATTTTAGGTTTGATTAGCCAATTTATTATGATTTATTGGCTAATTAAACATAAAGGGAATAAATGGGTGGTTATAGAATCAATTAGCTAGCTTAATTGGGGTAGTAAAGTGGGAAAAGATAGGAAAGGTAGAAAGCTAAGGGGATGGCCGGCCATGTGGTGTTTTATGGGTAAAAGGGATCACTTAATTGACAATTTAAGGGATTAATTAGGCAATTAACCCCTTAATTGGTCATTTATCATGATTTTTAGAACGAAGGTTTTAGAAGTTATGGAAAAAATAAAATAAATAGCTAATTGATTAGCTAAAAAGGGAAAAAGAGGTAAGAAATATATGAAATGAAATTGGTTGAGAATGATTACCCGCTACTCACACGTAGGGATCCTGATACACCTCAAGGGTATTTTTGTCTTCTTCATCCAAAAATCCACGTGTCGCCTTATGATTATTTTTGGCTCCACATGCCCCCTCTCAAGCCATGTCAGCATTTAACAGATGAATTAACAGACAACTGACATAATGTATGACATTGCAACAAATTCGAAGATAAGGTATGACATTGAATTTTTTAAAGACAAGGTATGAAACTGTGATTGATCTAATAGTTGAGGTAATTTTATGTAATTTACCCTATATTTTAATATCGCACAATAATTTTGTTTCATAACCAAATAGGTAAAGGGATCCCTTCTTATTTTTGAACAATGCTTGACTACTCAAAGATGAGTAGGAACTCTTACTCAAAATTTCTCAAAATTGTTCATTGTCAATTTATAAAACTTCGTATTTATAATTAGAACTATTCATATTATAAATCACCCTATAAAGATCGCCTCTACAAAAAATAAATTAAAACTAAAATCGTTTAGTCATCAAACTATTTAAAAACAAATGAACGGTATTGGTAAAAGCATTACGAATTGTCTATGTATTTGCCACAATAAATTGATTGAAAGACCTTAGTTTTTAATTTTTTATTTTTTTTGTAAAGATGATCTTTACAGTGTGATTCATAGTATGAACGATTCTGATGATAAGCACAAAATTCTGTGATTAACAAATAGATACAACATAGTTTGAAAAAAAAAAATTGAAAAACTACACGGTACTTGTTATGTTAGATCACCAATCATTTGAAAAAAAAAATTCAATAAGCACCCTAAACTAATAGGAATAAGCACGTTTATCAACGTCTAAGTGATCAACCAATCATCAACTTTCATGTCCTTTAGTTTTCAAAACTTTGTCTATAAATTTAATCTCCCTAGCATTACCTATTAATTAAAGTTAATTATTTCCTTTGTTTTCAAACTTTTCATTGAGTTTCACGTTCAAGCACATGGTTGTCTCAATAGCTGTTAGAACTAATGAATGAATATCAGAGTAATTAAAGGATTATATTGGCTAGAAAAGGATATATGAATGGACGTGGACGGCTCCAATCAATTTTCATTTCACAAGTAGGAGTTTGAGTTTCGTGCATTAATTTGTTGGCCAAATTTTTTCGTGATCTTTGTAGTGAGATCCTAATTTTAAACTAATTCATGTGGTGAAAAAGTTGTTAATCATAACCTTGTGGTCGAGTTTGTTATCTATCTTAATCGTAATAAAAATTTCTACTAAAACTCCATCCACATAATGTAGGGATAAAATGACAGTCCACTATTTTTTATAGAAACAAAGAGAATTTTAACAAAAAGAGAAAAAAAAAATTAAAAAAAATAGAAACACACCACGGACCACTTCCTTTATTTATCTGATCTAACCCCGCTAACATCCCACTCTTCAACAATAAATGGATCAAATTGCTCTCTCTTGGCATTGTCTTCCACCTCCGTCTCAGTCAATGACTTATAGCGCGTTTACTAACCCGTAATCGGAATGAGAATAAGGAATCCGATTCCGATTACGGATTATACCTGTGTTTATTAAAATTGGGATGAATCAAAAGTGCGTGGGGCCCACACAAAAAATGGAATCCAATTCCTGAAATTGGAGGATTTAGATTCCCAACATATAGAAGGTATTTGGATTCTGGATTGCCCAAGCAATCGGAATGATAATTTTTTTTCCCTTTATGCTCTCACTTACTTTCATTATTTTCAAGATTATCCTTTTAACCCTAGACTTATTTTCCTCTCGTTGCATGTGCTACTAGCTCATTAAGCATAATTCTATGTTCATTCATATTATGCACAACTTCATACATATGCCGAAGAGAAAAAACTACAACTTGAGCGAGAAAATTTAGATATTAAAGTCAATACTTAAATTTATAAAAAAAATAAACAAAATCATTTTAGTATGTCTGTGAAATAAAAAAGCAATTTAATTTTTTCTTACTATTATATACTATATCAAATTTTATTACAAAAAAGTATATAAAATATTTGATTTGAGACAAGGGCATTTTAGTAATCATATTGGTTTATATTCCGATTCTGCTGAATTAGTAAACAGCTTTATGAAATTTTATTCCGATTCCGAACAGTTTTAGTAAACAACTTCAACAGGAATCTGATTCTGATTCCACCTCATTTCAATTCCTCCTTAATCTAATTCCTTTTCAATCCAATTCCTCTCAATTTGATTACGGATTAGTAAACGCGCTATTAGAGGCATCACATACTCTCTCCACCGCCACAGGTTACAGTAATTGTTGGGGCAAGTAGGTTGATCTTGAAGAAAACCAACCATGACCCTATTATATATATAAACCCTACAACATATATTAGTTAACACAATTAACATGTGATGGAGGTAGAAGAAAAACTTAAGATATTGATTTGGAGCAAGAAGAAGGAGAAACAATATTTAATTTTTTATATAATCACAAAATTAAGTAAAAGATAATTCTATAAATAAGAGAGAACATTTATCACAGTTTAATAGAAAGATAAAAAGCTACTTAGTACTAAGGTCTAGTGGTATTCCTCTTCACTGGTAAGTGAGAGGTCTTGGGTTCGATTCTCGCCAAAGGCGAATTTTAACCATATTATTACTAGCTCATTTTGAGGCTTAACTTACTCTCTACCCCTTAGCATAGATAATATTTTTTGTTAAAAAAATAAATAGATAAAAAAAAATTAAGTTGTTGTGGATAATTAGTGAACGGAACTAACCCATTAATGTGAACTAAACCAAAAAATTACTTACAAAATTGGACTTATATCAAGTTTAGTCTTTTTTTATACGGTGCGCTATTTTATCTTTAACTAATTTAAATTGTTGGGAAAAATTCAAATTCGATTATACATGTGATAACTTATTCACTTTAGTCAATGTGATCATATTCACGTGCAATATGAGATGAGGTTATAACTTAGAGCATCTACAATGCAACGAATCATGTTTTAAACCTATATTCTTATATTTCAATTCGAGAAATGTGATGGGTTTAAATTTTTTAAATTTCACCTCCAATGCAATGACTATATTCTTAGTTATATATATATATATTTATTTTGGATTTTAAGGTTTGAGTTTTTTTTGGAGTAGAAAACATTATAGTCAAAATTTTGAGTTTTGACAATTTGGGTATGTGCACTAGAAGAGAATTGGACTCAAAACTCAAATCTTATTTTTCTTGGTTGAATAACATTTCTCTTAATTTGTTGGCACGAGATTCATCTTGAATTCAAATATCATATTAAAACCGATATTTGAGTTTCACTTTAGCCAATGGTTACTTATATATGGTTTTAAGCCTCCATTGTGTTGGAGAGTTTGGACTCATATTTGAACTTAAATATAGAATTTGATTCCAAACTCTTTGCATTGGCGGATCCAAAGGGGGTCCTCTTGGGTCCTGAGGCTCTAGGGAAGTCGGGAAACATAGGGAAAAAGTCGTCGCATGTCCCATGGTCATTTAGTATGGGACTTGAAAATTCCTACTACCTCTTAGGAATAATTCAGCACGTCTTTGGCAAGTGATGTTCAATATGTCTTCGGACAAGCCTTGGCAGGTTATGGCCGACATTAGGCCTTCGAAGCTGTTGATAGAACTAGGAAAATAATGAAATTGCCACTAAGTGCTCGACTAAACATGTCAATGAAAAACTGAAATTTTTTTGCCGATAGATGCGTGCGCTTAGATCTTTTATACTAGGACCCCATGAGGTTAAATCCTTGAATCCAGCACTATTGTAGATGCTTCTTGGGTTCAAATAAAACCACCATTCAAAAAAAAAAAAAAAAAAGGATAAGAGAGTTTGCTTCTCCATCGTAGCTCCCAAACGTTTAATCTCGACATCATAACCAACATTTTTTCGCATTTCGCTTCTCGACCATTATAATTCATTAATAGTCTACCGTTGCCGTCCTCATTTAGTTATAAGCCAACTTCCAACTTCATAAATTCACATATGCTAGAACCACACCATACAATTTACATGCAGATGCCTTGCATGCTCCAAAGTAGAACTTAATAATTAAGAGAGACATGCAATATTGATTAATTTGATATATATGAATGCTCAACCGTGTCAATTGTATATCAAGAGGATCCTCGCCAAACAACTTCAATATCAAACAATTAGGAGTCATCGTGGTGGTTAAGCATCCATGGGACCTCCGAGCTCACTCTTTAATTGACGGCCATCAACACGTAAAATAGCATTAGTTTAAGAACATGCATGCATCATGTTTTATTTGAGAATTGTAATTAATATTATCTAATGTTTGGCATGGTGGGTGGTAGCTGGTAGGGCACCCGTGGGATGGGGTGCTCTGTATTGGGGGAATGACTTATATAGATCGGGTATATTTTGTAACAATAAAATAAAGATATATGTAAGTTTTTGTTCACATACACTTGTTTCATTGGCACATGAACGTGTATCCGTGCCATGTAAGTTATTCTTCTATATGAAGCTTGGTTCCTTTCAATTCTTTTGAGCGGGGAGTGTATAGTTTGCACATGTGATGTATTTTTATTCCTCATATATATTTACATATTATGAATTGTCTTACTAACTTGACTTCAATCCCTTAAATTGGAAGTCCTCCCCAAATTGAGTTTGCATGTGAGATGGATTTGTAAGGCCCTACTTGGCAAGTGTCACTTGCAAATCTCCTTTATACACCTTTATAATGATCATGTGGTGCATTTCCAATTCTTCGTATCTAAAACTTATTTGTAGAGTATTTTTTTCTCACTGGACATAAATTTCTTTAAATCTTGAAAATCACTCACCACAACATAGCCTAAAGTCTGCTTTCTCTCAGTTTCTCAGTTATATATAATATCGTCTCTTTTAAAATAATAAAAATGACATTATGCATGAATTGATGCATGAGACATAACAGTTGTGGAAATACTCATTAACATTGTTCTCTAATGTAGAAAATATAAAGGGGAGAAATGAAAATTCTTATCTTATTAGTTATAGGATAATGCTTGTGTTTACTTGTCCCATAATTACGATTAACGTATCTTTACTATACAAGTATTATAATTACAATCGTTCATTCTTTTTAACATCGCCAAAATATTATACTTGCAAAAAAAAAAAAGCATTCACTTTGAAGATGGTTCAGCCATTTATATGTATCAAATAAATAGACGGTTCATGAAAAAGTTACTTGTTATCTAAAGCGTTGATTGGTTTGACAATATAGATGGCGAAACCAACCAACTAAAATATTTATTGCATGTTGAAAAAGTTAGAACAGCTACATATGCATGTCTCGAAGGAGCGATCTCTCTCCTGTTTTTGTTGTTAATAAATGAATGGAGATGGATTGTCTGCCCTCCCCTCTCCATACCTTTCCCATACTCTTCTGTTATGTACGTTCACGGTTAAGCCACGTTAACATTTGTTTTTTGTCTTATTATTTTTATAAAAAAATTAATATAAAATGTTGACGTGATTTAACCTGACCGTACAAAACAGGAGGGCATGAGGAGGGTATGGGAAGGGGATGGCAGACAATCCATCTCCTAAATGAATACCATCGACTGACAGCCCCGCTTCTGAAAAATCTATGAATTGATCTATACGTATATATAAATGCACAAGAAACAATCGGAAACTAAAGACCCGCAAGTTTATGCTCATATCTTTTCGACCATTTTTTTGTGTGCTTGGGGATATCATATTCCAGAATGCACTCAGATGCAGGAGGACTAGGAATGTTGAGTCCTAAACTGGTCAGGCTGCAGATGCAGTCGTCATATGTAATTTTCGTTATTTGCTTCTGCAATATTATTAGTATGAATAACGTCACTGAGGCAGCCACGACAGTCAAGCTGCCGGAGAATGTGACCGTCCCGGCTATTATTATATTCGGAGATTCGATTGTTGATACCGGCAACAACAACGAGAACTTCAAGACATTTGCACGCAGCAATTTCCTTCCCTACGGAAAAGACCTCAAGGGAGGAATGCCAACCGGCAGATATTCCAACGGAAAGGTTCCCTCAGACTTCATAGGTTGTTATCACCATCATCATCATTAAATACTCGTAAAACATTACTAATTGGTATTATCATTATAAATAGTTTAGGAATCAACTTTGCAACCCTAGCCCCTCTGGCCTTTGGTTTTTGTAGAACTTCGGGTTGGTTTGGTATTGCTGTGCTTTGAAATAAAAACTGTTTCTACTGTGCTGTGAGAATAAACTCAGTTTTGCTACTTCACGTTTTCAGCTTTTTTTTCACCAAAAACTAAGAAAATAAGTTGTTTTTAAGTGTTTACCAAACACTTTTTTGAGCTTAACTATTTTTTATACCCACTTTTTATAAAATCACCTCAATACCAAACCAGTACTTCGTATACCGATTAAAAACTGTGCGTTAACTCCTAATTTTCTGTGAAATATCCTAGAATATTATAGGTTTCATCTCAATTTTATCCCAGAAATTCAAACACATATTCTCATACAATAAAATGTTCAATTAACCCTTCTTTATTATGATTTTTTTTTCATGTCCAGCGGAATCATTTGGAATCAAGGAGCTGTTGCCAGCATACTTGGATCCGACCCTGCAGCCTAATGACCTCCTTACCGGTGTTGTCCTAGCAGCCGGTGGCACAGGTTATGACCCTTTGACAGCAAAACTTGCGGTACAACTTATATATTTGAGCTCTAATCCTTCATTCTTTTGTTAATTTTTTTTTTCCTCCATTAATTCTGGAATTCGATTGTGTAGGCAGTTGCATCGCTATCCGACCAATTGAAGCAGTTCAAGGAGTACATAGAAAAGCTGAAAGGAATTGTTGGAGAGGAGAAAACAAACTTCATCATAAAAAACAGTGTGATTTTTGTGGTAGCCGGCAGCAACGATATTTCTAATACCTATTTTCTTAGCGGTGTTAGGAAATTGGAGTATGACGTTCCTTCTTACACTGATTTCATGGTCAAATATGCCTCTGATTTCATTAAGGTGCGTATTTTCTTGATACAGATTGCTAAAAATGAAAAAAGTACATATTTTCGCAATTTAGTTGATGTAGCAAAGTTATGAATTTTGTAGGACTTATATGGCTTGGGGGTACGAAGAATAGCCGTACTAAGCATACCACCTATCGGATGCGTGCCATCTCAACGAACGGTAAAAGGAGGCATAGGAAGAGATTGTGACGAAGCACAAAACCAAGCATCCCAACTGTTCAACTCCAAGCTCTCTGCGGAGATGGATCGCCTTAACAAAAACCTGCCAAACTCGAGAGTTGTCTACATTGACATGTACAATGTGATACTTGATCTCATCACAAACCCTGCTAAACACGGTATGAAATTTCATTTAATCTGCCTAGCTAGCTCCACTACATTTCTTACAAATTAGTAAAGATTTATATGTTTGTTGTGACCCATGCCGGCAGGGTTTGAAGTTGTGAATAAGGGTTGTTGTGGTACTGGCCTTATTGAAGTAACAAAACTGTGCAACCAGCTCCAACCTGCCGGGGTCTGCACAGATGACTCCAAGTATTTTTTTTGGGACAGCTACCATCCTACCGAAAGAGCTTACAAGATCGTCGTGAATCAGATGCTCGACAAATATGCCAGCCGCCTGTTCTGAGACAACTCATTATCCTTATAAATTAATAAAACCCTTCAAATTCCCTGCTTCGAGTAACGATTTGAGAAATTTATTCGTTCTAGACTTATTTGATCAAAGAGTTGCGTGTTTCTCATAGTATTTTTATTTATTTATATTTTTTATGTCAAAGTGTTTCTTTATGATTTAGGTCAACATGGTTTTGTTGTATGCGACAACTTAAGAAATCAAACACATTAACAAGAGAAATGAGAAGTTGTACATGTTGGCTATCCCACATTCATGGGGGAAGTCAACAATGATGACTTTAAATAGGATTATCCTACTCTAACTAATATCGAGGTCTTTTGTGGTAAAATCTCACACATGACAGATTAGGTATGTAGTAATTATCAAGTTGAGACAATATCTGTGTCGTTGGAGTGGGCCTCCTTGGCCCGTTGATCTAAAAATTCTAACATGGTATTAGAGTCTACGGTTACGGATCCATATAAGCCAAAGGCTTGTCACCAAGAAGTGTGGGCTTGGAAACAAGCATTGACTCTTAACATTTGATCTAAAAATTCTAACATGGTATTAGAGTCTACGATTACGGATCCATATAAGCCAAAGGCTTGTCACCAAGAAGTGTGGGCTTGGAAACAAGCATTGACTCTTAACATAGAGCCAGCCTCTGAGTTTTTTAGAAGCATCTCCTGTAAGGATTGAAAACAAGTCTCGATTCCATTGGAGCTGACCTCTAAGTTTCAATTGCCAACAAGTCTCGACTTTATTAGAGTCGACTTCTGAGTTTCAATTGCCGATGTGTGGATCTCCACATGTGGACCACTAAAGGGGGGAGGTGGGTTCCACGTGAGGCCCACACCTAATGGATTGGGTATGTGATAATTATCAAGTTGGAGACATTATCAGTGTCGTTAGTGTGGGCACTCGAGCCCGTCAATCTAAAATTTCCAACGGTACATGGCTTCTTGAAATTATTCACATAAGTACATATGAAAAACATGTTTAGATTCACAGATTGTATTTCTTTATCCCATTTGGATTGTATTTCTTATGAATCCCCGAACGAAAAACTAGGTTGGGAAGATTCTTGTTTCCAGCGTCAAGATATGAATCCCTGACCGCAAAAAGTCCTTCGAATTTAAACGTTCCATTTTCTGCTGCAGGTAGATAAAACTCCTTGTGTGCTTGTGTTTTTTTTTCCCGAAAACATTTTACCCAATGTTCTTGAAATTATTAAAGAATAATAATGTAAAAAGTTGAAAAAAAAACTTTTACAAACAATAGCATT
Organism: Malus sylvestris; assembly: GCF_916048215.2. Lineage (NCBI taxonomy): Eukaryota > Viridiplantae > Streptophyta > Magnoliopsida > Rosales > Rosaceae > Malus > Malus sylvestris. The sequence goes on along the minus strand of NC_062267.1, from coordinate 703,474 downwards.
AGTGAGTTTTGTTAGACCATCTCTAAAGGAAATGTCAAGTTATAAGAGACAAATTACAATTGATGGTTGATGTGACAATCTGAAGTCTTATATCAAATAGAGTTTTAAATGGTTGTAATTATTAAAAAAAAAATGTGTTGAAACAAAATTTCCATTGGATGAAATGTTAGTGGAACAAGGGATCTACCACAAAAATGAATTAAAAATACATTTGACATTGATGTCAATTTTGACTCTAAATAAAAAAATCTTCAAATTCAGTCAGCAAATAACATTTCAGTTGAAGAAATTTCTAATGTCAAATATGTACCGTGACATTCTACTGAGAATTTTGACGGGTCCAATGGCTAACTTTTCAACTCGGACCAAAGAAAATTCAGCATGGCAAGGCCCAGGCCCTAGTGTTTTTATTTTAAGCAAAAAATAAAAGAAGACGAAGAAAGCAAATGAGAAAAGTGGACCAAATGGTTGCCGGCTTGCCGCTCTCGCGTTGAGTCTGGACTTTGAAATCCCAGCAATTTCTGTATGTGGAAAACCCTCGGAGTTTCCGAAAATCCACTTCCAGTAGTTCTCCGTTGTCTGGGTCGGTAGGTGTTGTTAGGGTTTCTAAAATGGAAACCGTAGATTTTGTTGCAGACAAGATACGAGGTTTCACGAAATCGACCCAGGAGATGTTCGACAGCCTCGTTCATGGACGCCCTCGGCCTTCAGCTCGTCGACATCCGGTAGCTCCAAAATTTCTCTTTTATTTCTTTTTGTCACATGTATTTTCACGTCTTAATTCGTTTTGGTTTCTGCTTAATCAGGTTTAATTAGTTAATAACCAACCTTAAGCTAAGCTGATGGTAATTTGATTTGAAATACTAGAGCATCCATGAGTGAGAAATGTTCTGCTAGAAGTGCTTTTATTGGAGGAAATTCAAAATTCAATGTGCTTCTCCAGAATGCACTTCTAAGTGCTTCTATAACCCAGACGCCGTTTTAGTTTTTTCTGCCTGCCAAACACCGCTAAAAGCTCTTTTGGTTATATGAAAGCGCTTTCGGCAATTTCAGAAGCATTCCGAAACAAGTGTTTATTCAGATTATATAGATGAGTAATAAAGCAATAAGCGTTTGAACACTTATATGATATGGGATTTTCAGATTGAAATATTGAAGCGGTTGCAACGAGAAGCGTTTTCGGATTTGATGAGACTGAGGGATAGACAAGATAAGGTTGAGAGAATGGTTTCCTTGTATGGAACATCCAGGGGAAGTCCATTTCAAGAAGCCAGCACCCTTGTAAGGGGAGAGGTTGATCTCTTGGGGGCTTTCTTATTCGTGCTTAATAGTGAGGATGAGGCTGATCACAGCTCTGATGCTCTTACTCGAGCCGGAATGAGAACTGGTGTCGATTCGAAGTTTGCTTTTGAAACTACTGTTCGGGAGAATGATACGCTTGTTGCAGAATTTGTGGCCGGTCAAAAGCACAAGAATAGTCTTTCTAATCTTTCAGAATGCCCACTTTCTCTAGCAAAAGTTTCCTATACGGCAAATGTTAGCAACTGGTTATCTGCGATTGCAATCCCAGTGGGAGCTCGGTGCAGGGATGTTGCGGTTCTTACTAGTCCATCTCACCAGGTATTACGTGCTCGCATTGATGTCAATGGTTGCCTAGATTGTTTCCTGTATTCCTTTTCCTTTTCTTTCTGATAAGATATGTATGCATGAGTGCAAGTTGGACTGTTTTTCAGGTGCTTATTTGATAATATTAATGTCATGTCTCACAAGATAATAACTACCTAATGATTGTATCTGTTTGCTTGAAGAACATTTAACGCTGTAAATAATTTGCATTTTACTTTCTCGGTGTTTATCCTAGTCAGTGAATTTTTTCGGTTCCTTCAGTTTATTGGTAAGACTCGTAAGAGTGTTTATTTTGTGGCAATCATGCCTATAAATTTTGCATATTTTGGTGTTGTATCAGTCTTGTTATTGTTTTTAGTAAATTGGAGATAATTTTATTTTCTCATGGCAGGGGAAGGGCCTTACTGATCTTTCATCATTTGGGCCACCTCTTCTAAATCAACACAATGGCAGTGCAATTGGTTTAATGGTGAAAAAATCAAATGTTGTTGCTTCATTGGCTCAGTTTGTTTCCGGACTGGCAACACAAGCAGGTTCAGGTAGAGTTGGGCGCTGCTTGAGCACTTTTGGGCAAATTGTCTATCAACTTCCCGGAGGAACAAAGCTCTCGCTTCTAGGTCTGCACCAAATACCTAAGTTATCTAGTGAACGTGGGGAGCATAGAATTGGAGTTCTTACGATTCCTTTAAGCAGTTTGGTGCGTCGCAAGCCCCCTGAGACAACGGTTGAGGGCAGTTTGACACAGCACACCTCCCCCGAGACAATGGTTGAAGCCTTTGCTCCACCCCTACGAACAAACTCTGGGTCAACTGGATCTGTTGCTCTGATGTTGGAATCAGAAATTGATGAGTTCACAAAGCTTGGGGGTTGGATTGAGATGAAGCAGTCGAATCCCAAGCATTTAGAATGGGCTGTGACCGTTGCTGATGATTCGGAAGATTCAGTTGGATGGGGAATAGGTTTAAATGGGATACTTGCAGGTCCAAACTTATGGGACCGTTTTCAGGCTGAATCGTACTTCAAGTTAAACTTGGGTAAGAGGTTCAGTGTAAAGCCAGGGGTTGCATATATAAGGGATGGGAATGCGAAAATGACCGCCTTTATGCTGCGGTCAAACTGGTCTCTTTGATTGAGAAAACGATCAAGCTGCAGGTCCTTTGTCTAGCTCGCGGTTGAAGACGTGCAAAACTGTATGCCAGACACCGATCCTATGTCGTTAGTTTTGATCTTAGTTATTATTTATGTGGAAGAGGGAAGTTATGTTTTAGAGAACACCTGCATATGATGTTTCATTGACTAATCGAAGTGGCTCTATAGATGAAGCACTTGGGGCTAGACCTGTAAACGGATCATCCGAACCCGATTCGTTAAGTTAACGGGTCACCCGTTTCATCCGTTAACAATTATTATTATTTTTTTGTATATAGTATATTTTTTGTTGTTAAGACTTGACTGAAATTACTAAAACATCCTCAACTAACGGGTTGACCCGAAGTGACCTATTATTTAACATGTTGTTAACGAGTTCATCCGTTAGTAACCCGACCTGTTAAGTATCCATCTAAATACTAATATTAACGGATTGTGTCTGATTAACGGGTCGGGTCCAAAATAGCAGGTCTACTTGGGGCCGTTGATCATGTCAACATTTCATGAGACGTAGATCTTTGACCCTATGAAATTACTTGAAAAGCAGCAAACTTGTTGACTATCCTGAGTTTTGGCCTCTGTGACATTGGACTTGGTTTTGCCGACATTTTACCATCCAAACATTTGATTTGTTGAACCCAAATTAAACGTTGGATTTGAGCTAAAAACTCACATGACAATAATTATGTTGCACGTCATGTTTCAAAATAACGTCACATGCATGTCGTGAGTGATAAAGCTAAAATGACATGTTTATTTACGTGAAATGATAGGAAGAACTACTTCAATTTCGGACTTCGTTACTAGCATTTGGATGCTAAAATTATTCTGATCATGAAATTTTATGGCATTGCCATCAAAATTTATATGGCTTTTTACTGCACGTGGAAGATAATTATACCTACACACCTCGACGTGAATCCAATTTTCACCAATTTTCTGTAACAAATAATTATCACTAACACTATCGCTATAAAAAATAAAAAAAAACATATTTGACTCTAATTCTTTCCTTTAAAAAAAAATTAAATAAAATCTTTCTTTGATTTTTTTTTAATTTTCTGAAAATTATTAAAATATTAACGGAGTGAGAAGTTAGTCGTCGGGCTTCTTATAATATTACTTTGTTTTGTTTCTTCTTCTCACCCGATATCATCTATCTCTCTCTTCTCTGGGTTTCTAGGGTTAAGGCAGCAACGAAACCATGTCGTCAGAGAGGAAGATAACTCTGAAGAGCTCGGACGGCGAGACGTTCGAGGTGGACGAGGCGGTGGCTTTGATGTCTCAGACGATAAAGCACATGGTGGAGGACGATTGTGCCGACAACGGGATCCCGCTGCCCAACGTCACCAGCAAGATCTTGGCGAAGGTCATCGAGTACTGCCGGAAGCATGTCGAGGCCGCTAAGCCCGAAGAACGCGCCTCCGTCGATGAAGACCTCAAGGCTTGGGACGCCGAATTCGTCAAGGTCGACCAGGCCACGCTCTTCGATCTCATCCTGGTCTGTTTCTGTTTTCCTCCGTTTTCGATTCTGCTCTTGCAATTCGATTAATTTACTGCTTAATTACCTTAGGGTTTCTAATTATCTGATTTCTGAGTCTTGACGTTTTTCGAAATTTTTAGGGGAATTAAACTCATGGGTTTGTTTGTCTAATTAGTTAATTTTTTTTCAATTATGATTTGTGCTTGTACGTTTACTAATCAGTAATTACTTGATGACCACTAGATTACAACGGGCCTGTTTGGCAGAAAAAAATTTATAAGTGCTTCTGGGTGATAGGAAGTGCTTTCTCCCAAGTGCTTCTGAAGCGCTTGGATTTAGAATAATTTTGACTTGTCTCTGGCAAAAGATCATATGAGTAGAAGTGCTTTCAAACGCGCCCAATGTTTCTTTGTACTAATATGTATTTCTCTATGCCTGTTGGTAATTAAACTACTTGGGAAAACATGTTATTGAGTTGTGTTTGTATAGGCTGCGAATTATTTGAACATAAAGAGCTTGCTGGACCTGACTTGCCAAACGGTGGCGGACATGATCAAGGGAAAAACACCCGAGGAGATTCGCAAGACGTTCAACATTAAGAACGACTTTACGCCCGAGGAAGAGGAGGAGGTCCGCAGGGAGAACCAATGGGCCTTCGAGTGAAGGGCCTGGGGATGAAGGAACCTGTTTTATGGTTTGTTGCTCTTTACAAGCTGTGGTTGTGGAATGCTGTTTGTATCTGTTATCTGAAACGTTTCGTGACTTAGTTTCTATCTGTTGTCTGAAACGTTTTGTGACTTAGTGAAGTACTTTATTTGTATGCAGACGACTGTTATTTTCTTCCACCGCACTTCTAGCTCTTCTATACTTGCAATCTATGATGTTATGTGGTTCTCTTTTGTTATGTTAATATATTAAAAACATGGTGCTTACTCTTTTTCCATTCTTGTCTTCTGAGTTGATTGATTGTTTAGGCATAATGAATTTCCTAGTGAGTAGGTTATGATGATTAGGGAAGATGAATGATTGATATAAAGATTGGCCTCTGTTGTAAGGCAGGGGCTTCCAGAATGACTATGGAGGTCAGCTTATGTTTTCATTAAAATCCGTTGATTTAACAGATATTCGTGGGTTTTATTTATGTGATCAGCATTTGGAGTCAATTCATGACATGCCAATTTCTTGATTTCTTGTGGTGTTGAAGATTGCATTTGATTAGCAGGGCGGGGTTTTATATTTGCTCAGATGTTGTTTATTGCAGAGGCAACACATCGCTATGATAGTTATAACTTGACTTATTGAAGTACTTCCTGTCAGTTTTCATACATCTACGACAAATGGACTTCGGACTTTATACTTTGCGTTTGTCCATGTAACAGACCCAAACATATCTTCCTTGGGAGAGGAAGTCGTGGGAGAGAAAACCACTTGGTAAGTCAGCTTCTGGTTGTTCTTCGAAAATTGCAGTTTATCAGGAATCACTTTCACAGTTAGACCGCTGGGTGCATCGACGGTAGCGGTGAAAATGATTTCTCCATCTCCTGCTACATTTGTAACCGTCCTGGTCACGTTCTTGCTCGCTTTTCCGTTAAAGTTGGAAATTGCTATTGAAGGGTAGTTGATATTTGATATGTAGTCAGCATTGGAATCCTTGGGGCAAGCAAATTCTTTGGGAGCAGTTTTGGAGATGGTTTTAATTTGTGATACGTTGTAGCCGTAGTAGCAGAGGTAGTTCAAGTAGTCGACGGTGCCAGTTTCATAAACCAGCCCTGGTTGTAACGGTCCTGTTGTTGTCACTTCTCCTGCGCCGTAGTCGTATGGTGTGGCTGTAGAATTTTTATCTGTACTAATTGGGGCTCCCAGATTGTCTGTTTGAGATGCTGCAGAGAAAGAAAGTTGCATTTAAACTTCAGCTCGGAAGTATAAAATGTGCAATGAAACAAGAATCTCGACCTGTGGTGATGATCGCTGATCTGATCGCAGAGGGACTCCAGGCGGGGTTTTGAGCTTTGACTGTGGCGGCTATCCCGGAAACATGGGGACATGACATGGAAGTCCCCGAGAGGACATTGTACAGCGGGGGATCCTTTCCTTCGAGAGCGACAGACGAATCATTGCCGATCCATGGTGCAAGAATGTTCACACCAGGTGCTGCAATATCAGGCTGCAAACAAACTACATTAGGAAAATGGGTACTCTCTTGGGAAATTAGGAATCGGAAAGGAGAAGCCAGCTTGCTTGCCTTGAGAATGTTCCTTGTACCGGATGCAGGTCCTCTGGCTGAAAAATATACGACGGTGGGCGCTGGTTTATACTTCGTCACCGTCACTGTTGGTTGGACGGTTGCAACTGGGTTTCTTGACACAAGTAATCGATTAATTTTGAAAGGAATGTCCAATTGATGAAGCTAAATTTGGCTTGGTTTTAGGGTTAGGGTTACCTGGTTGAGTTGATATAGGATAGGATTTCTTGACCGTCCTTAAAACTGAGGACGGTTGCCGGAAATTCTGCGTATGTACTCGCGACCACCCCCGGATTGTCTACTTGAAAAATGACACCTACTCCGCCAAGACTCGTCACCGAGTCAATCTGGCCGCTCCTCCAATAATCACCGGAGTCACACAGCACAATCTTCCCATTGATCTTTTCTGCTTCCATGGAATCTTCGTTGCAGTATCTGAAAAATGTACGTGAAGCTACGTGATCGGAGAATCACAGATATTCAATCAGACGATATTTTAGGGACGCAGCCGGAAATCGCGTTCCTACCTTGCATTATGTTCATTACCATCAGCTTTGCGGGCAGACAGAGCATATATCAACGGGTACACAGGCGATTTTTCGAGTTTTGAAAAATTTATGGCTCTCCCCTTGACCACCGTGCCGCCTCCCAACACCACATCAGATTCGAAATCTCGGTCAATGGTGGTGGCGCCAACTGTCAAAATCCAGGGTGCGGCGTTCACAACGGTTCCAGGGTCAGGGCCATCATTCCCGGCGGAGCAGACCACGGTAATCCCCTGCTCCACCGCATGGAATGCTCCGATCGCAATGGGGTCGTTGCTCAACTCCGGCTGAAACCCACTGGCTGAACCAAGCGAGAGGGATAGAACGTCCACCCCGTCCGCAATCGCGTCGTCAAAGGCAGCTAAAATGTCGGAGCCACGACAACCTCCTTCCGAGCATACCTTGTACATGGCGATCCTTGAACCCGGGGAGCCTCCTATGGCAGTCCCAGCTGCTACGCCGTAGTAGGACGCATCTGATACAGGGGTCCCTGCTGCTGTTCCGGCCACATGGCTGCCGTGTCCCACTGTATCCCTTGGGGAATCAATCTCTATTGTGCCATCAGATTCAGGAGTGCTATAAAACCTTGCTCCTATCAACTTCCTGATCGTTCATCATAAAATAACAAATTAAAATTGTTTAGTACCTATAATTTCACGAAAATATATCAATGTTCGTAACACATTTAAATCATGAGTTAATAAATTACCTATTACAGTTGGAGGAACTGAAATCATCTGATTTCATGCACGTACCCTTCCACCGTGACGGAATAGGACCCATATCTTTGTCATTGAAACTCTCCGACTCCGGCCATATACCTAGATTCAATTTATGATTTCGTTATTAATCCGTTAGACTTATGAACCATAGTCAATTTATGTGAGTCTGAAACGTGCTAATTTTCTCTGTATTGTTCCAATTTTATCAAAAGGACAATCTCGATCTGTTACCTGTGTCCAAAATACCGATAATGGTGTCAGATCCATCAGCGGTAACTAATGAAACTCCGTCCGTGGCATCATAGTTGTTAGAGTTAAGATTTGAGTCGATTTTTAAAGCAGTTTGATACTTGAGGAAATCCCAGGAATGAGTAGTGTGGAGTTTCAATATGGGATCTAGAAAAACAGATACAACTCCAGGCTTTGAAGCAATGGATCGCGCCTCTTCGTCCGTGAGACGAGCCGCAAATCCTGAAAAACCATGCTTGTAAGTGTGCACCACTGCATTTGGTTTCCTGCACCCACAAAATATAACCCAATTACTATTCAGGCTACTCCACTCCAGGAGCAGTGCATATAAGTTCCTTTTTTGGATTTTACAAATTGCCCACAAAAAAGAATTGCCAGGAGTAACGCTTGAACCTAGACCTTAGTTAGCGAAAAGAACGATCCTTATCAACTCAACTAACTATCCAACTTTAATCTATTTCTTCTTCCAATAAACATATGAAACCAAAATTTTAACGAAAATAGAGTAGGAAAGTTTAGGAAAGGGGGTGAATTAACTAGTTCCAACTTAACCTAATTAATTAACAGACACACAAGTTAATAATGTTAGTTCCATTCTAAAGAGGTAGGGGGTCATATTTTCATGTTCATGATACGTATTACGTGTACATGGATAAATGAACAGCCTAAAGGTCGTACTGCACAAGGCTCCCGCTTTACGCAGGGTCTGGGAAAGTTTAGGTAAGGCTTCCGCTTTACCCAGTGTACATGGATAAATGAACAGCCTGATTATACAATATTCATACATATACTTGGAATTAATCGATTACCGACCTTGTTACGACAGAACTGAGGAGCTGAGCACGATCATCCCTTAGGGAAGAAATATCATCATCACTAGTTGTTGATGAGGCGGCTGCAGATCCCATATACACGATGTAAAGGCGGTCTCTCCGACTCCCTCTCCCAGCATTCTGATGATCATCAGCTGCTTTAGTTGGTCCATGAAACGAGATGATGATCAGGAGCAAGAGAAAAGTACCGGGCGACATGAAAACGAAGATGTTTTTCATGCGCATTTTGATCTCTCTCTCTCTTTGTTCTTGCACTTCACACTCTGCTAACCTAGCTATATATACACACACACAAACACAGAGAGAGAAGATAAAAGGTGACAGGAGGATTACGTACTTAGGTGGTGAAGAGAAAGATCTTACTTGGGCTGCATATAATATTGGATCAGTAGGATATATCTCTATAACATGGACTCTAAACCTACCCATATTAATCAAATTAGTGCGCTCTTATCTTGCTTGATTATCTAATCTGATTTCCATTAATTGACACATCGTACATCTGTAATTGGATATCTGGGTGGTGGAGGCTGGTACACAGTGGTGGTGGTGGTAGTATTCCTAACCCTAATCTAAGAAATTTTCTAGATACCGGAAATACAAATTATGTAGTGTATTATTTCAAGTGTTATAATAAATATGTAATTTGAAATTGTTTAGAGAGCGCACCATTCGACTGTTATTAGCAATTTAAACATAAATTTTGGTAACAAGTTATGTGAAACAACAACTGATCAACTGAACGATCATCCCATGTATATGAGCAAGGATAATTTCCTGCATAGTAGGATTGAAGAAATCTGGCATATATTTATCATATTTTGGTCGAATATTTGTATCATATTTATCAGTGGACTTGCTAAATCCTAGAATCCGTGCAGTGACTCACTCACACACACTAACTCTTTTGTAATGATATTTTGTGGGGTGGGGGTAACTTTAAGGCTAAAGTAATTCAAAAAATGTAAAAGTGCGTTTTGAACTTATTTGAGTGCTATATATATTTTACGGATTTAGATCCTCTCCTGAACTCAGTCTGCTAAACCTTCTGAGCAAATCACACGGGATTATAATTTTTAGAGGGTTCCTGTTTGTAGCCGTTAAATTAAAATCCAACGGCCCGTATGATTTGCTCAGGAGGCTTAGGAGGCTGAGCTCATGAGAGGATCCAAATCCATATTTTACTATGAACTATTTTCCATGTGTCTTTCAGTCATTAGCTAAGAGCCCAAGCAAGAAGGATGAAGCATATGCCCGCGTCACAAACTTCATGAAGTTAAATCCCCTTTAAATATACGGTTTAGCTATCAATTGCACTTACTTTTTGTAATACAACTCAAACACATGTCGTCCAACTGTGCAGGTAGTGAAGTTGAGAAAATATAAGTGTAGTAGTGGAACACTCGACTGTGTTTAAAATTTTAACAAAATCTTGACAATGTTCCAAAAACAATGATATAATGTTATATGAAAAGAGACTTACACATTACATTATATTATTGACCTAAAATACTACAGTAATCTCGAAAGAAGGTGCATATAAATCTTTCTCTCTCAAAATACAAACAAAATTAGGAAAGGTGGTTTTGATTTGTTGCGCATGCATGAATAAACACACAATTAATATCACATTTGGTAATGCTCCTTTGTGCGTTTTTGGTGCGTGGGAGATAAGCATGCAAGTACAGTGGTTGTGGACTATACTTTATGCTATATTTAAATTCCTGCACTGCAGCCTCAAAGCTCACCAATGACTACTCTCGATCTTATCAAAACATGTCAAATACTCGAAGGCAGATTGTCTGCCCTTCTAGTTGTGTTGACCTTTCATGTTTTTCTATTTTGTGTGATCACGGTTAATCCACGTTAACATTTTATATTAATTTTTTAATAAAGATAATAAGACAAAAAATAATAAAAATATAAAATGTTGATGTGGCTTAACTGTGACCACACAGATAAGAGAGCTTAGAAGGGCATGAGGGCAGATAATCTGCCTCCATACTGAAAAGTGCTCCACTACGTACTCCCACTGGCTACTTTTTCTTTATATTTTCTTCTTCGTTTTTCAACTGAAAATTTGTACCCTCCTCCGATTAAGAATTCCACTACCTCGTGCGAGCTAATAATAAAAAATAAAAACAAAAACTTTCAAGAACAAAGAGAGAGAGCATGTTTGAGATTTTTGTTTTGAAACGACTAAAAACGTTCTCGGACAACCTAAATTTTTGTGGCTCCGATTGCTATAAAAAATGAAAATGTATTTCTGAATCGTAAAAGTGTTTTTTTGAAGAGGATGCTTTTCATGAAGCAATTTAAATGTTTATAATGAAAATATTTGTAAGTGCTTAAGAAGGCGAAGTTCAAAAGTAAAGCAAAATAGGGATAAAAGTGTTCAACTTCAAATGATATCAAATTTAACTGATTTTATGTATGAGATTTTATCTTAAAATGTCACAGTTTTTTGAAAAATAAGTTTTTTTTGTGTTGGTCGTAGACAAACACGACTTTCGTTTTTGTATACACGCAATTCATCAACTTACCTTCGCTTGAACTTTTGTTTTCTCGTAATAGTGCAATTAGCTTCCTTAAATCTTAGCAAGAATTCCATAAAGCAAAGTTTCCTTAAATCTAGCTTGCTTAAATCCCAGAGGTCAGCAGTGAAACAACCTAAGTACCCAATCAAAGTGGTAGACGTAAATTCTTACGAAGACATATCAACTGTCCCTAGTGAAAGATTGAAGATCTTTCCCTCTAAATATATTAACGGATTAAACTACTCATTAAAGCTCGAGAGAACACAACCCTTGATGATCCTACATCTGACAAAAAGTTTATCCCATTCACTTTCCAACAGTTCCTCGTCTGCTTGCGATCTTCCTTAAAAGCAAGCATGCTCGAGGATATACTTTGCAATGCAGACACAAATCCGCAAAGAAAGACAGACAACGGAAATGAAGTTCTCTCCTGATGCATCGCTATGCCGACACAGATCTCTAGGACTCCCACGTTACAGTTTACAGCATTGTTGCAGCCATGTTACCATTCGATAGGTCGCATCTACCCTGGTCGCACAAGAATAATGCTACAAACACAATGCGATAAAGAAAATACTAACATATGAGAAGTTGAGCTTAACGGAACGTCTAGGAAGTTGGGGTTTTACTGTAAAATTAAATATGACGAATAGTCCAACTCACATGCAAAGTCCTTAACTTTCTGGAATTGAAATTGCATTCTCAACAAAACTAGTTTAATTTCTTCCTATAAGCATAAGGTTAAGGTGGAGGCGACTGGAAGAGAAAAGAAAGGCATAACATATATTTACATATAGGAGGGAGCGGGTCGTTATTTCATGCAGTTTGAGGCTGCCTCAACCGATCAAGATGGAGCTGTTGAGGTTCTGAAGAGGGTTTGCCTTTTTGGAAGCAGCGATTAAGCAAGGGTAGGGGATGCCAAGTAGGACTGCAACCAAGGAAAAACCAATCAGCCTATTTATTTATTTTTATACAAGCGACAATCCACGCTAAAAGGATCATCATCCTTGCTTGCTGTCTCTTGAGCCTGGCATTCTCCTCCCGCAGATGTGCAATTTCAAGTTCCAACTCATTTGTATAAGCCTGCATACAATTACCAAAAGTAGGCTTCATATTCACAAAACAAACAAAACAAAAGTAGAACTGTAAGAGCACATGATCGGTAATGAAATACATGGGCAGAAAGGTTCCTGCTTTTGGGCTCTGGAGCGAGCAGCGGACTGTCGATTCTTGTTCATGCGCTTATGCCGGCCGCCGATGGTGGAGTTGTGATGATCATCGTGATTTTGATCATGATCATCTAGAGCCCTTTTCTTGTAGCAAGAAGGGAAGACTGAAGAGTGATTATCCAAACAATTAGGCCTAGTAGTAGTAACACTAGTTCCGGTGGGTTGAGTTTTGGGTTTGGCTTCAATGGACGAGGATCAGTGATCGTAGTCCTAGTGGTTTCAAGTAAACGCTGTTCAAGATCAGATCGAGTCCCGGAATTTAAGCTCAGAACAGTACTAGCGGCAGCGGGTTGTGGTGGGTCGATGTTGGAGGAAATAGTACTAGTACAAGCCAAGAAATCTTGAAAAATGATGCCTCGAAAAGCAGCGGCAGCAGGTTGTCAGCCGCGGTGGTGGTGGTGGTGTTGCAGGAGTTATGAGAAAGATACGCTAGGCTGATGTCTGTCCAGACATCATCCATGGACCTTCTGCTGCAGCTACTTGAGGCTGTGGGAACCATATTTTATAGAATCATTGATGGGGGTGACGGTGGATTAAGCCGGAAAGTTTAACGGCAGTCGAGGGAGAGATTATATGTAGAGAAAGAAAGAATACATGGGAACAAAAGAAATAAAGATGGGCAAAAGTTACATAAAGTTAAAAGAGTACAAAATTGTGAAAATTCAAGCAAATGGTCTAACCATCCTTCGGTGGAAAACAAACACGAGCGCACTGCAGCTCAAATCCACACCTCTACTATATAAGTGGTCTCTTGCGCACCAAAAAAATATTGCTTACATGCCCCTTAGCTATAACATCTCAAATTAAGCTCTTCTTTCGACGCGCCAAAAAATAAACCCGCAAACATTCACACCAAATCCAAACTATACAAACCAATGACCTCCAAATTCTGCCTTTGCTCGATCTCTTCATCTTCTTCTCTTTCTTCTCAATTGACGAATAATTATCGTTATTTCTTATTTGTTTCCTGTACTAGCCTCAAAAGCATTCCAAAACTAGGCAAAGTAACAGATTTATAAAGAAAAGAATTCGCACGCCCTCAGTACAGGCTATACAGCTACCTCCCTTCCCCCGTTACCTTAGCAAACCCTTCAAAATTGGAACTGCACTTTTTCTCCATGATTTTGCTTGAATCTTTTTTGTGCTACTCATCTACTTTGACTTCAATGATCAGTTTGAAGAACATCTCCATTAGGAAGTTGTGCTTGGCTAGTTGACTCGGTTGAACAACTCTCTGGAATAGCCACAGAGTTTGGATCTGGCTTACCTCCCATGCTATTTTGGCTAGGTCCTTCCACGGTCATCTTTTCGAAAGAATTTGCAAGCATGTTGTCACTTAATACACTGGAGGATAGTGTGGATGGTGAACCTGACTCAGGTGTAAGCTGACCAGTAGTTGATATCCACTTCGTCCATTCATTACGCCTCCTCACTTTATCATCCTGCCGCAATCATAAGAGAGTATTAGACCAAAATAAAATATTGCAGCACAATTGCCATGGTTTCCTTTAAAAAATACTGGTTCCTAACGTAAGTCATTTCATTTGGTCGGCATTATAATGAGCCAAAAGGTCATCTTTTCCTTTTGGCAATAAAGCGGAAGATTACTCATTTCACAATCTAAAACATATATCGGAGTTCTTCAGTAGGACATGTTATTACAAATACAATGCTTAACAAAACAACAAATATAAAGAAATTCACCTGTACTTCAACAATACCGGAACCTCTTAAAGAATCAAGTATTAATTGGATATTGGTTGTCAAACTCTTAACCTGTAACAATAAAATATCAAGTGGGGATGAATGATACTTAAAGAGACGAGGATAATTTTCTTAAGAAACAAAAGTTGACTGAAGTAGCCAAACATGACAAGGAAATCATTAGCATCAAATAAATAAACTTAATGGAGATACTTATGCTCCTGGGTTTCAAACTCAAAGTCACATAGGCTCTAATTTTCTCTCTGTTTTCAGTTATGTTTTGTTTCTACGTATTCTCCCATATCTTTCTTTCCTTATTTTTATCTTAGAAAGTATCAATCACCATGTTCTCCGCCTACAGGATCCTCTCCATTCAATAAAATCATTTCCTAGCAGATATCAAATCGTCAACAGACCAAAATCTGCAGTTACTATTTTCATATTGCAATCTTTTTAGTTTGTTTACAGGTCAATAGCACAGAAATACAATGAAAACAAATAATCCTACTTTCTTCCTCCCCTATAAAGTTATAACAGCAAGGATTCAGGCAGAGAATTATCTGAATATAAAACTTCACAAAAAGGAAGGCAATAAACAGAAAAGCTAAAGGTTGAGACTTAGATTAAGGTAAATAAATTAGTTCTGTTAAATTAGAGCATAAAACTGAAGGTTGAATAGAACATTTTGCCATTCAAGCACCTTAAGAGAGAACTATAAATGTTATGCAACTTGTGTAAACTATTTTATAATACCTAACTTGGTGAGGCATAATGTAAAGGTATTACAAACGATTACCCATTGTCGCTCTACAAGAGGGTGATTTTTTAACTTTCATAGACTAAAACGTCTTTTAAAAAATTAGATGTTTCGTCATGTTATACATAGAGAACCATAGTAATAATATATGTCACAAAGAGAGAGAGCAAAATGTGCTTAATCAATCAGAAATAACATACCCAAGTTACAAAAACACATAAATAACATACCCGAGGAAAGTTTGCTATTAGAGATATAGGAACCCATCCCTGGGCATCCATGTTTGACCGTAGAAAGTCGTCTTTTATTAAATTAGCATCACTGTAGTAACAAAGAACGCAACTTGGGCAGTTAATTCTCAAGATAACGAGGAATTAGTTCATGCAGCTAACAAATTGTGAATCAATGAAGCATGAAATTAAATATACCTGAAGTAATATTCTATTTGGTTGATTATCAATGAAGGTAGGGGAGATTCTGAAACAGGATAAAACATTGCAGGATGTGGTGCTTGAGTAATGAATGGTGGCATGCTTCGAATGGGCTCCAAAGGCAATGGAGGGACATACATAAACTCTAGAAACAAACAAAGACATAAGTTACACTTCCAAATATCAAAAACAACTATATTAACATAGTATACTCACCCGGAAAACCCATGGGATTTGCAAAGGGTCTTGCAGGTTGAGGGGGAAATGCAGCAGTATTTGGTGGTAATGGCCTTACAAGGCTCATTGGAGGGGCTCTATGCTGATGCATGTGGATATCCCTGGGATTCATATAGTTTCCACGATCCTGGTCACGCTTGCCTCCGTGATTGTTGTGGTAGTGACCATCTCCACGTGGGCGAGGTCCAAAATTTCCCCTACGAGAATTCCGATGATCGTTTACTGGGTGTGATTGAGGCACAAAGCCACGAACTGGTCTAGCATCCCAATTGCTGCCCCGGAAAGAAGGATCTCGTGGAGAAGGATCTGGCATTGCTGTTACCAGATTGCCATACCCATTTGCAAGAATAGGAAAAACAGGGAATGGTGGTGGTGGTGGCGGGGTGACAGGGTGTCCAAAACCGCTATGTGCATGCCCACCCCCAGTGTTGCCACCGCCACCACGCTTAAATGATCTTTGTCGAGCTGTTGCATGATTTGGGGTGGAGTTCTGATTTGCACTATTAGCAGGATGTCTTTTGGAGTTGGGTGAATGTGCTATAACAGGTCCCTATCAACAAAACACAAGATCAATCGCGCATAGAGAATGACTATCAGTACTTCGAATAATCTCCCACCCAAAAAAATATGATAACTTTTACACTGGTTGAGAGAAAATGCAGGACAATGTATCAGTAGCTCTCTGAATCTAAGTTATTTCATCGTTTTTGGCACCCGACGAAACAAAAAATCTGTACAACCGTCTGGATTAATTAGCTAAGTAATTGGTTAATTAATGGTTACCCAAATTTGCAGTAATTCTATCTTTCTTTCCCTTTTCTTAATATTTATCTGCAGCAAAACAAGTAAAAAATAAAAAATAAAATTAATGATTGTGAACTAACCTGGGAAACAGGGAATGATCCTTGGTTGACAATTGCTTCGGAGACAGTCTTTGGAGAGGAATCAGCTGGTAGTTTAGGTGAAGCCCTAGCCGACTCAGATAAAGCAGGCCAAGAAGAAGCATCCATAACAGTTACAGGACTAACCTCAACGACGCCGTTGGAGGGCTTGTTCCAAGCCAGCTTCTTTGGCCCACCGGCATTGCTATTATGCCCATTGGGACTGTCGGCAGCTGAAAAGCCCTCTGGCGTATGGGGAGGCGGCGGCGGTGAAGACCGAGCAGCTTTGGAGGATTGGGAGCAATTGGAAAAAGGGGTTTGCTCCGGTGCTGAGTTGCCCATCGAGGACAACGATGACGATGAGGACGGCGGAGATTGGACAGCCTCTGGTTCACCACCTCGGACAACCTTCGCCCATGGAGATGGTAAACTAGCCCTCTTGTTGACAACTTCGCCGCCGCCATCAACGGAAAATTCAGTACCACGCGGGGAATGGTGATTGGCAGAAGAATCCGCAGCCATCGCCATTTCAAATTAGGGTTTGTAGCAGAAAAACAAAACTCTGATCAATTTATGAGCACAAACGTAAACTAATCAGTTTACAATGAATCAATAAATTAATCAGACAACAAAACAAAAAAAATTAATCAATTAATTAATCAGTTCACAAAAGATGATTGGCAAAGACTGAGAGAAGAGAAGATTTAGGAATTGTTTTTGGGTTTTTTTTTTCCAGAAATTAGAAATTTCAGAATGCCGGATTTCGATAGACTAAAGGCGGATCTTGCACGCGAAAATCACAATGACCCGTCGAAACTCAGAACCAACGGCGTGACTCCGCGCCGGACTCCTCCTCCCTCTCTCTCCGCTCTTCTTTCTCTCTCTCAGAACTACAAGGAAACTACAGCCTACTGAAAAACCCCCTTCCGTTTATTTTTAGAGTGCAAGACCCATCTCTTGTCCTTTTTTCCACCTATATTATAATCTCTTACCCCTCATAAAAAAATTAAAAATAAATTTTTTTCCCAAATAAATCTTGTAAATTTTTTTTTTTTAATTTTGACTCCATGGGTAATGCTCACAATTTTGTGAAAAAAATAAAAAAATTAGTTTTAGAAAATATTTTGCGTGGGAGCTAAGAAAAATGTTGCATGACCTTTGGATGTGATTTTACTATTTATTAGGTCTGAAATCTTTAGATTTTGAAAATCTTCAGGATGTCCCAAATTAATTTTAAGAAACATGTGGTGCGACGAGGATGACTCGAAGGCTTATAATAAATCTTGTAAAAATTCTTAAAATTGATTTAAAAACGTGGGTTATAACTCATAGTTATTGTAACAAAATTTAAATTATTAATTTGCATGGGAGCTAAGAAAAATATTGTAAAACTCTTTAGATGTGATCCTACAATTTATTACGTTTTGAAACTCTTTTTATTGATTTTTAAAGTTGAAAAAAAAAATATAAACTAATATAGCACCCCCTCCCCCCCCCCCCCCCCACACTTTCCCCAAACCCCAAAAATACAATTTTATGTGTCGAAAATCTCCCGAATGTCCTAAATTAATTTTAGGAAACATGTAGTGCAACAAGAACGACTTGAATTTGGCTTATAATAAATCTTGTAAAAAATTTCACAATCGATTTGAAAGCATGGGTTATAACTCATAAGTTCGTGCAAAAGTTGAAATTTTTAGTTTAAAGAATATTTTGCGTGGGAACTAAAGAAAATAATGTAAGACCTTTGGATATAATCCTACAATTTATTAGGTTCTGAAACTACTTTTACTTATTTTTAAAGTTGAAAAATGGAAAAAATATATAAACTAATAGCGAAGCCCCTAAGGAGATTTGTAGGTGTCGAAATCTTCTGAATGTCCTCAATTAATTTTAGAAAATAAGTGGTGTGACAAGAATAATTCCAATTTTGACTTATAATGAATATTTTAAAAGTTCCCAAAATCAATTTGAAAATGTGTGTTATAACTCACAACTTCTGTGAAAATTTTGAACTTTTAGTTTTAGAAAATATTTTGTGTGGAGTTAAAGAAAATGTTGCAAAACCTTTAGATGTGGTCTTAATATTTATTAGGTCATGAAACTATTTTTTATTGATTTTTAAAATTGAAAGATAGAAAAATAAAATAAACTAGAGGATCTCTCAAATATATTTTATGAAAAAAAAAATATTTTGTATGTGTTGAAAATCCTCGAAATGTCCTAAACTAAGTTCAAGGAACACATGGTGCGATGAGAATAACTCGAATTTGGTTCATAATGTATCTTGTGAAAATTTCCAAAATCAATTTGTTTAAGAAATATTTTGTGTGGGAGCAAAGCAAAATGTTGCAACCTATTGATGTGATCCTGTCATTTATTAGGTTCTGAAATTATTTTTGATTGATTTTTAAAGTTGAAAAATAAAAAATTCCCCCAAATAACTTTTTATGTGTCGAAACCCTTCATAAAATTATAGAAAACATATGGTGTGATGAGAATAACTCAATTTTTTGCTTTTAAAAATTTATTTTGGAAACGTGGGTCATAACACAACTTTTGTGAAAAAAAATTGAAATTTTTAATTTTAGGAAATATTTTGCATTAAGAGCTAAGGAAAATATTGTAAGAGATTTGGTTGTAATTATGAAACAAATTTTTTATTTTAAAATTTTAAAATAAAAATTTTTTAAAATAAAAAAAACTAATAGTGCCCCCCAAAGAGATTTTCATGTGCCGAAAATCTTCAGAATGTCCTAAAATTAATTTTAAGACACATGTGATGTCACAAGAATCGACTTCAAGCTTTGCTAATAATGAATCTTGTAAAACTTTCCAAAATTAATTTTAAAACCTGCATTATAATTCACAAATTTTGTATAAAAGTCAAAATTTTGAATTTAAGAAATATTTTATGCGAGAATTAAGAAAAATGTTGTAACACCTTTAGACATGATCCAGCCAACTACCATTTATTTTGGTGACATACTATTTATGTTGGTTCATATTTGACAAAAAATTATGTTGGTGAATATTTATATTGTTGGTTTCTCGTTCAAATATAATCTGTCCAGCTTGTCACGAACAAGAGATATACCAAGAAAAAATATATATAATTTTATTGACTTAAGAAAAATAAAAATATAAAAGAAAAAGGAAATCGAGAAAAATATTGATCTGGGACTTATTGGGCTTAGTTCGACATCAAATTTTTCCCAATTCATAATGTGGGCTTTGATACATTAAAGTCCAGTTAAATGTTATGGGCTTTGATGTATAATTTACAATCTAGCCCAATAAACTTTGGTCCGATGCGAACTCGGATTTAACGGCTGGACCGTATGTTCAGTTTTATCATTTCTTATTCAATATTCAATTAATAACCTTTTGAGGATTTGGTAACGTCATGATTTTTGTTTTCTTGAATAAAATAGTACATAAAATAACACAAAAACAAGCTTATTAAATATAATTGCATGTATAAACAAAAAAATTAAAAACACGCTTATTAAATATAATTGCATGTATAAACAAAAACAATTAAATACACGCTTATTAAATATAATCACAAGATATAAATTAAAAATAGAACACATGCAAACATCTTTAATGCTATAGAAAATGCGTCATGATCTTGAAAAATAGAGTAATGTTATTCATATCATATTTTTGTACCACATTTTCATATCACCTTAAGTGACATTTGATGTGGACAGTCACATCATTTGAATTAATCAAAATTTTAAATTTAGTTCATTATTTAATAAACTAATAATTAAGAAAAACTAGTTAATTAAATGATGATTTTGATATATGAAAAGTCTTCTCCTTCATTTCCTTGGGTTTTGCAAATTTTTCAAATGATGTAGTTGTTCATATCAGATGCCACCTAAGGTGGTATAGAAATGTGGTATAAAAACATGATATGAATAGCATTACTCTGAAAATTAATCTCAATTCACGTTGAAAAGTTAGGTTTTCCTCACCATGATATTGTTGTCACCAACCATACAATACTATTAAATCTTTTTAGAGTGTGGGACGGTGAATACTTGAGTCAAGTACGAAATTATATAAGCACCTGCAGGTCTAATAAAATTGATGAATTATTTAGAACGTTCTTGCGATTCACGGGTTGCGGAAAAGTCCAATTTATAGGACAGAATCATATAACTAAGGATAAAAAATATCAATATCATCGTTGTGATGTGTCTGGAGAAATTGGTACAAGAGGTTGTGGATACACTTCTTAATAATGGGATATGTGGACAACCAATGAGGGACGGTCATAATAAGGTTTACAAGTCGTTTTCAGATGTAATTGAAGGAAAAGAGGGAAGATTCCACACTTCTTGATAATGGAATCTATGGACAACCAATGAGGGAAGGTCATAATAAGGTTTACAAGTCGTTTTCAGATGTAATTGAAATAAAAGATGGAAGATTTCATGAGACTACTTGTCCCAATAATCCAAAGGATACAAGCTTGCTAAGTCAAAAAGTTTTTGTTTTGTAGAGTCTCTTTCAGTTCAAGTTTGTTGTTATTATTATTGAAATTTTGATATAAGTTTAATTTGTTAGCCAATATTAAGCATTTTTTTCAATTTTTCTCCACCTCTCTCCGCCCCCTTCCCCTGTTTCCCCCTTCCCCCACGTCTTGACCTCTCCCCCTCCCCTGTGCGTCCCTTTCCTCGACCCCTTTCCCTTTCTGGTTTATCCTTCCCCTTCCTTGCACCAACCCCGCCGCCCCTTTTACTTTCTTCCTTCCCTGCTTTCTCCCCCACCTTTTGCACTCCTGTCTTGTGATTTCAGGTCTCCTCCCCAGATCCAAGTTTGCCCTTTTCAAGGTTCTCATGATTTGAGTTTGATGGGGTTTCCAAATTTGGTTATGGCTCCCTTCGGCATGTGCGGTTTGGTTTTTCAGTGTGTGGATGTTGGCGTCCCACTTCTCAGTTTATTTCCCTTCGGTTTGCCTCGGGCGAGGTTTATGTAATTTTAGTTTGATTTAGTTTTCATAGATTAGTCCTGGTCTTCCTAGGAAAATTTGCTCTCTGGGGTTCCTAGGTCTCCTTAGGTTCTCTAAGAGAAGGCCTGTCTAAAGATTGAATTACGGTGTTTGGCGTTAAGTTACCTCTAATTTGTTGGAGACATTTTCAGCTGGTGGTTAAGGCTGCTTTTGCAGCGTGTGGAAATGACCATGGAAGCCATGGTCGCATGCCTTGCCGCATGGTTGATGCACACAGCACAACAATGGTTATACGCTACATGTTTGGTGGGTGGAAGATTCCCCTGATTTGCTTAGGGATATATTGTAATTTGATAATGTATTGACATTTGGGGATAGGTCATTTTGTCGTGCGGGACACTGTTTTTCCTTAAACCGAATTGAAAGCTCCGGTCATTTTGTCGTGCGGGACACTCTTTTTCCTTAAACCGAATTGAAAGCTCCGATAAGGTTTTATCAAGACCCAATATGCACAGTATTCTCGGTTTGTTGTCAGTTTGTACTTGTATTGCATTGTTTGCAATGAATATCAAATGTCATATTTCTCTCAAAAAAAAAAAAAAAAGTTCAATTTGTTAAGATAAGTCTAATTCGTTATGTTTATTATTATTTTATTATCAATAATTATCTCTTTAATTTGTAAAAATTATTTTTTTCTAATTATATCTTTATTTATTTCCTTTTTTTTTCTTCTGCGTACTCCAAACCCCATTTAAGATTTTATTTTAATTTTTATAATCAACCTATTTATATCACAAACTCCGCCTATGTCTTACATGGCCGGTCCCAAGCCCGGATAAAGGAGGAGGGGGAGGGCGTCAGGTAGTCGACAGCCGGCACTCCATGATCACGTCGAATCCTTATGAAAATGAATCCAGAACAAAATCGCGCTAAAGCTAGGGCGTCACCCGTAAGTGGCGCGCTGTGTGGCCCGAGCACAGTGATAAGTGAGCAAGGGTCGCTGTATCTCCATCGGCACCCGGATGCAGTGTTAAATGAGCAAGGGGGCCATAGAAACTTCTTTTCGAACGACTCCACTCAAAGTTGTTTGGGAGCATATGCTCCTATCAACTTTACCCGGGACACACAAAAGAAGTACTTTGATCCTATTAGACGGGGGAGGGTGAAGAAGCTAGGACAGAAGGGTAGAGTTCAAGAGAGCAAAATGCGTTTAGGAACGTGGAATATAGGAACCTTAACGGGAAAATCTATGGAAGTAGTGGAAGTTATGGTGAGGAGAAGGATAAATATTATGTGCCTACAAGAAACTAAGTGGGTTGGTAGTAAGGCAAAGGATCTAGAAAACTCAGGGTTTAAACTTTGGTATTCGGGCACAAATAGAACGAGAAACGGTGTTGGCATCATCGTGGACAAGACCTTGGTACAAGATGTTGTAGATGTCAAGAGGGTAGGAGATAGAATCATGGCAATCAAGATTGTAATAGGACAAGAACTTATCAATGTGATTAGTGCGTACGCACCTCAAGTAGGGTTGGATACGAGTTCGAAGGAGAAATTTTGGGAAGATCTTGGAGACTTGGTGCAAGGAATTGCTCAGACGGAGAAGTTATTTATAGGAGGAGATTTAAATGGACACGTGGGCAGGGAGACAGGCAACTATGGAGGTTTTCATGGTGGCCATGGTTTTGGGGAGAGAAACGAGGATGGGGAAGCTATCTTGGATTTTGCAATGGCATATGATCTCTTCTTAGCCAACACCTTCTTTAAGAAGAGAGAAGAACATGTGATCACCTACAAGAGTGGGTCGTCAAAAACACAAATAGATTTTCTTCTAATGAGGAAAGGGGATCGTATAACTTGTAAGGATTGCAAAGTTATACCAGGAGAGAGCGTGGCTAATCAACATCGCTTGTTGGTGATGGATGTACATATCAAAAGAGTAAGACAAAAGAACAAGACTTGGAAGTGCCCAAGAACTAGATGGTGGAATCTAAAAGAAGAAAAACAAGTCATTTTCAAAGAGAAGGTAATCACCCAATGTGTGTGGGATAGAGAGGGGGAAGCTAGCCAAATGTGGGATTCCATGGCTAGTTGTATCCGAAAAGTAGCAAAAGAGGTATTAGGAGAGTCCAAGGGCTTTGCCCCACACCAAAAGGAATCTTGGTGGTGGAATGAGGAGGTACAAACAAAGGTGAAGGCTAAGAAGGAATGTTGTAAAGCCTTATACAAGGAGAGGACCGATGAAAATGGTGAAAGGTATAGAAAAGCGAAGCAAGAGGCGAAGAAAGCTGTCAGAGAAGCTAAGTTAGCGGCTTACGACGATATGTATAAACGACTAGATACCAAAGAAGGAGAGTTGGATATCTATAAACTAGCTAGAGCAAGGGAAAAGAAGACAAGGGACCTAAACCAAGTGAGGTGCATCAAGGATGAGGATGGAAAGGTTCTTGCTACAGAGAACGCGGTTAAAGACAGATGGAGAGGTTATTTTCATAATCTTTTCAATGAAGGACATGAAATGAGTGCTTCTTTAGGGGAGTTGAGTAACTCAGAAGAGTGTAGAAACTACTCCTTTTATCGTCGAATCCGGAAGGAAGAAGTGGTTGTAGCTTTGAAGAAGATGAAGCATAGAAAAGCAATAGGCCCAGACGATATACCAATCGAAGTGTGGAAAGTTTTGGGAGAGACAGGTATAACATGGCTCACTGACCTTTTCAATAGGATTTTGAAAACGAAGAAGATGCCAAATGAGTGGCGAACGAGCACTTTGGTGCCTATCTTCAAGAATAAGGGCGACGTACAAAATTGCATGAACTATAGGGGTATTAAGCTAATGAGTCATACAATGAAGCTCTGGGAGAGAGTCATTGAGCATAGATTGAGGCAAGAGACACGGGTTTCGGACAACCAATTCGGGTTCATGCCAGGGCGCTCAACCATGGAGGCAATCTATCTCTTACGAAGATTGATGGAAAGATATAGAGATGGGAAAAAGGATTTACACATGGTCTTTATAGATTTGGAAAAAGCGTATGATAGGGTCCCAAGAGACATTCTTTGGAAGATTTTAGAGAAGAAAGGAGTACGAGTAGCATATATCCAAGCTATAAAGGATATGTATGAAGGAGCAAAGACTGCCGTAAGAACTCATGAAGGACAAACCGAAAGCTTTCCCATAACTGTAGGATTACATCAAGGCTCATCCTTAAGTCCTTACCTTTTTGCGTTGGTAATGGATGAGTTAACAGGACATATTCAAGATGATATTCCTTGGTGTATGCTTTTCGCAGACGATATAGTGTTGATAGATGAAACTCAGGAAGGGGTAAATGCAAAGCTTAACCTTTGGAGAGAAGTGTTGGAATCTAAAGGTCTTCGCCTAAGCCGATCAAAGACAGAATATATGGAGTGCAAGTTCAGTGCAAATGGAGGCCAAAACGAGTTAGGGGTGAGGATCGGAGATCAAGAAATACCAAAGAGCGACCGTTTTCGTTACCTAGGATCTATCTTGCAAAAGAACGGAGAATTAGATGGAGATCTCAACCATAGAATACAAGCTGGATGGATGAAGTGGAAGAGTGCATCCGGCGTGTTGTGTGACCGCCGTATGCCACTGAAGCTCAAGGGAAAATTTTATAGGACGGCAATAAGGCCGGCGATGCTGTATGGCACAGAATGTTGGGCGGTGAAACATCAACACGTACACAAAATGGGTGTAGCGGAGATGAGGATGCTTCGTTGGATGTGTGGGCACACGAGAAAGGATAAGATTAGGAATGAGGATATCCGGGGTAAAGTAGGAGTAGCCGAAATTGAAGGAAAGATGAGAGAAAATCGGTTACGGTGGTTTGGACATGTGCAAAGAAGGCCTACTGACGCTCCGATTAGAAGATGCGACTATGGGACAGAGGTTCAGGGCCGAAGGGGTAGAGGAAGACCTAGGAAAACTTTGGAAGAGACTCTAAGAAAAGACTTAGAGTACTTGGATCTAACGAAGGACATGACACAGGATCGAGCACAATGGCGTTCTAAGATTCATATAGCCGATCCCACTCAGTGACTTGGATTTTCCAAGTCTCCAACCAAGAAGTTTTCCTCACTCGGGAAATTAAGGGAACACTACCCCAACCTACATGCTCCACTCAGAAAGCTTCAACATACAAGCTTCAACAAAAGAAAATTCAAAGAACTTAGCGAAGAAGGCTTTGGTGTATTTAACACAATACGTTGAAATGAAGGAAAGCTTATTTATTGATATCCCCGATAAGCTACAAATATGTACATATACATGAGTCAAAATAAACACACAAGAGGGAGCCTTCACAAAGGTTGCTTAGGAGAAGTCTCAGCAGTCGGTAGAGCCCCAGAAAGAGAAGGCACCGGAGGGGGATCATTTGGAGCCTCAGTACTGGACAGAACCCTAGAAGGAGGAGGCATCAGAGGTTGATCATTTGGAGCTTCATTACGCGGTACAGCCCCAGAAGACGAAGGCAATAAATGCCTTTGGAACAAACCCACAAATCTCTGATGATCAAGTAAAACCTGACCATCAGTTTCCTTCATCTGGTCAAGCTTCCTCTTCATGTTTGTAGCATAGTCATGTGCGAGCCGGTGCAACTGTTTATTCTCATGCTTGAGCCCTCTAATCTCCTGTTTGAGACTCATCACTTCAGCCGCCAATGATTCAACTTGGCGGGTTCGAGCAAATAGGCGTTGGGCCATATTAGACACATAACCTGCACACTGAACACTGAGAGCCAGCGAATCCTTAACAGCTAACTCATCAGACCGTTTGGAAAGTAGTCTGTTATCTTTGGGAGTGAGAAGGTTCCTGGCCACCACCGCAGCAGTCATATCATTCTTCATCACGGAATCCCCAACGGTAAGAGGACCAGTTGGGGAGACGAAGGATGGGCGCCATATGTTGTCTGGTGAAGGCGGGGCTGCCTCTTCAACAAGGTTCAAGTCAAAACGACGGTCGGAGGGGCCAGACATTTTCAAAGGTGTTGAAGAGAGAAGAGGTCGGACAAATCAAGATCTTAGAAGTGCAAGAATGAAGCTTCTACTGGTGGAGATTCAAGTGTGCTTTGGAACTTAATGCCAGCCTCTATAAAAATCTGCACTCGACGGAGCTTCAGAAATCAAAGAGGCGCCTGCTCAGAAATCGAAGAGGCGTTTGCTTTCTCAAAAGTTGGGCTGCTTAGAGATCACGAGGGTTGATCTCAGAAATCGAAGAGCCGTTTGCTTTCTCAAAAGTTGGGCTGCTCAAAGACCACGAAGGCCGATCTCAGAAATCGAAGAGGCGCTCGCTTTCTCAAAAGCTGGGCTCCCTAGAGACCACGAGGGCCGATCTCAGAAATCGAAGAGGCACCTACTTTTCCAGCCTTGTCAGCACCTGTCACACGCACACTCAGCTTTGCGGAAATTATGGGCATTCTGTCAAAGACTTCTGGGGAAGTAGAAAACACATGAATCTTACTGTTCAATCACCCACTTCCCACACGCAACAATAGCTCATGGGTACCACAGATAACTTTGCCAAAGTTCTCTGCCAAAGTTGAGCACGTGAAGCTTGCAGCTCCCACTACATCGCTCTGACCAAGAAGGGTAAAAGAATAGCAAAGAAACAGCACTAACAAAGTTTAGACCCATAAATTTTGAAGGTATAGCTACCATATTATTACCCACAAGGGTAAAGGAACAGTACCACTGCTGGATAATTGGAAAGTCCATGTATGTCAACCTCTGTGCTTCGTGGCAAGGTAGACTAGCAAACATGCCCAACCTTTACTCACATTCGAGAAAACACTCCCAATAAGATTGCTTGCTCCAAAATCGAAGAGGCACCGTCCTCCGAATCTAAAGAGCCAGACTCCCAACATGACTACTTTCTTAAAAATCGAAGAGAGGGTAAAGGAACAGTACCATTGCTGGATAATTGGAAAGTCCCTGTGTGTCAACCTCTGTGCTTCGTGGCAAGGTAGACTAGCAAACATGCCCAACCTTTACTCACATTCAAGAAAACACTCCCAACAAGATTGCTTGCTCCAAAATCGAAGAGGCACCGCCCTCCGAATCTCGAGAGCCACTCTCCCAACATGATTACTTTCTCAAAAATCGAAGAGACACTGCTCCCCGAATCTCGAGAGCCAGACCCCCAGCATGATTGCTTTCTCAAAAATCGGTGAGGCACCGTTCTCCGAATCAATCGAAGAGGCGCTCGCTTTCTCAAAAGCTGGGCTGCTCAGAGACCACGAGGGCCGATCTCAGAAATCGAAGAGGCATCTACTTTTCTAGCCTTGTCAGCACCTGTCACACGCACACTCAGCTTTGCAGAAATTATGGGCATTCTGTCGAAGACTTCTGGTGAAGTAGAAAGCACATGAATCTTACTGTTCAATCACCCACTTCCCACACGCAACAATAACTCATGGGTACCACAGATCACTTTGCCAAAGTTCTCTGCCAAAGTTGAGCACGTGAAGCTTGCAGCTCCCACTACATCGCTCTGACCAAGAAAGGTAAAAGAATAGCAAAGAAACAGCACTAACAAAGTTTAGACACATAAATTTTGAAGGTCTAGCTACCATATTATTACCCACAAGGGTAAAGGAACAGTACCACTGCTGGATAATTGGAAAGTCCCTGTGTGTCAACCTCTGTGCTTCGTGGCAAGGTAGACTAGCAAACATGCCCAACCTTTACTCACATTCGAGAAAACAGTCCCAACAAGATTGCTTGCTCCAAAATTGAAGAGGCACCGTCCTCCGAATCTCGAGAGCCAGACTCCCAACATGACTACTTTCTCAAAATCGAAGAGAGGGTAAAGGAACAGTACCATTGCTGGATAATTGGAAAGTCCCTGTGTGTCAACCTTTGTGCTTCGTGGCAAGGTAGACTAGCAAACATGTCCAACCTTTACTCACATTCAAGACAACACTCCCAACAAGATTGCTTGCTCCAAAATCGAAGAGGCACCGCCTTCCGAATCTCGAGAGCCAGACTCCCAACATGATTACTTCCTCAAAATCGAAGAGACACTGCTCTCCGAATCTCGAGAGTCAGACCCCCAGCATGATTGCTTTCTCAAAAATCGAAGAGGCATCGTTCTCCGAATCTCGAGAGCCAGATACCACAGACCACTTTTTCAAAGTGCTCTGACAGAGTTAAAACATGTGAAACTGGCAGCTCCCACTACCGTGCTATGACCAAGCAGGGTAAAGGAATAGCATTACTACTTGTTGTTAGGGAGACTCCTATATATGTCGACCTCCATCCCCAACGGACAGGCAGACCTGCAAAAATGCTCAACCCTTCATCATATCTGAGAGGGCACTCCCAACAAAGCCTTTCGAAATATTCAGCTTTCTTTCCCCCCGATAATACCTCTGCAAACAAGCTATACTAGAGCAAGAATATCTCATATCATCAGGGTTAAAAGCAAGAGTATCCCATATCATGCTTTTTCCCTGTTTTTTCTTTTGGCCTTGTTTTTACCTGCAAGACAAGGAGAAAGAGAGCAATCAGTCAGCACTTGGAATCAAGCTTCCAGCCAGGAACTGACTGCCTGGAACCCCTTACCTGATTACTTACCTGGCATTGCTCTCGAGTACTCATCTTCATCATCTTATGTTTCCAGGGAAGATTCCGCATCTGCTTGAGGAACAGATAGGGCAAGTGCGAAGGATACAAGGAAGCATGTGGAGACAAGCGTAACAGCACACGTGCCGATACATCCATTACTCTGTCAAAAGCAAAAGTATCCCATATCAGCAGGGTGGAACGTACTCTAGATTTGATGGACTTGTTTTGACCCTCAAATTCTTCAGTCGGCCTTATACTCTGGAGGAAACCAGAAAACCCTCCAGCTCAGTTCAAGAATAAGCCTGTGGAAAGTTACTTCTTCAAAAGCAAAAGTATCTCATATCATATCTTCTCATTTTTCTTCTCTTTATCCTTCATGCTGCTGCAAGATGGGGAGAAGGTGAACAATCAGTCGGAGCTCTGATTGCTTACCTTGTCTGTCACCTCTTTCAGCAGACCCCCTAGCTCGGCGACTTGGGGGACTCCTACTACATGGTTTGTATCGCGCTTGACCAAGCCTGAAACTACAAGTAAGCTTCAAGTGAAATTGATACATTACCTTGTGCATCTCCACCAGTTAAAGATACCATCCCTGGATGGAGGAAGAGTACTTCCAGAGAAGATGCCACATCTACCTATGAGACAGATAAGGCAAGTCAAGACGACACCACACTCCGATACTTAGAAGTTTCGTGATTACGAGATCATTCTCCCACAATATTTCCTAATGTCATTTGTACTAAATCATTCACTCGTACTCACTAAAGGAGAGCTTGAACCTATGTACTTGTGTAAACCCTTCACAATTAATGAGAACTCTTCTATTCCGTGGACGTAGCCAATCTGGGTGAACCACGTACATCTTGTGTTTGCTTTCCTATCTCTATCCATTTATATACTTATCCACACTAATGACCGGAGCAATCTAGCGAAGATCACAAAAAGCGACCGTTTTCGTTACCTATGATCTATCTTGCAAGAGAACGGAGAATTAGATGGAGATCTCAACCATAGAATACGAGCTGGATGGAAAGAGTGCATCCGGCGTGTTGTGTGACCGTCGTAGGCCACTGAAGCTCAAGGAAAAATTTTATAGGACGGCAATAAGGCCAGCGATGTTGTATGGCAGAGAATGTTGGGTGGTGAAGCATCAACACGTACACAAAATGGGTGTAGCGGAGATGAGGATGCTTCGTGGGATGTGTGGGCACACGAGAAAGGATAAGATTGGGAATGAGGATATCCGAGGTAAAGTAGGAGTAGCCGAAATTGTAGGAAAGATGAGAGAAAATCGGCTCTGGTGATTTGGACATGTGCAAAGAAGGCCGACTGACGCTCCGGTTCGAAGATGTGACTACGGGACAGAGGTTCAGGGCCGAAGGGGTAGAGGAAGACCTAGGAAAACTTTGGAAGAGACTCTAAGAAAAGACTTAGAGTACTTGGATCTAACGGAGGACATGACACAAAACCGAGCGCAATGGCGTTCTAGGATTCATATAGCCGACCCCACTTAGTGGGAAAAGGCTTTGTTGTTGTTGTTGTTGAACCTATTTATATCACAAGTTAATTGAATTTATCTACTTATATGACTTCTTTTTTTTATAATCAACCTGTATTATGTCTTGCTTGTAAGTATATTATGGTTTTGTACCTTTTACTAAGGTTCCATACCTCGCTTATATGTATCTTATACATTCATATATTTATTACGTAATAGAAGATATTAAGTAGATTTATTGGAATTAAAAGATGCAGGAAATTAGAAGATTTTAATTTATCTCTAGTATTTAAAAAATATACGCAATGAGTATAAAAGAAATAAAAGTGGAGAAAAGATAATACTAGACTTAACCTAATAATTTGATTTTTTTGGACCTTGATCTAAACGCCTTTTATTATTATTATTACTAGTAGATGTGTGTGAACAATTTCATTTCGTTTTGTTTTTTATTATGAAGTGGGATTAGTTTTTAAGATTCTTAAAAAGAAAAATCAGTTATGAAAATTGGGATAATGTTGCAAAAAAAGAAGGGATAATGATGAGTGGTTTCTTTTAACGTGGGAATATATTTTATTTTTTATTTTATTTTATTTTTAATTTTTAATAGGGCATGTTATACTAACCTAGCTGTGAGGTTGTTGTAAAAAACAACAAAATTTATATTCATGTAATTACTAAACTGCCTATATTTTTTTATTTGAGTTCAGTTTGGTGAGGGGATTAAAATGATAACTTCCTAGAGTTTTGGTTGACAACCAAAGTTTTATGAATAGTTAGTTTAGATTATTTAGTAGAGCGATAAAGTTAGTATGTTAAATAATTAGTTTGTTAGAAGGGAGGAAAATCGGTGAGAATTGAATCACACTGTGATGTATAGGCATAATTGATTTCCACTATTGTGCTAAAATGTCATCTGCATGTATGATCGTTATTTGATGAGAAAATATCTATATGGGTGAATTTTTAAACGGTTTTAAGGAAGAAAACGAGAAATTTTTTCGGTTAACAAGGCTGAAAAGCCAACAAATGGGTATGGAAACTTAGATTCAAACAGCATGGGACTAGCAACCCACTATATATTCTCGAAAACTAGTTTGCCATTAAAATTAATCACATTGCTGAAGACGAAAAGGTGGTCAACAATCTTGTTAGTATTGTCTATGTGAATTAACATTATTAGCCACTTAGTACTATGATCTAATGGTATACATTTTCACTTGTAAATTAGATTCGATTCTTGCTAGAGACGAATTTGAACCACATTATTAGTAGCACATTGTGAGGTTAAGCACATCCCTAATCCTTAGTGTAAATAATATTGTTCGTTAAAAAAAAATATATATATATATGTATAAGGTTGTTAGCATATAACTTTAATTTAAATCCAAACTGAATATATAACCACAATAATGCCAAACAAAAATGAATTTATTATGTGTATATATATAGTTATATATTTTCCTGGTCTTTGTTTATGCATTTCTCAATTGTCTGCTAATTCAACTTGCCGAGTTCTTTTGCCCCCATATATGTTATATATATTGAGTTGTGCCGAGTGAGTTTCTGCATCCCAAGACCATAAGGCCAATCTGACCCTCATGGCTCAGACGACTCCAAATCACACACAGACGGTTTCTGGGTGGGCAGCTTACGATTCCTCGGGCAAGATTACTCCTTTCGTCTTCAAACGAAGGTAACATTTATACACATATATGCATATTACAATTATATAAGTTTCAGTTTCTTCCTTAATTATTTTAGTTATAATTTTTCCTCGAGTCCACTTGTTGTCTTTAATTAGATCGTTGTTCAACTAATCTTCAAAATGCTATACAAATACAGAGAAAATGGGATCAACGATGTGACCATAAAGATCTTGTATTGTGGGATATGCCACACCGATCTCCACCATGCTAAGAATGACTGGGGCATCACCATGTATCCAGTAGTTCCCGGGTAATAACACATCTCTCTCACATTCTCTCTTGTCAGTTTGTTTGATCAGTCGAGAGTAACTTACTTGACCTTCCAGATATTGTTACATACGTGACATCTTCGTGAGAAATGCTCATGTGACAAGTTGTGTATGGTGGTACTATACGCAGGCATGAGATTACAGGACTGGTCACTAAAGTTGGGAGCAACGTGAAGGAGTTCAAGGAAGGAGACAGAGTCGGGGTTGGGTGTTTGGCGGCGACATGTCTGGAGTGTGAGTTCTGTAAGTCCTCCCAAGAGAACTACTGCGACCAGGTCCAGTTTACCTACAATGGCATCTTCTGGGACGGCAGCATCACCTACGGTGGCTACTCCAAAATGTTGGTCGCAGATCACAGGTAACTACCTGATGTTCTTAAAAACTCCGTAGGCTTATTGATCGCCAAAGTTTAATTGTCTTGTCTATTTTTACGCCTCTATCCGAACCCAATCCTGTTTGTCAGAGTTTTGATGTGCTTGGTTGTCCTTTTTGTTAAAGTTGTGGTTCGACAGCTAGGCACCTGACATTGCGATAAGGTTTCTGGCGTTTGTAGGCAATAGGTGATACAGAATCCGTGTAAATTCATGAAGAGTTTCTAAACTCTTCGACACAAAACAATCATTTTAGGTAAAATATCTTGCATACGAGGCCTTAAGGGGTTCTCATTTAAAAACAAAAAAACAAAAAAAGGATATCATTTTCCTAGGAATCATAGGGATTCCGTAATCGTGTTAAGTACTATTTATATTTCAATTTTAAATTTTAAATAATTTTTTACCGTACGATGTACGATGAATGGACACGATTACGAGATTCATAAGATCCCTAGGAAAATGATCCGGCGAGGATCCTTTTCCTAAAAAAAAGTAGGAATGAGTTGTGGGGCCTACATTATATTAAACTTTAACTATTCAAACTGTCTATTTTTCAAATTGCACTTCTTAGATCATCTTTATAAAATATTAGTCAAATTGAAGATATTTGATACATTTAATTGAGTTCAAAGAAATTAACGAAAACTAAGCAATGAAATTTTATTGTGATAATTAAATAGGTAAATGATTTTGAATTGATTTGAATTTTTGCAAGGATGATCTATGAATTGAGACTTACAAAATAGACAGTTCGAATCGTTGAAGTTCAATATAGAATGAATCTCACACAATCTCCATTTTTTTTAAAATGGAGATGCGTTACCCTATAGGGCTTGTCTTGCATATGTTATTGCATATATCAGTAATACTTTACAATAGGTAAAATATCTTGCATATATCAAGAGTATTTTTATTATTATTATATATGGGTGTGCAAGTAATTCACTTATACTTTATGTGAAGTATAAAATTAATTTTGACTCAACAAAATGTTTTTGTTTGGTAGGTAAATTGTTTTGGATGTATTATTGTATATATTAAACCAATTATTATTATTATTATTATAAATTTATATATATGTGTGTGCAAATGGTTTACTTATATTTTTATATATAATATAGGTAAGTTAGTTTGAATTAAACAACATTCCTTTATTTTATAGATACATTATATTGAATATATATTATATTTATTAGGAACTTTTGTTGTTGCTATGTATATGTTGTGTAAAATAATTTACATATATTTATTTTGAGGTGAATTTACCTTAATTTTGAATAAAATAACATTCTTATATTTTGTAGCACATACTAATAATGTTGGGGGGAAATACATACACTAACTGCAAGAAACACAAAATTAGCACCTTTTCATATTTCCAATTTGGTAAAAACAAATTAAAATGCCTAATTTGACCCCAAAAAAGGTTTTGAAAAGAGTAATTAAAAAAAATAATGCATTGAATAACGTAGATTATCGTTATATATCTGATCTTTTAATTTTTTTATTAATTTAAAGTAAAACATAAGCAGTAATATTCACATTTATTGTCACCGTTAATCTCTAACTTTAATGCGTTTTTTGTCCTTTTCTTTTTGCAAAACCATTAATCCCTACTTTACAATCCGCAAAGAATGAATAGCGTGCATCAAAATGCAAAAGGGGAATTTTTGGCAGCAAAAAATTTTAAATGTGTAAAGTAAAGATAATTGATGAACTTGCTTATGTAGATCATAGTTATTGGTTTTTCTTCGAATCAAAAAATTATGTACGGTTTTATGTGAAGAAAAAAGGACCTGGCCGCTAAGGTCATCTTTTCAAATAATTGTACATGGGTGAGCACATGTGGCTTCGGCTTCACATGCGCGAATCATCTTGAATTGCAAAATAAACCTAATGAAACTAATTGCCAGTAGAAAATAGCTCAAATCCTAAACTTTACCTTTTTTTCAGCGTGCTTAATAATTTGGTCTCTAGCATCGCCAGCTAAGCGGAGCAAATTAAATATATTTAACTATAAGCCATTGATTAATTAATTTATATAAGAAGAGTGTTTCTTTTCAGGGTTTAATTTATATAAGAAGAGTTAATGATGTGCTTAAGAATTAAGTAATATGAACATGTATGATGATGAAGGTACGTGGTACGCATACCAGACAATCTGCCGTTGGATGCAGCAGCGCCGCTATTGTGTGCGGGAGTGACGGTGTTCGCCCCCCTGAAAGACCACAACCTACACAAAACAACGGGGACGAAGATAGGGGTGGTTGGCCTCGGAGGTCTCGGGCACGTGGCGGTGAAGTTTGGGAAAGCTTTTGGTCACCATGTAACTGTCATCAGCACCTCTCCAGCCAAAGAGAAGGAGGCTAAAGAGCATTTGGGTGCCGACGACTTCCTCGTCAGCACTGATCCTCAACAATTGCAGGCCGGTTTCATTTCAGTTTGTTTTGTTTTTTGTTTTTCTCTATGTTCCTTTTAGAACAAATTAATTAAGGATTAGTTAAAGTTAATGACGATGACGATGACGATGATGACTACGACTGCAGAAAGGGAAGAGGACGCTCGACTTCATATTAAACACAGTGTCCGCTAAGCACTCGCTTGGGCCCATCTTAGAACTGCTCAAAGTGAATGGAACTATGGTGGTTGTGGGTGCACCGGACCAGCCTTTTGAGTTGCCTTCATTTCCTCTGATATTTGGTACGTACCAAACAAAAACACCATTGATTAGTTTCTAATTTTTGTAGAAACTAACAAATATATGCATGCAATGGCGTTGTGATTAATGGACTGACGTGGACGCAGCACAGGCAAGAGAGCAGTGAAGGGAAGCGTAATAGGAGGAATAAGTGAGACAGCGGAGATGATGGATTTATGCGGGAAGCACAACATAACATGCGACATTGAGCTTACAACGCCGGACAAAATCAACGAGGCCTTGGACCGTGTCGCCAAGAATGATGTTAGGTATCGATTTGTCATTGACATTGCTGCTGGTGATGCTGCTAATGATCAAATACCTTCCAAACTTGCGAGCCTTTGAGTGTTGGGGTCTACTATGACAATTGTTTCCTACCGTATTCTCCCGTACAATTTATTATCATTTTACTCCATAGATTTTATTATCCTTGTCACTCAAGCGATAAAAGTGTGTGCGAAAATAATTTTCCTTTTATAAGAACATTCTATTAAGTATGTGTGCCATATGGGAGCTAATCGATATCAAAGCCAAGTCTATGTTATTTGAATTAGTCAATTGGTTGATTTTTTTTGTTTTAAAAGTTGGGTCAAGGACCCGAGTAGTTGTGGAGAAACTCTCGCCCGAGTAGTTGTGGAGAAACTCTCGGACTCGATCGTGGTTGGGTCAAGGATACATCGTCTTATTGTTAAATTGCTGCGTGCATGTAGGAGTAATTCCTCTCACCTTCTCTTTGTACTTGTTCAACTTCCCATTTTCATATTGAAAATGGGGGGAGCTATGCTGGTCCACACATATGCTATTAAATATCGGGCTTAAAGTCCCGAAAATAATTTTTTTTTAGAGAACCTTAATGAAAATTTTTTGGTACTGTTTACTTTAATAAAAAATCATATTTTTTACACTAAAAATTCAATTATGGTACTAATCACTTTACCCTTTTATTTTGTCTTTTTCATAAACTCAAAGTTTTCAAACTTTTTTCATTAGTTTTTATTTTTATTTTTATTGCAGGCCATTCGTGTTCAAAAGTAATGTTTATCTTGATTGCTCCATTTAGTCACGTGCGTGTTAGTGCTAAATTATCCTTTAATAACACAACTTAAGGATGACAATTTATAATCGTTAAACCCAATAACTGTGGATAACCGTTTGAATTGATTGGATTTGGGTATGAAAATTCGAGTATATTTTGGGTATGATGAAAAACCGTGAATATTATTCGGTTATGGTTTTGGATATTGTTATAGGGGTCCCCAATCCATATCCGTACCCAAACTCGAACTGAATAATATATAATATAAATATATATAATATTAAAGTATTATATAATATATGTGTATATATATATATATATATTCATTATTCACCGAATCCATTACCTTGAGAATACAAAAAGAGTGATGTTATTTCCACCCCAATGTTTTATCTTCACACCCACCTTTTAATGAAATTTTTAATTACAAATTTGTCCATTTGCAAAAAGATTGATAAGGACAGTAATTATCTTGCTTTGCTTAATTTAAAAAAAAAAAAATTAAGCGTGGGAGACGATTTCTCTACCTTAAACCCTAACTCATATTTTCATTTCCTTTCATTTAGAGAAAGTAAAAAACATATTAATGGAAGAGGTGGAAGATGATGTTTCTACGGAAGAGGTAAAAGATTATGTTTCCATTGAAAAGGTAGAAGAATAATTTGTGTGTAGGTCATTTGAATTTGTCCATTGTATTTTTACATTGTCGAATTCTTTTGAATTTGGATACATATGTCGTTTCCATTTGAATTTGCAAACCTTAGTAGTTTTCATTTACATATTATTTGTTATATTTTTTAAGAGACAATTTTATAATTTCATATGTATGTACATATTAAAGGTTATTTTGGGAATAATAGTGGGTGAGGAAATAACATTTTAATTTTTGAACTTTTTAAGGTGGGTGAGATTATAACGTGGGTAGGAAAATAAGACAATAGGGTGGGCCTAGTAGCTCTCATACAAAAATTGCATTGTGTGAGTTGCATTTTATGGCAAAGTTCAATAGTTTTGATAAAAATCAAAATCTATTAGAATTTAATGGTATTTATGGGCGATATCAAAGATCAACCAACATTATCAATGTTTAGTTTTAATTTTCATGCTCCACAAGATCCATTAATTAAATCATTTTATACATAAAATATTTAATGACGAAATTAATATTTACTAAATTATCATGCGTCAATTGAGCGAATATATTTTTTGTACTAACGAAAATGGATATAACCGTTAACCGATGAGAAATCCGTTATCTGGATGAAAAAGTACATAATAGGATACATATGCTGCAATTACGTGAATCTCAATAAAAATCTAGTCAGGGAATTTAAACCCGATCAAATTAAAAAATAGTGCATTGCACCAACTTTATAAACTACGAGTCTAAGACTATTCTCAAAATAACATAAACAATCAATTCGGGTTTCCTCGAACCAAATCAAATCGGCTTCCTCGAATAGTGCCGTACTATAAAAGTTAAATCTTCAAGTTATTCATGTTTAGTGCAAATTTAGAGCACGGTATATCAAATTAGGAACGCAATAAAAAGAGAGAGAAATAAAGAAATTGATAAATGAAAAGAATAATAAATCTTATCTATTTTATAGCGTATAACAGGAGGAATTGGAGCTAGATATTTAGAACCGAAACTCACTGAGCAGTAGCAGCATGAAATTTGGCAATTAGTTATCGTGCTGCGATATTTGTAAGTGACCTTCTAACACAATAGTTAAGAGAAGTATTGTCATTGCATTATGACATAGGTTCAAATTCCGTCAGTTCCCTAATTTAACATTTATCTAACCAATTTATAATTTGACAAAAAAAAAAAATTCGTACTGCAATATTTGTTATATGTTTTGCTTTAAATTTGGCAAATAATAATGGTTTCATTTTTTTTCTGTGATCTAAATTAATAAAACATGGAACGTTATCTCTCTAGGTCAATTATAATTGTGCTTGAAAGCCTTACACGTAGAGAGAAAGCTAGAGCAAAACGTATGAGGGACTCAAACGTGTGACCAAAGCCACAAAACTAATTGAGTCGGTGGTATAAGCCTATAACTGCCAACTAGGTGTCGTCCACATCTCTCTCTCCGCATATATATATACGCCAACTTTCTCCGTATCTTCTTCCTTTGTATACCGGTTCGACTCTCCTGCGATTTTAGAGAGATAACAAATTAGCAGCTCCATTTAATCATCTTCCGTCGATCGATATATATATATTATACTATTTGATTTACATGATCATGTCTAAGATGAGGAAAACCCTACGAACCAAGTTGAGATCTGCGTTCTCCAAGCCAAGTGAGTTCCGATTTCTATATTTCTATGCATGTTAATTTCCTTAATTTATGATTACTAGTTGATTAATTCACATTTAAAAAAAAATTAATTTGTGTTTTGAATAATCGATAGATATTGCTTGTTAATTGATGGGTAATTTAATTTCAGGGAGCAAAAAGGACAATGTCGGTGGGAATAGCTTCTCCAGCAAGTTAAACGTGAAAGAAGAATACTTGGAAGTTTTCAGAACAAAATCGTACGTAGAAATGTGGGATAGGGTTCACGGACAGCTCCCGAGCGCTAGGCTTTCTTCGTCTAGCTCATCGCTTCCGCCTAATTTGTTTTCGGACCGCTCCGAATATTTGCTAGAACCGCGGCAAGAAACCCTTAAAAACATCGTCGACAAGGAGGGCATAAATCTCCACCACCTTCTCACCGACTACTTCGAAGCCAGCTTAGATGCCTGCCACATTTGTGACGTGCTCCTCCGTAGCATGCACCAAACCCGGGCAGAAAACCGACACACGAAGAAGCTCTTACTAAAACTCAGCCGAAGGGTACGCATACTTAATAATGATAATATCGACATTACTGATGACAAACAATGCCTGGCAATTTTCGGGGAGCTTGGCACATTTGCCCGAGCCAAAAATCCGTTGTCGATAGTCAGCCCTGGGCAGTTCCGTGACATTCACGACAGCTACGCGGCGCTGTTCAATAGGCTAACTTTAAAGCACAAAAAGGTGCGCAGGGCCGCAAAGCGTAACAGAATATGCAAAAAGGTTGGAGAGGTGGGTCTGGTGTTGTCACACACCGCGCTTTTGATCGCGTGGCTTGTGTTTGCAATCCACAGCATGATTGGAATCGTGGTGGCGCCGGCGCTCATGGCCTGCTCATTGGGTTTGTGCGTGAGAAAAATGGACTCTGCGGCGGAGTGGTTGAATGCTAGGTTTCCCGAGAGCCACGGGAAGCAACTTGACGTCGCGGCGCAAGGGGTTTATATTTTGATCAACGACTTCGATACAATGAGTCGGATGGTGAGACGTTTGCACAATGAAGTGGAGCACCGGAAAGTGGTGGCCGGAATATGTGTTAGAAGTGTGAGGAGTATTATTACTACGAGTAATGGTGGATCAGCCTCAAACTTTGACATATTTAAGAAGGTGGTGAGGGAATTTCATGCGAGTGAGGCTAGCTTTTTGGAGCAGCTAGAGGAGCTTGAAGAACATATTTACTTGTGCTTGCTCACCATAAACAGGTCGAGAAGGCTTGTGATACAAGAAATATTGGCAAGTACCTAATTAGGAGCTAGTTAGTGACATCGTAACCGGTCATTAAGCTGGTAATCATACATCATGATTGATGTGAAGTGGTATGGGATGTTACGCCAAAAAGAGATGCAGATATATATGGTGACAATCAGTGATATGTTACGTGACATATATAGCTTGGACGTAAGCTAC
This sequence comes from Malus sylvestris, assembly GCF_916048215.2. Classification (NCBI taxonomy): domain Eukaryota; kingdom Viridiplantae; phylum Streptophyta; class Magnoliopsida; order Rosales; family Rosaceae; genus Malus; species Malus sylvestris. Next base: position 662,960 of record NC_062267.1, on the reverse strand, counting down.
AAGTCCAAATAATTTGGATGAAGTAGTTATCCACGCAATTGCTTCATCAACCAAATTTTCTTCTTCATATGGATCAACCTCAGGTTAAGGGATTATTCATTACTTCGATCTGTTATTGCTACTTATGTGTGTGTGGTTTCACTGCCACTGTTTCTATTCTTTTATTCATTATTCTTTGGTCTGTAACTTTATCAATGGGTCATTCTATTTGTACGTAGAATCAATAAAATTACTTCATTTATTTATAAAATCATTCTTTTTTTACTTTAAAAATATTTAGATCATGACTAGTAAAACTGTAAAAGCTTCTATATCTTGAGTCGGTGACATAAATCAGTAATAAAACAACCATGTTTTTGTTCATAAAACTCAAGTACAGTTGAGTTTGTGGTGCATATGTCGTTAATACCATGTATACAAAACCAATTTCATTGCTAAACTACCCTGTCATTCAAAGAAGTAGTCATGGATCCACTTAAGGGCTCGTTTGAAAGTACTTTTGTAAATGCTGAAAGCTTTTTTGGTAAAAATGTATTGAAATCAATCATTGGTAAAAATGCAAGTAAATCTTCGAAAAACACGTAGAATGCTTCCTACAATAAGCACATAATTGTTACATGAAATACTTCAAATACTTTTGAAATAAAAAAATATTTTCTTTAAAAACTTTTTTAACTATTTTAAAAATATTTTTCAATCGAACTTTAATTTTATGTGACTAAATAGTATGTTTTAACGTGGCATTATGGTCCCAAAGCCTTTTTCATTGTCGTACTCTGAAAACGAGATTCTCATTGTCATATTCTCCTTGTCCGATGTCCATAAAGAATGCCAAAAGGCCTTCAATACGAGGCCCGGTTTTTTGCTAAAAAGCCCAACAACTTAAAATGACAAAAGTCCAAAGATAACCTAATTTTCGTCACAAATGGCAACTCACAAGGACAAGAGTGTGTTTCACGATAACTTTTTTGACACAAAAGTAACAAAGTCGTGATAACTTTATTTACATGTCATACAAGTCGATTTCATTTACATTTCAGGCAACTTGATAATGATATAATGCATTATAGAGATAAATTTATACATCGTATTATGTTATTTATATAAAACGTCATAATAATTTTATATCCAAATCATATGAGTCAATTTCATATATATTTCGGGACAAATCTCATGTAATTTAATAATCAGGCTACAACATGAAAAAATAGTACAACATGAAGGATGGGGTATTTCCAAGAAAATTTAACTATTATAGTAATGATTCATATTACAACCGACAAAAAAAAAAAAAATCATATTACAAGAATATATGATGATTATAATTTTTGTAGTAAAAGCCAAAAGGCAAATATTTCTACATGTTTGAAGCTGCATCTTTGACGGCGCTTCTTATTCAAACGGTACAACACAGATGTTGTTTTGGGATCGAGCCCTATACTTTCTGGGTATAAAAAATGACAATATATAACCACGTAATTTGATAAACCCAACAAAATGTGGCGGGCTGCCTCTTAAAAATAACGTAAGCACGCCTCTGCCGTTGATTAACCCAGAACCGTGAAAGCAGCCACTTGAATTCATTAAACCAACAACACCAGATTATTTATGAAAACTGTACTTGGCTGGCGAACGTTTGGCCAAATCCCCAGTTCGCGGGAACAATGTTGTTAAACAGTTGAGTTTCGCCGTCGGTTGTGGTGACTCTGAACGACAGAGATTGGCCGTTGAGGTAGGCGTTGGACTGCCAGTTTGCTCCCCAATTCCTCGACATTGCAATCCAGCCAGTGTTGGATCCTTTAATGTAAGCAGATTGGATAGATCCGGCTCCTCCGACATTGGTGATCAGCACAAGCTCAAAGTAGTTTCTCCCATTTATTGTGAACCTCACACCGCCCTTCTTCTTGCATGGTACCCTGCACACACACGATCCAAATCCCATAAATATATATAGTACACTATCACAAAGGGTTCAATACAAAAATTCTTTGTGCAGGAGAAGATGAACGCGTTGAGGTTGTCGAAAATCTACATGTCGATAACATGTTGATAGGTTATCGTTGATATTGTATCGGTATGGTCAATACCATGTTTGAGACATACAATAACCATATAGATAACATATCAACCTCGGATTATAAATTAATGGTCAAATTCGAACTAATTCAACGATTAAAGTTTAGTTTTCGGGCTAATTAGAATTACCTTTGGAACAAGACAGGGATGATGCCACCTCTGTAAATCCCGATCTTTTCCCAGGCAGGCTGAGCCATGTCGAAATGCTGAAGGGGTGGGTTGCACCATCCTCCATTGTCGTTTGGAAGATTAGAATTGGGAGGACAAAAGTTTGTTGCAGTAATTGTCACGGACCTTCCTTTTACGCACCATCTAGGATCTGTTTTGAAGTCGCATATGATCTTGTAGCATTGTCCACAAGAAGCTCCGTCGTTAAACAGGGCGGTACTTAAAGCCGCCGTCCTAGTCCCGTACCTGGTGGAATACAGATTGCCATATCCACAAGCTCCCCCTGCAGTGCATACAACCCGTAACATGTTAGAATTAGGATAGGTCAAGGGTTCGGTTAATCATAATAATATATTAGTAAGGAAAGCAACTTCCGCATAAACGCAGAAGAAAAACAACTACGTACGTACCCATAGTTCCAGAGGCATCACTGCCTCCATAGAATGTGGCATGACCTCTACTCCAGGCAGATGCTGTGAATGCAGTGACATATGTCGAGAGACTACATACTCCAAGAAAGATTGCTAATGGAAAAATGAGCTTCGCCATTGTTGAGAGAGAGAGATAGGAGAGTAGAGGGGGGGGGGGGGGGGAGAAAGAGAGAGAGAGAGGGGGGGATTGGTATTTGGGAGTGTATTTACATTAATCGGGAATTTCCAAAGTATAAATAAGAGAACAGATCGACTCGGTGATGCCCATGCAACCACCTCACATGGAATAATCTCTGCAGCCGGATTGAACGTATATGATTAATTTGGTGTATTAATTAAGTTATTAATTAAATAATAAATTGAATTATCCATCTCTCTGTCTCTCTGCAAAGTCTGAATTGTTCAGCAATTATTTCCACGTTCTCTCTCTCTCTCTCTCTCTCTCTCTCTCTCTCTCTCTCCCACCTCCGCTCCACATGCTCTTGACCAACAGAAAAGCCGGGAATGATCAAAATGCAGAAATCCAAGTTGCAGGTTGTTGCTATTTGAAGATAAAATGGGCAAATATTTAATGTGTTTTTGTATGATTGGAACTTATATATTTCAGGGTCGTATCGTAGCACACAACTTTACATGCTACTTCCTTGAGGCTTGACCTTATATGATATGGCATCGTTCTTCTTTCTTGCATTACACATGACCCCGTTTTCACATTACACACTACATTTTCCTGAGTTGTATATTCCTAAGAAAAATATTTTAATATAATAGATTGTATATCACCTTTTTACACGAAACCATCAACTATATCCTTCATTTGATGAAAATCCACTCGCTACACTTAAATTATTTTATCACAATTTCTTTCTTCAATCTTTTATGTGCGATCATCGTTAAGATTTGCTCACCAACCAATAAGACAATTGTGTTGTAAAAAATAACTTATAAAGTTCTTTTTTTATATTTAATCTATCGAGAAAATAAAAATTCCTGAATTTGTCATGCAGATATAACCTCTTTGCTTTGTTTAAAGAAAAAAACAAATGAATTTGAAATTTTGGAAATGGAGTTTTGGTATTGATCGTACAAGTATTTTCATGACAGTTGCCACGTGAATCGTGATGCAGCACCGTCGAGCATTTTTGAGAGAGAGAGAGTCCATCGACTTGTAATATAGTTTATTAAGCACCGCTACTGAGATCTAGAGGGCTCCCATACAATACAATATAAGAAATACTTTGACAATATCACATGAAGTCCCCAAAACCAAATTAATTTCTGAGACCCATTTGCTTGTTCGACAAATAAAAACCCAGAAAAAAATGAAAAAACCATAAAGTTTCCTGGCGCAATCTCAGGAGTTTTGACGTAAAGCAAACAACATTGTATACCTAAATCAAAAGGTCGTTTGAGTGAGATAATGGTTAGGAGTTGTTCAAGTTGGTCAGTTCAGTTGGTGCTTAAATGATTCAAAGTCAACTGCTCAAATCTTGCACATGATAGTACATGCCATTAAGGAAACTGTGGTTCTGTATTCACACTGTACGCTTCTGTGTTTTTTCCGTTTTGTCTGGAAAGTAAATTTCATTCATCCGAAGGAAGGTTACAGGTCAACACATAAGAAGGCAAAATAATACTGATACATTGGGGGGATAAAAATACATAAAAGCCCATTCCAATTAAATAAGTAAAAACTAAAACTCAAATCCCTAATCTATGACCGTGCAAAAAGTTGCATCTGTCGCCGTCGTCGTCATGAAAGTCTTGTCAATAGCTACTTGACACATACTAGAGAAAATGACTGAGTGGTGAAATCGATCAAGACATCGTAGCACAAAAGTACCAAAAGCACATCACATCCAGAATTTTTCACCAAAGATGCAGAACCAAGAGATAGTGACCAGATCCAAATCTCATCTACTAATCCCTGCAAATACATACAAACACATTAACACATAGATAAAAGGTGAGGCTAAAAGGGTATGCAAAATACCCTTACTTTGGCCACCGCAAAACACTTGGTCTTGAGGGAAATTCGGCATTCCGATTGGGGTAGGGAAAATAAGGGAGGGAAATAAATCTGGAAATCATATATGGCCTAGAGTGCGCATATCAAAACATAAGACGGGTTGGGGATGGATTATGAGGAAGGGAGACAAGGTGAAAAGGTAAGGGAAAATGGAGTTTTGTATTTGGAAAGAAACGGCCAGAGGAGAGGGAGGGGAGGAGAGAAGGCTTTTTAGTTGTTATATTCTTAGTCAAAGTTACAATGACCAATATTTAACATCTAAGAACTTATTTGGAAGTGCTTTTAAAATGGCTAAAAACGTTTTTATTGAAAATGTTATTAAAATCATCCTTACTTCAAATACAAATGCATCATGAAAAAACACTTAAAAAGTGTTTCTTGCAAGAAACACACAACTAGTGCTAGTTGTAATGTGATAAACGCGAAACACGCTCTTTGGTGTATTTCGCAATTCGTGATTTGGAATTTGGGGCTAGCATGCATCATAGGGCAGATTTGAGATTTTAAAACGTAGGATTAAGTATTTAACATAACAACTGATAACAGTTACAATTCGAGGTTAATACCGGGTGTCTAAATGAAAAGGAGGAACCATCTGTCTAGAATCAAGAAACACTTAAGGAACACTTGGCATTAAAAATCGTCGTCGTCGTCGTCCTCTGCAATATGGTTGGCAAGCTCTTGCTCCTGTTGTTGCCTCTCTCTCCTCTCAGCACTCTCTTTCTCCTTGTGTGGATTTGGAGGAAACCGCAGGGCCCGAACTGCTTCGTTGTGCATGTTGAGACAAAAGGCAATCCTGGAGTTGAAAGCAGCCTGAGGCTCATTAGTAGAGTAAATGTCTCCAGTTTCCTTGGACACCATCCACCCATTTGCATGATCTAACGAGGCCTCAATGGCGCCGTCGCGGATAGCCTTAGCCACGATGCTTTCAGCATCCGCGATTGGGTTTCCTGAAACCAATCTTAACTTCTCGGCAACATCAGCAAGTGAGATGCGCGAATAAGAGATGCTGATATTTCGCAATCCTGTCCTGATGACATTATGTCGCAGCCGAACAATTAAATTGTGGGTTTGGTCCTTACTGAAAGTGCCAGCAAACTTTGCTGCAACATTTCTGAATAGTTCTAAATCACCAATTCGAACAGCCTGACAATGCCAACAATTTGAAAAAGAAAGGAGATAACATTAATCAATTAATATTTAAGCAAGAAGTCAGACACCATTTACGCAAGACGATTAACAGTCATGAGAATGTAGACTCACATTTGTAAGTTCAAAGTATGGCCTCAAAGCTTTTTCCATTCCTTTCTGCATGAAGATGATCCTCTCTGGTATTTCACCAAGCAGCAGGCGAACCAAGACAGCCCATTTGTTACATTGAATTCGGAAACCTTGGGCTGCAAGAGGGGCTTTACGAGCAGCCTGCAAGAGAGACTCTTTTGCATCTGTATACTCCAATTGTATTGTCCGAATCTTTCCAAGGTAGAAGAGATAACGGCAAAACTGCATATAAAACAATTGTCTCAGAAATTTGCAATTTAGACACTTCAAACACAATGTCCACTTCTGGTAACAGAACGTTGACAAGCATTGATGGACACCATTAGGCACATATCACCAGAAAGCTGGTGAAGTGTATGTCTCGAATATTGAGTCTTGAAAAGGTTTAAGAAAAAAACAAACCCATGAGAAATGTAAACAAAGTTTCAGGGGGGGAAACAAAGCTCAAAATGCAGTTGCAAGTTCTTAAGGAATGCAAAGCTCCAACAGGGAAAAACTGGATAACTCCCAAGACTCTAGATTTATAAAACTGGATTCTAGTTATATAATCTGGAAAGAGATTGCTGTACCTGTTGGTTTGAATGTGCTTCAAATCGTGGTGCCTTAGACCTTAGCTTCTCTGCCTGGTCATACAGGTTATAATGGAGATAGTTTCGAAGTAACAGGTTGAGAAGTGTTTCCTGCATAACATAACCATATAGTTTTAAGTTCTAACATCCCAAATACAAAACAAACTGTAATCCCCTTGGACACTCACCTGACCCAACTCATCATGACGCAATGTGGCAATGCGATGCAGCGCAAGGAGGTTGCTAAAAAACAGATGCAATGAAATTAGAGCAGATACTACAAACCGACAGAGCAACCAGTGTCCTCAGGGTTCCTTTCATGTGTTAAATGTGTACAAGCATGCATAAGAACATATGTAGTGAGAGGTTAAACTTAAAAGTTGCAAACAAAAGAGACATATTGGGTCGATTAACAGCTTACCCCCGAATTTCAGCAAGATTTCCAGTCAGCTCATAGCAAAACGAGTAATAAAAGTACAATCTGGATGCTAGAACATCGACGGTTCTTCTATTGAAACTCTTAATTCGCGCAATACTAGCTGAGGAACAAGCTTTCGCCTAAAAGAATGGCGCAACAAAAAGAAAAGAAAGTTTTCAAATTTGGGACAACTCAACACAGACAATGGAGAAATCAAACAAAAAAGAAGAGCAGAGTGATCGATTCAACCTCATCGTATCTTTTCTGATCAATCAGAAAAAGTATCACAAGCAAGTAACAGTAGATTTCGAGCTCGGGCAACGCGTGCTTTGCCGGAACTTGAACAGCAGAAGCTGCAGCATCATTGTCAACTTCCATGTCATGCTTATCATTCTACACAGTACAAATTCAAACACAATAATTTGCAAAAATTCGAACAAGATAAATTAATGTAACAGTAAATAAACATTGTTCGATTATTCAAACACCTTAAGGTAGGCAGACAAATGCGCGTGTGCTTCAGAACCGGGAAGAAGAGCGAAATCGAGAAATGCAGAGAGCACGGCCGCCGTGAGCTTGCGGCGGAGCGCAACCGTCAGGCGGACGGCGCGGGATATTCTGCGGACCTCTTTGGTGGAGGAAGCGGCCTCAATAAACGACGCCGCCTCCTTCAAATCTAGGGTGTTAGGAAAAGCCCCAAATTTCAGAATTAGATATGTAACTGATGAGGAAACGAAAACCCTAGAAGTTGGAAGAAATCTGAGACAGAGATTTTGAAGCTTACGCTGCAGAGTGGAAGCCGAATCGGAATGGAAAGAGGGTTTGGATTGGGATTGGGATTCGTCGTCTTTCATCTGCACGTCTGGAGTACTCATCTCTTCTTTCTCCTTCAATAACACCTACCTACCAGATTTTTTGCAGCACCTGCTTTTACTTGGTTGCAGGCGGTTTATAGGATTTTAAAAGAGTTTACAAATTGTGTGGAAAACTGAGTGTTAAAAAGGATAATAACAAGATAAACGGTAAAGTGAATAGTATCAGGATTGAGTGTAAAAATATGATTTTTCTTTAAAGTGAACAATGTTAGGAGTTTTTTTTGTTAAAGTTTCCTATTTTAAATCAATCAAAGTAGAATTTATGAGTATTAACTATTTCATTAAGATTTTAAAACTTTATAGAACTTCATAGAAATCTAGATGTATTTATTCAAGATTTTGAAGTAATTTATAAAAAATTCAATTACATTATGTTTGGAAGAAAATTTAAGATTCTTAAAGAATTTTAAGATGATGAAAATTGAAATGCCAGGATTTTATTTTCTAGAATTTTTGAATTTCCTTTTTTGGTTAACCTAAAAGAACAAATGAATTGAATATGAAATTATTTTTAAATTCTCAATCATAAAAATTGAGAAATGACACATATTTACATGGAATTTAAACTTGGGAATTACACTATATTTGGATGAAGAAATTTAAGATTACTAAGGAATTTTAAAATGACGGAAATTGAAATGAATGGATTTTATTTTCTAGAATTTGTGAATTTTGTTGTTTGGTTAACTTAAAAAAACAATGGAATTGAAAACAAAATTTGCTAATTTTAAACTCCCAATCATAGAAATTGGGAAATGACACATATTTACATGGAATTTAAACTTGGAAATTGGAGGCCCCAAATTCCAAGTTTTTTTTCACGCGGAAATTCTAAATTTCTATGTTATAAATCCAAACAAGGGAATTGGTGCATGTCAATTTATAAATTCTGACTTTTATCCAAATTCCAAGTTCATTTCCCTCATCCAAACATAGTGTTAGAGATCCCAAATTCCAAGTTTTTTTTCCACATGAAAATTCTAAATTTCTATGTTTATGAATCCAAATAAAGGAATTGTTACATGTTAATTTATAAATTCAGACTTTGATCCAAATTCTAAGTTTATTTCCCTCATCCAAACATAGTGTTAGAATTTGATCTTAAAGTATTTAAAGTGAATGATTTGATGGATTTTATAGTGTTTTTTTTAAGGTATTAGGAAATCAGGCCATTTTGAATGAATTCACCTAAAATACAAATAAAGTCTATAAAACTCCATTAAAATCTTTGAATTTTTAACCTTTTAAAACTATTTTTTCAAGTTTTCTTTCTCTTCAAGTCAAATTTCAGTCATCAATTGAGAGGAACCAAAATATCGCCATTAAAAATTGAAGAAACAAAATAGGAGAAACAATTGTTATTGGCACTATAAAATTATCATTGTTCATTTCAAATTTTTATACTTAAAAAAAACCAAGGTTCTAAAAAACGCTAAGCGCTAGTCGGACGGCGGGCTAGCGCCTAGCGCCTAGGCGGATTTAGGTAAATTTCTTGTATATCTTGTAAATAAGTGCATATTGACACCTAAAAAAAATTATACTTGTCTGGATAATAAAATAATGATAAAATGCAAATTAGGTACACTATTTCCATAAGTATTGGATGAACTTGTAGTAAATCCATCATTTGCAAATTAGATACACCATTTCCATAAGTATACCACCATGAAACCAAAAAAGAAAAAAGCACGCAATTAATAAAAAATAAAAAATAAAAAAAACCTCCTAGGACCGCCTAGGGCCGCCTAGCCCGCCTAGCCCGCCTAACCCGCCTAGCCGCCCAGCCCGCCTAGGCGCCGCCTAGGCCCAACCCGATTTTTCCTCCCGATTTGCCCAAAAAAACCTCAGTTGTTAGGCGCCTAGCGCCTAGGCGGCCGCCTAGGCCGTTTTTTAGAACACTGAAAAAAACACGTGCATTACGCTTTTGAAAATAATTCTTTATACGAATTAAACTCTATACTTTTCTTTTATTCTAATACAATGATATTCTACTCAAATTCTAGATGAGGAATATTAAACTACGTCGCATAATAGACCAATCATAACTAAACACCAAACTCAACACAAATTATAAGTGCTCCTTGTCCATGTGAGATAAACCCACCTTTCACTTAGTAACTAAGAGAAATACCATTACATACAGGGGTGAGCACGATCTGGGTTGGCTCGGTTTTGGGTTCCAAACACGTTCCAACCTAAGTTCCAAACCACAATTGCGATTTAACATGCACATGTTACCAAATGAATTTTTGTATGCTACGGTCAGAGAGTTTTGTAGCACATGCAATATATTTAGTCAAAAACTCGAAATACCAATTAAAAACTGAATTATAACTCAAAAATTTTGAGAAAACATATAATATAAAATTTTGAGAAATTTTTTACGTGTGAATTAAGGAAAATATTATAATACCTTATGAGGTTATCATACCATTTATTGAGAGGCCCAAAACCATACGTTTCGTATGCAAACCTGTACCCAAACCCGCACCCTACAAATCTTCGCAGTTAAAAATACACTCATCATCTTAAAAACACCACAAACATGCATTATACTGTTCTTGCAAAGCCAAAAAATGAAGAGGAGGAGGAGGAGGAGGAGGAGGAGGAGGAGGAGGAGGGGAGATAATTCTGACACCAAGAACTTTGGCAACAATAAAATAAAAGAATACGCTTATCAATCCAGATGGAAAATTACAACTGTTCAAACATCTCACCTAAATCTACACGACAAAACGGAGGGATTGCCTCATGGAACTCTAAACTAAATCTACAGGGATCATGCCGTACAGTTAACATTAGAAGTCTGCCATACCACGGATAATAATAAACGACATGGAAAAAACGGAAACTTGTAAACATAGATATTTGATAAGATAAGGCGTCCATTACTTGACACTGGCCATTTTTTGTATGATGTTCCAATGACGCTCGTATCGCACCTCAAGCAGCTGCCTGGATCGGCCCATTTGACCTATAGCCACGTCCCCTTCCACGATATCCTCCCCTCCCACGGCCACGACCTGCACACCAATATTGTATTGAGATGCAATGCATAACAATTTCAGTTGGCTACATCACGCCTGCCTATGGAAGTCAATCAAGCAAAAGAATCCAGGCACGCACGCGCTACTCTCTTGTGGCTATATACAAGGGAAAAAAGGAGATATACATACCACGGCCACCTTGAGCAGGTGCTTCTTCAATGTATCCTCCATCTTGCTGAGCATCATACTGGGGACCATTGTACCCTCCTCTTCCACGGCCTCGGAAACCACGTCCTCTCCCACGGCCCCTACCCCTAAAGTTCCCCTGACTCTGGTCATAACCTCCATCGTCATATTCAGTTGAGACAAAGCCATTCCCTACAATTATTATCAAAACAATTTAGCCATTAAAACACTTCAATAGCCTGTTTTAAATCGAAAACCAGCTACCATTCAGGATATAATACTGTCCACCAACCAAGACACCTAAAACCATCACAACATTCTTGAATCACAATTACTCAATCATTTTAGAACGTATCTATATTAAGGTATACAGGGTTGAAATTGGTAAAGGAAACCATTATAGTGCCAGCAGAATTAATAGGAGAAAATTATAGAAAAAGGCAAGTAAAAGTGTAGAAACATTCTAACAGGCTACCTCTGAACCTTCCCCTTCCTCTGCCACGTCCACGTCCACGACCATTTGTTGTGCCCTCTGCAGAGAACAGAAATGTTCAACAAAATGTAGAGTAATACTAGAGGAGGAAGGGGGAGGGAAGAAGACAATTGCTAATTAAATGAATGTGGTTAGTAAAATGGTAGTACCTCCTTCATAATCAATCTCCGTTGATGCCTTCACAAGCTCAGCGGGTAAAGGCGGCTGATACCTGATGGTAGCAGTAGTTCACAAATGTTAATATGAACAACGGAAAAGGAACAACGGAACTTAATTGGTACCAGAGTTTCATTTTCAACATGAAAGCAAGCAACTTATACTTGCAGACCATAACAACATATACAACTATGACCGTAACAACATATACAACTATTCTGCTATAATTTCTTAGCCTAATTTGTAAAGAAGGTTCTTACATATCTTAATGTGTGACTCAGCAATCCATAATGCTAATAACCAATGTAAATTGTGTATACATGTATTAGATACACAATTTATAAATAACCAGAGTTATAGGAGATCCTCCACTCTTTTGAGTAATATGGTTCCATATATTGTCAGGAAGAGATTCTACATACGCTAAGACAACTCGACTACACACTCGGGTTACATTTCAAACAAGAAAAAGGTAACTAGTAGAAACTCACCCGATGGAGGATTGATTTATTTCCTTCTTTGACAGAGTTATCACAATCATTGACACATGCCTTGTTGTCTCCAGACTGTGACAAAAACAGGACAACACGAGGTATAAAATCACCAATAACAGACAAGGCCAAAAAAATAGTACCCCTCATGAAGTACTGCAACAAATCAGAGGTGTTCAAAATACGGTTTAAAGTTTAAACTAGGCTTACGTATCAAGGCCTTCCTCAAGAGGTTCATAGATATCAGTTATGTCTGTGGAACCAATTGTAGTGTTCTGATGAAGACCAACAATTCTTCTCTGAAACAACAGTAATAAGAACATCTTGTCAGCCTAATCCAAGAACGGAAACAAACATCTCACAAACAATACATAACGATTCAGAACAAGACACATAACCTTGATTAACTCCACAATCGTTACAGTCTTGTTGATGGCTCTTCCCATGGCCTTGAACACAACTTCATCCGATCCTTTTTCCTGCAAGGATGCGGCACAAGCGGATAAAGAAAACCTAAGGTATTGTAATAACTAATATAGGTCTAAAATAACCTAAACTACATCCGAAGTCTCTCGGATAAGCAAAATCTAAGGTGCTGTATCAAGTAATATAGGTTTATCAGAACCTAACATAAATCCGAAATCTCTATTCAATCTTTATTAATTCATCCCTACGCATTCTCAAACTTCCACACACCTTATATACTACCATATAATCACATACGAGCAGAAAATCAACAGCAGCAGATAAACACACAAGATTAACAACACAGTTTGAATTTGTTTCATCATAATCCACAACAAAATTTCATTCTATTAAAAAAAAAATCAATTCGATACATCCGAAAGCAGAAATTAAACACAAAAAATGGAAGAAAAAAAAAGGAGAGGGAGAGAGACCTGAAGCAGGGTCATGGCGTAGGTGATGTAGTTGCGCATCCTGCCCTGACTGGTAATCCTAATCTCGTTCTCATCGATAGGCGTCTCCACTCTCGGCTTCTCCACTCTCTGGTACCGATCCATCTCTTCCGCCCTACAATTTTTTTCAAAACATAAAACTAATCGTCTCAAAAAACCAAACGAAAATTTAAATTAAATTAAATTAAACAATCACGCTCTACAAATTCCGGGACAAACAAAACAAAACCAGGTCCCAAACGCACAGCTCAACACAGACAACAAAATCAAAAAATTTCTCGGGAAAACAGATTCTCGGAAACCAAACAGAAGCTAAGGAGGCGGAACATGCAAAATCGAGAGGGGAGAGAAGGAAACGGAGGGTTGGATCTGGACGGAGAGAGGAAGGGGAACGTACCGGTGGTGCTGGTGGTGGTTCAAAAAAGGATAAGTAAGCGCTCCACACAAAAAAGAGCCCTCTTCTACGGCTTCGTTTTTCTTTTACGCCCTAATCCGCAGCGCGGGGTTGTCTCTTGGTTTATATACTCTCCACGAAACTACCCTAACCACCATCTTTACTTCCTTCCCCGTCTATGTCTCCAAACAGTTGCTTACTTCCTCAAGGGGTTTGTGCACTTTGTAGAGCCCGGCCCATATACGGTGTTGAGCCTCTCGTAATTTTCAAATATCTACGAACAAAAAAACACACTTTACAATGTTGTATTTTTGTGATTTCGTCTTCTCTGAACTTTTAATTTGATTTTGAACCTCTATTTTTTCTCATTTTGTCCAAAGTTTTTGCATGTTAAATATTCTGTTAAATTGATGGTTATTTTCTACCATTTTATACAATAGAATTGCATATGTGTAACTTTAATTATTTTCTTAATTGTTTCTCATAACTCGATTATCATGTTTTCGAAGTATTTACCAGAGTTTCAAGTATTTATTATTTTACCCTGTAGATATGGTATTTTGTTGACGTATATACCCCTAAAAATTAATCATGTCCGTTACACATACAGAAATTTTGGACATTTGTGACAATTAATTGGCCGTTACATTGGCCCTAATTTTAAGTTTAGAGAGACTTGTCACTTAGTATTAAAGTCTAGTAGTATTATTCTTCAAATGCAGGTGAGAAGTCTTAGGCCTTGTTTGGTATTGCTTTTTTTTTTACTAAAAACTGCTTCACTTTAAAGTTAAGCAGTAAAAAAATGTTTGGTAAAAGTAAAATATTCTACTTATTTTAAAAGGAAAACTAATGAAAAAGGCTTGAAAACTTTGAGTTTTAACGATAACGACTAAATAAAAGGTAAAATGAATAGTACCAGGTTTGACTTTTTAGTGTAAAAATGTGGTTTTTCGTTAAAGTGAACAGTAACGTGGGCTTTTCGTTAAAACTCCCTGTTTTGAAAGCAACATGCTCCAGACAACAGTTTTAAAAGCAACATAGAGGTTGCTTTTAAAAGCTACTTTAATAAAAAGCATAGTTGGGTCTTTAATAAATAGTTTCAATTGTTGTATACCTTGATTAATTTTTTTTTTTAAGTGACATTATTTAGCTTTCCACACACATTTTATCCTTTAGAGAAAAAAAGTAAACACTACCATTGTCACCACCATCATTACCTCTACTCCACCATTGTTGCCACCATCGCCACCACCACCATTGTTACCACCATCAATGCCGCCATCGCCACCACCACCACCATGCATCACTACCACAACCGCCATCACTGCCACCACAACCACAACTGCCACTACCACCATTATTGCCGCAACCACCACTACTGTTGTCGTCACCCCCACTCCTACTATTATGTCCATTTGTTATTGTATATAGTTATATCACTTTTACATTAAATTTTACCAAACGCTTTTATTCTGCTTTTTATACTCACAAATTCATAACACTTTTAAAATTCAGTTAGCCAAGCGCTCATCAGCTTTATTTTACAACTGATTATTCTTAAAGCACATCAGAAGTAATTTAAAAAAAAAAAAAACACAGTAATCCCAAACTGTCCCTTATTAGGTTCAAATTTCGAAAAATATATCGTTTCAAATAAAATAGACTAAAAAATCATGGTGACCAGAAGTAGGTTGAAATGCCTTTAAGAGTCTTCCCGGCCCCAAGGGTGGACACCGTGGCCAAGCCACCACTGATCACCTTCTTGAATAAAAAATAGAGAGTTTTAACGAAAAACCACATTTGTACACTAAAAAGTCAAACCTGGTACTATTCACTTTACCCTTTATTTTGTCCTTATCATTAAAACTCAAAGTTTTCAGGAACTTTTCATTAGTTTTCCTTAAAAAATTACCTTAACACTATCTTGGATAAAAAATGACCTCCCCTTCTACTGTTCTTCGCTGTTGCTAATTGGAAAACTGCAACCAACATGAAATGACCTTTAACAAGGCAAATAGCAATACGAGACAAGAGGGACAAAAGTCTTAAGGAGACTGGATGCATTTTTCACAATTGTTACAGATCAATAATTCCATGACTACAATTCACAGATAAATCTACACTGGACCCAGCATTGTTGAGTTTATTCTTCAACCAACCAAGCACATCAAGCAATTAGCTCAGTCCTTCACAAGAAGAATTGCACATTTTCTTGGCTCTTCGGCGCCCCGTTACCAACAACTAACGGATCAATGATTTTTTTCCACCCGTTAAAATCTAGACTGGAGCCAGCATCTGGCAATACAAATCCATTGACAAAGAAAGTAGGTGTTCCGTACACCCCTCTTGAAGCGCTAAACTGCATGACGAAAGACAATGAACATGAAAAACCGAATATTGGGAAGACTACATGGTTCTAATTGTCAACTGTATGACTCCTGCAAATGAGAGATTGCGTGTGCGGTAGCATTTTTCATAATGTGCTTAATTGTAACACCAATATAAGCATACTAGCTATTCGAAATTATAAGTAACGTAGAAACGACATATACTGCATTACCTTGAAGGAAACCCTTGTTTTCAGATCCGTTTTCCGGTCATTGAAGCCAAATTCAATGGCGCTGTGATAGGAGTTCCCAATCACTTCTGTGACAGAGTTCACTATGTCATTTACAACAGCAACTCTGGACATGTTGCGAGTTTGAGCATTATAATACCTCTCCTGTTTAATTTTTTGAGACAATTTCAGATCAACAGAAACTTTAATACCAACAACACATACATATCTTGGCTAATAAACTACCAAGCAACCAAATAGTAGCTTTCGTCTAAGAAATATGAGCTCGAAATCCAGCGAATTAGCCTAGCAGCTGAGTAATGGATCGAATAAGTGAATTCCCGAGAGCGATGCAAGAAATTTCTACATAATGCAGATTGCAGATAGATAGACCGATAGTAGCAAATGAAAAACAAGTATATATCAGCACCAAAAAAAGGATATGCTACGAAATTAACAACTAATGAAGTGATCTTAACCTGATTCTTGAAGAACCACTCCAACAATGGGAATGTAGCAGAAGGTTTCAGCTGGTTTACGATGTGCAGAGCCCGAGAAGTAACGAAAGCATTGTCATGGTAACTGCAGTTTCAGAAACAAGATTTTTGAAGTAATTTGACATTTACCGATCAGGGTCATCTGCTACAAATTTACCCAGGTCGCCTCGAAGTCTGAATTTTGCAAAACTAAGCCTGGTTTATTTGTCGGTTTAAGCTCTTAGGCTCCCCGCTTTGCGATGGACGCAGACTTACCCTTACTTTGCAAACAGGCTATTTGTCGGTTTCATTTTCATTAATTTAATCGCTTTGATTTTTCGTTGTACATAAGCTTCTGACTTCAAATTCATAACATGCAATCGATTTCTCAAAAACTACACGACTTCAATTGTTCTTATTGGCCCTCTACCATAGTGGTGGAAAACTGTTGAGCCCTTGAGGGCGTGTGCTCAAATTCCGTCAATGACTAATCTAACCTCTAATCTAACAACATCTATAGTTTGAAAATAAATAAATTAATTAATTGTTCTTATCCAATTTCTGACGAAGACATAGGCAGATAGAAAGAGAGGAGTCTGTTTACTTACGGCAACGGTAAGAGGTGAATTGCCACCGTGACGCGAGGGGCGTAGTGCTCGACGACTTGTTTGAGGGGCGGCCAGGCGTCCCTACTGTCTGGGCAGACCGGGTCGAAGAACGCTTCGATCAGGATCGAATCGGAGTCAACTCGGTGGTGTCCGTACAAAAACCCATCGTATTTTGAAGGGGGCAATCTCTGCGCGCATCCGCTCAAAACCAGCACGACCAACAACGTTAAAGCTGTTTCGAGTTTAAGGATTCTGTGCTTTGGTTCCGCCATTCTTTTTCTTCCGCTTTTGTCTCTCTGTTTCTTCGAGTGGACCGTATGAAGGCAAATCACCTGTGCTGCACCAAGACCGCATGGAACCGCCTGTGGAAATGTATCTTCCCTGGATTTTGACAAAATTAAATTAAATAAAAAACTAATTAAAACAGTTTGAAAATTTAAGTTTTAACTACAGTTATAAAATAAATAGTAAAATAAATAGTATCATGATTAACTTTTTAGTATAAAATGTAATTTTTTATTAAAGTGAACAGTATTGAGAGTTTTTCGTTAAAATTTCCTAAATTAAATGGTTAATTTTGTATCTTCCCGGGTTTATGGCTAAATTAGTTGGTAAAGAATTGATTAAACTTTGGGCCTCCTGCTAGAATCAGGCAGCCCAAGTGTCTGCGGATAATGTGAAGGAAATTGTATTAAACAGCCAAATACGCAATTTTTTTGAGAAGTTATTGTTTTTTTTTTAAACAAACAATATTATCTTTATTCAAATTTGCATTTAGCCAAAATTGAACCTAAGACCTCTCACTTACAAGTGAAGAAAAATACTACTAGACCGTAATACTGAGCGACAAGTTATTGTTTGTTACTCATTATGTTTCTGTTTTTGATATCGAAAATGTGATATTCTATAATCTTTAGGCAGAGAAGTTCAAACTCGAATTAAAAAAAAAAGGTATGCTTCTTTGGCCAACTAGCCTAACATACATCAGCGCAAATCGTTTTACTCGTCAAACGGAACTGAAATTCGGGTTAGGCGATCATATAAGAATTGTCAAGAAAAAAAAAAAAAACTGTAACACTTTGCAATATAGTATTAATTATTGTGAGGAGTTCTGCGACATCGTGGACAAGTAGGGTAACTTGCAAGGCATCAAATTAGGAAGTTTGAATCGAGTTCACCTAGTATTTATGATTTGTGTCAAAGAATCTAGTCCACATTTCATGGGCCTATTCTCTCCTTAATCCCAATAGGCAAACAACAGAATAAACGTTTCTAGTTCCTTGTGGGCCTTTTTAGTAGAGTGTTGAGTGCCCAAAGGCCCATAAGGGGACACGCTAACTTAAAGATCTCGTTTGGTATGCAGAGTGAGATGAGCTATTTTCAATTAAATTGTACTTGTGCCCCAACCAATGTTTTGGTAAGAAAAGTTAAAATATGGACTGGATTGGCTACAAATTCAAAATAGGAAAAGATAATGCGTTATGTTACCCAACCACACACATGGATTATGCAACTCATCCCTACCTAAAGTCCAACCTTATCCGATCTACCAAAATGGCCCAAAGAGTTTACAAAGAGATACGCATAATTTTGTTAGTCCAGACCAAAATTTTGAGTTTGATTTAATTTTATAATAATCAATCTCCTTTAGATAAAAATTTTGAAGTTTGAAATAGTTTTTCGATTTTTGCGTTCAATATGTTACACGCAAGAATTTCATTTATATACAATTGATAGTGTTAAGGGCAATTCCAAGCAAATAAAGTTGTCGATTTTACGAGAGTCGATGAAAATATCTATCTTAAACAATTTAAAAAATTGTCGATTTTACGAGAATCGATGAAAATATCTATCTTAAACAATTTAAAAAATTGTCGATTTTACGAGAATCGATGAAAATATCTATCTTAAACAATTTAAAAAATTGTAGATTTTACGAGAATCGATGAAAATATCTATTGTAAACAGTTTTTAAGTAATTTATTTTTTTACTTAAAACATACCGCCAAGAGGGAAAATAGTTCTACCAAGATATTTCACCTTTAAGAAACTTGCGGAACACGAAACGCGTGAACGGAGGGGAAATAACAGATCCTCGTCACCATTGCCTACTCACAGTGTAAAACCACCCAGCCAGTCACCACCTCACTTTCCCACCTCAGAATTCCATCTCCCCAAGCCATGATTATTTCTCATTTTCCCTTAACTTTTCGTTTTGTCTTTCTAGAAAAACCCTAATTTCCGCTATGTTTTGTTGCGCACAACAACATCACTCCTCACCTAATCAACTTCTTCACCGGCCAATCTAAAAAACCTTAGTTCTACCATAGAACTTGAATTTTCCGGTTCACTGTAGGAGTTTGATTCCCGTAAAGAGAACATCGAAATGCTGCTTTCGGTGTTTTTGACGATGTTTCTGCCGTGCGTGGCGATAAGCGCGGTGTTCGTAGTGTACGTATGTTTGTTATGGTACGCTACGAACGACCAGGCCGTCAACATTGGCCTGCCTGTCAGGCAGGTTTCCGAGAATGGGTTGTCGGCGTCAGAACTCGACAATTTGCCTAAAATAACGGGGAAAGAGGTGATGGCGGAGAGGAGGGAATGTGCGGTGTGTTTGGACGATATCGAGGGAGAGCAACCGGCGCGGGTGGTTCCCGGCTGTAACCACGCCTTCCATCTGCTGTGCGCCGATACCTGGCTTTCGAAGCACTCGTTTTGCCCCGTTTGTCGAGCAAAACTTCACCCGGTTTGATCAGTCTCTCGATGTTTCTGAAAATCCGTGCTGATTACGAAACTAAAGAAAAGCAAAAGCTAGCTGCATGTGGTTTCATTTTGCTACTCTATTGACAGAAATATTGTAATTAATTAGCCACTAGATTGTTATTGTTTATTGTCAAATTAATTAATTTCCTAGTTGTATCAACCTACATGTATATAATTTCCATTTTTACGGACTTTTTCTTCTCTTTTTTTTCTTCAAACAAAGCGATTCAACAAAATTACAATACTATAACAATGACATAAGAAATAGTGGTACAGTTGTAAGTGATGTCGACATTAGATGCTAAATATGATGGAATATGCTAAATAGTGAAATTTGTTCCTGAATGTGGCATCTAATATCGGCATCTCTTGCAACTGTAAACAATAGATGCCTTCTCAGGAACCAATTTCACTATCGCTTTCATAATAAAAGAATGTTTACTACAAAGAATAAAAATTGAAATTGGAATTAATAAACACGAGGAACTTTCCCTTACGTGTTGATCTGATTGTTTATTCTTACTTTCTTTCTACATTCTCTGATTCCTTCATTTTTCCAACTTTTGTTAAGTGAACATGCTCAAAATTCAGAGGTAATGTTGAAAAAACTTTATTTCCAAAATTGTGACTCTCCATGAATTCTCTCATGTAACTTCTCTATAGATTATTTGTCACCTCATATTTTAACGTAAATTTTCCTACTAATATTATATGTATATATTGGAAGCCGAACAAACTTTGATTCATGAGTTCCCACCTGAAAATTGAAATTCCTTCCACAAATGATTTTTTCATTCATTTCCGTTGATTGCGAGCAATGAATCCAGTCCGTGATCAGTGTGTCCACAGAATTGGGCAGCTGGAACCATAAATCCTGCCACGTCGCGTGCTTTGTGTTGCCAACCAAAGGGTGAGAAGTAAAAAAGGAATTTCAAAGACATAATTCCTCCGCAATCATTGGATTTATGCATTAAGAAAGTAAATGATAATGCTAGGAAGACCAACTATTTTGGACTAAAATTTAATAAACCATATGACGTGATTGTTAATGATTGAATTGTTACTTAAGTGCCGATTAACTTACTTATTTCTTATTGGTTATACATCACATGGTTTGAAAATTTAGTCAAAAAATTTAGTCTGGCTAGCATTAGTTGTAAACAAAGTCTCAAATGTTTTACCAAAAACAAATCTCCAAACTTTTGTATCAATTATCAGTCATTGGATATTCAATGAGTGTTGCAATGATGTATTTTGTTTGTCTAATGTTAAAATATCGTGTCACAAGCATACAAATGTGGAGTAGATAAGTCTATACGCACTACAACGCAAATTCATCATAAAAAATGGATGTTAACGGACGTGGAGTTGAGCCACTATCTTTTAGTGTGTTTTTTTTTAACCTCAACTTAAGAGACGTCCTTTCCCATCACTAATACTTTTTGTCTACGTGTTAAGTTTAAGGGTAAATTACATAGTAGCTCATTAGATTTGAGATTACAACCTCATACAACATCTTTAAAATATTTCACTTTCATACCTCACGTACTATTTTATTTCAAAATAATACATCCGTTACATTTTCCATCCATTGATCCATTAAGTGCTGACGTGTCTACCACATTTATGCCACGTGGCTACCAAATGTGTGCCACGTGGCAAATTTTTATTTTTATTTTTTAAACCTGAATCTTCTAAATTAAAAACAAAAAACAAAAAAAACTCATCTTCATCTTCCTCGACCTCTCCTTCCTTGCAACCCACCCCTTTCTTCCCCAAACCCATCGTGCACCCATCCTCCACCTCCTCCTCCTCCGCAACACTACCTGCAACCCATAAAAGAAAAGAAAGAAAAAAAAAAAACTCATCTCCCTTTCCCTGCAACCCAGATCCCGTCTTCCCGAATGAGTGTGGATTTAAGGAGTGGGGTGTGTAGAGGATGGAAAAGGATGTGTGCGATGGTGGGTGCACTAGTTTTTTTTTTCTTTTCTTTTTGGGTTGCACGTTAGGCTCGGGTTGAGGGAGGGGGGAAGAGGGGAAGATGGGTGCGCGGAGGAGGTGGAGATGGGTGCAGAGGAGGAGGGGTTGGTGAGATCTGGACTTTAGCGGCGTGGGGAGGGGGTGGGATCTGGGTTTTCTGGTTTTTTGTTTTTTTTGTTCAAGGTTCAGGTATGGGGGAGGGGGTGGGGTGATGGGATATGGATTTCTCTCCTTTTTTTTATTATTTTTTTTTAAATTTAGAAGATTCAGATTTTTTTTTTATTATTTGAAAAAATCTTTGTTTTGCCATGTGTCACACATTTGGCAGCCACATCAACACTTAACGGATAAATGGATGAAAAATATAACAAATGTATTATTTTGAAATAAAATAGTACGTGAGGTATGAAAGTGAAATGTTTTAAAGATGTTGTATGAGATTGTGATAGACCTCAAACCTGAGGGGCTACTATGTAATTTACTCTAAATTTAAATAACTCCACACACTTCTATTAATCCTGATAAGAGAGAAATTTGATTTGCTTGGAATCCCCCAGACATAAGTTGGTGGAAACTAAATGTTGATGGCTCTAGAATGATAAATGATAGACGAATTTGCGGTTGGTGGTGTATTAAGGGATCATCATGGAGATTAGTTGGGAGGCTTTGCTGTCAATTTAGGGCAAGGGCAGGGATGTTGTTATGTTGGTAAAGTCCTATCGATAACCTTAATCTTCTAGACGCAATTATACAAAGCTTTAGACTAATGATAAGACAATTGAGAATATATGAGTTGAAACACATTTATAGGGAGAAGAATTATGCAATGGATCAGTTGGCAAACTGGAGTTTTAATATGACTTTTAGCGTTTATGTAAGATGTTACAGGAGATAAACATAAAAATAAGCTGCAACTAGGCCGAAAGGCAAACAAACCCAAGCAAAACACATGATGACCCAATCAGCCTCTTGCTTGGACTGGATCAGCGTTCATGGATGATACTTATGGGGTATTTCGAAATCCCTTTGTTTCCTCTAGCGTTTTAAGTTAGCTTAGAGTTGTATTCCCCGCTTCCTTACCAAAAAAAAAAAATTGCAGACATGAAGGCTGCTACTAAGAGCAACAATCCCTCTCAGGAAATTAAGGGACATTTTATTTGATCATAAAAATAAGATACTACTTATAATACAAATTGGTTTCATGGTTATAACTTCAAACTACGTCACCTTCCTATTACTTTAGATTAATTTAAAGTAAAATATCTTTTGTATAAACGAAAGAAATTTCATTTTCAATTGGGCTCAAGATTTGAAAAAATTGATCCAATCCGAAAAATTAACATGGGCAAATGTTAATGTCGAGGGTAATTCAACAAAAATCCAGTTTAGCCCAAAACATTAATTTTGAACTGTACAACCTAAAGCCCAATGTAACATGAAAGGTAGATACACATGAACCCAACCTAGTTCGCACGTGAAACACAACTATATATATATATATATATATATATATATATATATATATATATATATATATATATATATATATATTATTATTTTTTGGTCAAGTGGGATCCAAAAAGATCACCAGGAAATTTTATTAAACACACAACACAAGTTTACATACTACTAGCCCACTTACAAAATACACAAACCAAAAAGGACTATAACTGGAA
Source organism: Malus sylvestris (assembly GCF_916048215.2). Lineage (NCBI taxonomy): Eukaryota > Viridiplantae > Streptophyta > Magnoliopsida > Rosales > Rosaceae > Malus > Malus sylvestris. Next base: position 639,429 of record NC_062267.1, on the reverse strand, counting down.
AATAGAAAAACACGGGCCAAACCCTAAACTAACAAAAAGCCCAACCAAACAGCTAAGACCCAAAAACAGAAAAAACAAACAAAAGCCGAGAAGTCCGCTACTACCGCCTCCTCCAGGATAGTGCATCTCAACCTGTAGAAATCCATGCCCACCGCTAAACATCGCCTCTTTGATCGTATCATCCAACACTGATCTGCTTCCTGAGCACATCCATAAAGTAAGGATAACAAAAAACTGAAGGAAATCAGTTGGTTATCAATCAAAGGAAGCCCATGGAACACCATGAGCAACACTGTCAATCTGGCAAACAACAAAGATAAGGTGGTGGTGTTGGGAAGACCTGAGTCGATCGAAACACCGAAACTCACAGCACCAACTCGAACGCAAGTGTGGCTGAAGATCGAAACGTAGATGAAGGAGGAAGAGGGATGACAACAAGGGAAGAAGAAGAGGGCAAATCAAGATGAGGAGGAGGGGGAAAAGGCAGCAAAGAAGGGAAAAAGAGGAGAAAACAAAGGAAAGGAAAAAGTGGCAACCGACTCCAACCGAAGCTAGAATTGGCGCCTAAAATGGTGGTCAAGAATTGTGCTCCAAAATTTTATACGGTTACTATTAAGTCACGTCAACATCTTGTTTTGAACTTTTTGTATAGAGAAAAAGACAAAGAGAAAAGTGTGAGAATTCCAACTAACGATTGCACACAGTGCCTTGCCGATTCGCTGTTGGGCCTAATAACTCTGGTTTTGTTTTTTCCTTCTTTTTTTTCAATAATTTTTTTCAGAGAGAAAGGAACAAAAGGAGTTGAGAGCTTCGAATCCGAGGGAAGAAGTTCAGAAGGGTATTTAATTTCCATAATGCTACTAACCTCTTCACAAAGTCTGTATGGGAATATATTTATACTAATGTGTTAGATATCAGTTTTATTATTAAAAATACAAAAAAATGACCCCAATAAAAAACCTACCATGTTGTTTAAACAAAGATTAAGAAGATAACCAAACTTAGGCACTTGTCATCAGCTAACGACGACCCACGTGAGTCAACCTTGGGTGGTGGGCCCCCGCCCGAACAACTTTACCCAAAGACTCTAAATCAGGCGTGTAGACAAAACATTCCACGTGTGTCTTCCTGAATCGGCCACGACCCAACACTGGCTGTCTTGCAGTTCACGATCTCTGCTTGGACGACGATCACTTTTGGCTTTTTCTTGCTTGGACGATGCAGCCAGGAAAGACAGGTGGCCTCGATGTTCGGCCGATAGCTTCCGGTGGGACCACGTTAGATTCTAAATCGTTTTGGATTAGGGTTACTGGGGCAAAACCCTATAACTTGATTATGTAGAGCTCCACGTTACCCTAAGTTGTTGCGTTTTGATGGTTTCTAAAAGCCTAACTGGTCACTCAAGTTTGGCGGGTGGAGAGCGAGAAAGACGGAAATGGATCATCTTTGGATTATTTCCTTTTAATCTACTAATTAAGGGATCTATATTATTAAAATTTAATCTAACGATTAAAGTTTTTATAATTTTTAAAATGAATTTTTGTTTGTAGTCATTATATCAAATTTCAATGACACAAATTCTTTAATTTAATAGATTAGGAAAAAAAAATCTGAAAATAATCATTTTTCGAGAATGATTTATATAAAACGACAAAATTTTTCGTGGTTATTTATTTGCCCACGAGATGTGTTATGTTAAAAAGAGAAATAGATTTGAATAAAGAAGGCAAATCACGAGAAGACAATAATCCGAATGTACTCAGCAGCAAAGTAAGAATTTGATTGCAACGAGGATAGATTTTTTTTTATTTTTAATTTGCTTACATGACCTTGATTTATAGTTGAAGAAAATTGAAATTTAACCAAAAATTAGTTGACAAAATAAGTAATAAAAAATTTATTCGAAATAAATATTGTTTAGTCATTGAAATATATCAATAAACCAACAAAATATATAAATGATGAACGGTTCAATTATTTGACCCGCTTATATTACTAAACAGTCTCTGTTTGAAATAATTTACCATAAAACTAGGAATTCCTTATAAAATTTGTAAAATAAAAATAAGTCAGTCCCAAGAGATTTGCAAAGATTATTCTTAAAAAAATAATGCAGCTGGTGCGTGAAGGGGCTCACATTTTCCTGGAAAAAGCATGAATATAAAAGTTGTTTAAAGAGAATGGAAATAAGTCGCGATGGACATGTGTCCCTCTGTTGGTTTTGGCTTTCATAAATCAAAAACCATCAACTCAAAAGTCCTTTTATGACTACGCGGACCTTGCCTCCTTTGCCTTGATAATTAGAATTCATAGCTATCCACCATTCAAAGACCTAGACGTGTGTCACCTTCTGGTTGGTTAGGGTTGACCTTTCACACTAAGGACAGACTAAAAGTTGGTTTTGTTTGGGTACAAAACGAGGTAGTGATTGGAGAAGCAGCAGTTTTGCAAAAAGCAATTGAGAAGTAGGAAATCAGAGTCTCTAGGGTTGGGTTGGGGGCAGATTTTCGGATGTATGTATGATGGGGAGGGGGGCTTAATTAATATTGGATGTAATGACGTGTTGGAATAAGGTTCTTTGGAAGGATAGTAGTGGAGGCTCTACTATTTTTGATTGATTTTTCTTGAGCTCCTACGGCGCTCTCTCTCTCTTCTGTCTTCAATCCATATTGTGCCAGTGGCAGAGAAAGAGATCGATATGAAGGAGATGAACGTGAAGATCGGTCATGGTTCTGAAGCTGCAGTAAGCAACGGTGGTGGTGGTGGGTATGGTGGCGCTGCTGCCTCCGACCCCGTCTCGAGCTCAAGAGTCTCATCTCTCCTGGCCTCCAAAGATCGTGACTACCTTCTTTCTCCGACTGGAAACCAGGTATCTCTCTTTCAGTAAATTAAGGTTTTTTCCTTTTAATTTTGTTCCTTCCGAAGGAGAAGAAAAGTCTAACTGAAATTTAGAGAAAAACACCTGACTGAAAACAGTTTTCTCTTATGGATAAAAATCCAAAGATATACGGAACATAAAACGAATATTTTTGTCGGAATTTTTATGCAATCCGATTTAATAATTCTGAGATGGATCTGAGATATGTACTATCTCTGCAAAACATAAAATATGACTAAAAACATAGCTGCATATCTTCCCGTTAATCCTTAAACAAGATGAAGATTTATAATCTTATATTTAATGGAGGTCCATATGTATGTGTGTGTGTGTGTGTGTGTGTGTGTAGTACAAAACTAATTTAACAAGACGATAATACATGATCGTGTTTTTCTTGGGGATATTTGCGAGTCTCTTGATCGAGGATTAGAAAATGTCAAGATTCAACAAGATAAGAACGATCGAGTTTTGAATGTTACAATTTTAAATTTGTGTGCTTGCACTTATGATAAATTTTCTTATTTTGTTGAGCTGAATTTTAGATGTATTGTGAGTCTATGAGTTATGCATAATACACACACACACACACACACGTACGCGTACGTCTTTGTTTATTAAGTATTTCATGCAAGAGTGCGTAAATTACGTAAAGCTTTTCTCACAATTCATGCTTGCTGAAGGAAAAAGAACGTTTACGTAAGTGCATGCTATGCTGATGATCTATAGAACAAAGAAAAGGGAAATTTACAGTACGTATTTGACAAATTTCATCAAAATATGTAAATCTTCTAAACACCATCTTAGACAATCTCTTAGGGAGTTAGTAAAATTTTCTTAAAGTGTTATTTGTTAACCCATTTGACACTATACTATAAAAATTTGTCACTCCAACTTAATTTTCAACTAACTCTTCAAATTTCATCCTTCAATTTAAAATATAAATATGATCAGTCTCTCGATGTTTCTGAAAATCCGTGCTGATTACGAAACTAAAGAAAAGCAAAAGCTATCTGCATGTGGTTTCATTTTGCTACTCTATTGACAGAAATATTGTAATTAATTAGCCACTAGATTGTTATTGTTTATTGTCAAATTAATTAATTTCCTAGTTGTATCAACCTACATATATATAATTTCCATTTTTACGGACTTTTTCTTCTCTTTTTTTTCTTCAAACAAAGCGATTCAACAAAATTACAATACTATAACAATGACATAAGAAATAGTGGTACAGTTGTAAATGATGTCGACATTAGATGCTAAATATGATGGAATATGCTAAATAGTGAAATTTGTTCCTGAATGTGGCATCTAATATCGGCATCTCTTGCAACTGTAAACAATAGATGCATTCTCAGGAACCAATTTCACTCTCACTTTCATAATAAAAGAATGTTTACTACAAGGAATAAAAATTGAAATTGGAATTAATAAACACGACGAACTTTCCCTTACGTGTTGATCTGATTGTTTATTCTTACTTTCTTTCTTTCTACATTCTCTGATTCCTTCATTTTTCCAACTTTTGTTAAGTGAACATGCTCAAAATTCAGAGGCAATGTTGAAAAAACTTTATTTCCAAAATTGAGATTCTCCATGAATTCTCTCATATAACTTCCCTATAGATTATTTGTCACCTCATATATTAACGTTAATTTTCCTACTAATATTATATGTATATATTGGAAGCCGAACAAACTTTGATTCATGAGTTCCCACCTGAAAATTGAAATTCCTTCCACAAATGATTTCTTCATTTATTTCCGTTGATTGCGAGCAATGAATCCAGTCCGTAATCGGTGTGTCCACAGAATTGGGCAGCTGGGACCATAAATCCTGCCACGTCACGTGCTTTGTGTTGCCAACCAAGGGGTGAGTGGTAAAAAAGAAATTTCAAAGATATAATTCCTCCGCAATCATTGGATTTATGCATTAAGAAAGTAAATGATAATACTAGGAAGACCAATTATTTTGGACTAAAATTTAATAAATTATATGACGTGATTGTTAACGATTGAATTGTTACTTAAGTATCGATTAACTTATTTATTTCTTATTAGTTATACATTACATGGTTTGAAAATTTAGTCAAAAAATTTAGTCTGCCTAGCATTAGTTGTAAACAAAAGTCTCAAATGTTTTACCAAAAACAAATCTCCAAACTTTTGTATCAATTATCAGTCATTGGTTATTTATGAGTGTTGCAATGATGTATTTTGTTTGTCTAATGTTAAAATATCGTGTCACAAGCATACAAATGTGGAGTAGGTAATAAGTCAATACGCACTACAAACTCAAATTCATCATAAAAAATGGATGTTAACGGACGTGGAGTTGAGCCACTATCTTTTAGTGTTTTTTTTTTAACCTCAACTTAAGAGACGTCCTTTCCCACCACTAATACTTTTTGTCTACTTGTTAAGTTTAAGGGTAAATTACATAATAGCTCATTACGTTTGAGATTTATTATAATCTCATACAACATCTTTAAAATATTTCACTTTTATAACTCACGTACTATTTTATTTCAAAATAATACATCCATTGCATTTTCTATCCATTGATTCGTTAAGTGCTGACGTGGCTACCACATTTATGCCACGTGGCTGCCAAATGTGTGTCACGTGGCAAAAATAATAATTTTTGAAATTTTATTTTTTAAACCTGAATCTTCTAAATTAAAAAAAAATAAAAATAAAAAAACCCATCTTCATCTTCCCCAACCGCTCCTTCCCTGCAACCCACCCGTTTCTTCCCCAAACTCACCGTGCACCCATCCTCGACCTCCTCCGCCGCACCACTACCAGCAACCCATAAAAGAAAAGAAAGAAAAAAAAACTCATCTCCCTTTCCCTGCAACCCAAATCCCATCTTCCCCAATGAGTGTGGATTTATGGAGTGAGGTGTGTAAATGATGGAAGAGGATGTGTGCAAGGGTGGTTTTTTTTTTTCTTTTCTTTTTGGGTTGCAGGTTGGGCTCGAGTTGAGGGAGGGGGGAAGAGGGGAAGATGAGTGCGCGGAGGAGGTGAAGATGGGTGCAGAGTAGGAGGGGTTGGTGAGATATGGACTTCGGCGGCCGGGGGGGGGGGGGTGGGATCTGGGTTTTCTGGTTTTTTGTTTTTTTGTTTTTTTTGGAGGGGTTGGTGAGATATGGACTTCGGCGGCCGGGGGGGGTGGGATCTGGGTTTTCTGGTTTTTTGTTTTTTTGTTTTTTTTGTTCAAGGTTCAGGTATGGGGGAGGGGGTGGGGTGATGGGATCTGAATTTTTTTTTATTTTTATTTATTTATAAATTTAGAAGATTTAGGTTTTTAAAAAAAATTAAAAAAAAAATCTTTTTTTTGGCCACTTGTCACACATTTGGCAGCCACGTAGCATAAATGTGGCAGCCACGTTAGCACTTAACGGATCGATTGATGAAAAATGTAACAGATGTATTATTTTGAAATAAAATAGTACATGAAGTATGAAAGTAAAATGTTTTAAAAATGTTGTATGAGATTGTAATAGACCTCAAACCTAAGGGGCTACTATGTAATTTACCCTAAGTTTAAATAACTCCACACACTTCTATTAATCCTGATAAGAGAGAAATTTGATTTGCTTGGAATCCACCAGGCATAAGTTGGTGGAAACTAAATGTTGATGGCTCTAGAATGATAAATTATAGACGAATTTGGGGTTGGTGGTGTATTAAGGGATCATCATGGAGATTAGTTGGGAGGCTTTGCTGTCAATTTAGGGCAAGGGCAGGGATGTTGGTATGTTGGTAAAGTCCTATCGATAACCTTAATCTTGTGGACGCAATTATACAAAGCTTTAGACTAATGATAAGACAATTGAGAATATATAAGTTGAAACACATTTATAGGGAGAAGAATTATGCAGTGGATCAGTTGGCAAACTGGAGTTTTAATATGAATTTTGGCGTTTATATAAGATGTTACAGGAGATAAACATAAAAATAAGCTGCAACTAGGCCAAAAGGCAAACAAACCCAAGCAAAACACATGATGACCCAATCAGCCTCTTGCTTGGACTGGATCAGCGTTCATGGATGATACTTATGGGGTATTTCGAATTCCCTTTGTTTCCTCTGACGTTTTAAGTTAGCTTTGAGTTGTATTCCCCGCTTCCTTACAAAAAAAAAAAGTGCAGACATGAAGGCGGCTACTAAGAGCAACAATCCCTCTCAAGAAATTAAGGGACATTTCATTTTATCATAAAAATAAGATACTACTTATAATACAAATTGGTTTCATGGTTATAACTTCAAACTACGTCATCTTTCTATTACTTAGATTAATTTAAAGTAAAATATATTCTGTATAAACGAAAGAAATTTCATTTTCAATTGGGCTCAAGATATGAAAAAATTGATCCAATCCGAAAAATTAACATGGGCATATGTTAATGTCGAGGGTAATTCAACAAAAATCCAGTGTAGCCCAAAACATTATTTTGAACTGTACAACCTAAAGCCCAATGTAACATGAAAGGTAGATACACATGAACCCAACCTAGTTCGCACGTGAAACACAACTATATATATAGGGGTGTGTGCAACTATATATATAGGGGTGTGATATACACACACCTCATTTTATTTCTCACACCTTTTTAATTTTCGGATCGAATGAATTGAAGAAGATCAATGAACAGAAATTATCAAGGAGTGTGTGAGAAGGAAAATGGTATGTGTGGATAGCACATCCCTATATATATATATATATATTTTGGTCAAGTGGGATCCAAAAAGATCACCAGGAAATTTTATTAAACACACAACACAAGTTTACATACTACTAGCCCACTTACAAAATACACAAACCAAAAAGGACTATAACTGGAAAATAGAAAAACACGGGCCAAACCCCAAACTAACAAAAAGGCCAACCAAACAGCTAAGACCCAAAAACAGAAAAAACAAACAAAAGCCGAGAAGTCCGCTACTACCGCCTCCACTAGGACAAGGACAGTGCATCTCAACCTGCAAAAATTCATGCCCACCACTAAACATCGCCTCTTCAATCGTATCATCCAACACTGATCTGCTCCCTTAGCACAGCCATAAAGTAAGGATAACAAAGGAAGCCCATGGAACACCATGAGCAACACTGCCAATCTGGCAAACAACAAAGATAAGGTGGTGGTGTTGGGAACACCTGAGTCAGTCGAAACACCGAAACTCACAACACCAACTCGAACGCAAGTGTGGCTGAAGATCGAAACGCATATGAAGGAGGAAAAGGGATGACATCAAGAGAAGAAGAAGAGGGCAAATCAAGATGAGGAGGAGGGGGAAAAAGCAGCAGAAAGGGAAAAAGAGGAGAAAACAAAGGAAAGGAAAAAGTGGCAACCGACTCCAGCTGAAGCTAGAATCGGTGCCTAAAATGGTGGTCAAGAATTGTGCTCCAAAATTTTAAACGGTTACTATTAAGTCACGTCAATATCTTATTTTTAACGTTTTGTATTAAAAAAAAGACAAGAAAAAAATACGAGAGAAAGAAAAGAAAGGGGACGATAAAAAGAGATTCGTACTTCAATTCCAACTAACATTGCACACAGTGCCTTGCCGTTTCGCCGTTCGGCCTAATAACTCTGGTTTTGTTTTTTCCTTTTTTTTTTTTTCAATAATTAAGTTTATTGTTTTTAGAGAGAAAGGAACAAAAGGAGTTTGAGTTCAGAAGGGTGTTTCATTTTCCTAACCCTACTAGCCTCTTCACAAAGTCTGTATGGGAATATATATTTATATTAATGTGTTGGATATCAGTTTTATTATTAAAAAAAAATTAAAAAAAATGACCCCAATAAAAAACCTACCATGTTGTTTAAACAAAGATTAAGAAGATAACCAAACTTAGGCACTTGTCATCAGCTAACGACGACCCACGTGAGTCAACCTTGGGTGGTGGGCCCCCGCCCGCATACTCTAAATCAGGCTTGTGGACAAAACATTCCACGTGTGTCTTCCTGAATCGGCCACGACCCAACACTGGCTGTCTTGCAGTGCAGTTCACGATCTCTGCTTGGACGACGATCACTTTTGGCTTTTTCTTGCTTGGACGATGCAGCCAGGAAAGACAGGTGGCCTCGATGTTCGGCAGATAGCTTCCGGTGGGACCACGTTAGATTCTAAATCGTTTTGGATTAGGGTTACTGCGGCAAAACCCTATAACTTGATTATGTTGAGCTCCACGTTACCCTAAGTTGTTGCGTTTCGATGGTTTCTAAAAACCTAACTGGTTCACTCAAGTTTGGCGGGTGGAGAAGGAGAATGACGGAAATGATCGTCTTCGGATTATTTCCTTTTAATCAATTAAATTAGGGAATCTATATCATTGAAATTTAATTCAATGATTGAAGTTATTATAACTTTTAAAGTTAATCTTTGTTTGTAATCGTTATATCAAATTTCAATAACACAAATTCTCTAATTTGATGGATTAAGATGAAGGAATTTGAAGAGAATCATTTTTCGAGAATGACCTTTTTAAAATGGCAAAATTTTTTGTGATTATTTATCTGCCCACGAGATGTGTTATGTTAAGAAAAGAAATAGATTTGAGAGCAATTCACGAGAAGACAATAATCGGAATGTACTCAATAGCAAAGTAAGAATTTGATTGCAACGATATATATATATATGTATATATATATTTTTTTTAATTTGCTTATGTGACCTTGATTTATGGTTAAAAAAAATTGAAATTTAACCAAAAATTAGTTGACAAAATAAGTAATAAAAAATTTATTCGAAATGAATATCATTTAGTCATTGAAATATATCAATAAACCAACAAAATATATAAACGATGAACGGTTCAATTATTTGACCTGTTCATATTGCTAAACAGTCTCTGTTTGAAATATTTTTCCATAAAACTAGGAACTCCTTTTAAAATTTGCAAAATAAAAATTGGTCAGTCCAAGAGATTTGCAAAGATTATTCTAAAAAAAATAATGCAGCTGGTGCGTGAAGGGGCTCACATTTTCCTGGAAAAAGCATGAATATAAAAGTTTATTAAAGAGAATGGAAATAAGTAGCGACGGACATGTGTCCCTCGGTTGGTTTTGGCTTTTATAAAATCAAAAACCATCTACTCAAAAGTCCTTTTATGACTACACGGACCTTGCCTCCTTTGCCCTGATAATTAGAATTCATAGCTATCCACCATTCAAAGACCTAGACGTGTGTCACCTTCTGGTTGGTTAGGGTTGACCTTTCACACTAAGGACAGACTAAAAGTTGGTTTTTTTGGGTACAAAACGAGGTAGTGATTGGAGAAGCAGCAGCTTTGCAAAAGGCAATTGAGAAGTAGGAAATCAGAGTCTCTAGGGTTGAGTTGGGGGCAGATTTTCGGATGTATGTATGATGTGGAGGGGGCTTAATTAGTAAGGAAAACTAATGAAAAGTGCTTGAAAATTTTGAGTTTTAATGATAAGGACAAAATAAAGAGTAAAGTGAATAGTACCAGGATTGACTTTTTAGTGTAAAAATGTGACTTTTCGTTAAAGTGAACCGTACCGGGTGCTTTTCGTTAAAGTTCCCTAATTAGTATTGGATGTAATGACGTGTTGGAATAAGGTTCTTTGGAATGGAATATAAGGAGTTGGAAGGATGGTAGTGGAGGCTCTACTATTTTTTGATTGATTTTTCTTGAGCTCCTACAGCGCTCTCTCTCTCTTCTGTCTTCAATCCATATTGTGCCAGTGGCAGAGAAAGAGATCGATATGAAGGAGATGAACGTGAAGATCAGTCATGGTTCTGAAGCTGCAGTAAGCAACGGTGGTGGTGGTGGTGGGTATGGTGGCGCTGCTGCCTCCGACCCCGTCTCGAGCTCAAGAGTCTCATCTCTCCTGGCCTCCAAAGATCGTGACTACCTTCTTTGTCCGACTGGAAACCAGGTATCTCTCTTTCAGTAAATTAAGGTTTTTTCCTTTTAATTTTGTTCCTTCCGAAGGAGAAGAAAAGTCTAACTGAAATTTAGAGACAAACACCTGACTGAAAACAGTTTTCTCTTATGGATAAAAATCCAAAGATATACGGAACATGAAACGAATATTTTTGTCGGAATTTTTATTCAATCCGATTTAATAATTCTGAGATGGATCTGAGATATGTACTTTCTCTGCAAAACATAAAATATGACTAAAAACATAGCTGCATATCTTCCCGTTAATCCTTGAACAAGATGAAAATTTATAATCTTAGATTTAATGGAGGTCCATATGTATATGTGTGTGTGTGTGTGTGTGTGTGTGTGTGTGTGTAGTACAAAACTAATTTAACAAGACGATAATACATGATCGTGTTGTTCTTGGGGATATTTGCGAGTCTCTTGATCGAGGATTAGAAAATGTCAAGATTCAACAAGATAAGAACGATCGAGTTTTGAATGTTACAATTTTAAATTGTGTGCTTGCACTTATGATAAATTTTCTTATTTGTTGAGCTGAATTTTAGATGTATTGTGAGTCTATGAGTTATGCATAACACACACACACACACACACGTACGTCTTGGTTTATTAAGTATTTCATGCAAGAGAGCGTAAATTACGTAAAGCTTTTCTCACAATTCATGCTTGCTGAAGGAAAAAGAACGTTTACGTAAGTGCATGCTATGCTGATGATCTATATAACAAAGAAAAGGGAAATTTACAGTACGTATTTGACAAATTTCATCAAAATATGTAAATCTTCTAAACACCATCTTAGACAATCTCTAAGGGAGTTAGTAAAATTTTCTTATAGTGTTATTTGTTAACCCATTTCACACTATGCTACTTTAAAAATTTGTCACTCCAACTTAATTTTCAACTAACTCTTCAAATTTCATCCTTCAATTTAAAATATAAATATGTTTAACTTTTATCTTATCGTCTAAGCCCAAATTTTAGTTTCAAAATCTTTACTAAATAATATTTTTAGCAAAATATATAGTGGGACTTAATTTGCTCACTTGAAGAAATGCAAGGTCAATTGCTAATTCTTCAATTTGCTAAGGGTTACTCCCTCTGTTTGAGATGCATTTTTCTTGCGCGACAACAAATTTAACTCTCTATTCAATTGCTACATCTTTTGGAGATTCTTCTAAGAGCAATATTCAGAGTGATTGTATTGTCATTTTATGAATAATTATAAGTGATTATAAGGTTTTTTAGATATAGCCCTTTAATTATGAGGTTCGAGGTCATCCACCCTCCTTTATGATGATCAAACATTTGAGTACACGAAAATTCGTTTTAAATTAAAGAATTTAATTGTTGACGACCTCTCCAAAGAAAAACTGAAACCTCTCTTGGCTCAACAACATATTATGTGCTTAATGATCTGTACATTTTTAAAGTAATTTCATTACCAAAGAAGATTAATCTCAAACTTGGATTTGGATCATCTCTTGAGCAGATGGTCTGAATCCTCCTGATCAGATAACAAAGGAATTCAACGACTACAAATAGAGAGTTATTTAAAAGTTATAATAATTGTAGTCGTTGAATCAAAATTCAACGATCCATATTATTTGATCAGGATTCAGACCCCTGCTAAAGAGAGGAACCAAATCCTCAAACTTATTTCTTATCGATCACTCTATCTACCTCACCATTGAAGTAACTTATTATTCTCAGTAATTTATTCTGTGAGTGTTGAAGATTGAAATTACCAAACCAAAGCAGAAACGCAGAAAATTTTGATGCTATTTGTCACGAGATGAACATGATAAAGTGGTGTCACAATCAAAGATGGACAACCACGCATTGTTGATTGTCTAAATCGACATGTGGCACCCTAATGTCAATTCCGTCCCACATCAATGTTACCGGGGCAACACGCGGTCCATCCACGGCCATCCACCTGCATGTTTATTTGGTACAACATCCGCTTTCAAGCTTAACTAGATTCTTTACTTTGGGTGAAAACCGGCAAATTTCAGCTCATTGATCGATGTATCCCTCTTGTCGGAATTATTCAGGCGGTCCACACCTACTTCCAGATGCTTCTGGTCCATGCACCGAGCACTTTGGATAAGTATTTGGCGTGGAATAATGAAAATAATAAAGGACGTATATGTTTTATAAATGAAAAGGTCTTGGTCAATATCTTTATTCTTTATAATCTTACGCGCTAAACCTTACAATATCAAAAAATTATATGTTCATCATTTATTTGTATTATTTCTCTAATAGAAATAGATCCATATATGTTAGTGAGTTTTACTTTTATTAGAGAAATGATATAAATAGATAGTAAGTGTATTACTATTCTTACATTATTTCATTCGGTTAAGGTATTTTTAGAGACCCATCATTACTATGTTAATTACGTACTCTATGGTTGATTCCAAAGAAATTAGTGTAGGTTAAAGAAAAGTTAATTAAGGAAATAATTTTAATTAGAGCATTTTTAAAGGAGAGGCTAAATTTTACGTAGAATGCCACGTAATTTTCTTATAGTTGATTCCAAAGAAATTAGTGTACATTAAAGAAAAGTTAATTAAAGTAAACAATTTTAATTAGAATATCTTGAAAGGAGATGCTAAATCTTACATAGAATGCCACATAATTTTTTTTTGAACACTTTGGGCGGTATGTCAATATTACGGAAATTGACATAGAGATTGTGTGAGATCAATTTGACATATAAAATTTAATGTGTTTTTACTTTTTAAATATTTTGTTTTGTGGGTCCTAGTAATGCACTAATCATCATAAATTATGAAATTAGTTTTGAAGAGTGATTTCTATAAATATTATTTAAAGGAATACAAAGAAATATGTAAGTGAGTAAAAGGACATTAGGCATCCACATAGGCCCTTAAATTTACATTTAACATTTTAATATATTGCAGGTGAAAGTTTCTGATCTTAATGAGAAGATAATAGGCCTCTACTTCTCAGCCAATTGGTACCCGCCATGCTGGAACTTCAACCAAGTCCTAGTTGGCATCTACGAGCAGCTGAAGAGCAGTGGGTCCAACTTTGAGATTGTGTACGTGTCATCTGACGAAGACTCTGAAGCCTTTAACAAATACCATGCATGCATGCCGTGGCTGGCGATTCCTTTTTCTGACTTGGACACCAAGAAAGCCTTGAACCGTAAGTTTGATGTGGAAAGTATTCCCAGCTTGGTTATTTTGCAACCTAATGATAACAAGGAAGAGGCTACGTTGCATGATGGAGTTGAAATTATCTACCGTTACGGGGTCGATGCCTTCCCTTTTACAAAACAAAGGTTGGAGGAATTGCAAGATGAGGAGAGAGCGAGGCATGAGAACCAAACTCTGACCAATTTACTAACAACCCATGATAGAGATTATCTTTTGGGTCACCCCACGCCTAAACAGGTAAAATTTTGTCTATACTTTCGAGCATGCCTTTATCCAAGTACATATAATCTTGCTAAGAAACTTTTAATGTTGTTGATAGTGTGTTGATATTATTTTCTCAAAACGTACCAACATGCTATTAGATATTTTAGACAATGTCATCTATGATGTACAAAGAACTCTTGCAGTATAACATATATGCATGAGATATTATATTCACATACCCCAAATTACTTATCCCACATCTTTTTAATTTTTTAATATTTTCTACACACCACTAACCCTTGATAAAAAAAATATTAAAAAAATAAGTGTGTGGGAGAAGTAATTTGGGGTATGTGAATATAATCTCCTATTTTATATCTCTTGTGCACGCAGGTGTCAGTTGCTTCATTGAGTGGCAAAACCATTGGACTCTACTTCTCAGCTCAATGGTGTCGTCCGTGCGTTAATTTCACTCCAAAGTTGATCTCCATCTACGACATGATTAAGGAGAAAGTGCTAGAGGATGATCACGATGGAGAAGACTTCGAGATAGTATTTGTGTCGAGTGATCGTGACCAAACTTCGTTCGACTCATACTTCAACACCATGCCATGGCTAGCGTTGCCCTTTGGGGATCCAAACATAAAAGAACTTGTCAAGCATTTTGACGTCAAGGGTATCCCTCTTTTGGTAATTTTAGGGCCTGATGGTAAAACTGTGACCCAGCAGGGCAGAAATCTTATAAATTTATACAAAGAAAATGCGTATCCCTTTACGGATGCCAAAGTGGAGTTGCTGGAGAAGAAAATGGATGAAGAGGCTAAAAACCTCCCTCGGTCGGTGTACCACGGAGGGCATCGACACGAGCTGAATTTGGTGTCGGAGGGCAACGGAGGAGGGCCCTTCATATGTTGTGCTTGTGATGAACAAGGATGTGGTTGGGCTTACCAGTGTCTTGAATGTGGATATGAGGTGCACCCCAAGTGTGTGACTGCTACCACTCCCAATAGCAATACCAATACCAATAGGTGATTTACTGAAGCTTATTAATATTACTAAATTACTAATTAAACTTGTGCTGTATTATATAATTTGTGATCTCGTTTTTTAACAAAGGTTTGGGATTGAGAATAATTAATTCCCTATTTAATCATTTTATTTGTAACATTTTTCTAATTTTTAAAGTAAGTTGGACTTCATCATCAGTTATTATCGATCTTCATGATTCATTGGCTACTAATCAGTACGATTTTTATTTTTTATTTTTAATTATTATTATGGGGAAGGGGAGGATTCGAAAATTTCTAACCCAACATACGTGGTTGGAAACCCAACATCCAATTTACTAGAATATTGAACTACATGCAATCTAATCTTTACGATTCATTGTCATTGTTCCCCGTGGCTTTAGTCCTGGCAATCATTTCGCGGCATACTTGTAAGTTTCAATTATTCCGTGGCATGCTTTCCGTTACAGAAATAAAGCAGCTGATGGATGCCGTCAGTACTCGAATTTTTTTATCTTAGTGCTCGAATTTCCCTTGACATTAATAATATCCAGTTTACATTAATTTGTTCTTCTTTTCTGGTTAGGCCGACGTTGATAAGAACGGGACTCTAGATTACATCGAATTTATAACTGCCACCATGCATCGCCATAAACTGGAGAGGGACGAACATTTGCACAAGGCTTTCCAGTTCTTCGACAAGGATAATAGCGGGTTAGTTTAATCAATTTAATTAATCCAGAGTTTTCGATAATTAAGTTCTACTGAATCATCATTGACTGGTTTAAGCTGTTCAGGTTTATCACCAGAAATGAGCTGAGACAAGCAATGATTGAATATGGTATGGGGGGCGACGCTACTATTGACGAAATCATGAATGATGTGGAAACAGATAAAGTAATCATCTATACACAAATACGTATTATATGTACACACATTTATATATTTGCGCGTGTATGAATATGTATATGTATGTATATTGCCATTGTGTTTCTCCAGTGTTTCTCCAGATGACTGAAGGCTTAAATTTTTTGTAGGATGGAAGAATCAATTACGAGGAGTTTGAGGAGATGATGAGGGTTTGAGGCCGTCACGATTCTGATGATAAACTCAAAGCTCTGCATGACTGCCTATGTAAAGTAAACCAATGTCCATAAACAAACTCAAGAGCTGTTATATATCATACGCACTACATGGCCAAATTAATAATAATAATATACAAATTACATGCTGTAAATATAAATATGTTGGGCTAAATTGGCTTTGAAGCTTTCTATATTATGAAATTTATGAAGTGGAAATAAACAGTACTTATTACAAACTTTTAGTCAAAAATAAAATTTGACGAACATTAGGCACTAAATTGTTGTGTCTACTGGCTGTAAAACTTGGGGTCTCACATTCGAAAAACGACAAAACATTTTCTTTTGTTTTCAAGTTACTACCTTAAAGTCATTAAATTCTTAACTAGAACTTTTTTTGTGCCTAACTATTTAGGCCTCCTCCGTTACCTATCAGTGTACCACGTGGAAGCTCAGATTTCGGTTAGACAAAAAATTATGCAAATGTTAGGTAGTAATGTGAAAAAAAATGAAACATTTTGTGTTTTTTTTTTTTTTTTTAACAGCGGGCTCGAACCTCAGGGGCTGCTATGTAATTAGATCGCATGATTAAGATAAAGATTACACGACATGTCGCTCAAACGTGGACATATTTTGTTCTGGTGTTCTGGTATTCTGGTTGGCACTTTTGGAGGGAACCGGTTGCAGAGGAAACCATGACAAGGCAACCTCTGAATCTGCTAGAAAATCTGCACAAAACACTGCTCCAATTTCTAAACCCCTTCACAGCTTCCTTATCGCAGGCGCGTCAAGCCCGCGCACAAATCCTCAAAACCGCCTCTCCAACGACACTAATCTCACCACCAAGCTGCTCTTTACGCCAACGATTTGGGAATGGGGGTTCAGATTCATTGCTCCAGGATCAAGCAGGGACTAGTGTCAGACAAATGTGTCGTCAGCGCGCTTATTGATATGTATGGGAAGTGTGCCTGAACGTTTGAGGATGTCACGGTTTTTCGATGAAACGGATCAAACGGATGTTGGTGCTTGCGATGCTTTAGTCACAGGGCTTTCGCGAAATGGTCTTGTTGACAACGCACTGGAGATGTTCCGGTGGTTTAAGGGCCAAGGAATGGAACTGAATATTGTGTCTTGGACCTCGATCATTGCTAGTTGTTCTCAGAATGGGAAGGAAATGGAGGCTTTGGAGCTATTCAGACAGAAGCAGATTGAGGGTGTGAAACCAAACTTTGTGACCATCCCTTCCTTGCTTCCAGCCTGCGGCAACATTGCAGCCTTGATGCACGGGAAGGCAGCCCACTGTTTCGCTCTCAGGAGGGGGATCTCTAACAATGTGTATGTGGGTAATGCATTGATTGATATGTACGCGAAATGTGGAAAAATCCACTTGTCTCGGCTTTGTTTTGATAAAATGCACGCCGGAAAATGGTCAGACGCCCAATTTCATCAGCTTTACCTGCATACCGTCTGCATGCAGCCAGAACGGTTTGTAAAAATGTGGTTTTTCGTTAAAGTAAACAGTACCGGCAGTTTTTCGTTGAAGTTCCTATTATTTTAACAGTATGTCAAAGGAGCATGGTCTAAAACCTAGAGTGGAGCATTATGCTTGCCTGGTGACACTTCTCGGACGGGCTGGAAAACTTGATGAGGCTCATTCCATGATCAAGAAAATGCCGTTTGAACCAGATGCTTGTGTTTTGGGAGCTTTACCAAGTTCTTGTGGAGTTCACAGTAATGTGAATTTAGGCGAGTCTGTTGCAAAGAAGCTCTTCAATTTGGAACCGAAAAATCCCGGGAACTACATTCTTCTGTCAAATATTTATGCTTCCGAGGGCATGTGGGCGGAAGTCGATAGCGTGAGGGATACAATGAAGAGTCATGGTTTGAGGAAGAACCCTGGCTGCAGTTGGATTGAACTGAAGAATAGAGTGTTAGAATATGAGCATGAGTATGAATCGGTAAACTTGGTTGTAGGATTAGAGATTGAATAGGAAGTCTTGTTGAGAATGGATTTGTAAATCCATGTTGTAACTGGACTGCTATTTGGAATGAATTGGTATTCCATATGGATTTTAATAGGGGAATCCTTATAGAATTTGACTAAGATTGTATAGTATATATATGGTGGCCTCTGCTCTCGCAGTGCGAACTCAATATAAGACCAAGACCTATTATTAGTTGAGAACCTTGAACACTGAAGAAAGGAGAAGGTGCACCACAACATTGTTACAGAAATCAGACATGGCAACCGGTTCAAGTTCATCTACAGGTACGGTTTTCTCCATACATTGGTTTAATGAACAATGATTTGTGTTTTGATAACAGTAGCTCATATAACTTGTTATTGGTTTATGTTTATTCTAACATAGAGTGCACATGCTTCTTGCAGGAGACAAAGCGCATCTGCAAACGAACCAAATTATTGACAAGCTGGATCAACTGAGCTCGGAGATGAAGAAATCGGGATGCTTTCCCAATACCGAGTTTGTATTGCAAGATGTGGAGGAACACAGTGAAAAGTTGGCGGTGGCGTTAGGGCTTCTGAACACTCCTCCCGGCGTGTGCATGGCGGAACTAGGACTTGAAGACACCTCAATTCAAAGGATGAATCTCCTTTTGAGGTACTCATGTGGTGCCCTCGTTTGTTTGCTTCAGTTCATCATCTTTACAAGAACGAATGATTGCATCGCTTCAATAAATTCGCCAAGAAGGCAGTCTTCAATAAGTCCGGTGACTATCATGTTGTAAGTAAATTCGACAAGAAGGCACCAGTAGTACAAGAAAACTGAAGAATTTAAATGCTAATAGTGCAAAAGAATGTACAAATTGAGAAAATGTGACAACATTATAAAGGTTAAAACGAATTTGTAATTACAAAGTTCCTCTCGATAAAATTATGTTGTTTTGGTATAACTTCACAGTTATCTCAAGGTATAAATTGCTGAGAGACCAGAAAATCAAGTGAATGGCGGTTCAGACCATACCATACGCACTCGGTTAGAATCGTATGGCTGCTTTCATTTGTCAGGGATTCTAAATCTGCTAACTTCCATAGACGACCTGCACGGCTTAACTCTCATCACATCCTGCTGAACACATAAAGAAATTAGACAATGAAGTCAAGGAAAACTATTGATGGATTATTGCAAGATGTTTTAGATTTTGCATGCCACCTTGCGAGGCCTTTTTGTTACGTCAAGGCAACATCTGGTTTCTTTAAGAATACGGATGTAAATCATCACATAAACCCGAGGCTAACCACCAGTTACAGGACATCTAACAAAATCCTAACTTTCGAGCATATTTTATGCAGAATGTCAATTAATGATTGAAAGTAACAATGCTGTACCTTTACATTAAACGACTTAGACTTTGTACTCTTCAAGATGCATCCATTTTGTAGACGACCACTTGTTACCAATTATCACAGGGCATCCGCCTATGACAGCATATGAAATGAATAAAAATCAATAACAATATATGTTGGATAACCCAAAAAAAACAGAGAGCGGAGAGTGCAAAAGAGCTTGCCATGCAAACTTGATGGGTCTAGAGTAGCATCGGGCCTCATGCTCCAGAATAGTAGTGCATCACCCATTTTAGGTTTCACTGCAAGTCCCTGTTTACCACATTCAGATAATTCATTCCACCATGGCACAGAGCTGATATTCCCCTTTGCAGCAGGAAACACCGTCTCACCGCCTTCTTCAACATCTGACCTGAATCGATGGCAGAAGAAATGGTGGATTAGAGAGAGAAAACAGAAAAAACCAGAGACATAAGACACGGGAATGCGATACAAATTAAGTTACTTTAGTAAATATATTGAACGTGTGGGAAGAGAAAAACAATCTTACAGATACATCAAAAGAGTAGCAACCCGTTGGCCACCATTCTTGGTGTTGAACTCATCTAGGAAGTAATCAAAATGTGCATCGTATTTCTGCCCAACTTCATAGTGGAGAATCTGAAGTCCTTCTCCATGCTCTGAAAATTGCACGCAAGAATAAAAATCAGCAGATAATCATAACACTGAGATATAACTGATACATGGAGATAAAAACACTTGGGAAGCAAAAAGAACAAATCCGAATTTGTATTTCAGTATCATTGAACAATATTATAGTTGTAAAACTCTTTTCCTTTCGAAATTTATGCGATAAAAAGGCATTTGATTTAAAAGAGAGGTGCCACAGACTCACGGTACAAGGCACTAATCAAATAATCATTTGACAAAAGGAAAAATAATGGATTAGAAGAAACATAAAGGTGTAGTAGCATCATACCTACAGGAATGAAAGTGAAGTCTGCTATTCTCTTCTCGATATCCCTAATTATTTTATCGCGTCCTCTCTTCAGAAACATTCCGGAGCTTGTGCGCACCCTGCAGAGAAGGATTTCTCAGGCATCGTAAAAAATTTCTAAGGTGACACCAAGACTACATTTATAATTTTATACAAGGAAGAGATCGAAATGCTTAGAAATGCATACCTACTATCTTTGCTTTTCCCAGTCTTGCTATCAACAACCGATGACTTTACCATATGAGGTTTAGCAAGATTTATTAAGTAGTCACATTCTTCCTTGGACTGTTCAATATCATATCAAGATTAACATTCTCGAACAATTTATTCAACACTAATTTGAATAATTCACATTTCAGGTTTCTCACAAAATATAAAATTAAGATCAAACCATAATATGAATCACATAAAACAGATTAATTGATTAAAATGAGGAAAACTAACCAAGAAATTATGATATATGAAGGCTCTGGGCTCCCAAGAAATCACTTCCGTCCACTGCTCTACTCTATTCCCCAATCCATCACCTCTGAAAAATAAAATTACATTTATTTACATAAATCCTGAAAAATGATGATAAAAGCAAAGCAAATTAACATAAATTTCGAACAGATCGAATTCACTTAAGAGCGAAATGCGTACCTCTCGACGGTTTTCCGCCTAGAAGAGCTGAGATCGTTAGGTGAAGAGTCGTCGGTGCTGACCGGAAGCGACACGATTCCGAAAGCGAGAAGCATGAGAAGCACCACCGATAGCATGAGCAGCATCGACAAGACGAGCATGAACGTCGACCATTTCTTGCTCTGCAACCGACCGTACCTCCCCTTCGCCATTGTTGAACGAGCTCCGAAACCCTAGACCTCTGATCTGGATGCAAAAACCCTAATTCTCATTCAAAAGCGAGCTCTGAGTGCTTAAATTCTGAGCTCCCTGAGGACTCGGGGACACCGAAGCTTTCAGAATCTCAGTGAGGGAGATGGTCAGAAGGCCAAGCAAGTGATTATGTCATTTTTGAAACGTGTCCGTTAGAGGTCGGAAGGTTAACTATTAACTAGTCAAGCTGACGAAATTACCCTGCTGCTTGTATTTTGGGAGGGTCAATTAATGGGTATTTTGGTGATTTCGTACATGGCGGTTTTATTTTCCAGCTTTTGGAGTGCTGTGGGCGAAAGATTATTCAGTGCGACCGTTATATATAATGGTACATCACATGTCATTAAACAAATGATGAGATTTGTGTGTTAAAAATTTAATAATTTAAAAAATAAAATTTCTCATCGCTTATATAAAAACACGTGATATACCCATATCCCGTCACGATGAATAAAATTTCGTTGTGGGCTGCACACTGGTTATGTTCAGGAAATCTAATTAATTGCTTTTCTTTTCTTTTTCTTATTTTCTGCCTGCAGGTTTGAATGATAAAATCGATCGCATCTGGCACCAATGTAAAATTGGGGCTAAAAAGAAGACACTAACAAGAATCAAGCATGCCTGATTTACATACGTCAATTGATTCTCCTTTGATTTACTTAATTCAAAATAAAAAACAAAAGTGAGCGAAAAGGAGCGTGTGGATATTTCATTTTAAAAATGTCGCTATGCTGAGGCATGAATCCAAAGCGAGTTCGAGCCGCATCAAAATCCCTCTCTATAAAAGGATCCATCTTTCTCTACTTAAAGATATATGAGGCTTTGAAAAAGTGAAAGAAACCTGAGCTAATACTGAATCAAATAGGCTTAATTTCTAAAACTTCCAAATGGATCCGATCAGCAAGCAGGTGCGAGCAATCATAGCGACTCGAGGTGAAAAACGGAGTGCCGACTGTCCTCCCCCTACTCCTTTATTTGGGCTTGGGACCGACAGTGTAAGATAAACATACACACGCAGTTGCGAGCAATACCAGCAAAAAATCTATCTTAAGACTCTTATCAGCATCACCTACTCCACGCTATATCATTCAAGGCAATCACATAATCACAGATACATAAGCCATTGACATAAAAATGGACTTTCCGAGATAACACTAGCCTCTACGATTCCATAGTGATTTATGCTCACTGAAACCAGATCTGGTCTCCAGTTTCTGCTAAACAAAATTCCAATCATGCAGACACACGACACATTTCTGGTCGGAGATCAAACCAGAGATTCTCGAGTGTCACCGGTTTCATACAACCCCTAGACATTGTTGTATGCAACCGGTGATGTGACAGATTTTCTCGAGATCATATACAATCCCTAAGCATGGTTGGATGCAACTGGTGATACGACAAATTTTCTCGAGATCATGGGACCTCCATTCATTCCCTCTACAAACCAACTTTGAGCTCTAGCAATTGGTTATAGTAATTTGTTTCAAAAACTTGGTGCCTTGACACTTTTATGTTGTTTCAAATCAACCCGAGTTTGTACATCAACAAAACCATTGCAGCTAACATTGAGCAAAATTTCAGCAATCTACACCTTTTTCTGTAAATACTTTATTTAATCATTGAAAATTACCACACAGAGCAATATTACATACTCAATCACATTTTTACAAGAACAGAAAGTCAAAAATCGGGGTTTAACCTGCTTAATCTTGACCGCCTCCTCGCTCCTTCTGAATCTGCTGCCGTTGCTTCTCGGCAAGCTTATCTATCGCCGACTGCACCGCATCATGACCGCCGATGAGCAGTCGGGTTATAACTTCCGGATCCGTCTCGAATCGGGCCTCCTCGAACTCCTTCCTAGCGTTCTCCCTCAGCACGTCTCGCCAGAGCACGCCTCGAGAGTCCGGCCACATGAAGAACCGAGTCGCCCTAATTATGTCTCGGTACAGACTCAGCGCCTCCCGCCGAGTGCTGGTGAGTCGCCGACGATTCAGCAACTCCTCCTCCTCCTCGTCGAGGTGTTTCTCTTTCTTCACTATGTGTCTGTCCAGAAGCTCCTCCACGGTGTCCGGGCCCTCGTGCAATAGACGCCAGCTACAATTGAAAACGGCGTCGTTGCGCCCGATGAGGAGCTTCAGAGGGATTCGACATTTTTGTAGATTCGCGGTCATCTCTCTGCTCAGTTGGGGGGTTGCAGAAATTGGAACAAATAGATTACAAAGAGAAATATAAGGTGGGCTGAAAGCGTCATCGAATTGATATGGGCTTAACAACTTGTTCTCTTAATTAGGCCCAATAAATGCCAGTTGTTAGGGTGTAGGGGATCTGGTGAGATTAAAGCCGCACTAGGTTTCATAAACATCTTTAGTTTCCGCCATTGCGTTAAATGACGCTAATATTGTTATAAAAAAAAATCATTAATGTATTACCTAATTTTAACCAAATAATACAGTTGTATTTTCCGTTAAGATCATTTCGGTATAAGTAAAACTGGACATACTGATTTCCAAACCCTTGATTGTCTCTACATATTATTTTTCACTCTAAAACAGCGCCAATTAGGAATTAGTTATCGGTTATTCCACTCATCCACCAAAACAATTTAAATCCTAGTCCATGACTGCTTTCTAAAATGCATATTACATTAAACTACTTTACTCGATAGGATTCGAACTCAGGTATGAAGAACCTGAACATTACGTTAACCAATCGGTCAAGTTTGAACTGCAGCTAAACATTTGCTTGACCAAAAAAATAAACGAAAAAAGAGCAATTACCTTGTAGCCCTAAGTTCCTAAACTTATTCTCTTTCCATGAACTGTGAGTTCTCAAGAATCAAAGGGTGTAACTGCACTTGACAGCCTGAGATTTACCATTGCAATGTCGCATGTGGACGTTAAAGTCCGTTTATTTTCTATGACAAGTAAATGACATAGTTGGGACTCATTATCTCTTCATGTTGGATAATTATTCATGAGTTTTCATTTGTTGCTTTTATGCCTTTAGAGATAAAGCGTGCGATAGGCACTGACTTCACTTTATGCCTGCCTATATATGCATCAGCTAACTTCATTTTAGGCCTGCTTATATGCATCAGCTAATTTTATCTGTATTGGCTCATTTCTGGACTTGGAGTATGAAACCAGACATACAAACACTTTTTCTTGCATTTAATATTTTTTAAACCAGTTTTGTCTTTCCTTTCCATATCACGAAGTTGAAGTTTTTATTAGTTTCAAATAATGTAATTCTGTCTATTGAATTGAGAAGTTTGTATGTTGAAAGTGTGTTACAACATCAGATTGCAGATGTAAGAATCTAGCTTTTTTCTTTTCCTTTATTTGTTGTTTTGTCGAGAACATAAGAATCTAGCTTTTTTCTTTTCCTTTATCTGTTGTTTTGTTGTGCGGGTGCTTACGGATGTGCATGCGTGTAACAGAGAATTACCATTCCTGAGATAAAGAACCACTCGTGGTTCTTGAAGAATCTCCCTACTGATTTGATGGACGAGAGCAACCAGTTTGAAGAGCCAGATCAACCAATGCAAAGCCTTGACGCAATCATGCGTATAATTGAGGAGGCTACTATACCAGCAGCCGGAACCCTTGGTCTGAGGACAACCTCGACATGGATGACTTAGACTCAGAGTCTGAACTTGATGTTGATAGCAGCGGGGAAATAGTGTACGCAATTTGATTGGAGTACGTGATGTTGTTCTTGTTAGTGGGTGAGAGTTTTTAGTGTCGGTGAAAAACTAGCAAAAAACAAAGAGAATGTACAATAGAGTGTGTGATAGATTATTAGCATAGAAAACCAGATATGGGAATTGAAGGCTCTATGCTATATTATCTCATATAGTCTCCTTGGAGGTTATAGTTAGATTCATATATTTTATAAACGTAGTTGTATATTTTTAACGTGGAGTTAAACCTCTACATTAAGAGGTGGGGGAGTATGTTAAGGTTCAAATGGACGAGCCATAATAATGTGGTTCGAATTCGTCTTTAGCGAAAATCAAATATAAGATCTTTTAGTTACAAATGAATATGAATATTAATAGACCGTAATAGTAAGTCGCTCTAGTTAAAGTTTTTTTTTTTACATTTATCTATTTATTGGTTTTGCATTGGTCCTGTAATTTCCTTCTTTTTTCGCTCGACCATTGTTTTTATACTCCTTGATTGATGAACCCGAGATCTTCCTCGCCTTGTTAATTTGCTTTTTTGCGCCCTCCTCCATTTGCATCTGAATATTTGCGTCTCCATTTTCTGCAATGTCTTCAGTGTTGCTAGAAATTACAATAGAATATCGCGTACGTAGCGAAAAGTCATCAACAATACCACGTGGTATTGAATGCTCCGGAGAAAGCAATGGCTAGATTTACAAATAACAAGGTGGGGAAATGTGAGAATAGAGATGCAAAGAATCACATAATTAAATCAAATCAAATTCCGATTAAATCGAATCTCTAAAATACACCCCTTTATATTTTTCAACACAAAGTTGATTGTTAAGTAGAAAGCAGGAACATACACAGGAAAGTGGGATCATTGGGCAGACGGAGGACCAACTCTAAGTTTTATCACCGAGTTTTTTACAATACTATCCTTTACTCAAGTAACCATAACATTACTTTGTTGACCCGTTCTAAATTTAGTACTTGCGCTTTGTTTCATTTTGTTGGGCCTTTGCAAATTGAGCACTTGGTTCATGTTTTATTTCTTCAAGTTGTTGATATGTTCCTTGGCCTTCTGCTCAGTTCCATTGAGTGATCCAGAACTGGGTATTTGTTGGGGTTCCTTTGAGTGGTCCAGTTCCCTGCTTTGTCTGGATTCCGTTGAGAGGTTCGGAATCCCTTTTACTCCGCGATTCCGTTAAGTGGTCCATAATCATATCCTGGTTTGGATTATGTTGAGTGGTTCGGAATCCGGTTTGGTATTTTGGTTCGGTTGAGTGGTTTGAAACCCGATGTTATTGGATTTCATTGAGTGGTCCGAAATCCCATTCTTCAAAGATGTAGGCAAATGTTATTGATTGATATGATTGTGGAATAGTGTTGGAAAGCATATGTGTGTGAATGGCATACCTGTGTGCATTGCAAGATCACAATTGTTGTTTCGCTTATGGTTGATGTGTAGTATGGTACTCTATATTTTCTGCTAAAAGTGCTTTACGGAAAGTTTAGAGTTAATAAATGACAAACTACGTACGAATGGCTTAATCCCTGTTTATGGTACATAGACAGTCTAACGAGGATGTTAGATGTAGTCATAAAGCATTCGAAAAATTACTACGCGATTCGATTCTTGAGTTGTGTTTTGCCTATATCCCGGAGGCAGGGTATGTTAGATGTGTCCATCCTGGATGTATGTCAGGATTGGGACGTGACAGAAACCTGTCGTCCTTGTCAGCAAACAGATCATATTACATTTGAGCATCATTATGGCATTAATATCTTCAATAATGCAATAGATTTTCAGTTAGCTGAGCTAAATAGCAGGTTTAGTGAGGAGGTAATGGAACATCTTATTCTCAGTTCAGCTTTAGAACTAAGAGATGCTTTTAAGGCGTTTAACATTAATCACATTCGCAAGCTTGCAGAGAAATTGTATCCCCTGGATTTCATTGAAAAAGAGTTACATACATTGAGGTGCGAGTTGAAAATTTATGAATCAGATATACCACATCATCCTGTGTTTCAAAAAATGGCTACTACTTCTGAATTATGTCGGCGATTAGTTGAAACTTAGAGGTTTGAAAGGTACTATTTGATTGATAGGTTAATTCTACTTGTATTGACTCTTCCCGTTTCTACAACAACTACTGATCACAAGCTTTTTAAGCAATGAATCTTATTAAAACAAGACTTCGCAACAAGATAGAGAGTGAATTTCTAGCAAATTCAATGGTTGTCTACATTTTAAAAAGAGCTTGCCAAAAAGATTGATCCAAATAAAATAACAAAGGATTTCAATTCCATTAAGAATTGAAGGGCACAACTTGAATAAGTATTTTTTTTCTTTTTATTTGTTAGGTTTTTATGACAAGATTGATGATGTATGTTTCTTTATAGGGTAAACTGTCGGTTTACCCCCTGAACTTTCACCTCACTTTCGATTTCCCCCCTGAACTTTTCTATTGGAAAATTAAGGACTCAAACTAATTTTTTTAGCCAATTTGCCCCCTACCGTTAGTTTTTCATATATTCCATCCATATTTCCGTTAAGTGAGACCATGTGCATAACATGTGAGGATAGTTAAGTCATTTCAATTTAAAAATGATTAAAAACTGAAAATAAATAATAATAATAATTTTCCCTCTATTTTTTCCCGCTAATTCCTATCCTCAATTTTAATTTTCCTTCTCATTCCTATGCATGAGAAATAACATATGGTGTTATTGTCTTCATAAGTAGCTAAGTTAATCTTTTTTTTGAAGCATGTACTACCATTTTTATTTTCTCTAACAAATTAATAATTTGACAAATGCTCATGGTGTTATTATCTCCAAAGCAGTGCATTAATATAATTTGACAATAGCACCATTTGTCAAATTATTAATTTGTTAGAGAAAATAAAAATGGTAGACAATAACACCATATGTCATTTCTCATGCATAGGAATGAGAGGGAAAAATAAAATCGAGGATATGAATTAGTGGGAAAAAATAGAGGGAAAGTTTTGCTTTTTTATTATTTTCAGTTTTTTAATCATTTTTAAGAGTGAAATAACTTAACTACCCTCACATGTTGTGCACATGGTCTCACTTAACGGAAATATGGATGGAATATATGAAAAACTAACGGTAGGGGGCAAATTGGCTAAAAAAATTAGTTTGAGTCCTTAATTTTCCAATGGAAAAGTTCAGGGGGGAAATCGAAAGTGAGGTGAAAGTTCAGGGGGTAAACCGACAGTTTACTCTTCTTTATATTATAAGTTGCAACTTTAAAGGTTTTCTTTGTTAAATCTAGTTGAAACTTGATTCATTCAGAGTTAAATTTCTTACTTCAAATTATTGCTTTTAAGCTTATTACTGTGTAACTTTATGTAAGTAACAAATTTTTTTAAGGAAAACTAACGAAAAGTAAAAAAAACCTTTAGTTTTAATAAAAAATGACAAATAAAGATGCAGTGAATAGTATCAGTAAAAGGTAAAAATATGATTTTTCGTTAAAAGTAAACATTATTGGGAGTGTTTCGTTAAAACTCCCAAAAAATTAACCATTTGATTTTGTAGTAATAATCTTAGCTTAGCACGCTCACCAAATAATTCATGACTCTGCTATTGAATTCTTAGCATGTGCAATTTCAAAGTCTCCGTTGCCAAAGTCTCCCCAGGCTGTAAAAACTAATCGATTTTTTTTTTTAAATTTTGACTTTTTTGATGATTTGGTTTTCAAAATTCTGATTATTTGGATTTTTATTTGGTTTCGTGTTCGAGCCATGCTTTTTTTTGTTTAGGACATGCTTAGCTGACATTGTCACGATTATTACATTTTAATCTAATGGGAATGACATTCGTGGCTAACATTTGATGGAATATGGGCATGTTGTATACTGTGTTTTGTTGATAGGTTTATGACCATGTCTATATGCAGGAGCCTTATATATTTATTTGTAAGCTGTTTTGCATAATGTATATGGATAATAGTTTATGATAATTAAGAAAATTTGTTTTGAAGTTATTTTCTGTATATAAATATCTCTACTGTCATAGTTGAGTATATGTGAAGAGAATTGCACCTATTGAGATTAACTGAAAGAACATAAATGTTAAGACTGGTCATGTCTTTTGAATTAAAGAGTGCAATTCCTGTTGTTGAGTTTAATACTTTTTTGATGGAATTGTATGTAATTTATAGTTTTGGGTTTCTTTAATTTTCTGCTTTTTTGTATGTGTTTTTTTATTTGATCAAATTGTTTTCTTTTTAGTTTTGTAGGCGATGAAATTTAACTGATTGTCAAGGAGCTTCCATGGCACATCCTCTATGCTGTTGCTTCTTGGTTACCTCCGTTGGGGTTGAAAAAGCTACAGACCGCTATGTAAGTCTGAAAACTATCGAAGGGTTTTAGAAATTTTGAATTTTTTGATGATTTGGTTTTCAAAATTCTAATTATTTTGGATTTTTATCTGGTTTCGTGTGCAAGAATTATTATTATTTTTTTTTTTTTGCTTTGTTTGGTCGACGGTAGAAAGGAATTGGAAGAATAACAAAAGTTCTTACACTTTGTTGCAGGAGTTGGAATTTCAACGCTGCGTGTAGGAATTTGTCGAAGGTGTGGTGGCCAGAGCTTGACATTGGGATTGAATATATGTAGATGTAGGATTTCAAACTTATCTCAGTTTTTAGTGTGTTTATATATTTCACTTTTTAATTTTCTGTGTATATTTTTTGTTTTGGATTTTTGAAGTTATGATTAATTTTTTGTGTGTTTTTAATTTTGATAGGTTGAAGATGGCACTGGAGCTGCAGCTATTTCTGCAATGATGCTATTGGGGTCTTCTCTTTCTACTGCTCCTTCTCCTTAGAAAATGGACTTTGTGGCTGATCACTCATTCATTTTCCTCATCAGAGAAGAAAATGCTAAAAGATATGCTCCAGCTCCATAACAAATCTGACATTGACCCGGTACACTACTCTCACTCTTTTCCTGTTTCAATTATGAATTCTTATGAATTGTGTGCCTTTTATTTGGAATTTGTTGCTGAATATCATTCGGGTAATTTGTGAAATTTTGTTTTATTTTTTTGTTGGGCAGCTTTTGGTGTGCATGCGAATGTTGATTTGGCGATGCATTTAGGATATTACTCTTTGCATACACTTTGCCTCTGAGCTGTTAAATATATCAAGGTACTAACTATCTGACGCAGGTGTGACAGTTGCATTATATTGAGGTTTTGAAATTTCAATTGTAATGTAAAAAAAAAACCAACTGAATGGATGTGATCGTTCATTATCTGTCGATACAGGGTGATGGTTATTGATCTTGATGCGCATTGAGGAAACAGCCATGAGACGGATTTTGCCAATGACAGTACGGTTACTTCTTGGTCCTCATCGTGGATTTGAATATTTAACTTGACCCTTTTCTAGAATTCTAATAATTGTTTTGAATGAACAGGTCGAGTCTATATACTAGATATGTACAAACCTGGAATATATCCATTTGTAAGTTTCCTGCTCTTCTAATGTTCTAAGATGCAAGCTTTTTGTATATGTGTATGCTAGGTTGTTGTGCATAGTTTTGATCCTGAGTTGATAGTCTACAATAAGCTGGAATCGATATTCTAGATGATCCTCTAGGTCGGTTGAATGAAACATAGGTCTTTGTAATACAATAGGAAGTGAACATTAGTATCTATTAAATCTTTTGTATGTAAAAATTTTCCTTACGTTTCTATGTATATAGTATTAATCTTCTATGACACAATTTTTATATCATTCAAACATAATCTTTCTTAAATTTATAATCCCGCAGCAACGCGCCGGCATTTAGTTCTAGTTAAACTCTAAAACTTCTCGAGTATCTTGAAAGGTGCCAAAAGCCATCAGCCAACTCCAGTTGATGCATACCCTCCTACATTTACAAAAACAGCGTCCCCGTTAATTTATTGATCTTCTTCCCAGGACACATACCAATTTGCGAGAGTGGTTTGAGTGATGCTAATTAGTCGAGTAAAGTAGTCTTTTTAATTAAGCAGAAGCAAAACACTTAGTTGAGTCACTACAAATATGATTTTTACCTTTAATTAACGTGCTTCAAAATCAGAACTGGACATGTAGTTTGCTGATTGCTGACTCCAATTTATACCAGTCTGACTCTCCATTTCAAGTTGCTGACTCATATTTATACCAGTCTGACTCTCCGCCGTTCTCTTTCCAACACAAAATGCTGGCTTTGTTGGTGATGCTAATGGTAAGCTTCCATTAATCAACATAGATATGACATCTGACATGGTAGGCCGATCTGCTGCATTGTCTTGTACGCAAAGCAGACCGACATGGATGCATCTTAACAGTTGCTCTTTAATAAACGAATTTCCTAATGTTGGATCCATTAATTCTAGCCCTGCACCTTCTTTCCATAACTCCCATGCCTGAAGAACAAGGATTGCATTTCATTCTAAAGAAGAAAAATATGATTATAAATTTTAAGAGAGAGATTTTGTTTGTCATACATATCCTACTAAATTGTGTGCGCGATCATCATTGTAAAAGCTGTTGATTTTCCTTCCACTTATGATTTCAAGCATCAATACCCCGAAACTGTAGACATCAGACTTTATAGAAATAATTCCCTCAAGTATGTTCTCTGGAGCCATGTAACTCCTGTACCAAATGAAAAAGAAAAAATAGTCAGTATACCTATCTGCAAAAATGCGTGTTTAGCAATCAAAAGGGGAAGACCATGTCAATGTGAGGCAGAAATACTTGCCTTGTCCCGACAATCCTGGTAGTCAAGGTAGTGTTTGGTTCCAATTCATTTTGGGTGAACATCCTTGCCGTACCAAAATCGGAAATTTTTGGGTTCACGACAATCCTGCTAGTGTTTGCTTCCAATTCATTTTGGGTGAAAATCCTTGCCAAACCAAAATCTGAAATTTTTGGGTTCATGTTTTCATCAAGTAACGGAGGACATGACTTAGAGTACTTTGATCTAACGGAGGACATGACACAAAACCGAGCGCAATGGCGTTCTAGGATTCATATAGCCGACCCCACTTAGTGGGAAAAGGCTTTGTTGTTGTTGTTGATGTTTTCATCAAGTAGTATGTTACTCGGTTTTATATCTCTATGAATTACTTTCTTTCTTGAGTATTTGTGCAGGTAAAGCAACCCTTGAGTAATTCCTTCGATAATGCTAAAACGCTTCTTCCAATCTAGTAGTCGACCTCTGGTTGGATCTGTCCAATATGTAGAGTTAAGTAGGACTAATATTAATTAATAGTAGTAATCTACGAACTTTGACAGTAAAATAAAGGTCAGATAGCAAATTTAACAAATGAAATCAAGTATCTTGGTTCCTCACCAAATAAAAAGTGCTCCAAACTTTTGTTCTGCATATACTCATATATCAACATCTTCTCTTCGCCATGAATGCAAAATCCGAAAAGATGAACCAGGTTTGTATGTTGGAGTTCATTAAGTATCAGTTCATTCTTGAATTCTGATAATCCTTGCCCTGAACGTTTCGAAAGCCTCTTCACAGCTATTTCTTGTCCCATCGCCAATTTCCCCTGAATTGATAATCCGTATCATGTTTTTGCTGTCATCTTTAGGCAGATGAAGCTAATTCCTTTTTTATTTTTTTCTTCTACAGCTTTTGAATTAGAAGCAGAAATTTTTGTTTTTTCAAAATGTTACCTTATAAACCGGCCCAAACCCTCCTTCTCCTATCTTGTTTTCTTCAGCAAAGTTGCTTGTGGCAGCCAAGATGGATGAATAGCTAAAAACGCTTGAATCATGATGTCCTATCTTTCCATCATTTCGGAGACCATTAACACCATCAGTAGGTCGATTAGATTTCTTGAAGAAAAGCATTCTATGCCACTTCACAGCTTTTTTTTGTCCCATCGCCAATTTCCCCTGAATTGATAATCCATATCATGTTTTTGCTGTCATCTTTAGGCAGAGGAAGCTAATTCGTTTTTTTCTTTTTCTTTTTTCCTTCTACAGCTTTTGAATTAGAAGCAGAAATTTTTGTTTTTTCAAAATGTTACCTTATAAACCGGCCCAAACCCTCCTTCTCCTAGCTTGTTTTCTTCAGCAAAGTTGCTTGAATAGCCAGAAACGCTTGAATCATGATGTCCTATCTTTCCATCATTTCGGAGACCATTAACATCATCAGTAGGTCGATTAGATTTCTTGAAGATAAGCATTTCGTTCTCAATCTCTGTCCGGTTCTCATCTATACAGATCAATTATAAGAAATTAAGGCTCTGTTTAGTATCCTATTTGAAATTTTTTATCATATCTCAAAACATTTCTTAAGGACATTTCTTCAAAACAATTTTCTTTAAGATTCAAAAACTTAATTTGTTTGCAATTTAAAAATTACCATTAACATCATCAGTAGGTTGATTAGATTTCATGAAGATAAGCTTTTCGTTCTCAATCTCTGTCCGGTTCTCACCTATACAAATCAATTATAAGAAATTAAGGGTCTATTTGGTATCCTATTTGAAATTTTTATCATTCCTCAAAACATTTCTTAAGAACATTTTTTCAAAACAATTTTTTTTAAGATTAAAAAACTTAATTGGTTTGCGATTTAAAATTTTTAAATCTTACGATTTAAACTAGACAAAGAGATTGGGGGGTCGTAGGTGAGGGAGAAAGAGGAGACAGAAGAAAAGAAAGTAAAAGATGATTGAAGGAAAGAGAAAGAAAAGAGATGATCAGAGGAGATGGAGAGGCATAGGAGTAAGAGAATGAAGAGAGTGATTGGAGGAGAGACGAAAAAAATAAAAAAAAAGATAGAGAGATTTGGAGAGAGAGGGGAGGAGGGAGAGAAAAGAAAGGAGTGTGATTGAATTTTGAGTATCAAATCCTTTTGGCATTGTACTATTGGTTCTCTTCAAACGTTGCCCGAATGCCTCCAGAAATTTCACCAAATCATCAAGTTTGTTGGCGTATTGAACCATTTTGCGGTCGGTCCACTCAACGACATCGGAGCACTTGCGAATGAGCTCTGTACCCTCCTCCACTTTTATCCTAAACCACTTTACTTCGTGAACCCCCATATCCAATTTACGGTTTTCGTCAGCGTCTCCCAGTTCCTCTACCACCCGTCTTAGAGCTTCTTCAATCCTGCTGATATTATTATGAGGGTTAGGCTTTGACAACGCTTCAACAGCATGGCGCATTGTTAGTAACGATGATCGCAGAGCTTCCTCTTCCACCAAAGATGCCACTGCCGTAATCATACAAACAAATTAACACCAACAATACATCAGAAAAAATTACACTGCTTTCTTGTATTTTGTTTCCTTGTCCAACTTCTAAGCCTGGTTTTTGTTTCTGAAAACCAGGTTTTTGTTTGAAGAAAAAATTATACTTATAACTATATTACCTCAAAACAAACTATACATGTAAGACAAATAGAAAATTTCATTTTAATCTTTGAAAAAAAAATGACTTGATGCAAATGGATTACCTTTTTCACTGATTGGTACAAAACCACTAGGACCATTAATCCGTTCAAATCGGTCGAGCACCGTCTTTGTCAAATTCAAGGTCTCCTCCCCATAACGGACAATCCCGGTTTTGCAATCATCGAGTTGAATCGAGATCTTGTTGACGTCCGTTTTACAATCATTGACTTGAACCAAGACCTCCTTGACATCCCGTACTCCCTGCACCTGGAGTATCCGTAGCAGCCTTTTAAGAGACTTATCCATTCCATCAAGCTCCATGTTGTAAAAAGGCCTCTTGCAGTAGTTCCACACACTCCTCTCCGAAAAGAGTTAGTGAAGACCGGGAGGTGTGAAAATTATATGTTAGTGTATAAACTTCTTATATTGGTTTTGTTGTTACCGATTGCAACTGCTTCAGTGAAGAGAGCTTTTTCTGCTATAAAGATTGTGAAAACATCATTGCGTAACAAAATAGAAGATCAATGATTGAGTGATAGCATGTTTGTTTACATTGAGAAAAATGTATTTGCTTTTATTGATAATGAGCCTATTATGCGACGTTTTCTTGACATGAAATCTCACCGGCAATAATTATAATTTGTTTGTATTAATTAATTATGGAAGACATTACTATATAAAAAGATTTAGTTGTTGCCATGTTTCTTTAACCTTGCATTCTTTTAAGTTCGTCCCTCCCCAAGAAATTCTAGCTTCACCACTGCACCTATACAGATCAATTATATGAAATTAAAGTTTCGATGGAGACACTAACCGTAATCGACTGAGTACGTAATGCATGGGATTGAATTTTGAGTATCAAATCCCTTTGGCATTGTAATATTGTTTCTCTTCAAACGTTGTCCGAATGCCTCCAGAAATTTCACCAAATCATCAAGTTTGTTGGCGTATTTAACCATTTTGCGGTCGGTCCACTCAACGACATTGGAGCACTTGCGAATGAGCTCTGTACCCTCCTCCAATTTACGGTTTTCGTCAGCGTCTCCCAGTTCCTCTACCGCCCGTCTTAGAGCTTCTTCAATCCTGAAGATATTATAATGAGGGTTAGGCTTTGACAACGCTTCATCAACAGCATGGCGCATTGTTAGTAACGATGATCCCAGAGCTTCCCCTTGCACTAAAGATGCCACTGCCGTAATCATACAAACAAATTAACACCAACAATACGTCAGAAAAAATTACACTGCTTTCTTGTATTTTGTTTCCTTGTCCAACTTCTAAGCCAGGTTTTTGTTTGAAGAAAAAATTATACTTATAACTATATTACCTCAAAACAAACTATATATATATATATATATATATATATGTAAGACAAATAGAAAGTTTCATTTTAATCTTTGAAAAAGTATGACTTTATGCAAATGGATTACCTTTTTCACTGATTGGTACAAAACTACTAGAACCATTAATCCGTTCAAATCGGTCGAACATCCTCCTTGTCAAATCCAAGATCTCCTTCCCATTACTTGCCACTTGATCAAGTTGGTCAGTGGTTCTGCTTTTCCAAGCCGAGATCCCCTCGACAATCTCGGTTGTGCAATCATCGAGTTGAGTCGAGATCTTGTTGACATCGGTTTTGCAACCATTGACTTGAACCAAGACCTCCTTGACATCCCGTACTCCCTGCACCTGGAGTATCCGTAGCAGCCTTTTAAGAGACTTATCCATTCCATCAAGCTCCATGTTGTAAAAAGGCCTCTTGCAGTAGTTCCACACACTCCTCTCCGAAAACTCTTGAACACGCTTTACGCCTGCCTCAATTTCATTTTTAAGATCTTTTAGTTCCTCATCCTGGAGAAGCAACCTGTTGTTCTTCCCTTCTATCTCTCGTATCAATGGCTGCAAAGCCTCTAGCGTGGACTTGATGTTCGTGTGGGAGGTCGTAAACTCGGCAGCATTCCGTAACACCTCCGTAATGCCATCAAATATCGATCCAAACGCTGCTCCTGCTACTCCCCCGACTGCAATTTCCACTGCATTGAGTCCACTGACCATGATTGGTTGATATATGTATCTGCTGCTTTTTTTTTTTTTTTTTTTTTTGTGGGTGTACGATGTGTTGATTGCCTTGCCTCTATGCAGGTTCATTTTATCATGAGTCTATTTATATATGATTGAATACAATTAACCAAGGCAAGGTCGGTCGTGGACATTTACTGGGTGACCTCTCAGAAGGTCGCTCGAACTTTCCAGCTCACTTCCAATCAGGTTACGCGTTTTTCGGTCAAGGGCTGATTTGATATTGTTGCACTTTGAAAAAAAGTTGATGTGAGAATAAGCGGCTGTGCTGTGAGAATAAGTGACTGTGAAATAAATCAGCAGAGTGTTTGGTAAACTTTTTTGTAAAAGTGCTTTTGGAAAAAAAAGCAGTCTGATAGTGGGTCTTTTCATTAAAGGAGCACTATAGCTCCGTGTGCTTTGAAAAAAAGCCAGTTTTCCAAAACTGCAAATAGCAGCTTCAGCTTATTCTCACAACAGCTTTCAAAATAAGCCCTTATTTTTTAGTTTACCAAACACCTAAAACCTTCACAGCTTTTTTTCATGGGTTTTTTTTTTAAGCACCTCACTCCCAAACCACCCCTAAGTTTGACTACTGTACGCATTTACTCGTGTAGGTTGAAATTTTATCTTATCCAATTAAATTCCAAAAATGTTACTTTTATTATTTAGTTTTATCATTATTTGTACTATTTTTTTAATAAAAATGAAATTTACATACATTGTCGAACTCTACCTATATTAAAGAGTTATACAAATAGATATTAAATGTAGCACTACTCATTAATTTCAAACGAAAATTTTGCAAGGCCCACTCTATTTTGTGAGTAATACTTAGTTCCTATGTAACATTATTTTACCGTAGGAACGTCATATTTGATTTGTTTAGTCTCCCTATAATTATTTAAAGATTTTTTTTTAGAAAATTTTATTTAATCAGAAACAGTTTAACTATCCATATATTTGAAACAATTGATATTATGGTAGCCATAAACTTGCTTGACTCATATAGATGATTAAAATTCTCCAAATTAATTTTTTTTTCTTTCTATAGGTGATTTTTAGATGATGATAATAAAAATAAACGGTTCAAATTATGAAAGTTGTACCACTTTTGGATGCAGGCATCTATTTATATGTGATTCAATACGATTTACCAAGGTAAGGTTGCTGGACAATTACTAGGTGAGCTCTCAGAACGTCGCTCAAACTTTCCAGCTAGTTGAGCTCTCAGTCTCTCATAAGGTCGCTCGAACTTTTTTCGGCCACTAAGTTTGACTACTATACGCGTTTACGCGTGCAGGTTGAAATTTTATCTTCTTATCCAATTAAATTCCAAAATTGTTACTTTTATTACTTAGTTTTTATTGCAGTCCTATTGAATTAGAAATGTTATTGTGTAAATTCTAATGTATCTGGAAATATTTTTAAATATTTTTTTTAGTAGTTAAATTCTTATTAGAGTTGTAATCCTATTAGGGTAAAAAAATAACTTTTCCTAATACTATAAATGCACAATAGGATGGAATAGAATGCACCTCACAATTACACATCTCTCTATTTCTCTCTATTGTGCCGCACCAGTCTCTCTTTCTCCTTATTATAGTTCAGTAAATTAGGCCTACAAATTGTTATCAACACGTTCTTAATGCTGTGCTAAGAGAGTTTGAACTTCAATCAGAGGAGTATTACATTTTAATCATTCTTGCTATGTCATCATGTAGAAAGTTAAACAATGTCAGCGGGGTTGAAACCAGGAATTTGTATGTATGGAGACATACTCAACCAACAAGGTACAATTAAAATGCTTAATAATTTACTGAACAAAACACTTATATATTCATTTATAAATATAGGTGTTGAGACAAGGAGGCTCACCATGACTCATGAGGTGAATGTAAGACTTTAGACTTGGAAATTCCTTACACAACCGTTAACACGACATGTACACATCACGAAAATAAATAGTTTCAGGTCAATACGATAACTAATTGAATCGTTATTGGGTCACACAATAACAGCCCAATAATAATAGATCCTTAATGGTTTTTCAGGAGAGTGATACGCAGGCAATCCATTTCGACACGGCAATAAAAAAGTTATCATGATAATTTTAATTTTTTAAACTACAGTAAAGCCAGCTATAGTCCCCTTCCTAATAAGATTTGGT
The DNA here is from genome assembly GCF_916048215.2 of Malus sylvestris. NCBI lineage: Eukaryota > Viridiplantae > Streptophyta > Magnoliopsida > Rosales > Rosaceae > Malus > Malus sylvestris. The sequence goes on along the minus strand of NC_062267.1, from coordinate 600,646 downwards.
TACCAAATTAGCATACCAGTTAGTGTTCAATTGTGACTCAACTAACGCACACAAATCCTAGGAGAGCTATACTTATTGCACACCACAAATTGCAGCAATTTTACAGCCTTTTTATTACTGCCTACTTCCTTGGATTTGAACCTTTTGAGAGTGTCCTAAATGGATCCCGTTGATCGGTCTCCGAGCTTGTTGGCATTGAAGGAATTGATTCTGTTAAAGCCGTGGAAGATGCCGCCGTCGCCTCTGTTGTCACATTGTCAATATGGAAAGTATATGAAGGTGAAAGATGGGTCAAGAGTGTATCGGGCGCCGAAGACAACGTTGCATAACAAAGAGAACAATGATATTATAAACGTTGAAATTACATATGAAGGATTGTTTGAGTTCGTTGACAAGTTTGTCCTCAGGAAAGTTAGGGTTTTGATTGAGCGAGTACTTGGAGAGATATTAAGCTTACCAAAGTATGATGCGTACCATAGTTAACGACGCTTATGAATGTGTTTTTTGTTTGTTTGTTTAGGTTTGTGCAAAGTTTTCTAAGCTCTCATTAGATGTAAATTATGACGTGATAATTGTCTGACTTTAGTTTTTCAATTTTGTTTTGCCTCTAAATTAGAGGTTTATGGAAGAGAAAACTTGTTTCTTGTCCATGTTTGAGACTTGTTCGCTTTTGTGTTTTAATGTGTAACCAAACGACGTCGCGTATGGTCTAACATTCGCGCGTCAGTCTCTCCTCACTCTTTTTCACTCTAAAACCGCTCCAATTAGGAATTAGTTATCGGTTATTCCACTCATCCACCAAAACAATTTAAATCCTAGTCCATGACTGCTTTCTAAAATGCATATTACATTAAACTACTTTACTCGATAGGAATAAGGATTCGAACTCAAGTATGAGGAACCGGAACATTACGTTAACCAATCGGTCACACTTACACAAATCTTTTTTTTTTTTTTTTGGCTTACCAGCAGTTGAATCCTTATCAAATTGTTATTATAATTCTTAACGTTCTCTAGTTATTTTACAACCTTTACTCAAAGGAAATTAGGAAAGCCAGCTATAGCCCCCTTCCTAATAAGATTTGGTTACCAAATTAGCATACTAGTTAGTGTTCAATTGTGACTCAACTAACGCACACAAATCCTAGGAGAGGTATACTTATTGCACACCATAAATTGCAGCAATTTTATAGCCTTTTTATTACTGCCTACTTTTGCGAGTTATATATTAGTTAAAGTGTAAATAGCAGTTTATTGTCCCACATTGTGAAGTACATGTGTAATACCAATTGTAATTTCTATATATACTCCACTTTGGAGATTAATGAATATATAAGAAATTCCTAAATATTGTCATATATATTTTTTATATTTACCATATTTAGTTTAATATGGCATCAGAGCAGTTCGCTCTTGGTGACCTGTGTGCTTTAATTTTGTGTCATATATATTTTTTGATATTTACCATATTTAGTTTAATATGACATCAAAGCAGTTCGCTCTTTGCCACAGTGCGTGAATAGTGGTCTGCTTTGTGAACAGTGATCCTTTACAGTGTCGTGAACAATGATTGCTACAGTGTTCTGATAAATTGTTTTCATTCCGCTGCGTATCTGTTGTGACTTTATTGTTCATGATTTAGTTCAGTGGCTCATTATAATCATAGTGTTTTTACGCATCTTGGTGGAACAAATAAGTGGATAATTGATATTGGGGCCACTGATCATGTGACTAGTGACCCTAGAGTGTTTGATGAGTTATGTGATTATGTTCGTGATTCGTATATTACTAGTGCAAATGGAGCACATTCCCCTGTGAAGGGTGAAGGCACTATCTCTCTTACTCTGACCTTATCAATGGTCTGTACTTTACTTGTTCCTGATGTTAAGTGCAATCTTTTGTCGGTAGGAAAACTTCTTGATACCTTATATTTCAAGATACTCAAACTCAGAAGATAATTGGTTATGGTAAAAGAATAGGGGGTTTGTACATATTGACTATGGATGATAATGTTGTTTCCGGTTCAAATAATCATCAAGTTTTAAGTGCTAAAGTGGATGACAGACATTAAATTTGGTTGTGGCATCGATGATTGGGACATCTATCATTCAGTTATATGAAGCATTTATTTCCTTCTTTGTTTCACACTTGTAGTGATTCAGAGTCAAGTGTGAAACATGTGTCATGGCTAAGAGTCATCGTGCTTCATTTCCTGTAAGTGATTCTAAAGCTATTTTGCCATGTGATTTGATACATTCTGATGTGTGGGGTCCGGCCAAAATTACTTCTAATGGATTATGTTGGTTTGTTACTTTTATTGATGATTGAACTCGATTAACTTGGGTGTTCTTGATGAATAATAAGAGTGATGTTCCGTTACTTCTTCAACAATTTTGTACAATGGTGTCTATTCAATTTCAGACCAAAGTTAAGGTCTTCAGGTCTGATAACGGAGGAGAATATGTGAATCACACTTTGGCATGCTTTTTTCGTGATCATGATATTATTCACTAAACGACTACTCTGTTTACACCCCAACAAAATGGTGTGTCCGAATGGAAGAATCGTCAAATAATTGAGGTTGCTTGCTCTTTGATGTTGGTAAATGTGTTCCTAATCATTTGTAGGGTTATGTTGTTTTGGCTGCTGTGTATTTGATAAATCATGTTCCAAGTAGGGTTCTTGATTTTCAAACACCGCTTGATGTGTTACAAAAACATGTTTCTCTTGTTTCTATATCAAAGCTTCATCCGAAAGTGTTTGGGTGTATTGCGTATGTGCATGTCTACTCTCATCAGCGGGGTAAACTTGATGCATGTGCTTTTCGATGTGTCTTTATTGGGTATGCTAACAATCATAAAGGCTATAAATGTTATCATCCTCCGACTCAAAAAACTTATATTACCATGGATGTCACCTTCCACGAGGAAGTTTCGTATTTTGTGAAGCCCTCTTCCGACTCTTCACTTCAGGGGGGATGGGGAGTGAAGTGCAGATTCGAAGAGATGGTATGGATGATGTGTTATAGGCTGAGTTGGGAACAAAACCTATTATGTTGCGTGATACTGATCAGTCGGCTACAGATAGTGATCGGTCACCTGTCATTCCCGGAACTATTTCTACTGATGACAGATCAGATGTGCCCAGCGAGTTGCCTGTTAGTATGTCTGACGAATTACCTTCTGATGATCGGTTGCCTGCTGCTGGTATGTCTAATGAGTTGCCTGATGATGGTTCGTCCAGTGATGATTCTTTTAACAGTTTGGTACAAGATAATGGCATACATGAAGTAAATTCTGACGATTCTTCTACTTATCAGTTGCCTCCACGAGCTAATCGTGGAAAACCTAAAGTACAATATGAGCATGATATGCATGCCAAAGCTAAATATCCTATCAACAATTATGTGTCTACTCATCGTTTGTCCAAACCATATGCATCTTACATATGTCAGATATCTAGTGTATCAATTCAACAAAATTACAAGATACTTTGTCTGATCCTAAGTGGGTTAATGCCATGAAAGTTGAGATGGAAGCTTTGGAAAAGAATTATACTTGGGATTTGGTTCCTTTACCAAACGGGAAGAAAACTGTTAGATGTAGATGGGTGTTCACTATTAAGCACAAAGCAGATGGTTCTATTGACCGGTATAAAGCCAGATTAATTGCTAAGGGTTATACTCAAACCTATGAGATAGACTATTAGGAGACTTTTGCTCCTGTTGCCAAACTTAATATTGTGCGTGTTCTTCTGTCATTAGCAGCAAACCAAGATTGGCCTCTGTTGCAGTTTGATGTTAAGAATGATTTCCTTCATGGTGATCTTAAGGATGAAGTTTATATGGATCTCCTACCTGGTATCGGAACATTTCTTGTAAAAGGTGTTGTATGCAAGTTACGAAAGGCTTTGAATGGTTTGAAACAATCTTCTAGAGCATGGTTTGGGAGGTTTACAAGTTCAATGAAGAGGTTTGGGTATATCCAGAGTCATTTAGATCATACTTTGTTTCTAAAGCGACAAAATGGTAAGCTAACTGCATTGATTATTTATGTTGATAACATGATAGTGACCGGTGATGATCAAAAGGAGATACAATGGCTTCAAAAGTACCTAGCTACTGAATTTAAGATGAAAGAATTGGGTGAATTGAAGTATTTTCTTGGAATCGAGGTTGCACGATCCAAGCATGGTATTTTTCTGTCTCAACGGAAGTATGTTCTTGATTTGTTAGCTGAAACATGTGTGTTAGATTGCAAACCTGTTGACACTCCGATTGAGCAGAATCATCGTCTGGGCTTATTTCCATATCAAGTTCCTACTCATAAGGAACAATATCAAAGGCTTGTGGGAAAATTAATTTATTTGTCTCACACTCGCCCTGACATTGCTTATGCAATTAGTGTGGTAAGTTAATTTATGCACTCATCTAATGAAGCTCATATGGATGCAGTAACTCGTATTTTGAGGTACTTAAAGATGGCTCATGGTGAGACTTGGTTTTCTCTAAGAATGATCATTTGAATGTCGAAGGGTATATAGATGTAGATTGGGCATGTTCTATCATTGATCAACAGTCTACATCTGGATACTTTACATTTGTGAGTGGTAATTTAGTTACTTGGAGAAGCAAGAAATAAAAAGTGGTGGCTAGGTCAAGTGCAAAAGCTAAGTTTCGTGGTATGTCTCATGGTGTATGTGAGTTGTTGTGGTTGAAAAAATTGTTGAGAGATCTTGGGTTTAAACCCAAGGGTGCTATGAAACTTCATTGTGATAACAAGGCTGCTATTGAGATTGCTCATAATCCAGTGCAACATGATCGAACAAAACATGTGGAGATTGATTGACATTTTATCAAGGAAAAATTGGATGCTGAAATTATTATGTTTCCATTTGTGGGATTTGAAGATCAACTCGTTGATGTCCTTACTAAGGCTATGTCTAATAGTGTGTTTTCCAACTCGCTTGACAAGTTGGGCATGCGTGACATCTTTGCACCAACTTGAGGGGGAGTGTTGCGAGTTCTATATTAATTAAAGTGTAAATAGTAGTTTATTGTCCCACATTGGTGAAGTACATATGTAATACCAATTATAACTCCTATATATATTCCACTTTGGAGATTAATGAATATATAAGAAATTCCAAAATATTGTCATATATATTTTTGGTATTTACCATATTTAGTTTAATACCTACTTCCTTGGATTTGAACCCTTTGAGAGTGTCGTAAATGGATCTCGTTGATCGGTCTCCGAACTTGTTGGCATTGAAGGAATTGATTCCATTGAAGCCATGGAAGACGCCGCCACCTCAGTTGTCACATTGTCGATACGGGAAGTATATGGAGGTGAAAGATGGGTCAAGAGTGTATCGGGCGCTGAAGACTGCGTGAAGATAATGATAATATTATGAACGTTGAAATTCCATATGAATGATTGTTTGAGTTCGTTGACAAGTTTGTCGTCTGGGAAGATATTAAGCTTACCAAAGTATGATGCGTTATCATAGTTAACGACGCTTATGAATGTGTTTTTTGTTTGTTTGTTTAGGTTTGTGCATAATTTTGTAATCTCTCACTAGATGTAAATTATGACGTGCTAATTGTCTCTGACTTTAGTTTTTAAATTTTGTTTTGCCTCTTAACCAAACGACGTCGCATATGGCCTAACATTCGCGCGACAGTCTCTCCTCACTCTTTTCTTTCCACCGTCTCCTTTCTCCTGTCTTCGCAGTGTTGGGAAGACTGAAGCTCAGCTATGGCGTTAACCAAATCAACCCTCCATTTCCGCCGCTTTCTCTCTCCCATTCCGCCGCGAATTCTCAAACCCTACTCTTTCTCTTCAGCTTCAGAAGCCCATCTTCAAGAGACCGACACCCCAGACGACGATTCCCAAACTGCCCCTGTCCCTTACCTATCCGCCGACGAAACCCTAATCGCCGACAAATTCCACTCCCTCATCAAAGACCACCACCGCAACAACCCCAATCCTAATCCCAACCCCCATCCCCCGAGCATAAGTTTGAAGTTGACGTTATACTGTACACTAGCTTGGTTAATGGCTGGTGCCGAGCTGGTAATATCTCGGAGGCGGAGAGGGTATTTCGGGACATGAAGGCGGCCGGGATCATGCCGAATGTGTATACTTACAGCATCGTGATCGATGGTTTGTGCAGGTGCGGCCAAATTACGCGTGCCCATGATGTTTTCGCTGAGATGATTGATGCCGGTTGCCAACCAAATTCGATTACCTTCAATAATCTGATGAGGGTTCATGTGAAGGCTGGCCGGACTGAGAAGGTGTTGCAAGTTTGTAATCAGATGAAGAGGCTGGGATGCAATGCGGATGCCATTACTTACAATTTTCTTATAGAGTGTCACTGTAAGGACGAGAATCTTGAAGATGCAGTTAAGGTGCTCGATTTGATGGTTAAGAAAGGCTGCACCCCGAATGCATCGAGCTTCAATCCCATATTTCGGTGCATTTCGAAGTTGAAGGATGTGAATGGTGCTCACAGAATGTATGCTACGATGAAGGAGTTGAAGTGCGAGTTGAACACGGTGACCTACAATATACTAATGCAGATGTTTGCAGATTCTAAATCGACTCATATGGTGCTGAAGCTGAAGAGAGAAATGGATGAGAACGAAGTTGAACCGAACGTGAACACGTACAAGGTTTTGATCTCCATGTATTGTGGAATGGGGCATTGGAACAATGCCTACAGGTATTGCAGGGAGATGATTGAGGAGAAATGCTTGAAACCGAGTATGCCGGTTTATGAGATGGTTCTAGAACAGTTGAGGAAGGCAGGGCAGTTGAAGAAGCATGAGGAATTGGTGGAGAAGATGGTTGATAGGGGCTTCGTTACACGGCCGTTGGCTGTGTAGTCCGTAGAAGTAGCTTATTAGCTGCATTGCTTGCATTAGATTAGTTGTCGGATTACCTATTTTCGTTATGAATTTACGATGTAGCGTTTTATGTTTGGGAGTTGCGAGGATCACAATTTTGACGATTTTTAACAGAAAATTGTAACACAAGAAAGACGAATGAATTCGAAACAAACATCATATGTTAACAAATGCAGAATGGGTCGCATGTTCCTGTTCAAAAACTACAAATTAAGGAATAAGAACTAATGACCTTGCATGTCAAGCATCTCGTCGAGACGTTTCAGTCTCTCCAATCCTTCACTAAGCAGAAAACGAGTCCGTTGCCTCTCATTGCAGTGCCGGTTGTTCTCCAGTTCTTGTCGAATCATCGATCTTAGTTCACCTGTAAACATCAACCGCCTTTCCATCAAATTACAAAGGAACACACACAACTGTATCATTTTCGTGCTGGGCAAGAACAATGTGGTATTTCATCCAGAAATCTGTTGTTTAGTAGGGTAAGGGTGCCCCAAGCCAACAAGGCTCCTCGCTTAGAGATAGTCGGGAAAACGTCTATATGTTATTTAAAAGAAAAATTAATGAAAAGAGCTTGAAAACTTTGGGTACTAACGATAATAACAAAATAAAAGGTAAAGTAAATAATATTAATAATGACTTTTCAGACTTTTCGGGTAAAAATATAATTTTTCGTTAAAGTAAACAGTACCGATAGCTTTTCATTAAATTTCTCTTATTTGGAAAAGAGTGGTAAGGAGTGAGTAAGTTAACCTCTGGAATCCACAGGGGCTCTTCGGGTAATCCGAAGTGCTTGCCTATAAAGCTTCAAGACTCGACCACGGAGAAGGAAGTCCTGCAAATCAAGGGTTTTAGCCATAACCCCGACACTCACTCCTTCCCTCAAAAAATACCTACAAACACAAAACACAACTAAATTAATTAATTAGACTTTTTATCATATTTTCATCTCTTTATTTTCTTTTTTAATTACACTCTCTGGCTATGAAATTCAGATCAGAGACCGGATCCTCATTTCTGCAATTTCTAATTGATCTCGCAGCTAGGATTTCATACATGGAGGCAACAAACATGAAAATGGTACCAGAAATTACTTTTAATTTAAAGAATAAAAATAAACAGCAATATCTGCAGACCTTGAGGAAAAGAAAGGGGGCAGCAGCCTGCAGCAGGAGCAATAGAAGGAGCTTGTTGGTCTGAGGAGTTGACGGCCGCCTTGTGCTAACTCCGACGTTTGTTATTGGTCCTTCAATTGGTCTCAATTTGTTGATGAGCCCAACTTTTGTTGCCCAAAAGAAGCTGGGCTTCTCTTGCTGAATGTTGCTCTGTCTAGGAAGGCCTTTACCGATCTTTCTTTTTGTTCAACTCATAACGCTTATTTTCTTTAGGAAATTTAACGAAAAGCTCATGATACTGTTTACTTTAACGAAAAGTTACATTTTTACACTAAAAATTCAATCATGATACTATTCATTTTACCCTTTATTTTGTCTTTATCGTTAAAACTCAAAGTTTTCAATCCTTTTTCATTAGTTTTCCTATTTTCTTTACGATTTAGTAATATTAATCTTTACTTGTAAGTTATAAGTTTTAGATTCAAATCTTGTGGATGACGAGTTTATAACTAATTTATTCTCCACCCCATATTGTAATTATAAACAAACAAACAAAAAAATATTTTCAATATGCTCAATGAAATCAACTATGTAAACAACAATTGTCTTGCACCAATAATAGCCGTATTTGACAAAAAGTGAAACATTGTATTGAGTCATTGACCAATCCATCCGTGCGTGCGTGAATGGATTGAAATACCGCCATGCGTGCGTGAATGGATTGAAATACCGCCATAACGATATCCCTCAGCAAAGTAAAGATTAAGGTTTGAAGGTTGCCCTAGAGCTGGATCTTCAATAGGAAGCTTCAAAAAGTTTTTCCCATAAGATTTGCTCACGAACACGCATGGTCCACAGAACATGGAAATAACACCCAGCTACCTACTTGTTTTGTGTTAGCAGTGCTTCTTGGCTCTTTTGCTGGCATTTTCTAAACTCCTAACAAATATTTAATTAAATCCGAATAATAATAATTAGGATGCATGTCGTCGTCATCTTAAAAGTTGGCGTACGTCGGAAATGCATGTCTTCCGGTGACGAGTCTGTGATGCAGACCGAGTGTATATGTTTGACCTTATTAATGGAGAGTTAATTAAGCTCAAGCTCCTATGAATGAAGACGAAATACATCATTATAACTTATACTAATCAAATTTTCATATGGTGGACCAATTCAATTTTGTTTCCAAAACAAACCAATCACAGCTAATTGAATTTTAGCTTACTAATTAATTATTGTCATTAGGCCCATGAACATGACACTTTCCACACCAACCAGCCGATCCCTATGGTTTGGTCATGTTAATTATATTTATCACTCTAGGGAGAATTATAATTTTCACACACTCAGTCAAGGAATCGATGTGCATACTAGTCATCACTCAAAACAAATCAAATAATTTGATAAATCTCAACCATTCGAACTTTATGCATTGCAAAATCATAGTTAGATGAACTCTTAATTACTTGACTTACAAGCTCACCAGCCTTGCATATAACCAATTTATCGAGTAGTCAATTATGTTTTGCACAAGTTAAACAAGATGAACAAAAGTTTTTCTAAAGTTTTTTGTCCCTAATTCGGAAAAAAAAAATTATTCCTAATGATTTTGTTATGTAAGTTGGTGAAACAGTTAAGTTGGTACGTAGCATGACACGTCCCGATCCCGATATCCTCGGGACATCGGGATGGTCACGTGTCAGAATTGGTATCAGAGCCTAACCCTGGCCGTGGTGTGCCGACGAGGACGTCGGGCCCCTAAGGGGGGTGGATTGTAACATCCCACATCGCCCAGGGGAGCGATCCTTAAATGTATATTCCCATCCCTACCTAGCACGAGGCCTTTTGGGAGCTCACTGGCTTCGGGTTCCGTCGGAACTCTGAAGTTAAGCGAGAAGGAGGCCAGGTCACTCCCATGATGGGTGACCCACTGGGAAGTTACTCGTGAGTTCCCAGAAACAAAACCGTGAGGGCGTGGTCGGGGCCCAAAGCGGACAATATCGTGCTATAGTGGTGGAATGGGCCCGAGAAGTGGTCCGTCCCGGGCCGGGATGTAACATAGCATATATCTTCTTGTAATTTAATCAACTACGTACACCGTAATTGAAAGTTGTCATATTATCTTTTGAAATTTTCGACAAAAAAACAAATTATCTTTTGAAATCCACGTGTAATATTCAATGATTGGATCAACGTTTAAGAGGTCCCTCATAAAGGGTTGACAAGTCAATTCCTAAGCATTGCTTAAGTTGTTTACTTCGGTTTAGCCCGTGGATTAGAAATAAAAAACGTTTATCTAAATTAAATCTCGTGCAGAAAAATCCGGAAACCTGCATGAAACGCAAGCTGTATTATTCAATTCAGTCGAGCAAATATGGTTTGCTAGGTCACACACACCTCCCTTGTTTGACCATCCCCTCTCTCTTCTTGACATTGTCATAAAAGTACACAAATATATATATATATATATATATATATATACACACACATGTATATATGTATATGTGTGTGTATACAAATATATATAAGTAGTGCTGCTGGATAAGCGATTAAACACAATTTCTTTATCCTCCTCAACGTCCAAAGCGTGCAACAAGATTAGGGTTATTCTTTTACATGCAACAATGGATCATCAGAAACAAGGTAAAACAAAAAACACGATCCTGAAGTTTCTACCAAAAGCTGCTTCCGGTGTTTCTTTTCAGAGCCGTCCTTACAGCCCTACCAGAGAAGCCGCCGCCAAGCTTAAAGCTCAAGGGCGGCGAGGGTTTTCCGGCCCCTTAATGATTCCAGATCAAGTCCGAAGAAAACAGAGAAACGGAAGCTTTGACGGTCAGACACAAGAGGAGGAGCCGACTTCGCCGAAAGTGTCGTGCATGGGACAGATCAAGCACAAGAAGCACATTAACAAGATAAATCGCGTTAATTTGATCCCTAAAGATCGCCAAAAATCAAAGCCTCCGGCACCGTGGTCGCCGCGTGAGATCAAGAAGCACGGTTTTCAGTTCCGGAGGATGTTTAGCAACATTAACCCCGGAAGAAAATCTGAATCTGATGCCAGTGATCTTGATCGTAGTCGGACGGCTCCATCTCTTCCGGATATGCCGCCTTCATTGAATCAGATGAAGAGATTTTCAAGCGGACGTGGCCATGCGTTCGAAAACTTCGATTGGGAATCTTCTCATAATATTATGAATAATCATCGCGATTATTCGGATGAAGAGAGAGAAGACAGCGATGAGAGGGAAGAAGATGTTAGAATCGCATTCTCAGCGCCTCTAGGGATTGGAGGAAGAAATCAATTTCATCAAGTTCCTTTGCAGCCAAAGAAAGAAATCAACCTATGGAAGAGAAGAACAATGGCACCCCCTATTCCTCTAGAATTGAAACCCATGGTCTAATTAAATTGTTCATAATTGTTTCGGTTTATCATACATTCTTTTTTAGATTAGGGTTCTTTTTGTCCTCCTCTTTTTATTTTTTTGGGTGTAAAATTTTAATGGAAAATTATGTTAATACATACACATGTATTGGACAAAAGTTAGGATCCATAAGATCTTTTTGGCCGCACAGTTTAGCTTTCTTGTGCTTAATTATGCTTTTGATGATGTTTAATTTGCTTAATTTGGAAGTGTGAATGCAGCATCCAAACTAGAATACTGTTTCAGCAACTAGTGCAAGATGTTTAACTTAGTCTTCATTTTCTAATTGATGAAAATTATACAAAACTAATATGGTGGGCGCATATATATATATATATATATATATATATATATATATATATATATTAGAATTAAAAATATTAAAACCATCTTTGGATATATATTGGGGCAAATTTGGTTAATATATACCAGTCAGGCATGCGGCTGTCACAATTGAAAATAAGGTTAACAAATTGATTGGTGGTTTACCCGTCGAATCTATATTATTGTAAAATTAATTGGCAATGCTATCATTTTTAAAACAAGAAAATGAGTTTTTTAATGGTCAATGAATTTTAACTTGGTTGTTGTCATATTTTTAAGCTTTTCGATCTAAGCTAATATAATTATATAGTTAATTTGCATTTAGTCCTTACATGTTCTCAAAATAACAACCTTAGAAGAGCAGAACTCCATATTGATACCTGAATGAAGGGATATGATGCATTTAACCAAGATTTGCAACTTTAAAACACCAATTTCGGGTTCAATTCTCAAAAATAAGGTGACAAGTAAATATCACGAGGCCTTTTGGGAACTCCATCCCTACCTAGCACGAGGCCTTTTGGGAGCTCACTGGCTTCGGGTTCCGTCGGAACTCTGAAGTTAAGCGAGAAGGAGGCCAGGTCACTCCCATGATGGGTGACCCACTGGGAAGTTACTCGTGAGTTCCCAGAAACAAAACCGTGAGGGCGTGGTCGGGGCCCAAAGCGGACAATATCGTGCTATAGTGGTGGAATGGGCCCGAGAAGTGGTCCGTCCCGGGCCGGGATGTAACATAGCATATATCTTCTTGTAATTTAATCAACTACGTACACCGTAATTGAAAGTTGTCATATTATCTTTTGAAATTTTCGACAAAAAAACAAATTATCTTTTGAAATCCACGTGTAATATTCAATGATTGGATCAACGTTTAAGAGGTCCCTCATAAAGGGTTGACAAGTCAATTCCTAAGCATTGCTTAAGTTGTTTACTTCGGTTTAGCCCGTGGATTAGAAATAAAAAACGTTTATCTAAATTAAATCTCGTGCAGAAAAATCCGGAAACCTGCATGAAACGCAAGCTGTATTATTCAATTCAGTCGAGCAAATATGGTTTGCTAGGTCACACACACCTCCCTTGTTTGACCATCCCCTCTCTCTTCTTGACATTGTCATAAAAGTACACAAATATATATATATATATATATATATATATACACACACATGTATATATGTATATGTGTGTGTATACAAATATATATAAGTAGTGCTGCTGGATAAGCGATTAAACACAATTTCTTTATCCTCCTCAACGTCCAAAGCGTGCAACAAGATTAGGGTTATTCTTTTACATGCAACAATGGATCATCAGAAACAAGGTAAAACAAAAAACACGATCCTGAAGTTTCTACCAAAAGCTGCTTCCGGTGTTTCTTTTCAGAGCCGTCCTTACAGCCCTACCAGAGAAGCCGCCGCCAAGCTTAAAGCTCAAGGGCGGCGAGGGTTTTCCGGCCCCTTAATGATTCCAGATCAAGTCCGAAGAAAACAGAGAAACGGAAGCTTTGACGGTCAGACACAAGAGGAGGAGCCGACTTCGCCGAAAGTGTCGTGCATGGGACAGATCAAGCACAAGAAGCACATTAACAAGATAAATCGCGTTAATTTGATCCCTAAAGATCGCCAAAAATCAAAGCCTCCGGCACCGTGGTCGCCGCGTGAGATCAAGAAGCACGGTTTTCAGTTCCGGAGGATGTTTAGCAACATTAACCCCGGAAGAAAATCTGAATCTGATGCCAGTGATCTTGATCGTAGTCGGACGGCTCCATCTCTTCCGGATATGCCGCCTTCATTGAATCAGATGAAGAGATTTTCAAGCGGACGTGGCCATGCGTTCGAAAACTTCGATTGGGAATCTTCTCATAATATTATGAATAATCATCGCGATTATTCGGATGAAGAGAGAGAAGACAGCGATGAGAGGGAAGAAGATGTTAGAATCGCATTCTCAGCGCCTCTAGGGATTGGAGGAAGAAATCAATTTCATCAAGTTCCTTTGCAGCCAAAGAAAGAAATCAACCTATGGAAGAGAAGAACAATGGCACCCCCTATTCCTCTAGAATTGAAACCCATGGTCTAATTAAATTGTTCATAATTGTTTCGGTTTATCATACATTCTTTTTTAGATTAGGGTTCTTTTTGTCCTCCTCTTTTTATTTTTTTGGGTGTAAAATTTTAATGGAAAATTATGTTAATACATACACATGTATTGGACAAAAGTTAGGATCCATAAGATCTTTTTGGCCGCACAGTTTAGCTTTCTTGTGCTTAATTATGCTTTTGATGATGTTTAATTTGCTTAATTTGGAAGTGTGAATGCAGCATCCAAACTAGAATACTGTTTCAGCAACTAGTGCAAGATGTTTAACTTAGTCTTCATTTTCTAATTGATGAAAATTATACAAAACTAATATGGTGGGCGCATATATATATATATATATATATATATATATATATATATATATATTAGAATTAAAAATATTAAAACCATCTTTGGATATATATTGGGGCAAATTTGGTTAATATATACCAGTCAGGCATGCGGCTGTCACAATTGAAAATAAGGTTAACAAATTGATTGGTGGTTTACCCGTCGAATCTATATTATTGTAAAATTAATTGGCAATGCTATCATTTTTAAAACAAGAAAATGAGTTTTTTAATGGTCAATGAATTTTAACTTGGTTGTTGTCATATTTTTAAGCTTTTCGATCTAAGCTAATATAATTATATAGTTAATTTGCATTTAGTCCTTACATGTTCTCAAAATAACAACCTTAGAAGAGCAGAACTCCATATTGATACCTGAATGAAGGGATATGATGCATTTAACCAAGATTTGCAACTTTAAAACACCAATTTCGGGTTCAATTCTCAAAAATAAGGTGACAAGTAAATATCAATTCGTGCCCTGCATGTTTGAATACTCTGAGATTCGGTCACCTTCGCACGTCCATTATTTTTATCAATAATACACAGCTGACCAACTTTGACTGGATCCAACCTTTGTAAAAGACTAGGCAACCTCTGAATCTGTGACATGCCCACTAACACAATCGGGTGGATCTTACTGAGTCAGTTTGGGCCTTTGGCCCATTGATTTTCTACAACAAATGTTGCCTACAAACTGTTTCAAGCCTTAATCCACACTGGTCTTCCGTTTTTTTTTTTTTAACAAACGATATTATTTACACTAAATAATGAGAGACCTAAACCTCACGATGGGTTAACAATATGATTCAAATTCACCTTTAACGAGAGTCGAACCTAAAACCTCTCACTTACAAGTGAGGAATATCACTAAACCGTAGTACTAAGTGGCTGGTCTTCCTTCCTTTTAAGGCCTTCATCTATAGTCCTAAGTTCCTATCTCCTTAATTAACAATGCATAATTCCTCCCTTCTAGAGATATTTTTATTATGGTATTACTGGATCTCAAATTTGTTTATGCAAGCGTTGTCCATATAAGACAATTCTACTAAAGTTTATCTCATTCAAGAGTACTATGTATTAGGTTCTTAATACATTTCTCTTTTCTTGAGCTAGAACATATCCGAAGTCTAATTCAACTTCATGTATTTTGGTTACACAAATAAAGTACAAATTTTGTAAAATTAAATTTGAACATTGTAATTTGTTGATAATTAACCTAGTAAGTCACGCGGACTCCTTGGTATCTCAGAATTTCACCAATAAGCTCTCCTTTACCAGAACCCACATATCTTCCACAAATTTCACCGTCTCTAATGAACAAGAAAGTAGGCACCTCCACCACCTCCATGTCCTTGAGGAACTGCATGCAGCTGTCGTTCTCATCGCCGTTCATCCTCGCAAACACCACCGTGTCCGACATCTTCTTCGACAGCTTCACCACCGTCGGATACACCTTGACACAGGGCCCACAATGCTTGAGCCCCACGTCAAGCACAATCAGCTTGCTGTCCACCTTATGCTCCTCAATCAGCTTCTCTACGTCCTCCTTCTGATGCAGCTGAACCACCGCGGAGTGGTTGTCGCCGTAATACAACACGTCCCCCCTCAGCCGATCGCCGTCTATTCCTTCCTCCTCGTGAATCTTCTCCATGCTCTTGTAGAAGCTGAAGTGGGGAACTTTGTCGATGTTCTCTCTCCTGCAGAGCTCTCGGGTGTCTTCCGACTCGTCACCCATGACCAATAAAAACTCTACGTCGTTACACGTGCGGCTGAGGTCGACCATGAAAGGGTACATTTTTTGGCTCTGGGCGCTGTCGCTGGCGGCAAACTCGACGACAACGAGCTTGTTTTTGGCCAACTCGAGGGCCTCGTCGAATTCCTGGATGCTGTGCACTCGCTGAACTCTCTCGTCACTTCGAACCTCTTTAGTGCCGGTGGTGGCTCTGGCGTTGATGGTGAAGTTGCGGAATTGGTTTCTTTTTGTTTCAAGTTTTGTAGGTAAAGGTTTAAGCTTCGTCACCAAACTTAAACCTTTACCAACATAACAACTTGTTCTTGGGATTGAAAATTGAGATGACGAAAGTGGTTTGGCTATGAAATTTGTGATGGTCGCCATTGAAGGTAGGGTAGGAAGATTTGGTTTGCGTTGCTTTGCTTATTCAAACCTATGAGAGTGTTGGGAGACTGGTGTGGAATTATCTTGAAATCTCAGTAGCCACTGCTTTGTGTGGTTCATATGATCCATTGAGGCAATATATAAGGGTGATTTTATGAACATATCCTTATTTTGTGGTTTCAATCTTTCATTGTCTTTGCTGTGTACGGTAAAGCCTAAAATATCTTATTTTGTGGTTTCAATCTCTTTTGACATACATGAAACCCATAAGTAGGCTCAAATCATTGATCCACAAAATTTGGGCTTATATAATCTGTATATAGGACTAGTATTTGTACATTTCAAATGGGTTTGAGGTAACAATAAGTTGTTGAGTAATGAAAATGCACCTTATATTATAGGTTTTTTTTTTTGAAACTTTAACGAAAAACTCCAAATATTGTTCACTTTAACGAAAAATCACGTTTTTACACTAAAAATTCAATTATGGTACTATTCACTTTACCTTTTATTTTATCCTTATTATTAAAACTCAAAGTTTTCAAGCTCCTTTCATTAGTTTTCTTTTTTTGTTTTGGTCAACACCTTAAATTATAGTTTGATGGTTTGTTTGGGATTGTTTATCTAAAAAAAAAAAGTTCCAATTTTTCTACAATAAGGGCGTCTTGCGGGAGAAGCGAATCCTTGCCATTAAATTCAAACCAACGGATGAGGTTAAAACAACGGTTACACGCAATTGGATCGAAAAACCATTGAAACAGAGAGAGACCATGGAGATCATGGTGGCGGTGGCTAAAAATCGGGTTGTTGATATTTTCAATGGTAATTGCCAATTGGGATGAAGGTGGAGATTAGCAATGTTACATTTGTTATGGCACGTAGGAAAAATACATTTTCAACCGAGATAGCAACTCAATTAGCAAATTAAAGAATTAGCAACTGACGCATTGCTTCTTGAAAAAACATATGACAAGTGTTTCTCTAGATCGATTTTCTATAAGCTAGAAACTGGATATTTTTGGGTTGGAACAAAGTTGGCTAGACTCACGCAATCAACTACAACCAATGCTTTGAGTTTGACAAATCAAACATCTATAAAAAAATCTTCAATTCGACAACCCAAAAAATCTCCAGGACTTTTTCCTGTCTACTAATTTAATTAAGGGAAACTTGATATAGCTACAATTTTTTGAGCCAATAGTAGGAATAGTCCAATTTATTAAAATAAGTCCAATTCTTTAAATTTAATTATTTATTTATCAATCATTATCTCTTAAAAGAAAAAACTTATTGTAAAAATCAAATTTCTTCCTAATTATCTCTTTGATTATTTCTTTGTATTTATTTTTTTGTTATTTCTTGTTCTTCCTCCTGCTTTAACCCATTTATAGATTTTTTTTTAAATTTTTTTTTATAATCAACCTATATCACAGGTTAATTGTATTTATCTACCTATATGACATATTCTTTTTCATAGTCAACATGTCACATATTAACGTGTCTTGCTTATAGGTATATTATGTTTTTTTCTACCTTTTAGTTAGGTTTCATATCTCACTTATTGGTATAATATACATTCATATATTTGCTACTTGAGTTAGGGTAGAATGTTTTGCAGATAAATTTATGTTAGTATATTAATTTTTTTTGTTTATAAGATATTAATTAGATATTTTGGAGTGAAAAATACATAATATTAAAAGATTTTAATTGATTTTTTATATTTTTAGAAAGTATAAAAGGAGTATAAAAGAAATAAAAACATATAATTAGATAACGGGAGTCATTCCTAAAAACACTCTATGTTTTTAGACCTGGATCTAAAAGCTCCTTTAATTAAAGGCCTTGGATGGCTTAGTCAAAAGAACACCATTCACGTTTCGGAAAGTTTTTCTTCCGAATTTACAATTGAATTGGGCCCCTTCTAAATATCAAGTGGATTTTCAGTGAGATTTTGATGCTCCATATCTCCGACCGGCATCTCGAATGCAAATATTAAGCCTACACTGTTATGCAGAAAAAGTTAAATGGCACCACAGATTAAAATGGCTTGAAAAAAGTAGTGTTGGATTATCATTTTCCAACCATGAGTAGGACAACAACACCACTCAGATATCTCGTGCTCTTCCACTACCCCAAAAAGGCGAATGAGGACCCTCTTCAGATCTTCTTTATAAGGATTTTTTGGATCTTCAAATCGTGTTCATTTATCATATATCGTACATTTAAAAATTATTTTAAATATTTTTATTTTAAATTAAATATAAATAATATCTAACAAAAACTAATCGCAAGATATATAATAAATGAACACGATTTAAGAATCTCCAAAATAGGATCCTCCTGGCAAAAAGGCGTTATGGCAATTGGCAAAGCAATTCAAAGTGCCACTTTAATGAGTGAGAAGAATATACCCTATTAATTAAAACATTTACTTAAGTGCTATTTCTACACTTTTTTTTATACATTTTTTTATTAATTTGTGTTCTTAATTATGACTGAAGATATTTGTCGGATTCTCTTTTGTGAGGATTTTGAGGATCTTCAATCACATCCTTTTATCTTACATTGTGCAATCAGAAATTATTGTGAATTTTTTTATTTAAAATTGAATATAAAGAGTAATTGATCACACAATGTATGATGAACATATGTGATTGAAAGATTTTTAGGATTCTCACAAAAAGGATCCGACAAGAATCCTCTCTCCTTAATTATATCAGCTGATTTGTTCCGATAACTGAAAATTTAAAAATAAAAGAGATGTGTGCAAAAATAAAAACAAAATAACGCACATCCTTATATATTTATATATAACCTAGGAAAAAGAATGAGGCATTAATAATAAAGTGTGCCAAAAAATACAGGGTGGCATGGCATGTGCCAGAAATTATAAAGAAACTGAAAAGACTGGTGGCACTGGCAGCGGCAGGCAAAGTAGCATGGAAAACAAAGAAAACAATCGGGATGGGATGAGATAGTTGAGAGAGATCCAAACCAAACCAAACCCAACTGGTGGGTGTGGACCCAGACATGTCGGCATGTTTGCAGGGCAGCCGTGGCTAAAAGCTAAACGCAACGTGACACGCAGCCAACCAAACTGCCAACACAAATTTGTCTCTTTTGATGAATTTGGTGGAAGAAATTTGAAGAGAATTATTTTTCGTGACTGATGGACTCACTTTCTGAAATCTTTCAACTCCCTCGCTCGCGGACATGAATCCTCTTCGGATTCATTGGTTCTAATCCATCAAATCCCGTAATTCAGATATTGAAATTTGATTCAACAGTTACCAACAAAAGGTCACTTTAAAAGTTATAATCACTGTCCGCCACCTAAACACTCAACACCGCCCCTTTGCCAATTGTATTTCGCATTTCCACCTTTCGTACCTGCACCTTTCTAAGGAAAATAAAATAATAACTCACATGAAAAAATGAATTCATTGAACGAAAACGTAACTGTGACGGTATTCGACCCACGTAAGCGATCACTTCATTCCTCATCCCTAAATCACAAATACTCCACAACCCCTTGATCCTTTCATCACATTGGATGAAAAAAGTTTTAGGACATATCAATGTATGAATAGCATGCATCGCAATTAACGGCTCAACATAGTCCGTCGTAAGTGCCTCAAATTCAACATTAACTTTGGAATTTTGAAACGTTAAATTCAGAAGACGATGCACATAAGATATTAGGCACGGAAATTAAGGCAAATTCAACAGAGAAATTAAACAAAAAGAAGAAACGATCCAATCCAGCCACGAAATTAAAATTTCCAAAACAAAAATACAAGAGAATGATAATAAATTAGCAGGTTAAGTAAACAAATAAAAAAAAAAAAGGAAAACAAAACCTAGATTAGAAAGATAATTAAAACAAGACAAACGACAAAAAGGAGCTATAGGGACGCGGGGGGTGGACCGGTGATACCGGAAATTAAGATGATTTGGGTGTATCGGGCTTCCGGCAGAGAATCATGTGCATCGGACTAAAGATTCCGGTTTCGCCGCCCCTGGTCAAAAAGTCGGCGGTTTTGAACAGCATCTCGTGCACATCCACGGTTCCTTTAGGTGCAATTCCGACGGCGGCGAGCACCGTCACCAGAACGTGGTTGCGCCAGTAGGCGATCCTCCCCATCTTCAATCGACTCCACCACGGCTGCGCCGGCGGCTTGGCCAGATCTTTCTCCTTCACCACCTCGAACCCGACCTTCCTCGCCGTCTCCGCAATGTCCGTATAGCTCCTCAGTCCCGGCAGGGCGTCCCCTCTCTCGATTCCCTGAATGACCTCCACGTGTTCAGCGTCCTCACCCTTGTACTTGTCTGTCGTCACCCACTCGTACGACACGTACAGAGCCCCCGGCTTCAGAACCCGGAAGATCTCGGCGTACACCTCCTCCAGCTTCGGCGCGTGACATGTCGCCTCGATCGAGTACGCGCCGTCGAAGCTGTTATCCGGGAACGGCATCTCGAGGAAGTTCCCGCATACGACCTCGCAGAGCGAGTCGAGGCCGGCCTTCTTGTTGTGCAGACGCGCGCGTTTCACCTGGTACTCGTTGATCGTGATCCCTGTGACGTTGGCCCGCGAGTGGGCCGCGATGGCACGCATAGGGCCACCCACGCCGCATCCGACGTCGAGAATTCGGTCTCCGGGTTTGACATCGATGAGATCGACGGCCATCTCCTCGTGGAGGCGCGTGGCGTCTTTGTGGGACTCACCGGGGATGTGCGGGGAGAAGTGGAAGGACTGGCCCCAACCCCACTCATAAATATCGGTGACTAAGTTGTAAAAGGTGTCTACAAAGTCGGGGACTTTCTCAGCCGTTTCGATCTCTTTTGGGCGGCGGAAGAAGGACCAATATTTGTCGTAGCTATCTTGAACTTTCTCGGCGGATATGGAGCCACCGGAGAGATCTACGGCGCGCTTCCCCTTTCGCTCGGCGGGGCCGAGAATGCAGACAAACCAATAGATCCCGCCGGCGAGGAGAGCGCCCGTACAAAAGAGGGTGAGAGAGTCCATTGGACCTGGAAGAGAGTGAGAGAAGACGGAGAGGACTGGAGGACTGAAATTTTGAGTCTCTCTGAAATCGTGTTTGGCAACCTACTAATTGGGTATTTAACTTTTTTTATTACACCCAATATTGCTAATTGGACACGCGGTCTTGCGTGGATCCAGATATCTGTTTATTAACACATGGAATTCGAAGGCGACAAAGGTTGCGCTCTAGGAATAGATTTTCAGCTGAGGATGGGTAAAAGAACGCGGTTATCAAATACCAATTAAACTTAGAAAAACTAATTAAAAATGTTTGAAAGTTTTGAGTTTTAATCAAATAATAAAAAGTTGTTGTGAGTGAATAGTATTACCAGTGATTTTTTAGAATAAAAATATCATTTTCGTTAAAAGTGAACAGTATCAAAGTGTTTCATTAAAATTCCATTAAAACTTTACAATTAGAACTATGGTTAATTATTTATACAATTCTACAGGTATAAATATGCCCATTTAACCGTAAAAATAAACCGATAGTAACAGTTATAAACGTGAATATCAGATATATGTATGTAGTGTTTAAAATTTATTTGATAGGGTCAATATTTTTATAGAAATATCCAAAACTCATAAGAAAAAAAGAAGTATAGAAATGGGAAATTTAGGTTAAAATCAACATATATCGTCGATATTTTTTTACACATTTATTAAATATCGGAGAAAATATTAAATCACATCATTTTCATCTACAACAATTGACAGCGATATCGATATTAAATACATCCAACGATATTTTTTATAAATTACATATCAATATTTTTTAGTGATACTGATATTTTAAATATTGTCACAAACTAATGGAGTAAAGAATCTTATGTTGTTTGTAATATTTATTTTTAATGCATCTTCTCAAGTGCTGCAGCGTGACATGTTGTTGTTTTCTTTCATTTTAATAAACAAATAAATATATTTTGCTGATGTGGATTGTGGATTGTGAATTGTGGATCCAGATTCCAGCATCATACACCTAATTAATTGACACATGTCATTTCACTCAATCTTGGTTAATTTTTTTCAAAATTGAAAAACTAACATTTAATGTGACAGTTAACTAGAGTTAATTGAAATGACATGTGTCAATTGATTATGTGTATGGTGAGTATACACCATAGTTTATGATGGTGAGCAAAAATGCTCTCATTTCAGACTTGAGTTGAGTGAGGACCAGAGCTTACTTGGCACACTGTTGGGAAAGGAAAAATAAAATAAAAATGGTAACTGGTGTGCAATTGCAATTCCAGTAGTGTGATGAGTTTGGCCCAAAATCTGATTTGATACTCTAATGAGGAAGACAGAGATAAAACTCCAACTGGATTATGCCCTTAATTTGGCCCCCTTACCCTTGCTCCCAAACTCTTCTTAATTTGAGTTACACTAATGCATTTGAAAAACAGATTCAACGATTCACTACTAATCAACATTAAAATTGTTGTTTGGCAACAAAAAAAAACATTTAGATTATTAATGTTGCGCGCTGGACCTATCTATTACTCTCCTCATTGTCACCATCAAGCTAACTCTAATCAGTTGTAAGTGAAATTTTTTATAAACTACTAGCAACCTACACACACGTTGTGCGTGTGCAATCAAATTTATAAAGAACAAAAGGAAGCAGACGTCGAAACAGAAGACTGGCCAGAGGATATTGCTGTTAGGTGAAGGAGACATCTCCATCTCCCTTTATTTGGCCACTCACTTTGGATCTGCCCGCAACATGGATGCCACTTGAAATGAAAATCGGTTAAGTTTGAGCAGAATGTGGTGGAAGAAAACTGCTACCCTTGCTGGTTGTGAGGTTTACAAATAAAACAGTAAAAACTTGCTTTTACGAAATTACTTTAATGCCTATATTTTTTTATTTTCTAATTTTTTTTAGTTATATTTTCAAGGATACAATTATAATTTCATTAGTTTTTACTATGGTTATATTAATATGTAGTTTAGATATTTAATTTAGTCAAATTTCCGATGTCGTAACCCCTTACCTTTAAACATATTCTTCAAAACCACCTATTTCATTTAAAAAATAATAATAGTTATAAGCAAATAAGTATGATATCTTGTTAGTCGATACAAATCTCAAATGAGTCGACTCCAATACAATGATATAAGACAACCAGATCGCAACTCCACGTGATATATCTATCACTTGTAAGCTTTTTTGGGCAATTTTGGTCATTCGCGACTCGCGATTTTAAAGCTTTGTTGCCTAATGAAGTTGGGTTATTATGTTAATTAA
The DNA here is from genome assembly GCF_916048215.2 of Malus sylvestris. Taxonomy (NCBI): domain Eukaryota; kingdom Viridiplantae; phylum Streptophyta; class Magnoliopsida; order Rosales; family Rosaceae; genus Malus; species Malus sylvestris. The sequence continues at coordinate 577,029 of NC_062267.1, read as the reverse complement.
TATTGCAAGTAGCATGTCCAACATATATATACATATACAGGCTGTTTAAGGATTGGTATCCCCATTTCAGCCAAAAAATGGGATGATGCGCACAGCCGTTCGATCTCCTTTAATGAGATCATGCTACTGGGAAAATTTAGTAAAAAAAAATGGAGCAGGGTTCCTGTCCTATGGATCCATAATCTTAATATAGATGAGAGATTTTTTATTATGATCGGAACTGACACGACACATATCATTATATGTAAAAAAGAATTAATTTTAAAATTATTGATATTTTAATATAAATATCTCACTACTAATAGATGTATCATTTCAAAATACGAACACATTGAAAAATCTCTCATAAACTTTGATATTTCACTTTTGCAGTGGATGGTGGACCACATTGTAATGAGCCGATCAGGAGGAAGATTCTTTATCAAACAGTGACTCCACGGACTTTGCAATTTTTTCTGCTTCTGTTTCTTTGCTATATTTTTTCTGAATCCAGAAGAAAAAAAATGAAAAAGTTATTTTTGTATTTGTAAACATTTGTCCCTTTTATATTTTGGCTAAATATCGAAAATAGTTTCTGAGATTTGCATAACTCATTATTTTGGTCCCTGAAATTTCAAATAAATAGAAGTAGTCCTTGAGATTATCCACCATCCATCATTAAAAACTTCGTTAAGTATCTCGGAGCTTTTGGCCGGAAGTTTGAGCAATTTTTAAAGCTTCGTAACTCAATCGTTTCTTAACCAAATTCGACCCATAATATATCAAAATAAAGATAGGAAAATGTAGAATAAGATTATACCTATTTAGAAGCCCAATGGTCGTTGGAAATGGCCGTAAAATAGCCTCAAAGTTGACTGGTCCGAAGGAATACTGAAAAACTCGTCAGAAATTGGGTAAAATTTAAACGTTCATAACTTCTTCAATACTCAACGAAATCAAGTGATTCAAAAACTAAAATCATACTTCTCGACGAGACGAAGAGAATGTTACCTTTTTTTTTTATGGCTAAATCACCGTGGTTTGGCCGGAAAACGGCTCAAAAGTGGCTATTTTGGTCTCGAGTTAGCCACTTTCGAGCCATTTTCTGGCCAAACCACTGCGATTTAGCCGTAAAAAAAGGTACTATTATCTTCGTCTCGTTGAGAAGTATGATTTTCGTTTTTGAATAACTTGATTTCGTTGAGTATTGAAGAAGTTATGAACGTTTAAAGTTTACCCAGTTTCCGGCGAGTTTTCCAGTTTTCCCTTGGAACAGTTAACTTTGAGGTTATTTTCCGGCCATCTTCGGAAACCATTGGGCTTCCAAATAGGTATAATATTATTCTCCACTTTCATATATTTATTTTGATATATTATGGGTCGAATTTGGTTGAGAAATGATTGAGTTACGAAGCTTTGAAAATTGCTCAAACTTCCGGCCAAGAGATCCGGGACACTTAACGGAGTTTTTAACGGAATGACCAAAATGAAGGATGGTGGACAATCTCAGGGACTACTTCTATTGATTTGAAATCTCAGGGACCAAAATGATGAGTTATGCAAATCTCAATGACCATTTTTGCTATTTAGCCTTATCTTTTTCTTGTTTAAATAATTAAGAATATTCTTCATTTTTTCCAAGTCTCCGCTCATTTTGTGCGATTGGATGTGTTTTCCTCACTTCCATTATACAGTAACTCCAACACTTGATTTAATTTGTTTTCCCTGCTTTCCTCATCTAATAATCTCATCATTTGGGTTTCATGTGCATCGTTGAGCTCAATAAGTATGTTAACTTACTATAATATTGTGAGCTTTCATTCTATAACTAATTAACAATAGGAAAATAACTCAGCATATGTTTTAGAACTCATTTGAGAGTGCTTATAAAATAACGGAAAACACTTTTGATTAAAATATTCTGTAACCAATTCTTAATAAAAGTGCAAATACTTTTAAAATCCAAATATATTATATCTAAGAACATTTTCAATTATTTTAAAAGTAATTCGGGATGAGTCTTAGTTTTCTCAGGCAAAGTTCACATTATTGTACGGTAAGCTTCAATAAGTGACCACGTAAATTAGTTGGTCTTTTTAATTACATGGTCGGACTCGATTCAAACTGGGCCAGTGCCAGGTCGCCCATATGATTGTGTATCTCATACTAGGCCTTGCTGCGTTCAGTCAAAACCCAACTAGGGAAACCGGCATAGCCCACAAGCCCTTTGATGCGAAACGTGGTCTAGCAGGTGCCTAAACTGGCATTTTCCATCCCCAGGGCCATCAAATGGGTCGGGTAAATCCAATTCATCGCTAATATGACGCATTTAGTAAGTGCTTTATGAATAAGTGTTTTTATGACCGATAAATCTGTAACTTTTTGTGCCAAATACAATAATAAGCGTTTCATGCAATAGTTCTTTATTCATATTCGCTTAATCCTTTGGTTCAATTTTTACATCAAAGTAACATGAAAACCGGGGGTACCATCCAAGTGTGGATGTTCACTTGTTTTGAGTAATAGAAGTCTTGAATCAAAATGATACTTCGTTATTTAACTACGAGATAAACCATCATTCTTGGTTTGATTCCTTATGTCGGATCGATCTACTAACATAAACGTATTATGAATCAAAACGATACAGCATACCATAAAAAGCCACAAAATAAAGTAGAAAGGTATTCATGTTTAAGAACGTCTCTCTCTTTCCTCAATAGATTTTAAACTTCAAAGTCCACCCTAATTCAACCTACAAAACTCATTCTCTCTCAAAAAATGGAAACAAAATAGGTGGCAGCAAGTGGAAAGGCGACCGAGAGGAGAGAAATAGTAGATGGGACTAGGACGCATAAAATACATTCTATACGTACATATATTTGAGGTAATGAACTTACAAGCTACGCATTCTTTTGCTTCACCTTCCCACTTTGTTGCTTTTCGGCAATTTATTCCCTTTAAACATTCGACATACACAGTTACACTCCCCTCCCGCTCTCTCTATGTGCCAAATATTTCAAGACAAAAAGTGTAAGGCGCACACTGCGCACGCATTTCTTTTAAATCCAACTCCTTTTTTCCTGGTTAAGTATCAGCAGTAGCTAAGCGAGTTCAGTCGGGAAGTAGTGGGCGGTGTCTCTCGTATTAATTTAGTTACTCAGCAACTGAAGAGCGGTGCGATCGCAAAGATGGAAAAGCTTTCGGCAGGGTTGAGCCACCTCTTCATGGCAATCTTTCTGCACAACTTCGCCACGTTCATGGTGATCCCGGCCATCACCGACGTTACCATGTCTGCCCTTTGTCCCGGAAGAGATGAGTGCTCCATCGCCATCTACCTCACCGGATTTCAACAAGCGGTACGTACAATTTTCTACACATAGATACCATAACCCAACTCAACGAATCAACTTTAACCGTCTACGTTAATTACAAACACATATATCATTGTTAACATCAATAGTTGTTTCGTTATTTCCACCACAAGCAAATTGATATCAGTATACAAGCTAGCTTTAGCCTTTACAAATATCTTCTCCTTTGAAAATCATGTCTTAGGGTTATCGCCCGAGTTTAATTTTCAATTTACTTAGTTATGTAGCTCGTTAAACATCACTTGATCTTTTCAAGGTTTTAAAAGACGTTAGATGTTAGTCGAAATGCGGGCTGGGCCTAGTGTCCAGACGGCTATAATAAAAATTACAAAATTGTATACATAAATTGAAAAATAAAATAACATAAAGATTGTAAAGTATTAAAACATATTGAAAACATGTGGGACAAGCATATAATAGGTGTTCATTCAAGTATTCAACAAGTCTCTTATATATTATTAAACAAATACAATATAAAATGAAAGTTATCAATTTTTTGTCCAAATGAGAGTCACAACCTAGACTTGCTAGGCTGGCGCCTAGGCAAGTTAGGCGAACTCCTAAACAGGTCTAGGCCTACTTTCTTAATTTTCAAATATTTAAAGATTAATCGGAATAATAACCTACCGCCTAATGCCTAAGCAGGATCTAATAAGTGCTAGACGAAAATTTTTAGAAGTGTGAATCCTATCATAAAAAATAATTACAACGCTCATGCAATACATCTTTAAAAAAAAAAAAAACATAGTATTGCAAAGTGCAAATCCAAATGTCTATGTAATGATTTGATCAGCTAAAGTAACTTAAGTGATGTCAATTCTCAATTGCAGCTCCAAAACTTTGTCTTTGTTTAAAGGAAACTTCCCCTACCTTTGCGTAGGCTTTAAATCAACTTTTAGATTCAATAGGTCTTTGAATTTAAGGCGGAGGGGACGAATTTTCAAAATTAAGGGCCCACCACAAACACACTTTTCCAGTCTAATTAGATCCCTTCTGTTATGCTTTCATCTCTTTCCACATCTCACTAAATGCAGATTGTGTCCAAGATTCCAACATAGCCAGTGCATCGACGGTTGGTCTACACATAACCCCCTTCATAGAATTCCGAGAAATACGTTTTTATCACATATTTTGACATTTATTTATGAAACTCATTTCGTAATATATTCTAACAATCTGAACCGTCTATATTTTAATAGCTCATTTATAGATAACATTTGCAAAAAATTAGACCAAAATCCATAATCATTAAGACATTAATCTATAGTGAAGAAAATAGAAGAATAAGGTTCTACAAATATATACTAAATTTAATCAAACGGTCATATGTTTTTGAATTTGGATGATTTTTTTGTAGAAATGATTTTTGATGTAAGATACAGTTGAATCGTTGAAATATATTACAGAGTGGACATCATAAAATATGTCTCAAAATGAATATAAAAAATATGTGTTATATATATTGTGGGAAAAACCAGAATAAACTTTTAATTAGCAAAGATTAGTTAGCGTGATTAGCGTTGGCATGAATGCTTACGGATTTCTACTTGTGGCTGGCTACACAGCCGGCACTGTAGTGTGCGAAGCCGCATGCTCTCACCCTATTATTTTTGCAATCGCATGAAATTGACGTGCTATCGCGGTAGGTATGTACTCAAAGATTGATGCATAGGAAAAAGCTTCACGTGCATGCAGTACTGCCATCGGAAATTTCCCCCTTTTGGTTTTCATAGGAGATGCATTTTGGCATTTTTCAATCGTATTAACTCGTGGACAAAATTGTACGTTCCTCATCACCATTTCATTTGAAATGTTTTGAATGTCAACTTATGATGTCTCGGATTTAAATTTCTTTCGTTCTTCTCTTAGTCTAATTTAAAATAATAATATATCTTGTAATAAAAAAAATAAAAGAATTCTAACGAAAAACTCCAGGTATTGTTTACTTTAAAGAAAAACCACATTTTTACACTTAAAAATCAATTAGGGTACTATTCACTTTACCCTTTATTTTGTCCTTATCGTTAAAACTCAAAGTTTTCAAGTCATTTTCATTAGTTTTCCTAAAAATAATCATCAAATCTTTCCTTGCCCTGATCAAAATAAAAAGAAAAACTTAAACAAGGGGGTTTACAATTTACTTTACAGCATCTCCACATGTGAAGAATGAGATGTGTTTATTTTTCTCCTTAGGTTTATTCACCATGTGTTTATTTTTGTTCATTAGTTTGATTATGATTTGTTCAGTTTAACGCTAGAAATAAACAAGTGTATGCATGTGGAAAAAAAAAAAAGAATGTTCCGAAATTACTTTCTTTGAAAATTTTGATTAGAAATGGATGGTGGGTCTCAACTAATTATTTGGTGTAAGAATTAAACCGGGCCTTGCGCATGATTTAGGGTTGAAAATAGTTTGATTTGTGCATGGTTGATGCAGATCGTAGGGCTGGGAACACTGGTGATGATGCCATTGGTTGGGAATCTCTCAGACAAGTTTGGAAGAAAAGCTTTGCTTACACTGCCAATGATCTTCACAATTATCCCTTTAGGTAATCTTTCAGCTCGTTAAATCCGTACCAATTAACAACAAAGATAAAGTCACAAAGGATATTTAGACATAAATTTATGTACTTTTATGATGATTAACTTGTTTACCTATCACTTTATTAATACATTGCTCCAAAAAGTCCTTAATTCCAAGAAAAAAAGGCCACATTTCAGGGAAAAAAAAGTCTGCAATCACTTTAGCTTTATTTATATTTCTTTTCTTTTGCTAAACATCAAGCTCTAATTCTAATTTCGACTATATTATATGGAGTTAATGTGAACTAAAGTTTATTGATTTCTGGACAAATTAACGGAATTGTTATTGGTATGTTAAAATAATTATTCTGTAATCTTGCTTAATTCGAAAAACTAAAAGACGAAAGAGTTGAGAAATTATTTTACACTGCTAATAACAAGACCCGAAAAATCAATAAAAAAACGGGTTAATTGCACAATTATACAGGGATATTGGGATATAGCAGGAGCAAGAGTTTCTTCTACGTCTACTTCGTGGCCAAAACTCTAACCGCCATGGTTTGTGAAGGCAGCGTTCATTGCCTCGCCCTTGCCTATGTGGTAACTTTCTAATCTTCCTCGCTCGTATTTGGGCCTCACTAAGGATTATAAGGCCCATTATCAAACAATTATTTGGGCTTATTATGGGCCTGAGTATGTAAAATGACTAGACTAGGTCCATTTTGTTGTAAACAAAACACTCCATGTTTGTTCATGTTGTTGGTTGTTTGATTTGAAATTTTGATGGAGGTGTGAAATATCAATGATTTTCAGGCAGATAATGTGGCAGAAGGAAGGCGAGCCTCGACATTCGGAGTCCTATCGGGGATTAGTTCCTGTGCATATGTCTGCGGAACCCTCTTCACTCGTTTCCTCTCCACTTCCACTACTTTTCAGGTCCAATCTCTCTCTCCCTCTCTAGGACTCTATCCTCTCTGTTACTATGCTTAATTGTGATCTGACTGCATTTTAATGTTTATAATTATTACTATTACTATTAATAGGTTGCGACGGTGGTGGCGGCTGTGGCAGTTATGTACCTGAGGGTTTTCCTACCGGATTCCAACATAGACAAGAATCTTTCCGCTCCGTTACTCTCAGATGAAAAGATCACAATTAAGGATTCAGCTGAGACTTCAAGTGCTGAGATATTGCAGCCAGCCAAAACATTGCCTTCCTTAAGTGATTTAATCTCCTTGTTGAAAACTAGGTCAGTTACTTTCCTGCTAAGGGTTGCTCTTAATTAATTTGCAGACTTGTAGTTCAAGTAATTGCTTACTCTTAATTGATTTGCAGCACAACGTTTTCGCAAGCTGCAATTGTTGCGTTTTTCAGTAATCTAGCGGATGTTGGCCTCCATGCTTCAATGTTGGTACGTCTCTCATCCAATGAATTAGTAATCACATATTTAATCAGTGTTTGTGGATGATTTGCATCTAATCATAGATCAGTAAGCTCTGTCGAACATAAGAAATGCTGAATCGAAAATCATTGTTTGTTGAGCAGTACTTTCTAAAGGCGCGGTTTCACTTCAACAAGAATCAATTTGCTGACCTGATGGTTATTTCCGGGGTTGCAGGCACTGTTTCACAGGTGCTACATTTGTTTTACCGTTTTGATCCTCTGCAAACCTCTTTTTTTTTTTGCAGTTTCGATTTCATTTTCCATGACACTAAAAATAAACCTTGATGCAGCTGGTTCTCATGCCCTTGCTGGCTCCTGCTTTAGGAGAGGAGAGGCTACTTTCGATAGGCCTCCTTTTTAGCTGCCTACAAGTAAGCATCTAACCGTCTTGTATTTAGTCCCAACAAGTTACAAATTTGATCTTATTTGTTAGACAACTGTAGATTTGTAAACATTGCATTGCATCTACTCACGGAAAGTAAAACTAAAAATTTTGACATGACATTAAGCTTTTTATCTAATCATTCACATATCGAATGCAGATGTTTCTTTACGGCATTGCGTGGTCCTTCTGGGTGCCATATGCTGCTGCCATGTTCTCCATCTTTTATGTGTTTGCACATCCATGTGTAAGTCTCATCGTTTCTGCTTCGCTTTGAGTTAAACATTCTCAAATGTTGTCTTTAAAGTGATTTGGTCCAAACTTTACAGATGCGAAGCATTGTATCGAAACAAGTTGGACCGTCTGAGCAGGTAATTTTCAGTATGCATTTTGGATTTTACTTCCCTTGCCCTGCCCCTTTGGATCCAATTCTTTTGGCAAATACATGATCTTTTTTTATACAATATTTTCAGGGGAAGGCTCAAGGGTGCATTTCAGGCATATGTTCACTTGCAAATGTTATATCTCCGATTGCTTTCTCCCCTCTCACAGGTGATTTGAGATTACATTCTTATTTTTTGTCCGGCCAAAGTTAATTCGAACTGATAAATTCAAATTGTTATTCCAGCTTTGTTCCTGTCCGAAAAGGCGCCATTTAATTTCCCTGGCTTTAGTCTCATTTGCGTTGGATTTGCTGCGGTAAGAACATATCAACTTATGTGTACCTGTATATGTTCTGCTTAATTGGCTTATTATTTCATCTTGTATTTGACATCTATTTGTAGATGATAGCCTTCATGCAAAGCGTGATGATAAGGGCGGCTCCTCCCCTCTCGAGCCGACGTGTCAGCGAAAGTTGCAATCACACGGAGCCCTAGTTTTCGAAAGTTCGAAGACAGATGGTTCCTCGTCTAGTTCCAGGCTGACCCTAGTACATCACTGTAAAGCTCAATGGTCCTGTTGTGCTGCTGGCTTAAGTTTTTGCTGCCAATTTATTGGCAATGTAATTTTGGTGCATGCTTTGGAAGGGTGACATGGTGGAGTCTGGTTTTCTTGTACTCAAAGTCACCTTCCGCGGCAAACAAAATATGATGTTAAAAATATCAATCATGGAATTTTCCTATCATAGGAAGAGAGGAGGTTTTAGAAACCTACTTTAGTCTCTATATAATTTGTTTGATGTAAAAACTTTGATGCAGCTTAGTGAATCTTATTAATCAATGATTAAACCATAAAACTTTTGTGAGTGAATATTAAGCATCTATTTTCTCTCCTCACACGAGAAGAGAAAAACTTTAGTAGGGTTGCCTAATTAGTGCAACACTCACATATGTGAGATTAGTAGAGAGAATCTCATGTTTTTTGTGAAATGTGTCTTACAAATGACGTGGTCAAACACTCCTACTCAAGTTTTATTTTATTTTTTATTTTTATGACGGAGATGCGCATAAACTTAGGCAAAAGAAAGCAAATAGTGGAATCTCGTTTCCTTTTCTAGTACAATAAGGGTGCGTTTGTTTGACATCACTAACCTTCACTGGACTGGATTGGACTAGTGATTAGTGAAGTCCTGTGTTTGTTGCAGAGAGGGACTAAGTTTAATGGGACTCGTGAGGACTAGCGTGGACTAGCACCTTCGCTAGAAGGTCTTAGCCAGTCCCCCCAAAAATGAGAGGATTGCTAGTCCCGTCTTCTCCTTCATTCGCCAGCAGCAACCTCACCAACAGATCCTCACCAGCAGCAGCCTCTCCTTCGTTCTCCTTTGTTCTATGTCTTCTCTTTGCACCGACATCCCTACCCACCCCAATCCTCTTCTCTGATAGTGGTGGGCAGTTGCTCAATTCCCCGTCTGCTTCTCTGTCTTCTCTTTGCACCTATAGCCCCACCCACCCCACTCATCTTCGTCTTCTTGCAAATTGGGGATTCGTCTTGCAGCGAGGGGAGATTATTTGTCTTGCAAATTGGGGATTCGTCTTGCAGACTTTGGGGATTCTTCCTAATTCATCTTGCTTTGTCTGTTTGATTACTGTTGTTATGTCATTTCATGGATCTGCAGGAACAAGTTTTATTTTTTGGTGTCTGAGTTGTTATTTAAACTTGATTATGTTTGATCAGGTTTATAGAATATGACTTATATAACATATTTTTTTCATTAATTTTGAAATGTTAATTAATTTGAGCATTTGGGTTCTCCAAAATAAGTGTGATTTGGGAAACTAAATCTTTATCTTGGTAGGGAATGAAATACGATGGTGGTTCATGTAATCCTTGTTGCTTATGTATATTTTCTGGGATTTTCAATTGCGAAGTGCGAAGCTTATCTGCCTATAAGGTGTTTGAAGAAATACCCAACTGAAATGAAATTTGATTGGTTATTCAACTGATTTGGGGATGTTACTCATTACTTCTACTACTTCAATTCTTATTTTTTTGAAAAATTATTACTTTGTTTTCTGTGTGATTTTGGTTCTCACATTTAAGAATTCCAATTTTAGTGGTGTTACTGAACAACTTGTTGCCCTGCTGGTTTGGTATCTTTTGCAACCAAAGAAGTTAAATTCTTTGTTCGTAGTTGCAACATTTTCTTGGGGTTAATTCTCTACAGAGAGTCAGAACTCATTCTTTTGAAAGTCAGATTTGTTCTTTGTTTGCATGTTGAGATGAAATGAAGTAATGAACAATTAGAAAACAAACTCTTTGACTATATAGCAGAAATATGCTCGGACCATCAATTTGAACAATTGATTGAATGGATGGTTGTTTGTGAAGTTCCTGTGTTATGATTATCTTGCTTCTTAGTCCGACACTGCACCAAACGCTTCATTATACTAGTCCAGCTTAGTCTAGTCTAAGCCAGTCCAACTTAGTCCCTGCAGCTAGTCCAGTCCGAGACAGTCCGGTGCAACAAACACACCCTAAGCTTAAAACATATGCATTAGGTTTTTAGAATAAAAAAAATACTACTCTTACCACATTTTTCATATCACATTTGTATCATCTCTCTAATAGAGATATGACTTACATTTGTTGGTGAGCCCTACTTCTAAGGAAGTTGTCCTATCAGGTGAATGTATCATCTCTCTAATAAAGTTGTTATGTCACGTGAATCAAACTAACAGAAAGGGAGAACTTTAATTCACACGGTAATTATACATTAGCAACATAATTTCATAGTTGAATTAAGTTAGGCCTTTTGATACCAATCTGCGCAACTGCTTTCAGGTTTCGGCGTCCCAAAATTTTCAACTGTTTACGATTTACATACATGCCAAGGGAATGGTGGTATATGATGAGTACGTGATCATAGGTTCGGCCAATATCAACCAACGATCTATGGCCAGTTCTAGAGACACCGAGATAGCCATGGGAGCGTACCAGCCCCACCACACTTGGGGTAAGATGAAACGACATCCTCTTGGCCAGTGGGTATAGATGTCACTTTGGACAGAACATTTGGGGATGGTGGACAAATGCTTCAAGGAGGCTGAAACGTTGGATTGTGTGAAGAGTGTGAACGCGATCGCGGGAGATAACTGGATGAGGTTTGTGCACTTACCTTTCTGTTGCGGTAGACGTCAATAGGAAGGTAAGTACACTTCCTGGACGAGAGAGTTTCCCTGATGTCGGCGGTAAGATCCTCAGAGCCCGAACTACCCTTCCTGAAGCACTCACTACTTAACTTTAAACATTAGGCAGGCTGCAGGCTCCCCCAATTTTTTCTTACATGATTATGTTTTCATCACCATTCAATCGGAAAATGCTGGCCTGGTTGAAAGAAGAGTCTATACAAAAGGGGTGGGAGCGTACAAGTCTTAGTGACAGATCGATCGCAAGCACCCCATTACTTGAATGAACTTACAATTTAGGGTACATAGCTCTTGTAATTTATCACCTCAATAGTCAATAGTATATAGCCTAATGAAATGTAATTCAATTGATCTCTTCATTTCTTTTTTGTTTTTGGTTTACCATCAGAATTTAGACAATACTTTTTTCTTTGTTTAAGTTATATTCTAAGACCGCATACATACTATCTTAATTAATTGGCCTAGTTAACGTTTGTACACACACAACTGGATAATTAACCACTACACTTTAACATATGTTTTAGGGTCAATTTAAAACTGCTTCTTAAAGAGTTAAAAAATCTTTTTTTTTTTACTACGTTTTGACGGTAAAATACAAGAGTGCAGTGATTTATAGAAGCATTTTTTTTAGAAAGCATTTTTGGTAGTGTTTATAATAAAAGCACTTATAGTAAAAGTGAAAAAAGTAGTTTCTAGGGAAGTAGTCTCGAACAAGCCTTAAATAACGAAATGAAATCAAAGCCAGCACACAAACTATACAACTTTAAATAAAGAAGTATGGTGAAAAGCATGAAGGCGCTCAATATATAAATGCTTTCACCTCGCACTTTGTCTCTCATGGCAATCTGATCATTACAGAAGTCCTACTTTGCCTCCAAAAAAGGAAGCATAAATATTATTAATCAGACAACTGAATTAGTTAACGGTAACTTTGCCGACCATGCCAGCTCCCTGGTGAGGAGAGCAGTAGAAAGAGTATGAACCTTTTTCGGTCAAGGTGACGGCGTAGGTTTCCCCGGGGGCATTCAGGAGGTCCTCCTCGCTCATCGAGATTTTTCCAGCATCCACACCGCTGGGAACCTCGTCCTCGTCAAACAAAATGTTGTGTGGGAATCCAGCATTGTTCTTGAACACAATCTTCTCACCGGGGGCGATGGAGAAGCTGTTGGGGACAAAGGCCAAGCCACCGTCATCGCTGCCTAGCAAGACCTCAATGGCCATGGCATTACTGGCGAGGATAGCACTGGCGGCAGTGGCGGCAACGGCCACACCGACATCCTTGAGGGATGACTTGACGATGCACATCTGCCTTGGGGAGGCTGAGACCTTAGCTGCAGCTTTAACCTTGGCTGCGCCGGCGGATTTGAGTCCGGTGAATGATGGGATAGCAACCGCGGCGGGGTTGACGAAGGCCATTGTATGTAGTTGATTGAATGTGTTCTAGCAAGCTGGTCGCCTCAAGTTCTAAAGGTGATCAAAAGGAGAAGATAGGAAGGGTGTGTTTTAATAGGGTGGGAGGGGGTAGGTTATGTGTGGTGGAGGAATTGGTGATACAGTGAAGGGGTGGCAATGGGGATGTGGTGGAGACAAGGTTATCCGCTGAGGATGGGTCTGATTGGTTGGTGGAGATGCTATCCGATGACGTGGCACTGGAGTTTATTGATGGGAGGTGGAGAGTGTGAGAGCTTGCAAGTATGTCAAACTAGTGGAAGTGGATAGACAGGAGGACAAACAATCTATGATCTACATATGATATGAATAAGTGGCTGATCTTATCGTTTGGGTTCATTTGGTTCATGTGTGAGATTATGGACTAAATTCGTCTAGTTTCTTGGTGCAAAAGGAACCAAATATTTGATCAAAATTAGCTACTAGACCTTGTGGCTAGCTGAGTCAAAGTTTCGTTACGATCATAAAAAGTTGCACAAGTACATGTGTTATTTTTCTTAGTAAAAATCTTTTAAAATAAAAAAAATCATCGTACACTTCAAATATATTGAATATTGATAGGAGTATTGAACGACTTTTTTTCCGAAGTATCTTCTAACAGCTCACTTAATGAAATAACAAACAAATACGATCCGAATAATTTCTTGTTCCCGTCAATACTAAAACTTGGTTGATAGGCCATAGCTTATATTCATCGAGGACCGATGGCGCGTTTACGTAACCGTAATGAAAATATGAGGAATTGAATTGAGGAAGAGTTGGAATGAGGAGAAGTCAGAATCGAATTCATGTTGAAGCTGTTTACTTAAATGTTCTGAAATCGGAATAGAAATGATACTAGTTTCATAAAACTGTTTACTAATTCAGTAGAATCAGATATAAACCAGTGTGATTTACTAAAATGCCCTCGTCCCAAATCAAATATTTTATATACTTTTTTTTTAATAAAATTCGATACAATATATAATAGTAAGAAAAAAAAATATTAAATTGCTTTTTTATTTCATAGACACACTAAAATGCTTTTGTTTGTTTTTTTTATACTATAAATTTAAGTATTTATTTTAATATTTAAATTTTCTCGCTCAAGTTGTAGTTTATTCTCTTTGGCATATGCATGAAGTTGTGCATAATATGAATGAGCATGGAAATATAAAAAAGTAAGGAGTTGTGCATAATTAAACTAGGGTTAATGGGTTTATAAAGGATAGTCTTGGAAATAAAAAAAAATAAGTGAGAGCATAAAGCGAACAAAAGTATCATTCTGATTGCCCAAGCAATCAATCCAAATACCATGTTAATCTAAGGAATCCAAATCCTCCAAATTTTGGAATTGAATTCCAAAATTTTAAGTGGGTCCCACCTTTTCTTTCACTTCCCAAGTTTAATAAACAAAGGTATACCCTGTAATCAAACTTTAATTCCGTATTTTAATTTCGATTACGTAAATGCTCCTTGAAAGTAGTATCAAATGAAGTCCGAGGGGACAGACAGCCAGAGAGTGGATTCCCTCACTCAATTGCTTATGATTTGTGAGAGGAAAATTAACAGTAGCTAGCCGACACCAACTGTACGTACTTATGCAGCAATTAAATTGGCCAACGCTCCGCCTTGCTGCATGTACTCTTCTAACTATTTCTTCTCCTTCTTTCTTTGATCACCACTACCTCTCCCACTCCCACTTCCACAATTTTTTCCTATACTCCATAGTAACTACACGGCTATGAAGCCACATGTGTGTGGTGAAAATTCGTTAGTTACAATTGGACGGACAACCAAGTAGCACAGTTAGACTCACATGATAACATTGGCTATCCAATAAATACATATTTCTGGTTACTGATTTACTGTTTACATTAACGTTATACAGTGAACGTATTTAATTAATTTTTGTTAGACGATAGTACCCCATGGCCTGCTGTTAGTTACAATAACAAAGACGGCGGTCGAAATTGAAGAAAGTTGAGATTCCACCATAAAATCAATTAGAAATAAAGGGAGTAGCCCAATCTCTTATAAGCCCATGCAAGGTCTCTTCTCCTATCAATGTGAGACTCATTCTTAACACGTCCCCTCACGTGTGATGAATTTTCAAGCCTACCATGTGGACAACGCAACGGGATAACATAGACACATGGGACAACCTGCTCTGATACCATGAAGAAAGTTGGGGTTCCACCATAAAACCAATTGGCAATATGGGAAGTAGCACAACCTCTTATAAGCCCATGTAAGGTTCCTCATCCCATCAATGTGGAACTCATTCTCAACACGCCCCCTCACGTGTGACGAATTTTCAAGCCTAACAAGTGGACAACGCAACGAGATGATGTGGACATGTGGGACAACCTGTTCTGATACCATGAAGAAAGTTAGGGCTCCACCATGAAACCAATTGGTAATATGGGAAATAGCCCAACCTCTTATAAGCCCATGCAAAGTTCCTCATCTCATCAATGTGTGACTCATTCTCAACACGCCCCCTCACGTGTGACGAATTTTCAAGCCTAACACGTGGACAACGCAACAGGATGACGTGAACACGTGGGACAACCTGCTCTAATACCATAAAAAAAAGTTGGGGTTCCACCATAAAACCAATTGGAAATATGGGAAGTAGCCCAACCTCTTATAAGCCCATGCAAGGTCCCTCATCCCATCAATGTGGGACTCATTCTCAACACGTCCTGTGGCAAATCACGTGTGATGAATTTTCAAGTCTAACACGTAGACAACACAATGGGATGACGTGGACACGTAGGACAACATGCTTTGATACTATAAAGAAAGTTGGGGTTCCACCATAAAACCAATTGGTGGAACCTCAACTAACGCGATAGAACATAAATGAGGTGTTGAATTTTTGATGTGTATTTCATATCAAAACAATTACAAGATGAAACATTATATAGGAAAAGAAAGAGAACATAAGCCTAACTTGCCTAACTTGCCTAACTTGCCTAACTTGCCTAATTTCCTAACTTGCCTAACTTGCCTAATTTACACAAAGAATGTTGACTAGCCTAACTTCACTAGTCATCCAACATGTTTATTTCATGCATGCATTTTAACAAAAGATATGACTTGGAACATGATTGATGCTTCTTCCAATACTCCCCCTCAAGCTGGATCAATGGGGTCCGTTGAGCCAAGCTTGAACAATAAACGCTAAAATTGAGTAGTATGGAGGTTTTTCGTAAAAATATCAGCCAACTGATCATGGCTACGTGTGTAATGAGTGTTAATAACCTTCGATTGAACTTGTGCTTGAATGTAATGACAATCAACCTCGATATGTTTAGTCCTCTCGTGAAAAACTGGATTGGAAGCAATGTGCATAGCAGCTTGGTTGTCACAAAACAAGGACATAGGCTGATTGCTTGGAAACCCTAAATCTGATAGAAGACCTTTTAGCCAAATGAGCTCACACGCAGTGGATGCCATTGCTCGATACTCAGCCTCAGCACTTGATCGAGCTATGGCGCTTTGTTTTTTGCTTCTCCATGTAACCAAGTTTCCACCCACAAATGTGCAAAATCCAGTGGTTGACTTACGATCAAGAGAGTTGCCAGCCCAATCAGCGTCTGTGTACCCCATGATGGTAGTGTTACCATTCCTTTTCATCAATATACCTCGACCAAATGAGCCTTTGAGATAACGAAGTATTCTTTTAACAACGCATAAATGAGCAATAGTGGGTGCATGCATGAACTGACTGGCAATGCTTACGGCATAGGAAATGTCAGGACGTGTAATTGTGAGGTAAATCAACTTCCCAACTAACTTTTGATAATCAGTGAGATTGGTGGGTGCCTTACTTTGCATGTCGAGCTGGAGTTTACTGTCAAGGGGAGTCCTAGCAGGCTTACAATCCACCATATCAGCATCTTTTAGAAGGTCAAGAACGTACTTCCTTTGATTTAGAAAGAGTCCTTTTTGAGATGTGGCCATTTCAATGCCAAGAAAATACTTGAGAGTTCCCAAATCTTTGAGAGCAAACCGAACTCAGAGGGCATGCTTGAGAGAATTAATTTCCTCAATATTATCACCTGTCACTATGAGGTCATCAACATAAATCAAAACAACCAATTTGCCTACTGAACCAATTCGAACAAACAGTGAGGAATCAGCATTGCTTCTGTGAAAGCCAACTTCTTCAAGTACTGAGCTAAGTTTTGAATACCATGCTCGTGGAGATTGTTTTAAACCATAGATAGATTTATGAAGTTTGCACACCATGTCAGGATCATGGAATTGAGGGTGACCTGGGGGCAACTTCATGTATACTTCCTCTTCTAGCTCACCATGCAAAAATGCATTCTTCACATCCATTTGATATAAAGGCCAAGATTGATTAACTGCAACGGACAACAATACTCTCACTGTGTTCATCTTGGCAACTGGAGCAAAAGTCTCTTTATAATCCACTCCATATGTCTGAGTAAAACCACGAGCCACCAAGCGAGCTTTATGTCTCTCAATAGTTCCATCAGAGTTGAACTTTGTTTTATATACCCAACGACTGCCCACTGCCTTTTTTCCTTGAGGAAGCTTAATAACACTCCAGGTTCCATTGTCATGGAGAGCTTGAAGTTCATTTTTCATAGCAGTTTTCCAAATATCATGTTCATTTGCTTCTTGAAAGCTTTGTGGATCATGAGTACCATCTAGGGCACTGAGAAAAATAGCATGAGAGGCTGAACATTTTTTGGAAATGACAAAATCTGCAAGGGGATATCTTGTAGTATAGGTAACATAATCAACAAGCCTAGATGGAGGATGGCGATCTCTTGTGGGATTTCTCCGAGCTGGAACTTGTGGTGGAGGTAGTGGCTCGGAGACTTGAGATAAGGATTCTGTATGTGAGCTTGGAGTGTCAGTCCCTGCTACTTTTTCTTGATAAGAAGGGATGTTAGGTAATGGAAAGAAATCATGCAGAGACTCCCCTTGATTTGTATCACCCACTTTATGTGTAAAATAGGGAGTTGACTCATTGAATATAACATCTCTAGACACTACAAGCTTCTTGGTGACTGGATTATAACACTTATACCCCTTTTGTGTATATGAATAACCCATGAACACACACTTATTAGCCCGAGGATCAAGTTTGTCACGATGAGTAGGTTGAGTGTGAACAAAGCATATACACCCAAAGACCTTTAAGTGAGATAGGTCAATCTTTCTCTCCTTCAACACTTCATAAGGAGATTTGAAACCTAGCACTTTACTAGGGAGACGGTTGATGAGGTATGTAGCAGTAAGTACCCCTTGTGACCAAAACTTCTTAGGTACATGCATATGAAACATGAGAGCTCTTGTCTTCTCAAGAAGGTCTCGATTTTTTCTCTCGGCAACCCCTTGAATTTTGGATGTGTATTTCATATCAAAACAATTACAAGATGAAACATTATATAGGAAAAGAAAGAGAACATAAGCCTAACTTGCCTAACTTGCCTAACTTGCTTAATTTCCTAACTTGCCTAACTTGCCTAATTTACACAAAGAAGGTTGACTAGCCTAACTTCACTAGTCATCCAACATGTTTATTTTATGCATGCATTTTAACAAAAGATATGACTTGCATGCATTCCAACACTCCCCCTCAAGCTAGATCGAGGGGATTCCTTGAGCCAAGCTTGGACAGAATGCGCATGAACTGAACCGTAGGAAGAGGTTTAGTAAAAATAACGCTTTGCTTCTTGCTGCGCCATGTTACCAAATTCCCACTTGAAATGGCTTCGTGCCGCAAACAAACAGTAATGGCTTCGTGCCGCAAACAAACAAACTTGAAATGGCTTCGTGCCGCAAACAAACAGTAATGACTGGCTTCGTGCCGCAAACAAAGAATAATGGCTTCGTGCCACAAACTTGAACAACGTTAGGTAGAGCTAAAGCATCCATCGAGCTCTCAGCTTCATAATGTTCTCCAGCCATCTTGGTTTAGAGTAAATGTTCTCCAACCATCTTGGCTTAGAGTAAATGTTCTCCAGCCATCTTGGCTTAGAGTAAAAGAAACTTAGCGGAAACGATCAACAGAGCATCCATCGAGCACTCAGCTTCATAATGTTCTCCAGCCATCTTGGCTTAGAGTAAAAGAAACTTAGCGGAAACGATCAACAGAGCCAGGAATTTCGAGTTCCTGCTCTGATACCATGTTGAATTTTTTATGTGTATTTCATATCAAAACAATTACAAGATGAAACATTATATAGGAAAAGAAAGAGAACATAAGCCTAACTTGCCTAACTTGCCTAATTTACACAAAGAATGTTGACTAGCCTACCTTCACTAGTCATCCAACATGTTTATTTCATGCATGCATTTTAACAAAAGATATGACTTGGAACATGATTGATGCTTCTTCCAATATGAGGAGTGGCCCACCAAAACCGGAGAGCGAAGTACCAGGGTTCTCAATTCTGTTATGTCACGTAAGTTGAGTAAGTGTAAAATAAGCGAAAAAAAAAGAAAGATATATAATATATATTCCATTTTGTAAAAGAGAACGAAAAAGGAAAAACATCAAACAAATGAATGGAAACAGAAATAAAGAGAAAAAAAATGAAATATTGACCAGATCGATATTGAGAGAGCGAGGAAGAGGGCGGAGGCAGCCGGCGTGAGAGGATGAAAGAGCACTGAGATATTGGCGCGGCTCAATCAGATTCAGGTGACCATAGAACAACGTACGTATCTACGTACATGCAAATGCTGTAAGTAGTCTTCTTCTCTGAGTGAACCGGGCCAACATCACAGTAACTATTTCAATAAGGTAATTGTATATACGCAAAACATTCTATATTTTCCTGCATGCTGCATCAACTTCATACATACATACATATACATACATATATACATACATACATACATATATATAATTATATACCAAATGAAGCAGGGAAAGAAGTTGAAGCATATTGCAGTTGCAGCAGGGTGCTGGTGGTGCATTAAAAACCGGCAGCTACCGAATTAAAACCCAAATGCCAAAGGACCATAGCAGCATTCAATACCATGCTAACGTCCCATCAGCCCGGCCCATAATATTCTCTCTCTCTCTCTCTAGATTCTCTCTCTCATCTCTGTGATACACACTTCCGCAGAAGCTAGCTAGGCACAGAAACAACAAGGTTGCAGTTGCAGGGCGTCCACATTAATAACGGAATCTCACTCTCTGCTGGGTTGCAGGATAAATTTCTTTTCTCAACTCTTCTTATTATTAACAGAAGATGCAGACCCAGAGGCACACGTCTATCTAATATACATCTCGTCTATCTAATATATATATATCTCTCTCTCTCCAGGCTGCAGCACCAGCAAAAACACAAACACGTTAATCAAAACTAAAAATTGAATTACGTACGTTAAATTAAATTAAAGTAAAGGGAATATCAAATGAGTTGTCAAATAACGCCCCCACCACCCCCCACAGCGGCCATGCAAAACGCTTGCTTTTTATTATTATCTCCCTCTTTAGTCTTTATTGAACCAACTATTTCATCCATCTTAATTACTAGTTGTGGAATCTCGTCAGTACTCACAGTGGCGATGCCATTTCTGTCCCTTGCTTTCTGTTTACTAATTAATAACCGCGGGATATGGAGACTGGAAGAGGGAGAGAGACTTCAGTTGAGTTAGCCTTGCTAATTAGTTGATTCTTGAGTTGAGGAAATTCACATTGCACATCTGATTCATTTTCTGCTAAAAAAATTGGGAGACTAGGTAGTTGATCATGTTTAAGAACATTGTTTAACTCTTTACGTATGTAAAGTATTATTCAACTCGTTGAAGGACCGTTTGATTACCATACTATTTTTAATTTTTAGTTTGATAACCAATTATACATTACAAAACATGTATTAATCTACTCTCGAAGCTCAATATCTAGGCTTCTAACTTTGACCTTGCCAACTGACTCTTGTTATACCTAATTCGAACCCAGGACCTCAAGACTAGCTACCAACTTAATATTTAACAAAAAAATCATCATTACTCTAAAAATATGTGATGAATATTTTGCTACACGTTTTTTCATTTGTTTCATTTTCCGCAATAAATAAAAACAGAAACAATTAACAAAAACTTTCAATCCATCATTATTTATCTTTATACCTGAAAACTAAAAAGTAGAAATTAAAAATCTGAAATAGCTTTTTCAAGACCATCCAAGTCTTTTCATTATGCAAGGTAATTTACTTGCTCGACCATAGGGAGAGATAGCTTGCTTACTTAGTGTGAAACACTAACAACACTTTTTTTTTTCCTTCTTCTCTGTAAACGCTAACAACACTTCAAAATTAGAAAAGAAATTGTATATGTACACAATTTAAGCATCGTTCTCTATAAATAAATATACTTTACGTATAAAAAGTCACAGTAGTTATCGACACTCTATAAACATCTTGAATCTTGTACGTATAAAAAGTCACAGTAGTTATCGACACTCTATAAACATCTTGAATCTTGAGGCACCCCTTTATGTATATGTTCTTTGTCATTTTCACAAGTAAAACCCATAATAACCTTTTAAGAAGAGATGACTTGTCAAAATCACCCTCTGGACAGAAGTTTCTGGGCCTAGTTAGTTTTAAAATTTAAAGAAGAAGCTAGCCCAACTTTTTTTTTCTTCTAAATAAGGTAAGAACATTTTTCCACAAGCTAGCTAAGCTATTCTAACACTTTGAACAGTCACTCGCTAAATTTAGCTAGAAAGAGAGAGAAATTAGAGTTGAATATCAGAGTGCGCAACGAATGAGACTAACAAAATAATAGAAATGTTATTAAATAAACGAGAATGCTGGAACGACTACAAAACCCTAAGAGGCTACATTGTGACTAACTTATTCTAAACTGAATAACAAGCATGCTATTTATAATAAATTAACCCTAACCTAAAAGGTAAGAAACGAAAACCCTAGTACTAACGGGCTAAACTCAAAAAACCAAATATTCAAATAAACTAAAATCCTAATATTTTCCAACAATTAGTACACTCCTTCGCTTGAGAGGGCACAAGATGTTCTGATGCATAAGAGATTACTGCATGTGGCACATGACCCTGCCACTAGACCCGCAGTCCAAGTTCGTCTTGGACAATGAATTATTGGCATAGGAAGTTATTTGCTTAGCCAATCTTTTATGCAGGTTTGTTATGCTTCCGGCTCAAATTCATCGAGGAAAGCGAATGTCAATGTTCTGCTGCTGCCAACAAAGAGAGGCACGGCTATATGAATATTTATTTGGAGTTGGCTTTCTCTATTGCAAACATTGATCTTTACATCTCTCATATGGCACGTTATTTCTTATGTTTCAGTCATCCACCGCCAGCTTTTGGTTTGTCACCAGACCTTGAACTTGCTCTTGAAGCTGACAGGTTACAGATAACTCCGTGTATGCCAGTCAACTGTTTACAAGGTAAGTAGGTTGAAATACGTTCTTTATGATTGTCATCATTTTCACACAATGAAGTACACGAAAGAAGATACTTCTCCTTTTTGCAGTATGATCTATACTGCCTTTTATACCTATCATTTCTATATATATATAGGAATGTCTCGTATGACTTTGTTGTGTCTGAGAAGATATTTGACAGGAAGGAGTTCCAGCAAATAATTTGATTGCTATAGTTTTGCATTGTTCTTATATAATTAACTTTGCTATACTTCAAATTTTACTGGTCGATGCATGAAATTACTATTTCCACGAATGACAAGCCCAAACTCCTCCTCAGTGAGGTGGATTTGTTTTCCCCTTTTTAATATATGTTTAAAATTGATGTTCTGCAATGTCAATCAATCGAATGTGGTTTTCAATCGAATGATGTAAACTATTGGTAACACGTTAAACGTTTCTTAGTTTTGCAAGTATGTGATGTGATTCACTTACAGTTCCGAATCTTCTTACATATGTAAGGTGATTATTGTTTATCTTCATATTTGAAATTCCGAATCGTCTAATTAACTTTGATATTTCTCAATGAAGACATGTGTAGGGTGTAAGCTATTGTAATTTATGTATTTATATTTGTTTATGCCCACACATGGTTTTCGGTTCAATTCAAAATTTTTATATTTTCTTTTTCGTTCTCAGAATTTCTGTCTGGTGGGGGGGGGGGGGGAAGTATATATGACTTTCTGCATAACCAAAGGGGTGTGTTATCACTTCTGTCCTTGCTCAGAGTCGCAATTGATGTTTCCAGGGGAATGAACTATGTTGATGCACAAAATCGGAGGTCTTGGAACAACGTAAATCCGACCGTGAATCTGCACGTAATATAAATAACACAAGATGTATCATGGTTCACTCCAAGGTTTGGGCTACGTCCACACTGATTATGTATTTATTTGAGGGAGAGAGAGCTTTGAGAGTGAGAGCTTTGAGAGGGGGTGAGGAGCCTTAGGAATTGGCCTCTCCCAATTGTGAGGGTGAGGGGTCCTTTTATAGAATAAGGACTCCTCACTTATTACATATTTGCCCCTTCCTTTATCACATAATTACATTTAAGTTCCCCGAGTATTTGTACGAGATCTAAATACGAGGCCCTAAATATGGTATAAACAGTAGTTCCCCAAGTCTTCAGTCAAGAGAGTCTTTTGGCTGGACACTTGAAATTCAGTCCATGTGTAGGCCGAAGTAACTAGATGTTGTCTTGAACTGATGTTCGATATGAGGCGGTGTTCAATCTGAAATGATGCTCAACTAGAAGTAGCACATGCTGCGAGGCTGCGAGGCTCGTGGCTTATGTTGCCTTGGTTGGCTTGGCTTATGGCGTTGAAGGTGAGGGAGTCCCTTTTATAGAATAAGGGTTCGCTCCTTAATACATGAATGATGGGCTAAAGTTGATGCTCTCTAATGAAGGTGAGGGAGTTCCTTTTATAAAATAAGGGTTCGCTCCTCAGTACATGAATAATGGGTTAGGAGTGATGCTCGTGGCGAGACGGTTGCTCAACTGGCGGCGATGCTCTCTAACGAAGGTGAGGGAGTCCCTTTTATAGAATAAGGGCTCACTCCTCAATACATAAATACGGGCTAGAGTTGATGCTCGCAGCGAGGCGGTTGCTCAGTAGGCGGCGATGCTCTCTAATGAAGGTGAGGGAGTCCCTTTTATAAAATAAGGGCTCGCTCCTTAGTACATGAATAATGGGTGCTCTCTAATGAAAGTGAGGGAGTCCCTTTTATAGAATAAGGGCTCTCTCCTTAATACATAAATAATGGCCTAAGTCCCCCAAGTATTTTTCATGAGGCCCAGTTGATGCCCAATAAATGGTACATAATGTAGCCTCCCAAGTCTTCGGTTAATAGAGTCTGTTGGCTGGAGACTTTAAATTGAATCCATGTATGGGCCGAAGTGGCGGTTGTTCGGAGGTGGTATTTGTATACCCTGCACTGAAGCTTTGTAGGTGAAGCTTTGCAAGTGAAGCTTTTGAAGCTAGAACTCTATAAATGAAGCTTTCGAAGCTGGAGCTTTTGTAAATGAAGCTTTTAAAGCTAGAGCTCTGTAAATGAAGCTTTTGAAGCTGATTGACATAAGTGATGCTCATAAATGTTTATGTTGATTGACATGAGTGATGCTCATGGATGTTGTCATGAGTGATGCTCATGAATGTTAACATGAGTGATGCTCATGAATGTTGACATGAATGATGGTCATGAATGTTTATGTATGATTGTCATGAGTGATGCTCATGAATGCTTATGTATGAATGACATGAGTAATGCTCATGTATAATTTGGAGTACTGGCGTACTTTTGATCACCTGGTTGGTGGCATGAAGGAGAGTACGAGTTGTACATTTCATCACCTGGTTGGTGGCATTAGTTACCAAATGATATTAGAGTACGGGTTGTACATTTCATCACTTGGTTGGTGGCATGAATGGCTAGTTGCCAAATGATATTATAGTACGGGTTGTACATTTCATCACCTGGTTGGTGGTAATAGCGGCGGGTTGCCGAATAATTTTGGAGTACTGGGTGTACTTTTGATCACCTGGTTGGTGCTATTAGCGGCAGGTTGCCGAATAATTGTGGAGTACTCGGCGTACTTTTGATAACCTGATTGGTGCTATTTCGGGCTTATGGGCATTTGCCCTCCACAACATGCCAGCCCATTTGTTTTGGGCTTTGCCCATTTTTTTTAAATTTTTTTTAAATTTTATTATTATTATTACCCTCTGATGGGATTTATACTCTGATGGGGTTTATACAGATGTCTCTGAAAGATAATAAAAATAAATTACATCATTCTGGTGGGGTGTTTATTCCTTACTTTTGCTTTCTGCTTTTACTTTCTGCTTTCCGTCGTACTCTCTTTGTCTCTTCACCTGGTAGATAAAAGGAATCATAATAATAGGAACTTTATAATTTTGCCCATTTTCTTCTTTTCTCTTTTCCTTTTCTGCTTTACTTTCTCTTTTTCTTTTGCGTTGTCCACCATGTGCTCTCTTCTTTGATTTTTCTGTCGGCAGAGTCCCCTTCATCACCTTGGGTCCCGTCTCCAACTGCTCCAAACTCCATGTGCTCTCTTCTTTTTGCTTTTTTCTTTCCACTGCATCTAAACACTAGCTGGTGTACTCCATCTGTAAAATCTATGAGATTTGAAGAAAGCTGTCTGGAGAAATGCAATAGCTGACGCACAAATGTTGATGGACCATATTTCGGGGTTTGAGGGACCACCATGTTTCGAGGTTTAGTTGGTGGAGATGAGGGGCTGGTGGTTGAACTCGGTGAGGAGGGGGGTCGACCCAGGTGGCGAGGTCGGAAGGATTGTAGAGGGTGACGTCGGAGGCGATGAGAGGTATGACGAGGTCAGATTTGGCGGTGGAAGGAAGATGGGGCTGCTGGGGAGATGCGATCAACCCATCTCCTTGCCTTTAATGACTTCCTTTGCACTTGAGGAATTCTCCGTCTAGCTGTTTCAAAAAACTGTTGGATCTTCTTAGCTTCCTCCACTTCAAACCCCAACAATAACAAAGCAGGTGGACTAAATATCATTTCATCTGCATTTAGAGGAACGAATTTCGAATCTTCAATCAACACACTAGAAACTCATTCTCCTTCAAAAGAGGCTCTTGGGGTGCTCTTGAGGAGCTTCGACTGATGGCTTATTGGAGCCATCGAAGGTTTAGCACCGTAATCCTCTAAAAGTTTGATCACATCATCGTTTTTGTAATAAATTGCATCTGCAAGAGGCGTGCTGCCCCAACAGTCACGCAGGTTGACCTCAGCGCCTCTTTGGAGCAAGAGCTGGACAACGTCGGTTTGGCCCTAGTAAGCGGCGACGTGGAGGGCGGTGCGGCCGTCGATGTCAGTGAAATCGACATTGGTGCAAGAGTCGAGGAGCTCTTGGATGGCGTCCAAGTCGCCCTCCTGCTGATTGCTGCTATTGCTGTGGCACGGGTTCCATGTGTGGAGAAGGATAATTAGAATTGGGTGTGAAATGAGAGTGGGGTTGAGCCTGTACTTGCCTAGGTTTGTGTCTTTTTCCACATTATGCAACTCATTTTCGAGCACCCAAAGGTATGGCTTCCCTATTTTGCAGATGTACTTAACCTTTGATGTGTATATGTCATCATTGCTTCCTTTAGCATCAGCTTTGATGGTATTGAGTTGCCCTTGCCAATTGGAAGACAATATACTCTTGCATTTCTTGGCAAATGTTAAGACGGTTGCCTTGTTGGCCTTCGTGGGTTCCACAGTATTGCACCCCAAGTGCTCGACGAAATTACTCAGGGAAAGAAAGTGTTCGTTAGAGAGAAAGAAAGACAAGAGGTGAGCTTTGGTCAGGGTTTTTTTGCAGATTTTTCAGATTCACGGTGGAGGTGAAAAAATGAAAGAGAAGTAATATAGTTTTTCGTATCGATTCCCACAGACGGCACCAAATGTTGATGCACAAAACTGGAGGTTTTGGAACAACGTAAATCCGACCGTGAATCTGCACATAATGTAAATAACACAAGATGTATCGTGGTTCATCCCAAGGTTTAGGCTACGTCCACACTGATTATGTATTTATTTGAGGGAGAGAGAGCTCTGAGAGTGAGAGCTTTGAGAGGGGGTAAGGAGCCTTAGGAATTGGCCTCTCCCAATTGTGAAGGTGAGGGGTCCTTTTATAGAATAAGGACTCATCACTTATTACATATTTGCCGCTTCCTTTATCACATAATTACATTTAAGTCCCCCGAGTATTTGTACGAGATCTAAATACGAGGCCCTAAATATGGTATAAACAAACTACTTGCACCAAAGCAATATAATTCATAGGGACTCGAAAGCTGCCAACTTTTGGTAGACGGAAATGGAGTAATAGATTCTTTGTATCTCTTGACTATGCTACATTTATAAGTACTTTATTTAGTGTACTTTTCTCAAAATGAAAGAGGCATGGGCAGGACGTATGCGTTCTTGTCCTTGTTACATATTTCTCTTTCAACAGAAGCTTATCAAATTATATTTTGGGTGTGTGTAGATTTAATTATTGTGATTGGCTTATATTTTGAGCTGGCAACAATGAAGTGACCTGTGTTAGTTTTCGGTGGAAATATCACATGGTGTGGGTTGCATGAAAGTTGCAGACAAGTGCTACAAAGTAAAAGCAAAAGTGGGTTTGCCTTTTGACTTTGGGAACATTATGCAAGAAATGTGATGATGGCTTGGCCTTTATTTAATGCAAGGAAATGCTTGCATTATGAGTGCTTGCTGAGGGATAAGGCTTGCATCAGGGAAGCATCCAAGGAGAGATGGTGAGAGCATTTGGCTCTACCATGGGCACGGGTGAGAGAAATCAAAAGAGCTAAAGTGAAAGGTCTCTGGTGAAAGAACTTTTGGGGTAGAGTGAGGCTCTTGGGAAAATTCTATGAGTGGGTGTGCAAGGGATTCGGGATTGGGTTATATTGATTTAACTCATGTGTACTTGTACTGTTATTCTCATAGTGAAGAGCAATATCTCTCCGGGGACGTAGGCATGTTTTTGCCGAACCTCGTAAATTTCTCAGTGTCTTTATTTCTTGTATTTTATTTTGTTCAACTGAGTGTGATTTGGTGAGGTTGTAATCTGAATCTCGTTTCCGCACTAACGAACGGACCAAGGCATAACAATTGGTATCAGAGCATCGTTGGACGCTTTGGTTCGTTGGAGGTCCAGATTTATTGTTCACTGTGGAATTTTCAGTTGAGTAGTTTAAAGGGAGAGACGGTTTTACTCTTGGTAAATGAGAGTAATGGAAGTTTGAAGAAATGGAAGCCGTGTTCAGGGATGCTTGGATCAACTGCGAAAGTTGATGTTGAGGAAGAAGACTAAGGCCTCTTTCTTTTTACCTCACTTTTAGATTCGTACGAGAACCTTGTGAAACTTTACTGCATGGAAAGATACAGTAAGTTTGGAGCAGGTGCAAGCTTCTTTGGTGTGGAATGATACACAAAAGAGATCATGGATGATTGTGGGCACAAGACTGCTTTAGCTGTTCAAGGTTGGAATCGTGAAAGAAAATTGGAAAGAGGATCTGAGAGAGAGCGGGTTCAGATCCGGTTTCGAAGGCAAGGGTCCACAGTGCTACAGGTGCTAGGCCGGGTTGTAGCAAGTTTGTGGTGGAAGACTTCGAGTATGCCCTCTAGGTATTCGAAACAACACTTCTCCTGGTGATGTTTAGTCTCAAGTATTGCATGGGTTTTGCAGCAGGTGGAGCTATGAGATTCATAGGTGATGAGATTGTCCTGAAGGAGGAGAAATGTGAGAAATTTTTATTTGGCTCGACGAGTGTTGCTGGAAATTGGTGCATTGACAAGTTTCCAGGTTGCAGACAATAAAAAGGGGAAAAGCCTGTTGGAGGAGATGAAGATGTGTCGAGATCCTGTCTGAAGCTAAATGGTGATTTTTTAGCTTGCAGCAGCTGCACATGCATTGGCAGTGACTGAATCAGAACAAAACCAACGAGGTTGATTTAGGGTATGTATGCTAGTACGTAAGGCCAATGGGCTTTGGTGATGGGTGCAAGGATTTTTGCACTGTATATTCGCCAAGGTGGAGATTGTTATGATTGGCTCATATTTTGAGCTAGCAACAATGAAGTGACTTGTGTTTGTTTTCGGTGGAAATATCACATGGTGTGGGTTGCATGAAAGTTGCAGACAAGTGCTGCAAAGTAAAAGCAAAAGTGGGTTTGCCTTTTGACCTTGGGAACATTATGCAAGAAATGTGATGATGACTTGGCCTTTATTTAATGCAAGGAAATGCTTGTATTATGAGTGCTTACCGAGGGAGAAGGCTTGCATCAGGGAAGCATCCAAGGAGATGGTGAGAGCATTTGGCTCTACCATGGGCACATGTGAGAGAAATCAAGAGAGCTAGAGTGAAAGATCTCTGGTGAAAGAACTCTTGGGGTAGAGTGAGGCTATTGGAAAAATTCTATGAGTGGGTGTGCAAGGGATTCGGGATTGGGTTATGTTGATTTAACTCATGTGTACTTGTACTGTTATTCTCATAGTGAAGAGCAATGTCTCTTCGGGGACGTAGGCATGTTTTTGTCGAACCTCGTAAATTTCTCAGTGTCTTTATTTCTTGTATTTTATTATGTTCAACAAAGTATGATTTGATGAGGTTGTAATCTGAATCTCGTTTTCGCACTAACGAACGGACCAAGACACAACATTAACATGGTGATCAAATTTAATTATTCGATTTTCCTTAAGTTTGAAATTATTGTTGACAGGTAGTGAAAATAGCTAATTTTGGCACCGCGAGAGTACAGGCACAACATGGTGTTATGACTGCAGAAAATGGCACTTGTCGCTCCCGATATCTGTGTTACTGTGTTCCTTAGAAATTAACCATCTCATTTGCTTCACTGGAATTAAGCATCTGGATACTACATTAGTGTCTAACACATGATTGCTTTCTGTTGATCAAGGAAGCTTATAAAGCATAGGACATACGATCATAAAGCTCATGTTTTTAGCTTGAGGGTTGTTCTCTCGTCCATCCTGTGTCCATGTTTCGTGACTGAAATGTCAGCTTCCCGACGAGAACTTAACTACGTTACAAGCAGCAGTTGGCGTAGTCCAGAAGGTATTCGTGTATTTTTTTTCCAGCAATATAAGTCATTCTTTGATCTTTATCCTTGATGGAATTGAATTGAGCTTCCTTTTCCTGATGAGAAGTGTTATTTTGTAGCTGGTAGCACGGTACGAGTTGTGCCGTGAATTAAGCTGTCGGTAAATAGGGCCATAAGGGTACAGGTAAAAAGATCTAACACTCGTCTTTATTCTTCCTTCCCAAGTATGCAATTCTGAAAGTCTACAATTCCGGTACGCTTAAAGGTTGCAAAGGGAAGCGAGATAGACGAAAGGGAAAGTCAGCTAAAGTAGTACCCAATGAGGAGAAATTCTTGAGCAGACCGGTGACGTGACACGACTCTATATGTGTTCCGTTGGGTTTTGTTTTGTTAAACTAAATATTCAAACTTTTCATTCATAATCGTATTCAAGTTGGTTAAGAAAATGTGTTTCATCTACTAGATTAAGTTTGAATTCTCGGAGCATAATATAGATTATAATAAATCAAACTAGATTATCGTTCGAATAAAAACAAAAAAATCTTCAACTTGATGAACAAAGATTCTCTCCTGAAAATTTGACAGCCCACGAAAACATATATTCTCAAGTCGCAGTTACTATAACGGCGTGTCGGGAATCTGATGTCCTCCACCCTTCCTTTCCATCTCTCGGATATTTAATCGTTTACTTTTCTACAAAACATGGACGACGACGAGCCAAAAATATAATAATTATAATAATTGACAAGATGATGAGAGAGACGTATCCAGAACGGGATAGATTTTTCAATATGATCGTCGGGATGATACGTCACGTGTTGCTATATAAATTGTGACATATGTATGTTAAAAAATTAATAACTTAAAAAATAAAATTTTTCATCATTTACAAAAAAAAACACGTGATATACCTTCCTTATTCTCATCACAACTAAAAATTTCTCCCAAAACACGGTAACGGAGACTTCCTTTAGACCCTGGCCTTTTGGTTTTGGGAATAATTTTTTAAACGTTTCAGAAAGCCGCTTTATATTCGACAATGACGGTCTCACGTTGCTTCTCTTTCGCTTTTACCCAAACGGACAAAAGAATCACAAGCAATTTCTATAAATTCATTGCTTAACTTGGAAGGTTTGAGAAAAAGTATCCGTCTTCAACTACATAAGTCACCACTTTCCTGCCCTGCTGTCTGCAGAAGCAGCAACCGAACTCACCAACAAGAAGAAGAAGATCAAATGGCAACGAGGGAAGGAGAAGTGGTAGTCAAGATCGACGATAGCGACGGTTCTTGTAGCACAGAAACAGACACTGCACCGTATAACGGAGAACCATCTCCAAGGACACCAGTAATTCAGGGCTCCCCAGAAAAACTGACTGAATCTTTCCGACGGAGGAGCAAAGAGCTTCCGGAAGCTCCCTCCAGCTCCGACGGAGCTGAGGCTGTCATCCAATGCAGCTCCAACGCCTCCTTCTCCCGAAGCCCCTGGAAACCACCCATGAGCAAGACAAAGTCCAGGCTTCTCGACCTACCAGAGGAAGTGTCTCTAAAATCCGACAGAACGGCGGCTTCCGGACGATCGCATGGAAAAGACGACGACGCTTCGGCTTTCGACGACCCCGACCTTGAAGACATTCCAGAGGAGTACAGGAAGTGGAAGTTTAGCGCGCTCACGTTGCTTCAGTGGGTGAGTCTTGTTATTGTTATAGCTGCTTTGGTTTGCAATCTTTGGATTCCGATTTTAAAGAAGCAAACTTTGTGGGATCTTCCTCTGTGGAAGTGGGAAATTCTGGTTCTGGCATTGATTTGTGGTCGTTTGGTTTCTGGTTGGGGAATTCGGGTGGTTGTGTTCTTCGTAGAGCGAAATTTCTTGTTGCGAAAACGGGTTTTGTATTTCGTTTATGGATTAAGGAAATCGGTGCAGAATTGTCTCTGGTTGGGTTTGGTCTTGTTGGCGTGGCACTTGATATTTGATAAGAAGGTGCAGGAGAAGACCAAGAGTAGGATTTTGCCTTATGTGACCAAGATTCTTGTGTGTTTTCTGGTTGGGACATTGATTTGGCTGCTGAAGACGATACTTGTTAAGGTTCTTGCCTTGTCTTTCCATGTCAACGCATTTTTCGAGCGAATTCAGGAGGCTTTGTTCAATCAGTATGTGTTGGAGACACTTTCAGGCCCCCCTATGTTTGAAAGGCGACCGTCACTAGAAGAGGAAATAGCCGCGGCAGCTGAGATTCAGGAGTTTCAGAAAGCGGGGGCTGCTATGCCTCGTGATCTCAGGGCAACTCTTCTTCACGGGGCAAGGAGTGGGAGAGTTGTAGGGAGTGGACACCAAAATAGCCCCAGAGTAGGGAAGAGTCCCACGGTTTCTAGGCCAGCATCTGGGAAGCAAGATGAAGGCATCCCGGTTGATCACTTGCATAAGCTAAACCAAAAGAATGTGTCGGCTTGGAATATGAGAAAAATGGTAAACATCATCCGGCACGGGGCCTTAACCACTCTAGATGAACAGATACTGGACTCTGATATGGGAGACAACTCTTCTTTGATGATTACAACTGAATCTCAAGCAAAAGATGCAGCCAGGAAGATATTTTTCAGAGTAGCCAAGCCGGGGTCTCCGTAAGTTTACATAATTTATTTTACCATTAGATATTAATTTGGTTTGATCTTCATCTGCATGTGAGCTACACTATGTTAAATGACCTAATGGTTACCTGCTCAGAAGTACTTTGTATGGGAGTAGTCTACAGGAGTTACCTTCAACATGTGCTAATGCTTTTGTTGTGACAGATACATTTACCTCAAGGATTTGATGCAGTTTTTGGTTAAAGATGAAGCTTTAAAGACATTTCGTCTCTTTGGTGCAGCAAGTGAAGATGACAAAATCAGCAAGACCGCTCTTAGGAATTGGGTGGTAATAATGCCTTTTAAGTTGTGCTTTCTGTCATCGACGAACCATTTATTGAAGAATGAATGTGTTTTTCTCGTTTCTTTTAGGTCAATGCATTTAAAGACAGAAGAGCACTAGCATTTTCTTTGAACGATACAAAAACAGCTGTGGATGAACTCCATAACATTTTAAACGTCCTTGTAACTATCGTCATTTTGATAATCTGGCTTATTATACTTGATGTTCATTTCACCCACTTCCTTCTCTTAATGAGCTCCCAGCTTCTTTTGGTTGTATTTATCTTCGGGAACACATGCAAGACTGTTTTTGAAGCAATCATCTTTCTATTTGTAATGCACCCGTTTGATGTGGGTGATCGTTGTGAAGTGGATGGAGTCCAGGTGAAGATTTGAATCAGAAGTTATGTTTATATGTAGTGTGTATTACCTTAGGATCTGTGTTTATACCGATATATCTAATTGCTTGATGTTTTTTTGGGTTTCAGATGGTAGTTGAAGAAATGAATATATTAACTACGGTCTTTCTGAAGTTTGATAACCACAAGATCATATACCCTAACAGTGTTCTTGCTACCAAGGCAATTGCTAACTATCGTCGTAGTCCTGACATGGGCGATGCTATTGATTTTTGTGTGCATATTTCAACTCCTTTGGAGAGGGTGGCTACTATGAAAGGAAGAATACAGAGGTATACCTTCAAAAGAAATATTTACATTTTGGAAACAACACATGCACACATGTTAGA
Organism: Malus sylvestris; assembly: GCF_916048215.2. Classification (NCBI taxonomy): domain Eukaryota; kingdom Viridiplantae; phylum Streptophyta; class Magnoliopsida; order Rosales; family Rosaceae; genus Malus; species Malus sylvestris. The sequence goes on along the minus strand of NC_062267.1, from coordinate 543,591 downwards.
AAGTATGAGTATATGCCTTTCGGGTTTTGCTACGGAGGAATCAGACCCCTTGTATGATTATCAACTGCTTAACATGTTACACAGGTATATTGAAGACAAGAAGGACCACTGGTACGACGCTCCAATGTTGATCATGAGGGATGTGGAGGAGTTGAACAAACTGAAGATATCGGTATGGCTGACACACAAGATGAACCATCAGGACATGCTGGAGAGATGGCACAGGAGGAGTCTTTTGATCGAAGAGATGATCAAAGTGTTCAGAGAGCTAGATATCGAGTACCGGTTACTGCCTCTCGATGTCAACATCCGAGCCATGCCAAGTTCAACGTCCAACAAGTTTCCTTCAAATTGAACAACTTGTGTCCCGGCACCAGCAAACTAACACTCTTCAACTTGGACTCTGGTAGGACTGGCATGACGAATGAGGGTTCTTTGGAACATAACGTTTGATGCTGAGATATAACAGCAGAGCAGATGCTTGTAGTTCCAGACTAACATCTGAAATTATGCATAGATTATAGATAAAGTGCCAATCTCTCTGGTACTAAAAAGTTAATAACTTAAAAAATAAAATTTCTCATCACTTATATAAAAACAAGTGATATATCATCCGTGTTTTGATTACAATGAAAAATTTCTCACTCTAATTGTAAAGTGTATTGTGTTTGAACTTGGGAAGGGTGCCGGGTACATCAAGTAGTTGGATACTTGAAATAAAAAAACTTCCACCACTTATATTATCAATCTTGATGTGTTGGTTGTGTTCCAAAACACTGAAAAATATATCTTATATACTAATATCATTTTGTTTCCTAATTCTATTTGTTTATTAATATATGGCGGTAAAATTGAAAAGTGTGATTTTCTTATTAAAATCGTAACAAGTACTTCATAATGAATTGTCAATTTGTTTAATTCATATGAATGATTAAATAATATTTAAATCGAATGAATTCTTTCCAAAATAATGATGTTTATATGACAATAGTATGAATAGTTTTAGTCATGATTTTTATGCGGTAAAAAAAGTTATAAATAGGTAAAAGTTAGAGAGATAACATTTGTTAGGGACAAGGGCGAAGCGGTGCAAAATATCACACTGTCCTGTTTCTTAACTCAACACAAAATGATTGCAGATAAAAGAGAATAGGAAGGGTACTTATATGGGCCATATATATATATATATATATATATATATATATTACTTTTTATTTTGCTAAATGTACCCATGCTAATTATATGTACCCATTCATGTAGAACTTTTTAATGTTAAAATGTACTCATTCTTAAATATACCAATTTGTTATATGTAAAATGTACCCTTTTTTTATATAAAATCTATTCAATTTTTTTCTAATCCATTTTAAACTTATATGGGTACATTCCTTTTTCTTTGATTTTAAAATGTATCCATGTCAAGTTTAATCCAAGAAATTTACTAATGTTGTTAAGCCTAATATCTTTTTTTTTTTGTCATTTTGAAGAATGTACCCAAGTTTTGATACAATAATTTTTTTGGTTAATTTTGATGAATGTACCCATGTTTATATATATATATATATATATATATATATATATACACACACACACACACACAAACAATAGTATATTTATATTTTAATATTTTTAATCCCACAAATTATGGTTTTTTATTTAAAATCTCATTTATATAAACAACTAAAATTTCTAATTTTTACTTTAAAAAATATAGTAACGTACATATAAATAAATTATCACATTAATTTCAGGGACCTTGATAAAAAATTAAAGGGGTGTGCTATCCACACACCCCTTGTTAATTTTTGTCCGTTAATCTTCTTCAATTCATCCGATCTGACGGCTGAAAACCAAAAGGGTGTGGGAGAAGTAAAAAGGGGTGTGTGGATATCACACCCCCATTAAAAACCAACAATATTTCAATCAAAGAATATTCATAACTAAGGACAGCATCCAAAGTCTCTCTAAAAAAAACTTCCACCACTATATATCACACTTGATATACGGATTATGTTCTCGACACATTGAAAAATATCTCTTATATACTGAGAGCATTTTGTAGCGTAATTCTATTTGTTTATTAATACATGGAGGTAAAATTGAAAAGTGTGATTTTCTAATTAAAATCGTAACAAGTATTTCATAACGAACAGTCCTTTTCGTCGAAAGAAAGAAAAGATTCGGAAACCGTGGGAAAATGCTGTGATGGCGGTATCACATTGCCAGCCTGTCGTCGATTTTTCTCAAAGAAAGGACTCAGAAAATAGTGGGGAAAGTATAAAGTAACCCTAGTTTTGTCTTTTGTGGTCTTAGAAGGTGCAGCCAAACCCAAATACAAGCGAACAGGTGTCCAATTATAATTATAATTTAATTTCAATTTCAATTTTAATTTTAACTATTGGACACGTGTCCGGTGATTAGCGGCAAACATTCCAAACTTTTATTGCACTGCTGTTCCTTAATTGGAAGGTGATAAGAAAATCTTGAGCTACAACTACCTCTACCAGAGCAGCAGCAGTAGTAGGAGCAATCGTATCAAGAAGAAGAAGAAGAGGATTATCAAATGGCAGCGAGGGAAGGACAAGTTCTACCCAAGATCGACGGCGGTGATGCTTCTTCCAGCAAAGAAACAGAGACTGCACCAAATGTCGACGGAGAAGCAGCTCCAAGGTCGCCAATAATTCACGGCTCCCCAGAGAACCCTACTGAATCAGTCCGACGGAGAAGCAGAGATCTGCCGGGAGCTTCCTCCAGCCCGGCCGGAGCTCCCGAGATTGTCCGATGCAGCCCCAATGCCTCCCCCCGAAGCTCCTGGAAACCGCCGGTGAGCAAGACCAAGTCCAGGCTGTTCGACCCACCACCTGAGGAAGCGTGTCTCAAATCGGACAGAGCTGTGGGCTCCGGACGAACTCCGCGGAGAGATGACGACGCTTCGGCTTTCGATGACGACGACCTCGAAGACATTCCAGATGAGTATAAGAAGATCAAGTTCGATGCCCTCACATTGGTTCAGTGGGTGAGTCTTGTTATCGTTATAGCTGCTTTAGTTTGCAATCTATGGATTCCCGTAATAAAGAAGAAAACTTTGTGGAATCTTCCGCTGTGGAAGTGGGAAATTCTGGTTCTGGCGTTGATTTGTGGTCGTTTGGTTTCGGGTTGGGGAATTCGGGTGATTGTGTTCCTTGTAGAGCGAAATTTCTTGTTGCGAAAACGGGTTTTGTATTTCGTATACGGTTTAAGGAGATCTGTTCAGAATTGTCTGTGGTTAGGATTGGTTTTGTTGGTATGGCGCTTGATTTTTGATAAGAAGGTGGAGGAGAAGACCAAGCATAGGATTTTGCCTTATGTGACCAAGATTTTGGTATGTTTTCTTTTTATGACATTGATTTGGCTGCTGAAGACAATACTTGTTAAGGTTCTTGCCTTGTATTTCCATGTCAACGCCTTTTTCGACCGGATCCAGGAGGCTTTGTTCACTCAGTATGTGTTTGAGACGCTATCTGGTCCCCCTATGTTTGAAAGGCAACACACACGGGAAGAGGAAAAGGCCGCGGCAGCTGAGATTAGGGAGTTTCAGAAGGCCGGGGTTGCTATGCCTCGTGATCTCAGGGCAACTCTTTTTCCGAGGACAAGGAGTGGGAGAGTTGTAGGGAGTGGAAGCCATAATAGCCCCAGAGTAGGGAAGAGTCCCGCGGTTTCTAGGCCAATGTCTGAGAGCCAAGATGAGGAGATCCCGGTTGATCACTTGCAAAAGCTAAATCAGAAGAATGTGTCGGCCTGGAGTATGAGGAGGATGGTAAACATCATACGGCACGGGTCCTTAACCACTCTAGATGAACAAATACTGAACTCCAATGTGGGAGATGAGTCTTCTTTGAAGATTACAACTGAATGTCAAGCAAAAGAGGCAGCCAGGAAGATATTCATGAGAGTAGCCAAGCCAGGGTTCCCGTAAGTTTATTCAATTCTTTTCATCATTCGATATTGATATTGTTTGATCTTCCTCTACATGTAAGTTACACTATGTTTAATTACTGAATGGTTTGATGAGTGCTTTATTCTGTATTTTAGTGTTATCTCTGTGTAAGTGTTTGATTACATGCTCAGATGTTAAGCTCTATCCTTCCGTTAAAAACATGTAGGGAAGTACTTTTTTGGACTTACCTAGAACGTGTTGTGCTAATGCATTTTGTTGTGACAGACACATTTGCCTGGAGGATTTGATGCGGTTTATGAATAAAGATGAAGCTTTGAAGACGCTTCATCTCTTTGGTGCAGCAAGTGAACATGACAAAATCGGGAAGACCGCTCTTAAAAATTGGGTGGTAATAATGCCTTTTTAACACTTTTACCTTTGGTTCTTGTTTGTTTTTGCTGTTAATCAGCTAGTAAAGTCTATGCATGTCCAAATCTTGGAGAAGCAAGAGGTAAGATATGCTTTCTGCCGTCGATGAACCATTAATTGAAGGATGGATGTGTTTTTCTCATTTCTTGTAGGTCAATGCATTTAAAGAAAGAAGAGCACTAGCATTGTCTTTGACTGATACAAAAACAGCTGTGGACGAACTCCATAAAATTATAAATGTCCTTGTATCTATTGTCATTGTGATAATCTGGCTAATTATTCTTGGGGTTCATGTCAGCCACTACCTTCTCTTAATAAGCTCCCAGCTTCTTTTGCTTGCATTCATCTTTGGGAACACATGTAAGATGGTTTTTGAAGCAATCATCTTTCTATTTGTAAGGCATCCGTTTGATGTGGGTGATCGCTGTGAAGTGGATGGAGTCCAGGTGAAAATTTGAGTCGGAAGTTATGCTTACTGTGTTGTGTGTATTACCTTAGGATTTATGTTTATACAGATTTCCCTAATTGCTTGGTGTTCTCTGCGTTTCAGATGGTAGTTGAAGAGATGAATATATTAACTACAGTCTTTCTGAAGTATGATAACCAGAAGATCATATACCCTAACAGTGTTCTTGCGACCAAGGGAATTGCTAATTATCATCGTAGTCCTGACACGGTTGAATTTATTGATTTCTGTGTTCATATCGCAACTCCTATGGAGAAGGTGGCCACTATGAAAGAAAGACTAAAGAAGTATGCATTCGAACGAATATTTTACTTTTCCTGTTTTTTTTCTCTAATATTTTCGAAACAACACATCCATTCATGTTATGGAATGTTTAGTGTAACGTGTAAAGGCCCTTCGGCCTTTTCTAGGAAGGAAGTACACCCATCATATGATAATCGCTGCATAAAATACGCGTTTTATTGTTGGATCATGTTTATCCAAATTGAATCAGTCTTAATCTGGGCTCTGGCTACTTAACATGTTATGCAGGTATATGAAAAGCAGGAAGGATCACTGGCATGATGATCCGTTGCTGGTCACAAGGGATGTGCTGGATTTGAACAGACTGATGATATCGGTATGGCCGACACACAAGATGAACTATCAGGACATAGAGGAGAGATGGAGGAGGAGAAGCCTTTTGGTCGAAGAGATGATCAAAGTATTCAGAGAGCTCGATATTGAGTACCGGTTACTGCCTATTGACATCAACGTCCGAGCCATGCCAAGTTTAACCTCTGACAGACGTCCTTCAAATTGGACAACCAGTGCCCCGAAGCCAGCAAGTTAATAAACTTCCAAGTACGCTGTTGCCACTTTCAAACTAAGACCTGCAGTACCGGAATGACGGATGAGGGTTCTTCGGAACGAATGATTGATGAGAAATAACAGAAGATGCTTGTAGTTTCAGACACATGTAGGTTATGCATGATGTTTCAATCATGGTAGTTCCTACTCAATCCAGATGTTAAGTTTTGTACTAAACTATTTTGTTTCTATTCTTATTAAAAAAATTCGGAGCTATGGTCTCGAACTTTGGTCTAATTGGAGCTTTAGTCTCTAAATTAAAAATTTGTGAGTGGTGGTTTCTTAACTTGTTATAATTTGTAATAATAATCCTTTTGGGTAACTCCGTTAAACTTTCATTCACTTTTTGTCCCCTTAAACTCTTTGGATGGAAGTTCTAATGGAATACGCCAAAAGCTCCAATCGAGCTAAAGTTCAAGATTCAAGGCTCCAATTGAGCTAAAGTTCAGAAACCAAAGCTCCAATCGAGCTAAAATTTAGAAACCATTGCTTCAGCCGAGTTCATGCGCTGAATAATATGATAGAATGCGCTAATTTACAGCTGAATGTTTTTTAAGATTTAGGTTGAGTTGACCGAAATTATATGTTAAGTTCGGGTCTCATCCTTGAACAACATTTGAAAGAAAAAAAAAGAACATTACTTGGCTACTTAAATATAAGTAGGAACTCCTACTCAAAACTTTTAGTATTTGAATCACAGAGCTTTGTACTTATCAAGGTTCTAAAAGTCGCTAGGCGCTAGTCGGGCGGCGGGCTGGGGCCTAGCGCCTAAGCGGACTAGGCGGATTTAAGTAAATTTATCATATTTCAGGTAAATAAGTGTCTGCTTCTACTTGAAATATATATAATTTTATCATAAACTACAAAATAGAATGCATATATATCATGAAGTATTGGAACATAATGAAAACATGTGAAATAAGGATATAATGTTTGTTTATTCAAGTATGCAACAAGTCTCTTACAATTTATTGAAGAAAAAAAAATGCAAAATGAAAGTTATGTATTTTCTGTCTAAGTGAGTTGCAATCTAGGCGGGTCTAGGCGGGCTAGGCAGGTGCCTAGGTGGTCTAGGCGGTGGACTGGGGCCTAGGCATTAATCGAGGCGGTGGGCTGGGGCCTAGCGCCTAGGCGGCTCTAGGCGGGGATTTTTAGAACAGTGGTACTTATAATCAAAACGGTTCATATTATCAATCACATTGTAAAGATCATATCTGCAAAAAATAAATTAAAACTAAAGTCGTTTAGTCAATCTATTATAGCAAATACATAGACAACTTGTAATGTTTTTACCAATTCCATTCATTTGTTTTTATATAGTTCAACGACTAAACAACTTTAGTTTTAACTGATTTATTTCAAATATGATTTTTATAAGATGATTTATAATATGAACAATTCTAATTATAAATATGAAATTCTATATATTGACGACGAACAATTTTAATTCTATCATTTGAATAGTCAATTATTGTTCGAAACGAATACAAGGGCCCAATAACATAAGATCTACAACGCCTAAGAAACTGCTGTTTTATCTCCATTGTCAAAACACTTTCTCCATAATCCATTCTCACTCTCCGTCGCGCAGCTTCCAATAGAATGGAAGAGAAGGATGCCAATGAATTAACAGCAAGCCCTCAGACGACGCAAGAGCTAGCAATGGAAGGCCAGAAGCATCTAGGAGAAACCATCGAGGCAGCTTTCCAGATCCTCTCCTCCATGAACGACGAGCTCTGCAACCCCACCTTGTGGTCCTCCACCGGCACCGCCTCCTCTAACGCTGCAAATGGCCCTTCCTCCCACTCTAATGGCGTCAATAACGGCGATTCGTCTTCTTCTGAAAACACTTCTTCCCATTACCATGGAGACTTGGTTGGCGCTGGTGGTCCTGGCACCGGTGGAGCTCTTGAGGAGGCTCGATTTCGGTATAAGAAATCTGTGGGCTTGCTTCGTGCCGTTCTCGCCGCAATTCCCAAATCTCAGAAGGTGATTTCTGACACCCTTTTCTTTAATTTGGTCAATTTTCCATCCATAGTCGTCAATTTAAATAGTGAAATTGCCTACATAATCACATTTATGCATTCATATTTAACCAATGCCAATGATCATGTAAAGTATGATTTCTTCAAGTGGTTATTTGTGTGGTGGAGGATCCAGTGCAGTGTTTTTTTATTTATAAATCAGGAAAGAATTGAAATTACTTGATTGACTGAACCACTGTTGAACTGGATGAGTAGAGATTTCCGTTGATTTTGCGTAGGAAAGTGACAAGCTTTAACCGCTGAATTGAACGAAATGTTTGCTCCGTTTACTCGAAATCTCAAACTTCGTGAAATGCAGCAAATGCTTCAATGAAAAACTTGGAATGTTATAAGAGTCAACACTTTAGGTATATTGTCATTGTGAATGGTTCTTTGTCTTGAGTTTATATGTGTGTATGCATCTAATCTGAGTGGTTTTATTTTGGATTGAGATATCATAGTTTGTGAACCATATTAGTTAGCTAACATACATATGTTCATTTTAAAATAGGCAACATACAAAACTAGTTCAACTGCAGTCGGTTCAGAATCACCGGCAGATGAAGCTGAAATTGAGAAGTTAGATGAGCGAGCCACCAATTTGAGAAAGGTAAGGTTGATGATTTCTCATATACCATTTCTGGAGGGGTTGAACCTTGTTTGGAGAGTTCATGTCTTTAATTATATGGAATTTTAGTCTTTGACAAGCGCTTTAGCTGTTGCTCCAATGTTTCTGTGAAAGTTTCAATCGACGTTGTTTTGTTTTGTAGGAGCTTGCGAACAAGAATTTGTATATCAAATTTCTAATAGATCAACTACGGGATCTTATCACTGACATATCAACTTGGCAAAGTCCTTGTTCCGTCTGATTTCAGGAAGAATCTTCCTGCAGGTGATGCTGCTTTTATATTAACTTTGCACAATCAGTGAAACCTTAATATCTTTGATTGTGTACGTTTTCCAATCAGTTTAGCGACGGGCTTATTATGTTTCACGAGGAAAATATTAGGTGAGAAATAGAATAGTGAAGAGGTTTCTAAATCATGAGATATCTGATGTTAAAGATCGACTTGTCGATTCTAATTTCGGATTTGGTAGCTCAATTCTTCTTCCATTGTCTTGCATGTATTCAATGTCTGATTTGAAAGATATATGAAAGATCAGTTTCCCAAGGCTTCGTTTCTCGTCCAAATTGTTAATGTGCATGATTCTCTCCAGCTCATCATTTTTCATGAGCGAGCGTTATTTAGTTTAATTTCAACCGTTCTTTATTGTCTTTTGATGCTTAGGAGAGCAAAACTCTTGTTAATGCTAGGGGTGATTTGGGTTACTGGGCCGAGACCAGTTATATTAACCCGATTCATCTATTCTCATTTACCTACGTTCTTTAAGCTCAAAACAAATTTGGGCCTTTAAAATATTTAAAAAAAACCAGTGAGCTTTGTGTTTATAAGTTGAGAAATGCTATGAAAACTCTCTAAAAAGTGGGACTCTCCGTGGACTCTGTCATGTTATATTTTCGGCACAGTAATTTATAACGTTGACATGATAATTTACGTTAAACTGTTAGACGACAGAGAGTAAATGAAGAGTAGCATTTCTATTAAACTGTTAGACGACAGAGAGTAAATGAAGAGTAACATTTCTCTTGTAAGTTTTAGTGGCATCTTTTACAGTTTGGTGAGGTGGTGGGACCAACGAACCCACCATTTTTAAGTAAGGGATAAAGTGGCAGAGCATCTCGTCCTCCTTTTGTATGGTGTAAAACAGTACAAGAAGACAATTGGAAACCCATCCAATCTCAAAATCCAAGTCCAAATCGAATGGCGACTCCGGTGAAGGTGTACGGACCACCGTTATCGACGGCGGTGTCAAGAGTGTTGGCCTGTCTCCATGAGAAAGGGGTGGACTATCAGCTCATTTCCGTCAACATGGCCAAAGGCGAGCACAAGAAGCCCGACTACCTCAAGATTCAGGTATCGTTTCCTATATAATATAGCGTGTGTGTATATATATGTATACATTCTCTCACTCACAGACTCACATTCATGATATGGTGTTCTTTTAAGCCATTCGGACAAGTACCAGCTTTTGAAGACGAAGACATCTCCCTCTTCGGTATATATCCTAATGTCATTGTTTTTATTTCATTAATTCGGCAGCGAATTCCTAATTATGGATAATTTAATTGGTTTATTTATTTATGATTTTTTCACTCAGAATCCAGAGCCATATGCCGGTACATATGTAACAAGTATGCAGATAAGGGAAACAAGGGTTTGTACGGAATGAATCCATTGGCAAAAGCCTCAATAGATCAGTGGCTGGAGGCCGAAGGGCAGAGCTTCAGCCCTCCGAGCTCAACGCTGGTGTTTCAGCTAGCATTCGCGCCGAGAATGAAGCTGAAGCAAGACGAGGGAGTGATAAGGCAGAACGAAGAGAAGCTTGCCAAGGTGCTGGATGTGTACGAAAAGAGGCTGGGGGGGAGCCGGTTCTTGGCGGGGGATGAATTCTCGCTGGCTGATCTGTCGCACTTGCCCAACACGCAGTACCTGGTGAATGCCACGGACAGGGGAGAGCTGATTACTTCGAGAGAGAATGTGGGAAGGTGGTGGTCTGAGATATCGAGCCGGGAGTCGTGGCAGAAGGTGGTTGAGATGCAAAAGCCTACTTAAAGTTGATCAGCCCTGCAGTTAGCTCACTTAATTGCAGACTTGAATAAATTAGTTGTTGATGTTCTTCAACCAGAAACCTTCTTGTTAGGTTTTGTTGAGTTTGGAGACTGTTTTGGTAAAGAGTTTGCTAAATTTGTGATGATTTCTTGTTACATTTTTTATTTAACAAATGAATGTTTCTAAATTACTCTGATATACGAAGAGGAAAATTCAATCCAGGTGCACGAGTTTAACTGGATGACGTAAAGCATGTGTATATGTTGGGCTTTATACATGGACTACTCAAGTCTGATTCATTAAAGTAATTTGAGATTCTACCCGAATACCAATTGGCATGGAGAGAGTAGTTAACTCTTTTAAATTTTGTAGACATCGAAATTTTGGTGAAATAAATGTACCAATGCATTAAAATTACAACATCCACTTATTTCACCTACATCATCAACTTACTTCACCTACAACCTACACTCATTTCACCTACATCATCCACTTACTTCACAAAAAAAATGATGGTGGTGATTCATTCTCAAAGCCTATAAATAGGTTTCTCTATCAAGCGATCAAAACACCAATTCACATATACATTTCTCTACTCCCAAATTAGAAGAGAATTTCCCAAATTCTTGAAGTTATGAAACTCTAAAGCTTTCAAGCCTCCAACCTCTCAAATTCCCAAGAATCCTAGAGGATCAAGAAAGCTCTCTTTGTTCTTCATCAAATCCTTGAAGAAATCCACACAACTGATCATCAAGATCAAGCCCCGAAAGCTCTTGAAGATCTGTTCATACGTTTATCAAGATCAAGCCCAAAGGCCTTGAAGATCCGTTCATTTATCAACCTTCAAGATCAAGCCCCGAAGGCCCTTGAAGAAACTTCCAACCGTTCATCCAAGATCAAACCTCAAAGGCCCTTGGATCAACAACACAATCCACAAATCTACACCTTATGGAGATCGAATCAGATGACCAAATTACAAAGAGATTGTAACCCTAAAATCATTAACACCAAAATATTATTTTGTACACATGTTCTTGCTTCAGGAATTTTATGTGTTCACAAATTTGGCACGCCCCGTGGGATCATCTCTACCTCTCACTTTTTCTCTGTTTAAGAAATCCAAAGCACACCTCCAAAATCAATGGCGTCAAATGAGGGACATGCCGTTCTCGCAACCATCGGCTCTACCTCTATTGAACAACAGCTGGCTCAAATGAGTGAAGCAATTGAAAGGCTCACAAAGACCGCGAAGGAGAAAAACTTGCAAATCACCGCACTCATCAACCGTCTAGAGGTGCATCACGACGTGAAAGCAGAACCAAGCTCCCTTCCAACCAAGAGGACCGAATAAGGTTTCGACCCAAACACCTACAAGCTCATGTTAAAGGCTGGGTACGACTTTGCTTCCTCTTCAAATCTTGGAAAGAAGGTTGCAAACACCGTCAACAATAGAGAACGTAACCTCACCGAGACTCAAAAGAAGTTGAAGGAGCATGGTTACAGAGTTGACAACAACAAAGCTAGACTTGGCTTCACACCAAATGCACCCGTGAAGATTTCAAGCAAAATGAAAAACGCTAGCGCTTAGCATATCAGCGTAAGCATTGAACAAGATCAAGATGAGCCTAAACCGGCCCCTCGAACTTCAGTCTTCGCTAGCCTGAATCGTTCAAAACCCATAATTTCGGCACTTAATCGCATTGGTGTTCACAAACTTGAAGACGGAAGTTCGGTCTTGACCACCAATGCTATCAAGTGTCGAAATTATGAGTTTTGAACAATTCAGGCTATCGAAGACTGAAGTTCGAGGGGCGGGTTTAGGCTTCTCTTGATCTTGTTCAATGCTCACGATGACATGTTGAGCACTAGCGTTTTTCGCTTTGCTTGAAATCTTCATGGGTACATTTGGTGTGAAGCCAAGTCCAGCTTTGTTGTTGTCAACTCCATAACCATGCTCATTCAACTTCTTTTAAGTCTCGGTGAGGTTACGTTCTCTGTCGTTGACGATGTTTGCAACCTTCTTTCCAAGATTTGAAGAGGAAGGGAAGTCGTACCCAGCCTTTGACATAAGCTTGTAGGCGTTTGGGTCGAAACCTTCTTCGGTCCTCTTGGTTGGAAGGGAGCTTGGTTCTGCTTTCAAGTCGTGATGCACCTCTAGACGGTTGATGAGTGCAGTGATTTGCAAGTTTTTCTCCTCCGTAATCTTTGTGTGCCTTGCAATTACTTCACTCATTTGAGCCAGTTGTTGTTCAATGGAGGTAGCGCCGATGGTTGTGTGAACGGCTTGTCCCTCCTTTGACGCCATTGATTTTGGAGGTGTGCTTTGGATTTCTTGAATGGAGAAAGAGATAGGAAGTAGAGATGATCTCACCAGGCGTGCCAAATTTGTGAACACGGAAAATTCCTGAAACAAGAATACGTGTACAAAATAATATTTTGGTGTTAATGATTTTGGGGCTACAATCTCTTTGTAATTTGGTCCTCTGATTCGATCTCCATAAGTTGTAGATTTGTGGATAGTGTTGTTGATCCAAGGGCATTTGAGGTTTGATCTTGGATGAACGGTTAAAAGTTTCTTCAAGGGCATTCGGAGCTTGATCTTGAAGGTTGATGGATGAACGGATCTTTAAGGGCCTTTGGGCTTGATCTTGATAAACAGATGAACGGATCTTCAAGGACCTTCAGGGCTTGATCTTGATGATCAGTTGTGTGGATTTCTTCAAGGATTTGACGAAGAACGAAGAGAGTTTTCTTGATCCTCCGGGATTCTTGGGAATTTGGGAGGTTGGAGGCTTGAAAGCTTTAGAGTTTCATAGCTTCAAGGATTTGGGGAATTCTCTTTTAATTTGGGAGTAGATAAATGTTTATGTGAATTGGTGTTTTGATCCATTGCCTATTTATAGGCTTTGAGAATGAATCACCACCATTTTTTTTTTTTTTGTGAAGTAAGTGGATGATGTAGGTGAAATGAGTGGAGGTTGTAGGTGAAATGAGTGGATGATGTAGGTAAAATGAATGGAGATTGTAGGTGAAGTAAATGGATGATGTATGTGAAATGAATGGAGGTTGTAGGTGAAATGAGTGGAGGTTGTAGGTAAAATGAGTGGATGATTGTAGGTGAAGTAAGTGGATGATGTATGTGAAATGAGTGGAGGTTGTAGGTGAAGTAAGTGAGTGGAGATTGTAGGTGAAGTAAGTGGATGATGTATGTGAAATGAGTGGAGGTTGTAGGTGAAGTAAGTAGATGATGTAGGTAAAATGAGTGGAGATTGTAGATGAAGTAAGTGGATGATGTAGGTGAAATGAGTGGATGATGTAGGTAAAATAAGTGGAGATTATAGGTGAAGTAAGTGGATGATGTATGTGAAATGAGTTGATGTTGTAATTTTAATGCATTGGTACATTTGTTTCACCGAAATTTTAATATCTACAAGTTTATGCGAGGTTTTTTTCTTTTTGATATGGACAACTTTCCGTATTTTCAAATGTTTTTCCAACTTTAATACGTGGACAATAATATCACTAGCGCAATGAACGTGTGACCGTCAGACTTCACTAGATCTACTACTTAATTTATTCCTAATTAGGGTAAATATTGTGGTGCAAGTGGAATAAATTGAAACACCCAATACACCTAGTAAAATTGGTTGGGGTCTTAAAGAAAACCAAAAAAGAAAGATCCCGCGAAAAGCCATTAGCTGTGGCTTGTTTCGTTCAGCGAGAGGCCGACCTAAGACCAAGAGCAGTGAGCTCAATCGCCGATGGAGTCGGATGCGAAGGGGAAGGCGGAGATAAGCGTGGAAGGATACAAGGAAAGCAACATAAAGAAGGCCAGGTTGCAGTCGACGCTTGCTGCCCTTGTCAATGATCCTATACTTTCCGACGTTCCCAAAAAACCAACCTTATCCGACGTCGACACTCTCATCAGCCTCGAATTGGGCAGCGCCATGCGCATCTCCGTCCTCAAGCTCGACGGCACTTCCTTCGGTCGGTACTATTCACCTCGGCATTTTCTCGAACACTTCATCTGCCAAAATTTTCATTTTTTTTTCGTGTATTGTCAATGTATACTGAAGAAAAAACTGATGCGTTTGATTTTGCTTGACTGTGAAGATGTGGCAGTGATGAATTCTGCTATGGTGAAGGACCTTAAGCTTGCAATCAGGAAGAAAATCAATGAGATGGAGCAATCCAAGATGGGTCACCGTCACATTTCATGGTAATTTCAAAATTGATATTGTTCTGTTTGTGTTTGAAGATGAATATGGTTGTCTTGTCATCGTCTGCGGTTTGCTGATATAGCTGGGTCGCTTGACCTTGTGACATTTTAATGTAGTTTTTATTCAGTTCGGACTTTAATGAAAATAGCTTGAAAACTTTGAGACTTAACGATAAGAACAAGATAAAGGTAAAATAAATAGTACCAAAATCGACTTTTTAACGTAAATATATGATTTTTCGTTAAAATAAACAGTGCCGTGAGTTTTTTGTTAAAGTTCCTTACGATTAATTACATTTTGATTCGATGTGTTTGCAATCAGGAAGCACGTTTGGAGGAATTTTTGCCTCTCATACCACAATGAGAAGCTACTTGATGACAATGCTCCAGTTCAGCATTTTGGCATACACAATCATTCTCAGGTTTCCTCTACTATTTGGAATGTTATTCGTTCGAATTGTTACTTCATTTAGGCTTACTTGTATATAGCAATGGTTGTTAAACCATATACAGATTTGCATTTTAGCTTCCCAAATTCAAACAAATTGGTCTAGCCGTCTTCCAATTTCACCCCGAGTTGCATCGTTGGTCTTTTCCGTCAGTTCCGTCAACTTATTTACAGCTATCCATGTCCTCAGGTGCATTTTGTTCCTTATATTGCTCTCAAGGATTCTCGTAAGCATTCGAAGAGGAGGAGACACCGCTTCTTTCACGGCCTCAGCAAGCTTTCTTGATGCTTCATAGTATTTGCACGGTTTATCTGCTTTTTCCTTTGCTTAATCTTTCTTGCACCACAATGATGCGCAGCTTATGGTTCTTCATTGCTGTAAATATACAACATTCTGTTTTGCAATAAGATGAGATATTTATGGAGCCTCATTTTACCAAAAACTAAAAACCACCCTCTAACTAATAAAATACGATAAAAAGATCGAAGCGGGGAAGGAGTTCCTAAGTGCATCTTGCATTGAAAGTTCGAAACTAAAGATTGTGATTTTGATCATGTCTCAGAGCAAAATGGTTTGCATAAACTTTCTGTTTGAAAACCATAAACTACCACATAAAACTCTCTACACACATCCGAAAAGCTCACTCGAGCTGGAATCGACTTAGTTTCCATGGCCTGTCTGAATCTTGAGCTGCAAACTTTCCTTGTACTCTTTCAACTCTCTCTTGTATCTTGCTTTGTCTTGCAGCCCAATATTCTGGTAAACCTAATAATAAAAAAATTGACAAAAGAATGTGATAAATATAAATATGAAAGAAGGTAATTAAGCAACTATATATACGTAGGAGCAGCTAAGTGGGGATCCCGTTTTACTGTAGCAAGGGATAATTAAGGATAAGCCGGCGGCCTATGGACGATAGGGCCCATAGGAACCATGTATTTACCGTCTAGAATCCTTATGGTGAATACATGGTTCCTATGGGCCCTATCGTCCCTTTATATAATAGAACGAGATCCCTGCTAAGAAGTATATATGTTATCTATTCGCGGTTACCAGCCTCTCTTCTGCAGGGAGTTTGTTCCAAGACTCGCCAATCATCTTGGTAAACTCCCTCTCTCTGTTTGGGTAAAGGGACTTGAGCTTGAAATGCGTTTCTGCAAAGAAGAAATTGTAGCCGCTCCGGTTAGGTTTTGGGTGGTTGGGGTCTGTCCTCCTCCTTGATCTCCTCCTCCTTGAACCTGCAACACGAACAGATTTTGTGGACGTGTAGGGTACAATGGCATTGACAGGTTCGGGGGATGGAGTTGGATTAGGAGGACCGGCTAGAGTCTGCTGGTTAGAGTGGTAGAGTACTCCACGGAGAATCTCCGAACCCAACTTCACCGTTACGAGATAGCCGCAATTGAATTTCCCATCAATTGTTCCAGTACCTGAAAAAAAAGAAAAAAAAAAAGGACATCATCGTCATGATATTTTTATTCTAATTAACCTTGACTTAGTTGAAATTTGATAGATCACTGATCTAGATCTTAGTTACATTCCATGCTCCAAACAAAAACCTCATTCGTGGATGATACGAGGAAACATAATCATTCGTTAAAAATATTGGATTAAAATGGTCCCATATCTGTCGTGTGTGGGGGTGAGATCGACCCATCAATGCATGCTGGGACATACGATATATATCTATGTCATAAAAGTTGGAAGTTTAGGTATATATCCATGTCAAAAAAGTTAGAAGTTTAGGAAAGTGCTATTCAGGCTATTCACAAATCTATTTTTACCTTTCAGAAACTCTTTATTAATTTTTTGCAATTGATTTTCTTCAATTTATTTGATCCGACGATCAAAAATTAAAAAATATGTAATAAGTAAAATAAACGTTCATCACCCAAATTTGGAGATTTTTATCATAAGATTGTCTCTTAAAAACAATATTCAATTTCTAAATTTTTTAATCATCCATATATGTGAACAAATTGATAATTATGGTAGCATCCTCTTGATAAAAATTTCAATTTGTTTATTATACAGATGGTTAAACCCTCTTTTAAGTTGAATGATTTTTTTAGTTGATAATAAAGAGTCAAATTACGACGTTTGTACAATTAATAATGTCACATTAGTATTAAAAGATAAATGACTCCTTACAAGTAAAGAATTAAGTTGTGTCTATATCTTAATTCAGCATAACATGATAAAGCTTATCACTATTCCTTTAAAACACTACAATATTAAAAAAAAATACAAAAATGTTTTTTTTGTTGTTGTTTTCGTGTGTGTTTGTTGGGGGGTGGGGGGGGTTGCCAGAAAAACCATATCAAACATTTGTGGTGAGTGGTTGTGCGATTGAAATCACCTTATCCAATATGATCTGTGTATCGAGAAAAATGAGCCCTATAATATATACCTTCATCAGTGACCGAAACCGGACAATCATTTACGGGTTTGGTTCCTTTGGCACCTTTACCTTTGGGAGAATATTCCACCAGCGCCGGTTCTGGTTTCTCTGCGCACTCACAACGGTTACTAATGGAAAATGCAGAAACAAAGAGACACGGAAACTAAACTATTATTTACTTGAACCTCCGAAAATATAAAAGCAAAAGCCGGCAACGCAAAAAGATACCGGAAAAGGAAGCACTTATGAGCAAAAAGGTCATATGATATCCGCAGTCAAGATACAGAAAGCAAAAGCCAATTGCATCGGTGAAAAAAAAAGAGGGTAAGAATTAAATGAATACCTGAGGATGAGGGTGAGGGTGTGAGGGTAGATAAAGGACCCTGTGTCCTAAAAAAGTGAACCTGTTCGTAATGGTAAAGAAGGGTTGAGTAGTGTTTCCTCAACACAAACGAAGCGCTTGTTGTTGTTGGGGAGAACATGAAAACACCTACCACTTCCCTCCATTTCTTCTCTGCAACTACCTGCATATATAATTTAATACATATGATTTTCTAGTTTTTCTTTTATCCCTTAACTAAAAAATGAAAATGTTAATAATAATAATTTAATTTAGTTAAATGAAGAAATATAGATAAATAGATAGCCAAACCTTCTCAAAGCCACCCCTCCTTGTTACCTCTAAATATAACACGTGCAAATCTAGCTCCTTCCCTCCAATCACAGGAACCCTTGAAGAAAAAATAGATAATAAAATTCCTGACCTTTAAAAGTGAATAAATTAAATTTTGTGATCATACAAAATAAAGAAAAATAAGAGGAGAAGGAGAAGAAGAGTAGGGTTACATAAACTTGGTGGTGTTGATCTTGAAATGGAAGCGCCGGAGAGTGTCCCAGAAAACAACAGCGTCCTTCACAACCTCCTCGTGAGTGGCAAGTGGTGCTGGATAATGCACACCCTGCAGAACCTGCTCTCTCCTTACCACCGGCGACATCTCCTCCCCCTCTCTTCTTCTCCGCCACACCTTCGCCGGAAAGCCACCAACAAGGGTGAGAATAAAGAATACACTAAAGAGAAATACAACAGTTTTAAGTAAAAAGAGTAAAGAGTGTACAAAGAGCAAAGAAAGCGATGATTTCCGGGATAAGCTTAACGCGTAACTAAGCTATACAGTAAATACTCTGACCAAAGCTTAAAAAAGAAATTGGGACACGTGAGATGTATGTAACGCCTGTGCCGAATTGATTTTTTCTGTCATTTCGAAGCCTCCTCTTAAGCTAATTAATTAATTGCGCTCTCTCTACTCTCTCTCTCTCCTCCGTGTAATGTTTGAGTTGTTCAAAGACTGACATCCATTTGTACGTAACTATAGCTAGCTCTGTGTAATATCTCTCTGAGGACTGAGGACTGAGAGAGAGGAGAAACGAGAAATCTCACTTCTCTCTCTTGTCTTTGTGCGAAGTCCGAGAGATGAGGTTTGACATGCAGTCTCCTTTCATGTCTCTTCCCTATTTATCTCACACGCGTCTTTCGTTTTAACGGTGGTTAACTTCTGTTAAGTTATATTATTCTGCAAGGGAAAATAATAATAAAAAATCCAGTAAACTTTCATCCGAACACCCCGACCATCTCAAAAGTTGCAAAATTCTCATTAATGCGTGTTCAGTCCAATACTGATCGTGTTCCAGGAAATACTGGAGAAGACGTTCCATGAAACAACATATCTTTGAAGATCCTTAGCCGTTGATCTAGTGCCTATGAAACTGTTGACTGAAACAAAATCTTGGCGTACATCCGCGGGAAG
The DNA here is from genome assembly GCF_916048215.2 of Malus sylvestris. Classification (NCBI taxonomy): domain Eukaryota; kingdom Viridiplantae; phylum Streptophyta; class Magnoliopsida; order Rosales; family Rosaceae; genus Malus; species Malus sylvestris. The sequence continues at coordinate 524,361 of NC_062267.1, read as the reverse complement.
ATACTGACCAGTGGCAGTGACCACCTTCCCTGGTTGTTTCCAGTGCATTCAACCCCATCAAAAGCTTATCCATGCACGCTACCTGCACCGTTGATTAAGTTTGACTATTTGACTCCGGTCCTTGCGCTATTTGGGGGCCCGGATTTGGTAAATACCAGATAGTATGTGTTTGGTGATTTCTCTCCATCACTGCAGCTAGCTGCCGGGTGGTTTAAGATTGCTGTGCACGAAAATCCTTTTCACCATTTATGCCCGGTCTCATGTTTATCCCTCAACTATTTATCAATTATCATAAGATTTTGCATGGCATTAATAATCCTGTAGGAGTATAACTAGAGCTATCGTAAATATTGTCTTACCAAAGTTCTCCTAATGAACAATAGTTCACTGCCTTATTATATTCAGAGTAGTAGTTGACTTCCCGCAGTTAGTCAACTTTGTTTAAAGCGAATTTGGGATGTGTGTACTGTTTTATTTCTCGACAAGGATTGTCTGCCCTCCTACTTCCGGTGCCCTTCTGTGCCCTGCTGTTTTATGTGATCACGGTTAAATCACATCAACATTTTATATTACTATTCATTTTTGTCTTATTATCTCTATAAAAAAACAATATAAAATGTTAATATAGTTTAACCATAAACACACAAAACAAGAGGGCAGACAATCCTTATCCTTATTTCTTTGCCCTTTATGGAGACAACTCGGTTTTTTTTTTTTGAAACTTTAATTAAAAGCTCCCGGTACTGTTCACTTTAACGAAAAATCATATTTTTACACTAAAAAGTCAATCCTGGTACTATTTATTTACCCTTTATTTTATCCTTATTGTTAAAACTCAAAATTTTCAAACTCTTTTCATTAGTTTTCCTTTTTATTTTTTTCACCCCTAAAATTATGTTAGGGGATGGGTGTAATGTTTTATTTCTCTGCCCTTTATGGGCTTAAACTGAGCCGACATGGATGGCCCAAAACATAAAGTTGGGTTTAATTTTCCCAGGTTAGTGCTATTCCAATGTAATCCATGGCTTGCCTAATATCCAGACTTGAAAGGCCTCAAAACATTTTGGGAAGCAGCTCCAACTTCTCACTCATTAACACAGCATATTTTGTTTTGTTCCCCCAAGTTATACCTGAATATTAAATTTCAAAAGTTCAAAAAGTGTACACGAGGGCATTTGGTCTAGTGGTATGATTCTTGTTTTGGGTGCGAGAGGTTCCAAGTTCGATTCTCGGAATGCCCCTATCTATCCTTCTTCTTTTTCTTATGTTTTCAACTTCTTCAACCTCTTGAAGCAACTATTCATTGTTCGATTGTCGGAACACACCTTTCTTTTGTTTTGTTTAAGGGGAGGTCGGGCGCCGGCCACATTGCGAAGAAGTTGCGGTGGACCTTTCAAACTATGCATGATACACCTTGTTATATTAGATGAAAAATGATTAGGGGAATCTTTCAAAATGGAACTCTTCATGAACTTTTTGTCATCTCATAATTTAACAATTTAATGTTAATTCTTGTATTAACATTATAAAACGTTGTGCAAACAATATGAGGTGGCAGAAAATCCATGAAAAAACTCACTTTTGAGAGTCTCCTTAGCATTTCGCATATTAGATTATAACATGTTGATCAATGATTATACCACGATTTTAGCTTAATTATATTTGATAAAAGTAGCATTAGTTAATTGGTCTTTTGGCCTACGTACGTAGTTTGGTGAATTATGAAGAGGAAAGGTTTGCAAAGTTTCCATCGAGATTGGACGGGTAGTAGTAGTGGTCCTAGTGGGTCTCATTCATTGCCAAAACAATATGGTTCAGCCTTATTTATTTCGTTATCTCAATCATACACACTTATTTTATATGAACATATATATCAACTAATATTGATTTGAATACTATGGTCTAGTTGGGTTAACAACCCTTATTTAGGGATTTGTTTCCTTAATTCTATTGCAAGATTGAATGTTAATTTGCTTTGGATGTGAAAATTTCACGAATTTCGATATTTCTACGTGGATAAGTACATAAGGTAATTAAATTGTAATTTGTTCTTACCATATCTTAAATATTACTATGGACGTAGACCATTTACAGGTACATGTTTCTATGTCACAATCCCAACCACATTTTTGCTGCTACGAATAATGATGAAAATATTGCCTTAATTATATCAAACAGTTATCAACAATCCATTGAATCCATAGGCACTTTGCAAACTTGGCAAACTAACCCTCCTCGATGCCCTCGCTCATCATCATCTTCCATCACACTCTTTTGTTTGAGCTTCATTATCCGGCGTTTGATTCAATTCATGATGTTGGAAAATCACATGATAGTGGTTAGAAGAATGTTAAAATGCCTTTATGTATTGTCCTGACTTCTGAAATATATACTGTTATGACGAAGTCACCAGCTGATCCTTTATAATAACAAAAAGATTATACAAGAAAATTTTCAGCTTGCCGTACATCAAGTGTCATGATACAATTGGTTGAAATTTTTTTATCAATGTTTTTTTTTTATCAAGAGTCTAACTAATTATAATACATTTCGTGTACCAAATCATATTCTGGGCAAAAATTCTCTCACATTTTACATACTCTAATCCAGAAATCGGTCGCTATAAAATCAAGAGAAACAGAAACGCTACTTTGCACTTTGCACTTTGCAGCAACGCTTTATCATCGCTATCCCTCTCAAAACTCAAAGCAAAAGCGACCCTATCCATCCCCTCTTACTTTTTCACACTTTCGAATTTCCGTTTCCAGAACATATTCTGCTTAATTTTCGCAAATTCCACTATATAATTAATAAATACAACTACACTCTCTATAGTCAATCGAGAGAGTTAAAAATTTATAAAAAATGAATTATTTTTCTTCCCCTTCTATACCAACACTCTCTCTGTCAGACCAGCAACACCTCCTTGAGAAACTTCAAGTGTTTAACATCCAAGGCCGGGACAAACATGGTCGAAACGTTCTTCTCATCGTCGGAAAGTTCTTTCCAGGTAATTATTCGATAGAATCCAATGCCTTTTTATTTTAGCACGCTCCTTAGTTACAAGTTCGACGCAACCAAACTCAAGATAGCATATTTGTTGCTAAATTAAGACGTTTTTAATTGGTTGAATTTATTTTGGTTATGTTAAATGTTCACGATCAGCTCGAAGCGTGACGAACGAGGCTGTGAACAAGTACTTGGAGGAGAAAATATTCCCAAAGTTAGGGGAAAAGGCTTTCTTCTCGGTGGTGTACGTGCACACAGATGTGAATCGCGGTGACAACTTTCCCGGAATTTCAACCCTCCGATCCATCTACGAGGCAATTCCGACCGCTGTCAAGGATCGGCTTCAAGCTGTTTACTTTCTCCACCCGAGATTGCAGGCCAAGCTCTTCCTCGCCACCTTTGGTCGTCTCCTTTTCACCGGAGGGTACGTTACATAACACTAATTAACAAACATCGATGCACATATAATTAAGATGGTAATTAACACGATCAAATATTAACTACAGTTTTATCAAACGTTGACCCATGGCGCACGTTAATGAATGGTAATGGTGATGTTTATTGGTGGACCTGCAGGTTGTACAAGAAGCTAAAATATGTGCAAAGGCTGGAGTTTCTATGGAACCAGGTGCGGAGGAATGAGGTGGAGATTCCGGAGTTTGTGCACGATTATGATGAGGAGCTGGAGTACCGTCCGATCATGGACTATGGATTAGAGAGTGATCACCCCAGAGTCTACGAAGCTTCCTCTTTTGCGTCTTCTACGACGTCGTCTATGCTGGATTGGCCTGGTGTTTCCATGTACTCCATGCGTTGTATTGCCTAGCTAGGCTGCACCTAAGTTGAAGGATATCAGTTTGTTTTAGGTTGTTCCTAGTAACTTCAAATTGTACAAAAATTTCACGTCCGAAAAGAATCGGTTTGATTTCTGTTTCGTACTTGGTTCCTCAGTAAAAAATGTCTGGGCCGTTTACAAACATATCAGAAATGGCATTAGGCTCTCCGGTTTGGCCATACGCAGCATGAATCTCAGTCCAAAATTTGATAGGTAGGCATAGTTCTCAGTTGTAAGAAACACTTGTGCACCGATGCGTTTTTGTTAGAAATATTTTTACTACAATTTTGTTCCAAGCCCTTCCAGATGCAGGTGCGTATCCAGGAAACGATTCAACGAAACCAAACGAAGTTGTAAGTTTTTCTGTCAAACAGAATCGAAATCGTACCCTCTCCCTATATATCGATGGTTCTTTAATTTTAATTCAATTGAATCAATGGTCCCTTAACTAAAAATTCATTATCATTGGTCCCTCAACTCATCAAAACGTACACTACAGTCTCTCAACTAAAAATATATAATTATTGGTCCCTCAACTTTAATCCAATTGTAGCAATAATCATTCTAACATAACTCATTTGAAGTTGACGAGAATGACCATAACTACACGTTTTGATAAGTTGAGAGACTCCAATTGTAGCAATGATCATTTCAACATAACTCATTTTGACAAAATTTTGACGAAGTTGACGAAGATGACCATAGCTAAACATTTTGATAAGTTGAAGGATCAATGGTAATGGATTTTTAGTTGAGAGACCATTACTCCAAATTGATTAAAGTTGAGTGACCATTATTACAACTTAATCTTAAGTTGTAAAGGTTTTGTCTTCGTTACTAAAAAGACCGGCCCCGAAAGGCCACTTGCAATAGCTAAGGACAAGACCACATTAATTCATAGACCAATTGCCAAATAATTTCAGCAAAATTTGAGAATCCCTGTTTCTACAAAACGAAAACTAATCACCACCACAATGTTTCATCTGTAATTGACAAATTGTACATCAGTCCAACTGAGACGAGGGGAATCTGCCGTGTAACCGGATCATATCCCCTCTGCACACAACGCTCTTCGAGTTAGTGCACACAAAGATACACATCCGGTGACCTATGAGAGTTTCTCCGATGACACATTTTGTTTAAATCATCTAAACACCACTCGGGCCAACGTTTACCAGATTCATCACCCTATCACCTAAACCATCCAACACCATAACTCACCTCCCTTGCACACCAAGTTACTAGCGAGATTGATAGAAAAGGGCAATATCTGTGTTATTAAACATTGATATATATATGGATTACTGCAGAGTGTCAATTATTACATAGAATGTATAAACAAATGCACGAAACAGAAAACATAGAAATAATTATATACAAACCATTGTTTAACATTACAATTAACACCGGATAATTGCGATTACTTACCATTCAATTGAAATGATGATCCTGCCTTCACTGCATCAGCATGGATTTGGAGTGACCCAAAGAGGCAGAGAGCCGGCAGGCCAATGCACCTCATAATTTGAATTCCTTGGATAAGGGGGCAACTCTTGAATTGTTCCATCCCACAATTTGAAAATGCCCGAATCATATCCCCAGACTCCGCTCTCATTGTTTGATTCCGAATAATCGTCTGTGAAATAAACGCAGTTTCCAAGACTTCCCGGAAAATCAGACGCCGACAAGGAAAACGATGAGTTTTCGCCGATAAACACCATCCTATCACCCAAGTTCTCAACCTTGTCCCACCTCTCCCCCAACCAATTCATCCTGAAAACATCAAATTTCGCTGTCCTGTAATTCACATTTGCATTGTCCACCAGAAAACCATAATCAATCTCCAAATACCGACTCACCAATAACAAATCATCCCCTGAACTCACCAAATATCGCATGTCGGCATCCTCTAGTCTCGGCGTTCGGATTAACCTGACCCTAGGCGGAGACGGACCATTAACATCGCACTCCGCCACGGTGCCCTTCTTGTCGACGGCGTAAAACAAACCGTTGGCAGATACGACATCCTCGGAATACGACTGTGCGCCGTCGATAAAAGTCCAGGTCTGGTCTCCGTCCCTGCAAAACGCCAAGTCGCCGGTTTGATTGACAATCGCTACGGCGGTGAAAGTGAAGCCCCTGGCTTCCAGAGGACTCGAGGAAAGGACCACCTTTTTCAGAAACGAATCGCGCATGTCGGTCAGGCTGCGCGTGTAGACGTCACCGGACGGGGACACGAGGGCGTATTCTCGGCCAACATCGGAGTAATCAAATCGAATAACGTTGGGGAAGGTGGAGAGCGGAGGGAGGTGGCGCTTGGCGCGCGTGAGGGGGTTAACGAGGAGGACGGAAGGGGTTTCGTCGAGGATGACGAGCCATCCGTGGGAGGAGCCGCAGCGGCGCTTACGGTGAGAAGCTTCTGGAAGGTGGAGGAAGTGGACTCTGCTGTTAGAGAGGTTGAAGAAGGCGCGGTGGGATTGGTTGGGCTGGGATTGGGGGAGCATCAGCCAGGGGAGCTGGGGAGGGAGGTGGTGCGGGGTTTTGGGGACGGAGGCTCGCCAGCTGTGACACACCACCCGGAATCGGAGGTAGTCGGCGTAGATTGTGAGCTTTTTGGAGATTGATTCGGCGAGCTCCGGTGGTAGTTGGGTCCAATCCACATCCATTCTCGCGGGTAGACACGAAGGACCCCACCGCCCCCCGCCACAGAGGTTTGGCTTTCCTTCTCACTTTAACAATATTCACTCACTTCAATTCAATTCAACTCTACATAAATAATAAATAAAAAAATAATTCCACCACTATTTGAGTTGACATTGGACCATTGGGAAGGTCGCTCGATTTGGAATTTGGAAATGAAACTGGGCCGTTAAGCCAAGGCCCATAATGTTCAAGGGCTCACGTGCTGACGAAAATTCTCACAAGTTGGAGTGAAGGACCAATGTTCCTCATTTTGCCAATTCAAGTACCGATGTCAATGGACTGTAAGTTCAGGATCCAAAGGTGCATTTTTTGTTTTCCTTATTTATCTCCATCTTCTTTCATTTTATATAAGTTTATATTTATGAAAACTAATGAAAAGGTCTTCAAATATTTACATTTTAATAAAAAATCATCCACTAATTTTATTTAATGATAAGGACAAAAGAATAAAATTATAAAAAATCCATAAAGAACCCAACTTGCGTTGGGCTCTTTAAGATTCATATGTTGATCTGTATATTGTACATTAGTCATGATTCATACTTTATGGGATTGGTGGTAGGTTTTGCTCCACTCATAAGTTGAGGCTTGAAGTCTACGTAAGCATTCAAAGTTCGTAATATAACGAGTTGCGCGCATCCCCCCATATAAATTGATACAACAAATCCTTAATCCAAACATCGCAGAAACAAGAGAGAGAGAGAGAGAGAGAGAGAGAGAGAGAGAGAGAGAATGGATGCATTACCAACACCAACCAACTTCGAACTCGACGACATTTGCTAGAATTTGTTGTTGGGGTTGGGGTTCGTATGCGCAGAAGTTGCAAAGGTTGAAACCCTTGAGTTTCAACGTAAAATTAGCATCAAAGAGGGCAACATGGTGAGATTAAAACCCAAAAATTCAAAAGTAAGTAGAGACCTCACTTGGGTTTGAGTTTGAGACCTTCAAGCTCTCGAGCATTAATGGTGTCGACGTCCACACTGCACCGATCCCACATGTAAGACCACCATTGTGATCTTTGCATCCCAGAGACTTCGAATATGCTAAGTTTGGGGTTGATTTGTGAAGGTAAGTGGGAGAGAGAGCTTTCTTCTCTCGGTGCTAGAGAGATTGAGTTTGAGAGAGGAGAGAATAATGTAGTACCGTTAAGTTCCATAAATAATGTATTAAGTTTCATAAACAGTATCATAAGTTTTCATAAATAGTGCAATAAGTTTCATAAATAATATCGTAAGTTTCATAAACAGTGTGAGGACGCGTGGGTCCGCGCGTCAGAATTTTTGTTAATATTAAAATTATGTCATTTTCATTAAAATTTAAGATTTTTTTGTCATTTTTATTAAAATTTAAGAAATTTTCATTAAAATTTAAGTCTTTTTAATTAAATATAGCTATAGCATGATTTTTTTATTAAAATAAATTTAGTCCAAACACTTTTCATGAAAGTTCCTTTTATATTTACACAAAAATTGTAAATCGAAGATAAAAGGAATTAACACAGAATATGTAAAGTCATCCCCCTCTTCTATGTATTTTCCCGCTTATGGAGATAACCCACCATGATAAGAAAGTGTGTATGGTCACAAAGTCAAACATTAGCGGGTTCATTGGCTGCCGACATCTTCAAAAACTTCATGTATATTTTTATATGTATTTATTTAACTGTATAAACCGTCAAGACAAACTAAATTATAATATTTTTTTTCTATCATTCTTGTTCTCATTTTCTCTTTTCTTGTATGCAATCTATTGTACCACCAAATCTCGATGAAATGCTTCAGTTGACAAACGTTGACTACCTTCACTATTACTCTATTGTTTCCAATAACCACTCCGGACAAATCTCTAGTCGGCATAATATATATTATTTGAATAATATACCCGTACCTCGTTTCAACGGTTCATGTTGCAGCACGTCAATTTCTTAACCCGGCAGAGTACTAGGAATGACGAAATCATGAATGATTTATCACCGTCCAAGTCCAACGCATCATTTTCTTAACGTGCCCAATTGCAACAGCACAACAATTGCCCAACAGCACAAAAGCCAAACATCCGATCCCGCCATTCACAACGCACCTTCCCTCCATTTCCATCCCTCTGGTTTTCCACCTTTCCAAATTCCAACTCCCTTCTGCCATCGCCTTTCGATATCGAATCCTTTTTCTTCCTTTTACAGCAGAATATCTATATTCTCTCGTCACCTTTTCAACTTCAACTTGTATCGTGCTTCCGCGTGATTCGAATTCGGTGGTCTCCCTCGAATTTTCAGCTTTTTCTGTCCTATTTATGCTGCCCAACGGCACAACCCCACACCCACAACCGCAACCGCAATCGCAATCGCATTCGCAGCCAGCCATAGAGCCTTCGGTACGTCTCTATTTGCTCCCATGCGAATTTTGCAGTTGTAATTCCGATTGCTTCTGAAGCCCTGCACTTATTCATGTACTTAAGCTTGCATTCGTGTTTGATTTCGTTAATTTTAACCTGTACGACTTTTTTCTTGCGGAATATGAGATGAAACAGATGAACATTTATCATCACCAAGATTTCATTGTCTTCTCCTCCATTTTGTGTCATCGTGCCAGTGTTTTGGTGCACTCATGTCGTTCATCCATGTAGGATAACTGCCCGTGCCTTACCTGCAATCCGGGGCCGAGTTGGGAAACTACATCCTGAGTCAAATGGGTTACGGAAGTAATGTATGCATGCCTTCTCAATCTCTCACTCATTCACACACACACACACTCGCACTCACAAGATTGGAGGACTTCTTTTCTCTAATTTTCCATTTTGATGAAATGCAGGATTCACGAGAAAACGCGCAGCAGACTGATATTGGTATGCTTTTGCTTTCGCCCGCCGATGCTTTCCATTAATTTTCTCTTTGATTAAAGGGGATAAGGGATTCAAATAGGCCGCATGAAAACGCAGATCTTACTTTGTCTTGTGAATTTGGAAATTTCAATCATGAACATTGAGAATTTAACTGTACCTGTTGAATAAGCATAGATTAGGCTCTCTGGTTTATCTTGTGTTCATACTAATGTGATACTTCGCTGACGTTTGAAAGTTTGGTTCATGGAGAACATTTTGTATATCGTCCTTTTCTTGACACTAAAGAATGCTTTTGAATTCATATGCAGGTGCAGCGGTGCGCAATGGAAGAGAAATCCTTTTGCAGGTAAATTTTACACTTTCCACATAATATTAAGATATGTTCAACATCTTGTTGGAGCCATTTTATACATAAAATATATAGTCCTTATGGAATATGGTAATCCTGTTATTTGAAGTGATTAAAAGGCGGTCTTCTGGATTGTTGGAGAAGTAAAATGGTCGCTGCTGTATGATGCAAACGTTTTTTTTAACTTGATATTGTAATGATGGTAAATTGTTTTGGTTGCATTAAAGCTATGATAGCTCTCATTTGACCGAACTATATCTACAGGCCTTCAATTGGGAGTCTCATAAACATGATTGGTGGAGAAATTTAGAAACTAAAGTTCCGGATATAGGAAGATCTGGTTTTACGTCAGCATGGTTGCCGCCTGCAACTCATTCCTTTGCACCGGAAGGTTGGATGCACAAAATTTCTAGGCTGTTTTCTTATTCTCTCTGCATATAAATGATTGGATCACCATGTTTGTTTTCTTTTTCTCTTATTATAGGTTACCTTCCGCAGGACATATATTCTCTCAATTCTAAATATGGATCTGAGAACTTATTAAAATCTTTACTTCATAAAATGAAGCAACATAAAGTTAGAGCAATGGCTGACATAGTTATCAATCATCGTGTTGGGACTACTAGAGGGCATGGTGGAAAGTACAACCGCTATGATGGAATTTCGTTGTCATGGGATGAACGTGCTGTCACATCTTGTACCGGTGGACTGGTAATGAAATCTGTCACTGCTTGAATGACTCTGCATGATTCATGATGCAATGTCTGTTGAGCTCACTGAATTTCTCTGTATTTTATATATCAGGGTAATCCAAGCACTGGGGACAATTTCCATGGGGTTCCGAATATTGATCATAGCCAACTTTTTGTTCGAAAAGATATTACAGGATGGTTGCAGTGGCTACGTAATAATGTTGGTTTTCAGGATTTCCGATTTGATTTTGCAAGGGGGTAAGACTTATACTTGCACAAAATTGAGTTTCGTTTTTAACTGGGTTTATTCACTGCGTACGTTTTTCCATGTCTTTGGTTCATTTGGCCTTTACGTGTTTTCAATGTTACAATAGTTATTCGGCAAAATATGTGAAAGAGTACATTGAAGGAGCAAAACCAATTTTTTCTGTTGGGGAGTATTGGGATTCTTGCAACTACAACGGTCATGGCCTGGATTACAACCAAGGTATTGGATTATATGGTTTTGAGATGTGCAGGGTATTGGACTATATTAGCCTATAAGAAATTAATAAGTTTAACACTGCATACTACCGTATAAAGGGTAGCTTAGCCCCGTTGATCGCATTCCTTTTTGCCCTTTCATTTGATGTGTATTGTAATTTGCTGTCTTAATTGGGTGTAGGGATCAAATCTCTTTCTACTGAGGATTTAGCATTGAGCTGACTGTTTGATCTTTATGATGATTGATAATGTTACGCAGATAGCCACAGACAGCGGATAGTAAATTGGATCAATGGCACAGGACAGCTATCAACTGCGTTTGACTTTACAACCAAGGGAATTCTTCAGGTAAATTCCATTTGCAGACGGATTGGCATATCCAACCGCAGCCCACCCCTTCGCACACACATACACAACAGTCCACTAAGATGGACATCTACAATAATAATGAGTCCCGGTCATTAGATCAATTGAGTGGTTAACCTTTTTATTATATATAAGAAAAGAAATCATGTAGCAATCTTCACCAAAGTATCTCTTCGTCTATGAATACTGGTTCTCCTCACAAATACGTCCAGTCTGCTGTATCCGTTGTACTTGCCACCTTTTTTTTCCAGATTGTAATAACGTCCGTACTCATCAAAATATTTATTAATCGATGAGTACCATTTCCTTTCCTTTTTCTTCTGGTTACCTCCCCCTCCTATTTTCTTGCTTAGACTTTGGACATTTATACATGCATTCTATGCAGGAAGCGGTTAAAGGACAATTGTGGCGCCTGCGTGACCCCCAAGGGAAGCCACCAGGTGTAGTTGGATGGTGGCCTTCTCGATCTGTCACCTTCCTAGATAACCATGATACAGGCTCAACGCAGGTACTGTTACTATTCTGTTGTGCTGGAGTAAATATCATTGGGAACTTAAGGCTACAATCTTTTGGGCTGAACAAGTCAAGTTTGGGCCTAAACAACCCTGATTAATACTCTCTGCATACAACTACATTTTCTCTGCGTACAAGTTACTGTGGTACCTATCTTTTCAGAGATTGGCTGGTTCCATAGTGAAAGTAAGAAATCCACTCACATTATAATCATTTTGTCTCGCAGGCTCATTGGCCCTTCCCTACAAATCATATTATGGAGGTACGGAAACTTGTTTATTAAGTTCAAATGCTTTGCATTTAGATGGAAAATCCAGCTCCTGTCATTGATGTTATTACTGCTGGCAGTTGCTGTATTCTAATTGATATGAGAATAATTATTCAAACCCACCTAAAAATTGGAGTGCAAGTTCTCTAATTAACTTCCAAGTCCATGCTTTCCGCAGGGTTACACATACATACTCACACACCCAGGAATACCAACAGTTTTCTACGATCATTTCTACGATTGGGGTGATTCCATTCATGATCAGATTGTGAAACTGGTATGCAGTATAGGCAGTTCCCTTTTCCGACTTGATGTCTTTTGAACAAAAGTTTCTCATTTGTTAGCATTGGCACTTGTCTGCAGATTGACATCAGGAAGCGTCAAGACATTCACAGCCGATCATCTATAACGATCCTTGAGGCCCAACCGAATCTCTACTCTGCCATGATAGGGGAGAAAGTGTGCATGAAAATTGGGGATGGTTCCTGGTGCCCGGCCGGTAGGGAGTGGACACTGGCAACCTGTGGTCATAGATATGCTGTTTGGAACAAGTAGCTTAGAAATATTATAGATATAGCTTTTATATATTTATGCCCACGCACTATGGTTTGTTAATATGTATTTATATCAATAAGACTTACACCAAATAGGACGATAATCGACGTCTCATCCTCCACCCCATATGCATTGATAAAGGAGGACCTACATGAAACGGAGACACTAAAAGGACGAGCTGACGTTTGTATTGTACGGAAGGTTTTTGCACTAGGAATCGTTGTAGTAACTTACAAGTATGGAACTGAGACTTCATGTTGTATCATTAGACCATTTCTAGTGCCCTAAAATAATGTGTTGCTTTATTGAGTAATGTCATATTGAGTGGTCCTTTATGCAAAGTCTGTCTGACCCCTCACATTCCGAGGGAGACTTAAATGAAATGGGAATGCTAAGATAATAGTGTTAGAAACCAATCGCACGTTGTTATATGATTTGATTTTTCCATGTTGCATAATTGGTTTTAAACTACACTAACTATCTTGACGTCTCAATTTTATGCAAGTTTTCCCACGTTAGATTATTTGATTGATCTTCAAATAGCAATTGTATATAATCCTGCGCATCAAACGACAATGATAAGAAGAGTAAAACAGTAGGAATGTAGAAGAGAAAAAAAAGGTTGGAGATGGTGAGGGGACCGAAAGAAACAGCAACTTGAGATATGTCCAGTTGACCAAAGTCAATTTTATCATAAAGACAAGAAAAAGGGGTGTGTGTGTGTGTTCCAGGTGACTTGTATTATCACCTCTGAATAGCACGAGCCTTAAAAGTAATCATCGAAGATTGTAGTAAAAAGAAGAGAAAGCTTTGGTCCCGTAAGAGGATATATGATTTCCCCCCGCCCATATGGACACAAATATATAATGCAATGATACAATTATTCACCACCAAATATAATAATAAATAAGTATGCATCAATATGCAAGACACTGATATCACAATTATAAATCACGACGACCAAATACTAGAGGCGAATTGTAATACTGGTATCAAATTTCTAACATGCTAAAATTAGGCTAAATTTATTGTGTTACCAACTTGATTATTTGTATTTTCATTCTAGTTTTATATAATGATGTCTACGTATACATACAATCATGCATACAATTACTGAATGATTCTTCAACGATGAGCTAAAGTGATCTATGTACATACATGTGTGTGTGTATATATATATCACTTTCTTTGGGTTAAATACTCACTTGTTTGTATTGAATGACACATTTTGAACATTTCAATTAAGTATTTGTAAGGGGTTTTGTTACTCAACGAGTGGTTAAGATAGAATATTCATGCATTCAAAGTTTAGAGTTTGAATTAAACAAGTTGAGGATTAATGGGTTGACAGAGATGTGGGAGATCATCCCGTCTAAAATAAAAGCATAGATTTCAACGTCATTTGTCTGCGGGCAGTACTTATACAGGTTCATGAGGAGTTTTAGTTTATTAATTAAAAACCTTTCTTCTTTTTCGAAACTTTATTGTTAACTGTGGCAATGGTTAGTGATGCTGGTTGTTCTCGTCCCAGTGCTTTCCTTGAACAGATGCAGGGATTAAACGTGCTTTCATCAATCATGAAAACGAATAATATATGTGTGTGTGTGTGTGAAGTGAATCTGCAGATTTCCTTTTCATCACTTGCAGCCTTGCAGAGTGAGTGAAAAGTGTTCACATTCTTATTCTCTGCCAAAACATGGCTATTTTCCTTTTTCTTTTCACATTTTCTTCTACGTATGCAGAAGGTAGAAAATTACCACAGGCAACAGTTACCCTGGAGTTAAGGTCAACGGAAGAAAGATTACTCTTTGAATAAAATGAAGGAATATTGACTGAGCTCGTGATGTAACCCGCATGTGAGTGTGGTACGCAGGTAAAGCGATGAGGGGCATTATATAGAGCCAACAAACGATTGTGGCCACCGGCCCACCACACAGCAGAAAGCGATCCCGCTCCACTCCACAAAACACTAATTACTCAATTTTGCATGGCGTTTATTCAAAATAAATTAGGTATGTAGGGAGGCTCGCGTTCATCAATTCTTTTCCTTTGCCGTTTTTGATTCTGACTAGTTGAAAGTAGTCCATCCCCCTCGTTTATTCCCCGTTATAGAAATGTGTTATTCTCTCCCCTCCCTCACCTATTCTCACAGTTGTGTTATTCTCGCCCCACCCTTTTTCCCTCCCCTCCCTCCTCTCCTCTCACAGTTGTGTTATTCTCGCCCCACCCTTTTTTCCTCCCCTCCCCTCCCCCCTCTCCTCTCACAGTTTTTTTTTTTTCTTCCCTCTCTACAAAGATCAAAAAACAAAATTTCTTCTTCCCTCTCTTCAAAGATCAAAAAACAAAATAAAATCTTAACCGTTTAAGCAGGATGAAAGAGAGAGATGGGAAAAATCCTTGTCCCATCCAAAGAAGGGTGTTGGGTGATGTTTCTGATCTGCGTTATTTATTGGCATCGTCAGTGGTTTGATCATATCCTACGTTGCTGTTTAGGTATTATGGAAAATAGGTACAGGCCTTGGGTGAGAAGAGTGGAAGATAGCAGAGACTTGGACTATATAGAAAGGTATTCGTATTCTTCTTCCTTCTCTTGACTTAAGTGAGTGGTAGGGCTGCCGTGGCCTTATCAGTCATGATATTAAAAGACGTTGGTCCACCACAAAACCATAATTAAAACACAAATTACTGACACTAAACACAATGGTGGCAGGCATGCATGCATGCCATGCCATAATCAGTGATATATTACCCCCTTGTATTGGTATTTAATTAATCTCATATATAATCAGCATCATTACACATTCAGAAAAAAATAAAAAATAAAAGAAAAGAAAACAGGAGTCACTGATGATAGGATAACAACATTAATGTCAAAAGTTCAAGTTCCATCGGTAAACTTGAGGAAGCCTTAGCCATCATTTTTGGTCTGACAGCGTTCTAATATTTCTTGTTCATCTCGAATACTATAATCAGCATCATTACACATTCAGAAAAAAATAAAAAATAAAAGAAAAGAAAACAGGAGTCACTGATGATAGGATAACAACATTAATGTCAAAGTTCAAGATCCATCGGTAAACTCGAGGAAACCTTAGCCATCATTTTTGGTCTGACAGCGTTCTAATATTTCTTGTTCATCTCGAATACTAACTGTGTTTCGAGTCTTTGATCTCCCTCGTCAAATGCTACCTGTGTTTAGAGAGCTTCCTGCTTCATTCGCTACTTCCTGCAAATCTGGGTTTATATATAAGGTGTATATGGCTCCCCCTCCTCCACCTCGTTGCTAGCAGCTCCTACGATATGATCTCTTAGGTGTTGCTAACCCTAGCTGGGTTAATTAAGTTGGTTCTTGTTTGGGCCTTTATGTCGCGCTCCTTTGTAAAAAAACCCAAAAATAAACAGAAAATAGACCCAGAAAACCCTAACAATAGATAGATCAGAATAATTGAACAGTTCATGCAAACAATTATTTTTTTTTACAAGTAGTACCAAATATTTGGAGAGCAAAATCGAATCCCTTAGTTATGAGGTAAGAAACTAAAGATTTCAGAAATTGGGTATATATATAATATATCTACATAAGTAAGCAAAAACCATATGGAAACCAGGATTCCATTAGCGCTACTTCCCAATCATCAGCAGTCGTGGTACTAATCAATTATTAAAAAGAAAATTAGCCAAAATGAGTTGATGAAATTGATCAAACAGAAACAAATTGCAAGAGTTCACTGGTGATGATTGCACTGTTTAAGAGGTGCTCAACTGGCAATATAATTGTTGGACCCAGCAAATTAACAGACCAATAAATTATGGAACCAAAAAAAAAATCATCTGATCTGTAAAAAACAGAAAAATCTAATAAAC
This sequence comes from Malus sylvestris, assembly GCF_916048215.2. NCBI lineage: Eukaryota > Viridiplantae > Streptophyta > Magnoliopsida > Rosales > Rosaceae > Malus > Malus sylvestris. The sequence goes on along the minus strand of NC_062267.1, from coordinate 507,886 downwards.
TGGAGAATGATCAGGATGAGCGGCAGCATCAGAAACTGAGGCCGTTGCAGACGAAGAATTCTTACCCTATTGTCACGAGGAAGATCAAGTACTGCGTAAAGATACATCTATGTCGTCACGGGGGTTTTACAAAGAGAAGCCAACAGAGCTCTGTTGGCAGTATGCCCACCTCCATCCATTGAGCCACAGACACACAGAGAGAGGGGGGAGGTGGACAGAATGCCAAAGAACTCTGTAAGAAACTCTTTGCAAAACCCACGTGATCATCCAAGTTTGCAGAACTAGCAAAGAGACCCACGCAGACGATTCTTCTAACACAGAAAGATATGGACAGCTATAACGTAGATGTATATATGGAGTGGATGAGGAATTAGGGTTAGGAGGGGACAGATGGGTTCTATTTATTTTGTTAAGTACTCACAATAAATGGATGGAAGGTTGTGGGTGTAATTAATTAATTGAGAGCTAGGTTTCAGTATTCTTTCAGAGAGAGAGGAGAGAGAGAGAGAAAGAAGAGGGGGGGGGGGGGGTTGGTGGGGGAGGCTAGGTTAAAAAAAGAAAATGAAAAGAAAAGACAGCAGAGAAGATATTTGATGAGATTGGACGGATAGTTGCAATCCTACTCGTAGAGAGAGGCTACAGGAGGCATATTTTACATTTACAAGGATGGATGTATGGATACCAAACGAACAAACCCTATCATCGTCATCATACTTATTCTTCTTCTTCCCCTCTTTTTCCCCTCCCTCGGTTCTGATGAAACCCTCCCTTCACTCTTTTTCTTGCCTTCCTCCCTGTCCTCACTCACCCCCAATTAAATCCCCTTTTCACCCCTCCATCCCATCCCATACCATCCCCCCTCGTTTCTGATGCCCAACACAACAAATTCAATAAGATACTTGGATACGTCACCTCTCTCTCTCTCTCTCTCTCTCTCTAGTCTTTAAGAAAAATCACTAAAAAGAAAAGGATTGTGTTTCTCGGAAATCTTCCCTTACATTTTTCACGGTTCTTGGAAAGGGCAAAGGATCCTCGGCGGATCATTTTGCCAAGGATAATAGGAATTTTGTAATCGTGTTTATTTATTGTACGTCATACGGTTAATTTTTATTAGATAATATTTATATTTGAATTTTAAATTTTAGATGATTTTTTATCATACAATGTACAATAAATCAACACGATTACAGGATCTCTAGAATCCTCAGGAAAATGATCCTACGAGGATCCTTTTCCCTTGGAAAGGGCCATCTTAGGCCATTCACTTGACAAAATGCATATATATATATATATATATATATATATATATATATATATTTCTAAAAATACTACTCTTATTATATATTTGTACCATTAATTGTATCATCTCTCTAATAAAGATAATGAGTACACAAAACATGGGAGTTACATCTTTATTAGATATAACATTACAATTTGTACCATCATTTGTACCATATTTCTAATAGAAGTAACATTACACTTTTCTTTTTCTTTACGAGAGAATAGAGATGAAAAAATAGGATTCTACGACGATTATATGATATAATTTCTTGGGAAATAAACAAAAATGATCAATTTTCTTAATCTTCGGACTAAAATAGAATTTTTTTTCAGATATGCACACACGACATACACAACAATAGGATATAAATAAGATTTTCTTAAGAACTTAAAATTACCAAATTGCCCTTCCATATAAATGGGTTACCTAGAAATTCCAACCTTTATTTCTCATTTTGTAGTGAGATAAACAGAGAGGAGAGGGAGAGAGAAAATCTCTCTATTCCAATTACAGCTCAAAGAACCCTAACCCACTCATCTTCTTCATCCAAGAGCTCTCTCTCCACCCAAATAATCGACCTCATAACTCCCAAATCCACAAATTTGAGTTTGCAAAATTCGTTTGATTTTGATTCGAAGCCTCTAGTTAGCATCGAGTACTTTGAATTCGAGCAAAAGCCTCAAATTCTGAAGCAAACAGATCTGAAACCCGCCACCCCAACCTTATCCAGTTTGTGAGCTCGGACCAGGCAATCGTGAGGCCGACTGCAGTTCAGAAAGTGATTTCAAACGAAGAGGATAATAAGCACTACCGGGGAGTCCAACAAAGGCCGTGGGACAAATATGCAGCGGATATCCGGGACCCGATACACAGAGTCTCCTAGGTGTGTCCAGGGACCTTCGACATGGTAAGAGGTAGCAAGGGCTTACGATCGAGTGGCATTCAAGCTCCGCGGCACCAAAGCGATCCATAACTTGATTTAATTTATGGGATTCAACTTATATGAAGAATCAAAGATTCATTCATTTGAATTTGGTACCAAATTTGATTGGGTTCAAATATTTCAAGGATTTGAAAATTGCAGTTTGAATGGGCATGAAAGAACCCAATTGAATCAAAGGGAATTATTTTGCGAACTTGTTCTCTTCTTCATATTTGCAGGGTCTGCCTTTGAATCAAAGGAAAAGGTAGAAAAAATACGCACTTATACATTGTATGTACATGACATGCTCACATATTTGAGTTTAACCCAAAAACTCAGAGCTCACAGCTCTCTCTCTTCGAATATTGCTAACTATTATATGATAATAAATCACATAAGGACTATGTATCCTTGTTATCTTCAACGCCTACCATGTCTACGTTAGTATGAAGAGTATCAAATATGTAAATACGCACCATATACATTATATGCACACCACATGTACATTACATGTACAGTACATGCACATGATATGCACAGAACTGGAGATCGAGCAACGAGTTGCTTTTCGCATTAATAAGAAACTTTAACGGCAACCTATTGCAATAGTGGATACAATTAAAACATAATTGTTACGTATATAAGGTTACAATGATAGTTTGTAAAGTCTTGTTACGTATATCAACCACCGCCTAACCGTGCTTGTGGAAAACATGATACTCGTTGTCGTTATTTCATAGACATGCATGACCCTTAACGTGCTCTAAGCTTTTTCTTAATTTTGTTTTTCGTCGAGGCCAACTAGGTTGTGATTATACTCACTAAATTCCGGGGCACAACATACATGCATAACTAGTGAACATTCTCACTTCTCATATTAAGTTGTAGTCATGCACACCACATGCACACCACATGCACATTACGAAAAAAATTTCACAAATTTATGCAATTGGACACTTGAACCAGAAATTGTTCCATCACAATTTTGTAGCACGTCAAGAAGTAAAGTTTATTCCACAACCCATAGACCCAACATGAAACACAAACCCTAATTTAACTTCTAAGTATTAATTCATCTTACAAACAACTCATTTATTATATAAATCATTGATGTTGAAACTTGGAATTAAACACCCTACCTTACTATGCCTACCAAAGCTTCAATTGAGGAAAAAAAATAAAACTTTCCGGCCAAAACATAAAATATGGTGCAAATGTCCTATCTTTAAGGATGGAAGAATTTGTTGTGTTTGGTTATGGAAGAATAACACACATAACTCATAGATCTGAGCTCAACCCTGAAAACCCTAACCTCACTATTCTCACCTCCCTCTCGCATCCCTGTGTTCAAAATCAAAGGTATGAGGTCAACCCAAAATCCAGCTCATTCTTCTCATCTATCTTTGGACTTTTCTCTCTTCGAAATATGAGCTTAACCCAAAAACCCAGAGCTCTGTGGCTATCTGACATCTCTTTCTTCCAAATAACAAAAATAGTGCAATGAGCTAAGGGTTCTTAGTATTTATATGTGGGTATTTTAGTAATTTTAGTTTTGTGCATGGCCGGTTTGTCCAATTTCTGTCATAAGATTAAGAAAAAGGTCATTTTTGTCTATTTCCCTAATTTCTTTGCTTATTGTGGCTTAGAACTAGCTAAATATTTGTTATTATGTATTATATTAATGTATAATAAAATATTTTTGAATACGTCTGATATTATCCACACTAAGGGTAGGGTTGGCTAAGTCTTACAATGGCCTGGCTATAATTTAGTTCAAATTTTTCTTTAACAAGAACCAAACATAAGATTTTTCAATTGCAAGTTAAGAAGAATACCACTAAACCCTAAGCGGCAAAACTAACTAATATTTGATTTTTTATTTGAAGGCATATGATCACCTATCCAGCAAGAGATAAAAAGTTAAAAACAATGAAAACAATTAGCAAGTAGCAAGGCACACATTTATCTTGAAGGGTTTAGGGTTTTCTTAGGGTAGTGTTAACACACCTATTTTTACTTTTCACACACATTTTTTAGTTTTTGACTTTCGAATTGAATGAAGTAAAAAAGATCAATGACTAACAATGGTATGTGGAAGGTAAAAATGAGTGTGTGAATAACACTATTTTGTTTTATAATCACTATATCAGAGCATACAATTTTTTGACACTTCTCAAGCCTGATTCAGTAGGTTCGAATTTGCTTCCTAAAGTTGAATTTTCAAAAAGATGCGCTAATTTCAGCTTAAGGATATTAGACGAATGACTAGGCCTTTGAAAATATGTTGGCTATAGTAAATGAATAATGTTTGAGATTTTAAAAAGATGTGTTAGCTCTAGCATAATGAAACATTTTCAATGTGGGAATTGATTTCCCATGTGATCAAGGACACTCGAGATAGGGGTTGTTGCATTTTACAATGCCGTATCGAGATATAACAAATTAGAATATTGTAACCGAAGGATTTGGAACAAGGTTCTATGGTACATAACCCAACCTCTTAGTTTGGGTAGCGTTTGGTACGCATATAGGACGGAACGGGACAGAACAGGACGGAACAAAACATAAGTTCCATGCTACGTTTGGTAACATAGGGTGGAATGGGACAATTTTGCGTTTGGTACCCGCAGGTCGAAATGGAACGAATGATTAAATGACAAATTTACCCATATTTCTTCGTTGACTTCGTCGACTCAACCTAATGGATTTTCTGCAAAACTTGGATTTTCTGCAGCCGTATATATGAAGGTGGGGTGAAGCCGGCAACCGAGTAACTTGTTTCCAGACTGCCACTGGTACAAACAAGAAGAATTATTCTTGGATTTACTTTCATTTCGTGAGGTGGGTTTCTCTGGGATTTCCAAAGCATTAAATTTGGATCGGTTGTCCTTGGATTTTGATGGTCTTGAAGGCCTCACAGCAGAAGCTGATTTAGGGGCTTTCGACAACTTTTTGTTGTGTAAAGAGGGGTTTTGGAATTAGAGGAAGAAGAACGATGAGAAAGAAAGAACCTGAAGCAACCTCGCAGGGCTTCAACGAAGATGGAAGACAAAGCATCGCTACCATTGTTGCTACTACGAACGGTGATGGCATTGAGATCCCGTAGTGGATTTCGAGGGCTCTGCCCCTTTAATTTCTACTTGTTCATCGTCGCCAATGGCGGTGCTAGAGAGGAAGCTAGGTTTGAAACCAAACCACCACTCAATAGATCTGAAACCAAACCAAATGATTTGAAAATCTAACGGCAGGAGAAAGCTGGGTTTGTTGGGATTAAGTTAGCCATAGTTGGGTTGTTGGGTTTGTGGTGGAGGAGGATGAGGCTACAAGAAAGAGGGAGGGTAAAAGTGAAGAAGGCGACGGGGGAAAGGGAAGGGTAGCCAGTGGAATTAATGAAAAATATGAGGGGTACTGTTGTCCAAAAAAATTATAATTTTGTGTTCCACGGGGTGGAAAAAGTCGTTTTAGGGGGGAGAGGTGGAATGAAAATTCAACCAAAACTCGTTCCGTGGAACAACGTGTTCCACCCGTTTTAGGCGTACCAAACGTGGGACGGAACGCCTCGTCCCATTGTGTTCAGCCTCATCCCACTGCGTTCCATCTCGTCCCATGTATCAAACGATACCTTGAAGAACTTAAAAGGCACGGGTACACTGTCCACCGTAATGTCTTTCCAATGGCACAAGGCGAATGTGATCACAAACTAGGGGGCACATGCCCCTCTTAGTTTTATAAAACTACTCAAAATTATCTATTCTTCAATCATGCTCTGTGAAACAAACGAGTTCAAAAAAGGGAACTTTAACGGAAAGCACCTAATACTGTTCACTTTAACGAAAAACCACATTTTTACACTAAAAAGTCAATCCTGATACTATTCACTTTACCCTTTATTTTGTCCTTATCATTAAAACTCAAAGTTTTCAAGCCCTTTTCATTAGTTTTCCTTTCAAAAAAAGGTTAAACAACGTCGAACCTCCCTCCTCCAGCCCTCTAATAAATTTGAGATCCCCGCCCTATACATATATGATTTAACTCTTCGTTTTATTCAATATTAACCTAAAGAAATAATTTAAAGAGCATTAAAGTGCGAGGATGTAAGCTAATAGCACATGGGTATGGGTTGGTCAAGTGCTTGACGAAATGTTTCATCAAACTGAAGAAATTATTTTGCCACTGCACCCTTTATTGTTTAAATGCAACGAGGTAGAGTCATGCATCCACCATTACTTAATTGTGCCCGTGGTGAACTAACTTTCTGAATTATCTCATGTCATAGCGCATGTGTAAATTTTTATCCATATAACGATGTATAATAGATACGAAATCCTACGATTACGACAAGACATATCCGTTCTATTTACATTACTCTCCCTAGCTAAAAAGCAAGCTAAATTTCGTTAAATTTTACATCATTCTATTGGTGAGTGATGCTATAAAAAGCTTCACAGGATTTGTATTTGTCATTGAGATTTGACCAGCAAAAAGCTCCAAGCATTTCGAACTAAAGCTTAATTAATTGACAAGCTCGACAAGCTTAATGGACAACCTCGTTTTATTGATGAAGGGTCCTACTAAACCACTAAGTTTGGAATCCTAGGTACCCCATGATCATTTCCCTCCTACAAAAATATGGTCACTTTGACCTATATGTGACACACGTATATATACTTTACATTTGACAATGGAAAGAAAAGGTAAATTTTAGGTCAATCCTCTCCAATTATTACACCATACAGTAAATAGTTTTAGTGCTTCCTTTTCATAATTCCACCGTGTATGCTATGCATCATGTGCAGTGTTTGCTTTTTAATTTTGTAGTCTCCAGTAGTCTCTGAGAGGTTAATTTCAGACGATAAAACTTCCTCTTTGTCGATTGATACGTCCTACTCATGACACCCACAACCCAACCCATACGCTGTCATCAAAATCACTTCCCAGGCCATCATCTTCTCCTCACTTCATCACTCCCCAGCTAGCTGAATATGTAGTTATTTTATTTTATTTATTTATAAGAGCAAACTTCCACAAGTTAAATCTCCCTAGCAATTAGCAACCCGCATGCATTTACTATAGACCAACCTTCTCTACTACCTATTGATTGAAATCTACTCCCCAACTATACGGTCCGTGCCCAATAAATATTTTCACAGTTTCAAAGTATTCAAAGGAACGAAGGAACTATACCGAAGTAAAAACACACAACAGAGTGAAGAAATTAGGATCCCACTCCCGCGTAGAATAAATGTTCATCGACTGAAAATTGAAATTGAATTTGACATGTCTTGTACTTATGTGACCTGTCACCGTCCCATTAGTCTTTCTCTTTCTCTCTGCGTCCATACCAGTTGTCCTGGCTGAGTTTCTGTCAGAAGTAGCCATGATTGAATCATTGGGACAATGAAATTACTTAATCACACTTCACGCTTGTTTTTCCATTTCGTAGAAGATATTGTCAGTGATTTAATTTTAAAGTTTAAACTTTAGACAAACCAATACTAATTTAGATAATTAATTAACTGATCATCTGGGGAAGAGAGCGAACGATCCATCCCTCAACATTAGTTTTTCTCAAAACCCTAGCTAGGTGACCAAAAGCCAAAAGATGTTGAAGTAATTAGGAATATTAATTAATTGAACTGCCAGTCATACTAATTGAGGAGAGATTTTTTTATGTATCCGAAACACAGGTCGGTACACCACGTATCATAATGCAAGTAAAAAAAAACTTATCTTCACTTATATCTTAACATGTAATGTACCAATTTGTATTCCGGTGATAAAGAAAAATTTCCACTTACTGAGTACATAGTACTGTGCGGGTGTACTTGTCCTGGAGTGAAAAGTGTTTAGTTAATAGCTTGGCTAGATTTTATGGCTGTGGCAAATAAAATTCCTTTATCAGTTCACAGTAAATTTTGCTGGACAAGGATTGTCTGCCCTCCTTGTTCCCGTGCCCTTCTGTTTGTGTGGTCACGGTGAAACCACGTTAATATTTTATATTACTATTCATTTTTGTCTTATTATCTCTATAAAAAAATACAATATAAAATGTTGACGTGGCTTAACCGTGACCACACAAAACAGAAGGGCACGGGAACAAGGAGGGCAAACAATCCTTGTCCAATTTTGCTATTCTAGCTATAATAATCTAGGGTTAATTTATTGTTTAAACTACGGCTATAAATTTTTCCCAAAAATCTCAAACTAAAAAAAAAAAAAATTCCGACCTCATACCAAAAAATTTCCAAGCTAATGATACTAAAATTTTCGGGATCCATACTAAACCAATCCCAAACCTTTTGGTACGAGAATCGAGATTACATATTCAACGGTTCGGGAATCCTGAACCGAATCGAAAAATAAAAATATTTATTTTGGTTGCATGCATGTTAAAAGTTGAATTTAAGTAGTTTGATAGTAGACTATATTAGAAATAGAAGTATGAAATTAAGTAGTTTGGAACTTTGGAACATCAATTTGACTTGCTATGATTGAATTTGTATGAAATTTCAAATTATTATGAGGTAAAAAAAACTCTAAATTTCAATTGATATGAAATTGTGGAACAAAATTTTAGGCCCAAGGCCTAAATTTTAGCTCACATTCAAAAAATCTCAAATTTCAACCTAAAAACCCAAAAGCCCATAACCAAAAATCCAATCCCAATCGGAATACCGAAAACATTTCGCAAATCTCAAAAATTGATAATACCAAAATTTTGGTTCGGAATTGGTTTTCAAATTCCCGTCCCGAAAATATTTGGTTTGAAATTGAGATCCCATTTTCGGTTTGAGATCCACCCCTACTTTAAATTTGCTAGAAGCCTAGATCGGAGATGAAGAGCAGGGATAATCAAATAATTCAAAGGCGTCACGTGTTTAAATTAACTAAAGTTAATTTTCATATGAGAAATGTTGAGGAAATTCTTTGAAAAATAACTCTCTAAAGATTCTTTTTCACCTCATATTTTTAACACAATATTTTAAAATGTTGGTACATAAATTAACATTAAACTATGATACATAGAGAGTTCTACTTTTAAGAAACTCTCCTTATCTCTTTCTCATACAAGGGAAGAGATCCTCTACGGATCTATGTGTTCGGAACCCAGGGATCAAATGATCTGGGGCTTTAAAATTTGATCATACGGTAAAAAATTATTGTAGCTTTTAAAATTTTTACTAACTTTTCTGCTTTTAGTCGTTTGATCAAATTTTAAAAGCCCGGATCATTTAATTCTTGGGCTCTTGATGTATAGATATGGAGATGATCTCTTTCTCTCGTACAACATCTCTCTCTAGCTGATGTTCATAGAGAGTTGCATCATATATTGATACAGTGTTACACACATGAAATATTAATAATATGGCTTAATTTTTAAGGGCAAAGCATACAAAACTTTATACATTGTGTACTATATCCGTCGGGCGTGAGAAATCCACCGATTCTTTTTATGTCAAGACTCCAGATAAATAAACAGATTGGAGTAAACTTTTCCGGCCTTTTAGTTTAATGCCTCCTACTATCAGCCTTGAAAAAAGTTCATGCGCTTTGTTTCTTTCCTGTACTCTTTCTCTCTGTGTGCAACTTAACGTGTAAACTTTTATCCATGCTTCTATTCTTTTGTTCCCTTTATGAAAAAGTGCATTTATATTAGGATCGATGGTGGCACTGGAATTATGGGCTGGTGCCTGGTGGGGACGAATTTTTCGATTTGCAATAGCAACATATATAGCAAAAGGCAATTGCTCAACAGACATTTGTTCATGATTTCAGCCGCAGAAAACAGTAGTTAATATTTAGTTTATGAAAGGTCAAATGATGTAGTAAATGCAGCACTGTTTTGAAATGTGGTTGACTAGTCGTTCAATTTTAAAAAGCAAAAGAAATGAAATGAGCTCGATGCATGTGGAACTGGAATAATCCACCTTCTCTCATGATTGTGTGTGAGGCTGCGAGCTATGGATGTTTCTTTTTTTTTTCTTTTCTAGTGGATCCGCTCTTTCTCTCTTCTTTCATATTGTCTCGCATCTCCTCGCGTATTAGCCATTAGGCATGTCACCTTAGGGCCCTCCTGTTAATTAATTAAATTTTGAAAAGCTTGCAAAAGAGAGACGACGAGAGACTGATTTGTTTGCTTTTGTTTTTATACATATCAAGGACAAGGAATCAGGATCACTCATATTATAGAGTAAACTATTTTAACAGACGAAAAGGGTGTTTGTGGGGTGCTGGTTTGGTTGTCGGTTTACTGGTTAGGGTTAGGGAAGATGTGGTGTGGAAGAAATATCTGTGTTTTAGTTTTCAACCCAAGAATGATGAGGGCTATGACGATGCTTATGTTGATGCTGATGTTGGCGAATCTCTTTCCAGCTTTACTGCATGCCATGTGAACTCTTCTCCCCCGCCCCCCCCCCCAATATCTTTAAGAGCAGTTTTCACCCTTTGAAGGAGGGCAAGGCAGCTAACTTGTTCTTACTATTTACTTTGAATAATATTTATTTTTGTGTGATTTTATTCGTTGAGTAAGAGCAAGAACGATAGCAATACTATTCACAAATATATTTAAGTGTAAACTTTGTAGAATAATAAAGAAATTCTATTTTTTACCTTTTTAATAATTTTTCATCTTTGTATTAATCCTGACCGTTGATAACACTACCCAATTATAAAAGTGACAAATGCTTTTATTGTAGGGAATTTTAACGAAAAGCTCTAATTACTGTTCACTTTAACAAAAAACCACAATTTTTCATTAAAAATTCAATCATCGTACTATTCACTTTACCCTTTATTTTGTTTTTATCGTTAACACTCAAATTTTTCAAGCATTTTTTATTAGTTTTCTTTTTATTTTATTGATCCATGTAAGCGGAGAGTTTTATTTGAGTACTGACTGGTGAGTACCCAGTCTTGTTCTTCTTCCGTTAGCTGAAGTACATGAAAAACGTAAATGGACTTGTTTGGGCTTTCATGTTACATGATTTGGACCTGCCTAAACACATAATTGCGCCCAAAAAAAACAAAAAGGTTCCTTGGCAGCCTCTTTGGCGGTGGATTCTTCCTTTGGAGACATTCACTCGCTTTGGCAACATATAATTAATATATTTTATTTGGGTCTGAATTAACTAAGTTTTGTTTGTCCATGCATTTGAAGAAACAAATTTTGCAGCAGATTTTATGGTATCACTTGGACATGGCATTTCTCAGTCATCGTGATTGCATTAGTTCGTTAAACATGGTTAAACACATTGGATTCTCTGGCTATATTATTGGATCATAGAGTTAAAAAACACAGCATATCAAATACTAACCTTAATTAGCTACATAGGACAGGGAAGCTGGTCAGCGTATTATCTCAACATCATCAGAAGATTAATTTTTCTAATTTGTCTTCCAGCGCGTCGCTGAAATTACTCTTCGTTGTTTGTTTATTATGTGTCCTTCCACCGGGGCTTCTACCTATCTGATTCACAGCAGGATCCAATGCTGGCAATGTAATTGAAGAGGTACGGTGAATTGAGAAGGGACTGGGTGATATCCGCTTCTGTTTTGGCAATGTGCCACCAATCCTTCCCTGGTCATACAGGGACATAGACTCTGCAGCTGCCCGCTGTTTGGTGGCATCATCTACGTATAGTAGATCATCTATCCTCGCCATTATGTTGAAGGCTATGCTTTCCATCACCCTAGAGTAGCTCTCAAGGATTGACTGCCCCACATCCTGCAGTGCAGCACACGGGAAATTAAGTTTTCTCGATTAGAATGAAGGGAACTAGAATACATTCACAGCATAATTTTCGGACTAAAGAACAACAATACAAGACAATAACATGCGTTTTCAAACTCAGACTCCTCATGCATATAACATTGAATTGGTAACCTTCCAGTTTCAATAATTTTTATCATACTTTGGGACAGAAGAAAATGTTAGAAACAGCAAGCAAGGGGCTTGACCAACTATTCTTTCCTTATATTCGAGCAAAGATGATAAAGTTTTTTTGGGTGCGTACCCTGTTGTGCTGAATCTTGTTCATGTCCAGAGCAGTCTGTGGGAGGCCAGGGAACCGTCTCTTCAGATTCTGTAAGAGGGTATCCGTCCTATATCCGAGAAGCTTACTCTTTTCTATGTCACTGACAAAGCCTTTGACCTTTCCACCCCAGGATGACTTTGCAGAATTTACACGAGTTAGATGGGGTTTCACATGCTTCTGCTTCCAAATGTGTGCGGCAGCCTCAATCCTGTTTGCTATTTCTAGAGTGGTGTATTCTGATGAGAGGTCCAAGTTATCAAGAAGACATTCTGGGGAAAACCGATCAGCAGCTATAAAACGGTAAATGATTTCGCCTAAACAAGCTTTCCCACTCTGAGATCAGTAAAATGATGTCAACATACAAAATGGTAATAAATCAGATAAATGAACATCAAGCATAACTTAGCCATATCATGCCTAGCCCCCTAACTGGATAGCTAACACGAATACATATGAATATGAATTTAAAAAACGACAGCACTCAACATGAATAACATCTTGACAATCTGGAAAAGTACAACGATGGTCGAAAATCAGACTAACTGAGCCTCAAAACAACTATAGTCCATATGGTTTTGAAAAAAGCAACAAGAAAATAATGCGTTGATCTCTGCATACATCTAATTCCCATACACGATTTATCATGCATAGGAATAGATATGAAAGTACAGATTTCTCCTTACCTTGGGTAAACTCTCCAAGTAAGCATCTGGGGTTTCCATTTCAGCTAGCACACTACTATTGATGGCCATTGCAGCCTTAAGGATCTGATTTGTGCATTCCCGACACTGTTGCAAAGTCTTTCTCACATTTTCCGACAGACCATTTGAGGGGACCTTAGGGAATGGAAGCCACCACTTCTCTTCTTGCCTAGTAGATGGTCTGCCGGAAGAGAAAGACAAGGCACCATCATCAGAATCAGGAACAATTATTCCTCGGTCAACATAGTAAAACTCAGAATCGTGGAATCCGTCAAGAATGCTAAGCAGCATTGCATCCAGTTTCTTGAGTGCCGGGAGGTTTACATACAGATCAGAGCGTGGCCGAGTGACCATAACCTCAAAGGTCCCACCACCAGGGAAATCTTGTACTGATGGTATGAGCTCAACAATAGAATCACTTACAGACAAAAGCCAATCCATCTCTCGGCACCACATTGCCTTCTTCTGGGGAGCCAGAGGCTCCAACTTCCACAACTCCCCAAATACGGTGGCTGCCAATAAAACCGAATGAAAAAGACATAAAACTAATTGGACAACTGAAGGGAACGTATAGCAATGTGTCTTTTAATACTAAAAACCGTAAGAAGGGTTTTGGGGGAAGTTGTAAGGAAGCAAGGATTCAAACCAAGATGACCAGAGTTTGTACAAACCAGAAAGATTTGTGATTGCATTGGAAATAGCAAGCGCAGTACAGACTCCCTTGCCTCCGCCGGACATATCTTCTCCAAGCAGAAGCTTTGCAAACCGCTCCTTCATCAATTCAACTTCTGCAGATAGCACAATTATAAATGGTAGTATACAAACGTCTAATTTGCAGTTGCACTCCAGCAAAGCTTCATTCTTTTTTTTTTCTTCGCCCAGAGCGAAAAACAGAGACCGACATACAAGTTCTAAGCCTTAAAATGCTATACCAATTACTTGCGTGGATTTAAATAGCTCAATTTTACACTGCAATTGCAACTGTTTTCCCCCATTTCCTTGCATTACATATCTATCTAACACTTCAAATCCTACACTAATTACTTGCTGAATTTAGAAAGCTCAATTCTTTGTACTATCCACATGAACTAATAACGACCGGAAAATTTCCAAATTTTTGCACTACAAACATTCCTGTGGAGCCAAAAATAATCACAAGGCGACACGTGGATTATTGGGTAAAAAAGGACAAAAATACCCTTGAGGCATACTGGGATTCGCGTGCAGCGGGCAAGTATCCCTAAAACAAGTCAAAAGTATCCAAAATAGGTAACAATTTAAAGCTTATTTCATCAAATCATTTCTATAAGGTAATTCCTAAAACCTAATTTATTCTATATATTTTGTATTCCATTATTTAGCTAACTGATATTTTCCTTTCATATTCCCTAAAAATTGATTAATTACCTAATCAATCCTTAATTATCAATTAAAACACCCATTCACACCTAAAACTACTAAGAGGCCGGCCACCTCCCTTTTTCTAACATTTTTCACTTTTCTCCATTTTATTACCCTATTTATACAAATAATCAATTTTGTAACTCCTAATTAAACCTAAATTAAACCCAAAAACCCCTAGCCACCTCCTATCCCTATAAATATACTCTCATTCTCACCAAAAAAGCCAATTCCAATATTTTGACAAAAATCTCAAAATTCCCTAAACAATCTTTCTCTCTAAATTCTAACTTTGGCATCGGAGGTTCTTCGGCCAAAGCTCCCCCATTCATTGTAGACACGTGAGGCTCTTGGCCTTGACCTAAGGTGTTAATTGTTTTGTAGGTGCAATTTTATGCAAGAAGAAGAAGGCGGAAATTTGCATCCACAATTCCAAAGTAAAATAGCAAACATTTCTAAAGTAAAACACACTAACCGGACAACTTGGTCTGGGGTTTCTCCGTCATAGACGGCGGAAGGACGACACGTCGTCTACCTACCGCCGGCAAAACAAACTGCATGGGCGGCTGCTGAGAATTACAAATGTCAGCGAAGTCGGGTCCAGATGGAGGCAAAGAAGTGAGAGAAGCGGAAGCAGCAGGAGCTTGGCAACCGTACTGCCGAGAGGAAAAGCCACTGGAGCTTTCGGACTCACTGACGTCGGCACTCAAGCTGTAATTGTCGGAGCGCTCGCTCAACTGCTCCAACTCATCATCCTCGGACGAGACGCCGATGCTCCCCCATCGATCAAAGAAACTCAAACCCCCCAACAAACAAAATCACACTGTCTCTTACTCTCTCTCTTTGCCGAGGTCAGGAAAGTGGAAAGATCAAAAGATTAGCGCTAAATTTATACGTCTACCGTTATAGCTTTCTGTAAGTGATGTTTGCGGTCCCACCTAGGAGACAGAGCTGGGTTGCTTTCTATTTATTTTATTTATTGTTTGTTGCTTTTTTTTAATTTTTTTTTATATATTTGGATCTTACATATACATAATATCTTTTGTTTTTCTATTTTTTTGTGGTAAATTATTTAGAGATGTGTAGGTTGGCAGTTGGTTTAGGTCAGGGTCGTAAATTGTATTTGTTTTGGGGTACGGATTGAATTATTTTAGGTGATTTGCAGGTTGCTAATAATGGTTTATTTTGGTTGTGTCTGTCCGAATCACTAATAAATAAAATAAAATAGCGAATTTTGGGAGATATTTTAATGTGTCATAAATACGGTTTAGTACACTAAGTGTTGTAGTATAAGTGGTTGAATACTTTGAAATAAAATATTCAATTACTTATATTATGATACTTGGTGTACTGAACCTTGTTCCCGGCACATTGAATTGTTTTTCCGAAATTATGAGTTGAATGTGGACATGCTTCATCTATTGTTTAAGGAAAACTTACTTTTCACTATTGTGATTGAAGTTAATTAATAATCTACGAATAATTTGGTACTTGTGCAACCTGCAATTTTATAAGGAAACTTTAACGAAAAGCTCTGGTATTATTTATTTTAACAAAAAATCATATTTTTACACTAAAGAGCCAATCTTGGTACTATTCACTTTACCCTTCATTTTGTCCTTATCGTTAAAACTCAAAGTTTTCAAACTCTTTTCATCAGTTTTTCTATTTTATAACTTAACAAAGATTTCCTTGGAAATAGATCCTCTCCGGATCCACCACATCATAACTGTTCATCGTACATCGTGCAGTCAGTTTTCGTCAAATATTATTTGTGTTTAATTTTAAATAAAAAAAAGTTAAATAAATTTTGACCGCACAATACACAATGAATGGCTAAAATATAGAGATTTATATAATCCTCACAAAATGAATCCGAAAGGAATCAAATTCCGATTTCCTTGGTTCATCAACATTTGTTAGTTAAGATTTTCTTTATGGAATCCTTGTGTGAAAATATGATTCCATGGGCCATCTTATCCCTAACAAGTGCTAGGCCCCCGATTTCTTTCTTAGGTAGAAATCCGACTAACTAATACTAAGGCAAAGATTCTGGGCCTCAAGCCACCCAAAACCCGGCCCAATTATTTAATTTCGGCTCAATTATGGCATTCCTCTCTATCTATAAGGAGGAGGTCCCAATATTGTTGTATAAAAAAATGATTATGAATCGAGGATTGACTACAACATTTAAATATATTTAATATTAATTATCATTAAATGGTTAATTATATTTTATATGAATATTGTATTTAACACAATCATTATTTGAACGTTGAAATGATAATTGTATTAAATACATATAAGTATTGTAGTAAAAACCAATCATAATAACTGAATATCACTTTGGATGATATTTTTTTGGGGTATTTTGATATGGGTCCAATTAGACTAAAAATTAGATCTATTTCAAAAGTCATTAAAAATTGAATTTATTTCAAAAGATAGGCTATAAAATTAGATCTCTTTCAAATTTTGCCTTTTTTTTTTCAAAAGGGATTGTAGTCAAAATTATGGCGACATAAACCAACACATAATGAAGACACTTCAGCACAAACATTGAAAGATCGCTCTCCAACGCAAGCGTTGGGTGCAAACAATGTCGTCATAGGCTCGACATTCCACTTGCCTTTGTCTGCAAACAATGTTTTAGCACCTTCCCCTTCATATGCACGTCGTCGTCTATAAGAACACCACTGCCTTCTGCCAATCTCAGACTCCCTTGCCTCCGCCGGACATATCTTCTCCGAGCAGAAGCTTTGCAAACCGCTCCTTCATCAATTCAGCTTCTGCGGATAGCACAATTAAAAATGGTAGTATACAAACGTCTAATTTGCAGTTGCACTCCAGCAAAGCTTCATTCTTTTTTATTTCTCTTCGCCCAGAGCGAAAAATAGAGATCGACATACAAGTTCTAAGCCTTAAAATGCTATACCAATTACTTGCGTGGATTTAAATAGCTCGATTTACACTGCAATTGCAACTGTTTCCCCCCATTTCCTTGCATTACATATAGTTCTATCTGAAACTTCAAATCCTACGCTAATTACTTGCCTGAATTTAGAAAGCTCAATTCTTTGTACTATCCACATGAACTAATAATGACCGGAAATTTTCCAAATTTTTGCACTACAAACATTCCAAAGTAAAATAGCAAACATTTCTAAAGTAAAACACACTAACCGGACAACTTGGTCCGGGGTTTCTCCGTCATAGACGGCGGAAGGACGACATGTCGTCCACCTACCGCCGGCAAAACAAACTGCATGGGCGGCCGCTGAGAATAAAAAATGTCAGCGAAGTCGGGTCCAGATGGAGGCGAAGAAGTGAGAGAAGCGGAAGCAGCAGGAGCTTGGCGACCGTACTGCCGACAGGAAAAGCCACTGGAGCTTTCGGACTCGCTGACGTCGGCACTCAAGCTGTAACTGTCGAAGCGCTCGCTCAACTGCTCCAACTCATCATCCTCGGTCGAGACGCCGATGCTCCCCATCGATCAAGGAAATTCAAACCCCCCAACAAACAAAATCACACTGTCTCTATCAAAAGATTAGCGATAATTTATACGTCAACCTTTACAGCTTTCTATAAGTGATGTTTGCGGTCCCACCTAGGAGACAGAGCTGGGTTGCTTTCTATTTATTTTTTTATGGTTTGTTTCTTTTTATTTATATATTTGGATCTGACATATACATAATATCCTTTGTTTTTTATTTTTTTGTGGTAAATTAGTTAGTGATGTATAAGTTGGCAGTTGGTTTAGGTGAGGGTCGTAAATTGCATTTGTTTTGGGGTACGGATTGAATTATCTTAGGTGATTTGCAGATTGCTAATAATGGTTTAATTTGGTTGTGTTTCTCGAATCACTAATAAATAAAATAAAATAGTGAATTTTGGAGAGATATTTTAATGTGTTATAAATATTGTTTGGTACACAAAGTGGTATAGTACATGACACGTTGCGACCGAGATCGAGGCATGCTGGCCGTCACGTGAAGATGACGTAGCTGTGTGCACAGTGCGGAAACAATAAAGATAAGAGTTATACAAATAAATAAACATCGAAAGCTACTAAGGTGCACTAATAAACAGGAAGTGTTAGGAGTGAGATACAAAAGTAAATACTCCTAATGAGAGCATAGAAACTCTAGGTGTAGTCCAGTAGGACAAGTACTAATTATACAGTACCAGAAGATGTCGTACAAATATTTTATTATGTCAGAACCGCCGAAATCCTCGATGCCACCAACAGCAAGTTCACCTAAAACCTAGAAGGGTGCAAAACAGAAAACGTGAGTGGGCAAAAACAATTGTTTTACAAAACCATTTTATTTCTCAAAAGTTATAACCCCTCACTGTAAAACATGTATAATTTTCCGAGAAATAGAATATAAACATATTCATAAATATATTCAATTCATGCTTCACGTATTCATAATCGTAAGTATGTCATGCCAAAATATAACAGAATAAGTAATTCAGGTGAGAATACATTCATGGAAAATAACATATTAGCCGGAACCCCTGTAGAAGTCTGTACGGCTGAATTCATAGCTCATTAGTCAATCTAGCCAGAGTCACTATAATGACCTATACGGCACTACACTGCACATAAGTCGGAACCACTAAAAATGGGTATGTATGACAAGACTGAGTGTAATATAATTATGCTCAATACTACTCTCTCATGATAGCTGGGCGATAAATCGCTAATCACCTACGAGTCGGAACCATTTATGATGGCCTGTACAACAAGACTGTGCACCTAAATTGGATCCAATATGAGCATATGGTGCGGGAGGTGACATTAATAACAGGCATGTACTCTATCTCTAGCTAAATCACAATTACCCTAGGTGCAGGTTTATGAGCTCAATGTTTCTCAATTAATCACAACCGTTATTCATATTCACAATTCATAAACTCACCTGGGTTTACCTGAGCGTCCACAACACCACAATTATATATTATGCATCATGTATCAACTCATATACATAATATAAATTTATATGCATGGCATTTCAAGGCATACTTTCATTTAAACGCATTTTCTGGGAAAATATCAAGTATATAAGTATGAAAACCAAAAGCTCACTCACTGGTATGTCGAAGGGTCGTAGCCCCCAAGTCGCCCTTGATTGCGCTCGTCCTCGGGATAAGCCTCCCCTATCTGCAAAATAACTATAAAAACATTAATTTAAAGCACATAACCAATACTAGCTAATAACTTCTCATACATTGCTCAAATGAGATGTTTGAATATACCAACGTGATCTACACAACCTCACGAACATCCCTATATTTTTAGAAAAAATTTCCGACCACCCACGTGCCAAGCACATTGACGGTAACCTTAACGGCGTTAGGGAATATTCCATAAAAAAACAAACATATTCCGTCAATTATTAACGGCGTCATTTAACGCCGTTAGCATATTCTGTCAAAACTGATGGAATATACCCTCATCTTCTTCGACGAGTCGCCGGACGCAGGTGACTTCGCCAGTTTCTGGGTTTAATTTGAAACCTTATATCTCTCATGTTTTAACACCAAACTTCATGAAACTTAAACCATTTTGAAGATCTCACTAAGACGAACAAAACCATACCTGTGTCGAGCCCTGAAACCACCGGAAACCCACCGGAAAAAGCCTCGATATTCCGATAATTCTTAAAACTCGTGATTCTCGATAGTCCGACGTCCAAAATCTTCCAACGAACCACTCATAGCCTCGTGAGGACCTCCTTAAGCTGTCTATAAGCTTGGAATCCCCAAAAACACGAGATTTTACGATTGCATGAATAGTACATAAATCGGAGTTTAAGAGAAACTAGGGTTTTCGAATGAGTTCTTACCTAAAAATTGTACCATTCAACTCGTATGAACCTCAGGAACACGATGGTGTCCTTTAAACCCTCGATTTGCAATTTTCCACTAGTGTTGTTGTTGATCTGTACGTGAGGGAAGGAGAAAGAGTGAGTCCGAGGGAGAGAGAGCACGGGAGAGAAAAGAAGGGAAGAGTTTTTGTGTGTGTGAGTGGTCCACGTGGGTCACCAACCAAAACCACAAAAAACTAAGTTCTAATTTGGTCCAAAAAATGAAGGAAAATGTAAGTTTGGACCACCACTAACATGCATATTACACACCACCACACTCACGTCCAAGGGTAAAATGGTCAACTCACGTAATCGATAATTTATTTCGGGACGTGTTGTGGTAGTACAAGTGGTTGAATACTTGAAAATAAAATATTCAACTAATTTCGGCTCAATTATTGCATTCCTCTCTATTTATAAGTAGGAGGTCCGAATATTGTTTTATAAAAAAAGATTATGAATTGAGAATTGACTACAACATTTACATATATTTAATGGTTAATTATATTTTATATGAATATTGTATGTAATACAATCATTATTTAAACGTTAAAATGATGATTGTATTAAATACATATAAGTATTATATAAGTAATGTATCCAAAATAAATCTTAATCACCGAATATCACTTTGGGAGATATTTTGTTTGAAAGGGTATCAGTCCAAATTATGGCGACATAAACCAACACATAATGAGGACACTTCAGCACAAACATTGAAAGATCGCGCTCCAACGCAAGCGTTGGGCGCAGACAATGTTGTCATACTCTCGACATGCCACTTACCTTTGTCCGCAAACAATGTTTTAGCACCTTCCCTTTCATATGCACGTCTTCGTCTATAAGAACACCACTACCTTCAGCCAATCTCAGTCTCAAATCAATCCCAGTTCGCTCTCTCTGTCCTCCTCCTCTGCTCTCCCAAAACCTAGAAACACGAACGCAATGGGTTCCCTCTGTGCCATAGACGTCCCCTTGCAGTACCCTACCGCTCGCCGAGACGAGTCCGTCGTCGACGACTATCACGGCGTCAAGGTCGCCGATCCTTACAGATGGTGATACAAGCAATTCCACTATGTTATGGTTGAAGATTTTAGTCGCCTTTTTGTTATTTTCCAAAGAAGTTGATATTGACTTTTTTTTTTAATTTTTTTTAATCGTTTAGGCTTGAAGATCCCGACTCCGAAGAGACGAAAGAGTTCGTACAGAAACAAGTAGAACTGACGCAGTCGGTTCTGAAGGAATGCGATACGAGAGGGAAGCTTGGCGAGAAGATCACCAAGCTTTTCGATCACCCGCGTTATGATGCACCTCGTAAGCGAGGGAATAAGTACTTCTACTTCCACAACACTGGGCTTCAACCCCAAAGTGTCCTATACGTGCAGGTATGCCCTTTGCCTCAGAATTTGATCCTCAAGTGCATATACATTCATTCATTCGATATAATCGTCTGTTTTTTTTCTCTTTCTTTGTATGTGCTTTTTAGGTGGTTTATTTGTGATTTTAGGATAGTTTGGATGGAAAAGCAGAGGTGTTGCTTGATCCCAATACGCTTAGCGAAGATGGGACTGTATCTTTGAACGCTTCTGCAGTAAGCGAGGACGCCAAGTACTTGGCCTATGCCCTTAGTACAAGTGGCAGTGATTGGGCAACGATTAAGGTGATGCGGGTTGAGGATAAGACGGTTGAACCTGAAACTATATCTTGGGTAAGTGCTGAGTTTATGCATGCTTCGATGTACTCAGAAACAAGTGTAATCAGTGAAACCATTTGTTATTCTGAGTTTACGATTTTTTATCAATGTTGGTTTCCAGGTCAAGTTTTCGGTTATTAGCTGGACACATGATCATAAAGGGTTTTTCTACAGCCGCTATCCAGCTCCTAAGTAAGTAGCAATAGGTGTATTTATTCTTTACTTTGAATTGTGACATGTGGATTTGATGCGGTTATATAATCAGAATGGTTGTTAGTTTGAAACTTCAGTTGTAACAAATTAATGACTAAATGTGAGGACAGAATTGGTGTACATTGTTGTTTTACTTCATTCGGGAAGATCTATAGATGGTTAAATGGCTACTGCAAGGCTCTGCTGTCCTTAAGTTTGGGCTGCGAGTGTAGGAATGCAGTTTGATGTTACAGAGAAAAGAATTGGAATTTTTAGAGATTACTATTAGGGCTGTGGATAGATATCTTAGATTTAATTTGATATTCGGCGACTGTAAAAGCTATGCAATATAGTGAAATTAAATTATTTGCCTGCTGATTTGTTCTGCAGAGAAGGAAAAGATGTTGATGCTGGGACAGAGACCAACGTGAATCTTTATCATGAGTTATACTATCATTTTGTGGGTACAGATCAATCAGAAGACATATTATGCTGGAAGGATTCTGAAAATCCTAAATCCTTGTTTGAAGCTGATGTTACAGAAGATGGGAAGGTAAGTAGATTTATTATCTTCCTGGCTTTTACGGCTCTCACTTTCTTATTGTCGAAGCAGTAGTATCATGTGGAACGGCTCAACCTGTATCGAACTTGCATTATCAATCACAAATACTGGCTTTTGTCCAAGGCATTGCCTGTGTTTTGTCTAACTGTTTAGATCAGATTTTTGTCTAGCCTAGAAAGAGCAGATTTCTTGTGATATTATTTAGAACTAACTTTTATTTTTTGTAATCTGCAGTATATTCTTTTGTATGTTGAGGAGGGTTGCGACCCGGTCAACAAATTTTATTACTGTGACATGTCTGCACTTCTTAATGGGCTTGAAGGTCTAAGGGGGAAAAATGATTTACTGCCAGTTATCAAGGTTATTGATAAATTTGATGCGCAATATCGTGTCATTGCAAATGATGACACTGTGTTTACTCTTCTGACAAATAAAGATGCTCCAAAATATAAGTTGGCCCGAGTTGATCTGAAGGAGCCAACTGTGTGGACTGACGTTCTTCCAGAATCTGAAAAGGATGTGCTTGAATCAGCATCTGCTGTAAATGGCACCCAAATGATTGTTAGTTACTTGAGTGACGTGAAGTATATTGTACAGATAAGGGATCTGAAATCAGGTAACTTGCTGCATCAATTACCGATTGACATTGGATCGGTTCATAGGTTTTCGGCAAGACGTGAAGACAGTAGAGTCTTTTTTGGGTTTACAAGTTTCCTTACTCCTGGTATAATATATCAGTGTAATCTAGACAGTGAAATCCCGGAGTTGAAGGTATTTCGCGAAATTACGGTTCCTGGGTTTGAACGCTCAGAGTTCCATGTTGATCAGGTATTAAAAGCTCGTTGCACTGACATTAATTTTAGTGTTGCTAACTTGACCCGACTCTTTTTAATCTATCTTCAGTTTGTTATAACATTTTTCTGTATTTCGTTCCTACTTCGTGATTAGAGCAGTTCTAATATATCTTCAGTTCTTTAGTGTTTGAGCCTTCGAATGATGTTTCCTTGATTAAATTTTCCGTTCTCCAGGTATTCATTCCCAGTAAAGATGGCACTAAGATACCAATGTTTTTAATGGCCAGAAAGAACATTCCTTTGAATGGATCACATCCGTGCTTGCTATACGGATATGGTGGATTTAACGTTAGTATTACGCCTTCATTCAGTGTTAGTCGCAGTGTACTTATAAGGCATTTAGGTGTCGTGTACTGCATAGCCAATATTCGTGGGGGTGGAGAGTACGGTGAGGAATGGCATAAAGCAGGCTCCCTTTCTAAAAAGCAAAATTGCTTCGATGACTTCATTTCTGCAGCTGAATACCTTGTATCTGCCGGTTATACCCAACCCAGCAAGTTGTGTATTGAAGGTGGAAGTAATGGCGGGCTGCTGGTTGGAGCTTGCATAAATAAGGTGTGACATCTTTAGTTTTGTTTACCATGTAGACTGTAGCGAGTGATTAGAGAAAATGAAAAAAAAAAAAATTCTCTTTGTTGCAGAGGTCCGATCTTTTTGGTTGTGCACTGGCTCATGTTGGTGTTATGGATATGCTACGGTTCCACAAGTTTACCATAGGTGAGTTTGCTTCCCTTTAATCCACGTTTACGTACCCGTAATCGGAATCAATTTACGGAATTGGATTCCGATTACGGGATTCACCTTTGTTTACTTAATCTTGGAGAATAAAAAACATGTGGCATCCACACCAATTGGGGAATCCCACTCCTGATTTTGAAGGAATTGGATTCCTTACACGAGGGAGGTATTTCAATTCCTGGACTAGAGGGGAATCGGAAATGGACTTCTTTTACCAATTATGCCCTCACTTGGTTGTCATTATTCCAATACTGCCCTTCATCTTACTGTGATCATCTCCCTCCCTCACCAGCGCTGCTGCTTCATCTACCTCACGACTAGATGCTACTATGCCAAGCCCAGATCCCATACCCACTACAACCACACTCTGTTTGCCCCTAAGAATAAAAGAATCTTGAAAATTAGAGCATTAAACACTTCTCCCTCTCCATCTCCCTTCTGTGTCACCATGCACCACCCTGAGAAAGAAATAGGCATGAGCAAACGAATTTCTTTGAATTTCTAGGTTATTTCTTTTGTGGGGTAGGAAGGACTTGACTCTCCAATTGCTTTATGGGTTATTTCTTTTGCGGCGTAGGAAGGTCTTGACGGCTCGGAAGGTATCTGGGTTCTCTTTTCTGCGGGTAGAAAGATGAATGTGGCTAGGTTTTTTTACTTTTAATTAGATTATAATTTAATTTATACACAATAAATCAATAATGCATATTTTAACTCTTTACTTTAATTAAATAAATAAAAATATCTAATTAAAATGTTTATAAACATAAATATAGAATAAAATAAAATAAAATAAACAAGGGCAATTTGGTAATCATATTGATATTTATTTTGATTCAACTGAATTAGTAAACAACTTATATGAACTCAATTCCATTCATATTCCGATTCCTAAACATTTAAGTAAACAACTTCAACAAGAATCTGATTCCGACTCCTCTTCATTCCAATTCCTCCTCAACTCAATTCATCTTCAATCCAATTCTTTCTATTTTGATTACGGTTACGTAAACGAGTCATCAAGTGTTTTCTTCTTCCTTTCTTTTACGGTAGTTTTGTCATATATGTTTGATTTAGGAGATTCTTTCAGGTCATGCCTGGACTTCGGATTTTGGCTGCTCTGACAAGGAGGAAGAGTTCCATTGGTTAATTGAGTAAGGCTTCTGGGACAAGCTCAGATTTCTTCGGTTTTCTTATGAGTATAAGCATCTCCTTATCTCTCCCTACCATACCCTATACTTTCAGGTACTCGCCTTTACACAATGTCAAGAGACCATGGGAACAACATGCAACCCAACCTCACCAATACCCATGTACAATGCTATTGACCGCGGATCATGACGACCGAGTTGTACCATTACACTCGTTGAAATTTTTGGCGGTTAGTCTCTTTGGTGATAGATAGAATTCATAAGTCATTATTCAAAGCAAATGTAAACCTTGTGGCCTTAATATGATATCTCATCGTCACTGCTGTTATCTTTGTTCTCAGACACTGCAATATGTTCTGAGCACAAGTTTGGAGAAGAGCCCACAGACAAATCCGATTATTGGTCGCATTGAGTGCAAGGCAGGGCATGGAGCTGGACGTCCAACCCAGAAAATGGTAAGCATCGGATGTAAGTTTTACGTTTTCATTGTTAGCTTTTTTATCGTATCATAATCATTGTATTTATATAACTGGCTTTTGTATGAACAGATTGATGAAGCAGCTGACCGGTACAGTTTCATGGCTAAGATGTTGGGTGCATCATGGATAGAGTAGATTATATCGATACATAAGATAAGAGATCAAAAGTGAGCCAGATATTTATTTGACAACGAAGATGATGTTATATTCTTCTGTAACCTTAATTTTTGGGGCTCCTGTTTTATCTTAGACTTTTTATAAATATTTGCTTTTGTTTTTCCTTTAATTTAGAAATCTTCTTCTAAGACCAACTCCAATCCATGGCCTAAAACCTATAATTTCCCTTCTATTCCCCCCGCCCCAATCCATTCCAACCCTAGTTCTAATTTAAAGTTAGAACCTAAAACTTGAAAAAAAGTCTGATTTTAGCCTAGAAAATGGTGTGCACCCCATCAGCGAGAGTGAAACTCGGCGCTTGAACGCCAGACGAAGGGTTGCGACACGCCAAAGGGATAGACCGGCATGGCCCCACCCATGTGGGCATGTCGGCCACTTGCGTCAGATTCCAACGGCTAGTTTTTCAACCAACAACTGAGATCAACTGGCCATTAGTTGATCCAAAGGCCTACATTCAATTTTTTTGTCGTTTTATATTTATAGAATCCAACGGTTGAGATCGAATATAATCAAATCTAACGGTTAAAAAAAGATCTAACGACCCAAATTTAACCAACGGCTAAAATAATTAGCCTAAATTCATTCTTTAATAATCTGGTATGTGTTTCGTATGTGTCATGTGTTTCACATGTTTGGTGTGTTATACATCTCTATCATGTATTTTGTATGTGCTTCATATGTGTTATGTGTGTCTTGTGTATTTCATGTATTTTGTGTTTATAGATCTCTATCATGATTTTCATATTTTTCCATAGTGTTTCATGAGTTTCTTGTATCGATTTAGTGATTTTCAATATTTATTGGAATTTAAATATTTTTAGGTTAAAATGTTCATAAAATTATTTTAGGATAGTCTACATAATTTTTTTTTATAAAAAAAAGAAGTTAATTTAAAAAAAAAAACATTAGCCTAAATTCATTCTTTAATAATTTGGGGCTAAAATTTTAAGCTAAAAGGGTTGGAGCTGAAAAGTTGTTTCTTGGTTAAAACTTAAATTTTCTGAGCTAAAAACTTTAGGTTTTAGGCTAAAGGTTGGAGATGATCTGATGAACTCTGGCGGGAGGTAATATGAATATATTTTTTAACTATTTTTTTAATTCTTGAATTTTTTTTTCTTTTGATGAACTATGCCGGGCTGCAAATTCTAAAGTTTCCCAGACAAAACGTGGTCCAGTAATATGAGTTTATGAGAAACCAATTTTTTATTCAAATTCAAGAATCATTCATTAAATAATAGTTAACGGTTTCAATTTGTTTTGCTTTTTGACTGAAAAATCTAAATTTTGTTTTTAATAGAATCAATTGAAAAAAGGTAAGGTAAATTTTTAGATATTGTGTGTTTTAAGAAATTATACAATCAATCGAAGGGGTGGATCCAACCCAAACAAAAAAAGAAAGATTTCTTTTAAATAAGGAATTAATAAAAAAGGGATTCAGATTCAAAATATAAGGCGAAAGGAATATTTTTTCATATATTTTGTATCATTTTGGCGGCATGGCCAGGTGGGGGACTGCAAATCCTTTTTTCTCAATTCAAATTCGGGTGTCGCCTGATCTACAAAAGAATAGAAATACCTTATTGGGCCTGACAATTGTTCCACTCTTTTAAGCTAAATAGCAGACTAGGCTTTCCTTATAACTTATATGGAAATTCTGTTTACACTAAAAAATTTGTCTCGAGACGCCATAACTTGTAATTTTTTTAAAGGCATTTGTATCTTAAAATGAAATGGCAAAAAAGGACAGTTAATATGTTAACAAGAACAAAACAATAAAAATATATAGACATTCCGAAGATTTTTTTAAAGAGAGAATTATATTTTGGAGATCCCCTATTAGTTTATATTATTTTCTATTTTTAATTTAAATTCAATATAAATAGTTTATGGACTTAATAAATGGTAGGATGATAGGATAATATTCAAACATTTTGCAATATTTTCCTAAAACTAAAAGTTTCAATTTTTTTACAAAAAATGTAACCTACATTTTCCTATCGATTTTGAGATTTTTTACAAGATTCGAGTTACTCTTGTCGCACCACATGTTTCCTAAAATTAATTTAAAAGATTTTCGATAGATAAAATTATATTTTGGGAACCTTTTATTAGTTTGTATTATATATTCTATTTTCAACAATAAAAATTAATAAAAAAAATAGTTTCAATCCATAATAGAGGTCTGGCAACATTTTCTTTAACTCCCATGTAAAATATTTACTAAAACTAAAACTTTCAATTTTTTCACAAAAATTCCGAGTCATAACCCATGTCATGCAATTGATTTACAAGAAACATTATTGTCATATCCCGGTCCGGGCCCCCCTGACCACATCCCGGGCTCGACTCCACCGTAGCATGATATTGTCCACTTTGGGCCCCGACCAAGCCCTTATGGTTTTGTTTCTGGAAATTCACACGAGAACTTCCCAATGGGTCACCCATCCTGGGATTGCTCTCGCGCGAACTCGCTTAACTTCGGAGTTCCTACGGAACCCGAAGCCAGTGAGCTCCTAAAAGGTCTTATGCTAAATAGAGATGAAAATATACATATAAGGCTTACATGATCCACTCCCCTTGGCGATGTGGGATGTTACAATCCACCCTCTTAGAGGCCCGATGTCCTCGTCGGCATACATCCGGTCAAGGATTGGTTTTGATACCAAATTGTCACATTCTGCCCCGGGCCCCCACCACATCTAAGGCTCGACTCCACCGTTGCATGATATTGTCTGCTTTGGGACCCGACCACGCCCTCACGGGTTTGTTTATGGGAATTCACACGATAACTTCCTAGTAGGTCACCCATCATGGGATTGCTCTCTCACAAACTCGCTTAACTTCTGAGTTCCTACGAAACCCGAAGCCTGTGAGCTCCCAAAAAGCCTTGTGCTAGGTAGAGATGAGAATATACATATAAGGCTTACATGATCCACTCCCCTGGATGATGTGGGATGTTACAATTATAAGCCAAAATGAGTCATTCTTGTCTCACCACATGTTTCCTAAATTTAATTTAGGACATTCAAAAAATTTCTGATAGATAATTGGAGACCCTCTATAAGTTTAAGATTATTTTTTCTATTTTCTAATTTAAAAATTAATAAAAATAATTTTAGGGCCTATTAATTATAGGAACACATTTAGAAGTCTTGCAACATTTTCCTTAACTCCCATACAATATATATATATATATATATATATATATATATATATATATATTTGTCAAAACCATACAAAATATTAGACAGTCGAAGATTTGCAACAGCTAAATTATATTTTGGCGACCCTCTATCAGTTTATATTGTTTTTCTTCTACTTTCTAACTTTAAAAATCAATAAAAAATAATTTTGAGGCATAATTAATGGTAGGAACACATTGAACATGTCTTAAACATTCTCCTAACTCTCACGCAAAATATTTCCTAAAATTAAAATTTTCAATTTTTCACAAAAACTGTGAGTTATAACTCACGTTTTCCTGTTGATTTTGAGAATTTTTACAAGATCCATTATAAGATAAAATTCGAGTCATTCTCCTCATACCACATGTTTCTTAAAATTAATCTAAAACATTCAGTAGATTTTCGACAGATAAAATCATAATTTATGAACCCTCTATTAGTTTATATTATTTTCTTATCTTTTTTTTTTTTGAACAAACGATATTATTTACACTAAGGGGAAGGGGTGAGATTATTTTCTTATCTTTCAACTTTGAAAATCAATAAAAAATAGTTTCGGGACATATTTAACGGTAGGATCACATCCAAAGGTCTCGCAACATTTTCCTTAACTCTTAGGCAAAATATTTTCTAAAACTAAATATTTTAATTATTTCACAAAAAACTATTAGTTATAACCCACATTTTCCAATCAATTTTGAGAATTTTTACAATAATCATTATAAGTCAAAATTTGAATCATTCTCACCACACCACATGTTTTCTAAAATTAATTTAGGATATTCCGCAAATTTTTTATAGATAAAATTGTATTTTAGGGACCAACTATTAGTTTATATTATTTTTTTATAATTTTAACCATTAAAAATCAATAAAAAAAATAGTTTTGAGACCTAATTAATTGTAGGATCA
Organism: Malus sylvestris; assembly: GCF_916048215.2. Classification (NCBI taxonomy): domain Eukaryota; kingdom Viridiplantae; phylum Streptophyta; class Magnoliopsida; order Rosales; family Rosaceae; genus Malus; species Malus sylvestris. Next base: position 477,733 of record NC_062267.1, on the reverse strand, counting down.
CATCCAAAGGTCTTGCAACATTTTCCTTAACTCTCACGCAAATTATTTCGTAAAACTAAAAAATTCAATTTTTTTACAAAAAACTGTGAGTTATAACCTATGTTTTCCAATCAATTTTGGAAATTTTAACAAAAATCATTATAAACCAAAATTCAAGTAATTACGTTTATTTTTTACTAATAAAATTATAATTTAGGGACACTCAATTAGTTTATATTATTTTTTTATAGTTTTCAAATTTAAAAATAAATAAAAAATAGTTTCGGTACCTAATTAATTGCAGGATCACATCCATACGTTTTGCAACATTTTCTTGAACTCTCACGCAAAATATTTCTAAAAACAAAAAATTTGTGAGTTATAACCCACGTTTTCCAAACGATTTTGAGAATTTTAAGAAGAATAAAAAGTTGAGTCATTCTCATCGAAATTACATGTTTTCTCAAATTAAGTACAATATTCCATAGATTTTTACCACTAAAATTATATTTTAGGTACACTCTATTAGTTTAATTAGTTTTCTACTTTACAACCTCAAAAATCAATAAAAAATAGTTTCAGAACCTAATTAATTGTAGGATCGCACCCAAAGGTCTTGCAACATTTTCCTTGACTCTTATGCAAAATATTTCGTAAAACTAAAAATTTCAATTTTTTACAAAAAATTGTGATTTATAACCCACCTTTTCCAATTGATTTTGGAAAATTTAACAAGAACCATTATAAGCCAAAATTCGAGTCATTTCGTAGATTTTCGACTAATAAATTATAATTTAGGGACACTCAATTAGTTTATGTTATTTTTCTATTTTTCAACTTTAAAATTAAATAAAAATTTGTTTCAAGGACCTAACTAATTGTAGGATCACATCCATAGGACTTGCAACATTTGTTTGAACTCTCCCACAAAATATTTCTAAAACCTAAAAATTTCATTTTTTTCACAAAAGTTGTGAGTTATAACCCACGTTTTCCAATCGATTTTGGGAATTTGAACAAGAATCATTATTATCCGAAATTCAAGTTGTTTATACCATACTTAGGACCTCCGTATTTAAACCTCGTATAAATACTCGGGGGACTCAAATGTAATTATGTAATAAAGGAAGGGACAAATATGTAATAAGTGAGGAGTCCTTATTCTATAAAAGGACCCCTCACCCTCACAATTAGGGAGAGCCTCATTCTCACCCTTAGAGGCCAATCCTGAGGCCAATTCCTAAGCCCTCTCACCCCCTCTCAAAGTTCTCACTCTCAGAGCTCTCTCTCCCTCAGATAAATACATATTTAGTGTGGACGTAACCCGAACCTTGGGGTGAACCACGATACATCTTGTGTTATTTACATTTCTTGCAGATTTACGGTCGGATTTACGTTGTACCAAGACCTCCGGTTTTGTGCATCAACATTTGGCGCCATCCGTGGGAATCGATACGAAAAGTTGTGTCGGTACTCTTTCATTTTTTCACCTCCACCGTGAATCTGCAAAATCTGCAAGAAACCCAAAAACCTCACTGGGCTTTTCCAAAAAAAGATTCGTCTCAGTGGCGAGCACAACTCGAGACAAATGTCACCTCTTCCATTTCCACAACATGAAAATCTTCCTCTTGTCTGTCACCTATTCGCCAAATGTCTTTCTCTTTTCAAGACACCCTCTCGATTTCCTCAGCACGCCTTCTTTTTCCCTTTCTGGCCCCAATTTATTAATTTACACGACCTAGCAAGCTTAATTGCTTCAGCCAAGAAAACTTTTCTAACTCCCAAGTCCTAGGAAAAAATGGGTCTTGAAATATCAGAAGACCAATTCAGGCCAATAACTCCAGTGCGAGTTGCCACACACCCTGCCACCCAGCACCCAAGATCTCAAATTCTCAATGCTTATAGGTCGGTGACAGGGCCAAAATATCAAAGATCTAAGGAGGAGGACTAACCAACCAATCAGATCTTTGAAAATCCTTTTCCATCTGGGTTTTGCTGGGCTTATGATGGGGTGAAGGTACAGAGCTGGGTTTTTCCTAATTGCTGCTGTTGTTGTCATTTGGGTCACCTCTGCAGAAGCCTTACCCACCACAACCAACCCCGCCGTGCAAGAGGCTCCTCTGGTACTGGGACTACAGACTTCCGCCCTCATCGACCATGTTGCCAGCGTTGACTAGTCCCTGCTCGATCGACTCCCCGGTAAGCGCAGTGGCTCCATTCCACGTCGACGACCCGTTTTTAGCTCATGGGGCTTCGTTCATCACCACCGTCGATTTCCCAGATAAGCGAAAGAGCTCATCTTCACCGTCGCTACCCTCTTCTTCCTCTTCGCCCTCTCCCACGCCCACACGTCGTTCAACTTACCCGCCAACAAAATCAACGGCCGTGATCCAGCCGGCGCAAGGTTACCCGAATCCAGGCCCAAGCCCAAACAGCCCACCTCCATCGTCCCCGATTATCTGTCTCTCTGGATAACAGTACGTATATTTGAGGCGGTGGAATATAGGGTTGGATAGCGACACCATCACGTTTGCTTTGAAAAGTATCGAGTTGGGGGATTTGGGATTTGGACGAGGGATTCATGGGGATGCTTTGAAGTCTGGGTGTAGTTCAAATGGATTTGTGGGTTCGTCGCTTATGGGGTTGTACTCTCGATGTGGGTTTGTTAAAGATGCAGCTAAAAGTGTTGGATGAAACTGAAAAGAAAACAGTGAGGTCTTAAAGAACAGTGTATGCCATTGTTGTCATTGTTGTCTTTAAGAACGGTGTATGCCATTGTTGTCTATGTTCTTCTGATAAGCGGCGTGGATGAATGTTTTCTTCTATTCTTCTATTCTCAGAAAATGGGTATGAAACTGAAAAGAAACCCATTTTCCCGAAAATACTGTGGATTCAGAAGAGCCAATTTCTAGGCAAGTTCCAGGAGATGGAGATCAGGACCAGATACCTTCACCAAATGGAAAGTGCGATCTTTTCTCCGTGGCAGTTCCTATTCCACATCCATAGCTCCACCGCTGGTGACTTCTGACTGGAAAAGCAGTGAAGGTAAAACAGGTTCCTTTAAACACACAGCTGGAAATTGGCCCAGCGACCACGATGATAAAGGAATTCAGACATCTAATGATGCCAAGATGTTGCCATCCCACTACAAGGTCCCAGCATCTCCTTGTGTCAATGCCTTGGGACGTTGGATTGACAAGACATCGAGCAACATTATTCTTAAAAAGAGTGGTCCTCCAAGAAAGCAAAAGCAAAAGAGAAAGCAAAAGTAAGGAATAAACACCCCACTAGAATGATGTAATTTATTTACCTTATCTTTCGGAAACATCTGTATAAACCCCATCAGAGGGTAAAAAAAAAAAAAAAAAAAAACCCCTAAATAATGGGCTGTAATGTCATGTGGAGGGCAAAGACCCATATGCCCAAAAGAGCCAGACCCTCTATTATCACCAACCAAGTGATCAAAAGTACGCCCAGTACTCTAAAATTATTCGGCAACCTGCCACTATTACCACCAACCAGGTGATGAAATGTACAACCCGTACTCTAATATCATTTGGCAACTAGCCATTCATGCCACCAACCAGGTGATGAAATGTACAAGCCGTACTCTAATATCATTTGGCAACTTGCCACTCATACCACCAACCAAGTGAAGAAGGAACTCATCTTCATGAGCATGAGCACTACTCATGTCAATCATACATAAACATTCATGTGCATCACTCATATCAATCATACATAAACATTCATGAGCATCACTCATGTCAACATTCATGAGCATCACTCATGACAACATTCATGAGCATCACTCATGTCAATCAACATAAACATTCATGAGCATCACTCATGTCAATCAGTTTCAAAAGCTTCATTTATAGAGCTCCAGCTTCAAAGCTTCACTTGCAAAGCTTCACCTATAAAGCTTCAGTGCAGGGTATACAAATACTGCCTCCGAACAACCGCCACTTTGGCCCATACATGGATTCAATTTGAAGTCTCCAGCCAACAGACTCTATTGACCGAAGACTTGGGGGACTACATTATGTACCATATATTGGGCCTCAACTGGGCCTTATGAAAAATACTTGGAAGACTTAGCCCATTATTTATGTATTAAGGAGTGAGCCCTTATTCTATAAAAAGGACTCCCTCACTTTCATTAGAGAGCACACATTATTCATTTACTAAGGAGCGAGCTCTTATTTTATAAAAGGGACTCATTCACCTTCATTAGAGAGCAACGCCGCCAGCTGAGCAACCGCCTCGCCGCGAACATCACTCATAGCCCATCACTTATGTATGGAGGAGCGAGCCCTTATTCTATAAAAGAGACTCTTTCACCTTCATTAGAGAGTAACGCCGCCAGCTGAGCAATCGCCTCGCCGCGAGCATCACTCCTAACCCATCACTTATGTATTGAGGAGCGAGCCCTTATTCTATAAAAGGGACTCCTTCACCATCATTAGAGAACATCGCCGACTGCTGAGCAACCGTCTCGCCGCGAGCATCAGTTCAAGACAACATCTAGTTACTTCGGCCCACACATGGACTAAGTTTCAAGTCTCCAGCCAAAAGACTCTCTTGACTGAAGACTTGGGGGACTACTGTTTATACCATACTTAGGGCCTCCGTATTTAGACCTCGTATAAATACTCGGGGGACTCAAATGTAATTATGGAATAAAGGAAGGGGAAAATATGTAACAAGTGAGGAGTCCTTATTCTATAAAAGGACCCCTCACCCTCACAATTAGGGAGAGCCTCATTCTCACCCTTAGAGGCCAATCCTGAGGCCAATTCCTAAGCCCTCTCACCCCCTCTCAAAGCTCTCACTCTCAGAGCTCTCTCTCCCTAAGATAAATACATATTTAGTGTGGACTTAGCCCAAACCTTGGGGTGAACCACGATACATCTTGTGTTATTTACATTTCTTGCAGATTCACGGTCGAATTTACGTTGTACCAAGACCTCCAGTTTTGTGCATCAACACAAGTCATTCTCATCGAGGCTACATGTTCATCAAATTAACTTACGACATTCCATAGATTTTTTACTGATAAAAATTATATTTTAGAGACACTCTATTGGTTTATATTATTTTTTTCTATTTTCAATTTTTAAAATCAATAAAAAATAATTTTGGGACCTAATTAAGTGTAGGGTCACATCCATATGTCTTGCAACATTTTCTTATGATCTCACACAAAATATTTCTAGAAACTAAAAATTTGAATTTTTTCACAAAAAAAACTGTGATCTATAACCCATGTTTTTAGTTGATTTTGGGAATTGTAAGAAGAATCATTATAAGCCAAAGGTCGAGTCATTCGCATCAAGACTACATGTTTTCTCAAATTAATTTAATGCATTATGTAGATTTTCAATCAATAAAATTATATTTTAGGGACGCTATATTAGTTTATATTATTTTTCTATTTTTTCAACTTTAAAAATCAATAAAAAAACAATTTCATAATCTAATTTATTGCAGGATCACATCCAAAGGTCTTGCAACATTTTCTTTAGTTCTCATGCAACATATTTCGTTAAACTAAAGTTTTCAATTTTTTTACAAAACCTATGAGTTATAACCCTTATCTTCCAATTGATTTTGGAAATTTTAACAAGAATCATTATAAGTCAAAATTCGAGTCATTCCGTTGATTTTTAACCAATAAAATTATAAATTAGAGACACTCAATTAGTTTAAATTATTTTTCTATTTTTCTACTTTAAAAATAAATCAAAAATTGTCACGCCCCGATCCCGACATACGTTCAGAATCGACACGTGACGTCACCACATATATCTCTAACATACCCCGCCTCCGGAATATGACAATCACAACTCAAGAATCGAATCGCATAGTAATTTTCCGTATACTTTATGGCTGCATCTAACCTCCTCGTTGGACTGCCTACGTACCCTCATTAGGGATCAAGCCATTCATAATTCGTCGTTCCACTTCAATCGAACATTCAACACATAAACCACTATGTCTCAACATAATACCACAATTCAATCATGTAGCACCTCAAGGAACATTTAACAAAGCACAATAAAAAAATTTTTTTTAGTCATCTCGTCATTCATCCACCCATAAGCGTTTCAACACCATCCAATTATCACATCAATCAATAGAACTTGACAAGCATAAAATTCATGGACTCATGGTAACATAACAAACCCACATGAAAAAAAAATCAAGATTTCCCTTCCATCTTTCATATAAATCATTATGACTCAACATGATATCTCAATTCACAACATACATCATATTTAAGAACCAACAACGCACAAAACCATTCTCTAGCCACATTAATTAACTAATATGGTCAAAATAATAACAATCATTCCCATATTTTCTAAATTCATAAACTATGAAACCATAATTGAATCGTAGAAAATCTCGAAGGAATCCCACGGACGTACAACTGCTTTTATAATTCAATTCACAATATTCTCAAAACCATTATTCACAATATACTAAAACAAATGCTAGAGTGACACAATTAAGCCAAACCTACTTCTCCGAAGAATGGGATTTCAGACCACTCAACGATATGCAACCCATGATATGATTCTGGACCATCCTTAACGGAATCGTGGAGTAGAAGGGATTCCGGACCATCACTCAACGGAATCCGAGTGGATACAATTCCGGACCATCACTCAATGGAATCGCGGAAGGCCAACACCATAATGTACAACGGCTCAAAGAAATGAGACAAGCACATGCTAATTAATTTACAAAAGCTCAACAAAGGGAAATTAAGCGCAATTACTAAATTTAGAACTAATCAACGAAGCGGGACATGAAACAATATCGAAGCAAAAAATCCCCATCACAATGGTTAACGGTCCACTCCTAGCCTCACATATCATCACAACATACCAATCAAACAAATTAACCCATATTTCAATTATACACGTCAAATCTCACTTCTTGAACATAAATTGATGGCTAAGTATTAAAAATAACAATTCAATAAAAAGAAACATATTTATAAAACCAAGACATATCCTCACAGGATAATAATTATGAAAACATGGGTAATCACCAATATAACATATATTAAAGTCACTCACATTTGTCCACATCACACTAATCCCTATGAACTACAACGTAGTCTCCTACACCATCAACTTCTCATGGCCACCAACTAATATATCACACAAGCATATAAGTTCTACAGAATATTTCAAATAGGATTCTATGATCACATAGCCATAAATTTATCATAATTATCATTCACATTACTAGAAATAATTAAACATCCATATATCACCATTATCATCAATACACAAGCCAAATCATGTTTAATAAACATAAGTCTATGGCTAAATATATGAAAAATCACATTTCAATAGAAATCATATTTATAAGTCCAATGCACATTTACAAATGATAATAATATAAGAAATTAAGGTAATAACCATATCACAATATTCAAGTCACTCTCCAACCAATGTAGGTCCACTAGACTTCACTTAAGTCTCCCATAGTACTAATTTTAGTATTGGGAACGTTTCGAGACATGCTGACCAAAAGTCAACTCTCGGTCAAAGGTAGGGTCCACAATTCTACACAATTCAGTCCGGAAGATCCACACATTGGATTTCGGATCCGTAACTTCCTAAAGTCCACATTATGCTTCTAGAACAATATACTAAATTCTCATCGCGATCCGACGGTCAGATCTCCACCAATTACTAGAATTAAGTGGCAGTCAACAATTTATTTTACCACTTAGAAAATCCAATTAGGGAAGATCCGTACGTCGGATTCCCGATCCGTAAGTTTCTATCACGCATTAAAGTTTGGTGACGATTTAACGGTCGGATCGTTGATTCATATTTTGACCAAGTAAGGTATCATAATGAAACTAAGTCCAAACAATCAAATTACGTCATACAGATATCAATTATGAAACCAAGGCATTTATTTGAACTTAAGAGGACGTCTTCGACCCACTGGCCAGGAAGCCGCCGCAGGTGGCGGTTGGCCGCCCCGACTTGGCGGAAAAATTCAACTATTTTTAAAAATTACCAAAATTTACATAAATGAAGCTCTCAATGAGTAGAGCAAGTTTTATACATGTGTCCAAGTCCAATTTGGCCGGAAAAAGCTCCAATTTCCCTTGAACTCACCGGAACCCTAGAAATGGGTGTTCTCCTATTCGACCTCCATACTCACTTCGACGCCTCCACCACTGCTTGGGCTTTGTTCCTGAGGTTGAGGGGATTATTTTGGTGGTGTTGGTTGACGGAGTTACCTTTGAATTTGATAGATCACTGCCCCAAAGCCCGTCGCACCCACCAGTGTAAATCTCCACAATTTCGAACCCAATCTCCCTGAATTTTGTGTGGGAATGGTAGAGGAAGGGTCAAGATAATGATTTGGAGCGGTGGATCGGCCCAATTTGCCAGAAAAATGGGTGAAAATCGTCAGAATTGGCTAACCAAACCGGTTTGGCCGACGGGTCAGAATCGGATCATTCGGGATCCTGTGTTCCTCCATTTTCTCCCTTTCCTCCTTGCTTTCACTCTCCATTGGTTACCATCCTTCCTCTCTCCTCTCCCCATTCGGCCACCTTTTTCCTTTCTTCCCTCCTGAAACTCTCATTTCCTCTCATTTTTCTCCTGCTCAATCTGACGCCCTCCCCTCATTTCTGATTGGTTCCCTTTCTTTTTCTTTTTTTTTAAAGAAAATTCTAAAACATCCGTAAAGTTCCTTTCTCGTTTAGATTCACATATGGCCTTCGCTTAAGCGCTTATGAGGTCGAGCCCAATTAAAAACATTAAAAGTGACCTTTGAAGGTCTACGGATATAACAATTATTTTCAAAAATTCAAACTTTGTAATTAGGTAATTAAAATCTAGAATTAATTTAAATTCATGAAAATACTATAAATCCCGCCCATACGAAATATGTAGATTACAATAGTGAAATTCAGGAACGAGATTTCACAAAAATAGTTTCGGGACCCAATTAATTGTAGGATCACATCCATAGGTGTAACATCCCACATCACCCAGGGGAGTGGATCTTGGAAGCCTTATATGTACATTCCCACCTCCAATTAGCACGAGGCCTTTTGGGAGCTCACTGGCTTCGGGTTCTATCGGAACTCTGAAGTTAAGCAAGTTCGCGCGAAAGTAATTCCCAGGATGGGTGACCCACTGGGAAGTCCTGCTAGCGTGAGTTCCCAAAAACAAAATCGTGAGGGCGTGGTCAGGGCCCAGAGCGGACAATATCGTGCTATGGCAGAGCGGAGCCCAAGGTGTGGTGGAGCCCGAGTCGGGATGTGACAATTTGGTATCAGAGCCAATCCCTGGCCAGAAGTGTGCCGATGAGGATGTCGGGCCCTTAAGGGGGGTGGATTGTAACATCCTATATCGGCCAGGGGAGTGGATCATGTAAGCCTTATATGTATATTCTCATCTCTACCTAGCATGAGGCATTTTGGGAGCTCACTGGCTTCGGGTTCCATAGGAACTTTGAAGTTAAGCGAGTTCGCACAAGAGCAATCCCAGGATGGGTGACCCATTGGGAAGTTCTCGTGTGAGTTCCTAGAAACAAAACCGTGAGGGCGTGGTCGGGGCCCAAAACGGACAATATCGTGCTACGGTGGAGTCGAGCCTGGGATGTGGTGGGGGCCTAGGCTGGGATGTGACAATTTGGTATCAGAACCAATCCTTGACCGAATGTATGCCGACGAGGATGTCGGGCCCCTAAGAGGGTTGGATTATAACATCCCATATCACCCAGGGGAGTGGATCCTGTAAGCCTTATATGTACATTCCCACCTCCAATTAGTACGAGACCTTTTGGGAGCTCACTGGCTTCGGGTTCTATCGGAACTCTGAAGTTAAGCGAGTTCACGTGAGAGCAATTCCCAGGATGAGTGACCTACTGGGAAGTTCTGCTCGCGTGAGTTCCTAGAAACAAAACTGTGAGGGCGTGGTCGGGGCCCAGAGCGGACAATATCGTGCTATGGCAGAGCAAAGCCCAAGGTGTGGTAGAGCCCGGGTCGGGATGTGACAATAAGTCTTGCAACATTTTCTTGAATTCTCACGCAAATCATTTCGTTAAACTAAAAACTTCAAAATTTTCACAAAAAAACTATGCGTTATAACCCCGTTTTCCAATCTATTTTGCGAATTTTAAGAAGAATCATTATAAGCTAAAATTTCAGTCATTCTCATCAAGACTACATGTTTTCTCAAATTAATTACGACATTCCGTAGATTTTTAACCGATAAAATTACATTTTAGGGATACTCTATTAGTTTAATTATTTATTTATCTTTCAACTTAAAAAATTAATAAAAAACTAGTTTCGGGACCTATTTAATTGCAAGATCACATCCAAAGGTCTTGCAACATTTTCCTAAACTCTTATGCAAAATATTTCGTAAAACTAACAATTTCAATTTTAATAAAACTGTGAGTTATAACCCATGTTTTCCAATCGATTTTGAAAATTTTCACAAGAATCATTACAAAACCGAAATTCGAGTAATTTCGTAGATTTTCGACCGATAAAATTATAATTTTGGGACATTCAATTAGTTTATGTTATTTTTTTATATATTTTAATTTTAAAAATAAATAAAAATAGTTTTGGGACCTAATTAATAGCAGGATCACATCCTTAGGTCTTGCAACATTTGCTTGAACTCTCACACAAAATATTTCTAGAAACCAAAAATTTCAATTTTTCACAAAAATTGTGAGGTATAACCTACATTTTCCAATAGAGTTTGAGAATTTAACAAGAACTTTTATAAGCCAAAATCGAGTCATTCTCACCAAAACAACATGTTTTCTCAAATTCATTTACGACATTCCGTAGTTTTTGCCCAATAAAATTATATTTTAGGGACACTATTAGTTTTTTTTTTTTTTGAACAAACGATATTATCAACATTATGGGGGTTGTCTTAGCCTCACAATAGGCTAGTAATAATATGGTTCAAATTTGCCTTTGTCGAGAATCGAACCTAAGACCTCTCACTTATAAGTGAAGAGGAATACCACTAGACTGTAATACTAAATGACACCATTAGTTTATATTATTTTTCTATTTTTCTACTTAAAAAATCAATAGAAAATAGTTTTGAGACCTAATCAATTGAAGGATCACATCCAAAGGTCTTGCAGCATTTTCCTTAACTCTTACGCAAAAAAAAATTCAATTTTTTACAAAAACTGTGAGTTATAACCCACGTTTTCCAATCAATTCTGGAAATTTTAACAAGAATCATTATAAGCCAAAATTCAAGTCATTCTCATCGAGGTTACATGTTTTTTAAATTAATTTATGACATTCCGTAGATTTTTTACCGATAAAATTGTATTTTAGTGACACTCCATTAGTTTACATTATTTTTTAATTTTCCAACTTTAAAAACCAATATAATAGTTTTGGGACCTAATTAATTGTAGAATCACATCCAAATGTATTGCAAGATTTTCCTTAACTCCCTCACAAAATATTTCAAAGACAAAAATTGTGAGTTACAACTCACGTTTTCCAATCGATTTTGATAGTTTTTACAAGCATCATTATTAGCCAAAATTCGAGTTATTATCGCCGCACCACATGTTTTTCTAAAATTGATTTTGGTATTTACGAAGATTTTTCGCCACACCTCATGTTTCCTAAATTAACTTGGGAGATTCCGAAGATATCAATAGATTAACTTAATTTGGGGACCTTCTATTGATTTATATTTTTTTTTTCCTATTATTCAACTTTAAAAATAATAAAAAAGTTTCAGAACCAATTAATGGTAAGATCACATTGGAACCCACGTTTCCAATCAATTTTGGGAATTTTAGCAAGAATCAGTATAAGCCAAAATTTAAGTCATTCTGCTCAAGACCACATGTTTTCTCAAATTAATTTACAACATTCCCATAGATTTTTTACTGATAAAATTATATTTTAGCAACACTCTATTAGTTCATATTAATATTTTATTTTCAACTTAAAAAATCAATAAAAAATAGTTTCGAGATCTAATTAATTGTAGGACCACACCACATCCATAGGTCTTGCAACATTTTCTTGAACTCTCACGCAAAATATTTCTAAAAACTAAAAATTTCAATTTTTCACAAAAACTATGAGTTATAATTCACGTTTTCCAATCGATTTTGAGAATTTTAACCAGAATTATTCTAAGTCAAAATTTGAGTCATTCTCATCGAGACTACATGTTTTCTCAAATTAATTTATGACATACTGATAAAGTTATATTTCAGGGACACTTTGTTAGTTTATATTTTTTTTTTCTATTTTCAACTTTAAAAATCAATAAAAAATAGTTTTGTGACCTAATTAAGTGTAGGATCACATCCATATGCCTTGCAACATTTTCTTAAACTCTCCACGCAAAATATTTCTAAAAACTAAAATTTTGAACTTTTTCACAAAAAAGCGTGAGCTTTCATGTTTTCTATTCGGTTTTGGGAATTTTAAGAAGAATCATTATAAGCCAAAAGTCGAGACATTCACATCGAGACTACATGTTTTCTCAAATTAATTTAACGCATTCCGTATATTTTCAACTGATAATTTTATATTTTAGGGACACTCTATTAGTTTATATTATTTTTCTATTTTGCAACTTTAAAAATCAATAAAAAACAGTTTCGGTACCTAATTAATTGCAGGATCACATCCAAAAGTCTTGCAACATTTTCCTTAGCTCTCACGCAAAATATTTCGTTAAACTAAAAATTTAAATTTTTTTTTACAAAACGTGTGAGTTATAACTCTTGTTTTCCAATCGGTTTTAGGATTTTTAACAAGAATTATTATAAGCCAAAATTCGAGTCATTCTGTTGATTTTTTACTCATATAATTATAAATTAGGGACACTCAATTAGTTTATATTATTTTTTTATATTTTTCAACTTTAAAAATAAATAAAAAATAGTTTTGAGACCCAATTAATTGCAAGATCACATTCATAGGTCTTGCAACATTTTCTTGAACTCTCACGCAAAATATTTCGTTAAACTAAAAACTTCAATTTTTTTCACAAAAAAACTAGGCATTATAACTCACATTTTCCAATCCATTTTGGGGATTTTAAGAAGAATCATTATAAGCCAAAATTCGAGTCATTCTCATCATGACTAAATGTTTTCTCAAATTAATTACGACATTCCATAGATTTTTGACCAAAAAATTACATTTTAGGGGCAGTCTATTAGTTTAATTTTTTTTCTATTTTTCGACTTAAAAAATCAATAAAAAATAGTTCCGGGACCTAATTAATTGCAGGATCACATTCAAAGGTCTTGAAAAAATTTCCTTAATTCTTACGCAAAATAATTCCTAAAACAAAAAATTTCAATTTTTACAAAAACTGTGAGTTATAACCCACGTTTTCCAATCATTATAAACCAAAGTTCGAGTCATTCCGTAGATTTTCGGCAGATAAAATTATAATTTAGGGACATTCAATTAGTTTATATTGTATTTTCTATTTTTCAACTTTAAAATAAATAAAAAAATAGTTTCGGGACCTAATTAATTGTAGGATCATATCCATAGGTCTTGCAACATTTGCTTGAACTCTCACACAAAATATTTCTAGAAACTAAAAATTTCAATTTTTCACAAAAATTGTGAGGTATAACCCACGTTTTCCCATCAAGTTTGAGAATTTTAATAATAATTATTATAAGCCAAAATCGAGTCATTCTCACCGAGACAACATGTTTTCTCTAATTAATTTGCCACATTCCGTAGTTTTTGACCGATACAATTATATTCTAAGGACTATTAGTTTTTTTTTTTTTTTTTCTCAAAACAATAGTTGTCGAGGGAGTAGTCACATTGGCTAGAGTGGATGTACTCCCCAAAACAATGATAACCAAATCACGCGTTCATTGAGGCTTACCAAATTGCTGAGAGAAGTTCTTGAAACCCTTGACGAGCCTATGAATACCGGTTGATATGTATTGTTTCGGAAGAGCCAGGGATCTAAACGAGTTCTTCATGCTTTCGCCCGATAAGCTATCTTCTTCATCTTCCTCCTCCTCAGCTTCTTTAGTTCCTTTTCAGAAATCATCAAAATAACATGAAAACATAAGCTAGCTAGCAAATTAGAGAGAGAAACACACTGCATGGAAGTACGTATATATATATGAGAGAGAGAGAGAGAGAGAGAGAGAGAGAGAGAGAGAGAGAGAGAGAGAGACTTATTGGTGACGGCTTTGTGTCCGGTTTTGATCTTCTGGGCGGCTGCTGCTGCACGCCGGCAACAGCAACGCTCGATAACCAATTGCGTAAGGAAGAAGAATGAATCTTTCCATTCTTTCTCTCATTTTCCCATCAAACAACGCAAACGAAAAGAGAGATGGAAATGTGGAGAAATGGTGGTTGGGAAAATGCAAAATCGGGAGTGGGAAAATGGTTTGTTATAGCAGAAGAGTATGCGATGCACTGGCTTTGTTATCAAGTCACAATAATTTTACGAATGAAAAAGTCAAGCTACATATGCAAGCATGTTTGGTGGCGATGGAGAAGATAAACACAAATTAACATTTGCAATACTCCAATTGATGGTTATGTTTGGACGTGATTTAAACATTAATTAAGGTAATTGAGTTGAGAAGTTTAACCTAAAAATTTACATATAATTCAGATCAACTAGTTAATGTATACTTTTGTATACAATTACTCAAAAGTGGGTAGGGTTCTCCACTTCACTTACCTCTCTTATAGATTAAGCTACCAAATTCCACCTTTCTTTTTCTCTCTTCTCTCCTTTTCTTTCGTTTTCTTAATTTGGACTCTAGCCTCATGTATTGCATACCAAGGGATCTTTCTTATGCATAAGCAGAGAAGGAGTTGCATAAAACGAGAACGCTAATGTGACAGTGTCTTAAATCATTCATGTGGCGTCATGTGAGAAAGTTAAAACACTTGACGACAAGTGATAGATTTGAGACACTGTCACCTTAGCGTCTCTGTTTTATGTAATTCTCTCTCAAACAATGTTGATGGCCAGGAATATCAACTTGGGTTATTAGTATTATTTACAAGTAGGGCATATAATATATGAATGATTGCAAGGATAGAAAATACAGTCGTTGAGGGAAGAAAGTACGTTGTGTCACCACCAACCTTTATTTATTTATTTTTATTTTTTTGGTCAATTTGCTCATACCTTCTGTCCCTGCCTCTGGTTGCTAGACAAACAGCAATCAACGAACTCCGAGGCTGACTCGAGCATCGTTTGGCGTGGAACCAAAACAACAACATGAATCCCAGAACGCCACTGTCATCGACTTTGTACAAAATCTTTCGTTAACTCCAAGTACTTCGTCGTACACTAGGCCTTTGTCTTACCAGTATAACCTACACAGGAGCGGAGATCATGTTTAAGATGATGAAACGATAAACGAATCTCACAATTATTTCCCTATCTAAATGCTGATGAGAAGCGTATTTGATAAAGTTGCGACAGTCAGTGCAAATTCCTGAAGCTGTGCTGATGATGCCATAGGCGATTGCAAGCCCTTTGCGAAAAAACGAAAATGAATTTTATAATGAATTTCGCATAAAATTGTAATCCGACCAAAAATCGACCCACCTTTTTATTTACGTAAAACGCAAACTTTTTATATTTTGCAAAATATTTTCAGCAAGTGTTTTGAATTTTTTTTTTATAAGGCATTTATAATTGAGTTTACCATTTATTGAGCTACAAATGTACTTGGATAGAATATTTAATTCAAAACAGATAAAAATTGTGAGTGTTAATCCATGTTTTTTGTTGCAAAATGTAAATTTTTTATTCTCTCGAAATATTTTCCGTGAGCATTAAGGAAAACACTATAAGGCATTTAGAAGCAATTTTACGGTTTATTGAGTAATAAATGTATATTAGTATAATATTTAAGTCGAAAACTAAAAAAAAAAAGTGAAAATATGGTAGTGAAGCCCAAAACAATGTCAAAATGAGGTTCCACCCTCAAGAATATCATTGGAAAGTCTTATACATTAGTTTTCAAAACTTAATAGTGAGGCGAATGTGAAAATAATATATTGAATGATGATTTAAATACGAATTTTTAAAACCGACTAAAATCGTGAGTTAACACCCACGCTTTTTGTGAAAAATGCAACTTTTTTTATTTTCGTGAAATATTTTATGTGTGCATTAAGGAAAACTTTTATAAGGCATTTGGAAACGGTTTTACTATTTATTGAGCAACAAATGTATATTTAATAGAATATTTAAGCCGAAACTAAAAAAGTACGTGAAAAATATAGTAGTGAGACCTAAAACATTGTCAAAAATGGGTTCCACCCTCAAGAATACCAACAAAAAGTCTTACATTAATTTTCAAAACTTCACGGTGAGACGAAAGTGAAAATAAATAGATTGAACGATGATTTAAGTACGACTGGGTGAGGATCGATTGCGTGGTACCGATCTATCCCTATTCCAATTTATTTACTTTATTCGAGTAACCACTATTAAATTCAATTATCTTTAAATTGAGGTTTTAAATCATTGATAACAAGTGCTTAAATATGAATTATAATAGATTTTGCATGAAAAAATATTTTTGAAGAATATAAAGATAATGGTTTGTTTTTATGGTAAGAGAAATAAAAGAAAAATTAACAAAAGTAAACAGAAAAAAATTTGAAAAGTGGGGATCGGTAGAATGCAAGTGACTCCTAACATATTTAGTCGCTGTATTGATAGCGACTATTTTTGGGAATAGTCACTATATTTGACCGACTATCGTAGGCTAGTTCGGTACCAAAGTACCGATTGTTTCATTTTCTATAATTATTTTTTCCCTTTTTCCATTTAATTTTTTTTTTCTTCCCATTTTACTTTATTTATAATTCAAGTACTTTTAGATTTATATTTATATCCTTGTTTTCAATTGTTTTGACATGGATTATAAGAAAATCTTCATCGAAAATACATTTTGTAGAGCATGGAGATGATAGTTTGGTGTTACGGTACGGGAAATTTTAACAAAAAGATAAAATAGCAGCTTATAAATGTCCCACCCACGGCAACAATGTTTCATCCGGCCAACTATAGTTGACCCCTAAGATTAAAACTAGACCCTACCCCTATTGATGGCGGCTTATAAATGTCCACCCCCAGCACCAATGCTTCATGCAGGCAACAATCATCCATCCATGAGATTAAAACTAAACCCTACCTCCTATAAATGTCTTACCCTAGGTACCAATGGTTTGTACGAGCAACAATGGTTGACTCGTGCGATTAAAACTAAACCCTAGCCCATATTGATTGCAGAATAAATAGTAGTGAAGCCCAAAATGTTGCTACATAGGGTTTCACACTCAAGAATATCAATGAAAAGTCTTACACGAGTTTTTGAAACCTCATGGTGAGGTGGAGGAGGTGAAAGTAAATGGATTCCATAATGAACTTTGTACAAAATTTACAAAACCGACTAATAATAAGTGGAATAAATAGTTGTGAGGCCCATAATATTGCCAATATAGGGTTCCACCCTCAAGAATATCAGCGGAAAGTTTTACATAAATTCTCAAATTCTACGGTAAGGCATAGGTGAAAGCAAATGGATTATATGATGAAGTTTGTACAAAATTGTAAAACTGACTAAATACCATAAGTGTTAGCACATGTTTTTTTTTTTGGAAAAAAGTCTAAATTTTTTACTTGGACAAAATATTTTTCTTATGCATTAAGGTAAACTTTAAAGCATTTAGAATTGGTTTTACCATTTATTGAGCTCAAATGTGTTTTTAATATAATATCCAAGAACTAAACAATGAAGTGAAATAAAGAATAGTGAGCTTCAAAATGTTGCCAAAAGAGGGTTTCTTCTTAAAAAATTATCAACGAAAAGCCTCTTTTTTGGCTATTTGTAGGTGAGATTTTTCAATGTGATCGGAATACAAGATGGTACACCACGTGTTATCATACAAATAGTAGGATATGTGTGTTAAAAAGTTAATAACTAAAAAAAATACAATTTCCCACCACTTATATAAAAACACGTGATGTACCAGTGTTCCGGTCACAATGAAAAATTTCTCTATTTGTAGGACACAAATGAGAAGCAACCAATCATGAATAGATTGAAGTCTCTTTCGAACACGTTACTGATTTCATTTTTTGCGTACAGAAATATTGTCACGAGCAACTGGCCTATTCCATGTATGCAGTTTTTTCAGGTAAGAGTTTTCCATGTAATTGAAAACGTTTGTAAGAAAATGGGTGTATATTTTCTTTCGTGGTATGCGTCATTAACAATGGGGCAATGCAACCGAGGAGGGACACAACTAATATCACTGTATAGTATATGCTAACATTTTACAAACGAATCAGAATGATCTGTTATAAACGAGTCTCATATGCTCTACTGGTGAAGAAATCCAAAAAAATAAAAACGGAGCAGAAAACACGAAAACAAAATAGAAAAACAAAATGCGTAGAGCATTCAAGGCTGTTAAAAGAATCTGTATAGTATGTGTCCAAGATTCCGACTATCCCCTCTTGGAGGCTAAATGAAAGGAAGGATCAACCTTTAGGGCCACAGACAATTCAGGGCCATCGATTAGTTCAAAACTTTTCTCTAGTGCACATCACTAACACATATCTTAACATAGTATTCCAAAAGCCTACGGGACGCATCTAATTACAACTTTGGGCATCCAATTGGACCTATAAATATTTTATGACGACAGTTCAAGCCCAGGAGAGCCACTTCGTCAACTAGGAGATCTAGATTCCAGGGAGGGAGCTCAAAAGGCCCAAATTATGAAGCATGACAAACTCAAGACTAGTTCCATTCTAAGCCGGATAATCAAATGGATATCAGCAAAGCAAAAGTAGAAGATAAACAAAACAAGAATATAATATAAATCAGCCTACATGAATGTGCCGGACAAAAGACATTGCCGAAGTGGGCATAAGCTTGAATCCATAGCTCCAACTGATTCATCTTCTTCGCCGTCTAGTTCCATAAGCTTAGATCAACCCCAAAAAGCCGCAGCTGCTGCAGCAGGGTGGTTTTCTAGAATTACGGTCCTGCAATGCCAACTCAGTTTTCAAACCTGACAATGGAAAGTAAGATAAGAAGGAATGAAAGAATATGCGTAAGGGTCTACCTCATTCAGTAAGAAAGCAATCCATCTTCACATCTGTTACATCGAGCCGCAGTATCTCTGCTCTACAACTTAAAATTGATCCAATGCTGCAAAAACACAATATTGATCATCAGTGCTTGTTCAAATTTAAGTTAAAGAAATTAAATAATTTGACGCAAATGTATATAACTCTTTCCTTTTCCGTTCAATGAGTTTTGATGCACGTATGCATTAACCCCTGAAGCGAATATTCTAAATTTCTAATGAACAGAACACACATAATGGAGTTGCCAGCCACTAAATAGAAGGGATCTCTACAGATCCTCCATTTTGTGATTGAGACAGAACCCTACTCTCTCAAGTTCAAGGTGATCAAATAAAAAATTATACCTAGGTTGGGTGCGTCCAAGATCCCCATGAACGAATTCCTTAATGTACGTTCCAGCCTGTGCTTCAAAGACATACATAAGTGCCTTGTTTCATAAATGTTGCTTGTAATTTGATCTTTTCAATCAGTCATAGTGGTAAAAGGCAGAAATTCAACTAAATAAGCAAATAATATGGGATCTCTCTGAATTACCAAAAAGGTATTTTTAAAGTTTCTCCCAGCTGAATGAAATACTGATGAGAGCAGTATTAATATAAAAAAAGATTAAATCCAAAACTATTTTTTATTCTCTTTATGACAGTTTCCACATGTTTTCCTAAGCCTTACAGAGAAAAGAAGAGGACAAACATTTAGGAAAATGAAGAGTATTCATTGATTAAGGCTTCTCCTCAAATAAGTATGGAAACCAGAAACACTTGCTTCCGAAACATATTCAATTACCAAAATCCAACCTCTACGATGTGAATATGTAGGCTAACAAAATTTAGTTCAATAATATATTGCTTCAAGTTTTACTTTCAAGATAATGAGATAATTTACCTGGGTACACAGATGCAAAAGAAAATACTGAGAACTTCCAACAATCTTCTCAATTCTCATCCTAAATTGGAAAATGGAGAGACTCTGATTTAGATTCAGAGAAAGATTGGAGTCCAAACCAATGTTTGTTCCACAATATTTGAATAATAGACAAACCAATGTATGATCTTTTCTCGTTCTAATGGACTTCGGCGGTGAAGCACCCTGATGGGAGTCCTCTGCTGAATATGCTGTGCAAAATAAACAGATACTGGTAAGGAATCAGCACTAAGATAAGATTTCCCCAGCCACAGGAACTGGTTAAAAAAGTATGGTAAAAAAGGCCTAACAATGTCATCCTTAAAAGTTGACAATAACCAAGTAGAAAACTATTACGAGGCTCAGAAAACAGCTCACCGTGTCTTTAAGTGAAGATATAAAATGCAAGTCCTCATCCTTGAGAGGGCGAGAAATCCACACTAACGCAACATACTGCTTCTGCATGAAAATTCAAGACAATATAACCAGCGGCCATCAACATGACGTGAAAAGAGGGGTAAGCCAGTGGGGGAGACAAAAAACAAATGAAGAAAGAAAACCTGTTTCTCTGCTTCCCCTTCACGCATTAGATCCCATGACTGACTATCAACCAGCTTCAGATTTTTCACACCTACCTGCATGCATATTGTGCTTTTTTGTAATTGTTCAATGACAAGAAACAAAAATTTCAATTTGGCAGTGAGCTCACCAAATTATTTTCCAAGTTATTTATCGCTCTTTCCAAACTTTTTACAGAGTCATCAGACGGGACAAGGCGAGCGTTTTGTATCTCAAGCAGGAACGGCCTTCCAGAACCCAACATCCTTACCTAAGATATTTACTTACTTCAGAATTTGCTAATTGAAATCAAACTGCAATACAGAAAGGCAGATTTCCATTACATCAATATCTTCTCTTCCGGCAGCATGAAACTTGTAGTTATCACCACGACATATAGGAAGAACATTGCTACCTAGTATCTCCTACGAAGGAGAACAGAAATAACAGTCAGCATCTCCAGATCTCCACCACTGTTTCCAGAGCAACAAGCCAAATTAGAAAGATTGTGGCCAGTATTTGGAGTAAATTTTACCTCAACGGATGCTTCTCCCATTCTCTCATCATCAATAATCCAACAGGATTGACTCACATTTCTCGAGTACTGTAAAATAAAAAGTAATTAGCACCAATTACAATACATTTCGTGTTAATAACATCAGCTTATGGTACAGAGGTAACCATAAGATTACCTTATGACACAAGTGACAACAAGATTGGCTTATAACACAGAGGTAACCTCAAGATTAAACTGATGCAAGCACTCTGATGTAGAATAAACAAAGCATTTAAACTCGTTTTCCAACTTTCAGATACAAGCAAATAGGTCGACAGTAGATTTCAATATGCCAAGATAAGCCTAACATTTGGTTATACTAAGTTAAGCTAGTTATTTTGAAAAGGAAAAATCGCAATTAGCTTACCTTCAGGTATCTCCCACCAACATAGATTTGCGTCCGGTAGCAGAGAAACTCTAAACAACAAGGTTCACTGGACTAGAAAGGATAAAGTACAAGTAAAATTAGAATCAACATCATAAATGATTTACCAGACTAACTAGGTGATGTACAAGCATGAATAACCTAGACCATTCAGCCCCGATACCAAGTTAATGCTTAAAATTTGAAACCAAGAAAGTCAGTCCAGTAACTGTACCCGTAGTGTACCCATAGTATAACCAAAATTGGACAAGTAACACTCAAATTAAGTTCACTCATGCATCATTATGCCCCATCACATTAAAAAATGGCAATTAAATTCTTCAGATCATTCGAAAAAGTTGGCACTTTGGGAACTAATACCAAACAAAATTCCATAAGTACCTGCTCTAGAGGTAACTTCAGGCACTCAGGCGATTCATTAGCTTGCAAACTCACAAAAGACCTTTCAACAACCGCATCAGCTTCACTTGTCCAAAATCCAGAGCATTTGATGTCATCATTAATTCTGTCCAAACCATTGCCTGAACCTATTAGAATAGCAGTAAAGAGACACTTCAAAGATCAGGCAGTTGGTATCAAGTCGGTATCAGATGTGGTGCCATTAAAAATGGGGTAACAGCCAATGTACTACATGTCAGCTTGTAGAGATGCTGGAGACTCGCCTCCCTTAATTGCAGTCTAACAATGAGAATTTGAAAAAATGATGACGATGAAAAAATAATACTTTTATCTTTTTTTCACCATCAGATAATACTTTTTATCTTTTCAAATACTTTGAAAACCAGACATTAACACAGGTTCTCTAGCTTCTATTCAACACCCTGAAAATATATTTAAGCACGAGGAGAGAGAATAACAATAGACAGCTTGAAACAAATACTTTTCATTTTAGGCAGATGAAGTACTGGTTTCTAATAAACAAGCCCTGAATTAGTTCTTAAAAGTTAAAACCTATTAAATATTATCTTTAAAAACCATTGGAAAAAAAATCATAGAAGCAAAAGCTAGATGTAGCATCTTCTAACCAATCATTAAGGGATATCGACGGAAAGCATGACCAACAATTAGGCTTTGGCTATACCTATCTCCACAAACAGTAGACTGATTCCTCTTTGGGACTCATCACAGAAGGTTTACAAACACAATGCTTGCATATTCCCTAGTTATACATGACAATTTTTTTCTTAATATGAAACGTTGTAATATTTCTCACTTCAAATCCAACATTCACATTATATGCTGTATTAGCGTATAGGTATCAAACAGTACCAAAATAGTGAATAATAACTTTACAAACACATGTTATATACATAAGTTCCCACTTATGTGCTAGAATATAAGGGCAACAGAAAGCAAGATCCTACTGAATTTGGCAAGAAAACTAGAACAAGTGATGGAGTATAAAACTGAACATGCCTGTTTTTCTTCTTTTGCACCCCTCATTAGAACTATCAACTGTTATTGATGCTATACGGTGAGTGTATGTCAAACGGATGCGGAAACTGCTTATGCTGGACTTACAACCCTGCAGAACTTCAAATTATTGAAGATTGCTCTCATACATTTGAAATTGATTATTCTTAGCTCTTATGGATCATATAAAACTCATTGCTCTAAATAAAAATTATAAAACCCAATATTTGTTTTGTCAAATAATGTCATATATATAACATAATTAGAATCTGAAAGAAGAGAAGCTTTACATACCAACATTGTTTCAAGGATCTCCGTAAGAGAAATTTTTAGAGCATCCTTTGCAGAAATGCATTCAGAGAGTGATTTTCCTTGGAACCAAAGTTCAGATTCAAACTTTCTTTTCATATATAGCCTATAAAAGAAAATACAAAATTACATTGACCCATATAAATAGTTTGTTCAATGAGCTTGGAGACGCTCAAATTTGGATAAACAGATACTTGACTCCAGTCTACAGTTCAGACGTAGAATGTGAACTAGATTTTGTCTACAGTTCAGACGTCGAATGTGAACTGGATGCAGAAGATATAACTAATAGATTAGATAATTTTGAAACTGTCCAAAGTTCAACAGTCAAAGAGCTTTACTGTGAAGGTACATTTCTTACCAAGCAATACGATCATTTTCCTGGATAATTGGAGGTATGGATACTTCAAGAGAAAAGCTGTCAATCTGAAAGCCCTGTTGCCTAATCAGATCGGAAATGGAAACAGCCAATTCACTGGCACTCTCCCTTTCTACCACCAACTTGTTATCCGCAGAATAAGTGAACTGCAAGATCCCCAAACAAACTCTACAAACTACCGGTTCTCTAACACTACTATCCACCAAATGTTTCTCTGAATCTCCAAGAACTGAACTCAAGATTGACCGCGATAGTGAAGAACGATAGTAATCATGCTCTCTGATCCCAAATAACCGTAAGATGCATCTGGTGCATACCTACAAGGGAATTTTTTTTCTTATTAATCTCGGAAACACTTAACTAATGAGGACGTTTGAACCAAATCTACTTAGAACTACGAAGTGAATAATCATCTATAACAAGTGAACGAGCCTCCAAAATATAAAAGTATAAGGTTTAATAAAATGCAGTAGCATCAATATTTGGAAGAATATGACATTTGAAGCAGCCTCCAAAATATAGTGAAACACTTGAATTAATAGAGGCAAAAGGTAAGAAGAGATAAACTAGGGCAAAAGCAGAGCTTACGCCGGAGGACCATAAGTCTACGACGGCGCGACTAGGCAACCCTCGGACGACGTCGCAGAGAGATTGCGCATTGTCGCCATTAACGGTGGCCTGCGAAGCATCTTGGGTCTCGTTTGCCATTTCGAAAAGCCCTAAAGCTCAATGGAGTGGATGATTACTTTGCTACTTCCTAGAACAATATTATGTATATTGTACCGATAAACCCTAAACCTAAGCTCCTTTAGCTATGTCGAATAACGGGCAAACTGGGCAAGTTAGGCCCCTCTCCAACCGATCGGCCAACGTGGTGGGCTAAAAATAGCCCGTTATGACACGAAATTGATCTTTGATTGAGGGTTAGGTCAAAAGGTTCATGTTCCCACGGGTCAAAAATGGAACAACCGGTCAAAGGGCTGGCCAAGAGTCGCCAGCACTATAGCCCAGCCCTTTAGCGTTAGAATGTCAAGTTTTACAATTTGTCAGCCCTTCAGTGCCAGAATGTCAAGCTTGACATTTTGTCAACCCTCTAGCTTAGCCCATTTGAATGTCAACGACTACATGACGACATCTAGCAACGGCTAGCTTAAGTCATGTTGTTGTAAGGTTAATGTTGAATTTTTTTTTTTCTTTTGACGAATTTAAATTTTTTTTTCCTATAAATACCTAAGTCATTCATATATCATTTTTCGCATATTTTTCACTATTTCATACTATCTTACCTCATTTTATTTTAATTCTTCACATTCTATTGTCTTACCTCTTCCAATAATCTTTTCTTTAATTTTTTTCAATAATTTTCAAAATGTCACATCTGCAATGAAAGGAAGGGCATGGCCCCAAAAAAAATGATAAAACTCTTTGCAGGGCTTATAGATGGGTCTCTGAAGATAGTGTCAAGGGTAGTTCTCAAACAAGTGAAGGTGTTTGGAGGTGTGTGAATTCTACCCCAATATCCAGCCAATTTATTAACGTTAGAAGTTGAAGATAAAAAGTTTCACGTAGATAAGAACCTTATCTAAAATTGGCACAACCAATTACATCTTGACATGTAGCACTCGGAATCCTATCTAAAAAATTATTAAGATTACATAACGATAAGAAATCTAGAGAGTTACTTACTTTAGCAACACGTGTCACTCGAAATCCTATTGAAAAATTATTGAGATTACATAAAGATAAGAAATTTGAAGAGTTACTCATGTTAGCGACACGTGTCGCTCGAAATCATATCCAAAAAATTATTGAGATTATATAAAGTTAAGAAATCTGGAGGCTTATTCATTTGGTGACAAGTAACACTCAAAATATGTTCGAGAACCTTATTTTAATATGGTAATTTAATTTAAGTAACAATATTAATTCAATTAAAATAATAAATTATGTTTAGCCAATGGCCCTTTGGCCCCCTCGATTGAAAATGGTTTTTTGTCAAAGGGTTATGTTTGGCTATGGTTCTTTGGCCCCCTCGGTTGGAGATGGTATAAAATATGGTCTATCACTGTTCATTAAAATATAATTTTTTATAAAATTATAGAGCTAAGGGGAGTCATTTGACCCTCCTTCAGTTGGAGATGACCTAGTAATATAAACCCTGGGCGGGCTAATTAAATTACTATTATCGCCTTAGTTATTGAAGTTTTTGTACGGTTTATGCTTTCTATTCCATTAAACAAACCGGCATAATAGTCATTTTACCTCTAATGAAAATGAGACATCAGTGTAGACACTAAATACTTGTAAGTTAGATATCAAATTTGACTTTCATAGGTAACAACTTAATACCGAATTATAATTGACGAGTTACAAATTATCTTATTCTTGTGAAATTAAGGATATGTGTGCAGTAGAATATAAAGCAAATAAGACATAATATTTACGAAGTTTTTCTAGTGTGCGTACGTCCTAAGGGCAGCAATAACACTTTCTCTTATTCCCTTTTGTCTTTCTTTCCTTTTCTCTTGTTGTGTGTTCTCCTCTCTTGCTTTTATGATTGTTTTATAGACAAAGTGTCTTCAATTTAACATACCAGCCAAGTCACTTTCTTTGACAATTTTGTAAAGATACAAGTCATCCACTCAAACCAAATAATAGATGGAAAACACGTGGTCATTTATATTTACAACACCCACGTTGTATAGGCATATACAGATAGATAATTGACACTTAAAAAGCATGTAAAAAACTTGATTCAAGAACAAAGACATGTAGTTAAGAAGTTAAAAACATATCCTTTAACCCAAGATCCTATGTTCAAGCTTCAAATTCGTCCTCCTGCCACAACAATATAGAAAATTTGGTATGAATTTTCTTATTTGTCATCGGCCAATCAACACTTTATTTTCTAACGTAGACCAATTGACAAGCAATAGTGGGAGAAGATGATTTGAGGACATGAACTCAATACGGAGTAGTGTTGACTTTAGGTGCAAGCCCATCGCCACGTCGTATAAATTTGCCCGTCAACGTTTTAGTGATAAATGGTTCAGCAAACAATTGATTGAAATTAAAGTTTAAGGGGTAAATTGACAATGAGTTACAAGTTTAGGGGGAAGAATTTGGCATATAGGTGAAAGTTAACAACACTATGTTTTCTATACCCTAACTCACGGACAAGGAGGAATTCAGATTCTCTTCTGATCTTGTAGTTCGAAGCAGACGGATCAAGAAATTGGACCATTTAAGAGAGGGAGAGAGAGATCCGGATCCTTGGTTTGTGTGAGAATGAGACATCAGTCAACTCTAGACACATAGATTAGGAGAGAATCTTGATTCGACAAGGAGTACCACCGACACTTTTTTCCCCTCACTCTATCTGCAATTCTGCATCCTGCTAGTTACGGACTCTTGCCGTCCGCGGTGGTTTGGTTTCCAACAAAAAAACAGTGCCCGCAGGGTTCTTTTAGTTCAACCAAACTTAAAGATAATCTCCTTATGCTCTCACACATCACAGAAACTTGAATAATTTGTCACCTGCACAACCTTGTGATTTACAACTATGTCCCATACACCAACAAATATGAAGTTTGTATTCAATACTAAATACACCAAGTTATTTTTCTTATTGATTACATTATCCATAGACGTATAAGCAGAGGGCTATCAGACTTCCAAGGTCCCCAAATAAAAATAAACAGAAAGTGTTCTACAGGCGCGAAGATAAACCATGTAGATCCACATAGCCAGAGAGCACCGCCCGGCTTCGTTCTTTCACCTTCGTTTGAAATATCACCCTGCAGATTTTTACACTGACATTATCTCAATGTGCTTCTAAATAAATCAATCACAAAGACCAATAAGAGGCAAATCTACCTTAGGCCTTCGAGCCACATTTCGGTGAGCAAAGTTTCACCAGGGTAGACATGTAACAGGAACCGGCCTGATACACACTTGACCAGGTTTGGATCTTCTCCGCAAATGCATTTCACAATTGCCCTGACCGCAAATCCAAGTGTGCACAAGCCATGCAGTATCGGCCGTGTGAACCTTTGATAATGCAGCACAAAAAAGTTAGATAAACTGAAAACTTGGGTTATGATGAAATTGGAAAATCTATGGTACAGGATGCGGCCCTGAATATAAAATGAAAGCAGAATAGCTACAAGTTGTAATTTTCCTCGATCGTAAAACAAAGCTTGTTTCAAATAAAATGAACCTCCTAATGACAATGTAACCCATCGCAAAATTAAAAGAAAAATCTTTAAGTCCAGCTGTTCAATTTTAGTGTGGAACTCACCCTGCAGCTTTTGCGAACATAGGATCTGAATGCAGAGGATTGTAATCTCCAGATAGCCTATATAGCAATGCCTGTAGAAGGGCATAAAGAAGTCAAATGATTATATGGAATCCCATATTCAAGGAGAATAGATAAATTGAATAAGATATCTTATGTAACCATGTCAATTTATAATCTGAATGTATCTAAAGTATAAAATGCACGTCTTCGTCACTCACAAAGATGAATATGAGTAATACAACAACAACAACAACAACAACAAAGCCTTTTCCCACTAAGTGGGGTCGGCTATATGAATCTTAGAACGCCATTGCGCTCGGTTTTGTGTCAAAGATGAATATGAGTAATGTTCATAAAAAATCATGTGCATCTTAAAGAAATATTATTTTAGTTTGGAAGCAAGCACAAGCCATTTATAGCTGCCTATTGGTCATTGTAAGCACCAATTGGGAATTAAGTTGACAATGAAGGGGCGACTAAAAGACTTGAAACATAGCTTTGGTAGAACTTGACGACTCTTAATTCTGCAGGAAAAAATACCACCTAACTCTTTATATGAGACAGTGACTTTACTTTTTGCAAATAACGAAATAAATGCTACATACCTGAGATGGCTGTGTACAATCTTCATACACTGCAAAAGGTTGACCTTTTGGGGTTGTCACAGATGCAACCTGGTCTTTTGGATAGGTTGAATACGAATACAGCTGGGATGATTTTGAGAAGCCACCAGCACCTCGTAGAAAAACAGTTGACCTGGAAAGAAAAACGCCATCTACGTCAATTGCTTGACAATATTAGTTAATCTATTTCAAATGAGTACTCACCGATTCATGCAATACAGTACACCAGAATCTTTGTCGTAACTTTTTGTTTCAATCTCGAGAATAGCAGCTTTACCTGCAAATCAACAGCAAAAATTTGCTAATTATGGCCTTACTATCTTAAAAAAGAATTAAAAAATGAATAGTACAACTTATTTTGGACCTTCGTATAAGAGATGTGAGCCTTCAAGCGATATATACACATCAAACAGATACACATACATCTTACTTATGTTTCAATATTAATAAACCTTTAAGTCAAACTTCCTTGCACTCGTATGCAGATGATTCTGCAAGTTAAAGGAATAATAATACTTCTACCGATAGATACAAACCTTTATCATGGAGTCCAGCAAGAGTCACAGTATTTTTTAACTGCATAAAACAACGTAACATGGATCTTAATTTATCTTAAATGAAAAAAGTCGACAAGAAACAAAACCAATAAAAAAGACTCCTATCAAGGCAATCGCTGAAAGATCGATAAAGATATAAACTATCAACTTCAAATGTTATAAGAGCAAGGTCAATGGACAATGGATTAGGTTGATTCCGAAAACTAATGTACTTAATAAAAATTGTTGAATTGGAGGCAGACAATCTCCCTTTACTTAAACCAGTTATTCCACATGCTGGTAAAAAAGTTATACTAGTTCTATGTGAAGAAACCAACTACAGCATATTCAGGCATAACACGAACTATGTATCATATATATCTTGTTGTCAAAGGCCTTACAACAGCACTTGAAGGCAGTGGCTTGTAGAGTTCTATGTATTGTTGTCCATGCAGCAAGAGTCGCGGATCATATCTGGGGGCAACAAAAACCAGAAATTCCAGTTAGCTTCTCGTCAAGGCAATGTAAATTCAAGCACGAACTCAGAGAGTATTTTACTCATGAAATATGTAAGGGGATCTTATCATTGATACTTACTGCAACCCTGGAAGACTAGCACCACCTGGCAGAGATCCCAGCGAGAATAGAGCAGAAAATGTCGGCAAGACCTACCGAAAACAGCAACATTCATTTACGCTATGCAAAATGCATATGTTATGTAAAACACACAAACATACACGCACCTCGCAGCACCGTGTTTTTACAATTTACTCAATGTATTGTGCTAAACAAAACAAATCAAATCACGATTTAACGAAAGCAAAATCGAATGAATTATTAACACCGCACCTGGATGAAATTCTGGCCCTTTTCATGGTAAACATATTTCAGCTGGTCGACATCCACGGCATCCCGAGCGCAAGCTCCGATGCCCAACGCATAGAGCGCTACATCTCTGCCGAGTTGTAAAACATTAGCACAGGCAGTAAGCAAGTAATTAAGCGGCGTTAATTGAGAATTATATATGAATTTAATTTATATATATATATATAGGAGCTTTCGGAATTGCTGTAATGAAAGTACTTAAGCTTACCTCTCGGAGTAGGTGTACGTGCGCTGAAGTCCCCATAAAAATACGCGCGCGCAACAAAAAGAGAAAGCAAAACGAAGTTATGAGAAAACGAGATCAGAGAGGCAGGCTTAGTGGATCGCAATCGAAAGAATTGCCAGAAAACAAGATTAATTGGAGCGCTGAGAGCTACAGAAACAAGCAATTAAACAAGGCGCGAAAAGTACCTCGGGGAATTTGTGAGATTCGATACGAGCGGGATCGAACTCGGACGCCATATCAACGCTCTCGGTTTCTGCTGTGAATTCTGAGCAGGGATGGGCAAATACCCATGGTTAACCATGGTTAACCGTGATTACACGCCTATTTAAATTAAATGGTTACGGTTATGGTTATGGGTAACCGTTTAGATAAATAAACGATTATGAGTATAACCCTTTACTCGCGAAATTTAAATTTGATTTCGGTTATGAGTAAACAGTTATGCGCGTATGAGTATAAACGATTATGGATAAATCAACCGTGATTACCGCCTGCATAACCATTGCCCATCCCTAATTCTGAGTAAGCTTGGAATGGGATGATGGATGGGTGGATAATGGTTAGAAGAACTGCGGAGGTCGCGAAATGTTGGCACGCGTACCTATTCCCATTTAATAATGTCCAAATATTTACTTTTAGCATGACATAAAGATTGTATAACTTCCAACTAATTAAAACAAGGGTCATTAGACATGTTTTTGACATTTGATTGTGCTTCTGATCATATATTTAAAATTGCTGTAATTTTGCTTGTGACTAAAAGGTTACTCATAATCATATCCTTCATTGATGTTAAACCCATAACCGAAATCAAATTTAAATTTCGCGAGTAAAATTGTTGTATATTGCCCTTTATTCGTCTTTTTTATTGGTCAACATATCCTTCATTGATGTTAAACCACAAAGAATGCACACTGTAACGACATCCGATATTGTCAAGCTTATTCTCAGATTCATTTTTCGGTTGCTACGCCTTGACTAATCAAATTTGGAGGAGTGAAGAACATTTGAAACACTATGGAAGTCGTTGAGTAAGCTTTAATGCTCGAACATCATGTTTTGACACTTGTAAATACATCGCCTAAAGATGGGTGTGATTCCAATGATACGTCTAACTCAATGTTATGGGTGCTTTACCATTAGATTTGATTTCCACTGTTATGTATATCTTCTATTTGCACTTCGTATGCTATGTAGTATTGAAAAAATTACAAGTTCGATACTTAATTATGATTTAACTCTATATACTACATATTTCTACTCCGTTAAAGCAGAATATTGTATATTATAAATAAATAAATAAATAACAGTTATCTTTCCACACTCGATCTAAAAATGTTATCCTACAAACTTTCCGGTTAACCCTGAAAAGATGTTGGGTGTAAAAGGAAATTTGTTTAAGGAAATAATAATAAATAAATAAAAAAGAAAACCCAACCACGTTTTACCCTTAAACGATATTGGGTGTAAAAAGAAAATTGTTGTGAAAAGAATCACAATATAGAAAACCACCACCTTCCACGGCAGCAACCGCAAATTCCGTGGTGGTCTGAGCTGCCGAACATGGCGACTACTTTTACCAGTGTCCATTGAGGACAACATTAGGGTTTTGAACTACGAATTGATGAATTGGAGTGGTTGGGAATAAAGACAGCGGGTGCCGGCGATACGACCACCGGAGAGGGTGGAGGCTGCTGTCGGGTGGAATTAACAACATAAATCAGTCGCCCAAACGAGATGACCAGACCAAATAAGAAACATCCACTTAAAATAAATTCAAATTAAGTCCTCAGTTACAGTCCCGACGATATCGAAAACCCATTCTTCCAAAATTTTGTTTTGATCCCATCTAACAATAACATCAACGTACAAAACCCACATAACGCCAGGCAAAAGAGCAGACATCAAAATACATCTGTTTCTGGCAAATCACATTCTATCTTCTCTCTTCCGTGGTGCACAGGTGATGATCTCATCAACTCTAAGAATCATCTCCGCAGCCTCTGTTGCAGACAGCAGCACGGCCTGCTTAACTTTAAACGCTTCTGATATCCCTCGTTCCGCCATATCTCCCACCTGTCACAATGTTAAAAAATGCCACCGTCAAATCACCATGAGAGTTCAGACGCTCGACGAGTAATTTCTCCCCATCTAACATATAATGCTTCGCTTTGCATGAGAGATGACAGTATCGCGTAATGGATACGGCCTTTCAAAGCTGAGGTCAAACACCATGCTCAATATACAAAAGAAATGTCATAAATCTATTATTTTGTTCATTTCTTTTCGTTCTGGTACTTACTGTTCCAGAGATGACATCAATCCCAGAAGTGCATCCTTCTTTCTGGTGCTCCGCACGTAGCTTTGCAATCAACTCAGCACTGTCCAAACCGGCATTGTCAGCAATGATAGTAGGAATGGCCGAGAGTGCCCGCGAGAAAGCTTCAATAGCATGAGATTTCTTTCCAGGCGTTTTCCTAGCCAGCTCATCGACCTCCTTTGCCATTATCATCTCAGGCCATCCACCTCCAAGCAAAACTCTGCTGTCATTGACCGTCTGAGACAGCACACACAAGGCATCATGCAGAGACCTTTCAGCCTCGTCAAGCACGTGATGGCTGCCAAAGTACAAACATATCATAGCATCATCCAACTAAAAGTAAAAAGAACCAATTTTAACTCCAGGGCCAGAACAACGGCTTCCTACATCTTTTTGGGGAATACTTTATATGTAAATCCTAATTCTAGGTGCTACAAGGAATATCCATATGTGGGAAGAAAGGGCAATACAAGCTGACAAGAGTTGCTATTTCCAATCAGCTAATAACAATACTGTCAGCCAACACAAGCCACAAAAGTAATACCTGCATACATAATTTCTGGTATTCCAAAGGGCATACGAGTCTGACAGATTCAGCCAGTTTAACTATGGCCGCAAATAAGATAAGCTACACATGTATGGTACTCCATTTCAAATATTAACTCTCACATTTCATATACTATATTTCCCACACACACACGCACACAAAAGAGGTTAGAATTACATCTGTGTGGGCACAGTAATATTAGCCAGTGCAGAATTGAAATAGAAGAAAACAAAATGTAAATGAAAAAATACCTTGCGCCTCTCAGCACTATTGTGCAAGCCTGACCCAGTTCAACTCCAGAAAAGTGGATCAACTTGTCCTCACCAATCATAATTTCCTCAATTAGCTTGCAGTGCCCAAGCTTAACGGACTCTGGGTTATCAAAGGTTGATGCAATTTCACCACCAGTAACTAAGGCCAAACGCTCAATGCCATCAAAATCAGCATGCTCAATTGCAAGTATTCCAGCATCTGCAAAGAGTTCTTCTGGGAAATTGTAGATCAACTGTCTGTTAACAAAACAGTTAATTCCGTGACCTATGATCTTCTGAACTTTTTCTCTCATTTTATCTTTCTCAGCCCCTTCAATTTCAGCAACTTTCGCCATTGAGTCAACACGAACACGTGCCCCATAAATCTTCACTTTGTCCGTGTCCATTGCTGTATTTGCAACCAAAATGTTTGCATTCTCTATGCGCTTCGGCTGACCAAGACCTATTTTCTTGTCAAGAATAAATCTGAACAATAAAAACAGAAGTATGGAAGAGGTCATGCAAGGGTAAATAAGAAATCAACATGCATAACCAAAAATAAACAAAAAGAAATTTACAGCCCATATCAGCTATGCAGATAATTGATGACAAAGAACAGAAATCTCCAACACTGCATAATAGAATTTCCAAAATTGACGAGATTGGCAATAAAAATAACATAAGCTCAAAAGTTCATTTTCTTTCTTACCCTTCATCTAAAAATGAGTCTATAAGTGATCCACCGGGCTTCTTTATAATTTGGATGGCCTCTAAGTTGGTGCTCCCCTGCCATTGCAAACAGCTTGTGAAAAAACATGAAGACTAAAGAAAAGAAAATGTTTTCAACACTCACATTGAACCTTAACTAGCAAACGTTAAGTTACAATCACCTTTAGGCGCATCACAGCATCAACTGCTAGCTGTGCAAAATGTTCCTTATCCTGAGAAAGAATTTTGGAGCTCAAAGTAGTCATTGCGATCTTCATTAGGTCTGACTTAAATTTCTCTGCAAAATTCAGTGATGCCTCCTTCATTTAGTTACAATTGTGCAAGGCAAAGATAATGAAAGCATAGCTAATCCATTCAAAAGCTCCAATCTCAGAAAGCAGCATGCATAATGATCAAGCCCATCAAATTCATTAACTGAACATCATGTGACTAGAATAACTCATATCAACAGCTACTAAATGAATGTTGATCCCTAAAGTCATATAATTGATGAATGGTACAGAAGCAACTGAAGTCAAAATACAGAAATTAAATTCAAAATAATAGTCAGTAGTGAATACCAGAATCAGCCTTGTTATCCACAACCTTATGCAATAAAGCATCACGAGCACATTCAGCTGCCATCCGATAACCTAAACAATCAAACTTACAGCATTACTAACTCTATAGTCACATGGTACCACATAAGCAACAACAGAACAGAGCAACAAAACTAGTAAGAGGTGTTTGCAGAAACTTCAGACAAACCTGAAATGATTGTCATCGGGTGAATCTTTGATGCAACCAGCTTTTCAGCCTCCCTTAAGAGTTCCCCCGCCAAAACAACAACAGAAGTTGTCCCATCACCAACTTCATCATCTTGAACTTTTGAAATATCTGACTCTTACATTAAGGATCATCGCAAAAAGTGAGTAAGATCTATCTCTACCCCTCCCATACACTTGCAGTACTTGAAGATCACAGATAACTTGCCAACAACAGTTTTGACCAAATCGGTATACATATAAGTAAAATGATAACTAAAATGGAAAAACATGTCTACAACCTGTAACAATCAGTGTGAACAACAGTCACAAATTCAAAATGCAATTGCAAGGATACCGACAAGAACTTTGGCAGCTGCATTGTCAATATGCAGGGACTTTAAGATGGTGGCCCCATCATTAGTAACAGTAACCGCATGACCTCTTCCTGTTGATTGAAGAATTTTATCCTGTCCAAATATATTAATAAGAAAGTGATTAACACAAGTAGGAAACCATTGTATACGCACAAGTGTCTATTAGTTTGGCAACAGAGTAAGAGACACTAACCATTCCCTTTGGTCCCAAGGTCGTCTTTACCAAGTCAGCAATTGCTATTGCACCCACAAATGAAGCCTTAAACAATACAAATTATAGATAAGTTGTAAGCATGAGGGATACGTCAACTTTTAGCTAGCCATATTGATTTGACATGTGAATAGACAAAAAGATATTAAAATCCCCTAACATACACTGCCCTACACTATTATACACAGAAAATTTTCCAATATAATCTGGTACGGTCACAAATCCCAGAAGGCCTTGCGAACACAATTAATTATTGCAAAAGAAAGATTATTTGAACACCTCAATTTTTATACAACATCCACCCTAATTCCTCCACAAAAAAAGTTCGGAAAACATTTTGTCAAAACCGAAAAATGACATACACTTGAACAAATGCTGTGATTCAACCCCAGAATATTAACCAACAACATTTCATTTGTACTATTTTGTAACAAACGTTGCCTTTCGGGAAACTAAATCGTTCCATCATAAGCATAAAATCAATTTCAATAGGCAAATGAACTGTCAACCCTAACATAAATAGCATTTGTTTACTACAAACATTGTGCACGTTCAAAGCAGAGTGAAGAAAACTCACCAGTCTGGCGCGCTCTCCTTTCTCCTCACTAGCTTCATCTTTGAAAATTCTCTCCACCTATCGCATTCGTCAATCAAATCAAATCAAACTTAAAAAAAAAAAAAAATCTGAAAAAAAAAATGTCAAAAATCAAACTCTAAACATTTGCATACCGCCATGGAATAGAGATATCAAACGACTTCGCCTGAATGAAAACCTGTGAGATTTTACGAAACAAAGTAAAATAAAACGGCAACAAACAATCCGAACACGCAAATCACAAGGAAATGACAGAAGCGAGGAAAGTTGAAGCAAATAAAATCTCAAGTCTGGTAAAACCCTAAACCTCAAAATCTTAGGAAACGGAAACCGTGAATGAGAAACTACCTGATCTTACAGAAGAGAAAACGAAGACGGAGACGGTGACGGTGAACGGAGAATCGAAGACGCTAGATCCCCCAAAATAACTGGTTTCGGCGTCGAGGGTTTTAAGACTCTGAACCGGCGGCACTGGAGTAAAAGAGAAGTAGCGAGAAGAACCGGATGTATAACCTCCGCTAGGTTGCTCCATTTTTCAAAATGTGATGCATCAGAACAAGGGCTATGGAACGAACGGTTGGATTGAAGGGGGAGGGTGGGCCAGCGTGATTTCTAGCCGGTGATTGGAAATGATACGTACCGAATGCCCTAGCGAGTTATACATAAGGTCGCACGTGAACTCTTTTTATTAGTTTGATACTGAGATGTTTTTATAAAAAATAGATATAAAAAAAAGTTGAGTTTAAAATAAACACTTAAAAATAGTTTATTTTTATAGTTCTGGATGAAAAAAAATGAAAATGTAAAGCAGTAAAAATGAGTTTATTCTCACAGCACATTAGAAACAGTTTTTTTCAAAGCACGGCAATACCAAACCAACCATTTACGAAGTTGTGTGAAGTCGCAGGAAGGCCCTATTGCTTTTCTCTTATTTCGCTTTATCTTCCTTAATTTAGTTTACAATAAACACACACTTTTAATTTAGTTTTAATCGTACGTTTTTTTTAGTACAAAGATATATTTACATTAAGGAGAGAAGAGAGTTCGGTCAAGCTACATAATGGATAACCTAATTTGTATCAAATTCGTCATCCACAAGATTTGAACTTAAGACCTCTCGCTTATAAGTGAAAAGGAATATCATCAGATCGTAATACTGATTGTCATCATACTTAAACTTTCAAATTGTGCCAATTTCTCCGTTGTTGGTAATGTTATCATTAATTTGTCAAATTTAATTTAATTTAAATTTATTTGGTATATTTAGTATTTTTAAATTCGACTTAGATGTGTAAATTTTAGTTCTTAATTTTTTCTCACAACTCAGTTACCGGAAACTCAAGTAGTTACTAATATTCCTTGTGAATGTAGCTTTTTTTTTTTTTTTTTTTTTTTGTAATCTTATGAATAGAGCATTTGTTAATGTGGACATTGCTATACTTGATGAAATTAATTCAAAATTGTGACAAAATTATTCGGCAATGTCGAATAAGGCCTAAAGTTTATGTGGACATGGTTAAAAATTCGACACAAGGCATCGGCATAGAGAATAAAATAAGAGGTCAATCACTACAACTACAAATCTCATTAAACAAGATTGTTGAATCATTTGGTCAAGTTGTACTTGATCTTCATTTGGTCAAGTTGTACTTGATCTTTATCTTGTTGCAGCAATCTCATGAAAAAAGTAGCATGATATAAGGTAGATGTGAATAGGTCAATTGGTCGAGATAAATTTTTCTTCTTTGCACTTAAGATTGGACCCTATACTCATAAATTAGACTAGTTTATCTTCTTGTTAACAGAAGAAGGAATTGTTAGACTAGTTTATCTTCTTGTTAACAGAAGAAGGAATTGTTAGACTAGTTTATCTTCCTACTCTCTTTTAGGTACAGTCAAAACAAAAAGGGAACAAATCATGTATAAACAGGGTTCTAAAAGACGTTAGGCGCTAGTCGGACGGCGGGATGGGGTCTAGCGCTTAGGCGGTTAGGCGGGACCTATACGGGCGCCTAGGCGGATTAAGCGAATTTAAGTAAATCTATTATATTTCGTGTAAATAAGTGTCTATATATACTTAAAATATATATAATTTCATCATAAACTACAAAATAGAATGACATATATATTATGAAGTATTGGACATAATGAAAACATGGGGAACAAACATATAATGTATGTTCATTTAAGTATTTAACAAGTCTTTACAATTTATTGTAAAAAAATAAAATGCAAAATAAAAGCTATTTATTTATGTTTAAGTGAGTCGCAACCTAATCGGTGCCTAGGCTGGCGACTAGGCGGTCTAGGCGAGCGCCTCAGCAAATCTAGGCGCCCTTTATTAATTTTCAAACGCCTAGGCATTTATCAGGGCGGTGGCCAGCTGCCTAGCTCCTAGGCGGCGCTAGGTGGGATTTTTAGAACAATATGCATAGACTCGTTTGGAAGTATTTTTAAATGACAAAAGTGCTTTTGGTGAAATTGATTTGAAAGGAGCACCAAATAATTTGTACTTCTTGTAGGAAGCACTTCAAGTGTTTTTCCAGGATCCACTTGAATTTTTACTAGGAATTGATTTCAAAAACATTTTCAGCAAAAGCGTTTTCATTCATTTTAAAAGCACTTCCAAACGAGCCCAATATTATCTTATATATGTACGCAGCAAAAGAATATAGTAACAGAAAACTAGAGGGTAGAGATGATAGAGAGACAACTTGAGGACAGGAGGGTCACCCAACCTTATCATAATAATACGAAGCCTGGTACAATAACAAAAGGAATACAATCAATCAATCTGTTCTAGGAAAGAATTAATGTGACCTCGAGCTGAGGTCTTTGACAATTCCGTTCATGCTGCATAAATATATGTCGTAATCAAACGGCACCCCAGAAAAATCAAATAAGGAGCAACAGTTGAGTTAACTGTTCTATCTTAACCAGATAAGCTAAAACTCGATGGCAGAGGCCCTTCACTCGCTCGCACTTTGCTGGCATAGGCCTTAATTTAGAGTTTAGAGGGGTCGTGTGCGCTGGCCGCTTGCTCTGCCACATAGCCGAGCATTCCTTGGAATGGGGAATTCATCCCTAAGTGAAGTGGATGAAGTATAAACACGCAGATATAATTGTTGTCCAAGGTACTGTCGTGCCCAAAATTCTGTCCTCAAGTTCCACATTCCCACGTTATCGAGCGCAATGTGGATAGCCGTCCACGATTTGGGATACACCTGCATTCACAGTATTCTATAAATTAACCATCTGTATATACCTATGTTACTGCTTGTTTGCTTATGTTTTTCTCGTAGCTGTTATAATCTGAGCATCAAATGCAAAAGTAACGAGGAGTAATTATATACCTGAGTGGTGCAACGTGAAACCGCATCTCTGAGATTGTATGCATCCCTGCTAGCAGTTGTCCACTTGCCTCCATCCATACTGCAAATATTTGACAAGCAATTTTGAATTATTTATCAAGATAGGCTGGATTGAGTTAAGCATATGGAGCTGATAATTGAGTAAGCTTACCCAACAACAAAGAAAGAGTAACCATCAAGATGCCAGCTTTGAATTATATCTTCGTTGTTTTGGAACACAATCTCGACGAATGTTCTATAATCCGCACCCAAAACTGAGGTGTCAAGGTACAATCCTCCACCAGTAGGCTTGTCGGAGATGCTTCCAACACGGAAAACTCCTCCAATTTTGAAGTAATCCGCGAGCTTCAGGGGAGTGTCCGCTGGAACAAATGACACACTGTTCACTCCATATCTTTGCTTCCCATTCACTTGACCAGCGGAGTTTTCTAGCACGTAAGTTTTGGTTAAGTTGATCAGTCCATAGTGGTATGAGCCCTGTGGGTTTGGCCTCGGTCCACTTGCTGTAAGATTAGTCCTGAAATAACATACATGTGTAAAATTCAATTAGCTAGGACGTTATACTATGATCGATGAACTTGAAGTGTAGATTTAATTATTCATCAATATTGCATATTGTGTTGGCTTAAAACATAAACTCGTTTGATGGCTAGGACTAGAGTTGAACGAAAGCTCTATATAGAACTTGTAAGACGTAACATGTTTCAACATTTATAAGTTCATCGAGCAGTGGTCAGGACATTAGTCCAATTTGATTGAAATCGTCTGAAACGAGAAAGTACCTGATAGAGCGGGCTTGGTTCAAAGACCAGTCGACTTGGATGGTAGGTCCGCCAGGGGGAGGGCCAGAGACTGCGCCAGCAGAGTTGGCGTAATGAACAGTGCCGGTTGTGGTGAGGATTGGAGAGGTGAAACGAGAGGAAGCTACAATGTAATAGTCTTGTCCGGGCTGATCAGCTGTTACAAGAACGGAGTAGGATTGGCCAACGTGTACATCAAGGGATGAGTAGGTGGTTTGGAGGGTGTGTGTTCCCTCTACTTCTACCAGCTTCATTTTGTGATTTTGAATGCGGAAGTTGAGGGAATTTTGCAACCCAACATTTGAAATTCTGAGCCTGTACGTTTTTCCTGCAATGAGATACAGTAATAAATATACAACATTAACAATCTAAGGAAGATAAATGTAGGATGGTTGTGATTGCAAAAGTTGATATCAAGATTAAATTTGAAGGCACACCTTGTTCGAAATTAAGAGAAAATCCACCGGGACCCCGACCGTTGATAAGGATTCCATCAGGAGAAGGTAGCTTCTTACCACTGTCCAGATGAGCCTTCAAGGTCTGTACAAGACAAATAAAATTATCAACATTGATAAATTAACAAAGCAATCAAAACTAATCAAGGTTGTTCTAGAGATAGACGTGAATGT
Source organism: Malus sylvestris (assembly GCF_916048215.2). NCBI lineage: Eukaryota > Viridiplantae > Streptophyta > Magnoliopsida > Rosales > Rosaceae > Malus > Malus sylvestris. Next base: position 436,921 of record NC_062267.1, on the reverse strand, counting down.
AGTCGCATCGACTTGACCCGATATGCTTTTTTGTGCACTGGAGTTCGATATTTTTCCGCAATTTAAATAGTATAAAGTAAAATATTTGCTTGTATCAGAAAATTCTCCGGCCACTGAGATATAGTTTCAGAGATGAACCGTTTGGCTTTATTAGCTTCGGTCACATGTGAGGTAGATAATGCGAGTGACCCACGACACAACAAAACCATGCGCAACAGGTTACAAGATTAGGGGAAAACTGGGTCACTAAATGGGCCATTTGGAGTGGGCAGATGAAGAAAGCGACACGCCCAACACTGCGTCCGTCGTCCAACATATACACACAGACACTCTCATCCACAGGCCCGCAGACCAACAAGGGTTACCACGACTTCGATAAGGTGGTGCTATCAATATTTTCATATTTATTTCTCACACCCTCTTCATTAATTTTAAAAACTGAGAGAGAGAAACATAAAAAGAAATGCGTGAATATTTTGGAGAGCGCTGGTTCTTTTAGTAATCCTATTAGAACTCTTGTCTCTTATTTATTTATATATTATAACAATTTTACGAACATCAATACCCACCAATTCTTAGGTCAACGACTAAAACTTTAATGGCTTGAAATTCAAAAATCGTTAATCTAATTTTCTTTTTCTAAAGAAACCAGTTGCAAAAATAGCTTTTGATTTTTTTTCTTTCACAAAAAATTGATTTCGAGTGGAAATAAACTTGCAGCTCAATTTACAGCATTCATTCATGTATTTGAAGTCTTGTGTTCAAATTTCTTCATAATTTAGTGTAAATTATTTTATAGTTTGTAACTTGTAAGAGAAAAAAAGAATAAAAGCGCAAAACAAACTGTTTTACCGAGGGTAGGATTCTCATCCAACCTAATATCTCTCCCCCTTCCTCCCCTCCTATTTAAACAGTTAGGACAAGACAAAAGAGTGAGAGAAGAGGAGGAAATGAGAGAAAAATAAGGGGAAGGGACATGGATTCTCTCTAGATCTAATTGTCCTAATTCATTTAGTCAAATCATCCGGACCATTGAATTTGATCTAACAGCTAAAATTATTATAACTTTTAAAATGGGTTCCTGTTTATAGTCGTTGGATCAAATTTTAATGGTCCGGGATTCTTGTTTGTAGTCGTTGGATCAAATTTTAATGGTCCGGATGATTTGACTAAGTAGATTATGACAACTGGTTCCGGAGAGGATCCATGTCCAAGGGGAATAGAATCTTGCCAAGACAGGATAACAGATGTCAAACAGGTCCAGTGCTACAGAAAAGTAAACGATAACATGCAACCGAAGTAAGCGCATTATGATTTTTGTTTGTTTTCTTTCCTTCCAAAATGCGGGAAAACTTCACATCAAACCTAAAAAGGTGGGAATATGTATGTGACTAGGAACACGGGTAAATGAATTGTGTGTGTTTTTAGTGGAAAAAGTAAAAAAGGAGTGGAAAAAAGGATTTACCGTGTGATTAGACTTGTACCAATCGCCAATAAGAACAGTGTAATCACCGTCAGGATCGGGGAAAGGGACGGGAATTCTGGGCCTGCTGAGAATTCGGATGCCTCCGAAGCCGCCGGCAGCCTTGTGGAAATCGAGTGACGGGAAGTAGTAGAAACTTCCGATTTGGTCCTTGACTTGGAGAATGTAGGTGAAGTTCCTCCCCGGTGGTATTGGGCAGGTTGTTCCGTACACTCCGTCCACAAATGAATTCCTTCTTTGCTGGATTCCGTTCCTATTTTCACAAAACCAAATAAAATAAAATATTGATTCGTTAAATAACCTCCTGCTTTCTTTAACAAGAATTGATCAAATGACTGGATTTCTTTTAATATATTTCATTAATGGATGACTCTAGGTTTATTTTTAAAGTATCGAAAACACAATTCGATACTAAATGTAATACTACAATTGATCAAAATTTTGAAAAAGAAAAATTTCAATCAATTTATTATAACGCTTGTACCGAGCCATATTGTAGACAAACCAAAAGATTTCTCGTTTTGAGAGATATTTCAGCAAAAAGAAACCAGTCACCAGTCGCAAGGTTCCAAAAGACAATTAATTTTCTACTTTTTTTCATGGTCCTTCCTTTTCAATGACAATTTAGCCAACAGACTTAAAAAAATCGTAACTTAATTTATTAAGATGCTAAAAAATTGCTTAGAAAAAAAAAAAGAAAAATCAGTAGAATAAGTACTAATTTGGTAATGATATGTTTTTATAAAAAATAGGTATAAAAAAAAAACTTAGTTAAAATATGTTTGGTAAACACTTAAAAACAGCTTATTTTCACAATTTTAGGTTTAAAAAAAAAAACTGAAAACGTGAAGCAGCAAAAATGAACTTATTCTCACAGCACAATAGAAGTATCTTTTTTCAAAGCACAGCAATACCAAATCTAGCCTAAATTTGTATCGTGTAAGTCGTTCTCAAACTAATCAATAATGGTAGGGGAAATAAACATAAAAAATCAAAATAATGGTAATGTTGGTTAACAAGAAATAAATGATTAAGCTCAGCCACAGCTGTCGCTTAATCAGAGACGAATGGAGTCATTTTTTGTAATATCTACATATAGAAAGCTCAGCTGGTCTGGTCGCAGTCGTGGTCAGTACTAGATCTGATTGTTCCATTCCATGCCCTCCGTCCCTTCAACAAGTGCAATCAACATGCCCAACTGAACCCGTCCAAAACTCTAAACGTACCCCCAATTACCCGGATCTAAACTCAAACTCAAATAAATACAAATAAGAAATACAGTAGTAGTGTGAAACGAACAAAGGCGTCAGAGATGTACGTGCAATGCAGCGCTAGTATGAAATAAGTGGAAAGAGATTATCTCTGAATTTTTTCTACCAAGATCATCGGATTAAGTGATTCGGAACTTTGAAATTTGATCAAATGGTTAAAATTATTATAACTTTTAAAAAGATTCTTCGTTTTTAGCTGTCAGATCAAATTTTAAGAACCCATATCACTTGATTCGGTAGCCTTGAAAGAAATCTGGACAGAATCTCTTTCCGAAATGAGTAATCACATGACGCTGTAACCCTGCGCACTCTAATCAAAGGCTTAAAATAGTTTAAGAAAGAACAAATAGGGCAATCTTGTCATTTTAATTCCAATAATATGCCAAATAACTAATAAAATATTAATCTAGTATAATCTTTGGGTTTGCAATTTGCATTAACTAATCAGAGAACCAGAGAGAGAGAGAGAGAGAGAGAGAGAGAGAGAGAGAGGGTGGAGTGAGTACCAGGAGAGGAGGAAAGGCTCGTCCAAGCTGTTGAAGACGTTGATGATGAGATTGTCATTGGTGACGGAGTGGATGTCTGGCCCCGGGAACTGTCCATTTATCAGTATTCCCTGAAAATCCAACACATCGGAATCCCATTCATTTCAATCAGATCGGATGAATCAGATACCGATTCGAATAAACGTGTAAAAACAATGCGAGAAATAAAATAACTAGATTTGGATGAGAAACCTTCTGGCGGACACCGAGAGGGTAAATGTCGCCGTAAGTGACATTCCATTCGAAGAATCTGTAGGGATCTTCAGCGACGGCTATGGAGAAGAGAGCGGCGAGACATAGCAGTGCCGAAATCGCACCTCCCGCTCCGTTTACCCGCATTTTAGTTATGCGTACGGCAGTCTAATTAGCTCCGATTAAGCTAACAACTGACTGAGAGATTTTGAAGGCGTTGGGATGGGTTGAAATTGGAACAATAAGAGAGAAGCAGAGCTGCGGATGGCGACTTTGGAATGGAGGAGGAATGGCGCCTGTATATATATTTAAGTGCGGTACAGACAGTCTCACAGGAAAGGGATGCCGTGTATTGCAGCCTAGCCGCAAAGACAATGAGGGAAAGTTAATAAAAAATGATATTTTATTTGGAATGAAAAAAAATATGGAAAGAAAATAAAATAGCGGTGTGTGTCGGTGGTGTTTTTTCTACTTATTTGTTTTATAATTGAATTTGAATTATGAAGTTAATGAGTGAATAAATTGGGAGTCTGAAGTGTGTGTCTGCCACATGGGTTGGCTGTGTGTGGGTGTGGAGGCGGGTGTGGAGGTGGAGGTGGTGGTGGTGGGGCGGTGGTTTCGTATTGGCGCCATCCCAAGACCAACGAGAATGCATGTGAGAAAATGTGATGAGTTTTAAACTCATCCCTCATCACTCATTGATTAGTCAAGTCAACCATTTTCCACTCAACTCTGATCTGCCATTTGCCATTTGCCATATAGTTAGAATAATTAATGCCTAATCCAACCCAAATCTTCTACTTAATTACATAATGATATGAGGGTCAATGCTGTTGTGAATCTCACAAGCTACCTCCGCAATTAATCAAAACTTGTAAGGGTTATATACCATATATAGATAGGGTTTCGTTTCATTCTTCTTGTGATAGCCTTCGATCTTACCAAGGAGTCAAGGATTAATTTTTAATTGTGACGGGAACACAGATGGTAAGTGGTGGGAAATTTAATTTTTTAAGTTATTAACTTTTTAATACATATATCTCACTATTTATATAGCGACACGTGATGTATCATTCCGTGTGACGGTCACACTGAAAAATCTCTCGAGTCACTTTATTATGGTAATAATACAGCTGTAATACAGAATTTGAATGTCCACCAAAAACTCACTTTCCTCACTCTTTTTTTTCTTTCTTTGTCTCCTTCTTTATCGTTATTTTGACATAAATGAGTAATGGTAACAGGATATCCGTAGAATAAAATCAAGCACATGTTTGACTGGAAAAAAAAACAAAGGAAAAAAAACAAAGGAAAAAAAGGAAAGCACATGAATTCAGACTTTGTTGTTCGCAGGAAACATTCAAGTCACGTGAGAATGGAACGACACCATACTTACCGGCCTTTTAATTTTCAACCACATTCTACTCTCTCTTTTGCTTCGATAAGACCATCTCTAATGATTGGACTAAAAACCAAATATTTTAGTTCGAAAAATTTAATTTTTAGCCAAGAAATAGTTTTTCTGCTCCAACTGTTTTAGCCTAAAATTTTAGCCCGGAATTATTAAAGAACAAACTTAGGCTATTTTTTTTTTGTTAAATTAAATTATTTTAAAAAAATAAATATGTAAACTATCGTAAATTAATTTTATGAACATTTTTATCTAAAAAAAATTTAAATTTCGATAAATATTGAAAATTTTAAATTCTGATTTCTGGGCTAAATTTCGGGAGGAATCTGGCATTGGTTTAGCATTTAGCCCAAATTTTCCCCTTGTGTTGGAGTGGGTTTGGAGGGAAATTTGGCTTTTAGTCCACCATTGGAGTTGGTCTAATTTCTTAAAATGTAGTACCTCAAGTAAGAATATTTACTCCTGCATATAAGATTTTCACATTGGTCCCTTATATATTATCACTTGTGCAGCGTAACAAAAAAAAAATTGTTAAATTTTTTACAGTAAATAACTTTCTTATTAAATATCATGTTTGAAGAATTATTTTCTAAATGATTGCAATTAAGTTACTGTTTATTAATTTATATTGTCTTAGCCCAAATAAACATACAAGAAAGTCCGACCAAAGAAGTCACTAATGACACGTTTACTAACAGTCGAATATGAATTGAACTAATACATAAAATAAACTAAAAGTATGAGTTGTACATTAAAATTCGTAACCCGATACCTAAAATCAGAATTCGCTTCGTTTAGGAGACTGGTTGATCTTATACCCGTTCATTCTTTCCTTCCCACAAAGCAAGAAGAATAGTAGAAGTTATCAGTCAAATTTACCAAATTTAGGGATAAGATAGCAGATTTAGGATCCACGGGACAAGGCTCACAGCGCGGCAACACATGTTTCTAAATTAGAATTCAAATGCGGCCCCAAACCCAACGAATTAATTGATAATGTTTGATTGCTTTGCCTTGTTGGGTAGTAGTAGGTCCCATTAACCATGATTAGAGGGTGCATTTTTGCTCTTGCTCACCATCTTTAAGTGGTGGTAAAGTAATTAGGGATGGGCAAATACCCATTGGTTATAGGTAACTGCGGTTACCCACCCATTTAAATTAAACGGTTACGGTTATAGGTAACCGTTTAGATAAATAAACGGTTATGGGTATAACCGTTTACTCACGAAATTTAAATAGACGGTTATGAGTATTAACCACGGTTATAAACGGGTAACCGTTTACCCATTTATTTTATACATGTAAAACTAACACAAACCATGTTCTTGATCCAATAATACTTAGCACCCAATAAATTAGCAAGGAATTCATCGGTCATTCTCTCAATAACATTGCTACAGGAATGATGATTCTCATCATCAAAGAATTTGCCAAATTAATTTAAATTCTTTGCGAATAACTGTGAAATTGATAGAAATGCTTTGACAAAAATGTCTTCTAAACAATTTTTGTAATCCAATAATACTTAGCAAATATTATATTTACCTTCATTGGTAACAGTTAAAAATATCGTCCATAAACTATTATTTCAATTATTGGAATGATATAAGAACTTAAAAAAATTAAAATACAAAAATGTATGATGAATGTACCTATAACGGTGTTTAATTGTCAAAAAAAAGAAAGTTATGACAATTTTTTTTTTTTAATTTTTAAGTTGTTAAAAAACATGTAGGCGGGTGAAAAAGAGGTAATGGTAAAAAAACAAAAGATAAACGGGGTAAATGGGTATTAAACGGTTACGGTTAAATGGGTATGCAGTTATCGGTATGGTTAACCGTTTATAAACGGTTATGGGTATGAGTATAACCATTTAGGCAATTACCCAACGGGTAAACGGTTATACGGGTATGAGCATAAACGGTTATGGGTAAATAATCACGGTTACCCGCCCGCCATAACCGTTGCACATCCCTAATGGTAATGCTCAATGCTCATACCCTACTTTATCATTGAATAACTTTAAATTTTGAAATTTATGTCTATTCATCTCGAAATTTAAACTCATAAATAGGATAATAGGCATCACCATCATAACTTAAAGGTAGTAAGCAAAAATATTCTCATGATTAGTTGGCATGTTGAATTCAAACCATACAATCTCAAAAAGAACCAAATCTATGTTGAGGCCATGGTATAGACATAGTAACGTAACACAGCACAAGACAGCTGTTCCACAAAAACATTTATTCAAAAAAGATTTAAAACTTATGTTGGACTCAATCATGTACGCAGTGAGGCCCACAAAAAGTAATACGACATGCAAACAATCATTGCTCTCAAATCTCAATCATCCCGCAACCTAATCCCTACTCTCTACGACATAACATTGCTCTCAAATCAATTGACCAAAAAATAAAAACCATTGCCCTCAAATCTCAATCATCACACAACCTAATCCCTACTCTCTCTCTCTCTCTCTCTCTCTCTCACACACACACACACACACGGAAAATGGGTGTGAAAGCTACAAAAGTTACTTGCCCTACAACTAAGCTGATCAATTCTCAAAATTCAAATACGATACACAACACTCTATTACTTTCATGGAATGGGATCTTATCCGGATCCACTTTGTGATGATCCTAGGAATTCTCACATCTTAATCATTCATCATGTATCGTGCGCTTATAAATCATTTGACTATTTTTATATTTAAAATTAAACACAAAAGTATCTGACAAAATTTGATTGCACGATGTACAATGAACGGCTAAAATGTGAAGATTCCTAAGATCCCCACAAAGTGGATCCAGAGAGGATCCTCTTCCTACTAACATAACACTTTCCTTCTCTTTTCTTTTTCTTAAAAAATAAGAGGGTTTCAAAATGGATTATAACACTTGATGTCCCAGACTGTGTTCCTAACACACACAAAAATCTCTCCTCAAACTGACGCTCCCAACAGCTTCAATGCATTCATTTCATACTATTGAAGGCCCATATGAAAACAGAGACCAAACCAATCCCCCAGAATCATTGAGTGAAATGCGTGCAAGGGAAAGCAATTTCGACTCATGGTAAAAGACCTCTATGTTTATGTACCAAAGAAAATAATAGTAAAACCCAATGAACACCGCTTGGCTTGTTACTTATAATGAGTCATTCCTCCTTAAGTGTCAATTACAGTTCTACACATATCAAAATCTCTCAATGAAACTAGAAAATGACAAGTTCTACCACATATCTAAATCGTCTACAAGGAGGAACACCTGCTTACAGGCAAGGACCCAAAGTGTATTCCGACCTGAATTGTTGAATACATAGGCTAACAAGTTATTCGCTCACACCAATCATACAACACACAAAGTTCAATGAGTTTGCTTGTTTGCGGATGAGGTTAAGGAATGAAGTACCGGCTTCAAAGGTGCAGAAGCCAATGTGTGCGTATGCACACAAATCAATGATATGGCAACACAAGCTTGAACATGACAGAAATTCTATGAATTGGGGCAGAAAAGCATTGGCCACGAGAGGAGAAAGATAGGAAGGATATGAAACCGGTAGTAGAAGTTTTACTCAATTAGAGATGTTCAGAGTGTAGTGTGATGGTAGTGGTACAGAACTAGATGCAGGTTGTCCAACGCATCAACCCTCAAATATCCAGACACAGAAACGAACCAAAACATAACACAAGATTCGCTGTCTACTTGAGCATTATAAGGAAACATGAAACTGAAACATACTTTTAAGAGACAACCCTTAACTTTACCTAGAAATTTTGAAAACGGATAACATGCTAAATTCATCACATGATCAGAATCTGCCAAAACTTAAGAAAACAGATGACACGCGACACTTTCTCAACCAAAAGTCGGTCAAATTTCAATGTAAAAACCTATAACCAAGGACCAAATGCAAGAAATCTAAGCAAACAATACAAATCCCCCATTCACTTACAATCAACAAAACTCAAATTGAGCAGAGTGTTCAACAAGTTATTTGAAATATTCATTCCTTGTCAAATCCAAATTAGCAATTGATCGAAAGTAGAACACAAATCAGCATGCATTCTGCTTAAGAATCCTAAACCCCAACTCTCACACAAAAACCCTAGGTAGGTCCACAACAATTCTTAATCGCGAAGCCACAAAAATTGAGCATCCAACTTATCAAATGTATTTCGTATCAAATAGCTACATAGAGTAACAATAAAGAGAAGGAATCCTTAGAACTTGAACTCACAGTGCGATCACTCTCGTTCGCCAAAGAGAAGGCGAAGCCTGGAAGCGAAGAGACCAGTGGGCTCGAGAGAGGCCTCGTGGAGGAGGTCCCGCTTGATGTTCCTCGTGCGCTCGGCTAGGGCTTCCTGCTCCTCCTTGAGAGCCGTCGTGTCCTCCTGAAGATTGTGGAGGCGGTACTTCTGGCCCAACGATCTGACGCTCAGCAGCAGAATTCCAGTCATTGCGAAGAACTGGATGAAGCTGTCCTTGCGCTTCACAGCATTTGCTATGAACCCCAACGATTTCTTTGAGTTCTGGATGCCAGCGGAGGAGCTTGGCGGTACTGATGATGCCATGACGACGGAAACTCTGTTACACAGAGCGCTGCCGCTGCGCGAGTGTGACAAACTGACGAGGGTCCCATATGAAAATGAGGTTTAAATATGTATTTCTTACGACATAAAAATATGTGTCGTTTGTAGGACAACATAAGGGACAGGATCCTCTCCGGATCAAGTCACAAAACCCAGTTTCGTAAGCCTCACTGTGATCTCCACCTTCCTCCACCAAATCCCCACCATCGTCGCCGTCTGAAGTACAAAAAGAGAGCCCCCACAAGAAGTCTGCCACCCCAAAATTTCGATACTGCTTTGTCCCCCAGCAGTTCGAATCCAACGTTAACGACTTCTGTGATATTTGGTTTTGTGAAGGTCGCCGGAAAGCTTCTCCGATATTTGGTTTCTGATTTTCATGATGGTAAAGGCTTTGTGAAGGTGGAGATCATTGCGAGGCTTACGAAACTGGGTTTTGCGGCTTGATCCGGAGGATCCGGACAGATATGTTCCGGAGAGGATCCTGTCCCACAAAATAACATGTGTAGTTTCCTTTCCTTTACATGAAATAACGTGAAAGAGATCAGAAGGTGAAGAAATTTCAGTATAACGAAAACATAGTCGGTATACCAACTGTAATAATACCATTTGATAGAATTTTTATTTTTTTTTAATTTTCAACAATTGTATTTTACATTTGATGCACCGAACTGTATTTCCGACACACAAAGAAATCTCTCCAGAAGGTGAGCCTGGTGTGGTGAGGCAGCTGATTTTATCTTGTGACAAAATTGGAAATTACACAATTTAATCGTATTCGTAGGGTAAATATAAGCTACGGATAACGCTAAAACCAAACCATTACAAGAGTTGCAATGAATATCCCAACCTAGCTTTATCATTACTGTCTATCATGATTTTATACTGTGTATCCTGCAGATTTAATCAGAAATCCAAACTTCCACATTGCTTGCTTTCGATACTTTTTGTTCCATTTCTTTCCTTAGCATCCTTCTTGTCATCGTTATTAAGTCCTCGAGTCCGGCCAATTCCCAGCTTTGGCAAACCCTTATTCAGCCCCTCAAGCAAAACACAGGCCTTGCACCATTTCTGCACAATAAAACAACAAATGTTCAGATTCTCTAACCAAACTCTACCCAAGTAACGAACGCAAACGAGTCTAACATTAATCAGATATCTCAACCACATGTCACATATCGCAGGGTGAAACTAGTAACAAACTTACCTGACTGGAAATGTAACCACACCGTTCACATGTCCCCTGTTCTGGCATCTTTGTTGAAGTTGAAATTCTGAAATTCTCCCCTGATTTGATGATGTCAAGTATTGCCCTGGGTCTTCAGTTGAAAGAAGTCCAGTAAAATGTCAAACTAGGAGTACAAAATGTGCATACTGAAGATGTAATATAATTTTTTTTTTTTTTTTTGTGAAATCTACATCGCCAACCAGCGAAACATTCTCTCAGCAAGGCACTCACCTGATTCTTTCTAAATCCTTGATGAACTCACGAGCAAAACCACGATACGCATTGGGTGAATAAATGCCTGCAATTTGACAAAAATGTCTTCTGAGATCTAATTGTAAAAGCATTAAACATAGAAATATAGTGGCAAGGGTGGTTGAGCGGAGGGAAAATAACCGAGGAAGACTTGAGAGAACTATTTAAAGGAGCCTAAAGGAAAGATAAATTACATTCAGTGGAGAAGTAGTCCAGCCTCTTGAAATATGCATACGTGCAAAATTAGTTAAGGCTTTGCAAACAATTCCTACTCGGCATTAAGATGAATAACAGTGATGAAAGAAAAAGGGGAAGAAAAACAAAATCAGTATTTAATATTTCAGCAGCAAGGATATATAACAATCTCCTTCTCAAAGGTGTATTTAAAAGGTTTGCATCTTGGAATTGGCCCGTCTTCACCGGTGACAATTGAAGTGCATCTACTTAATCTACAAAATAAAACCAGCAACTCAGTTCACTATGCAAACTTAAGGGGGGGGGAAAAGAACATCAATGAAATATGAACAAGCATTACCTTGCAATGTCACCTCGTAAAATGTTCAATAGAACTGTTTCAGCAATATCATCTGCATTATGTCCAGTAGCAAGCTTGTCTACCTTCAACAGTGCAGCGCCACGATCGAGGGCCTGAGAAGTAAATAGATATATCCATTAAGTTGAATTGTTCCTTATAATCTCTCACCAACCAATAGAATTTGATCATGCCCTTCATGCTTAAAGACACAGAAAGCTCACAAATGACAGCCTTTGTAGGTGCTATCAGCAGAAAGTTTGAATGACCAGTTTTAGTGCTTTAATTACTCATTCAAAACTAAGTAACAAGCACCATAAGTTTCTGTGCAATAACCATGTTGATTTGGAAATAATATATCGTAAAAAAAAATTGAATGCCCAATCGTGTCTAAATACATCTATATAAGATGCCTAGAAAATGAAAAACACCAATTTCCAAGACAGCCAAATACCTGACGACGAAAAACACCACAGAAGGTGCAATTGTTCTTGAGACCAATCATCTTTACTATTTCATCCATGGTCCACCCATACAAATCCTTGTACGAGACTATTTTCAGCGGCAAACCATACTGAAAGTAGAGATTTCGAACGAGAGTCAATTAAAGCTTAAAAGTAGAGAAACATAAGGCATTAGACATGACCGAAAATTCATAGTCAAAATTCACCTGACCTGGATTTCATTTCTTTTGACGGTTTCAAGAGAATCGTCCCTGTAGCCAGTAATGCCCTCATCCACTGACAAGAGGAAGAGATCCAGACCGTAATTGTGCCGCCTATTCAATTCGGATAATACGTAAGCGAGGACAGTGGAATCTGAAGGCAGCAAATAACACAATAGGCAATGAGCAGAAGGAAGTTAAGGACCACATAACATACACAATCCAGTATGGCATTATAATTCATCACCACTCACTAGCACTCCAATTACAGCTTGATTGATTAGTTTACCTTTGCCGCCGGAGGCACCGAGGGCAATGCGCTCACCAGGCTTAAATAACTGGTTTTCGACGATGACCTGATGAATCTCCTCCTCAAACACCTTGTAGAAACACTCCCTGCAAATCTTCACATACACTAACCGATTTCAATTCAATTCTACGGTTTTACAACCGCAAGATACAGTTTATGAGTTCATGCCTCTCATATCAGCTTACTGGAAATCAAACCTCAGTAGGAGATATTACCTGCTCTAGGGTTTTGGGTCTCTTGAGGGCGGCCCGTCTCTCATGACAGATGCAGCACTGGCGGCCCCCCGCCTTCTTCTGCTTGCCGTCGGCTGATGACTCCATTGAACGTGACGACACTCGGTCGAAGCTCAGGATCTGCGAACCAATAACGAATCTTCCCAGTTATAGTTTTTGTTCTGCTCGCCTCTTCTTCCTTACTTTCAAAACACACGCACAATTTTGGAAACTACAAATATTTACGAAGCTGCTTTCCATGGGCCAGACTCGGCCCAAGGAATGATACAAAAAAAAAAAAACTAATGAAAAGGGCTTAAAAACTTTGAGTTTTAATGATAAGGACAAAATAAAGGATACAATGAATAGTACCAGGATTGACTTTTTAGTGTAAAAATGTGATTTTTCGTTAAAGTGAACAGTACCGGATACTTTTCGTTAAAGTTCCCTAAAGAATCATCTTCGATTGAAGGTTAGGTTAAAGAGCTTGTGGATCCTACTGGACTAAAACTCCCAAATCAGGCAACCGGGTTGGCCATTTCCAGCCAGCTAGTCCTCCGGCCTAGCCTTCTAGTGCCAAATTGTCAGTCCAAAGCCCATTTAAGTGCCAACAGCTAGTTGACGTCATGATGCCATCAAGTTACTGCTTGAATTATATTTTTTTTGGGACGAATTTAAAAAAAAAAATCTAATTTTTTTCCTATAAATACCTAAACCATTTTTCACTATTCCATACTATATTTCCTCATTTTATTTTATTTTTGGATGAATCCAAGGTATCTCCTGCACGTAGGCGATGACTAATCCCTCGAGTTGAGTCGGACCCCATTCGAGGGGCAAGCTCTCCCAATGCTGGCTTCTCCATTCACAAGGCTTGAACTCAAGATCTTACTTAAGAGGAACAAGCTCCTTATCACTTGAACCACCAAGCATTGGTTTACCTCATTTTATTTCAATCTCTTCCAATAATCTTTCCTTTAATTTTTTCAATAATTTTCAAATGGCCACATTTGCAATGAAATGAAGGGCTTGAACCCGAAAAGAAGATGAAGCTCTTTGTAGGGCTTATAGATAGATTTCAGAAGATAGTGTCAATGGTAGTTCTCAAACAAGTGAATGTGTTTGGACTCGTACGTCCAAAAAGTACTATGATTTCTATGAAGGCACCACTCCACTAAATCTCCAAAACCACGAGAGTTGTTCTTCAAGATGGAAAACAACACAATCTCCACCCTATTACTACTTGGGGGAGTTATTCAAACTTAAACAACATTAAACAAAACATTTAACAATATAAAACTTAAACGCCTACTCCATTGTTTTTTTTGCCCAAAGATGTGCAACAAAATCCTGTTGTTGGTACTTGTTTATGGCACGCGAACGTATCATTCTGTGACACCTTATGTACTCATTTAAAGAGATATTATCAGTTCTTGGATCCAAAGGCAAATTAGGTCTATTATATCTTTTCGCATCAACTGGAGAGGCATAGGCCAACATTTGGAGTGCAATAATAACCTTTTGATGAGGTGAAAAACTAGGGCGGCCTGCTCTATCCATCTTTTGTCGAAAGTATGGATTGACATGTTGGCCACCATAAAGTAAACGCTCGAAGACATGACGCCTCATCTGGAAGAAGTGACGTCTGAAATCCTCTTTTGTGTACACCGAGTTGGAGTTGAAGTAGTTGTTCATCAAAATCTCATATGCGATCTCTTTATTTCGTGATTTGTAAGAGTGACCACCAACCGAGCCACCTTATTGAGATTGTTCTTCAATTTCCTCACACGCCATGACCCCAGCCATTGCTGCCATATATATTGTGTTGCGCCATGCTTCATCTTCTTTATCGAACTCATCATCTTCTCGTCTCGTCTATGCCAATTCATCTTCTTATTCGAAAAATTATTGAGATTACATAAAAATAAGAAATATGGAGAGTTATTCACTTTAGCGACACGTGTCACTCGAAATCTTATTCGAAAAATTATTGAGATTCTATAAAGATAAGAAATCTTGAGACTTATTCATTTGGCGACAAGTGACACTCAAAATATGTCTAAAACCTTATTTTAATATGATAGTTTAATTTAATTAACCATATTAATTCAATTAAAATAATAAATTATGTTTGGTCTATGACCCTTTGGCCCCCTCGGTTGGAAATGATTTTTTGTCAAAGAGCTATGTTTGGCCTTATGACCATTTGACTCCCTCAGTTGGAGATGGTATAAAATACGACATAACATTGTTTATTAAAATATAATTTCTTTGCTGAATTCATCACGTACAATGTACAAATGCGCACAATCAACTTTTATACGTCAACAAAATGTCACATTCGCAAGAAAAACTAAAATTAGCAATTCAGTTATCGTAAAAGTTTAGAGGAGCTCATCTGTATTAACTCAGATTCACAACTGACTTTGTGTTTGCAATAGAAATCAATTAAAAATTTATAAAACCGGTTCGAACAACGAACCAAATGGTACATCCAAAGCAAAGCAAAGCAAATCAAAGCCCCAATCCTAATTTGTACATCGACATTCTGATCAATCAGTAAAACAAATCTCAAATGACAACTCTAAAACACAAGTAAACCCAGGACCCTTCCGATGGAAACCATGTCCTATCCACAGCAACACCTGCCCGCCTGCAAGGCAGTATTAGCACTTGTCCTTCCCCGAATCACCCTCAAGTCGTCGCCGTATGTCCCTACTTAATATTTCAACATATTCCTGCAAAAGTCGAAAAGAGAGATCTGTTTACATACAGTACGGATTAATCTCAAGACTAGCACCTCGCACAAACGACAAGCATATATAGCACATACGCTGGAGAGACTCTCGTCCCTGCACAACTCATCCACAAGTTCTTGAGAACCGCTTCCTCTGCCAGACAGCTGCACCGAATTTTCAACTAAAGCATGAAAAACTTCTCCTGGTGCATTCAGGTTCTCAATTCTCTGAACCACTTCTTCGAGGTTAATCTAAAGCATGAAGAAAAAGAGCTATTAGAAGTTACAATTTATGGCTCAATTCAGAAACAAATCATAACCCTTTATGGCCACAAAACGAAAATATCATGTCCCAAAAAAGTGAAATGTTGATCCAAGACATTGATGAATAGACAAGTTATACAAACCTCAGAATTAGGGATATTATCATCTCTACTGAGACTTCGCTCATTGTGGGGCGGATGAGATTCAGGAGCCAAAGCAGAGGATGGCCGGACGGGGGGCGATCCAGCCCCAAGGGCACGAGTTACAATGGGCATCATTTGTTGGAACATCCTGGACAGATCGATCCCCCCACCTTGGCCTCCTCCAAACAAGTTTCCCAAATCTTGGCCGTCAACCTGTTCGGCAATCTGATTGACAGCACTCCTCATCTGTGGATTCTGTGTAAAGCTCTGTAACATATTCCTCAATACATCGGGAGAACCCACTCCAGTTTGGTCTGAAACACCTGCCAACAGACCATTCAGGGCTGGACTCTGCAGAACCTGAGACATCATGCTTCCCATATCAACTTGGCCAATAGGACCTTGCCCTCCCAATGTTCTACCATCTCTGACCTGACCAACAGCAGGGGCCGTTTGTCTTTCAGGTGCATCATTTAAGTTCATCCTACTTGCAGCAGAACCACGAGACACAAGGGATTGCAAAACTTGCTGGCCACCAATTACTTGCTGATTCTGATTGTTGGGAGCACTAGTTGTTCCGCCATCTCCATTCTTGGTTGACGGTTTTGGCTGCCTGGCTTGTCTCTGATTGGACCAATGATACACAGTTTCAGTAACAACCTAAATTAAAGTTGACCGCATATATATATATATATTTTTTGTTTTGTTTTTATATGTAAGAGCCTGAAAACAAACCAGTAGTATTTGCACTCTTAATTGCTTCCCCAAGCACTATACATCCATCATAATATGGCCATGGATTTTTACTTTAATTAACAGCTGAAATATCAAGCCCGTGATGGGGCATAAATTTGGTTCGTAAATTTTTATTTTATTTTCGAAAGCAATGAAATAGATGTAAAAATATTATACCTTACGCTCCAAAACTCCAAGTCCTAAACCAAGTGGAACAGCTTTTGCACCCTCAGCCTGCTTCTCACTGGATTGTGGAGCACTTCTCTTCTCATCTTCTCTCACCACGGTGTTTTGGCCACTTGAAGAGCTTAGAGGACCCCCAGCTGGGGATCTTGAATCGTTTTTCAATGTACTACCACTTGCTAAATCCTGACAGTTATGAACTTTGTCACATTAAGGTTGGGATTCGGATTACATCAAAGAATAAACAAAATAACCTAAATAAAGGGTATTCCAAGAATGTGTGAAACATACCTTCAGACCTTCACTTTCAGATGTACAACCAGGTAGTGATACACTAGACTGCCCGGCTACATCGACATAGTCAGTACTTGGCCGTTCACTTCCTGCATAATTACGCGAGTCAACATATGGACCAGTGGACACCTCTTGACCTGATTACAGAACAAAATAGCATAGGAAAACTAGATTGACATTCTATATCCACAGAAGCCGAAGCACATACAGCAAGGTACCTGATTGAGCTGTGTCATCTGGTTGTGCATTGCCAATATGTGAGTTAAGTTCAGCAACAATGGAGGAAAGCGGGGAGCCAGAAGGCGGCTGTGAAACAGAACCACCAGGACCGGGTTGCGACGCAGCGGAGACTGCAACACCAGTTTGGGAGGATGGAATAGTGGCACCAACTACATTTCTCACTGGCAGCACCCGGCCACCTGAATCCCTAGAACCAGATGGGATACCCTCCCCATTACTACCCCTAGCACCAACTGCAGAAACAATTTGTGCAAGTGAGGTACGATGATAAAAAGCATTACAATGATACAAAATAGGTACAGGCTTCAAGTCAGCGATCAATTTTACTTACCAGCATGTATATGGATGTTTACATTCCTTGGAGCACTTCCAATCCCAACAGGACCAAAACTCGTAGGGTTTGGTTGAGGTACAGAACCACCAAAGAGTGAACTTGTTTGAAGAGGGAAAGGCTGCAAACAAAACATTATTCACTAGGCTTGGTTGGCATCTAAAAATCAATATATTTAAACCAAAATTAACTAAAGCTCAAAAAATGGATATACCAACAAAAAGATAAAATGCCATGTTAAATGACCACAGTTATTGAACTAATGGCCATATTTGCTTCTCCACTATACTATCAAATTTAGTTCCCAATAATAATAGTTTTTCACTGGACTTATTCACTACAAATAATTTATATAATTTCATTTGCCTGTCTTGCTTAATCCATATGTGAAACTATGTATACATTCATAATACATGCATCAACGAACCTGGACCATTATGGGATTAGGCCCTGCTGGGGATATATAAACTGCTGGCCCAGAATTCACAACAGCTTCTCCCTGTAGATTTTTTGGCCAAAACAATTATAAACGACTATATTCTATTATTCACAGATTTAAATGAAGAAATTGAGATCAAACTAGAACATACAGGAGACTGCCCCATACGAAGTGTCCAAATCGTTCGGCCAAGCTCAAGAAGAAGAGAACCTAAGTGTTGCATTGCAAGCCCTAATTGTATAGATTCTGTCTGAATTTGGCCTCTCACAGAGGGATCAGGAGACACTCCCTCTTGTTCCAAGCGTCCTGCAATGTGCTACAAAGTCGCAGCAAATTAAAATTAAACACATAATCAATTAAAAGAGCAGTAAAGAAATATGAATTGGTTCATGAATCTTTACCAAGATAAAGCTTTCAATTTTAATAAAAGAGAGTTCATAAGCATTTGAAATTATGGAAACATTAACTTTCTTTGACTGAATTATGTTTGGTACAGGATGTGAGCAAAACACTTTACAACAGATTCAATCTTGATATTACACGTGAATCTATTGAAATTGGAATTATTGGATAGACAATGACAACAGATCAATCATCTAATCCTATGAATCCTATCCAACCTATCCAACGCTATTAGCATTGGATTGGATTAGATCTGATTCCAAAATCTAAAAACCGACCAAAATTGAATCAGTTATTGTTATGGATCCAATCCACCAAACTGAACTGATCAGCTGCGCGGATTGAATTGGATCGGGAACACTCCAAAATGTCATAACTACAGTGAAAATTGCATGAGTGACTATACTACGCAAACACTTTAATAATCCAAGTCTCAAAAAGTTTGTATCCTTATCAAAAGGCAAATTTGAATTCCCTTAATCATAGAGGACATGAAATTTTTGAACTGCGTTGTTATACAATGCAAAGGACCTCTTCTCCAAATAAGAAGTACATAAATTATCGAAGTACAAGACTAACAATTAATTCAAGGAAAAATGATCATTGCATATGTATGGTCCCATGATAGTTTTTCTAGAGAGAAAAAAAAAAAAAAAAAAAAAAGCACAAACAGCGTAATCAATAGGTTAAGATAAATTTAGAAGTCTCACAGATAATGCAGAAACAGCATGATTGCTGAGAAGTCGCTCTGCATGACGAAGAACAATCCCCAATGCCTCAGGTGTAGGCATCCCCTCTGCAGTGGAAGGTAAGTTCACCCTAGGTGGTTCTCCTGTATTGGTTGCAGATGTATTTGGCTGATAACCTAGATAGAAAAAGAAAAGGTTAGCTTAATCCTTATTTCTTACTGAATAGTTGGTTTGTTACCATTTTGCGATAATCCCTGCTCCATTCTGTTCATAAACTCGGAGAGAGTATTCAAAGAGTGTGGAATTGGCTGAACAGAAAACAAAAAACATTAAGATGTCATATACATGGCCAATTCAAGATTAAGACATGCCCAAAATATCATAACAATACCATATTTGATGAAGGCATGGGAAATCCTGCAGCTGCATGAGGAGGTTGCACAGCCTGAGGAAAAGTTTGGAATGGTTGAGTAGGAAATGCCTGTCCATACTGTGCTTGATGTCCTCCTCGGTTGACATTACGCGACCCTTCTGCTTCATTTCCATTAGGAGGTTGACCAGGAGTGTTCAACTGTAGAAAAACCATACAAAAAATTCATACTCTTTTCCTAAGGAACCTTTGCCCATTAACACTTGCAACATTTTCTTTGGTTTTACAAGATTATAGCACTTTTGAGAAACTAGTAATTTGACCAATTTATTTATCTGGACCACAATTGCAACAACAACAACAACAAAGCCTTTTCCCACTAAGTGGGGCTGGACCACAATTGCAAGAGAGAAAAATACTTATAACATTAGACATATCTGGTCGTAATTTCAAGAAACATACATTGCTCACCGAAGTAGTGAATTGTGGGTTGCCTGTGCCATTAGTTGTAGCCTGGGTGCCAATTCCAATAGAATTCAAAACTGCGCCAATAACCTACCAATAAAGAATATAGCATAATGTGCTTCCGGAAGTACCAATTTAAGGCCCTCGCCCATTTATATATATAAATCCCATTACTTTAACATAGCAAGAAGCGAATACGAACCCGATTAAGATCAGGAACAGCGCCTTCACCTTGATCTCCAACATTAAACGTCCCAAGAACTACACTGTGTGATATCTGGCCAATGCGACCACGAGGAACACCACTAGGATCATTTCCTGCCAAATTACATCAAGAAGCTTATATACCAACATTTCTCAAAAAGAAATTGCTCTGAACCTGAAATGGAAGCACCAACATTTCTCAAAAGCAAATTACTTATTTACCACTATTAGCATGTGCCTCGCCAGAACTTGTACCCGACGAAGGTTGTGGCTGGGATGGCTGCCTTATAACTAAGTGCAATGTGTGCCCATTTTCCAAATCTACAACGGGTTAAGGGATCATATGCTGAAACTGGTCAATAATTGGTAAGATGTGAAACAACAACCAAATTGCAGGAACAACAAGGATTTCACCATGAGGCACTTCCCAAAGGTTTAGCAATAGAAACTAAGTGGTGGGATCAACAATAATTATTGTAATACCTAAATTAAACTGTCATACAGGAGGTTTGTATGTCAGCATATGCATTGTGATGACACAATAAACTAACCAACCCAGCTGACAGATGATAGGCAGAGATCCAATTCAGTTACTCAAATTTCAAGCATTGTGCCTGAACACACTACACACACCAGTTTCCAATACCTTTGTAGACCTAGTTATGCTTGTTAGCAAGACATTGCATTGCCCAAAGAGCACCCAATCACCCCCAAGAAAGTTAAATATATACTCCCACGTATATAGATATGTACACTATACATGTATTGACAACTACTGCGAAGTTACTGAAATGTCATAAATCTCAAAGTCCACTTCTGTATACACAGTTAATCCTATATACATCAAACGTAAACAATAAAGGTTCGAAATGGTAGGATACGATACTCAGAAAGAGGATGGTCATCTTTTAACACTCTTCCCCTGAAAATCAGCCGCTGCTGACCAACTGGAACACCTGTTTGATCAGCTATTTTTTCCTTGAACAAAGAAACTCGCATCTGAAATAAAAATGTATACATACAAATATCAAAAATGTATAAAAATAAACAAGATCTTGAAGGGATCATATTCTTGATAAAGGCGGGGACAAACATGTAGTTCCTAGCAGTTACTAGTTAGTTCACAGTTTAATTCGGCAGAATAACAAAACTAAACCCACATAAGCAATGCAAGACACGACCAAAGACTAGAACTCACATTTTTATCAACTTGAAAACTATACATCTGTGAGTCTAAAGTCTTGATATTGATCTCAAGATTTGAATCACAATCAGCCCCAGCAACATTGCCGAAACTGGTGCCTTCATTGGAGTGCTGATCTGCCATGCTAGTCGAAAGGGTTCAGAAAGTAACCTCAAGTTTTCAACCTTGAGTAGCTGCCTGTACAATCAAACACCATTTTTCAGTTAACATCAAAGATCAAGCTTCCTAGTACATAATTTGCAGAAACCACACGCGAAGAACAAATTTGAAGAAAAAAAAAAAGCAGCAGCAGAAAATGTCAGATTTTGCAATACAAAATAGAATCCTGGAGGATGCTATTGCTACACTGAGCTGAATCTGAAGGTGCAAACAATATAGTAAAACGCCAAGTATTTATATTTAGGGTTTTGCAGTCAAACCCTATAAGACTCGAAATTTCATTGATTTGGGAATCGCACTGGACCCTTCTATTGCCAAATTGCGGAATATCACGGGCTATATGTCATGCTGAGAATATAAATTCCAAATTCCAACAAACAAACTTGGACACAAATGATCTCCGAAAAGCAAATCTACATACCCGAGAGTCGTTTCAATCCCGAGTGCGATCGCAAGCCGAAGCACAACGGTGGAAAGTCCGGTTCCGGTGGTTTCGTTGTGTCTGCAACTGCAGGCCTTAGATGGAATCTGCTGAGGACGATGACTGCGATGGATACGTAGGTGGTGGTCTTCAAAACAATACAAAATCCTTTTGGGAATGTTCGGGAAGCTTCCAGTTCTTGTTAAACGAAGGGTGTGTAATACGACATTTTTATTTTTTTTATTTTTATTTTTTTCTGATAGCAAGCTAAATCCTAAATTACTAAGAAAACCATTTTTCTTTTTTAAATTTTAAAAAACAAATTTTCTTGTACACTGTTTGGCTTGTGTTTATTTGATCTGAATTCCCCAACCCCTCTTTTGCCTTCAACTTTCTTCCTCACATTTGGGGTTAATTTTAGGAAATGGCAAATTCCAAATGTAAGTTAAATTTGGGATAACTCTTTCTTTTTGTGAACAAATTGGAAAGACTTTAGACATTTGACTTAATTTCAAGATAAGATAATTTGATGTTTGTGGCCAAGGATGAAGCTAGAGATCTATATGAATGCGGCCATCCTCAAATAACAAAGTTACAAATTAAAAAGTTTAAGAATGTTCTCAACAAAACACTTATATATTAATCCATAAAGTTTTTTATACAACTCATTACAATATTCCTCGATGCGTTTCATGTTTTCAAATGTTGAATGACAACTTCATTACTAATACCATCAAATCTCAAAATAATTATGTTATCATTCATCCATTGATCTCCTACTCAATTTATCAACAAAAACTTTACAGCTTAATATGCTCTTCCAACAATGGCAATAGTGCATAAAAGAGTTAATACTAATGTCACAAGCAACTAAAAGAGTATATTTTTTTTCAACAACAACAACAACAAAAAATTTGAGTGGGGGCATCCGCCCATGCTGAGCCTAAGCCAGTTCCATCCATGTTTGTGGCTCAAGGTATCGTTTGGTATGCAGACGGGACGAGACGGAACGGAATGGGATGGGATAGAACAGAGAGGGAACAAAGATGCCCTCGGATGGAAATAAGGAGGAAGAAGAAGGAGACGGAAATGTTATAATTTTGTGTTCCACGGATGTGGAACAAGTTGTTCCAAGGGTGAGGCGGAACGAAAATTCACCCAAAATTCATCCCGTGGAACAGCGTGTTCCACCCATTTTAGGCGTACCAAACGTGGGACGGAACGTCTCGTCCCACTCTGTTCTGTCCCGTTCCACGTACCAAACGGTACCAAGTGACTCAAAGATTATAAGAACAAGAGGTGCAATTAGTTGTACATCATTGATAATTTGATATTGTCTATGTTTAAATAGTGGCATTGTAATTTTTACGACTTGTGTCAATATCGTCTAAATTGGTACTCTATAATTTTCACATTTTATAAGTAAGAGAAATAATATTAAAACCAAAATAATCTATTTCCACACTCAGCTTTAAAAATATTTGCTTGAATTTCCTATTTCAGTAATCTAAAGGTAGTTTGATGATCATTATATATATTTTTTTTTTATAGAAATCTCAATTAAAAAAAAAAAGATTAGTTATCAAACGGATTTTTAATTTTTATTTTCAAAATTTTGGTTTCAGTTTTAAATTTTTATTGACAAAATTTAACAAGTTATGTAATCCAATCTAAGAATTCGTTTAGGAAATACTTTTAAATGACTGATTTAGATCCTATTAGAAGAACTTGATTTTCCTCTGGTCGACTTGATTATTCTACCAAGCATTTCCAGTCCTTTTTTCACATGTAAACAGGTGATCATTGAGATGACTGGCGGGGGTGCAGACTATTGCTCCGAATGTGATGGATTGGCATCGTTGGTGAAAGAAGCTTATGCTTGTATCCGAAAGGTTTTCTCTTTCTCCCCTTACCGCTCCTATCACTCGCACACACATGCATTCGAAGACTTCACTATCATGCCTTGCCATAAATTTTGTTGAACATCAGGATGAACTTAGGCAACTATAATTTGTCCACACTACGCATTGAAATATTATCGTTCTTTTGAACTTCAGGGTTGGGGAGAGACATTTATGGTAGGTATCGTGGCAAGCCAGGGTCAGAGGTGAGCCTTCCCTCTCATGATATCCTTCGCAGCGGCAAAACCCTCATGGGATCCTTATTTGGAGGACTCGAACTTAAATCTGATATCCCTGCCCTCATCAATCGTTACATGGACAAGGTGATGTAGCACTTAACTGTTTACTTGAATTGTTTTCGCCTTACCGAACCCGGATATCCTTTTAATATTTTTTTATTTTCATGCTATCAGGAACTACAACTGGATGAGTTTGTGACACATGAAGTGAGGTTTGAAGACATCAACAAGGCTTTCGATTTGCTCATTAACGGGCAATGCCTTCGATGTATAATCCATATGAGCACTGACTAAGTTACTTCTGCAAGAAACAGCCTTTACATTTATATTTATTCTATGATATCAATAAGCATGTAAGGTTTCAGTTTCTAAATTAGTACTTATTTGCATCCCTGTCTACCTTTTCTTCTTATTTTCTGTAACAAGGATACACATGGAAGAAAAATCCTAGATAAATATTTAAGACACTGCAAATCCACTAGATGCGCCGGTGAAGTAGGTGTTGGGGGAGTCCTTTGTTTCCTTTGCTGAACCAAAATGCCTTAGCCTGTACACCCCCGAATTTGTATCCGTCGGTATTTCCCATTCTATGGTTGCTGTGCCATATAAGCTACTGGTATCTACATTCCACTTGAAAAACAGGGAGAAATCATCGTCGTCGTAAACAGGAACCCAGTGTTTTCCTTGAAGCATCTCTACCACTGCATATGTCCCTTCCGTCAATAGGTCATATCTTGGGTTAGCGCTCCAAAATGTGGCAGTTGGTCTATCTCCCTTTTGGAATGATCCACTTTTTGGTAAGCTGACATCCTCCTTAATATCTCCAAATTTTGTACCTGGGGGAGGTGAGTCTCCAGTAGGATCACCTACTCTGATTTGTACAGAGGAAAGATCTGGTGGTAAGGGACCTTTAGGAAGGTCTTTGTCTCCCTTTGCCATCGCCTTGGCTAATTTATTGAATTCTTGAATGTACGCTGATAACGTGTGAGGACCATAGAGAGTGGAAGCAGCCTGCAGATTGCACGATGCATTGAAAAATCTAGATTTAAGTACTGCGAAGTTAAGAAATTGTTTCCCTAGGAATCCATTTAGGTAAATCTCATGCCAAACATGTTAAACAATAAATTTTGTTTATAGGTTGAGTTTGTACCTCATATCGTTGTTGTGCGTATTCCTCGAAAGTTGCAATATATTGCGAGTAAGTATTAGTAAGCCCTGCTATTACAATGCGAGTATCCTCATCAAATTCACCATTGCTGTTACTTATAAGGGTCTCCTTGACTACTTCCCTTAGCCGCCGACCTGCCATTGTGGTGAATTCTGCAAGAATCGGAAGCTTAGAGCTTGTTAAATCCATTAGTACTGCTGTCAAGAGCAGCCCTTATGAGCGCGAAACCCTGTGAATGGTGTGTGTTCCTGTTGGCTGTTGGTATTATAGTATATGTCACTTGTGAGGGGATTTAGTTTTTAGAATTTAGATTGATTTACGCAGTAAGTTGTAAATGAATCTCAGTAGTGTTGGAATGAGGCTGCCTTTATGCTTTGGTAAAGAGTTAGTCAGTGGACATGCGATCGATATAGGCATGAGTTGTGAATTGTAAAAGAGGACTAACCTCCTGGGACAGAAAGTATGATCAGCTTCCCCAACCTGAGCATTTGAATAGGAACGATTGCAGGCTGCATTTGAACCATAAGGTTAGAATAGTTAGAGAATTTTCTCTAAACTGCGTGCTACAAATGTGTTTAATGTGTTGAATTCCCCCCTCTCCCCATATCGCTTTGTGGAAGGAGTCTTACTGCCCATGCATAAGGTACAAACATTTCCCCAGTGCTGAGCAGAACTGCCTTGGGCTGTTGGCAGTTCACTTGATATTGGCTGGGTTTTTTTAGCGAATCCCTCAGTCTTCTCCATGTCGAATTGATCTGAAAACAGATGATTGATTAGCCCGATCGTAGGATTCTAGGAGAGCAACTTACATAACACGGATGCCAGGTTGAAGGAAGGTGTACCCGTTAGGAAGAAAATTGTCCAAAATAAAAGTGGAAGATGCTGCTGACCTTTTGATCACCCTGTTGGAAGCCAAAGACACCCGGTCCATCTGTAGTCCCAGCGGCAAATCCCGGACCAAGCCCCGCGGGGCATGTTTTCACTTTCTTGTTTCCTTCCAAATCAACCTCAATATTCGTGAAATCTAGGTACACGTGGCGAAAGTCTATTTTCCCGGTCAGCTGCTCTGTAGCCGACGTGAATAGATCAGCCGCCGTTAGAAATTGCCTCTCCCCTATAATTTTCGTGCTTTGTATTTCATCCGGGTACCTACCAGCATGCGGTTAACGAATTAAAACGGAGTCACTATTACAGATATGCACATTGCGGCCGAGTACTGATATTGTATTGTTATGAAATGCATCGAGAACATGTTGGTACAATTTGTTAGCATTATGAGCATACCCAGGTCCACGTCCGAGGCAGAGTTGGTTGTTCCCATGACAGGAGGAGTGAGTGAAGTCGCAAGGTTTTCCAGAATCGGTGCAAAATGCTCCAAGGACATTTGGAGTCACATCTCCCACGTTGGATTGGCAAAAGGCTCCCACAAATAGTGAGCCATCGTTCTTCCTCACCTTAAACTTGCGACTAGTTGTTTTGCTGCAGGGCTTCCCTCCCGTTGCTTTGATGTTTTCCGCCTTCTTTATTAGCGCTGCTGCCACGCTACTATCTGCATCAATGAACATAGTTAATTTACAGAACGTAGTTTAAAGATCATGATCTGGTGATACCTATAATTACCTGGTGGAGATGATATCGTGGCACCAGTACTAGTATTAGTTGTAGTGAACCAGTCCTCGAAGAATCTGGCAGCGGCACCTTTGTTGTCGCCACTGATGAGCTTGTTGTCTTTGCTCATGGAGGTTCCGTGGGTGGCAAACCAGCTGAATGCTCCGATGCTCTTCCCGCTTCCGCCATCCACAAACTTCAATAGAGTCATCAGAGTATCCACATCTTTCGGGTACCGTGCTCTCTCCTCTGCCGGGTTTAGCAGATAAGCACTCGGACTCCTGTTTATTCCCGCGTTTACCACATCCCCTACAAAGTATTCAAATCCCGTCAATTAGCGGCAGTTAGACCTTGTGTAGTTAAGTGATCGGGAGAAATTTTGATACAACAAATATTCCGCTTTAAATTAGTCTAAAATGTTGGAAGGAGGATTCGAACTTGGATGCATACTAAAGAGCAGACTTGCTCTAGTCAACAATAATGATAGAGAAAATTTGACATGTAGCTTGTTAGACGGAGTGATCAAAAACTTGACTCCGTCTAACATAGCTCACCTTGGTTGATGAAAATGGAACCAGGCTTGAGGTTGTGATGAGCCAGAACAATGCTCTGCACAATTGCATTGACGATGGCATCGAAGGATTGTTGGACAAAGCCCAAAGATGTTACAGTGTAAACTAGATACTGCAAATAACCCCCTGGTCCTGCGTGCGTGTGAATCCCACTAATCGCCACATTGTCTTCAGTGTACAAGTTTCCAAACCTTCAAAGCGAAAGCACACATTAATTAAAATAGTATTGATTAATTAATGCATATGTGGGTTTAAGACAATGCGTCGACCTTCTTCCACTTGATTCCGTATCTCCATTAGGTAAATTACACTAATTTAGAACATCGCCTTTGTTAAAAAAAATAGTACTGATTAATTATATACCTTGATTTGAGTTTGTCGAGCACTTTAATGTTAACCAGTTGTGAAGCCATTCCAGCATCAAGATTAACAAAGGCGAACCTTGGACCTTGGGAACTCTCGGCCACGATGAAGGTTCTTGCCCTTAGCCGGAAGTGTACACCGGCGGTATTCTGGTCCATGCTGGCATAACCCATCATGTTGACCCCGGCAGCCGGGCCAGTCATGTCAAAGCTGCCCACTCCAATCAAATACTCCCCATTACTACCGTCGTCTGATCTTGTAACAGGGAAGCTAACTAAAACGCTAACAATAATAAGTGACAGAAGAGTTGAGTTCTGCTGTGGAATTTTGCTTCTGGTCTTCATGTTTGATAGCAAATTAACCAAGTTGATTAGCATGAAGTTCTATATATATGGGTTAAGCTCGATATACTTATCGATAACTTAGAATTTGTCCCTTTTTTTAATAGGTGCACAATGATTTTCTTAGTATGTAGTGACTGCTAATGACTAGCTTCCATCGCTTGTTTCAACCTAAAACAAAAAAGTTATGGGGTTTGAGTTGGCAAAACAAGAGCATCTCTTTTCTCGGTTGCTCCGCCGCGTGCATGCGAGCGATGGACAAGGTTTGCTCTTGTCCACATTTGTGGCCATTGCGTGCGTTTAGCGGCCAACTACACATATATATGTTCTTTGCATGTGCATACAGACACAAGAGGGAAAATTCCTGAGCTTTTGATGATAGGATGTTGCTAT
This sequence comes from Malus sylvestris, assembly GCF_916048215.2. NCBI lineage: Eukaryota > Viridiplantae > Streptophyta > Magnoliopsida > Rosales > Rosaceae > Malus > Malus sylvestris. The sequence continues at coordinate 408,362 of NC_062267.1, read as the reverse complement.
TCACACACCTATTTTTATTTCTCACACATCTCTCTTAATTTTCGGCCGTTAATTCAAATGAATTGAAGAAAATTAATAGAAGAAAATTAACAAGAGTGTGTGGAATGCAGAAAGTACATGTGAATAGCACTATCCTTGATCATAATAGCCTGTTGGTTTTGCACAAACGTTTTTTGTGATTCTGTAAGCCACATGAATGTCATCAGCTGATGGTCATGCCATGACTCATCAATGCATCAACAAATTAATTCGTAATATTTGATCATAATATTAACATGTTAAGAATTGTTAACAGCCACTTCAAAAAATTCACTCTACTCATCTTCCTATGATTTTTTATTTTTTATTTTTACAATTATTATAATGATCTATATTAATTAAATTCATATAAACTACAAAAAAAGTGGTAATTCAAATTTAGGTGCATAGATAATAGTTGCTGAATATAATTCCAACTGCGGCCTAACCACTCATTTTTAAACAACTGAAGTAAAGAGAAAATTAAAAAGTCAAAGTACGCGAAATATGACAATCTTTTGATATGAACAAACAACTGAGCGACGAGAAAAGCAATACCAACTTGTCTAGGCTCTTAATCTAAAAACTAGACCAATCAAGATATACAATATTGTAAAAGGTTAACGCATTCAATCATAAACATACTTCACTTTGTCGAGAAAGTTTTATGAGATGACCTCTTCACATAATTATCAAAATTCGTCTAGATTTAAATAAATAACTAGCTATAGACTTGAAAAGAAACCCCGTCTATCTAGTCAGAAGTTGCGTTAATGGGTAAGCAAGGTTAGATCTCATGAAAAGGTTGTTAAAATTTCATGTAGAGCGTTGATTGTGTGAATGATTGAAGGGGCCTCGCCTTGTTGCACACAAGCTTGTATTTGTAAAAGCAATATGCGCGATGGCCTCGTTGAACACACACTCTCTCTCTAATCTCTACGGCGATGACCTTATCAAAATTTATTTCAACCATATGCTATTGGCCAATAGCAAAACTTACAACCTTTTCCGTATCTTTTGATACATACCTTCAAAGACCCATGCAGTACCCAACATTACCCGTAGGAAGTCTTTTGGTAAATATCAAATATTGTTTCTTCGATTTTCCATTCACCCCTTTGACCATCTCCAATTCTTGGGTTAAAAGTTAAATTTTTTAGCCCGAAAAATTTAGCTTTTAGCCCAGAAACAATTTTTCTGCTTCAACCCTTCTGGCCTAAAATTTTAGCCCGGGATTATTAAAGAATGAACTTAGGCTAATTTTTTCTTAAATTAACTTTTAAAAAAAATAATTATGTAGACTATCGTAAATTAATTTTATGAACATTTTAATCTAAAAATATTTAAATTCCGATAAATATTGAAAAATCACTAAATTTTTCCACAAAGCAAGCCTTCATTTAAAAAAAAAATTATTTTAGCCGTTGGATTTAAATTTGGGCCGTTAGATTTTTTTTTTACCATTAGATTTGATTATATTAGATCTCAGCTGTTGGATTCAATGTATTTTAAAATAACATTTAAAAAAAAAAATTTGAATCTAGACCGTTGGATCAACCAACGGTCCAAAAATGCCAACCGTCTGATGAACAAAAGAGTCGTTGGGCTCATAATTGCTTCCGACAGCAGCCCTGACAGTGGGTCCCACCCTGTCGGGCGCTGAAGGCTAACGCCTGCGTGGGGTGAGTGGCGTGAGTGACGGGGCCGAGAGTGGGCTGGGAAAGAGAGAGTTCACACGTTTCTGGGCTATTTCTTGGGAGGAATTTGGCCCTCAATTGGCATTTGGCTTTTAGCCCAAAGATTTGGCTTGGGTTGGATTGGGTTTGGGGGGGGGGGGGAATAGAGGGGGAAATTTGGCATTTAGCCTAGGATTGAAGATGGTCTTATCATACAAATTTAGATGCAAATAATAACACACTGCTCTTAACTTATCATATTCAAATTTATCTTTTTCTCAATGAACATGCATGATATTCAGTATCGAATTTGATCATTGGCATGAATCATGAGTGTCGTCAATTTACCCACAAACGGATAAAATCGAGACGTCAGAATGTGGGCCTAATGGAGTAATGTTCATCATGACCACAGCCTAAGACTACAGATCGAGGAATGTAATGTGTGGATGCCTCTGGATCTGGATGGTTCCACCATTGAAATTTTCAGTACCATACATCCGTCCATCTGTGCGAGCTTTCTTTTCGGTCTCTACTCCCTTTACGTCGATGCTCCGCAATTCACTTTTCTTTTTATCTTTTTGCTTTTTTCGTTTTTTGCCCCTCAAAAATAGGCAAGTTGGCTCGCCTTCAACTACAGAGAATTAGTTGATCGATGCAATGTCTCCAGTCTTTTACGTCCAAATCATAATAATTTTTAATCAATTAATTTTATACAAAAATTTGCGGATGATGTCTTTCAAGTTTTGAATGATTTCTTAATTCATGTCCTCTAATATTAATCCAACAAGACGAGACGATGTCATGTATTTTCAACTTTTTAAAACTGTAAATAATGTAAATCATGTTAATTAAAAAAAATATAATATTAATATGAATCATCGGTTCACTACTTGGAAGAAACGGACTATCAACAATAAGGGTGCTGCGTGCACGATCCATCATTTTCCCAACTGTCATCGTGCTCATATTTTTGTCAAATTTCAAATTGATGTAGGAATAAAGAAGCAACCAGCTGGTGAGATCCAAGTAAGTCCCTCCAGGCAGGCCCCACCACAAGCTGACAATGTCGATGTGGTAACGTTATTGTATTGATTCAGTGAACCCTCCCACATTTTGTGTTAACATTCATCTCTTTACATATCTGCTTATTTGGCAGAAAAATAGAAAGATTAGAACAAGCTCACGATAAAAAAATAAAAAAAAATAAAAAAAATAAAAACCAAAAACCAAAAACTAAAATTAATATTAAATAAGTTATGCTACTTTTTTTTTAGTCTCACAAGTTAAAGTCTAATTAAATTAAGAGTGATCATTGACATTCCTATCTCCACCAGTCAAGCCTCCCTTCTTTAGCACCTCTACGCATGTTGACATGTTGTTGCTCTACTTATCACTCCATCTCCATCTTAATCTTCACTTACACACATGTACAACAATATACGGTCATTGATCCAAGTGATCGTCCAGATTAATTAACGAAATGTTGGTTCCTTGGGCATTTTCTTACATGTCTTCATTTGGTTCTTAAATAGTCAACGTATAAATTACTCCAAAGGAAGATCATATTGTGAATTTTGGTGATAAAACAAATTTACAAGGAACCATTCAACATTCATAATCGGATTTATAATCGTGATCGACCAGTTTTTATAAATGCACGCATGCTAAAAGCTAATGCACACACACACACACACACAGATCACACAAAGAGAATACAAAGGAACAACAAATATCTTATTAATCAACAATAATGTTTATATCACACACAAAAGAAAGTAAAGGTCCTTACAAAACAGAGAGAACCCTAGAACGGAAACCCTAGACAAACTTGTAAATGAGCGCAGAGTCTCTCTCAAAAGAAAACGGCAAATAAACCACCCATCACAAAAACAAGGAAAAATAACAAGCCACAAATGACACCACCATAACCACTCTTTCCGAACACAGGACAAGATTATGTATGCGTTTTTTCTTTCTTAATCCCTTAATTAGTAGGAAGGAGTATCCTTCTCTTTCTCCTTGATGTCCTTGTGATCTTCCTCGGTCTTGGAATGGTACCCTGGAAGCTTTTCCTTGATCTTCTCCAAAATACCCTTCTTTTCCTTGGGCTCTTCTCCAGCTTCATAAGAGGCTGCTACCGGTGGCTCCGCCGCATGTTTGTCGTCACTGTGCTGTTCGTGCGAAGCAGCACCAACTGGAACCTCCTCAGTCTTCTTGTGGCCAGGTAGCTTTTCCTTGATCTTCTCGAGGAAACCCTTCTTTTCCTCAGTTGGAGAGTCGGTTGGCTCTTCGTGGTAATGAACAACCGGAGCTGGAGCTGGAGCTGGATGATGATGTTCCTCCTCGTACACCTTCTCCACCGGGACAGCCGTGTCCTCCTCCTTGTGATAGCCTTCTTCCTTGTGCTCATCACCGGAGATCTTCTCCTTGATCTTATCCGTCAATCCCTTCTTTTCTTTCCGCTTCTTCTTCTTCTCTTCATCTTCCTCCTCATCACTTGACTGCAAATATTAAATATTCAGAGTTATTTCAAACAGTTTAGACAGACTAAATTTTTAGTTAATGGAAATCATGAAGAAAAAGTACAAATGTTATGTGAAGGGATACAGTCAACAAGAACACTACGCGATTACACGTGGCATATGCATAAAAACACCAGGAAATGCCAGCTGGAAGATCTTGGAGTGATTAATTTTTTTTACGAGCATATTTGGAAACCCTTCTCTCTTTTTTGGGTTAAGAAATCTAGCCAAACATATGTATATGATACATGCTCTCCTCTTAATTAGCTTAAAATAAATCGCTTGTAATAAAAAATCAATTTATGAATACTTACAGAGCTAGAGCTGCTTTCAGATCGGTGAAGCTTCTGCAGGAGAGTCTCGTGCTTCTTCTCCTTGTCTTCCTCCTCTTCTACTTTGTTGTATGATGATGCATGCTGATCGTGATGATCGGAGATCTTGACTTTCTCATCAAACTCGGCGACGTTCACCTGATCCCCTTGCTGATAAGGAGTTGGCTTCTCCTCCTCTTTCTTCCCCAAGAAATCAAACAACCCACGATCCTTGGTCTCGCCTGCACCCGATCCCTCCTCGTAATCCCCAGTCTTCCTCTCGTACTCGTGTTCATCGCTCTTCTTGTTGTACTCCTCCGCCATTCTTTTCTTAATATCAAATCACAACTTACTACTTAATGAATAATGATTTTGTAAAGAGAGAAGATGAAATATTGCTTTGATGTTCTTTGCTGATGCAGAGAGTGAGCTTTTTATAGCATCCACCCACACGCAAATGACGCGATTAAGTTAAAAGATATTATACAAAACAAATGTGATTTATACACATTATTTTTTACTTTTCACTCCTTATTGATTGATGTCATTTGATATTCATCAATTCATTCGATCCAACGATCGAAAATTTAGAGAAATATGAAAAATAAAAAGAAATATGTGGATAACATAACCTTATATAAACTAATACATTCATTAATAAAATAAATGTGAGTAGTGGCAAAACCTAATCCTACTTCTTTCAATATTCCATATTTCTTTTTTATAAGATACACCAAATGCTGTGCCATTTCCCTTCTTTCCAATTGTAACCGACCGACGTGGTACAAAGGAGATAGGAGAATTGGCATCCGCACAACTTTCCACTCGCCATGGATGGCCGACACGTGTCTGGATGGTGTATGTGCCAGTTAGGCGCGGCGAGTGTGCTGTCCTTGCTGGCAAAGCAAATAATGGGAAGGAAATGAAACAGTCGAAAGGCAAAAGAAGAAAGTAGAAATGATGCGAAGGAGGAGAGGACGGACCAATAAGGGCCTGCAACGTGTAAGAAGAATGTGGAAGGATGCCATTGTGGGACCCCAAAGTGTCGGCCTTGTTTGGATGAATGCGAGAAGGTCGGTTTGATGGAGTGGCCCATGTGGCAGTCGTCGGAAAAAGGCAGGGGTTTTTCGAGATTTGCGACTAGTAGGTGCCCATAACTAATCATGGTGGGCCATTTTAGTATTCATCAGCGTGATGAACGGTTATCATCTTGCTACATATTTAGTTCATCACGTTGGTGGGGTACAGAGTACAGAGGGGCAAGCATTATTTTGTGGTCCTAGGTTTTTACCACTTGCCGCGCTTCTCGAAATATCGCATCAGGGCGCCGTGTCATTTTGGTTCGCCCAAAACTCAATCAATAGAATAGGATGAGGATCGCATCGTATTCAAATTATGGGAATTAAAAGGATCCTTACTTCTTAAACGTTCATCGTATATTATGCAATTAATTTTTATTAAATATTATTTATGTTTAATTTTAAATAATAAAATTTAAATTATTTTTAACCGACGATATACGATAAACGTTTAGAATATGAGAATCCCTACCATTTGAATCCAGATGGGATCCTCATCCAATAGAATATAGGGAGTTTTAATGAAAAAATTTCGGTACTGTTCACTTTAACGAAAAAACACGTTTTTACACTAAAAAGTCAAATCTGATACTATTCACTTTACCTTTTATTTTGTCTTTATTATTAAAACTCAAAATTTTCAAACTTTTTTTATTAGTTTTTCTTATAATATAACTTAAGTACCTTTTGGACGGTCTGCACCTGACATCGCCACGTGTCCTATGCACGTGACTTGTACTCTTTGTCTATTTTTTTTTGGGTAAACTGTCGGTTTACTCCCTTAACTTTTAACTCACTTTCGATTTCCCCCCTGAACTTTTCTATTGGAAAATTAAGGACTCAAACTAATTTTTTTAGCCAATTTGCCCCCTACCGTTAGTTTTTCATATATTTCATCCATATTTCCGTTAAGTGAGACCATGTGCACACCATGTGAGAAGAGTTAAGTCATTTCACTCTAAAAATGATTAAAAACTGAAAATAAATAATAAAAACAAATTTCCCTCTATTTTTTCCCGCTAATTCCTATCCTCAATTTTATTTTTCCCTCTCATTTCTATGCATGAGAAATGACATATGGTGTTATTGTCTTCATACGTAGCTAAGTTAATCTTTTTCTTGAAGCATGTACTACCATTTTTATTTTCTTGAAGCATGTACTACCATTTTTATTTTCTCTAACAAATTAATAATTTGACAAATGCTCATGGTGTTATTGTCTCCAAAGCAGTACATTAATATAAGAAACATGTCCATAAAAAAGACTAGGGTTTCTTATATTAATGCACTGCTTTGGAGACAATAGCACCATTAGCATTTGTCAAATTATTAATTTGTTAGAGAAAATAAAAATGGTAGACAATAACACCATATGTCATTTCTCATGCATAGGAATGAGAGGGAAAAATAAAATCGAGGATATGAATTAGCGGGAAAAAATAGAGGGAAAGTTTTGTTTTTTTTTCTTCAGTTTTTTAATCATTTTTAAGAGTGAAATGACTTAACTACCCTCACATGTTGTGTACATGGTCTCACTTAACGGAAATATGGATGGAATATATGAAAAACTAACGGTAGGGGGCAAATTGGCTAAAAAAATTAGTTTGAGTCCTTAATTTTCCAATAGAAAAGTTCAGGGGGAAAATCGAAAGTGAGGTGAAAGTTCAGGGGGTAAACCGACAGTTTACTCATTTTTTTTTTTAACTTTAAGATGAATATGTAGTTTGATCTATTTGTACGTCTTAATAATTTGTTAAATTGTATATTTTTAAAATTTTTAATATACTACATAATTTTTCACGTTTAATCATGTTATTTCAATCATTTTTTAATAATAAAAAAATTACGTTCTTATTGTAACTTTAACATATTTTTTGAAAGAATAGAAATATGTAAATATTTTAAATATCAAAATTTAAAAAGTTGTCAAAATTTTCAATATATTTTTAGTAAAAATGTCAAATGATATACGGACATTTTTTCACATACTACATCAATACGATATTTTATTAACGTATAATAGAATACAAATAGTGTTCAATATAACGATATAATCGACAAAACTAACAATGATGCACATATTAAAAGTTTATAGGAGCTCAAAAATGAAGGCTTTGAAAAGAATTTTATTTTTGAAAAGATAAGAGAAACTGAAAATATCTGATTTATGGTGTTTACCAAATTGAAAATGCTATTAGTGAGCAATATCAAAACATAGATAATGATAAAGTATACAAGAACGGCAATCATTGGCCCCCAACCATAAATCAAACTTGTATTTTGGGGTTTTTTTGCCTATTTCAGTCTCTGCGAACCAACCGGCTTCACCGCCCATAGTATGCCATATGTATTTTCGTTATACATTTGAGGGCATTTTATCCAAGTCCGGGAGAGATTTTCAGTATGATTAGCACACGAGATGGTACACCACATGTCATTATACATATGGTGAAATATGTTTGTTAAAAAGTTAATAACTTAAAAAATAAAATTTACCATCACTTACATAAAAACACGTGATGTACAACCTGTATTCCCGTCATGATAAAAAAATTCTCAAATCCAAGGACTTCAGATGAATCGATCACAAAGAAGACTTCTCTCTCTTAATCATTGGTCCTTAATCCTTTACAATATGGTAGGAGTGGGTAAGATTTAGAATATAGTGATTTTTAATTCAATCCAATCGAATTCCTAGCCATCAAGTTATAGTACGGGCTGGTTTGGTATTGTTGTGCTTTTAAAAAAACCTATTTATGCTATACTATGAGAATAAGCTCATTTTTACTACTTCACATTTTCAGCTTTTTTCACCAAAAACTGTGAAATAAGCTGTTTTTAAGTGTTTATCAAACACTTTTTTGCGTTCAGTTTTTTTTATACCCATTTTTTATAAAAGCATCTTAGCACCAAACCACTACTAAGATCAATCAAATTCGACCATTTCTGTCATCCATCCTTTATACTATGTAGTCCATATAGTCCATGGAACTTGGAAACAAACAATGGAGCAAAAACATATGTAAACACAAACAGCCACACAAAAAGCATACTGCAAACTGAAGGAAGAAAAATCATACTTCTTCAACTAAATTTATGAGTGAGAGAGGATGAAGAATAAATAACTCCCAATCACTTTTGCACTTCCAATGACAGAATTAAGCAACAACTAAACAAGGCTGAAATAAACACTACCAGACCAAATGAGTTCAGTTCAGCTGACAACGGATTCCATCCAGCTGCTCAAATCAATGACCCAATCAACTGCAATCCATCCATTATGCACAACCCAAACCCAGGATTCTTCATACTTGAACTCCTCCGACTACGTTGGGTTTTGATTTTGCTGTCTTAATGTAGCTTATTAGAGATTCCCCAGCACCACTTAAACCTTTCCTCCCAACCAACCTCACCCCAAATTCCACATTTATCATTCTCATCTTGTTCCCATCACCTTCTACCTCACTCAACTTCATCGCCTGATTCCTCGAAATCAAGCCATACAAACAAAGAGAGAGACGTGATCCCACCTCCATATTTCCCACTCCAAATTTCACCCTCAACAGCGAGTTGGCAGAATCAAACTCATTTGACCGAGGATCAAACAAAACGGAGAAGCTCCCACATCTTACGTCAGGGGTGTCAAATAACTTATTCAAATCGTCCATTTCATCACCAACATTACTTGGTTTTTCCAACGGGATAATTGACCGCTTTTTGGCTACTCTCAGTATGTTAGCAGCCTCTCTCATCCCGCTCAGAAAAGCTCCGTGCATTGTTGCCGGATACTGCTTGTTAGTGGCCTCCCCAGCAAAGAACACTCTCCCATCTCCAATACTCTCTGCCAGAATATCATAATCATCTCCTGAAGACCCTACTGCAACATAAGAATAAGAACCGTATGCAAAGTCGTCCTTCCCCCACCGAGTGCACACTGCCTGAATAGGTTCCGGAACAGCAATCCCTTTCGGGTTGAAAATACCCCTTAATATGTCCAACACCCTATTCACAGACTCAACAGGAGACATCAACTCAAACTTAATTGCAGCATCTCCAGCCACAAGAGCAACCAGAAGAGGCCCTCCTGATACAGAAGAGTAGCTATAAAACAGAAAGAACTCGCCTCTCATTCTCGGATCCTCAGTCAAATGCCCAAAAGTATCAATATCCCCACCCCAGAAGTTATAAGGGAACAATATGGCAACCTTATTCAGTAATCCAAATCCTATACTCTGAATTGCATCCTTCTTCCTTTGTGGAAGGTCAGGGACAAATTCAATGGAACCCTTCTTAAGCACGCCTAATGGGACTGTGCAAAGAACCATGTCCCCACGAAACTCCTGCCCGTTTGCATAAACCAAAACCCCATCAGAACCGTACCGAATACTCTGCACAGTCCTTTCATAGAAGATTGGAAGGCCCTCTGCAAGGGACCGCACAAAAGTCTCATTGCCTCCCGGGATAAAACAATGGTCACCTCCCATCTCATAGGGATCATCCTGATCCCAATAGGCCATGGACAAATTGGACATCAAGGAAGCATTAGCATATTCCAAATTAGCAAGATGCCAGTCCAAGAGCATTCTCTCCTGCGTGTCTCGTGCAACACTATAAACGCGTCGAAAAGCTTCCAACGCAGTCCCTAATGGAACATCTACGGACTTAACTTCTTCAATCATTGCGTGCCTAAGCTTACAAACTCTATCTAACAACTTATTAAAAGAAGTCTCTATACTAGAATCCATCTCAGAATTAACAGCTTTCCCATCTGGTAAATAAAGCGGGCAAATATCCCTCACCTTATGAAGAGGCAAACCCAGTTGCCTAGCTAAAACTCCGAGCGGGTTTCCATTGATTCCGGTGAGAACACTTCCCCCGAGATCCGCCGCAGCCTCCACTCCCTCGCGCTCGCCTACCATCTTCCTCGTCTTCACGCGACCACCAGGCCTGCTTCTACCTTCCAAGACAACAACTTTAAAGCCCAAAAACACTAATTGCCTCGCCGCCACCAAACCCGCCAAGCCAGCCCCCACAATGACCACATTGCCCCTCTCGGCCCCGTCAAACGACCTCAATTTTGCTTCTTTCACCGCCGGTGCAAGCCCGAAGTTGATGTAGCCGTGCTCCACCAGAAAGTCGTAAGCTGAGTCGACCAGGCCTTTGTGCTCCGAGCGAATCGACTCCAGCGCCAGCTCCCGGGTTAACCAGAAAGACACATTTGACCTCCACCGAGACAGAATGTGGTTCCTCACGACGATATAGTTGGCTTGCTCAACGCCGCCGATGGTGGGGACCACGTTGGCCTCGATTTCCTCCTCAGTGAGCGAGTCGACCGGAAACCCCACTGAGATTGCGATTAGGGCTTCGACGTCTACGTCTTTGTTAAGGTCGGTGCGGCGGTTCTTGGCCAACGACGGAGAGCCATTGAGCTCCGTGAAGAACTTCTTCCTGCGACGGCGTCTCTTGGCTGGCAGACCGGGTTCAGCTGGGCCCGTTTCGACAGAGTTTTGGAGGTGCTGTTGATCGAGAAGGGTGTCTTCACCTTCGAGAATGGGCTCGGATGAGTCATCTTGAGAGTCCGAAACGGGGGCTTCGAGAGTCGTTTGGGGAGGTGCCGACGGGTTTTCCGACGAGTGGTTTTCGTGAGGGGTCGAGCTTGAGGGAGTGAGGTCGGTTTCCGGCGACGAGTCGTCGAAGACGACGTCGTTAGGGGGATTATCGGAGTGGTTTAGGGGGTTGTCCGTTTTTTCCATGTGGGAATGTCATTCATTTGGCTCCACTGCAAATGTGGACTGTCTTTAACTTGGATAGAATTTTAGGGCTTTTGGATTCAAAAAAACTTCCACACCAAAAAGAGCTGGGCTTTGGAACTTAAGAAGGCCCAGCTTTGCACCAAACACAAGAGAATTGGGCCGGTTGAAAAGCCCACTTTAAGTTTAACTTTTTGTTTTTTCCGCCAAAAAGCCATCACAAATAAGGATTTGACTACGATACTTACCCAGAAAGTCATGATCACAAGATTTGAAATTACCTCCCTCTCTAGTAGATTTGATGCTTGGTAGTTGATTGTTCAGGTATCATAGTAGCGATTTTAATGTTTGACACTTATTTTAGGATTATGTGTGAGTAAAAGAATGTGTGACACACTTAACAGGAGATACAATTACTTGTATATTAATTCATGATAAATAAACAATAGTAAGTATTGTGAATTGTATTTTATCAATTTTACCTAAATTTGTATACTAATTTTGATTAGTATTTATTCATTTGATATTTGTAAAAGGGTACTAAAATATTTCCTTAACAAGTTTCACTTCTCAAGCTTTCCAACATGCTTCAAGTAAAATTAAAACAGCCAAGTTATGTTTGCATGTACTTAGAATGAAATTAGCGTTATTCGAATTGATTAGGTGAGTGAGATTGGATATAAGGATACTATAGCACTACGTACGTGACCCAGAAGAGTAGAAGAATGAAAGTTATTATGTGACATACAATGCATGACAGACGTATGATCTCTAAAGTATAAACCAATCTGTTGTAACATGAACTACAACAGTAGAGCACAGTAAGCTATTATTCCGACAGTGAGCCAAGATACAAAACTTCAAAGACTTGATTATAAATTCATAAGCTATTACTTTCCCTGCCCATCCTTCTACAAATAACTGTGTTATTGATTGTCATACTCTCTTTAGACCCAACCACGACTCCCTGCGGTTGACGGTCCATGATGGAAGGGCTTTAGCTTAGTCTTCTTTATTTACTTCATTTTTTATATACGGTCAACACAATTTCATGACCACCAAATTATATGGTTGGAATCGGTTTGGTTAATCGCAATGGTAAATCAACCACCGGGCGATCGAGTGACGCAAGTCAAAGTGCTCTTTCTATGAAGATTTATGGGCTGGTGGTTCAAACTTCCGAATGAGATCGAAGAATACTGAAGATGAGATTTATGCTGAGTGAAATGTTGTGTATGAGAAAAAGAAAAGCCGCGAGAGATAAAATAGAGGACATGTATGTATAAGAAAAGGAAAGAATATCATAGTTGCGAGAAAAAAGTATAAACTGATGAAACAAGAAAAGTATCCACTTAACAAAAATAGGATATGCTTAGGGTTTTAAACTTTCAAATGTGTTTGATGTGGTAGTACATTTAGGTGAAGGTTGATGTATGTTTTTGCCCAACAAATGTTCAGTTGAACCGAACATTTTGATATCTAAACCGCAACCAAATCTATTAATGTTAATGCATTATGGTTTACCATTAGTATATTGGAAAAAAATAGAATAAACGGCTGGTTCAACCAATTTTTTTAGAAAAAAAACCCGACATACCAAATTATACTATAAAACCTAGCCATTTGAGTAACTCACAAAGGGATCACATCCGGATCTAAATTGCAGGGATCCTAGGATCTTCAAATTTTAGTCATTTATCGTGCATTGTGCGGTCAGAAATCATTTGACTTTTTGATTTAAAATTAAACATAAATAGTACGTGACAAAAATTGGCCGCACGATATACGATGAACAACTAGGAAGTGGATCCGAAGAGGATCTTTTTCCCTCACAAAGATCAATTTTAAGGTTGAAAAGATTTTTCAATGTGCTGGTAACACGATTGAATATATCAAATGTTATAATACAAGTTAATTAAATATTAAAAAAAACAATTTTAATTACTTATATTCATAGAGAAGTTTTATTCGAACCCATACAACCTATCTCTACAACAAACTTAAACTTTAAATATGAATTATCTTTTTACTCTATTATATAATTACTATTAAGTACAAGATGAAATTAACAATACTACTTAAATTTATCAATAAACCCATCCCAATATCAAACTCTTACAATCTTAAGATGAAACCCTAAGACTTGAGATAAAAAAAAAATGTACTGAACTTAATGAAATCGTGGTTTTGAAGATTAGAAGTATGAAACGAATGGTTTGTCACCCTGTAAGAATGTATTGGTTCCAAGAAAACGACGGCGGCTAATGTTTGATCTTTATAGATTGGTCTTCTGCATAATGTATGATTTAGGCAGGAAGTTACAAGAACTTACATAAGGTTGTAATCATTTGAAGATTGAGATTTACAATTATAGTCTAAAGTCCATATTATCGTAAACAATTCTCCTAGTGATGTTCGTTTTCGAATTTTTTGAGATGTCTCTAGTGTTCTTGTAAATGGATCACATATTTACTTCTTGGACACCGATACATTTATTAAGCTCGTGTCACTTTGAGATATAGCTTGAGGCTTATAGGTAGTAGTCACGACCAGTTGGCTGATTTAACTTTTCCAACATTTTGTTGAACTGTTTTATTGAACTATGTTTGCTTCTTACATGTTCTACTTTCGTCATTATACTCTACTCAAGAAATATCATTTACAAATTATGATCGGTAGTTATGGTTTAGAGATCATCTTTGCTACTCAATTGGTAGTATACTTCCAATCCTCAAAAACATAGTTTATTGCAGTATATTTCCAATAAACCATTCATTTCATATTTGCAAGTATACTTCCAATAAACCATTTATTTCATATTTCAAGGTCAGAAATTGTAAAACAATATTAAGTTTGGGTTTTTTTTTTTATAAATGGATGTAAAGATAAATTTACATATTGAATTGAGTTTGTGAGGATAATTTAGGTAGTAAATTTGGGTTTGAAGAGATATTGATAGTTTAATTAAAAATAATATGGATACAAAGAGTAAGTTGGGTGTAAAAAAAATTATATGGGATCAAATAAAATTTCCCATATTCATAGCACATTGAAAAATGTCTCTTAAATTTTACCAAAAAAAAAAAATTCTCTTAAAGTTAGCCTTTTTTATTGTATTTTACTTTTATTTTTATTTTTATGAAAATCTTTAAATATATATATATATATATTTTTTTTTTGGAAAAAAAATCTTTAAATTAATTGAATTTAGAGAAGGGCAAGAAAATAAGGGTAGAAGAAGAAGGAGAGAGGGCTAAAGTTGCAGGGTGGATCGGGAAGACGTAACGAAAACCAGCAAATACTCGTCGTTTCGTCGTTCCGTCGTTCGAATCCATTGTTGCAGTTGCAGAGGACCTCGTAGGAGAGCTCCTGTAAATATAATAAGAGAGATTCATACAAGGCAAAGGCAAAGGCAAAGAGATGATAACGCGATCGAATCTGGCGGAGCAGTTGAGAGAGTATCAGATTCGATCGAAGCATGACTGGGCCTCCGTCTCCTTCTTCTCCTCCACCTCCTCCAATCATACTTTGTCAAGGTTTCAACCCACTCCCTTCCACTTTTCCACGATTTCTGTTTAATTTCTCCATTAATCTTTTATTTCTATAATCTTTGCTTTTTGATTATGCGATCTATATGCTGAACAATTTGGGAGAAACATTAAATTTTGCTCTGCTTTAGATTTGATAATTGCTAATTATTTAAATTGAGGTTTTCAATCACAACTTTAGGCTTTAGCTTCGATTCGAGGCCTAATTCCTGTCGTTTGAGCTCGATTTAATCAATACTTCAATGGAGGAAGGGGTACAATGTCAGAATTCTAAATAAAGGGGAAAACAAAATGGTGATGAAAAGATATGCGTTGTTATGGTGATTTTTTCTTTAAATTTGGGAGTGGCTGGATTCCTATAGATGCTTAGGAGCTCAGATTGTCGATTCATCTCAGGGAGTGATGTAGGATAATAAGAAGAGATCCGGTTCCGGGCCTTCCGGCCTTCCGCCAGAGAGACTCAAAGACTATGAACATCCAGACGCATGTTTAAACTCCATTTATTTCTCAAGAAACTAGAAAGAATCTCAATTTATCACCGTATGAACTTGGCCTCTGCATCAGCGAGGAACTTTTATACAGAATGTTGTTATGCATTCTCTGTCCGAACATGGAAATGCATTCTAGTGAATAAACTTCCCATAAATAGCAGGTTTTAAGGAGAAGCAAGAGAATGAAAAATGAAATGATTTTATCGATATGATTGAATAATGATTACAAGCGAACACTTGTCCCGCTCAGTTAACAATATCTAACTAGCTAATTGTATTGACTGAGACTAAACTATAACATTTAATCAACTAACTGCTAACAATCGTTGATTTTGCTGATCATCAGAAGATTCAGTTTGTGAAGGTGACGATGTGTCGTTAGGGTTATCTTGGATAGTGATTGCATTTAGGCGCATGCTGCTTTTATGCTGTCTTTGATTCTCTTGATGTTCTCTAGTCTTTTGCACATAATGAACTTGGTTAGAACTTACCCTTTTTTTATAAATGTAGGAGTATTCTGGTTGTGCATATTTCTCATACCGATATGTCTGAGACATTACTATTGATGCTAATTTCCTTTTTCCGAACTTATGGATGCAGGGTGGATGTAGTGCTCTTTGTAATATGGGAACTGGTAATCCTAGCTTTCTTGGTTTTTTCGGCAGTTTCTTTATATTTTAGGCATATGCGACTTGCTTTTGTCTTAGCATGTATTGCAATGCTCTTGCTTTTGTGCATAAAAGTTACAAAGCAAGTGAGATTGGCTAGGAAAAAGAAACGGAGGATGCTTCTTCCATTATCGATGTAATACTAGATGAGGGGCACGCACTACCCAACCTTATCATGTAAATCTTGAAAAGTCTTGGCCGTTGCATTTGGCCTGTATCCTCTTTTTTGGTGTATTGGGATGTGTAATCATTGCCTTCGAAGATTAGGTAAAAAACTGATGTGATTACTGTGGAAGATGCTCATCAGAGTGGCAAGTTGATCGATCAAGATACGAAGATTTGGTTAGTGAGGGGAGGAAAGGTTAGTTGACCATACGTTTTCTTCTGTTACTACCGAGAATATTTTGTTTTTACGAATGATATAGTGATGATGTTTGCTTTACTTGTCAACAATACAATGACATAAGAAACCAATTTATGACATTTCAGATGCATTACCCAAAGTGTTATTTTAGTGTTTGGATATGCAGCATGAAGTACAATTATTTTAGATATCAGAACACTTGTTAAAATTGTTGCTTCCTTCTTTAAGATCGCCGTTGTGTATGTTCCTTTAAGGCTGTGGTTATAGGATCAGGACAAAGTGAAAGAGGCATCGGTTGATGGTTAAGGTCGAGAGCGGGAGGCTCCTTGGTGGTGGTGTTGCCTCGGTTACTTATTCAGAGGCTTGAAGAAGTGGACTTCTATTCCGATCGTGACTATGTTCCAAATTGCTCCGGTGATGATTAATATGCTTAGGACTATCCCCAAGGCTCCGAGTGCCCAGTTAAAAATTGTGCTACATTTACAAGGTTTCTTGATCAATATCCACATGAAACACGGATACGCCAAGGTGATTGGAACCGCAACTCCTCCGATGAGTCCTGCTAAGCTGGGCAAGAATGGCAGTGCAACAGATATAAAAAATGCAACGCAGCCGAAGAAAATCCTAATTCCGGAGCGTAGCCACCGCGGACAAGGTTTGTTCATGCTGCTAGTGAATCTGAATTCCAGATTGTCGAAAACCGGCATTGCATATATCTGAAAGGAGCTTAGACAGTTAACCACAACGAGCATGCTCGTCAATCCTAGGACAAATTTTGATGTGTCGTATCCGTGGTATTTGTTCAAAGCATCTAACATCCCTCCACTTGAAGGTATCTGCCATAGATACAATCGCAATACATTTCTCTACGTAAGTACGACCTCCAATAATCCAAATAAATCCGGGCAGAAAAACATGTGCTAATTTCAATTTAGTCAAAAGATGTTTTGAATAGCAAGACAATGAACAAAGTGTCGTGTTCTTACGAAATTTCCGTAAGCCCAGTAGCCGCCAATTGCCAGGGGAAACAGACACAGTGCGATGATGAGATATGCGAACTTCACTCCCTTCCACATCGGCAAACGCGACGGCCTCTGACTGTTCGAGGGCATGGTTCCCTGCAAATATAACCATATGATGAATGTGATTATGTTTCAATTGAATAAAATATCTTCGACATGTCGACAACTATATCAATTATATTCACAGTTTCGACCATGTGTGCACGTAGAGAAACTTCATATGTATATACATTACCTTTTTAATTATTGACTCATTTGAAACTACTTTTCAACTGACTAAAAACACTATTACAAAATGTTTTTTTATTTGAAAAGTATGTGAAGTGTTTCTATGTGTTTTTCTAGAATTTACTAGCTTTTTAACTAAGGATTGGTTTCAAAATATTTTCATCAAAAATGTTTTCAGTCAGTTTAAAAGCATTTTCAAACAAGCTCCTAATTATATACCTGTATTTCAAGCACAAGGTTGTGGCCTCTAAAAGCAAAGATAGTGATCCCAAGCGCATTTAGGACGCCAAAAACGGTGGCTGCATCAGATTTTGTTTCCAGCGGCTTATAAGAAACACCATTGGGTCTATCTTTGGTGACAGAAACCACCCAAATGAGTGTGCAGTAGCTTACGGCGGTGATAGCTCCAATGAGGGAAATCCCAGCTATTGAGTTGAGGTTAGGAAGCTGAGCGAGAAGAATGGCAGTGCCGGTGAACACCAAGTACCACTCTATCGTTGACGGTGAACTTACATGGCGGCATGTCTCACCGCACACGATTTGGAAAAATATTTTCATGGTCCCACCTCCGATCATGATCAGGGTTACACACGTACCACCTGAGAGGTACATGATTGGAAACAATGCCAGAATTTTCCCTAGCTTCTCACCTGCAACGAATACATAAAAAAACAAAGATAACAAGGAAACGTTTTGCGATTAATATTAAGAGATAATTAGTTTACACACTCTAGCTTAATTACAGTTTTTGAACAATTATTGAACCACTATTTGATTGGTATCTTTTTTAGGACGTTGAAAGAACCCCTATTTCGTAGTAGCGAGTGTTCGATCAGTTAACATATCAATATATGTATGTGTGTATATGTATATATATTATGCATTGTTAATTACCAAAAGCTGCCATGGAAAGTCGAAGGTATCTGCTGTAGCGCACTCCCGATTCGGATTCGTGCAGTTGTATCAGTAACCAGAGAGTATAGAGCTGCCACATGAAAGCCACCGAGAGACATATAATTCCCCATGCCCTGCAATGCATGCACATATACACATGCAGTTAAATTAGTTAAGCAAATGAAGAACCAACAAATTAATTACATATTAAGGATCATTTTGGTCTATGCATATTAATAATACGTAAATAAATATTAGAATTTAGAGAGAGCCAATTAATTAATTAATTAATTAAACTTACCAGCCAAGAGTAGCGAAAGATAAAGGAAGAAGGAGGGCTGGAATGCCGATTCCGGAACTGAGCGTGTGAAAGGCGGAGTAGAGGGCATTTCCGTTTCTGGACTCGGTGATGGGCAGCCATGCGTCCTGAGGATCAAGCTTTGTCAAGTGTCCAACTTCTTCTAGGTAGCCTCGCATGCTTGTCATCGCCTTCTTCATCGGACTCGCCAAAGGAGTCGCCATAAAACGAGAAACGAACGGACTTTTAGGGGTCATGTTTGGATTACTCATTGGGCTCGACTTCACTTCCTCCACCTCATCCATCTGATCCTGCATGTTCTAATTCGGAGGGTTCCTCTTTACTGTATTTACCAAATATATATTTTGCTGAATATATATAGCTAGAGAACTGAGACGCCGACAAAAGTAAGTTTGATGCGGCTAGGGACTTGGGAGGTGGTTTCTGATCATTTGTTTTTGGAGAAAAAAGGTTGGGTGGGGCCATGGGATCAAGTGGATCATGATTCATGCATGAACTGAGACGATGATGAGTATATGATTTATTTCCCTTTTTAATGTGATCTTATAGTATTGTATAAATTTCTTATATATTTGAAATTATTTATCTTTTTATGTTGTACATATATTGAGCATCATTACTTGTGCCTCCTTACTTAGCCCATGATTTACCTAGGAGGGAAGGACCCTTAATCTATAAAAGGGATTCTTCACTCTCACTTTGGAGATGACAAACCCTAGCCCCTCTACCAACAAGCCTCTATGTATAATATAACCCACATCTTACATAATGAAATCCGAACATACACAAATGTCAACGTAGCACCACTTGAGATGAACCACGATATATCTTTGTGTTTTTGTGTGTATGTGTAATTTACGGTCAGATTCAGTTGGTCCAAAATCGACCTAATTTTGTGCATCAACATTTTATTATCAAATATAGAGTTCATCTCATTAAAAAGTTTATTTGAAGTTTAGAAGAGAAGAAAGACTTTGAGTGAAATTAATGGGAAGGTAGGAGGGAAATGAATCCATAATTTACACGAGTGAAATTAAGCTTTTGTACCTGTGAGTGTTGTGAGTTATGAACTTATGACTTATGAGGATTGAGGACCAATTA
This sequence comes from Malus sylvestris, assembly GCF_916048215.2. NCBI lineage: Eukaryota > Viridiplantae > Streptophyta > Magnoliopsida > Rosales > Rosaceae > Malus > Malus sylvestris. The sequence goes on along the minus strand of NC_062267.1, from coordinate 388,368 downwards.
AGGCAAAGGTGGGAAATATGTTTAATTCAAAGTTCAAACTGGAATCTTTTGACTGAGTTGGCTTGGCTGCTTTGCATGTTAACTGTACTTTTGTTGTAAAAAGACTTCGGACAGGAGAATGCAGTGGTCGTGGTTTACCAAAACTTTTTCTTTTTGCTAGAGCCTTGTCCGTTTGCTATCATACCACAGCCACTTTGCCAATTGCCGAGTGCCACTATGCTGACCAAAAGGATCCGAGAGGATCATGAGGATATTCCGGAAAGGATATTCGTGAATCGTGTCTATTCATCGTACATCGTACGGTCAGTTTTTATCAGGTATTGTTTGTGTTTAATTTTAAATAAAAATATTTAAAATGATTTCTGATCGTACGATGTACGATGAACGTATACGATTCACAAGTCCTCGGGATCCTTACAAAGAGGATCTGGATTCCATGATCCATGGCAATTGTCTATTGGCAATTGGCATGGACATCATCCATCACTCTCTGTAAACTTCATTAATCTTAAATTCTGTAGTGCTAACACTGCTCACTCACAAAGAAGCAAGTCTTGCAGAAAAGATGAATCAGTGTTATATATATATGTATGTATGTATATGTATATATATGTATGTATGTATATGTATATGCATTGCAACCTTGATGCAGCTAATAGCACGTAGGGACGCAGTGAAATAGTTAACTGAGCGAACCTTGAGATTGGATTCATCATTAGTCAAAAATTGCTTTTATTGGATGAATTTCTTCTACTTTTCTGTTTGTTGGGAATGCATATGGGAGTTATCAATCCTGTTCGTTAATTTACTATAAATTGTAATGAATTGGGTCCATATGCATTATGCATAATGGGAACTCCACTCTCCACACCACATAATATGACATAACTTTTATTCATTCTTCAAAGGCGACACTTCTTTTCAGCAGCAAATGACATATAGAGGCATGCATGCGTGCATATAACAGGGCCGGTTTGGCTATAAATATCTGGTCATTCATTCCCTTGTGAAGTTTCTTTGAAGCCCTCCTCGTTTGCCTATCATTGGCTACCACTAGATGCTTAAAGGAAGCCTAAAGCGACTTCTCATCTTTATATTCTTACCCTCTTTAATTTTGGCTGTTGTTTTCATAGTCTTGTTTTATTGAGTCTAAAAAATAAAAATAAAAACAAATAACTAAAAAGTTGTGAAAATCACTTCATTTGCAAAAATGCCTTAAGCTATGACATGACCTAAAGAAGAGAGGTGTATTTGCTTGATACATGGTCACAGTGGTATCCTCTCGTATCCCTATGTCGTATTCTTTGGTAGTCATCCAATAATTCTTCTTCTTAATTGACGTATTTCATGTCGTGTCGTATCTCTGTATCCGTATCCATATCCATACAACGTAGATTTTGCTTCTACTATTATTCAGATGGGGATTGATTTCATATGGTTTTCCCTTTTTGTCATTTGTAGTGACTTTGTTCAATTTCTGTGTATTTGCTTAACAATTCCCCCACAACCACACACAATCATTCGGAGGCTATGATTGTAATCATCAATATAAACACCTAATCTGGGGAGAGACGGTTGCTTGAATTGGAAGGATTGGAGTTTGCAGGTTACCTTTGAACCCTATGTTTACGGCAATTTCAATGTGTTTCTGTCTTGATGTTTTCGGAAGAAATAAAAAACGATTTATTGAGTGTCAAAGAACATACATACATACATATCTGAAATACGTACGTTCCCAATACTATTGAGGCTTAAAAAAGCTCACTTGAATCCCGGTGTCAATGACAACATAAACTCCAGCAGCTATGAGTATTATACAGAGAGCTGTGCCCAAAAGTCCGAGTCCCCAATTGAGGCACCACATAATGCTATATTTCTTGGGCTTCTTAATTTTCAACCAAAGCAAGGAAGGATACACGAAGGTAATCGGAATGGAAATCCCTCCTATGAGACCGGCAAAGCTCCCCAAGAATGGAATCGCCACTGCTACGAAGAAGCAGCCGTACCCGAACATGGCTCGGGATATCGAGCGGAGCCACCACGGGCACGGCTTGTTCATGCGTTTGATGTATTTGGATTCCATATCGTCAAACATGGGCATGCCAAAGATTTGGAATGAGCTAACCGCATTGATTACCACAAATAAGCTCGTTAATGACAGAACCCACTGTGAAGTGTCACGTCCATGGTACTGATATATTGCAGTTAGCATGCCTCCGTTTGGTGGTATCTGTTTCGAAAAACAAAACAAAAAGATGGAAAAAACGATTAGTCAATGTTCATTCGACATTGTTGTACGTATTCAAATAAAAATAGCTTTGTATCCTCCAATCTGCAAGATGGAAATTGTTATTGATAATTAGCACCTTAAAATAGTTGTTAGGCAGTGTATAATATGAAGCCCTTTATACAAAGGGATCCCCATTTAAAAAAAAAAAAATGGGAATTAGGTGTGGGGCTCACTCCATAACGAACTTCAATAATCCGAATCATCTATTTTGTAAGTCTTGATTCATAGATCATTCTTGCAAAAATTCAATTCAATCCGAAACTATTTACTTATTTAATTATCAAGATAAAATTTCATTGTTTCTTATATAACAAAGTATTCGTTAATTTCTTTGAACCCAATTAGATGTCTTAAACATTTCTGATTTGGCTAATATTTTGCAAAGATGATCTATAAGATGCAACTTGAAAAATAGACGGTTTGGATCGTTAAAATTCGATGTAATGTGGACCTCATAACTAATCCCTATTTTTATAAAAAAAAAATAAGAATCTCTTTCCTGAAAGATTCCATATAATATTATACATAATGACTTATTCAAAGTGCTGATAGCAACTCTCATAAATTTATAAATTTACAAATGTTACCATGTGTCCGTAGGCCCAATATCCTCCAATTGCCAAGGGAAACAAGCACATTGCGACCATTAGATAGGCAACTTTTACCCCTCTCCACATTGGCACATGAGATGGTTTCTTCTCACTTGAAGGCATAGTTGCCTGCATAGCAAAGAAAACATGTAGTTTTGGACCAACTTATTAATTTCTCAAAAGCAGAGGCGTCGATTGCTATATATTTTGTTAATTACCTGAATTTCAAGGGTAAGATTGTGGCCTTTGAAAGCGAAAGCAATAATGCCAAGAGAATTGAGGACACTGAAAATCATAGCGGTGTTGCTGTTTTCTCTTTTTGGATCGTAAGAAACGCCGTCGAGCCTGCCTTCCGTGACGGCGACGAGCCACATAATGGTACAAAAGCCAATGGCAGTGATGGCACCAATCAGAGAGACACCTGCAATGGAGTTCAAATTGGGGAGCTGAGACAGAAGCACGGCAGCGCTGGTAAAGACCAAATACCACTCGACGGTGGTGAGTGGCTTGGCTGTGCATTCGTGGCCACACACGATTTCGAAGAAGAGCTTCATGCTGGAGCCGCCAACGATAATCAAGGCGACACAGGTGCCACCCGAAAGGTAATAGATGGGGAAGATAGCGAAGATCTTGGCCATTTTGTCACCGAAGGTAGCGCGGAAGAGTTGAAGATATCTGCTGTAACGCATCCCAGTTTCAGTGGATTCATGAAGCATTACCAAAAGCCATAGGGTGTATAGCTGCCATATGAACGCCACAGTCAAGCATATGGTCCCCCATGTCCTGCGTGCATGATCAAAATCCACTTATTAGAAACTTTTCAATACGATCCTCGCACTACTGCTACCTGCATGATATCATCAATCGATCCGCTGATGTTATAATTTGTGAATTTTGTTGATTAGTATTAGATATTAAGTTCATGACATATAAACCTTGTCGTGCAATACTGATATTAGAACGTGGATTAGTAACATAAGATTAGTGTGACAGTTGTAATAAAAAACTTTATACGTAGTAGGCAGGTACGTAAAGGGAAATTACCAGCCAAGAACGGTGAAGGAGACGGGGACCACAAGGGCTTGCATTCCAATTCCAGAGCAAAGGGTATGGAAGGCAGCATAGTAGGCATTGCCATTCCTTGACTCGGTGATGGGGAGCCAAGCGTCCTGAGGGTCGAGCTTGGTAAGTCGGATGGCCCTTCGAATGGGGCTACCAAGAGGTGTGAGGAAGTTGGGAGTGCGAGACATCCATGGGGTAGCTCTACGGGCAGCAACGACGTTTGAAGGCACTATAGAGAGCAGAAGGGGCTTTTTTGACATGGATGGCGAACTAAATGCACTGCCCTCTCCCTGTCCCTGTCCCTCTGGGGATGATGACTGCATTGGAGGTGCCTGCGCCGCGACCACACTATCATGACCATCAACATGATGATCATGGTGTTCCCCTTGAACGTCATCGGCGTGGAATATTTGATCGTCGGAGGGGGGGTCGATTGTAGTGGAAATATCTTCGACTGTAAATTCATCACTAGCACTCATCTTTCTTGGATTCTGATATTCCTCCATCTAGTTCGATACACAAGCCAAATGCTATAGATTGATTATATAGGGTACTGAATCAACTGATGGATCCAAGTCTTCTCTTGCATATATACTAATTAGTAAATTGGGGGAGTTGATGGTGATGTTGATTAATTGATAGTTGTGGGTCGACAACTGCTTTTGACCGGCGCTTGCTTTTTCTGAGATAAACACCCGCAACGATTTGACATTGACTATTCTGCATGCCTTGATCAATTATTTCCTCAAAAGGTATCCATTCCATCATTAATTCTAGTTAGCTAATCATGCAATGTTTATTTTAATTCTCGAGTTAAGTGTATATGTGAGGAAGGTCGTTTCCGGTAGACTTGGACTGGGTTGCCGTTTCCAGAGAGTCCCGCTGCAATACTTAATTTAATCACTAAGGGCGTGTTTGTATCTGTAATCGAAATGAGAATGTGAAATTGAATTCTGATTACGAAGTACATCGATGTTTACTAAACATGGAGGAATAAAAAAAGTAGTGGGGTTCACACAAATTTTGGAATTCAATTCCTTGTATTGGTGGAATTGGATTTCCTAGATATAGGTGATAATTCAATTCTTGATTATTTGGGTACTTGGAAAGACATTTTTGTTCCCCTTATGCCCTCACTTACTTTTTTTTATTTCCAAGACTATCCTTTATAACCCCATTAAAGTATATAAAATATTTGATTTGGGACAAGGGCATTTTAGTAATCATACTGGTTTATATTCCGATTCTGCTGAATTAGTAAACAACTTTATGAAATTCTATTTCGATTTCAGAACATTTAAGTAAACAGCTTCAACATGAATCCGATTATGACTTCTCCTCATTTAAACTCCTCCTTAATTCAATTCATCCTCAATTCAATTCCTCATATTTTCATTACCAATACGTAAACGCGCCATAATTACCAATCGGATTAACACCGAATCTATACGATAATTCTCACAAGGTCGGACTATTATTCTTGGAGTGCCTCAATTAATTAGTAGCTTACCAAGAAACTCATGGTCATCGTGAGTGGACGTCTTATATAGTTATTTTCCTTGTAACTTACTGGATGGAGTTTTCTCTTCTTTTTTTCTGTTTTTTTGACAAAAGAATTCAGTGTCCTTCCAGAAAGTTTGAAAATGGGGGCAATTAACAAATTGATGTGATTTCTCCTCCCTTCTGGGATTAGAAAAATGCGTTTGAAATTGGAGGCACTACCATTGTTATTTGTAGCTATTTTATTTATGAATGGGGACTGATTGACGCAAAAGGATTCAGTTGCAAGATTTTCAAACAAACGCGTTCATATATTTATATGCATAATGTGCATAACGCATGCCTTCTAGTAGATAGACTCGTTATATTTACTTAATTTTATTAGAGTATCTTCAATAAAACGTTGCAAGCTTGACATTTACATCTCTTTTTATATTTCAAGAGATGTATATTTTAGCTCTACTCCAGCATGATAAATGTAAATTTTGTATTTCGTTTATTTTTCTTTTTGCGTCTAGCGAGATTCACCTCCAAAAGATGCAAAATGCTAATTCCAAAGCATTTTCCATCTCCCGTTATAGATGTCACAATGATCATCCAAATTGTAAGTTGTGGAATGCGGAAGCTCTCATTACTGAGTTTCTCATACACATTGTCATTGTGGTTATGCTGTTAATTATCATTTATCTGAAGTTGTGATTTTACAACTAATAATCAAGTTTAACCATTAATCTTGGATGGGTGGACAAAATTTAAGCACCAATTGTGATAGATTGAACATTGACAGACAGTCCTCCAGATCATGCCAAAGTGAACCCAACCCACTTTAATTTGGCGCGTATGTAATATAAGTTCGCAAATTCCCTTGCGAACTAACAGTCAATGGCGTATGCATTAAGGGACTTAGTGGTCCTGGGATCATTCGGAAGCCCGGAAACAAGGTTGTGAGGACCATCTAAGTTTGGGCATGTGGTGAAGGAGAGAAGTGAGCAGCAGATCGGCGGTTACATGTTCAGCAAATGGTTAATGAAGGATAAAAGATTATTATGGGCCAAGTGAGTGGTCCAATTTAAAAGGATGTATAAATTGGGTCACTCAAGCCTGCAGGCAAAAAAATCACTTGCATGCCCCAAAATAACTCATTACGTGCACGAACAGTATATGTTTTATGAGCTTTTGTGTCACAATCTTTGATTATCACAATCTTTCTTTACCAAGGGAAGCTTGACAACAGTAGCTACCTTCCTTGTAGCTCTGTTACCATGTAGAGAAAGACAATATTCCAAACTCCAGAGTATTGCTTCTCAGTTAGTGCAGACTCTACACTAGCCCAAGACTTACAACCAACAATAAAGAGAAAAATGAAACTCAATGAAGATGAATCAATTTTTACTAACAAGGAAATAAGCTTACAAGTTGTAACACTCTCACAAGAGCATGAACAATACAACCAAAAGGAAAGATGAAAAACTAACTCAAAAGAATAAGAAGCAGCTAATTATCAATGCAATTGAAAACTATTGTCTGGAAGGAAAACCAAAACATAAAGAAGTGTCACTGCACCATGAAAACATGTGGGTTCCCAAGACAGCCACAATTAAAGAATTAAAATAAGTTGTTGGGTATGTGGGAAGTCATTCTAGGAAAACCACTTTAATTTTAATAGGTCCTGGGATCGCCAAGAAGCCCAGAAAAGAGGTTGTGAGACCATCCAAGTTTGGGCATGTGGTGAAGGAGAGAAGTGCGCAGCAGACCCGCGGCTACATGGTTAGCAAATGATTAATAAAGGAGAAAAGACTATTCTGGGCCAAATGTATGGTCCAATTTAAAAGGGTGTATAAATTGGGTCACTCAGGTCTACAAGCAACAAAATCACTTTCATGCCCCAAAATAACTCATCACGTGCATGAATAGTATATGTTTTATGAGATTTTGTTCTCTTGGTTACCCAATAAGCAATAATTAACGGTTGTTTTAATCTTAAATTTGATATTAATGGTTGAAATTTGTAAATAAGATACAATATACAACAGGTTGCATGTGATTTAAAAAAAAGATACGGCAAGTTATTATTCAAATAAGTTAAGATAAAATTAATTAATTTGCGCCACAAAATAGTCTGCAAAAAAATCCGGCCACGCTAGCTGCTATAAATCAAAGAACTAAATGGGCTCAGAATCTGAAAAGCAAGTGAGCTGATAATGTTATACCACTACTCTCTCAATTGCAAATTATTAATAAATGTAGCACTAGTACTACAACTGCTCAAAGTTTGGAAGAAGAAGTTGCAATCTGGATGAGATCCTTCCGGAGAATCTTGCCAGATGGATTCTTAGGCACGGAATCTATAAATGCCACCCTCCTAATTCTCTTGTAGGGAGCCACCTGCTTGCCCACAAACTCCATCACTCCGCTCTCCGTTAAACTGCTTCCGGCTTTTCTTACCGCATATGCCATTGGATACTGTCCAACCTTTTCATCTGGAAATCTGCCAACAACACATACATACATACAATCATCAAGTACTGGAAAAGTATTACTTTGACATTAAAATGGAAAGCTAAGAAGAGAAGAGATTCCCTCTGGATCTCTTCCATCAAGGCCACCAGATTAAGTAATCCAGACTTTTGAAATATCATCAAACGGTAAAAAATTATTATAGCTTTTAAGAGATCAAAACAGATAGATCGTTAGATGAAATTTTAAAAGTCCATATCACTTGATGCGGTAACCTTAGTGGAAGAAATCCGGAGAGAATCTCGTGAAGAACTTACGGTATAACGGCAGCATCAACAATTTCGGGATGCGTGAGCAGCAAAGCCTCCAGTTCAGCAGGGGCCACCTAAATCATTGACAAAGTAATTTTTTTTTTTATCAAATTACAACATGCATGTCGTTGATGCGTTTTTGTTTATTTTTCTTCCGATAAATATATTACTTGTGAAAACAAGTTCATATACGAAATTGCAAGTAAAATATGATCCCGTATTTGCATGTATGCACCTGATATCCGTTGTACTTAATGAGCTCCTTCAACCTATCAACCACAAAAATGAATCCATCCTCATCGATGTAGCACAAATCTCCGGTTCTTAACCATCCTTTTGAATCGAGTGTTGATGCAGTTGCTTTTGCATTATTAAAATACCCTGAAAATACAATTGTACCGAGCAAGCACACAACAATATATTATAAACTAATTCACCCTCCGACTTCACAAGTATATTAAACTCATTTCAACTTCATGTACAATAATATTCAGTTTACTCAAGACGATCCAAATATGTAACTATTTTTTCATAATTTCATCGTCCTCAAATAATTTACATAGTTTTAACATTTATGCATCTGGCTCGTATTATCAGTTATCAATTTCTTAGTAACACTGGTCACATTATTATCATCACTAACAACAAAGTCTTATCCTATTAAGTAAGATCCAATGTATAAAACAAAAACAAAAAAAACGAAAATGGTTAATGCAAGGGATATCATATATTTAAACCAAAATTTTTAAATCATATGTCGTGATCATCAATGACTGGATAGTATGAACTAACGTGTTTATTTTCTATTAATAACAAATAACATGAATTACAAATTTAGTCTAAAAAATTAGTTTTCAACTGTCACAAAAGAAATGGTAATTAAGAAAAGCAAAACGAAAAAAATGAAAAAGATTGGTAATTAAGGCAATCAGCCAACGCACGAACTAAAAAGGGAAAATACAAAATAGATCAACTTTGGATCTTTTCTTTTAAAATCATCAAATTAAGTGATTCAGACCCTTCAAATTTGATCAAACAGTCAAAAAATTATTATAACTTTTAAATTTTTATACTAACTTCTCTATTTTTAACAATTAAATTAAATTTTAAAGATCCAAAACATTTGATTGGGTGGTTTTGAAGGAATAGATCCGTAGAGGATCTCTTTCCTAAAAATGAAATCGCGCACACCTTTCATTATTGAGGGACCTTTGAGATAAAGCTCTCCCGTCTTATTCGCCGGTAGTGGATTACCGCTGTCCCGGTCCACAATCATAGCCTCCATACTCGCCGACAACAGCCCCGCCGTACCGTACTTGCGACTCTCCTCCAGCGATTCCGTTGAAGCTCCGACCCCGGCCGATTCCGTCAACCCGTAACCCTGAAGAATTGTCACCATTGGATACTTGTCCAAGAACCCCTCGGTCACTTCCTTGCTCAGTGGGGCCCCACCCGACAACACCCACCTCAGCGAACTCAGATCATACTTCGCCTTCACCTGGTCGGCGGCGTTGATTAGCGCCACCAGAATGGGAGGCACCACCGGCACGTAGCTCACACGGTTCTTCTGAATGGCCAACAGCATGTCATGCATCTCGAACTTGGAGAGCACCACGATGGTCGACCCCAAGGAAAGGAGGCCCGCAGCGAACACCGCCAAGCCGAAGATGTGGAACATTGGAATCGTGCAGAGGAACGTTTGGTGGGTATCGTCCAAATATAACCAGCCCTTAACGCTCTGAACCATCGCTATCAGATTCCTGTGAGACGACACCACGCCTTTACTCGCCCCCGTCGTTCCCGACGAGTAGAGCAGAGTCGCCGTGTCGTCCTGGTTGATCACTTCCCTCGATTTCAATCCATCACGTTTCTCATTCGCCATCATCTTTCCCAAGGTAGACGCAATATTTTTGTTACTAACAGGAGTATTGATTTCGCCATCAATGAGGACGATGGGGAGAGGTTTTGGACCGGCGAGTTTGGGGATGAGCTGGCGAGTAGTGAAGGCGAGTACCGGTTTGGAATCGGCCATTTGCTTGGTGATTTCCCGAGTAGTGTTGAGTGGGTTGGTGGTTGTTATGATCGCACCCAGCGACATCACGGCCAGGCAGACCACCGGGAAGAAGATGGAGTTCGGGGACAGGAGGAGGATGACATGGCCCTTTCGGATGCCCATGTCGGAGAGAGACGAGGCAACTGAATCGACGGCAGTCCATAATTGAACGTAGGTGAGTTGTTGGCCGGTGGAGCCGTCGATGAAGGCCACATTGCCTCGGTGGGCTTGAGACGATATGAATGTTGTGATGTCGAGATAATCGCTGGGCGGGAGTGTTATGGCCTTGCGCTTGCTGTAGAATACGGAATTGGAACTGCAGAAGCCGCTTCTGGCATCAACCGTCGGACTGCTCGCCATCGTGCCGTTGAATTTCAGTGACAATTGGATGAGATTGTCTTGTTTTCGTTTTTGGTCCAAAGGATTCATGGGAAGGTGGCTTTTATACCCGCTGGACTGGTTTCGGAAGAGACATTTTTTCAATGTGATTGTCACACGAAGTGGTATACCACATTTCTTTATATAAATGATGAGTTATGTGTGCTAAAAATGTTAATAACTTAAAAATTAAAATGTTCCACTACTTGCATAAAAACATGTGGTGTACCATCCATATTCCTATCACAACTAAAAGTTTCTCGTTTTGCAGGTCCTCCCCCTCCATTATATGACCTATGACTGATTTATTAGCCTCCATAAATCAGGAGAGCGGGTAGAATTTTTTTTTTTTTGAAAAATGTTGACCAGGCTTTCTAAAAACTAAAAAGAGTTATTTTTCATCCATTTTTTGCCGTTTAATGTTTTTGAAATAATTATTATGCCAACATTATAAAATATTAGGCAAATTACATGAGGTGGTAGAGACTCACATTTTAAAAAAGTCTACTTAGCTTTTTCTTTTTATTCCCAGTTTTGATCTACATGTACATATGATCCAATTGCCGAACTATAAAATTTCCCCACATGTTGTTGTTCATTTTTTATATTTGTGCCGAACTATAAAATTTCCCACATGTTGTTGTTCATTTTTATATTTGTGCCGAACTATAAAATTTCCCACATGTTGTTCATTTTTTATATTTGTGCCGAACTATAAAATTTCCCCACATGTTGTTGTTCATTTTGTAATGTGATTGTTTAGCCATACTTGGATCTTCATTACATATAAAATGATATTTTCTTTTGCGTTTCTAGTTTATATGTAATTTCAATTTTGGTAAAGGTACTGATTCCTTAAAGAGGTATAAACATTACCGAGGTTAGTGATGACAGGTTATTTGGAGGATTGCCCATGTGGTAAAAAAATTAGAATTCAAACCCTTGTGGTGAAGATTATTAGCAAAATTAACCCATAAAACAAACTTTTGTTAAACTCGGTTAAGTATAAGGATAAAAATGTGCAACCACTCTTTATTTCTGCTAGCCTTCTATTCCTTTCTCTGTGTCTATGTAATTATACCTCTACGGTGCAATGCAAGGACACGATCAGATCAACACGTGTCTCATCACAAGCTGATCGTCGAGGTCTTCCGGCAACTTGACTCCAAGCCCAGCCATGATGCCTACTCCCTCGTCTGCAAGCGCTAGCTCGCCCTCAAGTGCCTCAGCAGCACTGCCCTCTACATCGGCACCATCGGCAGCCCGGACCTCATTGTCGACCTCCTCGCCACCAATTCCGCAATGTCTGCACTGTTCACATTGACGAGCGCCTTAACCTTTCGTCAGTGAGGTTGCATTCTGCCAATGGCTCTGACGACAACATGCTTGATTTGAATAGCTTATCGGACGCCGGTATGATTGCTATCAGCGACATATTACCCATGCTCGAAAAGTTGAGCTTAATCTAGTGCTCCAATGCCTCCAGTATCGGTCTAATTTTGCTAATAAGTGTAAATTGTTGAAATCATTGGATTTGTAGGCGAGTGTTTGCTTAATTGGCTTTTAATCTCCTTCTGTTATTGCTTTGTTAGAGTTTAATTTTAATGCTTGAAGTTTGTTAGAGTTTAATTTTAATGCTTGAAGTTTGCAATTCTTCGTTTGAATATTTAACTGAAAATTATTGGTACGTTCATAAATGGGTTTCTTTTGGGGTAATGTCTTGTGGTCTTACTTTCATTAAAGGTGTAATTTTTTTTCGTAAGCATTCGAATAATGTTATTCCTACATTTTTAAGATTACAGAGATAGAAAGAAAATGGCTAATAGAGAATAAATGTGTGAGAGCCTGGAGAGTGAGCCGAGAGGAGGTACAATAACACAGACAGAAAGAGGGAAGAGAGAAGAAGGCCAAACAGAAAGAGTGGTAGGACACTTTTATCCCTACATTTAATTGAGATTTAACATAAATCTCACGTTTGGGTTAAATTTGCTAATAACCTTCACCACAAGGATTTAAATCCTAATTTTTTTACCACAGGAGCAATTTTCTGAATACCTTATCACCACGGAGACCATGAATCCAATTTGACATTTTAACAAATAATATTATCTACACTAACGGTAGAGGAAGTGGGCTAAGTTTCACAATAAACTAGCAATAATATAGTTTAAATTTGTTTTTGACGAAAATCAAACTTAAAACTTTCTACTTACAAATGAAGAGAAATAACATTGGATCTTAATACTAAATGACAAATATAATTAAACAATAAAACAAAAAACAAAAACGAAACTCATGGTTAATCAACGTGCAAGTACTTTTGAAAAGTCTCTTCCACTTTCTATTTATATTAGTGTTCCATTATTACGGGTGATAGAAATGTATGCAGTCAATCTGGCTAAAGAAAATTGGAAAGGCAAAATGTCATAAAATAGTGGGGAGAGATGCTAGATGCATGTTTTCCCACTCAAACAGTTTTGCATGCGGGGCACTCTAAGTAACTCAATTTAAAAATAAATAAAAAATGCAATTAAAACAACGTTTTATACCTCTCTCCTCTCGTCTTTTCTTTGAAAGTTTAAACTCAGAATTCTTCTCAAAATTCCAGTCGTCCGTTTACCAAGAATTAACGCATTTTATTTTTCACACTTCAACATCAACAACATTACAATCTCATATCATGATTGAAATTTTTGAAGATATATAAATTGACACGCCCCGACCCCGATATTCCCCGAATATCAGGATACACACGTGCTGGCCGACATCCGAGGTGACGAAAGCCATTTATTGAATACAAGAGTAAAGATTAGGAGAAAATATAAATATAATTCTCAGAAGATCTAAAGGAAATAAACAATGCTTAAGAAAGAGACTAGAGTGCACAGAGCATGTTCTAATTCGAGATTTCAAAAGGAAAGACTATTACAGATTTCACACAAAGAAAATGGACGCAGCTACTGGTAGGGGAATGCCTCGTATATTGCGTTGTAGTCCTCGTCCCTAAGACCTGAATGGGGGCGCAAAACAAGGGTGAGTGGACCAAGTTTATATACATACATAATACGAAAACAATTATAAACATATTAACCCCCACAGTTAAGATAATGAAAACTACTAAATAATAAGTGATAGGTTTCTCAAAACCTCTAGCATGCCATAAAAATAATTCATATATCTCTCTGCAAATCAATCTCAGAAAATCATATTATAAATCATATCAGGAAGCATAACACAAGTCGTGCTGCTAGTGAGTGCACTGAATAACAATACTCCCGGCCCAATGCCTGCACCTCAGTCTCTGTGCTCGTAGCCAGAGATATCTCCCTCCCGGCCCAATGCCTGTCTCTGTGTCCCTCAGCCTTTCGCTAGGGATTATTTCTCCCGACCTCAATGCCAACACCAGATTCTCGCCCCAGACATCATAGTGTTCACTAGGTACGCACAAAACAAAATTCATCTCTAAAATACAACTTCGTAGCATAAATTCATCGATCCTCTATACTACGAAGAGGTGTTCGAAAGTCATTTGAAACACATTCTTAGCATCCTATCGTCATCGATCAGATAGTCTACCAGAATGAGGGGGTTCTATAGAAAATACAATATAATGAAAATAGTTCAAAATATATATAATCAATCATAATTAAATCATCATGCTTCCTGTAAAGTATTCCTCAAATCAATAATTCTGCAAGGCATGCTATTAAATTATGCAATTCTATCAATAAAACATGCAATTTTCGAAGGTGATCCACTCACAGATACTCCAAAGCAGCAGAATTGTGTAGAAAAAGATTAAGGAAGTCTCCACTAGCAACTTCACCTAAGCATGAAAATGTACAATTTAATAAACTACCCAAAAGATGGAATTTTAGGTTATGGAAATGGGTTTTGGGTTGAGTGGGTTAGGGACAAGAGGTGGTTTGGGCTTAAGCCCAAACCCATACTCACTCACCAACACAAACACACATACAAAGCATGCACTGCACACACACACTTGCATATACATATACATATATAAACACACACACACACACAGAGCATGCATAAGCATGCGCTGCACACACACATGCATATATATATATACATATATAAACACATACACACGCAGCATGCCGGCATAAGCATGCGCTGCACACACCCATGCATATATATATATATATATATATATATATACATATATAAACACACACACACGGTTCACGTACACACACAGCACACACGCCTGCACCCCGTACACACACACACACACACCCACGAACTCGCCGGAGTTCGTCGTCGGAACCAGACATGCATGCACAAAGGATGGCAAGGGTTAGGGCTCACAAATATACATAAGAACTTACCCAGATGCACTGCAGCAGGTTTTGGGAAGAAATGGACCTCGAACTCGTCGGAGTTCGTCGTCGGAGCTAGATTATTGGCATAGAGAAAACTGAGATCAAAACCCTTGAGTTTTGTCATAAAACCAACATGCATAACCCAGAAATTTGAAGAAGGAACACACTTCTCACCTGGGTTCGAGTTTTAGAGCTTTGAAGCTCTCGGCTTCAATGGCAGAAAACTCCACGATGCTCTGATGGCGCATGCAGGGTACCATTGAGTTCGTTGGGTCTCAAGGATTCCGAATATATAGATTTTGGGCTTGATTTTTTGTTGAAGGGAAGAGAGGTTGGGAGTTCTCGGAGCTTAGAGAGTTAGAGAGAGAAGAAGAAACAGAAAAAGAGAGAGAGAGAGGTTCTGAGATGAGTTTCGGGAAGAGAGGGAAGAAGAGAGAGAGAGAGAGAAACCGGAAACCAAGACATAAAAAAAATAAGGTGGGTCCCATAGCTCTCCAATTAAAAGCAAAAGAAGTCATTTTAATAAGTAGAAAGTGGGTTTGGTTGTTACATCAATTTAGTGAAGAGTTATTGGCACTCTAAAAATCTCATTCTACACTTATCATAAGTGTTATTTTTTCTTCTAAATATAGAAAGTTTGGAGTATGGAATGAGATTTTTGGAGTGCTAATAACAATTCCTTAAATTTATGGAGAATTTTGAAACAGGAATTGAGTTTTTTGAGAGAGAAATGTTAGCAAACTAACAATTATGGGAGAGAAAAAGATGAGCATGGACGAATATTTAAATTTTCAATATTTTTTCCCTTACATCTTCGGAGTTTGGATATCTTTTTTGTTCAGTTATAGATCAAATGTTGAGTTTGCTCGAAATATTTTCGTCGTCGTTTGTGTAACTTGGAACGATGATTATCAATTTCATGGTGAAAGGAAGACTAGTATACCGGGGAGAATTTTTGTTGGAGTTTCTGCGTTTTGACAGGGAGGCAGGAGAGTGAGGAGGAGAGAATATATTATTTAATTTCACCTTTTTTAAAAAAACCTAGGCAAATACTATATATTTGCATTACAAGACGATTTATTTTTGTGTTTAGTTTGATATCTAAACTTAAGTCATTATGTATTTTATCTCAAATTTTCGCTTGTATCAAAAGAACACCATCACACTATCTTCGAAAAATATGATAAAAATTATGTTTTATTTTAATTTTATCTTGAACATAACGAATTTGCAACCAGTTTACTTAACTTATTGAGTTTATCATTTGTCAAGAAAAAAACTTTGTTTTCTATGGGCCTGTATTGGGCTAATGCTGATTCCAAAAGCCATGAATTCATCTTGAAGCTGGGGCTTGCAGCAGAACTAGTCAAGCGAAGCCCACGATGGGAAATAGGTTCGTCGTCATGGACTCATGGGAAGCAAAAGTGGGTCGGGAATAATGGAGTTGTTATCGGGTCTGGAGCGCTCCTCAATTGAGAGAGATTTCAGAGTGTAGGGGTAGCTAGCTCAAATAGAGACGGAGAAAGCGAGAGTTGTCGGCGAAGATGGGAGGAGGACACGGAGAGGGCATAACATACAAGGGAATCACGGTGCATCAGCCAAAGCGGTGGCACACCCTTACTGGCAAAGGCATGTGTGCTGTGATGTGGTAAACTCCGTCTGCTCTCCCCATTTAATCTGTACATTAGCATTGGTCAAATTTCTGTTATGTTGGATCTGCTGCCGTGTTGGTTTAATCTTGTCTTTTGGTACAGTTTCTAATGTTTTCGGAATTTCGGATTCATGTTTAGGCATCGATTGTTAGGAACTTAGACCTGAAAATGCTAATAGGAAGAAATTGCAATTCATTCGCTTGAATGTTGGGATTCAATTTGGGGAATTCAATTTGGGGATTCAGGCAGCTCAATACGAGTAGGGATCGATTGGTTAGGAACTTAGACATGAGGAATGTAGAATTCACTTAAATGTTGGGATTCAAGTTGGGGATTCAGGCAGTTGAATAGTTTTGGAGATGAAAAATCAAGGATTTCTTCTCAGCTGAAATTGACTTAGGCAACATTTGGTTGATGAGTAGCTTATATAAGGCTATACTATCAAACATTATTTTGTATCTTTTTCTTACCGGTAAGCTTCCAGACCAATTTAAGGTTTTTGTGGTGTTTTTGGCATAGAGGACAGGTTTTTGTGGTGCTTTCAATACGAGTTGGAATCATGGGATAAAGTTTTGAACCTTGGACAGGTTTTCTATTGGTCTTAACCTTGGTTCCTGCATAGAGATAATGCAGATTGAATGGATTCAACTTAATAATTTTTACTAGTAAAAGTGCTAGATATTTGAATCATGCAACCGCGGTAGCTTACGGTTTTGTTTAAATTTTGATGTATCAGGTTTTGGGTACTGTACAGGGCCAAGAAGGATGGTCCTGTAGTTTTGGTAAGAACTTCTCTTGTTTGACTTTTCTCTGCAAGTTTATACACTCATGTTACTCACTTTCTTATTATGTCTTTTAGGGTTGGAGGCACCCCTGGGAGGGCCATGATGATCATCATTAGGTACTGGTACAACGACTTGACCACCACTTATCAGATACTTTGCATGATCCCCTGTATTTTGTTTGCTTCGTGTGTACTTTTTCTCCTTTGATCAATTGTGACATTTGTGGAGTGGGGTTTGAACTCATGAACTCCTATTTAGAGTAGAGCCCTTGGCTACCAACTGGGTTTGATCAGTTGTTACCATGCGTACACGCTGTTCATCGATGATTATATGCCTTTCATTTTAAGGTCTAGGCTTAGTAGTTCAGGTTCTTTGAATGAAGTAAATTCTGAAAACAAGGATGTTGCCCAAATAGAGATCATCACGACAAGTTAGTTTTGGTTTGGTTTGATTTATGCTTGTTGATACCCTACTTCCCCCTTGGTTTTCATTTGAAGAAAGAGGCTAGTAATTGAGGAAGTCCATGAGTTCGAGGACCCGTGCCTGTTATCTTTATTTTTGGGTGTTCTCAAACAGAAATAATTGAACCGTGCCCTTACCGTATTGTTGCAGGGATCCTGTGGAAGAGCCAAGAGTTGATAACATAAAGGGCTTATTCGGCAGGATACTAGTGAAAGCGTAAATGGTGCATCTTTCTTAATTTCCGTTTAATAAAGTGATTGTGAAGAAAAATATTGTGATGCGAATGGTGTTGATGACATCAAACTCCGTTTCGGAATGCTAAATTTATGATGCTGGTATTGTGGTACCGTTCTGTTCCCTTTTGGTTTCGCTTGAATTGCTTGAATTTTTCTGCAGCTGAAATTCCTCCGGAGGTGCAAAAGAAATCATATGGGCATACGTGTGTCATAAAGCAAATATTGAGTAGGTAAAGAAGTTAGAGTTTATTGTATGTTAGGAGAGTAGAGAGTGCATGACATTGCAGGTTGATTGATTGTACTTTTGACTTGAGTTGGAGATCAATTTTCACTTGGGAGGAGTTGCGGTTGCAGGTGTATGGTCGCCCAAAAGGCCCATAAGCACAGTCCGATTCAAATAAACTCAAAAGCCTCATCTCCATCTCAGAAAAGGGATGGGCTCCTGGATCCATATCGGTTCAACACTCTCTAGTCTACACGAGTGAAAAAATCAACGAGAAACTTAATAAAAACGACAAATAATGAATGAATGGATGGCATATTGAACACGTAGGCGCAACCCAAGCAACAATCATTTTATGGTGTTGTTTCGTTTGAAAGCAGAGAGAACATAATCAACACGCTGGTTGAATCAAAATCCAAGTGAAAAAGGGTCTTCCAATAAAAATATCAAATAAACATTCACAGCTCCCAGCTTGCCACGATTAATGTATTTTGGACTCTTTTTTCCCTATAAAGCTGAATCCACTTTAACATTCATTTCCCCTCTTATCCAGTCTAATAATACAGCAAGAATAAAAAATCGTAATTTCGAAAGAAATAGCTGTGTTTTTTTATCCAACACCAACAGATAACAGACCGGCACCTGCACCCAAGCCATGGCTTCCACCACCAACCCTTTGCTCTTTTCCAACTTCTTCGGAGCCACCACAGTTCTCCACTCTCCGCCCACACCTAAAACCACCTCCAAATCCAACTCATCCCTCCCAATTCCCCTGCCCTTCTTCTCCAAGCGAAAGCTTTTCGCCACCAAAAACATCTTCAACTCTCAACCCCATTCGGAGCCGTTAAAATCCGCAGCTTCCCAAGCCACTTTAGCCGCCCTGCTCTTCTCCTCACTCACCCCACAAGCCCTAGCCATAGACAACACCCCCACTCCCACGCCGCCACCCGTACTCCAACCCCAGCCTTCCAAATCCAACGCCGCCTCTCCTTTCTCCCAAAACCTCCTCCTCAACGCCCCTAAGCCCCAATCGCAGGTCGCCACTGACCTCCCCGAAGGCAGCCAATGGCGCTACAGCGAGTTCCTCAACGCCGTCAAGAAGGGCAAGGTCGAGAGAGTCAGGTTCATGAAAGACGGTTCTGCCCTTCAGCTCACTGCCGTCGATGGCCGCCGCGCCTCTGTCGTTGTCCCCAACGACCCTGACCTCATCGACATTTTGGCCATGAACGGCGTCGATATTTCCGTCTCCGAAGGCGATTCGGGAGGTGGGCTGTTCAATATCATCGGCAATTTGTTGTTCCCAATCTTGGCCTTTGCCGGATTGTTCCTCCTCTTCCGGCGTGCTGGAGGAGGCCCAGGAGGGCCGGGCGGCCTGGGCGGGCCCATGGATTTCGGAAGGTCCAAGTCCAAATTCCAAGAAGTTCCGGAAACGGGGGTGACTTTCGCCGATGTAGCTGGAGCTGACCAAGCAAAATTGGAGCTGCAGGAGGTGGTGGATTTCTTGAAGAACCCAGACAAGTACACCGCCCTCGGCGCCAAAATCCCAAAAGGATGTCTTTTGGTGGGCCCACCTGGTACCGGGAAGACCCTTCTGGCTCGCGCTGTGGCCGGCGAGGCTGGGACGCCGTTTTTCTCGTGCGCGGCTTCCGAGTTCGTGGAGTTGTTTGTGGGAGTGGGGGCGTCGAGAGTACGGGACTTGTTCGAGAAGGCCAAGTCGAAAGCGCCGTGCATTGTGTTCATTGATGAGATAGATGCGGTGGGGAGGCAGAGAGGCGCGGGGATGGGCGGCGGGAATGATGAGAGGGAGCAAACTATTAATCAGCTGCTGACGGAGATGGATGGGTTTTCTGGTAATTCCGGTGTGATAGTTTTGGCGGCAACCAACAGGCCGGATGTTCTCGATTCGGCATTGTTGAGGCCCGGGAGGTTTGACCGACAGGTGACCGTCGACAGGCCTGATGTTGCTGGCAGAGTTAAAATCCTGCAGGTTAGAACTGATGCCTAGAATCAGTACTAGTTTATCAGTCTTAATTAGCATGAAATCCATTTACGTATCTGCTTAAGCAAATTATATGTTGTGTACATTGAATTTTATGCATGCTTGTAAACCGTTTTGGTTTGCACGGTTGTTTCGAAATTAAGTGTGGTTGAAGGTGTTTTGCTAGAATTGTACACTCCATATTCTCTCAACTGAAGCATTTTCGAATGGCAGGTGCATTCCAGAGGGAAGGCGCTTGCAAAGGATGTGGACTTTGACAAAATTGCAAGGAGAACACCTGGTTTCACAGGGGCTGATCTGCAGAACCTGATGAATGAGGCTGCCATTCTCGCAGCCAGACGTGATCTCAAAGAAATAAGTAAAGACGAGATCTCCGATGCTCTGGAGCGGATCATTGCAGGACCCGAGAAGAAAAATGCTGTTGTCTCAGAGGATAAGAAGAAATTAGTCGCCTACCATGGTATATACTATATAGAACAAGACCGGTTCTCCCCCATATCCAATATTAACTTGTGATTTGCTATTATTTGGTTTGGATTTTTAATTCATCTGTTACGTGATTCTTTTGCAGAGGCGGGGCATGCTCTTGTTGGTGCATTGATGCCGGAATACGATCCTGTTGCTAAGATATCCATCATTCCTCGTGGCCAAGCCGGCGGTCTAACATTCTTTGCTCCCAGTGAAGAGAGACTCGAGTCTGGACTATACAGTAGAAGCTACCTGGAGAATCAAATGGCTGTTGCCCTCGGTGGAAGGTTGGTCATACAAACTCTTCAGTTTAAACTGCTTTAAAACAGTCTAATGATTCTTCCCTATTGAATTTGAGCTGATATTGGAAGTCTAGTGTATGTATATGAGAAATTTTATTCTGACCCCATTGTCCTGCCGTTGCAGAGTTGCCGAAGAAGTTATCTTTGGTCAGGAGAATGTGACAACAGGGGCTTCTAGTGATTTCATGCAAGTGTCAAGGGTGGCAAGGCAGATGGTTGAGAGATTTGGGTTCAGCAAAAAGATTGGACAAGTCGCGATTGGTGCTTCTGGTGGCAATCCCTTCTTAGGGCAACAGGTAGAGACTATAATCGAATACGGTAGTTTATTCACTGTTTAATCAAATGCCTATGGGATACAATCATACAAGAGAAGTGATAGAAACTATATGTTTGAATTTGCAGATGTCATCCCAAAAAGACTACTCCATGGCAACTGCTGATGTGGTGGATGCAGAGGTAAGGGAATTGGTAGAGACAGCTTATTCAAGGGCCAAGGATATCGTCACAACTCACATCGATATCCTCCACACGCTTGCCCAACTCCTCATAGAGAAGGAGACTGTTGACGGTGAAGAGTTCATGAGCCTCTTTATTGATGGAAAGGCTGAGCTATATGTCGCTTAGTTAGACAGACGCTCGACTCGGAGCAAATTCATGTATTACATATCACCCCGCGACATCGCAAAACTGTTGTATTATAAGTTTCATATATACAAGGACACATTAAGAAGCAATTAATTATTCAATGAAAAATTAGAGGAAAAGAATGGCGTAGTAGTTGATACACAAGATACAAGCATCTCCCTCTACCTATATATTGCACACGTTTGGGCTGAAACTTACTCTCTTACCCAGTTGTACATGATAACCCTACATTTTTGTTACAAGTTACAACAGCTGGAGCAACTTCAATACAACAAAAATAATTACAGAGCATTTCAGGGTCCTCTTCTCTCTCATATCATCTGCCTCCCCGATGTCTTTTTTCTTCGAGGGCAGCAGCCTCATTCAGCATGTCGGCTGCATCCTTGTGCATGTCTAGCTTGGCAAGAGCAACCGCCTGCATGTAAAATGCAGTGGACCAGTCAGGGTAGACACATTGCGCTTGC
Source organism: Malus sylvestris (assembly GCF_916048215.2). Lineage (NCBI taxonomy): Eukaryota > Viridiplantae > Streptophyta > Magnoliopsida > Rosales > Rosaceae > Malus > Malus sylvestris. Next base: position 366,148 of record NC_062267.1, on the reverse strand, counting down.
ATTGCATCTCGGAGGGCAGCATCTGGCTGATCACAGAGGAGATAACATAGACTTCTTCTTGCATACACCGTAGGGGAAACCATAGTCCCAACATCTATGAACTACAATATCAGTTGAATGAAATTAATGAACCATAACAAGGGGAACGCTGCAGTAAAATTAAGATGGCCGTAAATCTAAACATCATGACATGAATTATCATCCCCTTATAAATCCTCTATAATGTATGAAGTTCTGCACAGTTCAACGAGACAATGTACCAATTACAAAAACTGCTTAGACTCTAATATGAATAATGTTTTTCTCAACATCACGATCGAGATCTCATTTATCAACAAACTTCCAGCAGCATTGTCCTCTGTACTATGAAGTCATGCTAATTCGACACTCATTATCTAGGGGAGAAGAACTGAAGTGCCCTAACCCCTTGTGCATGAAAAACTTATCAAGTTAAAAGTTCTTGACAAGAAATGGGGTACTTTCCCTTAGGCACTACCCATTCTCAGTACATTGCAGAATAAATACCTGGGAATAGCAGTTTATTGCAGATCTAAAATCTTTGTCACGAAATGCCAAGTCCCCACGTTTTCTTGCCTCCAACATATCTTTCATTTGCTGAGTCCATTCTTGGAAAGACAACTAACGCCAAAGACAAAAACTTTCAGAAAGCCAACCAGAGAACCATCTAAACCTACTTTTGCACAATTCAACTACCTCATTGCTTCCTTCATCATCTTTGTAGTGTGTCATTAACAAAATCTGATGGATGGCCGTAAGGTCCATCCTTGAACAGGCATCACCCATGGCAGAAAGAGGATGTTGTGGAGTCGGAGGTGCTTCCTCGTGCTTAGGAATTCCCAGCATCACATAAGAAGGAACCTACAACACATCATCACCATAAAAAAAAATGCTGCCTAAGCATGTTTGGGAAAATTTAAAGGTACTTAAAATTGCTGTGATGGTAATATTTAATAGAAAAACTTAATAACAGATCATTGCATTCATGTGGGGAAAAGGCAAGAAGAGTTACATCAGGTTTATTTTGCAATGGAGCAACTGTTGCAACAAGGTCTTTGATATTTGGTCGCTCCCTAGGTTCATATTGCAAACATCGTGAGGCAAGATCAAAAACCACAGTTGCTTCTTCAGTTGAAAATTTTCCCTCCAGATGTGAATCCATTAAGAGAAGAATGTTTTTGCCCCGAATCATATCAAGAGCCTGCATTAACACAAACATCAATTATAAGGAGATTCTGTTATCAAAACCTGCCTACATAATTATACTAAGAGATTGTCCAGGCAAAATCAGAGGAATAGAAGAATAAAAGTATAAAACTACGATCCAAGCTACAAGCTGCTCTTCAACATCAGTGTCTTGCGATCAATCGCAACCAAACTATCGGAAATTCAGTATCAATTAATCTTAGTACATAATAAACAATCACTACAAGAAAAGGCAACTTATGTGTGCAAAACTTTTTTTGAGTATATGCAACTATATTTTACTACCACACCTCGCTAAAGACAAGGGGTTCCCTAATGCCGAGTACTAAACACATACGAGCAAGAGCCACTTTAACAAACAACTCCTCTGTGATCATACAGAATCTGGACTTCTGCATAACTCAAATAGCAGAAGCACTGCATTTTAACTATTAGATTATGGGTCCATTCCAAACTGACCGACTGGAGAACAAGTGCCTAGCGCGGTAAATACTTACATGACCAGGAGGGATGTGTTTTCCACTTAGAAGATCCAAAAGGACAGTCCCAAAGCTGAAGATAACACTTTCTGGAGTCACCCTTCCTGCAGCATCAATATAGTATAGTTGGTATGGAAAGCACTTGTCAAAGACTTCATTGAGTCCAGCATTATACAACTCCTGACTCATACAATCTTACTCATTGACTCGGCCATAGTTCAGTTTACCTAAGGTGTATAAAAAGTGGTATTATAAATAATAACTATGATTAAGGAAAATAAGCAATTACCATTTCTTAGATATTCAGGAGGTGTGTACGCAAGATTAGTGCTGTAACTTTTTCCATCCCTGCTGTTTTTCATCAATCCAAAACATGAAAGCCGAGGATCGCCATTCTGCCAACAACATCCACAAAATTACCACTTTGATCTCATATAAATCCATGTAGTTATCAGATAAAAAGTCTTAACACAGAGAGAAATATGTCTACTTATCAAAAAAGGGCCACAATGATACGTGATTAAAATTATCTCACTTCTTGTAAAAGCTGAAAAACTAAATAAACAAACAAACTTTGGAAAGGAAATTTGAGACAGCACCTCATCAAAGAGAACCCTATATGCATTTAAGTCGTGGTACAATGGGCGGCCTTCACTACTGCAGTAATTCAATGCTTCGGCAATGTTCAGAGCAACTCTTAGTCGCATAGCCCACTCAATGGTCTGATTCTCCCCTGTCAAGAAAGTGTGAGATGAATTTATATCGGAACCCTGAACCACTTTGAAAAGCTATAGGCAATAAATTTCAGAGGTCAGTTGTCAAGAATATGAGAATGGGAAAAGCAAAATAGCAGTCCAATTTGAAATGAAAAAAGCACACGTGTAGATAATGAATCAGCTTTGTGAAAGTGGTTTGAGATTACAAATGCATTCTTAAAAGCGAGGAATGTCCCATAAACCAATATCTTATGAAAAAGAAGAGAAAGTTATATCTTTGCAGGACTGTCAACAAATATAGATTGAAAAGTTTGAAGTTTCAATTGCAAGGCTTTTCACATTACATAACGACAGTAGACAGTGGATGCAACCAATTCGTATTCGTTGAAATGCAGTGCAACTTTGAAATAGAGGGTGTTCCTCCTCATATTTCAAGCAATGTGTCAAACATGTTCTCATTTCTCGTGCAGAAAAGAAAAGCCAAGGATTGTATAAGAAACAAAAAATAAGAGGCACATACAGTGGAATAGATGTTTGGCAAGGGTATCATTAGGCATGTACTCCGCCACCAGCAGCCTCTCGTCGCCGTCGCAGCAATACCCTATCAAATTGGCAAGCCTTTTGTGCCTCAGCTTCCCAACGCCCCAAGCTTCATCCTGTTGCCCCAAGGTTCAAATTTCTCAATTCAATTGGAAATGGAAACCCTAACCACAATTCCCAAAAATTCCCTAATAGAGGGATTATAATAATAATAATAATAATAAATCATGAATAGAGAAGAAGAGAGAGAGAGTGATTTATTACGGCGAATTGCTTGGGGTCAGGCCAGGCCAATTTGGAAAATTTCTTGACGGCAATCCAACGACGGTTATTTTGGTTCTGGAGGCGTCCCTTGTAGACGACATTGGGGGCTTTCTCGCCGCTCTCGGAGACGATGAAGTCGGAGCTGAAGTTATTTGTGGCGCTTTTCAAGTCGGCCAGCGAGAATTCCGAAAATCCCGGCACTGCTCCAGCTCCGGCGGCATCGGTTCCACCGTTGGACGGTTGAGGAACGCGGTTGGTGGTTGCGGTGGTGGCGGTGGCGGTGGAGCTGAAGGTGTTCAAGGGGTGGTGCTGGTGTTGGCGTGCATGTATAAAAGACGACTCGCAGCACCCCATAACTCGGCTGAGTTGACTCAGTGCCGCGCCTCAGCCAGCTCTTGGTTTAAAAACATGTACGCGCATATAGTAATAATAAAATATATGCGGACTGCCGAGGGAGACGAAATTGGGTCAAAATTCTGGGAAATACGGAGAAAGATGCATGGAATTTTGTAATTGTAAATTCTAATGAGGAGGAGGAGTGTCTGCGAGCTGCAGCTTTCTTGTCCTTCGCATTGCTAATTTGCTTGCTTCCGTCTGCTCTCTGTGCACTGCCAAAAACCTCTCTCCCTGTCTTCCTCTAACAGTGAATTGTCCTTTCCTTATCATGAAGGGCATTATGTTATGGTAGTTATCTCTTTACATCTCTGCTTTTTTCTTTCTTTTTTTTTTTTTTTTTAATGCTACTCTCAGCAGATTTTATATACCATATTTGTAAATAAATTGTTATTAGCACTCCAAAAATCTCATTTTACACTTTAAACTTTCTATATTTGGAAAGAAAAATACACTTATGAGAAATATAAAATGAGATTTTTTAGGTGTCAATAACACTTCCCATTTGTAATATCTCTTTAATAGATACTAGCATATAAGCACACATAAAGTGTGTGAGAAATTTTTTTATTTTTGTTTTTGAAATAGAAGGAGAGAGGAAGAGGGTGCTAGAGAATGTGGAAGTGAGAATTTTTTTATTTTATTTTTAAATTAGAGATATGTTAGGATTATATGTAGGTGTAGCTTTGAAAAAAAAAAGTAAAATTTGGTTGTGTGAAATTACATTTTTGCCTCATATTATGTTCTGTTTTAATTAGAGGGTTAAACTGGTAATTTTATAGGATTTTGGTTGACAATGAGTGTTTTATTAATTAGTAGAGATAAAATCCGTATTTGTTGGTTGATCCTATATCTATTAGAGAGATGATACAATCTACAATGTAGCATAAAAAATGTGATAAATGTAACATTATTATTTTCTTTTTTCCTTTTTTTTTTTTGGTATACACGGTATTTAACACTTCAGTAGATTTAGGCTAAAAGCATCGAACAATAATTTTGGTATCAAATATATGGAAAATGTTAGGAGATTATTTTTATTTGTATAAAAAAACAATATTATCTATACTAAAAGGGTGGGAGAGTGGACTAAACCTCACAAGAACCCCTCACTTATAAGTGAAGAGGAAGAAGATCATCTTTTTAGATTATATTTTGTTGTTAGATAAAAATGAAGATACAAAATGAAAATGAAAAGTGAACACTTATTACTATTATGTAGTGATATTCCTTTTCATTTATAAGAAATGTCTTAGATTCGATTTTGTCCAAAAGCGATTTTGAACTAAATTACTATGGTTAGTCTATTGTGACGTTTAACTCATTATCCTACTCCTTAATGCAAATAACATCGATTGTATTAAAAAATGAAAATGAAGAGTATGCATAAAACGAAAAAAAACTATATACAAAAACCAGTTCTTGATAGATTTTTTTTTTTAGAACAAACAATATTATACACATGGGTAGCCTATAGTATTAAAATATGCATTCCATTCCACCACCTCCCGCTTTTGAGATCGGAGCCGAACAAAGTTTCATCATTAAGAAAGCTAAGTGGCTTAAGATCTTTTTATTTAAAAAAAAAATAAAAGAAGTAAAGACTTGGCACTTTTATTTGTTAATTCATCATCCGGATTGCCTGCAGCTGACTTCTTGTAGTTCAATGTGTGCATGAATCTCATTGTATGCTTGCAATGAGTTTGCGGTGAATTTCTCCATCGCCATCAATGTCTGCTTCAAATCCCACACTAGATTAATATTCCTGTCACTCCGACTCTGTTGCTGCACTCTCTCTCCGTGCGACTCATCTTCTCCTGCTCGCAAACTACTCGAAGCAACGTTCTTTTTTCCTCCTCTACCGCGCATCAGCTTATGCAGTATATTCTGTTCCTTCCCCTCCTCTGCCTCCAAAAACTTTACTTTCCTTGCTACATCTTTGTTTTCAGCTACCATCCTTTGCTGCACCATTTCTACATTATTATTGTTGCCTTCCATTAAAAGCGTATGTATACTGCTTGTGAATCCCCCGATGGCTTCAACAACTTCCTCATCTGAGAGTCTATCCATAGCTTGTGACCACTCATTACATATCACAAAAATGGGCGGTGCTCCAATATCCTCGTCTGCTGTTAATTCTTGATCGGCTACATTTGGTTCGTGTAGAAGACATCTCTGAACCCATCCGTTTAATGCTTTTACATACACCTTTTGGGCGACAATCCAATTGGAGAAGCACACATTCCAGTTTTGAAGCTCTAACTTGAGTCGAATTGCAGTTTCAGCATTATGTGCGCCGCTCAACTTTGCATTGGATATTGCAACGCCATCTAAACCCTTGGCTTCCACCATTGCTCGGTACTGACTCTTGTGACATTCTACCATAGCTTTCCACATGTCGAGTAACCTACAAGCACAAAAACAAGTTCACTAATCACTTGACACTCCGTAGAATTGAATATATTCTTCAACGGTGATGGGATAGAATGGATATACCTGTTGATGAATTTGATAATCTGCGGCCATAGCTCCTCGTCCCTCAACTTGTTGATGGTAATGGATATTCTGTCAACAATCTGAATTGCAATTTTCATTTTTGTTAAAAGATCGCGGACTGCACTGCGAAGGGAGTTGAGTTTGGGAGCCTCAGCAGCACTAGTAGTATTACCCTTGCCATGTTCTAAATGTTTCAGCATTCTACTCTTCTTCTCGTGGGTAATGCGCAATCTTTCCTCAGCCTAATTACATATATATACCACAATTAAGTAGTCAAGATTATGCTTTAAAAATTTGATTAATCAGCAAAAGCTAATGAAGAAAAGAAGCATATATATACCTTGACTTCATGGTAAAGTTTCTTTTCCCACAGGAAGAGCGTCTTCAGAGTGTAAGAAAGGTTTTGTGAACTCATCACCAAGCCTTCACGGTCATCAAATCCATATTCTGCTTTTCCAACGCCAATTCGTCAAATTAATTATGCATTCTTTATCTATTAATTTGGAATAATACTAAAAATTGACTGAGAAAATTGGAATGGATAAGTTACCCTGATCAAGAGAAATTGTGTGATGATGAGACTGCAGCGACAATAAAACTTGATTCCCGGACTCAGACGCCCTGTCAAATAGAAGATTAAGCTCCCGCATCGCCTCTGTTTCTTCTCGGACTGGGGCCGAGACAGAGACAGACGGAGGAGTTGCCGTCGACGTCGCCATATGAGTCGTCTTACTCTTCCCTGACCTACTCTCCTCTTCCTGATCATCTCCAATATTTTTAGTATTGTGTTTAACATTGATATCGTTATTGCCGCCACAATTACCGACTTTGATTTTGTCAGCAGCAAGTGCAGGAGAATGAGCAGTTTCTTCGAGATCCAAATTAGTGCAAGAATAAAATGGTGCTAGGTAAATCTCCCTCTCGTAGGCATCAAACAGATTAAGGAAATCCCAAGCGGAGCTGGGCGGAGGCGGTGGCGGAGGACGGGGTTCGGAAGTCAGTCGGCTGCCTGAATTTTTGTAGGTCTCCCCCTCCCCTTCCCTGAAATATTGATCATGCTCCGAAACTGGTGTCGGCGTTTCACCCAACTTTTTAACAGTGTGGTCCTCCTTGGATTCGGATTCGGAGTCGGAAGGGAATTGGAGGTGCGAGTCTGATTCTGGTGGCGGAGGCGGTTCATTTCCTGCAGGAATGTCATGGAAGAAACGGTGGAGAGCGGGGCCAAGGGTCCTGAGGGAGGCCAAGTAAGCGACGTGGGCATCAGCCAGAACTTGGGCTTGGCTGAGAGCTTCCTCCAGGTACATGCACCGGTCTCGGCACAATGCCACAGCCGGAAGATCCTCCAACTTTGAGGCGGCGCAACCCATCACAATTCTCAGTATTTCTCAATTGAATGTGGACACACACGAGCAATCTCCTTAACTTAATTACCAGATAACTTGCAAGGCACCACCAACATTCTCTGATTTCTCTGATTTTTCTTTCTGATCTGGGTTTTGTGTGTGCAGATTTTAAATAGGTATGAATGGCTTTACTTGGTAATTTGGTATTTACTGCTCTGCGCGTCTGGTGAACTGTTCAATTATGTTCCTTCCTTAATTGCTCAAACAGGGGAAACCTGGCGGGATATGGCTAACGTCTCTTTTTTTATTTTTCAGATTATTTCATTGTTGCCCCGTGTGATTAGGTGTATTCCATCCTTACTGCGTTTTTATTTTCATATCTTCATTTATACCCCCACGCATATGTGTACGTATTGTAATTTTCCGTCTCAGGTATACTCAACCTGGAATCAAAAGCCAAATCAGTCAATTTCCGTGTTGTTGGAATTCAAAATTTCAAATTCCCTACAGTAAGTACTTGTAATTATGATTCATAAAAGTAGCTAAAAAGGTTTTGGTGCAAATTAAAAAGAAAAGAAAAGGGCTAATTGAAAGGTCAAATAAATGATCATGACATCCAATTAATGACAAAAATGATATATGACAGGCAAGTAACCGTTATGCATGTCATGTTTCATGGGTGTGGAACTGTGAAGGTAAATTTCCGAACCAAAAATTTCAAGAAAATCATAATTTCTGAATAATAGTAGTAATCATTATGATGCTTTTTAAAAGGGAATTGGATGTTTAATAGGAGGATGAGGAAGGTTTGGTGTAAGAATCTAAGGGACAATGATTGTCTGCTCTTCCACTTTCGGTGTCCTCTTATATCCTCTTGTTTTGTATGATCACGGTTAAGCCATGTCAACATTTTATATTGTTTTTTTTATAGAGATAATAAGACAAAAATGAATAGTAATATAAAATGTTAACGTGGCTTAACCGTGACCACACAAACAGGAAAGCACGGGAGGGCGCCGGAAGTGGGAGGGCATACAATCCTTGTCCGAATCTAAGATGCAAGATATCTATATCTTAGGATTTAGGGGAAAGGGATCCTTCCTTCCACCAAATCCTATCAATCAATTAATCTGAATTTTTGAAATTTGATTAAATGACTAAAATCGAGAGGTTATTTAAAAGTTATAATAACTTTAACTATTAGATCAAATTTTAAAGATTCAGATTTGTTGATTGACAAGATTTAATGGAAGGGATCTAGAAAATATCCCTTTCCGGATATAGGAAAGTCTTAACATTTTTGGAGGCAGATTGTACCCTCCTATTTATACAGTCACGGTTAAGCCACATCAACATTTTATATTTTTATTATTTTTTGTCTTATTATCTTTATAAAAAATTTAATATAAAATATTAACGTAGTTTAATCGTAACCATACAAAATAGGAATGAATGGAAATAGCACCCAAACAGAAGGCAGACAATCTGCCTCTAACAATTTTTCTATCTTTTTTACTGTCATCATGTCATATTTGACAACTGATAGATAGAATATAGGTTGGTGAAGTGCAGGTGGTTGGTTTTCTCACTTGGTCGCTGGTGCTTTTGACAATGAGTCATCATTTGGCCAGCGCCCGCTGAAGGCCGGTCCCAAACTTTCAATCCAACTTTTTAATTTACAGTGAATTGTTAATTTAATCTTTAAATTATCGCCTGAATAAAAATTAAGTTTTTAAATTAATTTTTTTTAGAAAAATCAATCATTGAATTATAAAAATCTATCAATTACATTTCTAGTATTAGATTCGAAGCTACTATATTTCATTTTCCGTCAATTTAGGTCATGTTAATTGCATGTAATACACATTAGAGGGTAGATTGTTAATTTTTCATAAATAAATAGTGCATGGAGTTAATTTTGGAGGGTAAATTAAAGGTTAGATTCGCAACCTATATGAAATGTTAAGGGATTATAAATGAGAAAATGACAGTATGACACTCTAAAATGTGTCGTGATTTAAGTTGACGAAAAAATTGGATAAAATAACTTTGAATATAATATTAGGGATGAAATTAGCAATTTTTTTATGAATTTATGGACTTATTTATTGAAAAAATCATTTAGGGACCTAATTTTCCCTGAAATGATAATTCAGGGACTAAATCAACATTTCACCCTCTATTTTATTACGTAGGACTTGAATCAAAGGTGCGTTGAAGAATTGAGATTTTTTATTTAGATTGGATAGGACTTCAGCCTGTTACGATTGAGAATTGAGATTGAAATTGAAATTAACTACCAGTTTTGCCATTCTTTTTGTTAATCTTCAAACACATTTTTTTTCCCTAATATTCCTAGATGATCATACATTCACCAACCGTCCATCACTACCTATCCGCGTATGAGGGAGTAGTTTTGCTCATTACCATTTAATGTGGTGTATGCTCACTACTCTATTTATCATCGTTAAATGAGTTTGAATTTCCAGATTTTTGTAATGGATATGAACAAATGTCAAAATTCAAACTCATTTAATGGTGATAAATATGGTGGTAAGCATACACCAAACTAAATGGTGGTGAGCAAAAATGCATTCTGCGTATGATAACCTACATTAATATTATAGCTAAATTCAAATTACATACCTATTACTTGGAGGGGGAGAATGAGGAGAACGGAGTGGACGATCAGGTGCAGGAGATTTATGAGGAGGAAGAGAGGGTGAGCATGAAGAGGGTGGCTAGGTGCAAGTTGTTTTTTCCAGATTTTATTAATTATTTTTTTAATATTTATTTATATTTGTCACTCCATGTGTCATGTTTGGTGTGCAAAAGTTACGACAGGTCATCAGTTGAGTTGACATAAATTCTAACGGAAGTAGGAAAGTGACCTAAAAATCAAACTATATGGTATGAATGTGAGAAGCATAAAGTAAGTGTCGTAAAATGTAATTTGTGTGAAACTTGAGGTATTAAAATAGAATTACCCAAACTAAAAATATGATATTTTAGTTTAAAGTTGTTTGAGATTAGGTATTTAAATTAAAAGTTCCCTAGTATTATTAGGAATAATTAAGGACCACTAATATCTCTACTATAAATTCTCGTTGTGTTTGAGAACAAAAACATGCTAAGCCTAAAGTTAAATCAGCTACGTATGTGACAGTATTTGGAGAATACCTATAATATCATACATATATATACAACGCACGCATGTATAATTTTTTTCGAAAGATAATTATAATTAAACTCGAATCACAACGTTTATGTTGGAAGTTATTGAACAACCACTCTAGTTCAAAAGAATCCCATGTATGAAAGCTACCTATGCTAGAGACAAACAAAGCCACCAGATGCGCTGCCCTATTACAACTTTGAGGAGCAAATATAAACTCTACTACTGACCTCAATTGCATTTGCACACACTTAATGTTGAAGAGAAAACCCTTTTTTTATTTTTTGACCATCGTTGAAGAGAAGACTTTTGATAATGACATTTGGTTCTGTTGTTCAATTGATCATATTCACAAGCCCCTTAGAGTCCGTTTCCACTTGAATCGCATAAAACCCTCTATCCAAGCAAACAAGGCTGCTCGTAAACCCTCTTCTTCTAATTATACAACGCATGTATAATTAGAAGAACAAAACCAAGTTAGTCCGGTCCCGACATTAATTATAACATTATTAAGATAATAACACCGTGCCAGGTTGGCTCCCATGCAACCATGCTAACTAGGTGGTTGCCTTTCTCCACGCATGTATACAACGCATGTTGGTTGCCTTTCTCATCATGCGTGCATGGAGGTTTTGTCAATATCGGTAATAAATTAATAATTAGTTAATGAAGCGAGTAATGCTATTCATACCATGTTTTTGTACCATATTTTTGTACCACCGTGACATCTGATGTGGACAACCACATCATTTGAAAAATTTGCAAAACCCAAGGAAAGTAAAGAGAAAGACTCCTCGTATACAACAATCATCATTTAAGTAACTTGTTTTTCTTAAATATTAGTTTATTAAATAATGAACTAAATTTAAAATTTTGATTAATTCAAATGATGTGGCTGTTCACATCAAATGTCACCTAGGGTGGTATGAAAATGTGGTACAAAAATATGGTATGAATAACATTACTCTAATGAAAAAGCACATTTACTTATTAATCATCGGCTGCAATATTAACCCCAACGCTTTATGCTATGGCACACAAGTCTTCTATTAATTTAATTCGACGACGGAGAAGAATTAATAAAATGATGGGAAAGAAAAACATCAACAAGAACATTCCTTAATTTGTATAGAAACTAAAAAGGAAAAATATATAATAGAATTTGAAGACATATATTTAATTAAATGTACACAAGCAGTAAACAATAATTTAGAGTAGGGTGAGAGTGTTGAGCAGTGAAACCCTAGCGTTGATTAAACTCCTGAAAACTGTTTCGGAGCAAGTTTCAATCCCAGCGATGGACGCCTCCAATTCCTGCATCTTCTTTAATGTTGTTTTGGCTTCTTCATCTCCTTTCTTTCTCAAGTTACGCAAGCTCTCAACTCCAATATTATTACCAACTCGTACTGGGTTTTCGTGAGTACATAATTGATTGTCTAACGTTGCCTTGATGTTGAATATTCCCATCCACGTTGCCCGCATTGACGACGTGACAGTCGATTTGGATGATGATATTGTGGGCCCGCCGAATGATATGTCTGCCGCGACTCCAGTAAAAAGTGCAAGAGACACCGCGACCGTCACTTGAACGACCTCGCTCATAACACCCGCCAGCTCATGGTCAACGTTATAGTAACTAATATCATCGCCAACGTACTCGAACGGCGTGGCGGCGGCCGGTGCTGGCCGTGCGATGGAACGAAGTGCGTTGACTAGCTTTATCATTTCCTTGGCCATTCTCTTTCTAGCTATGACGTACAATGCTACCTGGGAGTCGTTTCTCTTCCTCAAAGCCACTTGAGCAGCGGAGTGATCCTGTTTGAGAGCCAAAACGGAGGTGCGGAATATTCCGTAGATATCGGCAAAACGGAGGAATTGGTCGAGAAGGTTATCGACGGAGTAGCAGCCTTTGAGACGGCGGAGGGATTCTTGGGTTTGGGGAAGGCGGAGAGTGTCATCGAGGCAGTGGTGCAAGTCTTTGAGGCGGGTCAAGCCTTCGCATAGCCAATCGGAGAAGGGGGCTGAGGAGGAAGAGGAGGAGTTGGTGGTGGAATAGGAATATTTGAAGGTTTGAAGGCTGGCTATGTGTTCTTTGAGGTGGGAAATGAAGGGGTGGGGTCCGGTTGGAAGACTGATGGATCTGGTGTGACGAGACAACGGCGGTCGGACTTTTGATGGACGGTGGTTACGGTTATTTGGAATATTGTTTGGGTTTATTTTGTTTGGGAAAGAGAGAGACCGCCGGAAAACGCCTACCATGATTTCTTTCCTCGAAGACCTGCGTATTAGTTGAGATATGAGTTGAGACTTGTGGAGATGGGGTTGATGGTTGCATTATATCTTGCATGGGATATTTATATACAAAGGAGAGGGAAATTTTAGTTAAGAGGTAACCCTAGCTAGCGCCGGAGGTACACGAGGGGGATATTATTAGATAATCAGCGATAATCAAATATTAATCAAAGTAATTATAATGCATACTAATTGGATCAATAGTTGGATTAGATTAGATGAATGGAACGATCGGGCAGGCAGTTAACCCTAATACGAGAGATTTTTCAGTGCGACGGTCGCACGAGGTGGTACATCACGTGTCTTTATATAAAATTATAAATGGTGGAATATGTGTGTTAAAAGGTTAATAACTTACAAATTAAAAAAATTCACTATTTACATAAAAATACGCGATATACCATCTGTATTCCGTGATAACTAAAAAAATTTCCCCTAATACAGGCTATACAGCTGAGCTGTCAGCAGTGTACTTATCCCTCAATCATGTGGAATGGGGGATACACCACGTGGTTTCGACACACTGGCCACCCTTGACTGTTCCATCAATTTCTGATAGCCAATGTTTTTTAGTTTTTTTTTATTCTCAATTAAATTACATCCGCATACATATCTTCAATGGGTGATACAAAAACAAAATCCTTCAAATGTAAATTTTATATTTCTTATTCATTAGCCGGAAAAGCTCTTCAGTATATTGATATAAAATATCCATATGTGGAATCCACATGTGGTGGCTGTTTTAGTGGTTACTCAAGTTTGTTTGTTTAAATTTTTCACTCCAGATCGATTTTTTAGTCACTAAAGTAATACATCCAATTAGAACATCTATAACTGTTTGTAATGTTTTAATAAAATATTAATCTATTCCTTCTTGTTAAAAAAAAGGTCGTACCCAGTGCACAAGGCTCCCGCTATATATATATATATATATATATATATTTATATATTTATATATTTATATATTAGAGTGGAATCAACATCCATCTCTCGGAAATACAAAATAAGTCCAAATGTGATTTTTACATTTCAAATTTGCGTCTCTCTAGAATGTGTTAATTTTGTGTAGAGATGGCATTATATTTGGAGCAGATCCCCTGGTTTTGGAATTCCAGAAACGCTGTAAAACCTTCATGCATATGCTTGGGAATCCAGACACGACAATCTTTGACAGAAGGGGGCTGAAGAAATTGTCGTTTCAAGACGTAGCCAGCTCAAATAATTATTCATGGGCATTGATTTTTTAAATTTGATACAACATTAATTCGAAAATAAGTAAGAGATTCCGTGTCCCGTGGTCCATGCATGCATAAAACTCTCCCATTCCAGGCCACTAGGACATTAGTTATTAAGTTAGCATGATACAACGGCAAAGGTGGTGGGTTCTATTTTGCAGCCCGTTTTATATACGTCCTATATATGCAGTGGCATTGAGTCATCCCACGATCGAATTAGAGCTAGCTTGCGATATGTTGAAAGGTATATTCTCTACTTATTATAACAACTAAGAATATCTGTCACGTTTTTAATTGTCATTTCTTAATTAATTAATTAAATTTGAAGAACTTGCTGATTAGTCCAGAACTGCACAACTTGTCATAACTAACTGGAGGGAATTATTATTGATTTTATATGTTTTTGGGAGACTATAATTAAGGAGAGAGGATGGTTGACGGTGCTCAAGCGCGTCAAAATTAACTGATGATCAATAATCACAAGTAGTAGTATGTTGGAATTATATATATGTATAATATATATATATATATATATATATATATATGTTTGGGCTCAAAAATATTGTTTTGGGCCAAGTTAGATCTTTTTCGGCCCAGTGTTGGATAGGCCGAGTTTAGATTCATCCTCGGCCCAGAAATCGTGAACAAGTGTCATTGGGAGATATTCAGCCCATGGGCCACGCAGTCGAAGTTGGCCATATCCTATCGGAAATTGGAATGTGGACGAATCCTTTTATGAGAAGGAGTTTCGACGGGATCAGGATGCTGAGATTGAATACGGTATGATAACGAGTTATGTTCGAAGTCCTAGTAGGAATAAGATTGGTCGAGATAAAGTTGGATCATGAAAAGGAGTTCTAATCTGGGAGTGGTTGAGATTCAATACAGGTTGGCTGCTATAAATAGGGAGGGAAGACATCGAAACAAGCCCCTCCAATTCAACACACAAATTGCCTTGCGCATTATCTCGCTCTACGCGAAACCTCACAACAACCTTGAGATTTTTGTTTTTCCCCTTTTTGCCGACGCATCTTCAGTTTGGATAAACAGCACTGTGAAGGCAACCGGCGAACATCTTCAATTTGGATAAACAACACTGTTACCGTATAATCAGCCGACCGTGGAGCACCTTCGGTTTGGATAAACAGTACTGTGACAAGGCCGACTGGTTATCTATCCAAGTCTCGGTCGAGGAGGATTTTTGAATCCTTATCGGCAGAGGTCATCTCGTTAGCCTTCTCAGCGAAACGAGGTGTTACAAGTTACTATACTCGGCACATTGAACGCCGAGTCGTTTATGATTGGTTATTCGCAAGTAGGTTTTAGAGTTCGGCATTATGACGGTCGAACCACTTTCACAATCAAGACATACATTTGTTTTGAGTATTTGTGTCTTTATACTCTGGTGTCGATTCGGCGTGCTTATACTCTTACGAATATAATCACAGTGACCGAATCCGGCGCCGACGATTTGTGAACTTCGCAGAACTAGTAGCTTTGTCTTCAAGTTCTAGAACCTGAAGGCCGAGGCATGTTCCTTACTCGGCCGCAGTCGCACGATCGAGAAGTCAGCCGCGCACCCAACGCAACATCAACAAATTTTACTCCTTGGCCGAGCTCGGCCGACGAGTTGGCACGCTCCGCATACAACCGAATGACGTAGTTAGCTTACTAATTACTCGGCATGCGCGCCATGTAGGTTTAGTAATTTTTAGGGTCAACAATATATATGTCATAACTAACTGGAAGGTTGTTTGAGAATTGAGTTAGTTGATCAGAATATGGTGTATAATTATATATATGTATAAAATATACAATATGCAGGACTACCAATATATAATAATTAGTGACCAAGTTTTCAAGGTACATGAACATGATTGGGGGAATAAAAGACAAGCAAAAACAAATAATCAAGTGGCACAAATTAGTTAAGAAGAATGATGCATAGACCATTACCAATTTACCACCAATATTATCATTCTTCGGTCTTATAATTAATAATTAGTGAGGGTCCAACTTTTCAAGGGGATTATTTGGGGGAACAAAACATGAGCAAAAACAAATAATCAAATGCCAGAAAAGATGAACAAAACCAAATATCAAGTGGCACAAATAATGAACACATATAAAATGCATGCGTGATTGCCCAATACTACATGTCCAAGTAACGGGTTAAGAAGTTGAAATCAACTTTTATGGCATAGCTACACCGGCATAGTGGTGTTCCGTGCGGGTAATACAAAGACAAGTAAAAAGAATTAGCACATATTCTCTTATTCTTGACACAAAATATTGTCCTACCACTTATAACTGTGTCATACAAGTTATTTTCATAAGTTAGCTTGGTCTCATAAGGAGCCTTGGACTGCAACTAGCCTAAACTAATTGAGTGCGTTAGAAAACATTTTTTTTTCTTTTCGCAACTTGTTGCTAAATCTATTTATTGTTAAGTTAAAAGCGTCATATATACGCTACTGGGAGCATTTTTGCTCACCACCATTAACTATAGTTTGCAAATTTTGTCTTCAAATTTAATCTCTCTAGCATTATCTTTAAAAAAAAAGAAAAAAAAAAAGAGACAAGTAGCAAACTAAGAAATGGATAGTGAGCATCCACCAAAGTTAATGGTGTTGAGCAAAAATTTTCCCTATATTTTAGCCTAGCCTAAACAATACTATTTGGCCCTACGATTTGTCCTCCGTGGGTTTGCGTAGCTGATTTTAGTACATGTAATTGAACAGACATGCTTTGCCATCAAATTGTCAGTGGCTTCTGCCAAATGAGGGAGGTTGCTTGGAGGCAGAAGGCATTGAGAAGACATGGAGGTTCAAACAAGAATCAATTACTCATGAAGTAGCTATCTCAAGCTCAAAATGTCAATTTGATATGGTCTTACCCGGTTGAAACCTAACCTTTTCTTGGGTTAAATTCTACTTCTACTAGATTGACAGTTCTGGTTTCTCTCATTTTCCTTGAATTTTTATTCTGTGTCTGTAGATTTTGGTCCATACACATTGGATTTCACCTCAAGTAGTCGGTATATAGTGATTGGTGGGCGCAAGGGTCATCTGGCTATTGTAGACTTGATGAATATGAGGCTGGTTAAAAAATTTCAGGTATGTACTGTATGTTACACAATACAAATGTTAGATTGATTTAGACGTGCTTCTTGCAGCCATGTTCACATGTTCGAGTCTTCGTATGCGAAGTTTGAATAAGTTTGAATATATAAGTAGAAATATATATATATATATATATATATATATATATATAATATGTCTGTTAATATATCATAGTTATTTAGTGAAGGGAATCATGCAAACTTTTAATTGTTTAACTATTGAATTGTTGGCTCCACCTCGTGCAAACTTTAGTTTATGCATACAATTTTTGAGTCATGTGAATGTAGATTGTCCAAATGTTGTCAGGTGATATTTGTACAATTTTCTCTTTTTCTAAATGAGGTGCTAGAACGGTGGGTGCTTGCGTTATTTGTACCTGAGGGTTTGGCCGTAACACCGGGCTGATTAACTAACTATTGATTTTCAGGTTGGGGAAACAGTGCGTGATGTTGTGTTCTTGGACACTCATCTCATGAGTTCTTTGCTGCAGCCCAGGAAAAGTACGAGACTGTTTGCCATTTAAGTTAGTTTTATCTGTTTTGGAAATCTGAAAGTTTTAGGATGGTACTAGTTTAACCTAGAGGGGGGTGAATAGGTTCCAATTTAAAAATCTAATTCAAATTTCAATTTAATTTTCAACTCGAATTAAATTCACATTCACATCACATATTAAACTATCATACTCATATGCAAATAAAACGATAGATAAAATGTGCACACATGATATAGGATTTAACAAGACAAACCCCATCACTGGGAAAATCATCGGGCTCCCAAATCAGGACAAATAGTAAGAGAAATGAATACAGAAAAACTTACAAAACTCATCAATTAGACACGCATACTAGTAGGCAGTTTTGTCTCTGCACTTTGCTACTCGAATTCTCTTCAACCTTCAAGTGGAAGTGGCACGATACTAACGCGGCCGTCAATCACCTTCTCCTCGAACTTTGCAGAATATTAACGCGATCATGCAGAATGAATGAAAAGAAATGATTTTGAAAATCAATCAATTATGAAAATCACAAGGGACGTTTTCAAAATTGATTTCTAATTAAAGCACAAACAAAACAACATGAAAAGTATTATTTTTTCTTAAAAATAAATGCTGTCAAAAACCCAACGCAGTAGAATCAAAATCATTTTCTTCTGTGAAAAACGAAACCAACGAATTCAATGCATGCTAACACAAATTGCAAGGCCCTATTCTGACGAAAAACAGTGGCTGCAGTTCTTTTCGAAAAGGGATGTACTCTCCACAAATCATATTTTACTTCTTACACACCTTTTGATAATTTATGTCCGTTGATCTTCTTCAATTCATCTGATGTGACGATCGAAAATTAAAAAGGTGTATAAAAAGTAAAATAGAATTTGTGGATATCACTCCTCTTTCGAAAATAGCAGAAACCTTTCTTTTGTTTTTCACGAAAAAAACACTGCAACCTTTTCTTGATTTTATCAAAAAACATGAAAGCAGCCAACCCCTTTATGATTGCTTAAAACGAAAAATGGCATCCGCAAGGTAATCAATCTACCTAAGAAGAAATATTTAGTTGTGACGAGAACTAAAATGATATATCACGTGTTTTAATAGGAGTTGTGAGAAATTTTATTTTTTAAGTTATTAACTTTTTAGCATACATATTTCATCATTTGTATAGTGACACGTGATGTATTATCCCGTATACCGGTCACACTAAAAAATCTCTCGTATATAAGGCATTAGCTGATGTAGGCTATTAACTCAGGAAAAACTGTTCTGATATATGCAGTAGCCTAAAACTCAACTCATGCATATGCGGCGCCACTTTAAAACCTAACCTGATGAACCTATAAATATGTGTTTGTTAGATTAAAGATATCAATCAGGTGGCCAAAGAAACGGAAAGATCAGACTCGTCAACCTAATTGATTAAAACAACTAATCAAATAGAGTTTGAAGTGATCACTAAGTGGAGATAAAAACTAAAACCATTTGAATTTATCCTCATTTTAAATGCATAGTATCTGACTCCAAATAAATCTTACATTAATATGTGGGCCTTTAATTAAGCTAAACGAACTCGTAGCAAATTAATTAACATGTAAAGCCCATATCTCAAGTGTTAAACTTAAAAGCTAAACAGTCCATTGAACATAAACTTATATCATGTGAATGCATATGTATGCCAAACTTACTTGAGTGGATGTCTCTAAAACGATTACCAGTTTAGTGATCGAGAGCACGAGAGATAAATTTAGACTAAAATAATTACAACGGAAAACATGTACTACTACTATTACTATCTAATAACTGATCAGTTCATAAAAAGGTGGAATATGGTTTTTTAAATGCTAGGTTGGTGATGGTCTAGGACAACAGCAATAGTATACTTTAAGATTGGTGCATTCCTTCTTTCCTCAATCAATAAATCTTTAATTCCCCGTTATTTATATAGAGATGCTTACTCTGGATATCATCTTTTCGACAGACCAGATATGGGAGACTAGAAACACATGTTTCTAGCACAGCTCCATCAGAATTTCTAAAAAGTTATATGTATTTCTTGTCCATGTAGGAACATGGTGCAGTTTCCAGGCTTCAGTTTTTTGGACAAGCACTACCTGTTGGCATCAATAAACAATCTTGGGCAGCTTCATTATCAGGATATGACAAACGGTGTGATGGCAGGTAGTTACAGGACTGGGTTACGCTGCACTAATGTGATGCAGGTGAACCCCTACAATGGGTTTGTTACTTTGGGTCATTCTCTTGGTACAGTTTCCATGTGGAAGCCTACAACATCTGTTCCTCTTCTGAAGCTGCCGTGTCACAGGGGCCCCACCTCGGCAATGGCATTCCACCCTAATAATGGCCACAGCTGGGAAAGAGAATAAAATTAAGCTCTGGGACTTGAGGAAACTTCAGGATGAGCCGCTCCAAACTTTACCTGGCCATACAGACACTTTGGCCTTCAGTCAGAAGGGTCTTCTTGCTTATGCAGATGGTTCACGTGCAGTAGTCCTGAAAGATTTGTCGCGGACTCAGAGCTTTTGAGGAAAAGACATATGACTCATAAAATGGTTAAAGGGTACCCAATAGGAAAGGTGTTGTTTCGACCTTATGAAGATGTTCTAGGCATAGGGCACTCCATGGGGTGGTCGAGTCCAACTTTGATTCGTGGGTGGCAAATCCATTTGAAAACCGTAAACAGAGAAGCGAGAGGCGAGTGCTGTCTCTATTGGTTAAGCTCCCGGCTGACACAATTATACTGGACCCCACAGCCATTGGCACAGTGATGCCTGAGACGAAGAAACGGATACCAACAAAGCAAGAGAAAGAGTCTAACATTGAAGCTGCAGTTGAAGCTGCCAAGGGAAGTGTCTCGAAGAAGAAAACGAAGGGGAGGAATAAGCTGGGCAAGAGGGCGACGAAGAAGAAGGAGATGATTGCAAATGCCAAGAAGGCCTTTCTTGGAGCAACAAATGAAAGAGGAAGAACAAGTGGCAAGAAAGAAGCTGAAAACAACTGAACAAGTAGAGTTATCAACAACTTTGCAACGGTTTGCTCGCAAGCAAGCAACTACATAAACCCAAGAAGAGAAATCCTAATATTCAAAAAATCTAATGACGAGGTAGGTAGGTAGGTAGGTTGGTCAAGGTCCTAACGCTCTCAGTTTTGGACTGGATGAAAAGCAATTTTCAATCTTTAAGTCTTTGATTATTGTTCTCGTTGTAAAGTCAGAAAGGAGGTTATACAGAACAGGTCCATCGCCTTTATGGCATCCCTGGCTTCTTATACAAGGCATATTGGGAGTCTTGAAAGGCCACGGTTGAAGAGAACCTGTTCGTCCTCGTAAATTCCCAACACTCCGTATTCATCAGTGTTTTAAAAAACTCGTGTCAGGGCAAACCTAGTCAGCCTTGGATGCAGGGTGGCAACATTTTCGCATTTGTTTTGTGAGTGTCGACCAAATACTGACCTAGGCTTCGCCAGTCGTGCCTGAGGTGTCACATTCCGGCTCGGGTCCACCACATCCTGAGCTCGTTCTACCACCGTAGCACGATATTATCCGTTTTGGACCCTGACCACGTCCTCACGGTTGGGAACTCACGAGCAACTTCCAGTGGGTTACCCATGGGAATGCTCTGACCCCCTTCTCACTTAACTTCGGAGTTCCGACGGAACCCGATGCCAGTGAGCTCCCAACATCTCCCAAAATGCCTCGAGTTAGGTAGGGATGAGAATATACATTTAAGGATCACTTCCCTAGGTGATATGGGATGTCACATGAGGTGTTGACTAGGTGTTCCTTTTTCTTTTTTAAGTTGCTGAAATTTGTAATTTTTGAGTTGCAGACCATGAAAACCATCAAAGGAGATGAAGACGACGACTATGTTTTTAATCTGAGGTCTTTTTTTTTTATAATTTTTTTTTCTTTTTAAAGCTTAAATTGACCCCACTTTGCTGGTATTTATTATCCAACTATTTTCACCTTTTTATTTTTAATATTTTTTTAGTGACATTTATTACCCCACTATATTTTTTCTTTTCACTTTTTTTTTTCAATATTAAATAATTCTAGGTTGACTAAATTTACAAACTAGATGATGTGTCACTAATGGAAGATAAACACGTTAATCAACACTTAATAATTCAATCATCAACTTCTATATCATTTAGTTTACAAAATTTAGTAACATTACCCTTTAATATTGTGCTTTCTCAAATACTATATATATTAAATAATACTTTTTATTAGTTATTATTTTACTATTATTCTCATGATTGGCCAGTAGAAAAGAAAAAAAAAAAAAAATATATATATATATATATATATATATATATCAAGGGGCAAATATTTGTATAAACCTTTAGAGTACAAAACATCCAATTGTTTTTATTCATTCATTAAATTACATGGATGCTTATGTAGACTTTAACTTGTATTTAAAGATAAAAATAAAACTGAAAAAGCATAAATATGAAAGTAATAAAAAATAAAATAAAAATTGAAGAAGCCTTAGTTGTAAGCATGCAAAATAGAAAGGAGGTAGAACTCTATTGATTTGAAGTATTGTAACCTCCATCTCCCTCTTTGCCAATGAGGTATGCAACTTTCATGGGATTGATATGAAATTTTGATGCCTTCTACAATGATTTCTTTTTTATTTTAACAAACGATATTATCTATGTTAAGAGGGAAAGGATGAGCTTAGCCTCACAATGGGCTAACAATAATGTGGTTCAAACTCACATTTGGTGAGAATCGAACCTAAAACCTCTCACTTACAAGTGAAGAAGAAAACCACTATACCATAAATCCTATATTATTGTAAGCAAAACAAAACCCTAAACCCGATATTGTTGTTCATTAGGTAAGCAAAACAAAACCGTAAACCTTATATTATTGTTCATAAACGTAGGGTGATTAAATTAAGTTTTGCAAAATCTTTTTAGTTTTGTCAATTTAGGTATTTGATGAGTTTTCAACTTTTTTTTTTTAGTTTTTTGAATCAAACAAACAACTATCTCTTTTGATTTCATTTGTGTGCGCTTTCAATTTTTTTCATTGTAGTAGTTTCATTTATGCTGGGATTAATCCTATGCCTGGTATCACGGTTTTTTGTTAAATCATGTTTTTTTTTTTTTTTGTTATTTACAAAGGTTCATTTTTTATAAAATGAAATTTTGGGCTGGTTTGTTATTGCTGTGCTTTGAAAAAAAAACTGATTCTGCTGTGCTGTGAGAATAAGCAGTTGTGAAATAAAGCAGCATAATGTTTGATAAACTTTTTTGTAAAAGTGCTTTTGGAAAAAAAAGCAGTATGATAGTGTTTGGTAAACATTTATGTAAAACAGCTGTGACTGTGTGAAATGACCAAAAATGTATAATACTAGATGTGCTATGACAAGCCACGACGTCGTTCGTTGGCAACCTCTTCATCTTCGTCTTCCTCTCCCTCCTCATCTTTTCCTTCCACACAGTCGTCGAAAATGGGACCCACCTCCTCACCTCCTTCGTCGACCACGACCATTCTCTTAAATCCCTTATCTCCTGCCTCAACCTCGCTGGCGCCGTCAATACCAACCATCACTCTCCCACATCTCCAACTGAGTCCCATTCTCCGATCTCTCTCCGCCGCCAACACTGCCCATTTCTTCACCTCACCCTTGTCGGAACCTTAGACGATGATTTCTTCTCCGGTGATGACGACGATGTTCGCTCCCTCTTCGGCTACGGCCCCAATCCGATCGCCCCAATCCTCATTTTCTCCTCCTCCTCTCACTCCACCTCCAAATTAGGGTTTAATGGAACTTACGAGACTAGGGTTTCTGAAATTGTGTGCTCTAGCCTCACGTTCAAGGCTAAGAAATTCACCATTTCTGATGACAGAGCTAGAGGCAGAGATAGCGATGGAGAAAGCAATGAAGGGGAGGAGAAATGCGGCAATGAAGAAATGGACGATCGAGTTGTCGATTTGCAATTCTTGATCAACGGATTGAAGCTGGGTCGCTGGGACGTGGTGACGTTGTTCTTCCTCCTGAAAGTCTGAGGAATAAGGAGAAACTTTGAAAATAAGCCACTTTTTGAAGCTGCTTTTTGCGGCTTCCACTTTTTAGCTTTTTTTCATCTGAAACTTTGAAAAAAGCTGGTTTGGAGTGTTTACCAAACACCAAAAACTCTCCCAGCTTTTTTTAAAATCACCTTAATCCCAAACCTTACCTTTATCCAAAGCATTGCATACCTCATCAACAAAGAGGAAGATGGAGGTTACAATTATTTTCACGTATCTGTTTTCTTTTTTTTTTTTTTTTTTTTTTTTGATTTTTTAATATGGGTTCAAAGTTTGATTATTTGTTTTTTTAAATTTTATCCTACTAGATATTTATTTTTAATTTAGATTACTGTTTTCTTTATTAATTATAATCCACATTATCATCCAAGTCATTTAACCGTTTAAAACTCTCCACATTACTCTTAATCTAGACCGTTGAATGTTATAAAATCTAAATGCTACAAAGAAGTGTAAAAGTGTGTGTAAAAATATTTGTTCTTTGATCGTATCCCATATATAAATAAGCACTTACTTAAGTAGATGTTTGAATATTGATTAATTTGATTGCTTGATTGAACCTGGTCATGTGAGTTAAATGACTTCTGAAAAGACTATTCCATCCATACTTTGTTGTTATAGACCAAAAGTAGTATAGTTTGAGCTGTAAAGCCTGCGTGTTCTGTTAAAAAATCACTCTATATGATCAAATCAAGAGAATGTTTATTGTTAAAAAATGAAGAAAAAAAAAAATCAAGAGAATGTACGGATCCAAAAACACTCTCTTCCACACTATATTTCTTTCTCCTATCATTGTCGTTCTGTATTTGTTAATGTTCAGTGGCTACAAATCTGTTCCGCCGGCGGTGCGTCCCAGTTGGCAGTTCGGTTCTTCAGTTGGTTGAAATCATGAATGCATTGCTCCGTCGTCATGCCTGCAACTCGCTTTCGCTTGGAAGCGAGTTTCTGCCCAGCAACTCGGTCAAATTTGCTCTCCCAATTCTTTTCCCAAGCTTCATGGGCATCACAGAGCTCAAGGGTGCCGTTGGCCCAGTGGGTCCAGCTCCACCCTTTGTAGAGGCTCAACATCACGTCCGCCACGCACGGGCCTCGGCACACAGGCTTGCAAGGCCTGCACTTGGCCCCGCTCAATGGCCCTGGGCTTGACAAGGAGGCCACCGGGACTCCAAAGCGGTGTGGCGGGAACTCGTACTGGCGGTCTGTTACGATACAAAAGGGGAGTCGTTTAGTGACGTAAGGTACCCCTTGGGTGGTGAGTTGGGCCTTGAAGGCGGTTTCGGAGTTAAGTTGGTGGAATCCGGCTGCGTCGAGCTGGGGAAGGAGGGAGAGGCGGGAGAGGGCGACAGTGGAGGTGTTGAGGTCGCCAACTCCAAAGCGGTCGTTGAGTCCGCCATAGCTGGAGCCTGGTGGGACCAGGTAGCGACCGGGCACGAAGTATTTGGGGTGGAGGGGGGCGTTCCAGTAGCCGTCAACTCGGGTTCGGACAATCCAGTCGTAGGTGAAGTTGTTCTGTTTTTGGTAAGCTTGGATCATAGTTAGGCAACCTTCCACCAGGTTGAAATATTGCAACAGACCCTGCACATGTATGACTCATAAAATAAATGTAATTTAATTACTTAGAAGTGAAAATTTCATGAATTAAAATTTCCACTTTTTATATTATGTATCAACTATCAAACAAGAAAAAGAAAACAGAGCAACGGAAGAGACAAAATGACGTTTTATTTCTCTTTAAATGTTATGTTAATTCGATAGAGAAAATGACTTTTTAGACCTTTCCTTGCTGCTACAATTTATTTAAGGGAAGTTTAACAAAAAGCTCCGGTACTGTTTACTTTAACAAAAAATCATATTTTTACGTTAAAAAGTTCATACTATTCACTTTATCATTTATTTCGTCCTCATCGTTAAAACTTAAAGTTTTCAAATTCTTTTTATTATTTTTCCTTTTATTTAAAGGGCTTTAGATCTAGATCCAAAACATAAATGATTTTTAAGAGCGAGTTTAATTATCTAATTACATATTTTTATTCTTTTATACTTATTTTATATTTTCTAAAAATATTAAAAATCAATTAAATTCTAATACTACATTTTCCAACTCCAAAAAATCTAATTATCATCTTCTAACAAAAAAACTAATACGCTAACATAAATTTATCTGCAAAATATTCTATCCGAACTCAAGTAACAAATATATAAATATATATTATACCTAAAAACGAGATATGAAATCTAACTAAAAAGTAGAAAAAAAATATAACATACCTACAAGCAAGACACATTAATATATCAGGTTGATTATAAAAAAAAAAATCTGTCATATTGGTAAGAACAAAAAATAACGAAAAAAAAAGATATAGGTTGATTATAAAAAATTTAAAAAAAATCTATAATAGGATTTAAAGCAGAAAGAAGAACAAAAAACAAATAATAAAAAAGAAAATTAGGAAGAAAATTAATTTTAATAATAAATCTTATCATTAAAAAGAAAATTATTGATAACAAAATAATTAAATTTAAAGAATTGAATTTATTTTAAAAAATTAGACTATTTCTAGTATTGCTTAAAAAAATTAAACTTATATCAAGTTTATTCTTTATTTAAATTATTATGATTATTCAACAGTTGGTTGTTCAGCTGGCCTAAGTATAATAAATTTACATAAATTCTATGGCATGTGACTGCATTGTTTGTATTTCCTCCTCGTAGTCCTAGGCGTAGCTCCGACTAGGAGGTTAGAGCACGCGATTGAAACGGCAACTAGAAGTAATTGTTGTAAACACGTTATATACCACGATTAGTCACGTTCCCTAATCTTCTTTCTTTCTGGTCCAGCCAAAATCAATTAATTCTGTGTGACCATACTATAATATCCCAAAACAGAAATATAGTTAATAGTTTATGTTATTTCTGTTTCAAGAAAATAATTATAAAAAAAATAAAAAAAATAAAAAAGGAAAAAAGAGAGGAAGAATTGAGAAGGAAAGAGGAACCTGGATGCCATTGGGCGAGTTCTGAGCGGTTAGGACTCGGAGCTGGAACTCAGTCTCGGGCATTGGTTTGGGGTGGAAGATTTTGACGGCGGCGATCCTTGGCGCCGATTTGAGGAGCGAGAACTTGAACGCGTTGGGGTCCACAGGACTGTGCAAGAAAAGATCGGAGTTGGAATATTTGTTGAGAATCTTGTCGAGGATGGACGGCCCCGTGAGCTCGAACCTCCGGGCCCCACCTACCAAGCAGACGGCGATTCTGGAGCGATCCAATTCATCCTCCTTCTTCTTCTTGATCAACGACTCGGTCCGATCTTGATTTTGGTTTGGAGGCGAAGCAATTGGCGTTGAATTGAAGTTGTTGGACGGCACCTGGAACTGGAAGGCGCGGCCGCCGCGAAAGATGGATCGGATGGGAGCAAAAGGGATGTTGGTGGGAGAGAAAAAAGAAGAGGAAGAAGAGAAGGAGGAGAGTGAGAGGAAGAGTATGAGAGATAGGGGAGGGATGAGTAAGAGCAGCCGGCGCCAATCGAGATCGGAAAACCATCTGGAGAAATAGACGGTCATCCTGTTTTCAGGGAGGAGGGTTCCCCACTTCACCATGTCATCTGATTAGATAGATGTTGACGATGATGATGGTGCTGGATTGGATCCCGTTGCAATAAGTGGCTTGAGAAATTAGGGGGTGACTTTGCGTTTACTCCTCCCTCTACACCTCAACACTTTAATCACACCACTTTGATGTTATTCCCATATTTTTCGGTTTCCGCTTCCAACTTTGTTTTGCTTTTGGGTGTTGGATGGGATCGACTGTGGAGAAGGAAGGAAGATGGCAAAGCCTTTTGGTGTGAGGCGACGACAGGAGACTCTTTAGATAAGGTTTAGAGGAGGATCATGATATACTGACGTGATATTTTAGGGGCAGAGGAATTTTCCGTTTCGGGGGCCTACGGGCTCTTGTTGACTTACTTGATCCAGCTGTCTGGGTCTGGTTTTTAATTTTCTTGGGTTTGACTCGGTGTCTACTGTTTGGTTGGTAAACCAGCTACATCCTATTGTACCTTCTTGGGCTCTCGACTTGCCCATGCTCGTCTATCTTCGACTGTCCATAGGAAAAGGCCAGGGGCAAAGTATAAATAATGCTGGATAGGAAAAGGCCGAGGGCGAAGTACAAATAATGCTGGCTTCCATAGGAATGGGCCAAGGGCAAAGTACAAATAATAAATAATCTACGGTTTGTTTGGAAGTGTTTTTTAAATAATTAAAAGTGCTTTTGTTAAAAAATATTTTTGGAACTAATTCTTAGTAATATTGCAAGTGAATCCTATAAAGACATTTGAAGTGCGTCCTACAAAAGGCACATAACCGTTGGTTCTTGCTGTAAGTACTTCTAGGGGTTTTGGAACTCAATAATATTTTTACTAAAAACACTTTTAGTTGTTTTAAAAGCACTTTCAAACAAGTCTGTAGTCTAATTTGTTAATTGCATAGACGTGCCAAGTGATAAGTGTGAAAGATAGATAGGGAAGCTTTGCATTCTTTTTTTATTATTTTTTGTCCCTCTCAACTCTTTTCTTTTTCAGTTCCCATAAATATATTTTCCCTTGCAAATATAATTAAGGGTAACAAACTGTTTACTACCTTCATATTTTGTGGTTTTCAACATTTAGTACATCAAGTTTTTTTCGTCCCATAGTCATACCTAAAGTGTTAATTTTGGGACAGTCTCATACATCCGTTAGTCAAACTGTTAATTCTCCTGTTAAGTGGTGACGTGGCACCCATGTGGACAATGAATGGGCCCCACATGTCATTACAAATATTAAAATAATTAATTAATTAAAAAAAACCATCCCTTCTCCCCCGCCCCAACCCAGAAGAAGAAGAAGAAGAAGGAAAAAAAAAAGAATCTGCAACCCATAAGGAGGAAGAAGAAGAATAAGAGAAAAAAAAACGAATCTGCAACCCAGAAGAAGAAGAAGGGGAAAAAAAGAATCTGCAACCCAGAAGAAGAAGAAGAAGGAGGAGGAAGAAGAAGAAGGAAAAAAAAAAGAATATGTAACCCAGAAGGAGGAAGAAGAAGAAGAAGAAAAAAAAAACCAAATCTGCAACCCAGAAGAAGAAGAAGGAGGAGGAAGAATGAGGAAGAAGAAGAAGAATAAGAAGAAGAAGAAGAAGAAGGAAAAAAAACCGAATCTGCAACCCAGAAGAAGAAGAAGGAGGAAGAAGAAGAAGAAGAAGGAAAAGAAAAAAAACGGAATATGCAACCTAGAAGAAGAAGAAAGAGGAGGAGGAAGAAGAAGAAGAAAGAAAAAAAAACGGAATCTGCAACCTAGAAGAAGAGGAAGAAGGAGAAAGAAGAAGAAGAAGAAGGGAAAAAAAAACCGAATCTGCAACCCAGAAGAAGAAGAAGAAGAAAAAAAAAAAAACCGAATTTGCAACCCAGAAGAAGAAGAAGGAGGAGGAGGAAGAAGAAGAGGTGGGTGATGGGAAGACAAAGAGGTGGGTGATGGGAGGGTGGGCACGGCCGCACGGGTGGGATTTGGGGAAGATGAATGTTTTTTTATTTTATTTATTATATATATATATATATATTTTTTATTTTATAAATAATTTATTTTTAATTTCCATGTGGATGACACGTGGTGTAAAGTCATTGTCTACATGGACGCCACGTCACAGTTAACGGGAGAATTAATAGTTTGACTAACGGATGTATGAGACTGTTCCAAAATTAACACTTTAGGTATGACTCTGAGACATAAAAAACTTAATGTACTAAATGTTGAAAACCACGAAATATGAGGATAGTAAACAGTATTTTATCCTATAATTAAATGAAAATAGAATTAAGGGGGAAAAACAAGAAGAAAACGGTGACGTGTTCAACATTTTAAAGTTGGGCCTGTACGGCTCATTAGCCCAAGAAAATGAAATTTTGGGTGCTGTAACTTGGAAGTGGGGCGAGGACGGGGTTGGGTTGTGCATGCAAAGTTGCAACAACGACGGTCGTAGTTTCAGTTTCGGGCAGTGGAGCAGCAAATAGCAATGCAAGGAGGATCATCGGGGATCGGGTATGGTCTGAAATACCAGGTGAACTTTTGAAATCCTAATCCTCACTTCCCTTCTTTTACCCTCTCTTCCCCAAATTCATGAACCCTACTGATTCGATTCCGATTCCCATTCGAACAATCGAACAATCGGCCAGGCTAGATGTATATCAGATGTTAAAGCCGACACAGATCATACTAGCTTCATCACCGGCACTCTCAGCCTCAAAGAAGAAAACGAGGTTTGCCTGCCTGCCTTCTTCCCTCTCGTCGAATTCTTTCAAACATAATCGGTGGATCGGAATAATTGAATTGAATTGAATTGAAATGTTGAAATTGAGTAGGTGCATTTGATTCGGCTCTCTTCCGATGGAACCGAACTCGTGTGCGAGGGTTTGTTTTCTCACCCCAACGAGATCTGGGACCTTGCTTCCTGTCCCTTCGACCAACGCATCTTCTCTACTGTTTACTCTACTGGTAATTGCTATTCTGTTTTCTTTTCTTTTATTTTTTTCTGATTATTTCGGATTTCCCCTGATATGATACCTTTGAATTTTTTGAACAACGCTTGGATGACATATTCTCACTGTTAATTGGATGCTTTTCCTCTTTTATCTTTCCTATTTCTCTCTAAGTTTTATGCTAATAATAATGGTAATTATGCATTTTCATCTCTTATTTTATATTGCTTCTCTATTTGTATTTTGCTTTCAATTCTCTCCAAGTCCAGCATGTCAGACATTGGCAGTGTTTTTACAAAGTTCAATGTGCTTGAAGGCGAGTCATACGGAGCAGCAATATGGCAGATCCCCGAGTTATACGGTGAATTGAATTCCCCTCAGTTGGAAAGAATTACCTCCCTCGACTCACAATTTGGCAAGATCAAGTGGTCAGTATGTTAAGCCTGCTCTTTCTCTCGGCATCATTTAGTTGCCCAATTGTGTTTTATTAATTTCGAAGTCATCTTTCATCCTCCCAACCATTTTTTCTTTTCTGTTGTTGTCTTTTTTGGAATGAAATAGAAAGATGTATGCCACCACAGAAAAAGGATCTCTAGAAATATAAATTATTACTTTAGTAGTTAAATTTATTATGTTATGCTTAGAAGTTAGAACGAAGATGCTCATCTAATGTTCTTGGATCATGTAAGTTTGTGGAGGAGTATTTGGTTTTCTTGTAACAGGTGTTACTTTGCAATAAATTTCTTGTGGAATATAACTCGAGTTTGTTTCGTGTTATTTGTTTTGAGATGTGGTTTGGTATGAACTTTGTATTATATGTTGGACTCATTGATTCTTTCCATGTTATTTTTGACTCTCTTATGCAATGTGATGTGAATATACATTGAACAGCATTCTTTGGTGGCCATCGGGAAGGCATGATAAGTTGATCAGCATTGATGAAGAAAATTTGTCCTTGTGGAGCTTAGATTTATCAAAAAAAGCGGCTCAGGTAATTTTATGATGAATTTCCTTTAGAAATTTCTCGTCAATCATCCGCATATGTGATACATATATAAGTAACCAGATTCTGTCTCTTTTCAAAATTTAAAATGGGAAACTTTGGTTCCAGTTGACCAAAATCTTAGACTAAAACGTTATTTATTTGAATACTTTGATTGAAGGACAAAATATTAAATTTCAGTATTAATAAATAATTTTAATAACGAAAATTAACAATTCCTTCCTAAAATCATGCAAAGTTTAGTACCAAATAGGGATTTTTAATTTTTTCCTCAAATTTGAATTATGTGAAATTAGATCAAATTCTTTATTTATTACAAAATAATTTTTTTTAATTTTTAAATTTGGGTACGTTAGGGTACATTTTATTATAAAATATGGATACATTATAGTTAAAAAAAAAATTGGTTGGTTTTACATAGAACAAAGTGGTACATTTTTTTTTTTATGAAAAATGGTATATTTAGGTTCTCATCCCTCCTTTTTTTAATTTCATTGATTGAAACCTTATTCCTTTTCAATTTTTGATCAATGTCCTTTGGTTTTTATGCACATCATTATTTCAATAATATAATATTTACATGTTAGCGTACTTAAATTTTATAATTAAAAATTATTTAGCCACTTCCAAATAGTTCCCTTTAGTGTTAGAAACTTTACATTTGATATATTTATACTAGTATATGTGCGTGAAAGTTTTTTATATTTTGTTTTTAAAATTAAAGGAGAGATGAAGAGAGTGAGAGAGAGAGAACGTGGGAGTGGGGAGGTGGGGAGAGAGGTTATTTTTTATTTTTTGAATTTTTAAAAAATTAGAGACATTAAAATCACTTGTAGGTGTGGCTTAAACAAAAAAACAGCAAAATTTCGTTTTGTGAATTTACAGTATTGTCCTTAATTTTTTTTATTGTGATAGAAGACTAAATAGTTTTTTCACCCTATTTTGGTTGACAAAAAGGGTTCTATTAATATGTTTTAATTTTATTATTTTTTTTAAATTAGAGATGTTAAAATCATTTATAGGTTTAAACAAAAAACAACAAAATTTCGTTTTGTGAATTTACGTTACTATCTTTAACTTTTTTGCTGTGATAGAAGACTAAATAGGCTTTTCACCCTCTTTAGGTTGACAAGGAGGGTTGTACTAATATGTAGTTTAGATTTTGTGACAAATGCATTTTCAATATGTACCTAAATTTAATTTGCAGAGAGGTCGCACTTGGTGCGATGGCAAGTGCCTTCGCCCATGAGCGGTAGGTCTCGGGTTCGAGACTTGGGAGCAGCCTCTCCATAAATGGGGGTAAGGCTAGCCGACATTCACCTCTCCCAGACCCTGCGTAAAGCGGGAGCCTTGTGCACTGGGTACGACCTAAATTTAATTTGCAACCATTTTTTTAGTTTTAGTTTGTACCCATATATTTTTGTGCCTGTATTTTTAAACTTTTATTTGTACCCATATTTTAAAAATCTTTTATTTGTACTTATAAATTATTTATAGTGTACCCATTTTTCATTAAAAATGTACCACTTTGTTATATATACGTAAAATGTAAATGTACCCATTTTCTTAATGTAATCTATTCACTTTTATTTTATTTCATTTATATACCATATTTTATAATATTTATTATTATTATTTAAAATGGACCAACAACAACAACAATAAAGCCTTATCCCATTAAGTGGGCTCGGCTATATCGTCATTGCGCTTGGTTCTGTGACACGTCTTCCGTTAGATTCAAGTACTCTAAGTCTTTTCTTAGAGTCTCTTTCCAAATCTTCCTAAGTCTTTCTCTACCCTTTCGACCTTGAACTTCTGTCTCGTAATCGCATCTTCAAACCGGAGTGTCTGTAAGCATTCGTTTCACATGTCCAAACCACCTTAACCGATTTTCTCTCATCTTTCCTTCAGTCTCGACTATTCCTACTTTACCTCGAATATCCTCATTCTTTATCCTTTCTCGTGTGCCCACACATCCAACGAAGCATTCTCATCTCCGCTACACTCATTGTATGTACGTGTTGATGCTTCACCGCCCAACATTCCGTGCCATAAAACATTGCTGGCCTTATTGCCATCCTAAAAAAATTTACCTTGAGTTTTAGTGGCATACAACAGTCGCACAACACACCTGATGCACTTTTTCACTTCATCCATTCAACTTGTATTCTATGGTTGAGGTCTACATCCAACTCTCCGTTCTTTTGCAAGATAGATCCTAGGTAGTGAAAGCAGTCGCTCTATGGTACTTCCTGATCTCTAATCCTCACCCCTAACTATTCTGAACCTCCATTTGCACTGAACTTGCACTCTATATACTCTGTCTTTGACCAACTTAGGCGAAGACCTTTAGATTCCAACACTTATCTCCAAATGTTAAGCTTCACATTTACTCATTCTTAAGTTTCATCTATCAACACTATATCGTTTGCGAAAAGCATACACCAAGGAATATCATCTTGAATATGTCATGTTAACTCATCAATTACCAATGCAAAAAGGTAAGGACTTAAAGATGAGCCTTCATGTAACCCTACAGTTATGGAAAAGCTTTCGGTTTGTCCTGCATGAATTCTTACGGCAGTCCTTGTTCCATCATACATATCCTTTATAGCTTGGATATATGCTATTCGTACTCCTATCTTCTCTAAAATCCTCCAAAGAATGTCTCTTGGGACCTTATCATATGCTTTTTCCAAATCTATAAAGACCATGTGCAAATCCTTTTTTCGTACCTCTATATTTTTCCATTGATCTTCGTAAGAGATAGATTGCCTCTATGGTTGAGCGTCTGACATGGACTCGAATTGATTGTCTGAGACCCGTGTCTCTTGCCTCAGTCTATGCTCAATTACTCTATCCTAAAACTTGATTGTATGGCTCATTAACTTAATACCCCTATAGTTCATGCAATTTTGTACGTCCCCACCTTATTCCTGTAGATAGGCACCAAAGTGCTCTTTCGCCACTCATTTGACATCTTCTTCGTTTTCAAAATCTTATTAAAAAGGTTTGTGAGCCATGCTATATCCGTCTCTCCCAAGACTTTCCACACTTCGATCGGTATATCATCTGGGCCTATTGCTTTTTTATGCTTCATCTTTTTCAAAGCTACAACCACTTCTTCCTTCTTAATGAGTAGTTTCTACACTCTTTTGAGTTACTCAACTCCCCCAAAGAAGTACTCCTTCATGTCCTTCATTGAAAAGATTATGCAAATAACATTTCCGTCTATCTTAGACCGCGTTCTCTTTAGCAAGAACCTTTGCGTTCTCATCCTTGATGCACCTCACTTGGTTCAAGTCTCTTGTCTTCTTTTCCCTTGCTCTAGCTAGTTTATAGATATCCAACTCTCCTTCTTTGGTATCTAGTTGCTCATACATATTGTCAAAAGCCGCTAGCTTCGCTTCTCTTACCTCCTTCTTCACTATTCTATACCTTTCATCGTTTTCATTATTTAAAATGGACCAATATTTAAAAATAAAAATATTCAAAATAAGAAATTTGATCAGTTTTCTCACAATTCTAATTTGAGAAAAAAAATTAAATATCCCTATTTGATATTAATCGTTGCATGATTTTAGGAATGATTTAATAATTTTGTTATCAAATTTCTTACATGATATTGAAATTTAAAATTTTTTTCTTCAATCAAAGTATTCAAATTAATAAAGTTTCAATCTAAGATTTTAGTCAATCAGAACCGCATCCAAAGTTTCCCTCTTAAATACATGAATGGTGCATTATAAATAAATTAAGGGTACAAATAAAAGGTTTAAAATTATGGGTACAAATAAAAGATTAAAACAATGATGGGTGTACACAAGGTTCTAAAAGACGCTAGTCGAGCGGAGGTCAAGGGCCTAGCGCCTAGGCAGTTTTTTTAATTTAAATTAAATTTATTATAAACCATATAAATAAATATTTTCTTATACTTAAAAAAAATACATAATTATATTGAGATACATAAATTGCAAAATAGAACGACATAGATTATAAGGTATTACAACATATTGAAAACATGGAAGCATATAAGGAGTGTTCATCTAAGTATTCAACAAGTCTGATAATTTATTGAAAAAATAAAATGCAAAATGAAATGTGTGTTCATTCAAGTATTCAACAAGTCTATGATAATTTATTGAAAAAATAAAATGCAAAATGAAAGTTATCTATTTTTTGGTAAGAGTCACGATCTAGTTGGGTGCCTAGCGGGCGCCTAGGCAGGGTTAGCCGCCCTTTTTTAATTTTCATACGCCTAGGGATTAATTGGGATGGTGGCCAGCCGCCTAGCGCCTGGACCTGGATTTTTAGAAGAGTGGGTACACATAAAAATTTCAAAATATGGGCAGTAAAAGAAATTAAATATATGGGTATAAATTAAAACTAAAAAAATTGGCTGCAAATTAAAAAATGGTTGCAAATTTAAAAAAATGGGTACAAATTAAAAATAGATATATTTGGAAATGGTTAAATAATTTTTAATTATAAAATTGAATATGCTGACATGTAATTGAAATAATGACGTGGATAAAAACCAAAACTTACTTATGCATGAACCGAAGAAGAATAAAATGTTATTGTTGTGAGCAAGGTAGGAAGGAAAAGACAACGAAATTTTCCTCTCACTCTCTCACGTATGTTTTGTATTCAATCTTGTTACCATAATAAAACTTATTGGCCTTTCAAGATCTTAAAAGGCTTAGAAGTCAATGGTATATCACTTTCAATTCCAGAGTGATTCTTATTTAGGTTTGTTTTCCGAGTCCAGGTACAATCACAGGAGTCAGCTGGTGTGATGCACTACTTGTCTGGTGGTGCATGGGATCCACATGATATCAATGCTGTTGCAGCAACATGTGAATCATCCATTCAGTTTTGGGATCTACGAACAATGAAGTACGTATTAACACTTGCATTGTTTTTATTTGTTAAACAGGGCCAACATGGATTTTCAAACTTAATTAGTCAAATCCTCATGTGAAGCATATATTCAGTTTTGATAGTTCACATGAAGGGCTGCCTAGGGATGGCTACTGTGGTACTGTTGTACTACTATAGGGACTGGCTTGTCATTCTGCAGATTATATTTATTATCAACCAAGAATGAACAGAGCTATTTTAGGGACTGTTACTTGTTTGAGGTTTTTGTCATCAATATCCTTTCTTGATCAATAATAGTTACCGTTTATATGCAGGAAGACAAATTCTATTGAGCATGCTCACGTTCGCAATGTTGATTATAACCCCAACAAGAAACATGTGCTTGTAAGAACGTAGTTTTCTGTTCCTCTGAGTGTGCTTGTTTCATTCTCTGTCTATATTTAATTCAATTCATTCTCTTCAATTATTCTCTCGAGTCAATTCTGAATTTGAGAACTTGAAAGATGTTCACATAACTTGCGTGCTCGACTCATGCACTGACACAGAGACAAGGATTAGTCTATTGTGTTGCATAAAAATCGAGTAACAGTATTCTCATCTCACAAGAAATCTGTCTACTCTCAAAATACATTAGAGCAACAACAACAACAACAACAACAAAGCCTTTTCCCACTAAGTGGGGTCGGCTATATGAATCCTAGACCGCCATTGCGCTCGGTTTTGTGTCATGTCCTCCGTTAGATCCAAGTACTCAAGTCTTTTCTTAGGGTCTCTTCCAAAGTTTTCCTAGGTCTTCCTCTACCCCTTCGGCCCTAAACCTCTGTCCCGTAGTCATATTTTCGAACCGGAGCGTCAGTAGGCATTCTTTGCACATGTCCAAACCACCGGACCCGATTTTCTCTCATATTTCCTTCAATTTTGGCTACTCCTACTTTATCTCGGATATCCTCATTCCCAATCTTATCCTTTCTCGTGTGCCCATACATCCCACAAAGCATCCTCATCTCCGCTACACCCATTTTGTGTACGTGTTGATGCTTCACCGCCCAACATTCTGTGCCATACAACATCGTTGGCCTTATTGCCGTCCTATAAAATTTTCCCTTGAGCTTCAGTGGCCTACGACGGTCACACAACACGCCGGATGCACTCTTACACTTCATCCATCCAGCTTGTATTTTATGGTTGAGATCTCCATCTAATTCTCCGTTCTCTTGCAAGATAGATCCTAGGTAGCGAAAACGGTCACTTTTTGTGATCTTCGCTAGATTGCTCCGGTCATTAGTGTGGATAAGTATATAAATGGATAGAGATATGAAAGCAAACACAAGATGTACATGGTTCACCCAGATTGGCTACGTCCACGGAATAGAGGAGTTCTCATTAATTGTGAAAGGTTTACACAAGTACATAGGTTCAAGCTCTCCTTTAGTGAGTACAAGTGAATGATTTAGTACAAATGACATTAGGAAATATTGTGGGAGAATGATCTCGTAACCATGAAACTTCTAAGTACCGGAGTGTGGTATCGTCTTGACTTTCCTTATCTGTCTCATAGGTAGATGTGACATCTTCTCTGGAAGTACTCTTCCTCCATCCAGGGGTGGTATCTGTAACTGGTGGAGATGCACAAGGTAATGTATCAATGTCACTTGAAGCTTACTTGTAGTTTCAGGCTTGGTCAAGCGCGATACAAACCATGTAGTAGGAGTCCCCCAAGTCGCCGAGCTAGGGGATCTGCTGAAAGAGGTGACAGACAATGTAAGCAATCAGAGCTCCGGCTGATTGTTCACATTCTCCCTATCTTACAGGCAGCATGAAGGATAAAGAGAAGAAAAATGAGAAGAGATGATATGGGATACTTTTGCTTTTGAAGAAGTAACTTTCCACAGGCTTATTCTTGAACTGGGCTGGAGGGTTTTCTGGTTTCCTCCAAAGTATAAGGCCGACTGAAGAATTTGAGGGTCAAAACAAGTCCATCAAATCTAGAGTACGTTCGACCCTGCTGATATGGGATACTTTGGCTTTTGATAGAGTAGTGGATGTATCGGCACGTGTGCTGTTACGCTTGTCTCCACATGCTTCCTTGTATCCTTCTACCTTGCCCTATCTGTTCCTCAGGCAGATGCGGTATCTTCCCTAGAAGCATAAGATGTTGAAGATGAGTACTCGAGAGCAATGCCAGGTAAGTAATCAGGTAAGGGGTTCCAGGTAGTCAGTTTTTGGCTGGAAGCTTGATTCCAAGTGCTGACTGATTGCTCTCTTTCTCCTTGTCTTGCAGGTAAGAACAAGGCCAAAGGAAAAGACAGGGAAAAAGCATGATATGGGATACTCTTGCTTTTAACCTTGATGATATGAGATAATCTTGCTCTAGTATAGCTTGTTTACAGAGGTATTATCGGGGGGAAAGAAAGCTGAATATTTCGAAAGGCTTCGTTGGGAGTGCCCTCTCAGATAAGAGGAAGGGTTGAACATTTTTGCAGGTCTGCCTGTCCGTTGGGGATGGAGGTCGACATATATAGGAGTCTCTCTAACATCAAGTCATAATGCTATTCCTTTACCCTGCTTGGTCATAGCACGGTAGTGGGAGCTGCCAGCTTCACAAGTTTTAACTCTGTCAGAGCACTTTGAAAAAGTGGTCTATGGTATCTGGAAAGCTGATGTTGCGTGTGAAGATTACAGACAAGCTTTATCCAAGGAGATCCAGCTCTTGAAGTTTGGAAAGTGGTGCCTCTTCGGTTTTCGAGCAAGCAATCCTGTCGGGGATCTGGCTCTCGAGATTCAGAGAACGATGCCTCTTCGATTTTTGAGAAAGCAATCCTGCTGAGGGTCTGGCTCTCTAGATTCGGTGAGCGGTGTCTTCGATTTTTGAGAAAGTAATCATGTTGGGAGTCTGGCTCTCGAGATTCGGAGGGCGGTGCCTCTTCGATTTTGGAGCAAGCAATCTTGTTGGGAGTGTTTTCTCGAATGTGAGTAAAGGTTGGGCATGTTTGCTAGTCTACCTTGCCACGAAGCACAGAGGTTGACACACAGGGACTTTCCAATTATCCAGCAGTGGTACTGTTCCTTTACCCTCTCTTCGATTTTTTAGAAAGTAATCATGTTAGAAGTCTGGCTCTCGAGATTCGGAGGGCGGTGCCTCTTCGATTTTGGAGCAAGCAATCTTGTTGGGAGTGTTTTCTCGAATATGAGTAAAGGTTGGGCATGTTTGCTAGTCTACCTTGCCACGAAGCACAGAGATTGACACACAGGGACTTTCCAATTATCCAGCAGTGGTACTGTTCCTTTACCCTCTCTTCGATTTTTGAGAAAGTAATCATGTTGGGAGTCTGGCTCTCGAGATTCGGAGGGCGGTGCCTCTTCGATTTTGGAGCAAGCAATCTTGTTGGGAGTGTTTTCTCGAATGTGAGTAAAGGTTGGGCATGTTTGCTAGTCTACCTTGCCACGAAGCACAGAGGTTGACAAACCGGGACTTTCCAATTATCCAGCAGTGGTACTGTTCTTTTACCCTTGTGGGTAATAATATGGTAGCTAGACCTTCAAAATTTATGTGTCTAAACTTTGTTAGTGTTGTTTCTTTGCTATTCTTTTACCCTTCTTGGTCAGAGCGATGTAGTGGGAGCTGCAAGCTTCACGTGTCTCAACTTTGTCAGAGAACTTTGGCAAAGTTATATGTGGTACCCATGAGCTACTGTTGCGTGTGGGAAGTGGGTGATTGAACAGTACGATTCATGTGCTTTCTACTTCGCCAGAAATCTTCGACAGAATGCCCATAATTTCCGCAAAGCTGAGTGTGCGTGTGACAGGTGCTGACAAGGCTGGAAAAGTAGGTGCCTCTTCGATTTCTGAGATCGGCCCTCGTGGTCTCTGAGCAGCCCAGCTTTTGAGAAAGCAAGCCTCTTCGATTTCTGAGATCGGCCTTCGTGGTCT
The DNA here is from genome assembly GCF_916048215.2 of Malus sylvestris. Classification (NCBI taxonomy): domain Eukaryota; kingdom Viridiplantae; phylum Streptophyta; class Magnoliopsida; order Rosales; family Rosaceae; genus Malus; species Malus sylvestris. The sequence goes on along the minus strand of NC_062267.1, from coordinate 325,987 downwards.
TTGAGCAGTCCAGCTTTTGAGAAAGCAAACGCCTCTTCGATTTCTGAGATCGACCCTCGTGGTCTCTAAGCAGCTCAGCTTTTAAGAAAGCAAACGCCTCTTCGATTTCTGAGCAGGTGCCTCTTCGATTTCTGAAGCTTCGTCGAGTGCAGATTTTTATAGGGGCTGACATTAAGTTCCAAAGCACACTTGAATATCCACCAGTAGAAGCTCAATTCTTGCACTTCTAAGATCTTGATTTGTCCGACCTCTTCTCTCTTCAACACCTTTGAAAATGTCTGGCCCCTCCGACCGTCGTTTTGACTTGAACCTTGTTGAAGAGGCAGCCCCGCCTTCTCCAGACAACATATGGCGCCCATCATTCGTCTCCCCTACTGGTCCTCTTACCGTTGGGGATTCCGTGATGAAGAATGATATGACCGCTGCGGTAGTGGCCAGGAACCTTCTCACTCCCAAAGATAACAGACTACTTTCCAAACGGTCTGATGAGTTGGCTGTTAAGGATTCTCTGGCTCTCAGTGTTCAGTGTGCAGGTTCTGTGTCTAATATGGCCCAACGCCTATTTGCTCGAACTCGCCAAGTTGAATCATTGGCGGCTGAAGTGATGAGTCTCAAACAGGAGATTAGAGGGCTCAAGCATGAGAATAAACAGTTGCACCGGCTCGCACATGACTATGCTACAAACATGAAGAGGAAGCTTGACCAGATGAAGGAATCTGATGGTCAGGTTTTACTTGATCATCAGAGATTTGTGGGTTTGTTCCAAAAGCATTTATTGCCTTCGTCTTCTGGGGCTGTACCGCGTAATGAAGCTCCAAATGATCAACCTCTGATGCCTCCTCCTTCTAGGGTTCTGTCCAGTACTGAGGCTCCGAATGATCCCCCTCCGGTGCCTTCTCTTTCTGGGGCTCTACCGACTGCTGAGACTTCTCCTAAGCAACCTTTGTGAAGGCTCCCTCTTGTTTGTTTATTTTGACTCAAGTATATGTACATATTTGTAACTTATCGGGGATATCAATAAATAAGCTTTCCTTCATTTCAACGTATTGTGTTAAATACACCAAAGCCTTCTTCGCTAAGTTCTTTGAATTTTCTTTTGTTGAAGCTTGTATGTTGAAGCTTTGTGAGTGGAGCATGTAGGTTGAGGTAGTGTTCCCTTAATTTCCCGAGTGAGGAAAACTTCTCGGTTGGAGACTTGGAAAATCCAAGTCACTGAGTGGGATCGGCTATATGAATCTTAGAACGCCATTGTGTTCTGTCCTGTGTCATGTCCTCCGTTAGATCCAAGTACTCTAAGTCTTTTCTTAGGGTCTCTTCCAAAGTTTTCCTAGGTCTTCCTCTACCCCTTCGGCCCTGAACCTCTGTCCCATAGTCGCATCTTCTAATCGGAGCGTCAGTAGGCCTTCTTTGCACATGTCCAAACCACCGTAACCGATTTTCTCTCATCTTTCCTTCAATTTCGGCTACTCCTACTTTACCCCGGATATCCTCATTCCTAATCTTATCATTTCTCGTGTGCCCACACATCCAACGAAGCATCCTCATCTCCGCTACACCCATTTTGTGTACGTGTTGATGCTTCACCGCCCAACATTCTGTGCCATACAGCATCGCCGGCCTTATTGTCGTCCTATAAAATTTTCCCTTGAGCTTCAGTGGCATACGGCGGTCACACAACACGCCGGATGCACTCTTCCACTTCATCAATCCAGCTTGTATTCTATGGTTGAGATCTCCATCTAATTCTCCGTTCTTTTGCAAGATAGATCCTAGGTAACGAAAACGGCCGCTCTTTGGTATTTCTTGATCTCCGATCCTCACCCCTAACTCGTTTTGGCCTCCATTTGCACTGAACTTGCACTCCATATATTCTGTCTTTGATCGGCTTAGGCGAAGACTTTTAGATTCCAACACTTCTCTCCAAAGGTTAAGCTTTGCATTTACCCATTCCTGAGTTTCATCTATCAATACTATATCGTCTGCGAAAAGCATACACCAAGGAATATCATCTTGAATATGTCCTGTTAACTCATCCATTACCAACGCAAAAAGGTAAGGACTTAAGGATGAGCCTTGATGTAATCCTACAGTTATGGGAAAGCTTTCGGTTTGTCCTTCATGAGTTCTTATGGCAGTCTTTGCTCCTTCATACATATCCTGTATAGCTTGGATATATGCTACTCGTACTCCTTTCTTCTCTAAAATCCTCCAAAGAATGTCTCTTGGGACCCTATCATACGCTTTTTCCAAATCTATAAAGACCATGTGTAAATCCTTTTTCCCATCTCTATATCTTTCCATCAATCTTCGTAAGAGATAGATTGCCTCCATGGTTGAGCGCCCTGGCATGAACCCGAATTGGTTGTCCGAAACCTGTGTCTCTTGCCTCAATCTATGCTCAATGACTCTCTCCCAGAGCTTCATTGTATGACTCATTAGCTTAATACCCCTATAGTTCATGCAATTTTGTACATCGCCCTTATTCTTGTAGATAGGCACCAAAGTGCTCGTTCGCCACTCATTTGACATCTTCTTCGTTTTCAAAATCCTATTGAAAAGGTCAGTGAGCCATGTTATACCTGTCTCTCCCAAAACTTTCCACACTTCGATTGGTATATCGTTTGGGCTTACTGCTTTTCTATGCTTCATCTTCTTCAAAGCTACAACCACTTCTTCCTTCCGGATTCTACGATAAAAAGAGTAGTTTCTACACTCTTCTGAGTTACTCAACTCCCCTAAAGAAGCACTCCTTTCATGTCCTTCATTGAAAAGATTATGAAAATAACCCTTCCATCTGTCTTTAACCGCGTTCTCTGTAGCAAGAACCTTTCCATCCTCATCCTTGATGCATTTCACAGAAAAAATGAATGACAGGGTGTACTTATATCTTCCAAAATATATAATGATTAATTGACAGGGTAAGTCTTCCAAATTATATAATGATTTTTTCTTTTTATTTTTCTTTATCATTTCTCAACATGGCAGTTATCACGATCATTTGTTTCTGTTACTATAGCACAAATTGTTAACACTTTTACAGATAACTGCAGAAGATGAATCTGGTATACATGTATGGGATCTTAGGAAGCCAAACGTGCCTATCCAGGAGCTTCCAGGACACACACACTGGTAAATATTTTCTGTACTGTTGCATTTCGGTCTCTTCAGCCATGGTTTTGCCTGATGACCTTTTGTGTATCGGTGAATGTTTCAGAATTTTTGGGATGTTCATACTTGTATCAAAGAAGTGCCAATAATTGCAAACTTCAATTGTCTGATCGTTACCTCTTGAAATATTTTCAGGACATGGGCTGCCCGGTATAACCCTGAGTACGACGGGCTGATTTTGGTTTGTTCTCTCTCTCTCTCTCTCACACACACACACGCACGCACAATGTTTACATGTTTGAGTACATTTGAACACTTTCTGATAAAAGTATTCTATTGCAGAGTTCCGGTACAGACTCAGCTGTCAACCTGTGGTTTGCTTCTCCATATAGCAATGATGAGTCTGAACGGTAGTGTACTTGCCCCGACACTCCATAGATTCTTTTGCGTTGACTAATTACACTCTTTGATTTTACTGATGTGGTTCTTATCATGTCTTGTCAGCCTGGTTGACTCGCCTACTAGGCGGATTGATCCATTGCTCAACTCTTACAGTGACTATGAAGATAGTATTTATGGTAACTAAGGCAACTCCTGAGGCATATATTTGATTTTTTTATTATTTATTTTTATCTTAAACTAAATTAATTTTAATTGAAACTATAGGTCTTGCATGGAGCTCTCGTGAGCCTTGGATCTTTGCATCATTATCCTATGATGGGAGGGTAAGAACCACTAGGGACACCAAGATCTATTTGTTTCAAATCATTCATTTTTTTTCTTCCAGTAGAAGCATGAATTTTAGTATAAGTTTTGTTAAATGATGCCAGTTTCATATGCATTTGTAACATGCTTCATCTGCAATTCGCATACATGCATCAAATGCGTCATCGTCACACAGGCATGTATTGTCTGTGTTTTGAAAGAAGTGTGCACGCTAACCAGTTAAACTGTGTCTAATAAAGGCGAAATTCTTTCTTTTCCATGAAAAACAGGTAGTTGTAGAATCGGTGAAGCCATTTCTCTCCAAGAAATAGGTTTGAGAAACTGGTCCCTGTTGTTGTGATTGGTCTACTTGGTGTGTGTTGTTCTGATTTCGTTTGACATTCATTCATGTGTTGAGTACAATTCATCTTTCTTAGATTTCGTCTTTGTCAAATAAGCTCATTGTATTTCCCTCCCTCCCCCTTTTAGTTATTTGAATGATTACTTGAATAATGGGTTTTTTAACACCTGCGACTGTTACCAATTTTGATCTTATCATCTCTCGTTTGAAGGATGTGAAGGATATGTACAACACTGGAATTTCAAAACTTACATTTGTGCTGCTCTACCAATCTTTGTACATCAGCTCTCTCATTGCTTGACGATTCATGCAATGTGAGAGACGCAAACACAAGAATACGTAATAAAATCGAAGACTCTTGAAGGTGGATTTTTGTTTTGGTTTATGAGGTGGTGGTTGTTGGACAAAGATGGATTTGTTGCCTCCTCAACTTTCGTGATCAAGTGACGAGGTTAACCTTATCCAATCCAGATTCCAGACACGCCAAAAGAAATGTGCTTGGTTTCCTCGTCCTGCAACAGCACAGGAGACATCCAAGTGGTCCCACATGTTCTATCAGCCAGACACATGGCCATCATTACACCATGACTCTCTCTCTCGTGCCACCTCCTACTTTACACGTAAGATACCTTATCCTCCTTTCTGTCAAATGCAAGATCGTTTATCCACAAGCATTTCTACATGAGAAGCTGGTGGTCAACAGGTGCTCCGGCCATGTCATCATGCTGCCAAGTACTGACACGTGGTGGAGCCAATTGGTTAGACGCGTGTCAAGCAACCTCATAAGGGTTTATGGAATTCAGAATCTGAAGCCTTCTGCCTATTGGAAGGGGTAGTTGTCTTATTTTCTACCTATATTTTAACAAAAATATTAGTGAAAATCTTTTTTAGAAAAAGACTTTTAGACCCCTACCCCATTTCTCTCCCCCACCGTCTCTCTCTTCTAGTCCCATTTCTCTTGCCTCGTGCCTCTCTGTCTTCTATTTCTTCTCTCTCGGCTTCTCCACCGACCGCCACGGCTGGAAGCTGCGGTTGGTCTACAAGCTCATGCCCAATAGAAGCCTCCAAGAAGCATTGCTGGATTGGAAGAAAAGGTTCAGTGTTGTGCTTGATGTGGCTCTTGGGCTCGAGTATTTGCACCATGTTTGTGACTCACCGGTGATTCACGGTGATGTGAAGCCTAGCAATGTGTTGCTGGACTCGGATTCCCAATGCCAAGATTGGAGATTTTGGATTGGCGAGGTTGAAAACAGAGGTGGATGATCAGGGTGAGCACGGTGGGAGTTTTGGTGGAGGAAGGGCAAGAGGAGGAGGAGGAGGAGGAGGAGGAGGAGAAAGAGAGCGGGGAAGGGAAAGCGAGATGGGGATGATAATGGGTCGATTTTGGAGGAGAGTGTGAGTTTGAATGTTGTGACTGGCGGGCTTGAAGAGGGTCGGTCGCCCGAGTGTTGTATGGTGAGGATTGGGGATTCCGTACGACGTGGCCGGAACGGGGTTTTATTAAGCGAGTATAATAGTAGACGGCGAAAATATAATGTGGATAGAAAATAGTTCAATGGTGTGAGCACTGTTATTTTTTTGGGGTTTGAAAGTGGATAAAGTATTCGGCATTCATCTGTTTGAATTTAGCGCAAATTCAAATCAATAGAGTTTTGTTTTTTGAAACAGGTGTGGGCGAATGAGAGTAATTATCCTGTTCTTGAAATACATTATTTAGGATAAACTAACTCATAATCGCATATATTTACATTAAGAGGAGAGTCGATAAAATCTCACAATGGACTAACCATAATAATTGGTTCGAATTTGTTATTGGTGAGAATCAAATTTAAGATCTCTCACTTTACAAGTGAAGAGTAATACTACTAAAACTTAGTAGTAAGTTACTAATTCCTTGATTTTAGTTGAATTGGTTGGAAAGTAGTAACAAACTTCATCAAAAGGAGGAGATTTGAATTCACCAATGTGACGCGTGTTGGGCATTCAAAGTCATGTAAACGATGCATGATGTTGCAAATGTAAAAAAACTAGTGCATGCAAGTTTTTTCCGTTTCATTAAAATGCATGTATGTGAATATGAATGGATTCACTTTGAAACTAGTGGCTACTTACTTAATTTGTCATATGAATTTTGGCTAGAGTAGGAGTCAAGACTTGTGGAAGAGAGCACGTGTCAGCGGTAGAGAGAGCCATGGTGGGGAGAAACACAAAGGGAGTATTTTTGCTCACCACCATTTAGTGTGGTGTATGCTCACCACCCTATTTATCACCGTTAGATGAGTTTGAATTTCGAGATTCGTGTAGTAGATAGGCACAAATCTCGAAATTCAAACTTATCTAATGGTGATAAATAAGGTGATGAGCATACACCACACTAAATGGTGGTGAGCAAAAATGCACTCGAAACACAAAACAGAAGAAAGAATGGAAGTGGGGTCAAGTCTGCTCACGTGTAACGGTGGTAAGATAAAATCGCGGGATTGGAGGCGGAGGGCACGGCCGATTGTTTGCACTTGCAGCCACCAACCCATCTGACTCACTCGAGTCTTCTGTTTTGCTCACCCTTAGCTTAAGGTGACTGTTACCCCTTCTAGAATCTTGCCACGTCTCTTTAAATGATGGGATATCTATGAAGGAACAAAATGATCGGCCCTTTTTATAATTAATTCATTTTTTTATTTTTTTATTTACAGATAACCATGAGGCCAAATTTTAGTCGCCCTAATCTCAACTTTGCTAATTTCTCCAATTTCTGAGTCTATCCCTCAATTTCTCGTATAACAAACCAACCACATGATTACCATTTCCCTCCACCGTCTCTATTTCTGTCACATCCAGCAGGAGGAGGAGGAGAAATTGAAAAAGGTGGAGAGGTTGATTTACAAAAGACAAAGAGGAGGCGAGGCCTCCCGAGTCCCTCCATCCTTCCTTCCCTCCTTAGTTGTTCATCTTCTTCTGGCCAGTGGCCACAGCCCACCTCATTCAATCAGTCAATTTTCAAATGTCGCTCTGCGTTGCTCTCATTGCCCTCCCTCCCTCCCCCCTAACCTTCTCCCTTATTTCTTTCTTTATAAATTGAACCACTAACCAAATTACTTCTCCCACCTCATTAAGTAATTAACTTCCCCCAAATTCAAAACCAAAACTAAAACCCAAACGCAAACCCAAACCCAAACCCAAACCCAAACCCAAACCCAAACTCAGGGAGAGAGACTACTTAGTCAGTTTCCCACTCCAACTCCTACAGTGAGGACTCCCTCCCAACCCTCTCAGTCTCAGTCCACGTTTCCTCCGCTTGGGATTCATTGGGATGGCTTTTTTGTAAACGCAATGGTGGCCACTTCCAGAGGCTTCGCTTCTCCTCCTGATTTCAAGCTCACCCGCCTCGGCCTCGCTTTCCATCCATATCCCCATCCTTCTACTGATACTAATGCCGGCCGCATGCGGGATCTCAGGAAGCGCAGGAGGAGACTCTCCCTTCCCAGGGCCGACCCACCCGCAGTCACTCTAATCACTTGCTGCTGCTCCGACCCCGTTGTTCCGATTCTCTCCGGAAAGACCGTCGACAAGGCGGACGACCGGCGCTTCGATTCCAAGAAAAGGGCTCACAGAGCTGCTGGAGTCCAAGCCTCCGCCGCATTACCCTTCTTCGCTTCGTCTTCCTCTTCTTCTCCTGCTCAGTACGTTACATTTTCAATTTTCAATTTATGAGGGAATTTGCTTCAATTCCGTTCTGTTTGTTCTAGTATTGTTTTTGGCTTTTGGTGTTTATAATTAATTCACTCTACTCTACTGTATATTGCTGCAGATCTCGCTTCCTGTCCAAACAAGAGAAACACTACCCTCGCTGTACCCCAAGAAACTCCGGTCCACAATCTCGTGACAGTCCTCCGAAAAGAGGTAATTCAATCAATCAATCATTCACCACTTGCTAATATACCATCATTGTGCTTCATGGATGGTTTCGGTAGATAATTACTATGATATTTGATTGATCATTGTTCTTGTTGTGATTATTGTGGTGTTTGATATGTTTTATAGATACTGGCATTGCCAATGAGAAGGAGTGGGGCATCAGCTTGTTAAACGAAAATGTAAACGAGTCTGGTACCAATGAAGATGGCAGCACTTGGTATCGCGAAAGTGGCGAGGACCTTGGCAACAATGGCTACAGATGTAGGTGGACAAGGATGGGTGGTACCTCCCACGACGCTTCTTCACAATGGAAAGAAACTGTATAATATCATAATTTATCATAATTATTTTGCTTTTTTAACTTTGTTAGCTCTGCCATGTATGACTTGACAAACCTTCTTGACTATCCTTCACTTTATTAGGCATCTCCGTCATTTTGTTTACAGTAATAGTTATCACTGAATTCTAAGATTGTATTATCAAGGCGCCTTTATTTCATTCTCAAAAGCCCTAAAAAAGTAGAGGGGGACTTGGACATCCTGCTACCTGTAAACTAGTGTCATATTCATATTCCAAGTCCCTTGCTGCATTGACTTTGTCTTTATAACCCCATTGAGAATCATCCCAGGTGGATGCATTTAATTGGATTTATTGATCTCATTGACAGTGGTGGGAGAAAAGTGACTGGACCGGATACAAAGAGCTAGGTATACTTCTTCCTTGTCTTCATCTTCAACTGCTAACTCTCATTAACCATGTCCATCACTACAAAATTTCAATGAATGAGATATCTTAGGTTCTTCATTGTCCTGAATAAACCACAAACTTCAGAGTAGTTTGACATAAACAAAGCAATACATTCATTTTTCTAGACGGGAAAAATGTTTTTGCTTCAATATAAAACATTTATGGTCATCTAATAAGTAAATTTGTAGGCACTGTCTTTGTAGGTCCAGTATCATCCTTGTTTCTGGAAATTTTTGAACTCAACCCTTCCCACTGCTGTGAAAACTAGCACAAATATCTAAGGGCATTGAACGACAATCATTCACTACAGACGTGATTAATTAATCAATATCTGTTTTTTTTTTTTTTTTTTTTTTTTTTCCCTGAAGATACTGTTCTGTCCTGTGTACGTTTACAGCAACTCGTCTTTCAGCTAATTTCACTACTATATCATGGGCATGGGTACATATAGGCATGCATAATTCCCATCTGTTATCTTTTCATAGGTGTGGAGAAATCTGGTAGAAATGCTGAAGGGGATTCGTGGTGGGAAACTTGGCAAGAAGTTCTTCATCAAGATGAATGGAGGTCTTTATTTTACCTTTATTTCATTTAAGTTTTAGAGAATTACTTTTAACTTACTAAGCGAGCGGTAGTTATAGAAATTTTTTAAATTTATATTTCTTGACCTCCTCTTGTTTCATTCTCCCAATATAAATCACTGTTGCAACTTTGAAAGCACAGTAATGTAGCAAGAATTGAGAGAAGTGCACAGAAACAAGCAAAATCAGGCACTGAAAATGCTGGATGGTATGAGAAATGGTAAGCTAAAGTACGGTTTGCTGCTAATTCATTTTTCAGTCACATTATAATGCATTGAAGGATTGATGAATTAGATAAAACATATGGACGATTTTACTTAATAATTTGGATGCAGGTGGGAGAAATATGATGCTAAAGGCTGGACCGAGAAAGGAGCACACAAATATGGAAGACTTAATGAGCAGTCCTGGTGGGAGAAGTGGGGAGAGCATTATGATGGAAGGGGATCTGTTCTCAAATGGTTTTTTTCTTCTAATTATCTTCTCTAACTGACTTGATTTAATTCTTCATCTGTTCATTTAAAACAAAAAACCCTTCATTGTTCCTCCTTCCTCTTAAATTTGGAAATTCGTTTATCATCCGGTATCATCATTGGACCATTTACAATGAAAAATATGAAGCACAATACAGGCAGCTAAAAAATATCTAGTCATTGATATATGCTGGACGCTATAATTTTCAGGACTGATAAATGGGCTGAGACTGAACTTGGAACCAAATGGGGAGACAAGTGGGAAGAGAAGTTCTTTGCTGGAATAGGTTCGCGACAAGGGGAGACATGGCATGTATCTCCAAGCGGTGAACGTATGTGCAAGGACCTTGAACTATGATCAACACAAAATTTGTTTGCCCTTAATTGTTTCCTTTTACTATACCACGTGTCAAACATATATATAGTCTTGAATCCGTTCCAATTATTCAGATCTTCATGTTCATTTAACTTTTCAATAATGTAATCTGATGCAACTCTCTTTTTGTTCTCTAATGTCTAGGTTGGTCAAGGACATGGGGAGAAGAGCACTTTGGAAATGGGTACGGAAAAGGGATAAGCTTGCTGAACTGCATTGTCATCTATTGTTTTGGTTTTTCTTTGACAAGTTAACTTGCTTTCTCGTTGCAGTAAGGTGCACAAATATGGGAAAAGCACGACTGGGGAAAGCTGGGATATTGTTGTGGACGAGGAGACCTATTACGAGTAATAGTTTCTCCCTCTCTCTGTCTCTCTCTCTGTCTCCAACTCTCTCTCCACACACACTTCCGCGCTGGAGTTGGTTCTGTCTGCATTTAGTATATTGAAGCAGTCAAAAGGATTCTAGGGAATCAAATATATATAATTTAGATTATATCTTCTGTTATTGCTCTTACTGTAAAACTAATTTTGATTTTTCAATCTTTGATGAAGGGCTGAGCCGCATTACGGATGGGCAGATGTTGTTGGTGACTCTAGCCAATTGCTGTCAATTAAACCTCGAGAAAGGCCACCTGGTGTCTACCCTGCCCTTGATTTTGGATCATTGTCGCCTCCGGTTGATGAACCGCCAGATGAATTTTCTCCACAATGAAAGGTGACTAAACTTAGGTGGTCTAGTTTAGAATGTGGATCGAATTCCAATTGTATTGGCTGAAACTCGTCTTTTGTAACGGACATTTTAGTGTTCATTTTATTCATTCTTTCAGTCGCCACTACGTTTAGTTTTTTGTTTTGAGTTTTTAGTTAGGGTGAATGCTGCTATATTTTTCGCATTATTTTTTGTTTTTTTGGAGAGTTGCTTTCTACTTCTTCCATACCCGACGGAGATTTCTAGTATTTATATGTTCTTGCTTGTATGACCAAAATACGTTTTCACAATTTTGATTCGGTTTTTTCAACTTTTACAAAAATCATTACAAAGTCTTATTTGGTGCTGTTTTCTAGAACGTTATCCATTGGGATTCATTGACCCCTGGAAATAGTTTTGATGAATTTTCTAAATCACAAAATAGAGTAATAGATGGGAAAATACTAGCATGGTCCTAGAGTGGTTCTGGCATCCGTATTGTCTTTGAAAGGTCTTAACTAATTTTTACAAGCTTAGGGTGGGCGGAGAAAATTAAATTGAATTATTCAAAGTCTTTTTAGAAATTGGCAAAACCGTTGGCGACTTATTGCTCACAATTTTTTGTAAAAATCAATTTTTTTAGTTTTGCGAGATCTTTTGCATGCGAATTAAGGGAAACATTTTAAGCCCATTCGAAGCGATCTTTTAATTTATTTGACTTCAAAAAGCTTTTTTTTTTTATTTTTTTATTTTTTATGAATTTTCCAAGTCGCGAAATAGAATTATTGATACAAGATTAGTCGGTTTTGCAAATTTGTTTATAAATCATTATTCAATCTATTTATTTTCACCTTCATCTCACCGTAAAGTTTTGAAAATTAAGTTAAGACATTATGTTGATATTCTTAAGGGTGGACCCCATTTTAACAATGTTTTGGGGCTCACAACCATATTTTTTTTAACGTAGTTTCTTAGTTTCGGCTTAAATAGTCTACTGAATATACATTTGTTGCTCAATAAATTGTAAATCTGCTTCCAAACGCCTTATAAATTTTTCCTTAATGCTCATGGAAATATGTCTTGAAAATAAAAAATTTGCATTTTTGAGGTAAAAAACATGTTAACGCTCACGGTTTTTAATCGGTTTTGCAAATTCGTGTAGAAATCATTATTCAATCTACTTATTTTCACCTTTGCCTCACCATAAAGTTTTGAAAATTAAGGTTACATTCTATTGATATCCTTGAGGGTGGAACCCCATTTTAACAATGTTTTGGGCCTCTCAACTATATTGCTCAATAAATCATAAATCCACTTCCAAATGCCTTATAAAGTTTTTCTTAATGCTCACACAAAATATTTTGTATAAATAAAAATTTACATTTTTCGCAAAAAACGTGGGTCACGGTATTTAGTCGATTCTTACAAATTCGTACATAAATTATCATTCAAACTATTTATTTTCACCTTCGCCTCACCGTGAAGTTTTGAAAATTAAAGTAAGACTTTCTGTCAATATTCTTGAGGGAGGAATCCCATTTGGGCCTCACTACTATTATTTTCACTTATTTGCTTACTTTTTGGCTTTAAATATTATACTAAATATACATTTATTGCTCAATAAACAGTAAAACCACCTCCAAATATCTTATAAAGTTTTCCTTAAAGTTCATGGGACGTAGTTCGCAAAAATAAAAAAAAATCAATTTTCACAAAAAAATGTGAGTTAACACTCATAGTTTTTAGTTGATTTGTACAAATTCGTACATAAATTGTCGTTTAAACTATTTATTTTCACCTTTGACGCACCGTGAAGTTTTGAAAATTAAAGTAAGACTGTATGTTAATATTCTTGAGAGTGGAACCCCATTTTGACAATGTATGGGGCTTCACTATTATATTGTTCACTTATTTGCTTAGTTTTCGACTTAAATATTATACTAAATATACTTTTATTGCTCATTAAACCGTAAAAGAACTTCCAAATGTCTTATAAAGTTATCTTTAATGCTCATGGAAAATATTTCACGAAATAATTTTTTGTGAAGTTTTAAAAAAAAAACGTGGGTATTCGGCAGGCTTGACGCATGCAAAACGATGAGGACTCTACGAAGCAGAATGAGGCGAACCTAGGTGAACGGAAAGGGAGGCGGGCCCTGCTCATTGAAAACACGAGCGGGCTTTTGGCACGCAAAAAGAGAATGAATCCGTTGCACACAAAATGGGGCTGGATCTGTCGTGCAAACTAAGGCCGCTCGGAACATACAAAATGAGGTGAGCTGGTGCACGGAAAATGGGGATATAAAACTAAATCAAAAGGTATTTGAATCTACATAAAGTAACGTAGGAATAAAAGAAAATTCAATGAAAAATAAATAAAAAAATAAATGAAATAGAAAAGGATATGATCGGTATTTTTTTACCGATTATTTCCAGAAACTGTCGCTAGCTTATTAGCAACAGTTCCAAATAGGAATTGCTAGCTTCATACCGAACCCCCATTTTCAATTTTTCTTATTAGTTTTTTTCTTTATGTTTTTCGCTTATGTTTGTTTTATTTCTCTTACCATAACAAGAAACTATCAAACTCATATTCTTCAAAATATATTTTTCTGTGCAAAATCTATTATAGTACATATTTAAACACTTGTAATCAACGATTTAAAACCTAAATTTAAAGATATTTGAATTTAATAGTGGTTACTCAAATAAAGTAACGTACGAAGAAAAAATTGAAGGGAAAAAAAAGCAAAAAATAAATAAATAAGGGAATTGCTATTAGCACTCCAAAAATCTCATTTGACACTCCAAACTTTCTATATTAGGAAAGAAAAATACACTTGTGAGGAGTGTAGAATGAGATTTTTGGAGTATCAATAACACTTCCCATAAATAAATTGGAATTGGGAAAGATCGGTACCACGCTACCGATCATCGTCCAGTCGTATTTAAATCACCGTTCAATCTATTTATTTTCACCTTCGCCTCATTATGAAGTTTTGAAAATTAACGTAAGACTTTTCGGTGAGATTCTTGCGGGTAAAACCCTATTTTTGGGTCTACTACTATATTTTTCACTTTTTTATATTTATTTTTCGGCTTAAATATTCTACTAAATATACATTTGTTGTTCAATACATTGTAAATCCACTTCCACATTCCTTACAAATTTTTCCATTATGCTCAGCGAAAAAATTTCGCGAAAATAAAAAAATTTGCATTTTTGACAAAAAAACGTTGGTTACTCACATTTTTAGTCCGTTTTGCAAATTCGTACATAAATCATCGTCCAATCTATATTTCTTTTCACCTTCGCCTCACCATGAGGTTTTGAAAATTAAGGTAAGATGTTCCGTTGATATTCTTGAGGGTGGAACCCGATTTTAACAATGGTTTGGGCCTCACAACTACATTTTTCACTTATTTTTTTAGCTTTCGCTGTTAAATATTCTACTAAATAGACATTTATTGCTAAAAAAAATCATAAAACTACTTCAAAATGCGTTATAAAGTTTTCCTTAATGCTCACGGAAAATATTTCACAAAAATAAAAAATTTGCATTTTTGACAAAAAAACGTGGGTTAACACTTATGATTTTTAGTTGGCTTTTACAAAATCGTATATAAATCATCGTTCAAACTATTTATTCTCACCTTCAACTCATCGTGAAGTTTGAAAATTAAGGTAATACTTTCCGTTAATATTGTTGAGGGCGGAACCCATTCAACAATGTTTTGGGCCTCACTACTATATTTTTCACTAATTTATTAAGTTTTCAACTTAAATAGTCTACTAAATATACATTTTTTGCTCAATAAATAGCAAATTGCTTCCAAATGCCTTATAAAATTTTCCTTAATGCTCAAGGAAAATATTTCGCGAAAATAAAAAAATTGCATTTTTGACAAAAAAACGTGGGTTAACACTCACTGTTTTTAGTCGGTTTTTACAAATTCGTACATAGCTCGTTGTTCAATCTATTTATTTTCACCTTCGCCTCACCGTGAAGTTTGAAAATTAAAGTAATAGTTTCCATTATTATTCTTGGGGTGGAACCCTATTTTAATAATGTTTTTGGCCTAACTACTATATTTTTCACCTATTTTTTTACCTTTCGACTTAAATAGTCTTCTAAATATACATTAGTTGCTCAATAAATCGGAAATCGGCTTTCAAATGCCTTATAAAATATTCCTTAATGCTCACAGAAAATATTTCTTGAATTTTTTTTCATTTTTGACAAAAAACATGGGTTAACACTCACAGTTTTTCACATTCGCCTCGCCGTGAAGTTTAAAAATTAAAGTACTACTTTCCGTTAATATTCTAGAGGGTGGAACCCAATTTTAACAATGTTTTTGGGCTTCACTACTAAATGTTTCACTTATTTTTTTAGTTTTCGAGTTAAATAGTCTACTAAATATACATGTGTTGCTCAATAAATATTAAATCCGCTTCCAAATGCCTTATAAATTTTCCTTAATGCTCACAGAAAATATTTTAGGAAAAAAAAAATTTGCACTTTAAAAAAAAAACGTGGGTTAACACACACTGTTTTTATAATTCATACATAAATCGTTCAAACTATTTATTTTCACCGTCGCCTCACCATGAAGTTTGAAAAATAAAGTAATACTTCCTTTAATATTCTTGAGGGTGGAACCCTATTATAAAAATGTTTTAGGCCTCACCAATATTTTTCACTTATTTTTTCTAGTTTTCAACTTAAATACTCTACTAAATAAACATTTGTTGCTCAATAAATAGGAAATCTGCTTCCAAATGCCTTATAGAATTTTGCTTAATGCTCACTAAAAATATTTTGCGAAAATAAAAAATTAGCATTTTTGACAAAAAAAAAACGTGGGTTAAGACTCACGGTTTGTAGTCAGTTTCTAAAAATTCGTACATAAGTCGTTGTTCAAACTATTTATTTTCACCTTCGCCTCAACGTGAAGTTTAAAAATTAAAGTAATACTTTCCCTTAATATTCTTGAGGGTGGAACCTAATTTTAACAATGTTTTGGGCCTCACTACTATATTTTTCACTAATTTATTTAATTTTCGTCTTAAATAGTCTACTAAATATACATTTGATGTTCAATCAATCTTAAATCCATTGCCAACTGCCTTATAAAATTTTCTTAATGCTCACGGAAATTATTTCGAGAAAATAAAAAATTTGCATTTTTGACAAAAAAACGTGGCTTTTTAGTTATTTTTTTACAAATTCGTACATAAATCGCCGATAAACTATTTCTTTTAACCTTCGCCTCACTGTGATGTTTGAAAATTATAGTAATACTTTCTGTTATATTCTTGAGTAGGAACCCAATTTTAACAATGTTTTGGGCCTCAATACTATATTTTTCACTTTTTTTTTGTTTTTGACTTAAATAGTCTACTAAATATATTTGTTGCTCAATAAATCGTAAATCTGCTTCCAACTACCTTATAAATTTTCCTTAATGCTCATTGTAAATATTTCACGAAAATAAAACATTTGCATTTTTGACAAAAAACGTGGGTTAACACTCACAGTTTTTAGTGGGTTTTTACAAATTCGTATATAAATCGCCGTTCAAACTATTTATATTCACTTTCACCTAATCGTGAAGATTGAAAATTATAGCAATACTTTTTGTTATATTCTTGAGGGTGGAACCGAATTTTAACATTGTTTTGTGCCTCACTACTACAATTTCCCTCATTTTTTTTTTGTTTTCGACTTAAATAGTCTACTAAATATGCACCATAGATCGTAAATCTTCTAAATGCCTTATAAATTTTCCTTAATGCTCATGGAAAAATTTCTCAAAAATAAAAAATTTGCATCTTTGACAAAAAAGTGGGTTAAAACTCACGATTTTTACAAATTCGTACATAAAATCATCATTCAAACTCTTTATTTTCACCTTTGCCTCACAGTGAAGTTTAAAAATTAAAGTAAACTTTCCGTTAATATAGTTGAGGGTGGACCCCTATCTTTACAAAGTATTAGGCCTCACTACTATATTTTTCACTTATTTTTTTAGTTTTCAATTTAAATAGTCTACTAAATATACATTAATACTCAATAAATCGTAAATCCGTTGCCAACTGCCTTATAAATTTTTTCTTAATACTCACGGAAATTATTTAGCAAAAGTAAAAATTTTTGACAAAAAACGTGGGTTAACACTCACGATTTTTAGTTAGTTTCTACAAATTCGTACATAAATCGTTGTTAAAACAATTTATTTGCACTTTTGCCTTACTGTGAAATTTGAAAATTAAAGTAATACTTTTTGTTGTATTCTTGATGGTGGAACCCCATTTTAACAATGTTTTGGGCCTCACTACTATATTTTTCACTCATTTTTTTTGTTTTTGACTTAAATAGTCTGCTAAATATACAGTTGTTGCTCAATAAATTGCAAAACTACTTGCAAATGCCTTATAAATTTTGCTTAATGCTCATGGAAAATATTTTGCAAAAATAAAAAATTTGCATTTTTGACAAAAAAAGTGGGTTAACACTCATGGTTTTTAGTCGGTTTTTACAAATTTGTACATAAATCGTTATTCAAACTATTTATTTTCACCTTCGCCTCACCGTGAAGTTTAAAAATTATAGTAATACTTTTTGTTATACTCTTGAGGGTGGATCCCAAGTTTAACAGTTTTTTGGGCCTCACTACTATATTTTTCACGAAAATAAAATATTTTGCATTTTTCATGAAAATAAAATAGTCGATTTTTACAAATCCGTACATAAATTGTCGTTCAAACTATTTATTTTCACCTTCGCCTAATCGTGGAATTTGCAAATTATAGTAATACTTGTTATATTCTTGAGGGTGGAACCCCATTGTAACAATGTTTTGGGCCTCACTACTACACTTTTCACTCATTTTTTTCATTTTTGGCTTAAATATTCTACTAAATATGCACAATAAATCGTAAATCCGCTTCTAAATGCCTTATAAATTTTCCTTAATGCTCATGGAAAATATTTTGCAAAAATTAAAAAAAAAAACATTTTAGACAAAAAAGTGGGTTGACACCAACGATTTTTACTCGGTTTTTACAAATTCGTATATAAATTGTTGTTCAAACTCTTTATTTTCACCTTTTCCTCACTGTGAAGTTTTAAATTAAAATAATACTTTCTGTTAATATTGTTGAGGGTGGAACCCCATTTTAACAATATTTTGGGCCTCATTACTATATTTTTCACTCAATTTTTTAGTTTTGGACTTAAATAGTCTACTAAATATCCATTTGTTGCTTAATAAATCGTAAATGTACTTCCAAATGCCTTATAAAATTTTCTTCAATGCTCCCGAAAAATATTTTGCAAAAATAAAAAATTTGCATTTTTGACAAAAAAAACATGGGTTCGTACATAAATTGTCGTTCAAACTATTTCTTTTCAACTTCGCCTCATTGTGATGTTTGAAAATTATAGTAATACTTTCCATTATATTCTTGAGGCTGCAACCCAATTTTAACAATATTTTGCTCCTCACTACTATATTTTTCACTTATTTTTTTGTTTTCGACTTAAATATTCAAATAAATATACATTTGTTGCTCAATAAATCTTAACTTCGCTTCCAGCAGCCTTATAAATTTTCCTTAATACTCATGGAAAATAATTCACGAAAATATAATATTTGCATAAAAAAAAGGGTTAACACTCACGATTTTCAATCGGTTTTTACAAATTCATACATAAATCATCATTCAAACTATTCACCTTCGCCTCACTGTGAAGTTTGAAAAGTATAATAATACTTTTTGTTATATTCTTGAGAGTGGAACCCCATTTTAATAATGTTTTGGGCCTCCCTACTACACTTTTCACTCATTTTTTTAGTTTTCAACTTAAATAGCCTACTAAATATGCACAATAAATCGTAAATCCGCTTCTAAATGCCTTATAAATTCTTAATGCTCATGGAAAATATTTTGCTAAAATAAAAAATTTGCATTTTTGACAAACAAAGTGTCACATCCCGACTCAGGCCCCCACCACATCCCGGGCTTGACTCCCCCGTAGCACTATATTGTCCGCTTTGGGCCCCGACCACGCCCTCATAGTTTTGTTTTTGGGAACTCACACGAGAACTTCCCAGTAGGTGGCCCAAACTGACACACCCGACCCGGAATGTCCATTAGGACTTCGAATCAAGTTGTGTTGGCCAATATCTGGAAGGTGACGAAGCCATAAAGTGTCATGATGTGGAAAAATGTGAATAAATTTAAACCTAAGAGTGCCTAAATACCAGAATGCCCTGGTGAGTGGGAATGAACTCACTTCACACGTGACGTTATAGCATAAGTACAGTAGAGTGGATAAGGATTATACCCTCAGAAGTAACCACCTACCCTGAGATTTGCCAAGAATCCTCGTCGATACGAACCTTCAGCAATTAAAAACTAGAGGGGCGCAAAACAGAAAGTGTGAGTGGGCAAAAACAAAGCTTTTCAAAAACCATTTCAATTATCAAAGGTAGTAACTCCTCGCCGTAAAACCTGTATAATTTTCCAGAAAAAAATAGAATATATACATAACTCAAAACCATGCTCAGAAAAGCGATATTCATAAGTATGCCATGTCAAATGCTTTATATCTTAGAATATGCTTCTCGTAGTTGTGTATAATATTGTTGACGCTGCGGACGCACATGTAAGTTCCAGGTGAGTATAGGTATTGATGATTGTATACCAAACTGACACACCTCGACCCGGAATGTCCACTAGGAATCCGAATCGAGCTGTGCTAGCCGATACTTGGAAGGTGACGAAGCCATAAAGTGTGATGATGTGGGAAAATGTGAATAAATTTAAACCTAATAGTGCCTAAATACCAGAGTGCGTTGGTGAGTGGGAATAAACCCATTTCACACGTGACGTTAGAGCATAAGTAAGTAGAGTATAGTGGATAAGGATTATACTCTCAGAAGTAACCACCTACCCTGAGATTTGCCAAGAATCCTCGTCGATACGAACTTTCAGCAATTAAAACCTGGAGGGGCGCAAAACAGAAAGTGTGAGTGGGCAAAAACAAAGCTTTTCAAAAACCATTTCAATTATCAAAGGTAGTAACCCCTCGCCGTAAAACCTGTATAATTCCCAGAACATAACACGCATATATATATATATATATATATATATATATATATATATATATATCTCAAAACCATGTTCAAAATAGCAAATCCACAAATATGTCACGTCAAATATCTCAGCAAAGAAGTAAGTAAGCCAGGTGGAATAACCCAATATGAAATGGCATGCAAGCCGGAGTCACATAGCGTGACCTGTACGACTGAGTTTATAGCTCCTCAACTAGTTCCCTACACACGAGTCGGAACCACCTAATGTGGTTTGTACAACAGGCTGGGTGTAAATAAATACACTCAAGTGCTCCCGTCCATCCCAGGCTCGACTCCGCCGTAGCACGATATTGTCCACTTTGGGCCCCAAACACGCCCTCACGGTTTTGTTTCTGGGAACTTACACGAGAACTTCCCAGTAGGTCACCCATCATGGGATTGTTCTTGTGCGAACTCGCTTAACTTCGGAGTTCCGATGGAACCCGAAGCCAGTGAGCTCCCAAAAGGCCTCGTGCTAGGTAGATATGAGAATATACATATAAGGCTTACATGATCCACTCCCTTGGACGATGTGGGATGTTACAATCCACCCCCCTTAGGGGCCCGACGTCCTCGTCGGCACACCCCCTTCTAGGGATTGGCTCTGATACCAAATTGTCACATCCTGGGCTCGACTTCGCCGTAGCACGATATTGTCCGCTTTGGGCCCCGACCACGCCCTCACGTTTTTGTTTCTGGGAACTCACACGAGAGCTTCCCAGTGGATCACCCATCATAGGATTGTTCTCGTGCGAACTTGCTTAACTTCGAAGTTCCGATGGAACCCGAAGCTAGTGAGCTCCAAAAAGGTCTCGTGGTAGGTAGAGATTAGAATATACATATAAGGCTTACAGGATCCACTCCCTTGGGCGATGTGGGATTTTACAATCCACACCCCTTAGGGGCCCGACGTCCTCGTCGGCACACCCTCGACCAGGGATTGGTTTTAATACCAAATTGTCACATCCTGGGCTCAACTTCGCCGTAACATGATATTGTACGCTTTGAACCCCGACTTCGTACATAAATCGTCGTTCAAACTCTTTATTTTCACCTTCCTCTCACTATGAATTTTTAAATTAAAATAATACTTTCCGTTAATATTGTTGTCACATCCTGGCCCGGGTTGTGGTGGGGGCCCAGCACGCCTCAATTTAGGTCGGGGTGTGTCAATTGTTGAGGGTGGAACACCATTTTAACAATATTTTGGGCCTCACTACTATATTTTTCCCTTATTTTTTTTTGTTTTCTACTAAACATACATTTGTTGCTCAATAAATAGTAAATTTGCTTCCAAATGCCTTGTAACTTTAGCTTAATGGTCGCTGAAAATATTTCACGAAAATAAAAAATTTGCATTTTTGACAAAAAAACGTGGGTTAACACTCACAATTTTTAGTCGGTTTTTACAAATTCGTATATAAATCGTCGGTCGAACTATTTATTTTCACCTTCACCTTACCGTGAAGTTTGAAAATTAAATTAGCACTTTCCGTTAATATTGTTGAGGGTGGAACCCATTTCAACAATGTTTTGGGCCTCACTACTATATTTTTCACTAATTTATTTAGTTTTTGACTTAAATAGTCTGCTAAATATACATTTGTTGCTCAATAAATCTGAAATCCGCTTCCAAATGCCTTATAAAATTTTCCTTAATGTTCATGAAAAATATTTCACGAAAATAAAAAATTTGCATTTTCGACAAAAATTGTGGTTTTTAGTCAGTTTTTACAAATTCGTACATAACTCGTCCTTCAAACTATTTATTTTCACATTTGCCTTACCGTGAAATTTGAAAATTAAAGTAATACTTTCCGTTAATAAAATATTCTTGAGGGCACAACCCTATTTTAATATTATTTTTTGCCTCACTACTATATTTTTCACTATTCTTCTAGTTTTCGACTTAAATAGTCTACTAAATATACATTTGTCGATCAATAAATCACAAATCTGCTTCCAAATGCTTTATTAAATATTCCTTGATACTCACATAAAATATTTTGCGAAAAAAAAAAATTGCAATTTTGACAAAAAATTAGTCAATTTTTACAAAATCGTATATAAATCGTCGTCCAAACAATTTATTCACATTCACCTCACCGTGAAGTTTGAAAATTAAAGTAATACTTTCCGTTAATATTCTAGAGGGTGGTACCCAAATTTAACAATGTTTTGGGCTTCACTACTATATGTTTCACTTATTTTGTATGTTTTCGTCTGCTAAATACATTTGTTGCTCAATAAATCTTAAATCCACTACCAAATGCCTTTTAAATTTTCCTTCATGCTCACGGAAAATATTTCACGAAAACAAAAATATTTCATTTTTGACAAAAAAACGTGGGTTAACCACTCACGGTTTTTTGTCGGTTTTTACAAATTCGTACATTAATCGTCGTTCAAACTATTTATTTTCACCCTTGCCTCACCATGAAGTTTGAAAATTAAAGTAATAGTTTCCGTTAATATTCTTGAGGGTGAAACCCTATTTTAACAATGTTTTGGGCCTCACTATTATATTTTTCACTTATTTTTTTAGTTTTTGACTTAATTACTCTACTAAATATACATTTGTTGCTCAATAAATCGTAAATCTACTTCCAAATGCCTTTTAAATTTTCGTTAATGCTCACGGAAAATATTTTGCGAAAATAAAAAATTTGTTTATTTGACAAAAAAATGGCTTAACACTCACGGTTTTTAGTCGATTTTTACAAATTCGTACATAAATCGTCGTTCAAACTATTTATTTTTACCTTCACCTCACTGTGAAGTTTTGAAAATAAAAGTAATACTCTCCATTCATATTATTGAGAGTGGAACCCTATTTTAACAATGTTTTAAGCCACACTACTATATTTTTCATTTTTTTTTAGTTCGACTTAAATACTCTGCTAAATATACATTTGTTGCTCAATAAATCATAAATCTGCTTCCAAAAGCCTAATAAATTAAATTGAATTATTCAAAGTCTTTTTAGAAATTGGCAAAACCGTTAGCGACTTATAGCTCACAATTTTTTTGTAAAAATCAATTTTTTTAGTTTTGCGAGATCTTTTGCATGCAAATTAAGGGAAACATTTTAAGCCCATTCGAAGCGATCTTTTAATTTATTTGCCTTCAAAAAGCATTTTATTTTTTTATTTTTATTTTTTATGAATTTTCCAAGTCGCGAATTAGAATTATTGATAGAAAATTAGTCGGTTTTGCAAATTTGTTTATAAATCATTATTCAATCTATTTATTTTCACCTTCATCTCACCGTAAAGTTTTGAAAATTAAGTTAAGACATTATGTTGATATTCTTGAGGGTGGACCCCATTTTAACAATGTTTTGGGGCTCACAACCATATTTTTTTAACTTAGTTTTTTAGTTTCGGCTTAAATAGTCTACTGAATATACATTTGTTGCTCAATAAATTGTAAATCTGCTTCCAAACGCCTTATAAATTTTTCCTTAATGCTCATGGAAATATGTCGTGAAAATAAAAAATTAGCATTTTTGAGGTAAAAAACATGTTAACGCTCACGGTTTTTAATCGGTTTTGCAACTTTGTATACAAATCATTATTCAATCTACTTATTTTCACCTTTGCCTCACCATAAAGTTTTGAAAATTAAGGTTACATTCTATTGATATCCTTGAGGGTGGAACCCCATTTTAACAATGTTTTGGGCCTCACAACTATATTTTTGACTTATTTTTTTAGTTTTCGGCTCAAATAGTCTACTAAATATACATTTGTTGCTCAATAAATCGTAAATCCACTTCCAAATGCCTTATAAAGTTTTTCTTAATTCTCACACAAAATATTTTGTATAAATAAAAATTTACATTTTACGCAAAAAAACGTGGGTCACGGTATTTAGTTGGTTCTTACAAATTTGAACATAAATTATCGTTCAAACTATTTATCCCACCTTCGCCTCTCTGTGAATTTTTGAAATTAAAGTAAGACATTCTGTCAATATTCTTGAGGGTGGAATCCCATTTAAACAATGTCTTGAGCCTCACTACTATTATTTTCACTGATTTGCTTACTTTTTGGCTTTAAATATTATACTAAATATACATTTATTGCTCGATAAACCGCAAAACCACCTCCAAATATCTTATAAAGTTTTCCTTAAAGTTCAAGGGACGTAGTTCTCAAAAATTAAAAAAAAAAAAATCCTTTTTCACAAAAAAATGTGAGTTAACACTCACGATTTGTAGTCAATTTTTACAAATTCATACATAAATTGTCGTTTAAACTATTTATTTTCACCTTTGACGCACCGTGAAGTTTTGAAAATTAAAGTAAGACTGTATGTTAATATTCTTGAGAGTGGAACCCCATTTTGACAATGTATGGGGCTTCACTATTATATTGTTCACTTATTTGCTTAGTTTTCGACTTAAATATTATACTAAATATACTTTTATACCTCATTAAACCATCAAAGAACTTCCAAATGTCTTATAAAGTTTTCTTTAATGCTAATGGAAAATATTTCACGAAATAATTTTTTGTGAAGTTTTAACAAAAAAAACGTGGGTATTCGGCAGGCTTATGCAAAACGATGAGGACTCTACGAAGCAGAATGAGGCGAACCTAGGTGAACGGAAAGGGAGGCGGGCCCTGCTTATTGAAAACACGAGCGGGCTTTTGGCACGCAAAAAGAGAATGGATCCGTCGCACAAAATGGGGCTGGATCTGTCGCGCAAACTAAGGCCGCTCAGGACATACAAAATGAGGTAAGCTGGTGCACGGAAAATGGGGATATAAAACTAAATCAAAAGGTATTTGAATCTACATAAAGTAATGTAGGAAGAAAAGAAAATTCAATGAAAATAAATGAATAAATAAATGAAATAGAAAAGGATATGATCGGTATTTTGCTACCGATTATTTTCAATAACTGTCGCTAGCTTGTAGCAACAGTTCCAAGTACGAATTACTAGCTTCATACCGAACCCCCATTTTCAATTTTTCTTATTAGTTTTTTCTTTATGTTTGTTTACAGTTCCAAGTACGAATTACTAGCTTCATACCGAACCCCCATTTTCAATTTTTCTTATTAGTTTTTTCTTTATGTTTTTCGCTTATTTCTCTTACCATAACAACAAACTATCAAACTCATATTCTTCAAAATATATTTTTCCGTGCAAAATCTATTATAGTACATATTTAAACACTTATAATCAATGATTTAAAACCTAAATTTAAAGATATTTGAATTTAATAGTGGTTACTCAAATAAAGTAACGTACGAAGAAAAAATTGAAGGGAAAAAAAAGCAAAAAATAAATAAATAAGGGAATCGTTATTAGCACTCCAAAAATCTCATTTTAGACTCCAAACTTTCTATATTAGGAAAGAAAAATACACTTGTGAGGAGTGTAGAATGAGATTTTTGGAGTATCAATAACACTTCCCATAAATAAATTGGAATTGGGAAAGATCGATACCACGCTACTGATCCTTGTCCAGTCGTATTTAAATTTCGGTTCAATCTATTTATTGTCACCTTCGCCTCACTGTGAAGTTTTGAAAATTAATGTAAGACTTTTCGTTAAGATTCTTGAGGGTAAAACCCTATTTTTGGGTCTACTACTATATTTTTCACTTTTTATATTTATTTTTCGGCTTAAATATTCTACTAAATATACATTTGTTGTTCAATACATTGTAAATCCACTTCCACATTCCTTACAAAGTTTTCCATTATGCTTAGCGAAAAAATTTCGCGAAAATAAAAAAATTTGCATTTTTGACAAAAAAACGTTGGTTACTCACATTTGTAGTCCGTTTTGCAAATTCGTACATAAATCATCGTCCAATCTATATTTATTTTCACCTTCGCCTCACCATGAGGTTTTGAAAATTAAGGTAAGATGTTCTGTTGATATTCTTGAGGGTGGAACCCGATTTTAACAATGTTTTGGGCCTCACAACTACATTTTTCACTTATTTTTTTAGCTTTCGTTGTTAAATATTCTACTAAATAAAAATTTATTGCTAAAAAAAAATCATAAAACTGCTTCAAAATGCGTTATAAAGTTTTCCTTAATGCTCACGGAAAATATTTCACAAAAAAAAAAATTTGCATTTTTGACAAAAAAACGTGGGTTAACACTTATGATTTTTAGTTGGCTTTTACAAACTCGTATATAAATCATCGTTCAAACTATTTATTCTCCCCTTCAACTCACCGTGAGGTTTGAAAATTAAGGTAATACTTTCCGTTAATATTGTTGAGGGCGGAACCCATTCAACAATGTTTTGGGCCTCACTACTATATTTTTCACTAATTTATTAAGTTTTCAACTTAAATAGTCTACTAAATATACATTTGTTGCTCAATAAATCGCAAATCGCTTCCAAATGCCTTATAAAATTTTCCTTAATGCTCAAGGAAAATATTTCGTGAAAATAAAAAAATTGCATTTTTGACAAAAAAACGTGGGTTAACACTCACTGTTTTTAGTCGGTTTTTACAAATTCGTACATAGCTCGTCGTTCAATCTATTTATTTTCACTTTCGCCTCACCGTGAAGTTTGAAAATTAAGGTAATAGTTTCCATTAATATTCTTGGGGGTGGAACCCTATTTTAATAATGTTTTTGGCCTAACTACTATATTTTTCACTTATTTTTTTACCTTTCGACTTAAATAGTCTTCTAAATATACATTTGTTGCTCAATAAATCAGAAATCGGTTTTCAAATGCCTTATAAAATATTCCTTAATGCTCACAGAAAATATTTCCTGAATTTGTTTTTTCATTTTTGACAAAAAACATGGGTTAACACTCAGTTTTTACAAAGTCGCATGTAAATCATTGTTCAAACAATTTGTTTGTACCATACTTGACCAATCCCAAAACTACTGAGCATTGGTCAACGTTATATCGTCAAGGATCCAGAAGAGTTTCCCTCCAACCAGGAGGCCAATCACAGTGCGACACGTGTCGACATCAAAAGCCAATCACAGCACGACACATGTCAACATTAGAAGCCAATCACAACACGACACGTGTTAATGTCAGAACAAAGCTAGAAACTCTTCTATAAAATGAGATCATTCTCCCACAACATTTCCTAATGCCATTTGTACTAAATCATTCACTAGTACTCACTAAAGGAGAGCTTGAACCTATGTACTTGTGTAAACCCTTCACAATTAATGAGAACTCCTCTACTCCGTGGACGTAGCCAATCTGGGTGAACCACGTACATCTTGTGTTTGCTTCCCTGTCCCTATCCATTTACATACTTATCCACACTAGTGACTGAAGCAATCTAGCGAAGGTCACAAACTTAACATTTTCTGTTGTACCAAAGTCCTCACTGATTTTGTGCATCAACACAATTTATTTTCACATTCGCCTCGCCGTGAAGTTTAAAAATTAAAGTACTACTTTCCGTTAATATTCTAGAGGGTGGAACCCAATTTTAACAATGTTTTGGGCTTCACTACTAAATGTTTCACTTATTTTTTTAGTTTTCGAGTTAAATAGTCTACTAAATATACATGGGTTGCTCAATAAATATTAAGTCCGCTTCCAAATGCCTTATAAATTTTCCTTAATGCTCACGGAAAATATTTTACGAAAAACAAAAAATTTGCACTTTTGAAAAAAAAAAATGTGGGTTAACACACACTGTTTTTATAATTCATACATAAATCATCGTTCAAACTATTTATTTTCACCGTCGCCTCACCATGAAGTTTGAAAATTAAAGTAATACTTCTTTTAATATTCTTGAGGGTGGAACTCTATTTTAAAAATGTTTTAGGCTTCACCAATATTTTTCACTTATTTTTTCTAGTTTTCAACTTATACTCTACTAAATATACATTTGTTGCTCAATAAATAGGAAATCCGCTTCCAAATGCCTTATAGAATTTTGCTTAATGCTCACTAAAAATATTTTGCGAAAATAAAAAATTTGCATTTTTGACAAAAAAAAAAGCGGGGGTTAAGACTCACGATTTGTAGTCAGTTTCTAAAAATTCGTACATAACTCGTTGTTCAAACTATTTATTTTCACCTTCGCCTCGGCGTGAAGTTTGAAAATTAAAGTAATACTTTCCCTTAATATTCTTAAGGGTGGAACCTAATTTTAACAATGTTTTGGGCCTCACTACTAATATTTTTCACTTATTGTTTTTAGTTTTTTACTTAAAAAGTCTACTAAATATACATTTGTAGCTCAAGAAAACGTATATCCGCCTCCATATGCATTATAAAATTTCCTTAATGCTCACGTAAAATATTTCACGAATTTTTTTTTCATTTTTAACAAAAACCGTGGGTTAACACACACACGGTTTTTAGTCAGTTTTTACAAATTCGTACATAAATCGTCGTTCAAACGATTTCTTTTTACCTTCGCCTCACCATGATGTTTGAAAATTATAGTAATACGTTCCGTTATATTCTTGAAGGTGGAAACCGGTTTTAGCAATGTTTTGGGCCTCAATACTATATTTCACACTTTTTTTTTTTTTTCCGACTTAAATAGTCTACTAAATATACATTTGTTGCTCAATAGATCATAAATCCGCTTCCAACTACCTTATAAATTTTCCTTAATGCTCACTGAAAATATTTCACGAAAATAAAATATTTGCATTTTTTGACAAAAAAACAAAAGTAGGTTAATACTCACGATTTTTAGTGGGTTTTTACAAATTCGTAAAAAATTGTCGTTCAAACTCTTTATTTTTCACCTTCGTCTCACAGTGAAGTTTGAAAATTAAAGTAATACTTTCCATTAATATAGTTGAGGGTGGACCCCTATT
Organism: Malus sylvestris; assembly: GCF_916048215.2. Lineage (NCBI taxonomy): Eukaryota > Viridiplantae > Streptophyta > Magnoliopsida > Rosales > Rosaceae > Malus > Malus sylvestris. The sequence goes on along the minus strand of NC_062267.1, from coordinate 297,090 downwards.
TTAACAATGTCTTGGGCCTCACTACTATATTTTTCACTTATTTTTTTTAGTTTTCGACTTAAATAGTCTACTAAATATACATTTGCTGCTCAATAAATCTTAAATCCACTGCCAACTGCCTTATAAAAAATTTCTTAATGCTCACGGAAATTATTTCGCTAAAATAAAAAATTTGCATTTTTGACAAAAAAAACGTGGGTGTTAGTCAGTTTTTACAAATTCGTACATAAATCGTCGTTCAAACTATTTCTTTTAACCTTCACCTCACCATGATGTTTGAAAATTATAGTAATACTTTCCATTATATTCTTGAGGGTGGAACCCAGTTTTAACAATGTTTTGGACCTCAACACTATATTTTTCACCTTTTGTTTTGTTTGTTTTTTACTTAAATAGTCTGCTAAATATATATTTGTTACTCAATAAATCATAAATCCGCTTCCAACTATCTTATAAATTTTCCTTAATGCTCACTGAAATAATTTCACGAAAATAAAATATTTGCATTTTTGACAAAAAAACGTGGGTTAACACTCTCGATTTTTAGTGGGTTTTTACAAATTCAGACATAAATCATTGTTCAAACTCTTTATTTTCACCTTCGCCTCATAGTGAAGTTTGAAAATTAAAGTAATACTTTATGTTAATATAGTTGAGGGTGGAACCCTATCTTAATAATGCCTTAGGCCTCACTACTATATTTTTCACTTATTTTTTTAGTTTTCGACTTAAATAGTCGACTAAATATACATTTAATGCTCAATAAATCGTAATCCACTGCCAACTGCCTTACAAAAATTTTCTTAATACTCACGGAAATTATTTCGCGAAAATAAAAAATTTGCATTTTTGACAAAAAAACGTGGGTTAACACGCACGATTTTTAGTCAATTTCTACAAATTCGTACATAAATAGTCCTTAAAACTATTTATTTGCACTTTCACCGTACCGTGAAATTTGAAAATTAAAGTAATACTTTTTGTTATATTCTTGATGGTGGAACCCCATTTTAACAATGTTTTGGGCCTCACTACTATATATTTGTTGCTCAATAAATCGTAAATCTGCTTCCAACTACCTAATAAATCTTCCTTAATGCTCACTAAAAATATTTCACGAAAATAAAATATTTTCATTTTTGACAAAAAACGTGGGTTAACACTTACGGTTTTTAGTGGATTTTTACAAATTCATACATAAATTGCCGTTCAAACTATTTATATTCACTTTCGCTTAATTGTGAAGATTGAAAATTATAACAATACTTTTTGTTATATTCTTGAGGGTGGAACCCCATTTTAACAATATTTTGGGCCTCACTACTACACGTTTCACTCTTTTTTTTTTAGTTTTCGACTTAAATAGTCTACTAAATATGCACAATAAATCGTAAATCTGCTTCTAAATGGCTTACAAATTTTCCTTAATGCTCATGAAAAATATTTCGCGAAAATAAAGTGGGTTAACACTCACGATTTTTACTCAATTTTTACAAATTCGTATATAAATTGCCGGTCGAACTATTTATTTTCACCTTCACCTCACCGTGAAGTTTGAAAATTAAAAAGTAGCACTTTCCGTTAATATTGTTGAGGATGGAACCCATTTCAACAATGTTTTGGGCCTCACTACTATATTTTACACTAATTTATTTAATTTTTCGACTTAAATAGTCTACTAAATATACATTTGTTGCTCAATAAATCTTAAATCAACTGCCAACTGCCTTATAAAAAATTTCTTAATGCTCACGGAAATTATTTCGCGAAAAAAAAATTTCTATTTTTGACAAAAAAACGTGGGTTAACACTCACGGTTTTTAGTCAGTTTTTACAAATTCGTACATAAATCGCCATTCAAACTATTTCTTTTAACCTTCGCCTCACTGTGATGTTTGAAAATTATAGTAATACTTTCCGTTATATTCTTGAGGGTGGAACCCAGTTTTAACAATGTTTTTGGCCTCAATAATATATTTTTCACTTTTTTTTTTGTTTTCGACTTAAATAGTCTACTAAATATATATTTGTTGCTCAATAAATCGTAAATCCACTTCCAAATACCTTATAAATTTTCCTTAATGTTCACTGTAAATATTTCACGAAAATAAATTATTAGCATTTTTGACAAAAAAACGTGGGTTAACACTCACAGTTTTTAGTGGGTTTTTACAAATCGTACATAAATCGCCCTTCAAACTATTTATTTTCACTTTTGCCTAATCGTGAAGATTGAAAATTATAATAATACTTTATGTTATATTCTTGAGGGTGGAACCCCATTTTAACAATGTTTTGGGCCTCACTACTACACATTTCACTCTTTTTTTTATTTTTCGACTTAAAGAATCTACTAAATATGCACAATAAATCGTAAATCTACTTCTAAATGCCTTACAAATTTTCCTTAATGCTCATGGAAAATATTTCGCGAAAATAAAGTGGGTTAACACTCACGATTTTTACTCAATTTTTACAAATTCGTATGTAAATCGCCGGTCGAACTTTTTATTTTCACCTTCACCTCACCTTCGCCTCACTACTATATTTTTCATTATTTTTTTAGTTCGACTTAAATACTCTACTAAATATACATTTGGTGCTCAATAAATCGTAAATCCGCTTCCAAATGCCTTGTAAAATTTTCCTTAATGCTCACGGAAAATATTTCACCAAAATAAAAACATTTCATTTTTTTTTTAAAACTTGTGTTAACACTCACGGTTTTTAGTCGGTTTTTACAAATTCGTACATAAATCTTCATTCAAACAATTTATTTTCAAATTCGCTTCAACGTGAAAATTAAAGTAATACTTTCTGGTAATATTTTTGAGGGTGGAACCCTATTTTAACAATGTTTTAGGCCTCACTACTATATTTTTCACTTATTTTTTTAGTTTTCTACTGAAATAGTCTACTAAGTGTACAGTTGTTGCTCAACAAATCGTAAATCCGTTTCCAAATGCCTTATAAATTTTTTCTTAATGCTCATGGAAAATATTTTGTGAAAATAAAAAATTCGTGTTTTTAACAAAAAGCGTGGGTTAACACTCACGGTTTATTGTCAGTTTTTACAAATTCGTACATAAATTGTTGTTCAAACTATTTATTTTCACCTTTGCCTCACCATGAAGTTTGAAAATTATACTAATACTTTCAGTTATATTCTTGAGGGTGGAACCCCATTTTAACAATGTTTTGGGCCTTACTACTATATTTTTCACTTTTTTTTGGGTAAATTACACAAAACTACTTCAACTATTGGGCCAATCACAGTTTGATACCCTATCTTTAAAACATTTCAATGTCATACCTCATCTTACGAATTTGTTTCAATATTAGATCTCCGTTAGGTTTTCTTTCAATCTCTCTATTAAATGCTGACGTGGCTTAAAACGGGCCCCACTTCCTATTCCAACTAGATTAAAAAATTAACTAAATATTAAAAAATTAAAAATCAAATCATTTAAATATTTTATAAAACAAATATGGGACAGCTCAAACTCGTATCTTGCCTCCTATCCCAAATGGTTATCGTCATCGTCCCCCACTTCCTAGACCCCAAACCCCAAACCAAAACCCAGAAAAACTTGATCGAACTCGCTATCCTTCGACCCTAGAACCCAAGCACATCTGCCTTCCGCCCCTTGAGCCAAAACCCACAAACCCTTGAGTAAAGCCCGAAGCTTTCTCCAAAACATGTGAATTTGAAATTTAGGACTGGAGGCGAGGCGGAGACTGGGACCGTGGACGACGGTAGTGGTGGTGGAGACTGAGGCCATGGGAGATGGCGGTGGTGGTGTTGTGGACATTGCTATGGGGATGATTAGTGCTAACAAATTGAAATTTAGGGTTAGGGTTTAGGTTTGGGTGGAATTAGGGTATTTTGTTTGAAATTGTTTACAAGGATTAATTTGGTGAGGGTGATGGGTGTGTAGGAAGAGGGGGAGGGGGATGAGCACCATGAGAGGAAGGTGGAAATGGAGGAAGAGAGGGCGACGGTGGGGTTATGGTTTTGGTGGTAAAGGAAGGTTGGGGGGGGGGACACGGGTGGATAAGGAAGAATGGGTGGTAGGTTTGTAAGGGTAGGTCCCCCATTTAAAACAAAAATTAAATGATTTTATTAGTTTTTAATAGGGAGTGAGCCCCGCCTCAAGCCACGTCAGCATTTAACTAAGGAATTGACAGACAAAATGACGGAAGGTATGACATTGCAATAAATTAGAAGATAAGGTATGACATTGAAATGTTTTAAAGATAGGGTATGAAACTGTGATTGGCCTAATAGTTAAGGAAGTTTTGTGTAATTTGCCCTATTTTTTTTTATTTTCGATTTAAATAGTCTACTAAATATACTATGTTGCTCAATAAATCGTAAATCCACTTCCAAATGCTTTATAAATTTTCCTTAATACTCATGAAAAATATTTCGCAAAAATAAAAAATTTGCATTTTTGACAAAAAAACATGGGATAACACTCACGGTTTTAAGTCAATTTTTACAAATTTGTACATTAATCGTCATTCAAACTATTTATTTTCACCTTTGCCTTACTGTGAAGTTTGAAAATTATAGTAATATTTTTCTTTATATTCTTGAGGGTGGAACCCCATTTTAACAATGTTTTGCGCCTCACTACTATATATTTTCACTTATTTTTTTTAGTTTTCGATTTAAATAACCTACTAAATATACATTTGGTGCTCAATAAATCGTAAATCCGCTTCCAAATGCCTTATAAAAATTTTCTTAATACTCACGGAAAATATTTCACGAAAATAAAAAATTTGCATTTTTGACAAAAAACGTGGGTTAACACTCACAGTTTTTAGTTGGTTTTTACAAATTCGTACATAAATCGTCGTTCAAACAATTTATTTTTAGATTCGCTTCAACCTGAAGTTAGAAAATTAAAGTAATACTTTCCGTTAATATTCTTGAGGGTGGAACCCAATTTTAACAATGTTTTAGGCCTCACTATTATATTTTCCCTTATTTTTTTAATTTTCGCCTTAAATAACCTACTAAATATATATTTGTTGCTCAGTAAATTGTAAATTCGCTACCGAATGCCATATAATATTTTCTTAATGCTCACGGAAAATATTTTGTAAAAATACAAAATTTGCGTTTTTGACAAAAAAACGTGGGTTAGCATTCACGGTTTGTTGTCAGTTTTTACAAATTCGTACATAAATCGTCATTCAAACTATTTATTTTCACCTTCGCCTCACCGTGAAGTTTGAAATTTATAGTAATACTTTCCGTTATATTATTGAGGGTAAAACACCATTTTAACAATGTTTTGGGCCTCACTACTATATTTTTCACTTATCTTTTTTGTTTTCGACTTAAATAGTATACTAGATATACATATGTTGCTCAATAAATCATAAATCCGCTTCCAAATGCTTTATAAATTTTCCTTAATGCTCATAAAAAATATTTTGCAAAAATAAAAAATTTGCCTTCTTTTTGACAAAAAACGTGGGATAACACTCACGGTTTTAAGTTAGTTTTTACAAATTTGTACATTAATCGTCTTTCAAACTATTTATTTTCACCTTCACCTCACTGCGAAATTTGAAAATTATAGTAATACTTTCCATTATATTCTTGAGGGTGGAACCCCATTTTAACAATGTTTTGCGCCCCACTACTATATATTTTCACTTATTTTTTTAGTTTTCGACTTAAATAACCTACTAAATATACATTAGGTGCTCAATAAATTGTAAATCCACTTCCAAATGCCTTATAAAATTTTCCTTAATGTTCATGGAAAATATTTCACAAAAATAAAAAATTTGCATTTTTGGCAAAAAATGTGGGTCAACACTCACAGTTTTTAGTCGGTTTTTACAAATTCATACATAAATCGTCGTTCAAACAATTTATTTTTAGATTCGCTTCAACGTGAAGTTAAAAAATTAAAGTAATACTTTTCGGTAATATTCTTGAGGGTGGAACCCAATTTTAACAATGTTTTGGGCCTCACTGCTATATGTTCCTCTTTTTTTTTTTAGTTTTCGAATTAAATAACCTACTAAATATATATATGTTGCTCAATAAATTACAAATCCGCTACCAAATGCCTTATAAATTTTCCTTAATGCTAAAACAAAAAAATTGCATTTTTGACAAAAAACGTGGGACTACACTCACGGTTTTTAGTCTGTTTTTACAAATTCGTACATATATCGTCGTTCAAACTATTTATTTTCACCTTCGCCTCACCGTGAAGTTTGAAAATTATAGTAATAATTTGTGTTATATTCTTGAGGATGGAAACCCATTTTAAGAATGTTTTGGGCCTCACAACTATATATTTTCATTCTTTTTTTGTTTTCGACTTAAATAGTCTACTAAATATACATATATTGCTCAATAAATCGTAAATCCTCTTCCAAATGCTTTATAAATTTTCCTTAATGCTTACGAAAAATATTTCATGAAAATAAAAAATTTGCATTTTTGACAAAAAACGTGGGATAACACAGGGTTTTTAGTCGGTTAGTACAAATTTGTACATAAATCGTCGTTCAAACTATTTATTTTCACCTTCGCCTCACCGTGAAGTTTGAAAATTATAGTAATATTTTCCTTATATTCTTGGCGGTGGAACCCCATTTTAACAATGTTTTGCGCCTTACTACTATATATTTTCACTTATTTTTTTTAGTTTTCGACTTAAATAACCTACTAAATATACATTTGTTGCTCAATAAATCATAAATCCACTACCAAATTCCTTATAAATTTTCCTTAATGCTCACGGCAAATCTTTCACAAAAACAAAAAGTTTGCATTTTTGACAAAAACCATGGGTTAACACTCACGATTTTTAGTTGGTTTTTACAAATTCGTATATAAATCTTCGTTCAAACTATTTATTTTCGCCTCCACCTCACCGTGAAGTTTGAAAATTATTGTAATACTTTCCGTTATATTCTTGGAGATGTAACCGCATTTTAACAATGTTTTGGGCCTCACTACTATATATTGTTGTTTTTTTTTCGACTTAAATAGTTTACTAAATATACATTTGTTGCCCAATAAATCATAAATCTGCTTCTAGATGCCCTATAAAAATTTTGTAACGTCCCACATCGACCAACGAAGAGGTGGGTGATGTGCCTTATATGTAGATGCCCACCTGTTATAGCACAAGGCCTTTTGGGAACTCACTGACTTCGGATTCCATCGGAACTCCAAAGTTAAGCGAGTTCGGGCAAGAGCATTCCTAGGATGGGTGACCCACTGGGAAGTTCTTGTCTGAGTTCCCAAAAACAAAACTGTGAGGGCGTGCCGGGGTCCAAAGTTGACAATATCGTGTTACAACGGAGTCGAGACTAGGATGTGACAGAATTAGGTGACGAAGCCAACACAACTCGATTCGAAGTCCAAGTGGACATTCTGGGTTTGAGTGTGTCAATTTTCCTTAATGCTTACGGAAAATATTTCGCGAAAACAAAAAATTTACATTTTTGACACAAAATGTGAGTTAACATACACCGTTTTTAGTTGGTTATTACAAATTCGTACATAAATCGTCGTTACAACTATTTATTTTCACCTACTCCTCACCGTGAAGTTTGAAAATTATAGTACTTTCAGTTGAGGGTGGAACCTATTTTAACAATGTTTGGTGCCTCACTACTATATTTTTCACCTTTTTTTTTTGTTTTCGACTTAAATAGTCTACTAAATATACATTTGTTGCTCAATAAATCATAAATCCTTTTCCAAATGCCTTATAAAATTTTCCTTAATGCTCACTAAAAATATTTCATAAAAATAAAAAGTTTGCATTTTTGACAAAAAATGTGGGTGTCACGGTTTTTAGTCAGTTATTACAAATTCGTATATAAATCATCGTTCAAACTATTTATTTTCACTTTCACCTCATCGTGAAGTTTAAAAATTATAGTAATACTTTCCGTTATATTCATGAGGGTGGAACCCCATTTTAACTTTGTTTTGTGCCTCACTACTATATATTTCACTTTTTTTTTATTTAAATAGTCTACTAAATATAGATTTGTTGCTCAATAAATCGTAAATCCGCTTCCAAATGCCTTATAAATTTTCCTTAATGCTCACGGAAAATATTTCGCGAAAATAATAAATTTACATTTTTGACAAAAAATGTGGGTTAACACTCACGATTTTTTGTCGGTTTTTACAAATTCGTACATAAATCGCCGTTCAAACTATTTATTTTTACCCTTGCCTCACCGTGAAGTTTGAAAATTAAAGTAATACCTTCCATTAATATTCTTGAGGGTGGAACCCATTTTAACAATGTTTTGGGCCACACTACTATATTTTTCCTTTATTTTTCTAGTTTTCGACTTAAATAATTTACTAAATATACATTTGTTGCTTAATAATTTGTGAATCCGCTTCCAAATGCCTTATAAAATTTTCCTTAATGCACATAGAAAATAATCAAGAAAATAAAAAATTTGCATTTTTTGACAAAAATGTGGGTTTACACTCATGGTTTTTAGTCAGTTTTTACAAATTCGTACATAAATCATCGTTCAATATTTTTATTTTCACCTTCATCTCACTATGAAATTTTAAAATTATAGTAATACTTTCTATTATATTGTTGGGGTGGAATCCCATTTTAACAATGTTTTGGGCCTCACTACTATATTTTTCACTTTTATTTTTGTTTAATCTACTAAATATACATTTGTTGCTCAATAAATCGTAAACCCGCTTCCAAATGCCTTATAAATTTTTCTTAATGCTCAAGGAAAATATTTTGCGAACATAAAAATTTGCATTTTTTGACAAAACACGTGGGGTTTTTTAATCGGTTTTTACAAATTCGTACATAAATCATCATTCAAACTATTTATTTTCACCTTTGCCTGACCGTGAAGTTTGAAAATTAAAGTAATACTTTCCGTTAATATTCTTGAGGGTAGAACCCTATTTTAACAATGTTTTAGGCCTCACTACTATATTTTTCACTTATTTTTTTAGTTTTCGACTTAAATAGTCTACTAAGTGTACATTTGTTGCTCAACAAATCGTAAATCCAATTCCAAATGCCTTATAAAAAATTTCTTAATGCTCACAAAAAATATTTTGTGAAAATAAAAAATTTGTGTTTTTGACAAAAAAACGTGGGTTAGCACACACAGTTTGTTGATGCACAAAATCAGTGGGGACTTTGGTACAACATAAAGTGTTAAGTTTGTGACCTTCGCTAGATTGCTTCGGTCACTAGTGTGGATAAGTATGTAAATGGATAGAGACAGGGAAGCAAACACAGAATGTATGTGGGTCACCCAGATTGGCTACGTTCACAGAGTAAAGAAGTTCTCATTAATTGTGAAGGGTTTGCACAAGTACAAAGGTTCAAGCTTTCCTTTAGTGAGTACTAGTGAATGATTTAGTACAAATGACATTAGGGATTATTATGGAAGAATGATCTCCTTTTATAGAAGAGTGTTTCTAGCTTTGTTATGACATTGACACGTGTTGTGTTGTGATTGACCTCTGATATTGACACGTGTCGCGTTGTGATTGACCTCCTGGTTGGATGGAAACTCTTCTGGGTCATTGACGGTATAACGTTGACCGGTGCTTGGTAGTTTCGGGATTGGTCAAGCATGGTACAAACAGTGCTCTCCTAAGTTCCCGAGTGAGGGAAGCTCCTTGGTTCGAGACTTGCAAGATCCAAGCCGCTGAGTAATCAAGAAACTTCTAAAATACCGAAGTGTGGTATCGTTTTCACTTGCCTTATCTGTCTTATAGGTAGATGCGGCATCTTCTCTGGAAGTACTTTTCCTCTATACAAGGGTGATATCTTTAACCAATGGAGATGCACAAAGTAATGTATCAATTTCACTTGAAGCTTACTTGTAGTTTCGAGCTTGGTCAAGTGTGATACAAACCCTATAGTAGGAGTCCCCCAAGTCTCTGAGCGAGGAGATCTGCCAAAAAAGGTGACAAATAAGGTAAGCAATCTGAGTTCCAAGCAATCAGTCTCAGATTAGCAGTTTGATTTCGAGTTCCGGCTAATTGTTCTCATTCTCCCTATCTTGCAGGTAGCAAAAAGGATAAAGAGAAGAAAAAGGAGAAGATATGATATGAGATACTTTTGCTTTTGAAGAAGTAACTTTTCACAGGCTTATTCTTGAAGTGGGCTTAAGGGTTTTCTGGTTTCCTCCAAAGTATAAGGCCGACTCAAGAATTTGAGGGTCAAAACAAGTCCATCAAATCAAGTGTGTGTTCGACCTTGATGATATGAGATACTTTTGTTGTTGACAAAGTAATAGATGAATCGGCACGTGTTCTGTTGCGCTTGTCTCCACATGCTTCCTTGTATCCTTCTCAGTTGCCTTATCTGTTCCTCAGGCATATGTGGTATTTTTTCTGTAAGCATAAGATGTTGAAGATGAGTACTCGAGAGCAATGTTAAGTAAGTAATCAGGCAATGAGTTCCAGGCAGTCAATTCCTGACTGGAAGCTTGATTCCAAGTGTTGAATGATTGCTCTCTTTCTCCTTATCTTGCAGGTAAGCATGATATGAGATACTCTTGCTTTAACCCTGATGATATGATATACTCTTACTCTGGTGTGGCTTGTTTACAAAGGTATTATTGGGGGGAAAATAAGCTGAGTATTTTGAGAGATTCTGCTGAGAATGCCCTTTTGGATATGAAGAAAAGTTAAGCATTTTTTTTATTTGCAGGTCTGCATGGGTGTGGAGGATGAAGGTCAACATATATAGGAATTATCCCAACAGCGAGTAGTAACGCTATTCCTTTACCCTTCTCGGTCATAACAATGTAGTGGAAGTTGCAAGATTCACGTGTTTTAACTTTGTCAGAGCACTTTGAAAAAGTGGTCTGTGGTATATGGAAAGCTGATGTTGCGTGTGAAGATTGCAGACAAGTTTTATCCAAGGAAATCTGGCTCTCAAAGTTCGAAGAACGGTGCCTCTTCGGTTTTCGAACAAGCAATCCTGTCGGAGATTTGGCTCTCGAGATTCGGAGAATGGTGCCTCTTCGATTATTGAGAAAGCAATCATGTTAGGAGTCTGGCTTTCGAGATTCTGAGACCAGTACCTCTTCGATTTTTGAGAAAGAAATCATGGTGGGAGTTTGGCTTTCGAGATTCGGAGAGCGCTGCCTCTTTAATTTTTGAGAAAGCAATCCTGGTGGGAGTCTGGCTTTCGAGATTTGGAGAACGGTGCCTCTTCGATTTTTGAGCAAGCAATCCTGGTGGGAGTCTGACTCTTGAGATTCGGAGAGCGGTGCCTCTTCGATTTTTGGGAAAGCAATCCTAGTGGGAGTCTGGCTCTCGAGATTCGGATAGCGGTGCCTCTTCGATTTTTGAGCAAGTAATCCTGTTATGAGTGTTTTCTCGATGTGAGTAAAGGTTGGGCATTTTTGCCAGTCTGCCTTGCCACGGAGCACGGAGGTTGACACACATAGGAACTTTCCAGTTATCAAGTAATGGTGTTGTTCCTTTACCCTTGTGGGTAATGGTAGGGTAGCTGGACCTTCAAAATTTATGTGTCTAAACTTTGTCAAAGATCTTTGGCAAAGTTATCTGTGGTACCCGAAGAGCTGATGTTGCTTGTGAGGATTGTCGACATATTTTACTCAGGAAAATCTGCTTCTCGAAATCCGAAGAGTGGTGCATCTTCGATTTTTGAACAAACGGCTCTGCTGCCCTTTCTTTTATAGGGGCACAATAATGTGCAAGAAGTACGTTCAGAGAGTTATTGTTTGTAGGAATTTTCCCTTTGTTTTTGTACTTCAGAGATTTATTGGACCTTATTTCTCCTTCATCATTTCTAAAAATGATATGACTGCTGCGGTGGTGGCCAGAAACCTTCTTATTCCTCTACTGGTCCTCTTACCGTTAGGGACTCTGTGATGAAGAATGATATGACTGCTGCGGTGGTGGCCAGAAACCTTCTCACTCCCAAAGATAACAGACTACTTTCCAAATGATCTGATGAGTTGGTTGTTAAAAATTCTCTGGCTCTCAGTGTTCAGTGTGCAGGTTCTGTGTCTAATATGGCCCAACGCCTATTGCTCGAACCCACCAAGTTGAATCATTGGCGGCTGAAGTGATAGTCTCAAACAGGAGATTAGAGGGCTCAAGCATGAGAATAAACAATTGAACAGGCTCGCACATGACTATGCCATAAACATGAAGAGGAAGCTTGACCAGCTGCAGGAATCTGATGGTCAGATTTTACTTGATCATCAGAAGTTTGTGGGTTTGTTCCAAAGACATACCTTAGTCTTCTGGGGCTGTACCGCGTAATAAAGCTCCAAATGATCAACCTCCGGTGCCTCCTCCTTCTGGGGTTCTACCCAGTACTAAGGCTCTGAATGATCACCCTCCAGTGCCTTTTTTTTCTGGGGCTCTGTCAACTGCTGAGACTTATTCTGAGCAACCTTTGTGAAAACTCCCTCTTGTTTGTTTATTTTGATTCATGTACATGTACATATTTGTAACATATCGGAGATATCAATAAATAAGCTTTGCTTCATTTCAACGTATTGTGTTAAATACACCAAAGCCTTCTTCACTAAGTTCTTTAAATTTTTCTTTTGTTGAAGCTTGTATGTTGAAGCTTTATGAGTGGAGCATGTAGGTTGAGGTAGTGCTCCCTTAATTTCCCGAGTGAGGAAAACTTCTTGGTTGGAGACTTGAAAGATCCAAGTCACTGAGTAGTCGTGAACCTTCCAAGTACTGAGGTGTAGTAGCATATGGTAGGAGTCCCCCAAGTCTCCGGTCGAGGGAGTTGATGAATGAGGTGTCTTGCTAGTAGCCAAGTTTCCAAAGTAACAAAACTTCACCATTTTCCTTGCTAAGTGGTAGCCCAAAACTCCTCTTTCATATATATTTGTTATGAAAGTTGTTAGGCCCAAAGAAGATGAGGCCTAGGCCTTTTTTTTTTTTTTTTTTTTCGATTTTTCGAATTTCCGAATTTTCGAATTTCTGAAAAAAATAATATATATATATATATATATATATATATATATATATATATATATATATTTAAGCTTTATAGGTGAAGCTTTGGTGTTGAAGCTTTGTAGTTGAAGCTTTGGTGTTGAAGCTTTGTAGGTGAAGTTTTTGTGTTGAAGCTTTGTAGGTGAAGCTTTGGAGTTGAAGCTTTTGTAGGTGAAGCTTTGGAGTTGAAGCTTTGTAGGTGAAGGTTTTGTGTTGAAGCTTTGTAGGTGAAGCTTTGGAGTTGAAGCTTTGTAGGTGAAGGTTTTGTGTTGAAGTTTTGTAGGTGAAGCTTTGGTGTTGAAGCTTTGTAGGTGAAGCTTTGGTGTTGAAGCTTTGTAGGTGAAGCTTTATATATTATGATATTTGTTACAAGTGTCGGCCATAAATCATCGTTCAAACTATTTATTTTTACCTTTGCCTCACCGTGAAGTTTGAAAATTATAGTAATACGTTATATTCTTGAGGGTGGAACCCCATTTTAACAATGTTTTGGGCCTCATTACTATATTTTTCACTTATTTTTTGTTTTCGAATTAAATAGTCTACTAAATATACATTTGTTGCTCAATAAATCATAAATTTGCTTCCAAATGCTTTATAAATTTTCCTTAATTGTCACGGAAAATATTTCGTGAAAATAAAAAATTTACGTTTTGACAAAAAACGTGGGTTAACACTCACGGTTTTTTGTCGGTTTTTACAAATTCGTACATAAATCGTCGTTCAAACTATTTATTTTCACCTTCACCTCATCGTGAAGTTTGAAAATTAAAGTAATAATTTCCGTTAATATTCTTGAGGGTGGTTTTGGACCTCTCTACTATATTTTTCATTTATCCTTTTAGTTTTGGACTTAAATAATCTACTAAATATACATTTGTTGCTTAATACATTGCACATCCACTTCCAAATGCCTTATAAAATTTTCCTTAATACTTATGGAAAATATTTCGTGAAAATAAAAAATTTGCAGTTTTTGACAAAAATCGCGGGTTAACACTCACAGTTTTTAGTCGGTTTTGTAAATTCGTACATAAATCATCGTTCAATATTTTTAATTTCACCTTCGCCTCACCGTGAAGTTTTGAAAATTAAGCTTGGGGTAGGGCAAAAATAACATGAAAATTAATTCTGAATGGTGTTTATGGAAATTGGCAAATCGATAAAAAAATCGAATGCTTTAGTTTTGCGAGGAATTTTGCACTCAAATTAAGGGCAAAGTTTTTAAGTCCTTTGGAAGTGGTCTTGTAATTTATGGAACTCCAGAAGTATTTTTTATGACACTATTTTATTCATTTCACCGGCTAGCTTTTTTTTTTTTTTTTTTTTTTTTTTTTTTGAAAAACCGGCTAGCTAAAATTGTACAAAGCTTAGGGTGGGGCAAAAGTGACATGAAATTGGGTTCTGAATGTAGTTTCTAAGTTGCATGCGAATTAAGGAATAATACATGGAAAACGCTAGTAAGTCCCGGAAGTCATTTCCAACATATAATTCAAAAAGATTAGGGTGCGATAACAAAACAAAACATTTTTAATGGACCTTTTAGAAATACAGAAATTGGTCAAGTCTAAATTTATTTACAACTGCCGTGTGTTTCTCAATTTGGTAAAAATATCCATAAAAGAATGCAAACCAAACCCCGGACACCAACCCCATCCTTAGTATGATTTCTCAGGTGACTTGAAAAGAAACTAACACTAAAGTCTTGGAGTCGCTCAAAAATCCTTGGTACGAATAAGCCTCAAGGCTCAAGCCAACCATGGTCTCCGCTTCAGCCCACATACCTGTTTCTGACTCGTTACTCTCTGAAAATCCATCTTCCACTCAGGTCACTTATAGATACCATCGCAACCCCCGGCGTTTCACAAGCCCAAAATCAGTTTGCTGCTATCAAATGAGCTTCGTGCCACTGTTCATATATGTGGGATGCACATTATCTATCCTCCTACTTTTATATACAGTAGATATAGGAGGAACCATATCCAAAACTTTTGGCTACAGCTTGAAAATTTTGAGGGGGGAAATATGAAGAAATTGCGTATAGGAATCAGTTAAATGCAGTTGACAACTATTAGCAAGGGTCAAGATAGAACCGTCTAGTCTGAAAGCATCTCCTCCAATTCAGGTTCCTCAGAGTTGACAGCATCATAATCCACACCTGTTCGGTTTAACAGATCACTGTCCAAGGGGCCACTTTCATATTCATCCTCATCGGTATCAGGCCATTCTGGATCATCTTCCATGTTTTGGGCATGAAATTCTACTTCGTCTTTTCTTGTTATATTATTACTCTTACCGTATTTTCTAGGTCCCACATCCCTCTTGGCTTTGGCCTGAGAATCTTCACATATGCAGGTATATGGGTTCTCATGAAAACCACCCCTGCCTGGCCTCACTTCATTCGGCTCACCCATAAAGCCTCTCTGGTAAGTACGAACATTAGAAGCAAAAGCTCCCCAGGTCATGTTCTCTTTGCTTAGGAACAAGCGGTAGAGTTTTTTAGCATTTGGACGAATAGTAGGCTTATGTCCAAAATATCTCCTGCAACAAATAAAAGATGTGAAAACTAAGCAGGCAGGGGGGAAGAAGAATAAGATAAGAAGAGAAATGAAAAGGGAAAGAAAGACAGCACACCTTCGTCCGGCTAGTATTTTGGCCATATTGCCATTGTTGTTGGTGACAAAGACATCACTCTCATCACAAACTATAAAGTCAAGTGCCGCCATACGAGAAGAAAATGAATAAAACGGTTCCAGTTCCTCCTTGGTTGCTATTGTCTCTTTCGAATAAAAGTTGGGGAATAGTGCCTTAAGGGGTGCCAATGTTTCTTCTCCTCCATAGACTTCCCCTGATGCCACATACATGTGAACATCGCTACCATAACCCAGTGCTCTCAACATCAGACCAACTTCCTCTGGTGTAAGCGGACACCTCCCATGCCTCCTAGGCTTATCAGGATTGCTAATCTGCAACTCCATCCAAAATACATCTTATAGACTACCTTCTAAAAGATACAGAGCAATGGGATATAAATCGACTCGATACACACATCATACTTGATTAGAGACTAAAGTCTGGAACAGGCAGAGGCCTAGCATTGTTCAGAACATTTTCTTTTCAATTTCCTATCTCACAGTTGCTTATTTTTTACTCTTTACTAAACAAACATAAGCGCACACACAACTTGCGCTTGCACATTTATTAGAATAAAAAATAAAGGGTCAGGTTTTAATCAATTTACTCACTATCTGATTCAGGGGAAATAAGATGACATAAATCCAAAAGGACAATCTTAATCCTTACATGTAAAGTCTTCCACCTCTTTCGTATGGCACCCAGTTCTTTCCTTTCCTTGTCTCCTCCACCATAATAACATCCTGAGAATGCAAGCATATCAGGTTCATACCTGTAACAGTAAACATTTAACTGCATCAAGAAACAACTTCACAAGTAAGCTTTAAAATTTGCAGAATCTTGTTTCTAATATTGGGGCAACCTGTTAGTTGCCCAACTGTGTGAAGGTATTTGGGGGTTTGTGTTAGCCTACTCATGATCATGCACTTGTAAGTGTTTCTGTAAAGGCTTTTTAGACAAAATGGTCCCTGAGATTTGTATAACACATCGTGTTGGTCCCTGAGATTGAAAATCAATAGAAATGTTCCCTGAGATTGTTCACCATCCATTATTTTGGTCCTTTCATTAAAAACTCTGTTAAGTGTCCCGGAGCTCTTGGCCGAAAGTTTGGACAATTTTCAAGGCTTCGTAACTCAATCGTTTCTTAACCAAATTCGACCCATAATATATCAAAATGAAGATAGGAAAGTGTAGAACAAGATTATACCTATTTGGAAGCCCAATGGTTGCCGGAGATGGCCGGAAAGGTGACTGGTCCGTGGGAAAACTGAAAAACTCGCCGGAAACTTTGTAAACTTTAAACGTTCATAACTTCTTCAATACTCAATGAAATCGAGTGATTTAAAAATGAAAATCATACTTCTCGATGAGACGAAGAAAATGGTACCTTTCTCGACAGCTAAATCACCATGGTTTGGCCGGAAAACGGCTCGAAATTGGCTGTCTTGGTCTCTAGTTAGCCACTTTTGAGCCGTTTTCCGGACAAACCACAGCGAATTAGCCGTCGAGAAAAGTAACATTCTCTTCGTCTCGTTGAGAAGTATGATTTTTGTTTTTGAATCACTCGATTTCGTTATGTATTGAAGAAGTTATGAACATTTAAAGTTTACCCAATTTCCGGCGAGTTTTCCAGTTTTCCCACGGACTAGTCACCTTTCAGGCTACTTTCCGGCCATCTCCGGCAACCATTGGGCTTCCAAATAGGGATAATCTTGTTCTACACTTTCCTATCTTCATTTTGACTCCGGCGAGTTTTCCAGTTTTCCCACGGACTAGTCACCTTTCAGGCTACTTTCCGGCCATCTCCGGCAACCATTGGGCTTCCAAATAGGTATAATCTTGTTCTACACTTTCCTATCTTCATTTTGACATATTATGGGTCAAATTTGTTTAAGAAACGATTGAGTTACGAAACTTTGAAAATTGCCCAAACTTCGGGCCAAGAGCTCCGGGACACTTAACGGAGTTTTTAACGGAATGACCAAAATAATGGATGGTGGACAATCTCAGGGACCATTTCTATTGGTTTTCAATCTTAGGGACCAAAGTGATATGTTATGCAAATCTTAGGGATCATTTTGGCTAAAAATCCTTCTGGAAATGTATCAACTAGATATGGAAAGCAGGTATACTAATGTACATAGAAATATGATCATGGAACAAGGTTTGACGTGCAGTTTTATGGCTCAATCTAAATATGCAAGAAAGATAGGGCAATAACGCTAGTTAAATGGTCATTCTAAACATAAAAACAATAAAAGATGGATAAAATTACCTCAGGTGCAATGCGATATAATGCTTGCTTCTCATCCTCATTCGATGAACTAACTTTTTAGCCATTTTCTGTATTGGGTCAGTAAACTTTAAAGCATGGTAGTTGACTCTACATCTTAATTTTTGCAGATCTGTATTCAATCTGTTTGCAAGTCTGTAATCAAACTTGTTGAGCTGAATGGCCTGTTGCAGAATGAAAACTAATAAGTGCCCTTTCCATAAATTTTGTATACTTGTAGAAAGATAATTCAAGAAGACGTATCTAGGGATGCAAACAAGCGGAGCCATCCATTAAGGGATCAAATCAATCACTAGAGCCACACTCAAAGCTAAACTTACACTTATTTAGTAAACGAGCCCAAGCTTGGGGCTTGGCTCATGTACTTGCAAGCCTGAATATATTGCTTTTATTTTAAATGCAATAATATAATCCTTATGGAAAACAAAATGTCTGACCAAGAAAAATGCAAGGTATGCTATGCCTTCAACTAATAAGTGCCTTTTCCACAAATTTTGTATACTTGTAGAAAGATTATTCAAGAAGACGTATCTAGGGATGCAAACAAGCAGTGCCATCCATTAAGGGATCAAATCAATCACTAGAGCCACACTCAAAGCTAAACTTACACTTATTTAGTAAACGAGCCCAAGCTTGGGGCTTGGCTCATGTACTTGCAAGCCTGAATATATTGTTTTTTTTTTAAATGCAATAATATAATCCTTATGGAAAACAAAATGTCTGACCAAGAAAAATGCAAGGTATGCTATGCCTTTCCATGTTTACTTCACATTGGGTTCATCAGTTATGCAATGTTTCGATTTTCAGACAAGAACCATTTGGTCCACAAGATTGGGCACTGGATAAGTGCACGAAATATGGAAATATCAAGTATTTCGAAATTAACAGTTGGCAAACAAACAGCGGAACACAAAAATAAGCAAAGGAGAAGGCAGTAGTGATGCAACTTACAGAGGAAAAGAAGTTTCTACATTCAATAAGAATTAAAAGCTTAAGAAGCTTAAGAGAACTGAAAACTTACATGCCTTTTCAAAAGAACAGGTAATACACGATTTTGATAACATCTTTCACTACACTTCCTTGGAACACGCATAGTGGATGGTGTCCACATTTTACCTCCCTTTCTTGGAAGCTGCTTTATGATTTTAACATCTTTTGACAGAAATGATATAAACCAATCAACATCAAAGATCTCTGAAAAGTTACTGCAAAAAAAAAAAAAAAACAATTGATTGAAACATGTCCATGTGATTACAAAATCCAGATTGCAAGTAAATATGGAAGCATAGATATGATTCAAGGACTGACCTTGCATCCTTCCAGAAAGATTTCTGGTCCAACTTTGGAACAACAAGACTAGCATTCAGTATACGAGCTGCTACAACGGCATCTGTGATCTACCAAAGGTATAGGTAGAGTAAGCTCCTCACTAAAAGCAACAAAACTATACAAATACTCTATAATCAAGAAGCACAAATGCGACAGGATAGGTTACAAGATGATGACTGGAATAGTACATCCGTATCCCATTATAAGGGGTGACTAAACTAATTCCAGTAAAAAATCAACTAAACCAAAGCCAACCAAGCTATGTCACTAATTATACTCTTAGACTAAGAATACGGATGTCAACTAATAAAGTAAAAGACTACGTCTCCAGAGCCTTCACAAATGCAAGGAAAATGGTTAGAAATGCATACATGCAAGCATCAATATCTTATTTAACACCAGGAAAACTCTTAGTCTATATTATACCCTGGTTATGCATTAGTTGAACTGTTCAGAGTTAGGGTGGAATCAAGTATCCCCTCTGACAGCCTCTGGAACCATCAATGCAGTAACGATGACTATAATGCTGCAGAAGATAAACAAAAGTAAAGAAAAAAAAAAGTAAGTTACCCCAGTTCTTTGTTGATTCAAGCCTCCACTGGTTGCAATCGCCAAGTACCTATTAGGATGCGTAATTTCATCAACATCTGCAAATATGGACCAGAGAGCGTTCAGGATTATATTAAAAACAGCGATGTCATTGTTAACACAAATGGAAGTGTCATTTTACGAACCAGATAAAACAAACATATAACAGAAACCACAAATAAGTAGCAACAATGCATAATTGTGGTCAATCAATTACGAAACCCTATAGACCATGATATGCTAAATGGAAAGCAAATCGGAATAAGAAACAGACCTGGAAATTTCTTGGTGGCATTGCTGCATCCATAGTAGAATTTGGAATTCCTGGAGCTCCAAAGATCACGATCCAATCTCCCTCTACCGCTCTGATTTTGGACAAGTAAAGAGAAGCCGTAAAGATCCAAACCAAACCTAACATTACATTAGGTTAAAATCCAAAATTGAGAAGGAAAAAGAAAAGGCCCTAACCGGAACACGAAAGACTGTAAGCCCTGCAGCAACGGCATCGTCGTCCACGGCAACATTGAACTAGAAGGAAAAGATGAAATTAGGATCCGAATCAATCAAATGAATCGTTAATTGTGAATAAGAAGAAATTCGTGAAAGGGAGAGAGAGTACCTTAGAAGAATGACGTAGTTGATTATTGACATCGAGAGGGGAAGGAGCGAGAACCAAGAGAAGTGCGAAGAGGATGAGAAGTGCTCCGGAGATGGCGGAAATGAGGGGAAGGAGAAAGCGAAAGCGATGGTAGTAGTGGAGGCGGCGGCGCTGGAAATGAAAAGGCATTGGTACAGTGGCACGGCGGGTCTCTTTAAAAGAGTCGCACACTCAATAACACACCTCTCTTGTTTTATTTTGGTTTGTGTGGGGTTTTTAGTTTGGAATCTGGATGAATGAATTATGAAACAGATCGACCACCAAGCACCACCGCCCTCCCACTACCCGCAGAGGCTGAGACTTAAGGTTGTGCGATGTGGATGGGGTGTGTGGGTTGGCAGCCTGGCACCCAGCACAACGAGTAGACTACTGGCCCCCCTCTCTCTCTCTATTGTACGAGACGATACGAAGCTGACACTCTGCTCTCTGCTCTGCTCCCGTGCCAAATTTGAAATGGAGGTGGATTGTCTGCCTGCTATTTTCATTACCATCTTCCTGATTAAACCACGTTAATATTTTATATTGATTTTTTTATAAAAATAATAAAATAAATATATATATATAAAATATTGACGTAGTTTAATTATAATCACACAAAATAGAAAGGGATGGAAAAAGTATAAGAATGCGATCCATCTCCATTTGAAATAAACATTTACAGATACTCCCTTCACCAGCACAGATAATTATTTGATTTTTCCTTACCCTTTTTATTTTCTTTTGGTCTAGAAGCGTTAGCGCACGTGCTTGCTTCTTCCAAGCCTAGTAGTAGCTTTTTCTTTCTTTTTTTTTTGTATGCATAATTAGTAACTTTATTTATTTATTTTTGCAAATTGCAGCAAGGCCGTTTTAACCAAGTTTTGAGTTCTAAATTTGTTGGTGATGGCGATGATGGGGTGGTTTCTTAGTTTAAAATGAAGTTGCAGCAAGTCCGTTTTAACCAAGTTTTGAGTTCTAAATTTGTTGGTGATGGCGATGGTGGGGTGGTTTCTTAGCTTAAAATGAAGTGTTGTCGATTGACTGGTTTGCCAAACAGATGGATGCATGTGGCATAGTGCTTCCCATCCACTTCCAAGTTTTGGCAGTTGACTTTTTGCCTTTGGAGGTGGGAGTGGGGTTGTAACATTTGTTCATTTTCTTCGTCTGCGCTCCACCCATTTCCATTCACATTCCAAAACCAAGGAAGAGGATCCTCTCCCTCTCCGGATGTCTATGGATGTTGACAATGAATTTCTGAAACTTACTTCTTTCCCAGAAAGAGGAAAGCAGATATCAGCTAATATATTAGTTCTAAGATATCGCTGGTGGGATGCCGTGGAGATTTTTGTAGCAAACCTCAGACCCAGTCTGCTCTTCCCGTCCATCCCTTCAAATTTCGTCCCCAGAATTCCAATTTTATTGTTGAGCGGTCCAACCCACGATGGACTTTGGGCTTTTTTCGCTATAGGTCAAAACTCTGCTTTCCCTCTGTAACATTAAGACATCAATTTTTTTTTTTAATTCATCGATAGTTTTACATTAAAAAGAATGAGAGTTTAGCAAAGTTACATAATGGGCAGCCTAATGTAGTATCGAATTCGCCATTCACGAGATTCGAATATAAAACCTCTCACTTTCAAGGAAATAAGAATACTATCAGACTGAATGACAACATTAAGACTTCAATTAGATTTTGAGATCTTTAATTTTAGGACATGAAAAATGCTAAAAAGATTATGTTAATAGTGGAATTGTACTAAAAAAATGAGACGGTGAAGAGTTCATAAAAAAATCTCTTTTTAAGAGTCATTTCTCTCAATATATATTGTTGAAATATCATTGAATCAAAAGTAAAAAAGTGAGTATATAACTCGAACTAAGATTGCAGTTACTTTTTAACTGTGATAACCAGCTTACATATTATCCAATAGTGCAGCCGCACGGTACTTTTCGTGGAGTATATTATACGCACGTTTAAAGCACACGTGCAAAGGCCTCGGCTCCTCATCCCCTGCGGTGTAGTTTGGAGTCTCAAGTCGCACCAACTGCGTCTGGCGTGTTTGTTGTTGTTGATGGCAAGAACACTAGAGTAGCAGTAGTAGGAATAGGGATAGTAGGGAATTTCGAGACTTAATTGAATTCTCATTCTATTGGATTTTTAGGAGGAAAAGGGCAGCTAGCGAAACCATGTATTGGTTGACGGTCAAGCCCTCTTTCATCTTACCCAAATTGTCTCCGCCGTCGTCGTCGTCTTCTTCTTCTTCTGCACATTGTCGAGCTGGGCCGTGTTCTTCCTCTATCAGCTTCCCAATAAAGACGAGAAACAGAGGAAACAGACGCCCACTGAGACTTGATGCTTACGATTCCTCAAAGAGCGACACTCCCAATGGCTCTGCCGATTCCAACCCTCCCAACGCCACCACTCTGGTACTATCTCAATTTTACTCCCCTTTGTTAATGTTATGCTAGTCTAGTTGTCGTTTACTGGCCGTTTATATTGTAATTTTAGCGTATTTGAGTTTGTATGTTACTGAACAATTGATATGGATTATGGATGACGATGATGATATTGCTCAGATGGTAACAACAATACCCGCAAACTAGAGCTTTGAATCAACGCGTCATGCTTCATATCGCCAACTATCTAGTTGAAACACATATATGATTGTTTTGCTAGCTAGCTCATATCATTGACTGAACTTCTTGCTGGCTACTTTCCTCAACTCGACAGCCAAAGAGCAGGAGAGAAATTCTGTTGGAGTATGTCAAAAATGTGCAGCCAGAATTTATGGAGCTGTTTGTAAAAAGGGCGCCCCAGCAGGTATTTCTACGTTTATTTGCCATTAGTGCATACTATCTTAATGTCGACGAGGGTGTATTACCATGACCTACTAATGCAATTTTCATGCCTTCTCCACTGACTTGACAGCATGTTAACGCTTATTCATGTAGGTTGTTGATGCAATGCGCCAAACAGTGACAAACATGATTGGAACATTACCCCCACAATTTTTTGCAGTGACAGTGACCACCGTAAGTCTATAACTTTTATTCTTTCTTTTCGTTGCCATATCAGCTTGAGTATAGTAACATATGATTTGATGGGGTTCTTTATGTTGGAATTTGGGCGGCTGACTGATTTTAAACTGATGCAAATTTCATCTGATCTGAGTATAGCAACATTTAAGGAATTTATGTACTCAGTGGGATTGGTTAACTTCCATCTCAGGTCGCAGAAAATCTTGCACAACTCATGTACAGTATCATGATGACTGGATATATGTTTCAGAATGCACAGTACAGGTTGGAACTGCAGCAAGGTTTAGAGCAGCCAGCTGCTCTTCCTGATGTGCAAGATACAAAGGTAATATTTTTTCTCATTTTCTTTTCACTTTCTATTTATGAACCATACTCATCCTTTTGGTCGTTGAGGAAACCTTCTACCACATTATCATTTACCGAAGAAAAACCATACTGTGAATTTGAGAAGGCTTTGGCTTACCATGTATTTGTTATTGTGTATTTCTGATGGAACTGAGATTAGGTCGTGATGGCAAGTTCAATCATCTGACCCGTGTCACTAACATGCAAACTCCTGCTTCTCCTAAGTAACATGTAGAGTTTGTGCATTCGCTCATTCTGATGTTTCTGATACATTTTTCATAGTCGTTTATATGACTTTTTTCAATCTTTCTTGTTTAGTTATCGAGAAGTTCTGCTGTACAACCTTTAAATAGTGCCCTGTGACTGTTACAGGATGCACCAGATTATGCACCTGGTACACAGAAGAACGTGTCAGGTGAAGTTATTAGGTGGAATAATGTTTCTGGCCCTGAGAGAATAGATGCTAAGAAGTACATTGAGTTACTTGAAGCAGAGATTGAGGAACTAAATAACCAAGTTGGTAGGAAATCCATGGGCGGACAAAATGAATTGTTGGAATATCTGAAGTCTCTTGAACCCCAAAATTTAAAGGTAAACAACAACCCTCTGCTTATCCCAACTACTTTTGGTTGGCTAAATGTTTAGGTTCGTGGCTGGCAGCTGTGCAATGGTAGGTTTGTGACTAAATTGTAAGTCCTTTCTGTTGGAACGTCTCAAGGCGCACACTACTATTATTAATATGTTACTGTTATTGTCCGAGGTAAAATTTTTGGTTGAAAAGATCATATGAGTTGGCTGCGCCATCATCCACAACATATTGTAGCTATCTAATGTGAATTGTACTACTGTTATTTTTACAAAGGAGAAAAGCACTCATAGTTGTTTGTCATGAAAATTATCCATTATTGCTTCTGAAATTAGTAGATTTATTTATAAAGGTCCATAAACCTCTCTGACTTCTGGTTAAATGTCTTCAAGGAATTGACGAGCAGTGCTGGAGACGATGTTGTGGTTGCGATGAATACATTCATCAAGCGGCTTTTGGCTGTTTCTGATCCTGGCCAAATGAAGGTTTGCCATATCATATTGCTCTTAAGTTGATGAATGCATTCATCAAGTAACCTTGTTGAACAACTGGTATGTGTTGGTACAGACAAGTATGACAGAGACAACTGCACCGGAACTTGCGAAGCTGCTGTATTGGCTGATGGTTGTTGGATACAGCATTCGCAATATCGAAGTTCGTTTTGATATGGAACGAGTACTTGGGACTCCACCGAAGCTCGCAGAATTGCCTCCAGGAGAAAACGTTTAATTACTCGGCAAAGAATTGCAAAATAGGCGTGGAAGTTAATGAGAGGGGATGTCGGAGGGTGGTGGTCTTCCATAGAGATACTCGCAAGCATGGAAGGAGAGAAAAAATTAGATGAAAATTAGTAGGCGGCCCGGGATTTCTACTTTTAGCAAGAAACTCCAAATAATATTGTTTTTAGCAATAAACTTGAACTTTTGTCCTAATTCATTTTTTATTTTGGTCCGTCTTTTATGTTGTTTGAAAACCATTTTTCCAATAACAGATTGACTAATGATTAGAAGAAAAAAAAAAACCTACACTAAATACAACATTAAAAACCCCAAATAAGATTTTGTTTCGAATATTTGTACTGGACTAGCCTGCTACCGCTACTGCAAGGGCGGCCGAATATCCCTGATTACAAGTAGAAGCATGACACAATTAATTCAAAAAAAAAATAAAAATGCGAACTTGTTCCACAAGGCTATTACTATTAGGCACTGTTAATCTTGTTTAGACAACTGCAGACCGATTTAGGCACACTTATCCTTGTTTACACGAACAACAACTTACAAATTAACACCATCGGATAGAAAATTAGAAGGGCATCCCGTCATCCAAAACCGCCCATTACTAAGTAAACATCCACACTCGGCTCACCTAATTTTCTACAATCTACAATACATCAGTGCTTGTTTGTTCCCAGACCTTCCTAGTTGGTCCATTTTATTCAATATTAGTCGCACTACGTATTAATCGCCCCACTGTGGTCTCATCAGGACCTAAACCGGTGTCTTTGTATTCTAGGATCTCTTTTCTGCTAAAGTGCTTCTCATGTCCTCTCTCTTTCCTTCACAAGGCCCTAAACCCTTAGGCCTCGTTCCAACACCACGCACCCCCACCACCCCCCCCCCCCCCCTACTAAAAAAATAAAGGAAACTTGCTCGAGCCAGAGTTCTACCAATATATTAGGCGGCTCCTTTCCTGGTAGTGTAGTTAAATGAGAGTCTTCTGGCCCAAGGGCTTTCACTAGGTGACCAAGAAATTGGGAAGCCGAGCACCGCACACCATCTTAAATTCAAAAGGGCAGCAGCAAGGTTCTCTTCAGAATCTTCAAAAAGCTGTACTATTCGTGATTCCGCTTCCATGTCTTCAGCAAATATAAAGACATCCTCATATTCTGCCTTTTCTGGAAAGCTTCCATCTTCGTTGCATATCATACGCATACTCAAAACCTGCAGTGCTTCCATGGCTGTGCTGTGAAAGCCACAGTTCACATATGCCGAGAAAACAAAATGGCAGGTCGCTGGATCAGGCTGGATCTTTTCTTGGTGCATCCATTCAACTACTAATTCAACTGCCTCGATCAATTCCTAACATTCATTTTAGGGAAGAAAAAAAAAAGAAAGATAAACTATTAGCAAGCAGTGCAACAACATAATATTTGGTTGACCAAACTGTCATAATTTATATCAAGAACCACACTGCTTTTTTGATCTTACAGACACTTCATTTTGAAAGAGAAAAAGGGCACATATGAGATACCTTTTCACAGGCTTTTTGGAGAATGGTATTGAATAACAAAGAATCAAGTTTGTTCCCTTCTGAGCTGGCTTGATCCAAAAGATTCAATGCTTCATCAATGTCATCATCTTCCAACAGAATCTGAAACAAGATAGGCTCACAGCATCATAACCCATACTAGATACATATAAAAAGAGGGAATGCACTAACAAGGATAAAAACACCCTTATTAAAACCTTCTACCTTTATGAGAGCAGTGTAAGTCACTGTTACCGGATAAAAGCCATCTCGCAACATCATGGATATCAATGCAGAAGCAGATCTATAACATTTCAGAATGCTACAGCAATCAATCATTATATTATACGTCGCAGCATCTGCCGGGAAACCAAATGACTTCATACTCTTAAATATCTTAATTGCCATTTGACTCTGCATGTAAAGCAGATAACACTGGTCAAATGTTGCACATATCATGAAGTTTCAAACTAAAGGAAAAGCAATAGTGTTGGAAGCACCTACTTCCTTAGCCTCAACAAGTGAATGCAACGCCGTATTATAGATGGGTGTTCCCAGATCAACGTTATTACGACAAAAAAGATTTTCTGCCACATGCAAATACTGGATCAGCTCTCTTATCATCCCCTCTGTTCCAAGGGCTTTCAACTGGAAAATAAAATAAAGAATGCCCCAAATGAGGTAAGGTGAAACAGGGAAAAAAGAAGAAAAAGAAAGGGACTGAATAGCAAGTAGGATTCCATGAAGGAAAAAAAAAAAAAACAGGTAGCGCCCTTGTGAGCTTCAAGAAGTTTTAGTATTACCAAGCAGATGAACTTCAAGAAGGCAGAAAAGAAGTTTTAAATGATCTCATATAATCATAATATCAATGCAACACTAAGCAGTCATGAATGAAACTCCCTGCATGCACAATGAAAATTTTTACAACTATATGTTATTTTCCATCTGTGAGCAATGTCTTTTCTCTTCTAACGCTTTTACCAAAGACTTTGATATGCAAATGTTGCACTCTGTTAAACGATTGGAACTACTGTGTATGTGCACTGTTACAATTTTTTATTATTAACAAATAAAATTCTATCGCAGTACCCATAATTAACACAAGTTTACATATAAAACTTTTTGAGGAAACAAAATGTACATTTATCAAGCTCCTTATACCTTCAATTTGAATAGAGAATTAATTATTTGATAAACCATGCACAGAATGAAGAATATTTTGTCACCTATCAGATTAACATTTTATAACCACATTTTCCCATTATCAGATGATGATGTTCTTAAGATTTCCATCTACAAAATTATGTATCATGTCTCATAGTGCCCCTTGTCAGTCAAACGAGGCAGTATGCCACCTAGTCACCTACCAATACTCCATTTCATTCTCTAAATAAGGGAAGGAGATACATGAGGCTAGGGAGTTACCAAGTTGTTCATTGATAAGTAACTGTGCTGAATACCGTATCTTGCCATATCCATTTCTATAGCATTGATACGTTTAGCAGCATCCACCTGTGACAACATGTTGCCCTCTTCATATGGGGCATTCACGTTTCCAAATAATAAAAACAGCAGCTCGTACGTGTTAATATTAGGCATAACTTCTAATTGTTTCATTTTAGCCAACATCTGCACTGCTCGCTCAGGTTGATCCTGCATAGTTCACGCAAAAATATTTTAATTGATTGGAAACAAAAAGAAAAAAACATGAACAAAGCTTTCAGGCACTGGAGAATTTTAAGTATGAAAATAAGAAAACAGATTGATATCCATCTGCTGCCCTCTGCTAGCACAAATACTCTTTTGGTGTGCCCATGTTAAATAACTTCTATTATTAGAGCCAAACAAATTTTTTAACTATCAAAACAAATATGAAGAACCAAAACTTGCACAAAGTTATTCCTGCCATTTACAATATTTAAACCATAGCAAAATCAATCTTAAACAATTACCTAACCAATTCTACTCTTCCTCGTAAAAAGTTCGGGACCAGGTTTTTTTCCCTTTTATTATAGACAAGGGTTTGAATGTTCAGTACCCTATATCATAGATTACCTATGTGCGCTGCAATCCAATTTTAAGATTTTAAAAGTGCTAATTAACAAGGTCACAGAAGGAATTCTGATATGAGAACTCAGTTTTATACAATATCAGCTCACCGTTGTATCACATGCTGCAAAAAAAGCATTGAAAGGATGTGGATATGAACATTCAGATATTTGATCCAGCAGAGCCTCAGCTAAATTCAGTTCTAGCACTTTGCTGCAACCTATAGAAAGGGTGACAAGAGTAGAATCATATGGCTTCAGATTTCTCTGCTGCATATCTTGTAACTGCAGAAGGATAAAAAAAAAGTTGCAAAATTCTGTAATTAAAAGGCAAAACCAAAACGACCAAAATACATTGCCACCAAATGCAAGATCAGTTTTTTTTTTATTTTTTATTTTTAAAAAAGATGATTGGCATATGCAGACCAATATAACTTACAATTTCCATTCCAATACTGAAACCTCTCTGAGAAGCAACTGCTCTGACAAAGCCATCATATGTATGGCTGGATGGTTGCAACCCAAAATTTTGCATCTAGACGAAAATGGGCCTCTTTAGTATGTCATAAGATGATATCTGAACCAAGTATATACAGAATAAAAAAGGGAAGGATAGAGAACCACGTAATTAAACTAGAAGATTGAAATCCGCAAAGTAGCCATCACAGCAAAAGCATAGAAAACTGTAATTTAAAATTCTGCATCTTATAATTACATAGTTCCCCCAACAAGAATATCATATTTCAGTGAGTGTACATTTAAGATTTGCTTATATGAACAAAAAATAAAGCCATTTGAACATGTTTGTGTAATAGGAAATCACATAAACAAGCTAAAGTAAAAACGTTATTATACCTGTAGGATTAACTGCTCTGCCAGACCATCATTTCTCAACTGTGCACAAGCATGAATCACATCATTGAATGACCATCTCAAAATTTTCTTAACAGGCTTGCTTAAATGTTTATCAAGCATATCTAGCCGATTATTCTCAAGTTCTCCAACTCCCAAGCCAAAAGTAGTCGACTGATCTGCACTAACAGCATGATCATCCAAAGGTTTACAGTATATGGAAGGAACAGAAAGTTCATTCTCCTCCAAATCTAGTTTCCCCAAGCTTAATTCACAATTTGAAGGTATAGGAATGTCCAATCTTGAAGAAAACAACTTTCCATCAGAAGTTCTATTAACATTCATGTTTCCCTTGGTGGTTAAAGCCACCATACGTTGCAACATCACATACGCAGATTTTAAATCTCCCAACCTAGTAAAGGACCAAATAAACTTCCGTAGAGGTATAATGCTCAGACTGTAGTGTTTGATATAGTCCTCCCAAATTTCATGTGCTGCAGGGAGGTTTTGTTGCCAAACTGCAAACTAGAAGAAATGAAAATGCAGGGTAACTATGATATGATCCAAATAACTTAAAATCAGGTGGTCCTCTTATGCATGCTAAAAGTGAACAACAGGGAAAACATGTCATATCCTCAGACATGGTCAGGGGAAAATAACTAGGCATGTGAGTAAGTCATCCAGAAACATATCTTTGCAATCAAACAGTACAAACACTGTCAATTTTGTAATATCCATCCTTGAAAATTGACGTAAAAGAATAACTTTTTTTTCTTAAGTGAAATCCTGGAAGTGTGAAAATTCAAGAGAGCATCAAATCACCGTCCTCATCCTCATCAAAAATAGAAATGGCAATTGAAGATGATACTTCTGAATGTCACAGACAAATCAGGACACTATTTCCACCTTTTTATCCCTTACAAGCACATTGAAACATTACAACATAAAATATTTGAAGCCAAAATTGGGAGATTAATAGTAATCTGAATATCAGTCACCCAAACCAATTCCCTTGTTAGGTTATTTACGGTGATTAAAGCAAAAATAAAGCCCATACATTCTTTTGTTTGCCTAAATAATAAATGGCTCAAGTGAAGAGGAAATTTTTGTGCGTGAAAAGAGGAAAGGAATGATATTTGAACAGATTAATACAAAAAATTGTTTTTCTTTACACACCTTGAGAAGCTCCGAATATGTAACTTCATTCTTCCCCGCCATTTGATGCTCCATCAAGTCCAAACACTGGTTGGCATTTATCATACTTTGCATTTTAGCACAAGCCCTTAAGAAACTGTTGTAGATAGGTAGAACTGGATAGATGCCTTGACTTTCTCCTAGGAAATTTATCAACTTAAATGCCTGATCAAAGAACAACAGGTAGACACACGAGTGCTAAGCTATTAAAAGCGGCTGACAAAGAATGATGCTACGGGTATGGTTCCATGTTAATGGCAGCTCTGATAGTTCAATAGCTACAGTAAAGTAATAATATCACAGTAATCCTAAAATAGCTCTGCTATTACCAGCTGACTAGGGTAGCTAGATAATAACGATTAAGTCTATAGCATGAATCTTACCTCCTCTAAATATCCTCCTTTACATAGAGCTTGCATCATGAGCAAGGAGCATAAGTTATTCAGGGTAATCTCCTTTTCATCCATTACTCTCCAAGTCTCCATTACAAACTGCACGAAAAGAAAACAACTAAGTTTAATGTTAGGACCCAAACAAAGATACACTTGGAAGCAACTAGTGCCGTGCCAAAAAATTGGAAGATGCCATCCTTATCTTCACAATGGCATGAATCAAGCCAAGGGGTAGGATGAGACAATTATAACGGTTAGTTCATTTTCAGAAAGTTATATCAGTCAAAGAGAATTGACAATGTGATCCTACTGATATACATGGAGTAACATTGTCTACAAATAATATTCTAAGCTTTCCTTTGATACTGTTCAAATTACCATAATCAGCTACAAACATCAACAACTTAAATGATGATTAAAGAGCTAGCAAAACAAATCATCTACCTAGTTGATGTAAACAATATGTATCATAATAAAAGAGACATGCAACCCTTAAATTCCACGTTCGTCAGCTTACCAATGGATCAGGTGACCTGGCACAGTACTTAAGAATATGAAGGAAATCATCAGCTCCTAAGGAATGGTTCACGTGGCTAAGATTCAAAAGCATATTTGAAGCTTTGCCCCTCTCACCCAAGCGTAGTGCATCAACAATTTGCATCTGCACGGACCTTGTAATAGATTCTGCTCCGTGCCACATAACTTGATGACCTGCATTAATCACTATGCACCGAAACTCAGAAAAAAAGACTTGCACATTAATGCTCTACAACTTTTATGTCCATTTGGACTTGTGCACGGGTATAATTGCACGAAGGCAGAACAGGCAAGAATTCACATGCACAAGCGAGAAAACAGAGAAGAGTAGAATAACAAAAGATTAATAAGTAGTGAGAGTGTAAAGCGTGAAGCAGATGGTAGGTAGACAGTTGCTAAAGAGTGGAAGAGTAGGGAAAGATTACCATTAGATGTTGTAAGAGTGCGAGGGGAGTCCAGTTTTTGAGAAGCAAGTCTTGGTCCCTAATGAAAAAAACAAAACTCTAGTAATCAAATCAAGCAGAGAAGCAATAAAGCGAAGAAGAAGATTATTATAATTACAAAGTTCGATTTCATTCGATTCCTGAGCAAACCCACAAGGGAGCGAACATTGCAACATTGGAACTTAACATACATGATGGTGATGGTGATGGTGATGGTAGTGTGGTTGAGATTTACAAAGCCAATCTGAAATTGAGCGCAACGAAACCCTCGCTCTCACACTCGCTCTGTAAAAGTAAAACAAGCCAAACATGAATAGAATAGAATAGAATGAACCTAATTCCTAAATATGTAGGAGGACTGGAGGAGGTTCGACGAACTCACAGAGGTCGCCTGTGCATCATTGATTACTGTTAGATTATAAAGCTTCCTCGATCCTCAATCCTCCTAGCCTAGTCGAGCTTTTCTCTTCTGAATTATGTTTAGGGTTTAAGCATTTTGAGGGAAACGGGACATTTCTCGGCAAAATTACAGACAGACATGGATTCCCTGGAGTAGGAGGGCTTCAAATTTCTCCGACTCCAGACTCGGGGACTCGGGCTGGTTAGGTATTGCTGTGCTTTGAAAAAAAAAAACTGTTGTGAGAATAAGCCGTTGTGATGTGAGAATAAGCGGCTGTGCTGTGAGAATAAGCGGCTGTAAAATAAATCAGCAGAGCGTTTGGTAAACTTTTTTGTAAAAAAACTTTTGGAAAAAAAAGTAGTCTGATAGTGAGTCTTTTCATTAAAGGAGCACTGTAGCTCCGTGTGCTTCGAAAAAAAGTCAGTTTTCCAAAGCTACAAATAGCAGCTTCAGCTTTTTCCTTTGATTTCAGCTTATTCTCACAGTAGCTTCCAAAATAAGCCTTTTTTTTTTCAGTTTACCAAACATCTAAAACCTTCACAGCTTTTTTTTGTAGGTACTTTTTTTTTAAGCACCTAACTCCCAAACTAGGTCTCACTCTCCCCCCCCCCACCCCCCCCTGCTGACTGCCGAGTGCCGAGTCCCAACTGCGAACCTGTGTGACCCAATCCAAGCAACCCGATAAAAAGGCCCAGGCCTGCGCTTTTTTTCTTTTTTTTTTCCCTTTCTCTTTACATTACTATTTCTTTTCTTTCATCATTTTTAAAGGAGGTTTTCTTTTTTCCAATTTCTTATTATTATTATTTTTTTTAAACAAGTACGATATTCATTAACATAATGCAGAATTCATACAAATTAAGGGTAGTGTGCTAAGTGGGCCTCGATAAAAACCTTGTCAGGGCTTTCAACCCGATCTAAGAAAAAAAAACGTCCCACACAAACAAAGAGCTACCCTCAAAAGTACAATAGAAACTAAAATTACATGCTTTCCTCAAACAAAAGATCGTGGATCAAATCCGGAGGTTCCTCAAACCACAGTACATCATGGAAACAACTGGTGCCCATCCGTGCAAGGCGATGCCCAACTGAATTTCATTCCCTCTGAATATAACCACACTCCGCATAAGGCAACTCCAAAAAGAAATACCTCAAGTCATTTATAATCGTTCCCAAACCGGAATCATCGTCCCCTTTTCCTGCCATAGCAGCAACCACAACTGATGAACCCCTTTCAAATATGACCTTGACTACAGGTGACCAAAACCTCTTAAAGTACTCCACTGCATGACGAGCAGCAATTAGCTCTAACTGCAGAGCCAACGTCGACCCCTCAATAGGTCCCGTGGTAGCTCCCAAGAATCCTCCCGTATGATCTCTAACCACTACACCATAACCCCCCCTAGAACCACCTTTACTCCATGCACCATCAAAATTACATTTGATCCATCCCACCCTAGGTTTCTTCCATTTTTGAAACACCCGAGTTGCCCCCAGGGTAAGGGGTTTGTGCCATCTATGAAATTCATACAACCAACCTTCAGTCCTCAAAACTATCTCCTGCGGTGGCAAACTAGTCCTCGTCCACAACACCTCATTTTTATGCTTCCAAATTGCCCAAATCAGCATCAACCAAAGCTCAAAACCCACCATAGAAAGGTTCTACGCACAAAACTTCATCCACTACATGAAAGGCATTCAGTCCCACCTACTATCCACCATCAACCCCAAACTTCGAAACCACACAGCTCTCGCCAAGTTACAATTACGAAGAACATGCTCAACTGCTTCTACCGGTACCCCACAAACCACACACGCCACTTCCCCTAATACTTTCCTTTTACTCAGATTCAGACGTGTGGGTAATGAATCCAAGCAAGCACGCCAAACACAGATTTTCACTTTCCCCAGGACACTGGCATTCCAAATCTTCTTCCAGGACTTCTACCCCAAACCACCAAAACAAGATGAAGAACCCGCAACACTAGGGCCATTATTATCAATTATACTCCGAGCCACCTGATAGGCACTTCTTACTGAGAACTTCTCATTCCTTTCGTAATGCCATATACGTTTGTCTTCAACATCCCGAACGCTAAGCGGAATACTTCGGATTAGTTCCGCTTCCTCTGATGACAAAAGACCACTCAACAACTGAATATTCCACTGCTTCTGTGCTCCACACAATAGTTCTTCCACCTTGGCCTCCATGTCCCAGTGCCTCGGTGGTGGTGTTAAAATTCGGAAAAAGGAGTCCCGCGGGATCCAATTGTCCTTCCAAATTCTGATGTTTTGCCCGTTGCCCACTCGCCATCGATGACCTTTATGTTTCTTGGTAAAAACAATTCCAAACTCTTTCGGTAGTCTTTTGATCGTCTATCAGATAAATCGGAAGAAACCGCCATCCTTTTTACTTTTTTTGTTACAGTATCCATGAATTCCATTTTTTTATTTCACAAACGTGATTTGCTATTTGCCCGCTGAAGCAATCCAATATCCATAAAATCCTTAACAACACAATAAATTGACTTACATTTGAGTACAGGAAATCCTAGTTGAGAATCCGGACTAATCACATACTTGTCCATAATACTCTCACACCCCCACATTCTCAATATACACATTACATTTTCTAATACACCACACATTTTCTATACACCTCACATTCTTCAAATTTTATAGTACTCATTTGTTTCTTGAATCTCTCCTTGTTCAAAGTTTTCTGCTTTAGTACCCTTCCCATTAAGAAAACTTGGAAGTTCTTAGTAGTAAACCCTCATGTTTATCAACCATAACCACATGTTGCTCCTCACTTGTGAGGGCCAGTTGCGCCAAGAACTGGGAAACCATGTCCTCTATTATTGCTCCTTCCAGAATCTCTAAATCCCACTTGGTTGTTCTAGCGATTGTTTTTGTGAGTAGTCGTAGCACTCCAATAAACATCCAGCAGACCAAACTGAAACATTTCCGTTAGAGATAGTGGTTATAGCAAACTAATATTATTTGCTAAGAATCATACACCTCAAGATCAAAATTATTTAAAATTATTGATTAGTAGCAGTAGTGACATTGTAAATAAACATTAGGCTTGAATCAATAATAGGCTGAAAAAAATATTGGGTAGTATGGTTTCCTGGGGAATCATAAGCAGGTACTTGGGAAGAAAGAAATGCCTCCTATAAAATAAAATTTTGAAAAAAAAAATTGTGATCTTGATTCACAGTTTGATACCCGGCAATATACGAAAGTGCAGTGAAGGTTTTCAAAGATAGTTTTATTGGTTAGGGTTTTATTCAACAATGAGAGTGGAATGGGGTTTAATAGTTGAAGAAGATAAATAATACGTTAAAAGTGATTTAGGGTCTATTTAGAAATTTCTTAATTTTTTTTAAAACCTAATAAGGTCGAAATTGTCATTGCATAGTAGGGTGCATAAATAATTTAATATTAACTTTTAATGTGGGGTGCTAATAAAAAGAATAATGCTAGGGAGACCAAATTTGTATACAAAATTTTGTAAACTAAATGACATGGAAGTTGATGATTGGATTATGACTTAAGCGTTGATAAACAAACTCATTCATATTGATGACACATAATTTAGTTTGTAAATTTTGTCTACAAATTTAGTTTCGCTAGCATTAAGCCATTAGGAAAAATTGTCACTTACCACTTTCAAATATCGTTAATTTTCAACTTTCATACCAAAAGCTTTTTTCGTCTCACTTTCATATCTAAAGTTTGAATTTTGTGACACTTTCACACTTTCGTCTACTTATATGAACGTCGATGATTGCATAATATTTTGTGCCACGTGGATAAAAATGGTAATAATTTTGTTAGGTAATTCTTTTTCTATTTTATCCACTTGGCTCAAATATTATGTGTTCTACGACGTCCATGTAGGCAAATAACAGAGCCTTGACAAAAGGGCTAACAAAAGTATGAAAGTATCACAAAATTCAAACTTTAGGTATGAAAGTGGGACAAAAAAAACTTTAGGTATGAAAGATGGAATTTCAAGATACTTAAGATTATTAAAGAGAGTTATAAACTAGGTAGTTGAAACCTCCAAGATTTTTTCTTTTTAACATTTATTTTTATTTTAAATTAAGAAATTGTCAAACAAAAGTACACACCATACTACGTTCATGATGAAAATGGAAGTGGAAATTTTTTCCAAAGAGAGAATTAAACCATCCTCCCCAACACCCTCCCACCTAAGAATTTTTAAGCTTTCCCTTTTGGATCAACTCATACATGCTCCCTTGCTCCCATTATCCTCTTTTATGACAATTCTTATACTATTATGATACTCCTACATCATAAAACCCTGCACTACTATCACTTTCCTTGAAGATGATGATCTCGAAGACCACAACGATGAAGACGATGATGATGCCACAATCATGAAAAGGTTGCGTGTTTTGAAGACGTCTTTGTCGGAGATCTTGATTGGGTTTTACCCGCTTGCCGGGAAGATAAAAAATGACCTGGCCATTGATTGCAACGATCAATGAGCCAATTACATGAAAACACAAGTGGAACTATACGCGAATTTTGAGTAATTATAATATATATGTTATATATAGCTTAACTAGTTATACAATTACACGTATACATGTTTATGTGTGTCATTTTTGAATTAGACATGACCATGAATAAATGATTATAATCAACTCCAATCATCAAATCCCCATATTTTGTGTTGTTCTGGAATTTGGAGTGTATCTTGTTCGAAATTGTATATAACCCTAAAATGTAATGTACTAAGGGTGCGTTTGTTGCACCGGACTCGGACTGAACTAGCTTCAGGGACTAAACTGGACTGGCTTAGACTAGACTAAGCTGGACTGATTTAGTGAAGCGTTTGGTGCAGTGTCGGATTAAAAAGCAGGACTAATATATTTTATTATTAAATTTATATTTACAATATTTTATCATTAATTTAATCTATATATACTAATATTTTATTATTAAATTATCATTTTCCTTTTATCTTCTCTTGTTGTTTTGTCCGCCAGCCCTCCCCTCTCCTTTTCTCTGCCATTTCATCTCCTTTCTAGAACATCTTCCTCTCTCTTTTTTTTTCCGCCCATTGCATCCCTCCCCTCTCCTCTTTCTCTACCATTTCATCTTCCTCTCTCTTTTTTTTGTCCACCCAAATCTTCCTCGGACTCCAAATCTGCCTTGCCCTGCACCAGCGACTCCACCTGCTGCTGGCAGAGAATTCAGCGACTTGAGGTTCTGGAGCTTCTCGGATGGCTCGTCCATGGCGATGGTGGTGGCAGGAAATATGTGATTGGGGATTTTTTGTGGGTGATGGTTGGTGGTGGGAAATATGAGATGGGGGATTTTTTGTGGTTGATGTTGGTGGTGGAAGAACCCTCGCAGGGAGGAGGAAGAAGCCCAGAACTCACAGAAGGGCTCGCAGGGAGGTGAATCAAGCAGGACGAAGAGAGATGCCGTCGAAATCGAGGTCGATGAGGTGAATCAAGCAGAACGAAGCGAAGTTCCTAGATAATCCTGTGGTTTTTGGGGGGACTCGTGAAGACCGGCTAGCATGCCTCGCAGGGACTCGTAGTCGAGGCGAGTCCCATTTATTTTAGTCCCACAACCTACCAAACGTAGGATTATAATCCTACTTAAGGTAGTCCAAGCCAATCCCTTCTAAGGAGGTGTAACAAACGTGCCCTAAGTGGAGCGCTGCGGAGGTATCAATATCATCAAGACCGTCGAACGTGAAAAATGGAATAATAATCAAGAGACCAAAAGACAATACAACCCTTATCTTTCCCTTGTTTCTTTTGTTTTCTTCTTATGCCATTTTGCCACCATGACCATCGAACCATTGACCATCCACAGCTTCAAAGAAAAGAGAGAATATAATAAATAATGGAATAATGAAAACCCAAACCATGGCTCATCTCCTTGTTCCTCCGATGACTGCCAATGCCATGGCTCATCTCCTTCCTCTCTCCTCACCTTTATCCATCACTCTCTGCTTCTTTGCGTGGTTGCAGGCTTTCTTGGTCGTCCATGGCAATACTAATAACATCACCAATCCTTCTTCTCTCACCCCCATGAACCGCGATCTCTACCATTCCAGGTCACCTCTACTTTCTTTCTCAATTTGTTTTATTTCTTTACTTTATTCCAATCTTTTTGCACTAATCATGTATTTTGACTGATTAATCTCATCTGCCTTCTGCGGATTGTACCGAATGGTAGTTACTGGTTGATTCATGTATTTTTGGTTAAATCTTGAGATGGGTTTTCTGTTTCTTTCTGTAATTTCTTGTTTTCTGACTCTATGGTTGGTTAGGTTGGTCACAAGTTGTAGGGAACCTTGGCTATTCCCTCCCTCACCTTTCAATTATTTGCCTTACTTTGATCATGTGAACTTGTTATGAATTCCTCAGCCAATTTAATTTAACCCCGAAAACATCATCTACAATAAATGCATATTTGTCTGCAGTGGGGATTTGATGGAAGAAATTAAAGCTCTCGTCTTTCGGCACCCAGACGAGCTCACTGTAGGTTTCCTCTGCTTGAGAGTCTGATCATTTTTCTGAAATTCATTTCATATTCTAATACTTTGATGTTAATGGCAGTTGGATACAATGAAATCTCGAAACAAGGGCTACTCTGCTGAGATCGCAATAGTTACCTATTGCCGGAGAAGGCAAGAGACTGATGACCAGCCAAAGTTACGGATCCTTCTTGTAAGTTTTTTTTCATGTATTATTATACGCTGAATTCGTTCTGACTATATTTTGCATGGTGGGCTGGCTGTTTATGGTCATAGATAATCTCAGATTGGTAATGGCTGGTGTTTTTGACAGATGATTCCTTGTCTTCCAGAGTTTTGGGCAGCATGGAAGGGAGCTTATTACATCCGAGCTTGCATTACGAATCCTATCAATCTTGAGTAAAGAACAGTTTCTACCCAACCTGGACCCCGCGTCCTTAGACAGTACCCTTGACAAGCTCTTGATAAAGGTAACATTTTTGTAATGTGCTGCAATTCTTAGCTATTTCTTTGGAGAGAGATACTTCAACAAGTTTGGTATTTTTTGAGTTCTGATATCTTATTTTATGTCAGGTGGTTCCAATGGAAAACTTAAATGGCCGTAGACTTGTTGAAGCAGGAGACCTCTGTGAGAGGAGAAATGGTAAAGCAATTGATTTTCTGGGATCTAAAATATATATGCACACACACGCACACAGAGACACACAGACACCATTATAAATAGAATTCTCTGTCAATCAGATGCTCCCCTATTATATGAAAGAACACTAATAAGAGATTTTTCCACGGATGGCATGGTAACTGTAAAATGCTCCCGTGTGTGTGGTAATTCTTCAAGATTTTATGTCTGTTTATGTGCATGAATCCTTGATTTATGTATCTCTTCTTATAAAGATTGTTGAATGCTTAATTTGCATATTGGACAGGGAGGGGAGTTGATCCCAACCGTAATTGGAGCGTGGATTGGGGAAAAAAAGAGAAGGTTAATCATACAATACTGCATTTATCATGTTGCTTGTTTATTTCATCATTTAAGTGTATTGAATTGATTAAGATGTCTTCTTTAGGTGGATGTTCTTTAAGATTATATAGCACTACACTTAATATATAACCCACCATTAGATGATGAGCTTCACGTATTGTTTCCTGCTTCGTCTCCTTAACTTCAATATTCAACTGTCATTCCAGTTCTGGTTCTATTTTGTGCTTAAGACTATTCTTTTGCTTTTATTTTGTTTTTCTATCCCAGGATTATGATCCATATGAGGAAAATCCTGGAACTGCTCCTTTCAGCGAGCCTGAAACTCAGATAATGCGGAAAGTTTCCATGTCATTTGATCCACACATATGGATTAATATACACTCTGGGATGGAGGTAGGTCACATAAACTTTCAGTTAGTATTCCCTCATGTTGACTCCGAAGTCATATCTACCATTTTTGAAGTTAATTATTAATGTAATTCCATTTTACCAAATGCAATGTCACCCTATGGTTTGCCACTTTATACAATTTTATGTTCTTTTTCCAATTACCATTGAAGTGTCAAAGTGATCCTCAATTTTTGATTCTTTTCAACTTAGGGTTTGTGTACTCTGCATATGATACATTTCTTATATAGCTTCTGGTTTGTTCAGGCTCTATTTATGCCGTATGACCATAAGAACACAACCCCAGATGGACTTTCCTCCCACCAGATGAAGTCATTGCTTGAAGAACTCAACCAACTGCATTTCCAAAAGCGTTGCATGGTTGGGTCTGGTGGAGGTTCTGTTGGGTTAGTAATACTAACAGTCATTATTATAATGTTCAGTTGATCGTTACCTGAAATTTTAAGATCAGATTCTATTCTTTACGTAACCACCTTTTGTGGTGGTAGCTGGACTGCGAGGCTAAGCCCTGCTGCGACTGAAATTTTAAGTGCTTTATTTGGCTCATTAACCTTTAGCCCCCACCCCCCCAAAAAAAAGAGCCAACATTTCTCCTCATGAGCCAAATTCATAGGTTTCAATGCTTACTCTTTAAAATGGTTTTTCATCAAGTTTTATTTCTAGGTACCTGGCACATGGGACAGCAACTGATTTTATGTTCGACATTGTAAAGGTGCCAATGGCTTTCACCTTTGAGGTTTGTCAAGTTATCCCTCATTTTCCCCTCAAAGTTCTGATCTTAAAGCAACCTGACCCAGACAAATTTGCATCCTTTTTCGTTGTGACTCAGATATATGGAGATGGAGCAGCCTCATCAAGAGATTGCTTCAAAATGTTCAATCCCACAGAATTGGGTACCTTCAATGTATGTCAGTTTTTTGGTCATCTTTTAAGTTTCTGCATATATAGAAGGGTCAGTTAATGAAAACAGTATAAATCTTTTCGCTTTCAGAGAGTTCTCAATGAATGGTCAGCTGCATTTTTCACAATTTTTAAATTGGGGCCAGAGCAGCTTGGTGAAAATTATTCAAAGTCTTCTGTGCCCACCTTATTAGACAAGTGGGTATCCATAGATGAGTATCTTGAAGGGTACTTAGTCGAGAGGAGTAGTAGATACGGAAAGAAGATGGAGGTGCTTGAACTAGGAATGCAGGAGATAAGAACATATTTCAGGCTCTTCTTGTTATCGTCTGTTCTGTTAATGTTCATGTTCTGTTCCAGAATTTCAAAAAGCAAGTGTGCTAGACCAATTGTTTCTGCTATTGCAATCTGATACTGTGAAACGACTCCGTGTTAGAGGCTTCGTGCTGCACTGTATTGACCGACATGTTGTTCCGCACATTTCCTCCACTTCTCCATTGATTTTCAATACCAATTGTGAAACACCATGAGCAGCAAGAAGTTTAGGTCCATAATTTGAAGTGAATTTTTTGATTTCACGTTCCCAGTTGTCATGGGAAAAAGGAGAAGCAAAAATAAGAAACATGTAGGGGGTGGGTGTATGCCAAATTTTTTAGAAAAGCTGTACTTTAAGTTGAATTTTTTATTTTGTACAAGTACGCACGATGGGAACAATTTTCAAACCCATAAGATTCTTTTCATTTAAGTGATCATCTCTTTGCTTGGATTGAATTTATACTCGCATTTTACTCGAATCTCTAAGCAATTAATCGTTGTTCTTGTTCATTCCTTGAATAACCAAGAGTTGACGTCACCATATTTGTTTGCATACTTCCTTTTGATAAATTTACAAAAACACATGCAACTTAGTTTTACAATTACATTCTACTTTATGATGAAAAATAATCGGACAAATTTTTACAAGATACAAGCAATGAATCACATTTTATCTGGTGCAGCGGTGCTTATGGAAAACAATTACAACCCAAAATTTGAGTGAGGTAATGGTAATGGTAATGGTAATGGTGATGGGGGTGTATTTCTTCAGCTGTTCTTGTGTCTGTCACTAGGGTGTGCTCAGTGTCATTGTTCCCATACTCCGGAACACGATTGCCCTTGATATTGGATACTCTTGCACGATGGCCAGTGCGAATCATCATTCCTGCAAAATCATCAGACTGTCGAAGATGCTGGCATATGTGAAACTTAATTCCACAAAATTTTGACTATCATAAAGATAAACGGGTTTGGCCTAACCTTCGTATCAGACCTGACTAGGCCAAAATAATAGGTGAACACATTTAACTGTGGCTGTATGACTCAAATCATGTCATTTAGGATCTGAGTGTCTGTTTCATGTATTTCAGCGCAGACCGTAACATTGCCCTAGCTTTCCTATCTGGAGTGCAGCCAGACATAATCATTTCTTCATACACTGCTGGAACCTGAAACCAAAATCAGGCAACTTATACATTCAAAATCGAATACATGTATATGTGTGTGTGTGTGTATACATACATACATACATATATGTGTGCATACACAGAAGTGAAATGGTAAAATATTCAATAAAACCTTATAAGCTGAAAGCCTGGCTGTTATGCATGCAACGGTTATCTATGCTAATATTATATGAAATTCATACCTTACAAAATTTATCAACACGGATAAGGGTTTTCATAAGTGTAGTATACGTAACTACATCTGGTTTCAGGTCCTGCAGTTACAAGGAAACAAGATCAATTTTTGTACCAATCAGTGCAGTATCAGTGACTGTCACAACATTAGAAATAACTTACATTTTCCTTCATGTACTGCAACACAGAAAAGGCCTCAGTATCCCTTCTATCTTCACCAAATGCGTTGATTAACGAATTGAGAGCCAAGGGACTGGGTTTTAATCCATCTGCTCTCATTACCCTAAACGCGTTCAGTGCTTGCTCTGACAAACCCTGTCAAAGATTCACAAGGAAGATCAAATCAAATGGATGCTCAACCCTCACACTCACGATAAGACAATCCAATTCACTATCAGGGATCCAAACAGAAAGACAAAACTGGTAGTCTGAAGTAAGAAGAATAGCTTTCTGGTTGATATCTATCTAAAAGCTTCAGCATCGGAATACAAGTAAATAAATACACACACACACACACACACACCAAACAGAAAGACAAAACTGGTAGTCTGAAGTAAGAAGAATAGCTTTCTGGTTGATATCTATCTAAAAGCTTCAGCATCGGAATACAAGTAAGTAAATACACACACACACCAAACAGAAAGACAAAACTGGTAGTCTGAAGTAAGAAGAATAGCTTTCTGGTTGATATCTATCTAAAAGCTTCAGCATCGGAATACAAGTAAGTAAATACACACACACACACACACACACACTCCAAACAGAAAGACAAAACTGGTAGTCTGAAGTAAGAATAGCTTTCTGGTTGATATCTATCTAAAAGCTTCAGCATCGGAATACAAGTAAATACACACACACACACACACGCTTCAGCATCGGAATACAAGTAAGTAAATACACACACACACAGAGCATCGGAATACAAGTACACACACACACACATTAACATTAGAGTAAGGAAGACAACTTACTCTTTGTGCATAGGCATTAATTAGGGCATTGTACATCGTCGGGGATGGCTTCATGCCTGCAGACTTCATAACCTCCAAACACTCTATTGCATCAGTAAATCTCCCCGACTTTCCATAAATGTCAACTAATG
Organism: Malus sylvestris; assembly: GCF_916048215.2. NCBI lineage: Eukaryota > Viridiplantae > Streptophyta > Magnoliopsida > Rosales > Rosaceae > Malus > Malus sylvestris. Next base: position 252,923 of record NC_062267.1, on the reverse strand, counting down.
TGGTATAGGTAACTATGTTAGGCAGTAAACCCTGAGACTGCATCTTCCCCAACAAGCCTTTCACCTCATCCCATCTTTGCTGCTCCCCAAAGGAATTGATCATGATGTTATAGGTGGTGGCGCAAGGGGCGCACCCACTTTGCTGCATTTCCTCAAACAACTCCTCCGCCCTTACATGGTGGCCTGACTTGCAATGACAATCTATAAGTGTATTCCAGGTGACGGTGTCCGGGTGGATTCCCTCAGATAGCATCCTTTCAAAGGTAGCCATAGCATGATCAAGACAGTTGGATTTTCCAAAAGTGTCAATCATGACATTGTAAAAATGCCTATCGGGTCTTACTCCACTGCTCTTCATCTCCCTCAAAACTTGGAACGACTTTTGCCACTCCCCTCTATCACGGTAGCTGGCTAAAATCCTGCTGAAAACATAGGAATTAGGCTGCACATTGCTAGCTTCCATCTCTTTCAACACAATTCTTGCGCTTTCCCACCTACCTGCATTCGCATAGGCATCAATGAGCAGGCTGTAAGTGTGCTCATCAGGAGAAATACCGCTCTTCTCCATCTGGGACACAATGGATTCGGCATCTTTCAGTTGACCTGCCTTCACATAGCCTTTGAGGAGGGCATTGTAAGCCCTAGTCCTGGGTTGCAATCCTCCTTCTCTCATTTCCTCAAAGATAGCTTCGGCTTCAACTACCCTGCCGGAATTCCCCAAGGCTGAGATGACAGCAACCAGAGTGGCAGTTTTGGGGCTCAAGCCAGTGGCCTGGACCATGGCCAGAAGGTGCACAGCCTGGGAGGGCTCGCCGGCTTTAGCGAAACCAGCAATGATGTCGTTGAAGAGCTGGCCATCAATCTCAATGCTCTCGGACTCAATCTCCCTGTAGAGCTTGAACATGATTGGGGAATCAATCTTATTGGAGCGGGTGAGGGACTGAATGATCAAGCTGTAGTTGACGAAGTCGGAGCGGTAACCGTCCTGGCGCATGCGGGACATCAAATGGAGTGCCTTCTCGAGGTCGCCGTTGCGAGCACAGGCGCCGATGAGAGCATTGTAGGTGAGGGGAGTGAGGGATTGGCGCTGGGAGAGCAAGAAAGCCTCGTAGAGCTTCTCGGAGCGGCCGAGGGCGTGGATGAGGATGGAGTAGAGGAGTTCGTAGGAGAAGCAGAGGTTGTGCTTTTGGAGCCACGAAACGACGGCGTAGGCAAGTCCAATGTCGGAGGAGGAGTGGGAGGCGCAGAGGGACTTGAGGAGGGAGTGCCAGAGTGGAGCAGGGACAGCGCGGTAGGACTGGGCCAGCTGGAACTCGGATGGGTCGAGTGAGGTTGGAGAGGAGGTGGAGGAGGAGGAGGAGGAGGAGGAAGAGGAGGAGGCGGAATCATCATCGGATGACAATGAGTTGGCGAGGAAGGTGAGGAGGGGGCCGAAGTCGTAGGGGGAAGCGGCAGCTTGGTCGTCCCCAAAGCGGCGTCGTCTCGAGGTTGAGGTTAAATGAATCGTAGTTGAGGAAGATGGAATTGGAGGCAGATGGGGTTCGGATGAATTGGTGACGGCAGCGGCTGCGGTGGCGGACAGAGGCCAGACATGGTGGTGGTGGCGGATGAGTGTCGGAGAAGCCAATTGAATGGAAGGGAAGCAAGTCGAACCTGGCACTGGCAGAAGCATCATCTTTACACTTCCTTTGAATTTGATTGACTCAATTTTCTAGTGAGAGAGCTGAGTTGAGCATCTACCTCCTCAAACGGCGGCTCCTCCTCCTCCTCCACCAAAGAAGTTGTGGTGTTGCAGTTGGGGATGGCTGTTAAGCGGCCACAAACCCCAGCCAACTGAATTACTCAACTGGGTATGGTTAATGGTGCTCTATTGAGTATTTTATCGGTTTGTTTTGTTTCGGGTGGCGATAGTTTTAGCGGAGGGAAACGCCAACTGAGGAGAGATTTTTCACTGGTTGCGAAATAAGGATGGTACGGTAGGATTACAAATGGTGAAATATTTATGTTAAAATATTAATATTTTAAAAATAAATTATTCAATAGTATTAGTATTTCTTTTTACTTGAAAGTAAATGATCTTAAATTTAGATCTCGTATATAACAAATTTGATACTATCTATTTCGTGGTTTAGATTTAGTATAAAAAAAAAATCAATGTACTTATAAAAAAAAAAATATTCTCACTATTTATATAAAATCATATGGTGCGTACTAAAATTTCTCAAACCCGAGGGCCTATCTTGTGTGTTGCGGAACATGATGGAGTATCCCACGTAAACCTTAGCTCTGCCACGTAACCTTTTCAGATTTTCTATTTACTCGATCTTAGTCGTAGAACCACCTGATTCTGATTGGAGCTATAAAACTGTTTCGCTTTTGGTAGTTTAAACGGACCGTTAACCTCCGTCTCACCCTTGAGAGTTGGGAGTTGGGACTCCCTTCCTAGCTTGCCCACCACCAGCACCGGCTAGGGTTTCTCTGCTGCAACAATGTCCATGGGGGGTTCGCGAGCATCCTTTCCTCCGAACTAGGCAGCACCACCTCCCTCCACATTTTGTAGACTCTTTTGTTGTGTAAATTGTAATATATTTCTCTGGTTTTTGAGATAAACGTAGGAAATAGGAATAGGATTGATTACGGAAGCGAAATGATGCCATTGCCAAGGCCCAAGGGAGCTCCTGAAGCTCGAATATCCAAGTTTGCAGTTTGACAGTGGATAATGGTTTAATAAAATATTAGTCTAGTCGAAAGCAGCTAGCTGGACTTGGATTGGATCTAGGGAAGGGAAGTAAATGCCAGGAGTTGGGGGTCTTGTTCTAAGTAAATTAGTTCTGACCTAGAGCGTTCGAATGAACTAACTCCTTCTGTGTTCAGGTTCAGTATTGGACGTTGTTGCAGCTAGCTAGCTAAGAGACTAGGACTTGGGGACTGGGGAGGCAAATATATACCGTAAAAATGTCCATATTGGTGTATATAATCTCACACCTAATGGCGTAGACAAGATTTTCAAATAATGAGATCATAATATCAACCAAAAAATTTCATTGGATGATTTCGTCGAACACCTAATAGACACTTACCAATTCTTGTCAACATATGTTAAAAGTTTATCCCAACATATGTCGACAACTAATATTATTTGTAAAGGCTTGTCCATGGTGGATGTAGGATACTATAGAGTGATGTTGAAGAATGCCAAGACTTTTCAACTAAAATATTTCATATAAGGAGAGAGAAAAGGAAGACAAATATGATAGAAGAAAATAGAAGAAGAAGTAGGAGGAGGTTATAATTTAGTTTCCCTTAGCTATATATAAGGGTCAATTACTGTGAAATCCCCGGAATTTCACCATTTATTACGTATTTCGTATCTTAAATTCGTATTTCGTGATTACGTTATCTTTATTAGTTAATTTTAATTCCTCTAATTATAAGTTTAGTAATTGATTAGTTATCGAGTTGGAAGTTTCTTGATCAATCTTTATCTTTCGTTGATATTTCGAAGTTACAACTAGTGTTTTTAAATAGATCTCGAACCCACGAACGCATAGGCAGAAGTCGTTTGCGAGTCCGAATTATAACGGTATAGTTATTGACGTTTAAAGTTGTGAACTATAAATTGTGGGAATTGTTTAATTTCCACATGTGGGCTAAAGATTAAGTTAGTCTAATAATAAAAAGGGGACAATCAGGATTTTGGAGGGTAGAAAAGGCCAATTAAAAGGAGAAAAGCAAAAATCCTCCCTCCCTCATTTGTGAACTCGCCGTGTGCTCCACCAGCACACTTTCAAACCGGCCAATTTCAGGCCAATTCCTCCATTTCTCATCTGATTTTCCTATCTCCTTCACCTGCAACTTGCTCAACTATCTTCTTCCTTCCATCTCCACAAGAAATCAAGGATTTTTAAGGCCTGATTCGGGTAGAACTCCACATGAGAACCCAGGGGTTCTCGACGACAAATTGTCATTCCGGAGAGTATCACCATTCACCATCACCCTTAATCAACTTCCCTTGGACCTAGGAACAAGACCCAACTGGTGGGTAGGATGTTGGAACACCAAGGAAGCCGAATTGAAGAACACCCACCTTAGGGTTTTGATGGGTGCGAGCCAATTGGAGGGCCTTCCTGGCCAAATTGGACTCGGCTACATGTATAAAGTTTAATCTACTTATTGAGATCTTTATTCTTGTAAAATTTGAGAATTTTTGGAAAAAGTCGAGTTTCCCTATGTGTGACATTCGATTTATGAAAATGTTGTTGGTTGAGTATATTATCGATAAGGTCCACCACTTGATTATTCTAACAATTGACGATCTTACCATTGAATTGACACCCAATTTTAGTATGCTATGTGTTGTACCATATATTGGGCCTCAAGATTTGGGATTATATTTGGGCTTCATCACTAGGCCCATAATTTATGTAAAAGGAGGAAACCCTTACTTTATAAAATGGATCATCTTCACCTTTATTAAGGGGGCCTCACCTTCACAAAACGAGAGAAACAGAGCCTCACATCCCTCACAACAATAGAGGGCAATACCCTCTCAGCCAAACAGAGAGCAAAATGGCAAGGGTTGCATCCACATAGAGCTCCCTTGTCGATCTATTGTAATCCATACATTCATACAGAGAAATGGAATCAACATCAGTGTGGATGTAGCCCAAATATTGGGGTGAACCACAATACATCTTTGTGTTCTTGTGCGTTTGTGTGATTCATGGCCGGATTTACGTTGGTCCAAGATCCTCCTGATTTTATGCATCAACATTATGATAGATATTGTTTAAGGACCTTAGGAACTTATAAGTGAAAATCTAGTGATCGGATCTTACAGAATAAGTGACGTAAGATCATGGATTCTACCTTGGAATGACGGTTCGATTCCTCATTAAATGTTGTTGTGGGAGGCATATGAGAGTTTTTAAGTATGTGAATGATTGAAGGAAATCTAAATGTGGACTTATACCTTGTTTAGGTGGCGATAGAACGTGATGCCTTGACTCTCGTGCTAGGGTGCATTAGCGCGGACTCCGGGTGAGTGACTTTAACATATGTGATATTGGTGATTACATTGTTTTCGTAATGGTTATCCTGTGTGGATATGACTTGGTTTTATGTATATGTTTTCTATTGAATTGTTATTTTGAATGCTTAGCCATTGATTCTAGTTATGAAACGAGAGCTGACATATGTATATTGAAATATGGTTTGATTTGTTGATTGGCATGATGTGATGAAATGTGAAGGCTAGTGGTGGGTCGTTAACCCATTGTGATGGAGATTTGTTGATTTGATATTATTTCATTTCTCGCTTTGTTGATACGTTCTAAATTTAGTATTTGTGCCTTATTTCCCTTGGTTGAGCTTTTGTAAATTAAGTGACTTGTGCTCGTCTCATTTCTTTGAGCCGTTATACATTATGGTTGTTGGCCTTTCGTGATTCCGTTGAGTGATGATCCGGAATCCTATTCACTCGGATTCCGTTGAGAGATGGTTCGTAATCCCTCATACTCTGCGATTCCGTTGAGTGATGGTCCGGAATCGTATTCACTCGGATTCCGTTGAGAGATGGTCAAGAATCCCTCCTACTATGCGATTCCGTTGAGTGATGGTCCGGGATCGTATCCACCTTGGGTTTCATTGAGTTGGGATTGAGATAGCTTCAAAGGTGTAGGCTTCGGCCGAACCATGTTGCTCTAACCCTACTTTTCATTGTGTTGTATGAGAATATGGTTGTGAGATGTTGTGATTGTTTCAGACAAATCGTTGAATGTCTAGGTGACTCCTTCGGAGTTTCAAAGGTTTGGTATTGATTTCTCATGCATGATTTATATTCAAGGTTTATAAATTGTGATTGATGGCTGGTTTTATTATTGTATCACATACTTTGTATTATTGTCACTCACACGAGCTTCGCAACTTATCCGGGTTGATGTTTGCCCGATGCATCATTCCAATGGTGTAGGCACTGATCATACAGGTGACAGGTTTAAGTAGACTCTGAGAAGTCCGTAGATGGGGGTAGCAGTGCGGTTATCAGAGACGTGGAGTGTTAGGTTACCCTTGATTCACTCTTGTGCTTTATCTTTTGGGACTTTCTTTTGAGCACTTCAAACTTGTTCTTAGTAAAGCAAAGATTATGCTTCTTTTTGGGATGTACATATTTGTAAATATTTTTGTGAAGAACTTGGCCACCTTCTTTTTAGTTTGGGTTGCAGTTAAAGTATTTCATTTCGTATGGTATGTCTTATTCAACGAATGTTATTTTTCCTTTGCCACGTGTCGATTTGCGACTTATGTTGGGATCAGGACATGACAAATACAATATAAAGACAAATATATATGAGGTTTTTAGAGTTATTGGGATTAATAACAACCAATGACCTCATGCTAGCTCTACCACTGCTCACACCTCAAAACTAGTGCAGCTAAGTGCCAACCCTTGCTCCCTCATTCTGCGCACCTTAATTTCTTTTATATTTAGGCCTCGTTTGATACACCGTATAATATCACCGGATAGTATTAATAATACGAAACGAGTGTTTGGTGAGTTTCGTATGAAATAAGCACCTGACTATTTAATCCAGGCCCACTTATTTTATAACCCTCACACCTGGTTATTTATCCCATCTAAAACCTATGTATTATTAGTCCGGTGGGATCCTCTCGCTCACTCTGTCCCTCACTTGCAGCACTCTCCTTCCACTCTAGCATCTCTTGCTTGCTCTCTCGTATGGATGGCAGGTTCGTCTGTATCATCTTCTTCTTTTTCTCTCTTTGTTCCTCCCTTCTCCTTTACACACACATCCCACCTCCTCCGTTCGCCTTCGATCTCTGACAAGAACAATTAAAAAAAACTTTCCACGGGTTGAAGGAGGAAGACAATGATTCAAATTCTTCCGATCTGGGCTCCAACGAGGAAAGGGATAGCAATTTGCATCTGGGCTCTGCCGAGAAGGATGAAGCCGAGGAAGGGAGCTTGACTTTCCCTGATTATGGTTGATTTCTGGGCTTCAACGAGAAGGACGAAGACAAGGAAGACGATCTGGGCTCCAACCATTAAAAATATATATTTTTGGGATTTTTGTTTTTGGTTGATCTGTGTGTGGATTTTACAAGGATTCTAAACGTTGGATTTTTCCATAAATTTTTGTAATTTTTTTTTTTTGAATTCTGCTTAAATTCATATGTATATGGCTGAAACTGTATTCAAGAAATGTTGTACACCAAACATAGTACAAATAATAAGGTCTTAGTCCAATATTGCACCAAATAATTAATCAGTACTATCCAATGAATATTTATCTTATTCGACTGAAATAATCAGTACAATTTGAACTGCTAAACGAAGCCTTAAGTTATAGTACGTTAAATAGCCAAAGCATTAATGTCCTCTTAAACTGAAGGATAGACCAACTCCATGTGTACGAGTTGGTGTTAGTACGAGAGAGATACTTTCAACTGACTGGAGTTAAATAAATCAGTGGTACAAACGCATTTATATTGATTTTTTTTTTTTTTTGAACAATTATATTGATTTGTTTAGCACGTACATTAATGGTATAGATTTGATGGATCTTTATTTCCCGAATTAATGTCAGGGACCCGGATGAGAAACAGAGCTGCCTTGTGCCTACAACCTGCCTACGGTATTTTGATGGTAATAGAAAGCGGACTAGGGTTTAAAGAAACAAAAGCAAGGAAGTGAGGATCACCCTCTAATATAGCCATGTCTTGCTCATCTAGACAAACCCAGGCTTCAACTCCATCTCCCGACCTTGTATCCATTAAAAGCACCATATTCATGTACGGAGCCTCTTCTGCACCCCTCTTTGCCCCACCAGACGCCACCCACACAGGCTTTCCCCACCCAAAATCAGCTTCATAAAGACCAAGGTTGCACCGGCTGTTAAATCCTATATAATCCAGGCCCTGTCCATCAGTTGCATCTGCGCCTGCTCGAGACACAGTCTCTCCCACCTCCTTGAGAGGCTCACAGAATTTGATGAGCCCTCTAGTCCCATCTCTTTGTAGGTTTTGTACAAAATCACCATCAAGTTTGCTTACTGCTTCCCTCACATGCCTCGCCAATCTACCCAACTCACGATCACGATTATCATCAACATAATCTAAGTCGTCCTCATTTTGATCATCATCTTCAGTATTACTACTGCATTGCGACAACGCGGTAGCCATGAACACAAAATTTCCCATAGTGTATTCGGAAAATGGTGGCACAGCTCTTCGACGCAAATTCACTATGTGTGTCATCAGAGTTGGCCTCTGGTTCTGGACAATGTTAGATTTAGCCTTAAAGGCAGCCATAATGTGTTTCCAGAGGAGTGTCGTGACAACCTCCACACGCGTTGGATTTGGCACCGTTGAGCTGGCTGCTTTTTTCTTGAGTGTGGCCAGGGCTGGGGCATCAAATACAATTCTCCTTGTAACACAGTTGCCCACTTTCAGAAAGTGGGAGAACAAAGCCATCATAGTGGCTTCTCTTGGGTATTCATCATTTTGGGGAAACAAAGATGGTGCATCAAAATTACCCTTGGTATAAATATGATGAGGAGTATTAGGAGGCTCTATGTAGCGAAATGTTGCGGCCGCCCAAGCTTTGAGGAAGGCGCTCAATGTGGCTCCATCAACAACCATATGTGAAACAAAGGCGCCTAGAACGAAACCGCCGCATGCAAAGTTGGTGACTTGCATCATAGCTACATGAGCTCCGGGAGTTCCTTCGGGTTCTTGCCAACTAATAACCTCACCGGGAAGGAACTGACTGAGGAAGGAGAGATCAGGATGGTTGAGAAACTGGGAGAGACTGGAGTCAACCTCGGCCTCTATGTAACGAGCCCCCTCGTCATTGCAATCAATAGAAAGACTGTCTTTAATTCTGCCTGCAAGTGGGTGAAAGTGAGTCAAGGTTTCTGAGAGGGATTGCTTTAGCAGTTGTGACCTCATTGGAACAGTAATATTAATATTAATAGGGTGAATGGATGAGGGGAGATAGAAGAGGATCGTGGGTACATAGGTGGAGGGAACCAACTGGTCCAAGAGGGAAAGCTTGTGGATTCTCAGGTGTTGGGGTGTTAGGGAAGAGGGCTTGATGCACTCATTGGAAATTATCTTGACTTGCATGGACGTCGTCATCGTGATTAGCTCGATTAGCTCAATTAGCTAGGTAGGTGATAGATGATTCCGTTTGGATCCTCCTTTAGGATTTTCTCTACTGGGGCTCTTTATATATATATATATATCAGAAGGCATCTTTCTGCATGAGGTCCGATCCAGCTTTGTTTGTCATATTAGGGATGCCTATATATGCATTGGTCATTTTCTTGTTAATGTTAAAGAGATCAAATTCTTTAAATTAAATTTGTAAACTAAATAATAAGATTGTTAATTATTAAATTATTATTTAAACGTTGATTAACATGCTTATTTTCTATTAATGACACATCATTTTATTTGCAAATTTGGTTTAAAATTTTGATCTCTCTAACATTATCTTTTTCTAGCTAAGCATCTAGCGACCCACTCTAGTTTTAATATACTCTCTCTTTCTGATGTTTATCAGACCGAAGCGTGCATTCATATATATAAGCATGCTTGATAATGATCATCAATTTAGTAACAAGACAATATCATGTTAATTTAAAAGTAGGTAGCTAACAATATCACGATAATGATCATCAATTTAGTAACAATATCATGTTAATTTAAAAGTAGGTAGCCAACAATATCACGATAATGATCATCAATTTATTAACAATATCATGTCAATTTACACAAATTAAGAGGGTCCCACCACTAAACACCTATTCCCATCACCACCGTGCATTCTCTCTTCCACACCAGACGCCACCCTCACCTTCATAACTCCAGCGAAGTCCTCTTCATCTCCGGCCACCCTCACGGTTTCCTTGAGATCCTCCCCATGTAAATCTTGGAGAATATCCAAAAACCGATCCAAAAGCAGAGCATTGTATTCGACCAACTTGTCATCCTCGTTCACTTTGGCCAGAACCAGAAGCTGAAGTTGAGACGCCATCTCCAGATTCCTGTTAGCCATTGCTCCCCACAGATCCTCACTCTGTGGACAACTAATCCATCACAAAAATTATAAAAAATTCAGAACTTGAAAAATAATAAAAACCCAAAAAATGAAAATTTGAACATATGAGCTTGAAATCTCGGATTGAATCAAAACACAATGGCGCAAAATTCTGATCAGGACCCAGAAAACTAGAGCCTGAAAATGTAGGAATCAATGGGCAAAAACCACGTGTAATGTGGAGATGACCCAGGTAAGAATGTTGGAGTATTTTGTTGTCGATAATAACAATATGGGCTACCTGAATCTGGGAAAGTTTGTATTTTCAGCAAGAAGATGAAGACGAAAAGTGGAATAAGTGAAACCAAAGAGAGAGAAAGGTGTGAGATCCAAATGAAGGGGTGGGAGTGATTATATATAGAAAGTGTCTAGGCCTCGACCGTGAGAAACCATGACTGACGACCACTACTTCAACATCTACCTCCGCGGCTGTGGCGGCCTGGTGAGTCTCTCTATTCCTGATTCCGATTTGTGGTAGCTTCAATTTTTGGGATTTCGTTCGTCGAATAATGTTTTTCCTTCTGAATTTTTTCAAGGGGTATTTTGAACTATTTAAAAAGTTAAAAGTCGTTAAAACTTAAACCTATTTCAAAAGTAAATCTATAAAATTAGATCTATTTCAAATCTACCCTTTTTTCAAATGCGATATGAACGGGTTTTCTTTGATTTGGGAATGAAGGTGGTTTCGGTTTATTTGGATCAGTCAAATTTCCGGGCTCTAGAGGGAGAAAAAAATTTCTGTAATAATCAATCGCCGGCAGATCCGGTGCCTGGAGATGAAGAGGACGTTGTCGGAGTTACGAAGGTGAGGGTGGCGTCTAATGTGGGAGTGAGAGTGCACGGTGGTGATGGGAATGGGTGCTTGGTGGTGGGACCCTCTTCATCATTTTAATTTGGTTATTAAAAAAAAATCTTAATTTTTAATATTTAATTTTTATCAATCCAGTTAGATGAGTGAGTGGGCCCTACCACGTCAGCAGTTAATAACCAAATTAACAGAAAATTTAATAGATGGCTGACATTGCAACAAATTAGTAAGTTGAGATATGACATTACAATGTTTAAAATATGAAGTATGATATTATGGTTCGACTCATAATTAAAGTAGTTTTAAATAATTTACTCTATATATATCAATCGGCAGCAGAAGGCATCTTTCTGCATGAGGTCCTACTCCAGCTTTTTTTTTTTTTTTTTTGGAAGACTGGAAAAAACAACCAGGGCAACAGCCAACAACACAAGGAACGTCCACACAGGGACGAACAAAGCAAAACAAAGAAGGGCAGAAAGCAGGACACCAACAAGACGCTGCCACAAAGGCACAACGCCGTCCCAACACACCACCACAGCACTGAACACTTACGGGGGGCAAGGAAGGCCATCCTTATCGAGAATGTGAACCACTGAAGATGGGGGACGTCAGTCCCAAAATTGATCGCACATCTCCATATTCTTCCTCGACGCCAAAAGGTCCGCCGATTGGTTGGCCAGTCTTGGAACCCAAGACCAGCGACAGTCCTGAAAAGAGACCCCTACTCTCAAAATATTCTGAAAAATAGGGAACACTTCCCATCTGCCCTTAGAAATATCCCCCCGCAAAGAAGAGACAATCTCCAAAGAATTTGATTCCGCAATAACCCTTCGAAACCACAACTTGGCAGCCAACTCGCACCCCCTCAACAAAGCCAAAGCCTCCGCGAACACCGCCGACTGCACCACAACAGCGATCTTATGAGCCGCCACAAACTGGCCCAGATGATCCCGCAACACTGCTGCCAAACAAGCCTTGCCATCAACCGGAGACCAGCTAGCATCCACATTAATTTTAATGAAGGAATTAGGCGGGGGACACCAACGAGGAACAAGACCAAGATCAGCAATATTAGAAGTGACTCTTTGGAAGCATGGAGTCTTAGCCTCCCAGAAGGAAGCGACAAAGAAAGAAATAGCATGCATCACTTGGGAAGGGACAACCGCCACAGCATTGAAAACAAAATTGCACCTAGCCTTCCAAATGTGCCAACAGGAAAAGGCAATAACCGAGAGGATCCTCGACCTATCCTTTTTATAGGGTCCCCCAATAAAAAGACCCTGGAACCAACCGAGGAAGGAAGAAGGCCCATTCCCAAAAAACCGAAGCCCGAGCTGACCCCCAAACCACACTGGTGACACCCAAGGACAAAGCAGCAACATGTGAACTACTAATTCCTCCTAAGATTTACAGATTGGGCAAACAGGGGATGAGGTCGATCGTCTCAAGAATAAACCTCGCATTGTGGACAACATCTCATTGATTGCTCTCCAGATGAAGTTACGAATTTTGGGAAGAGCATCAATTTTCCAAACACCCTTCCAAAACAAAGCATCTGAAGAGGTAGATGCTCCCACCCCCAGCCGCCGAGAGTGAAGCCAGTGGTAGCCCGATCTAACCGAGTAACAGCCCCCTTTCTCCAGAGGCCATATCAGACGATCACGGGTAGAAAAATTTCCCAAATGAGTGTCTTGAATAGCAGTGATCTCCTCATCTGAAATGAAAGGGCGTAAGAATTCGATATCCCAGGATCCGGTACTCTCCCTTATAAGGGAGGAAACCTTCATATTCACAGTAATAGGAATATTACCACGGGGAACAGGATGCCCAATAGGGAGAGAAGGCAGCCATCTATCAATCCAAAGTCTAGTATCCCTGCCATTCAGAATTTGCCAATGGGCACCAGCTTTGAGGATATCCCGCCCCACCAACAGGCTAGCCCAAGCCCACGAGGCCCGACTCCCAAGCTTAGCATCAAAGAAGGAGGAGTAAGGAAAATAACGGGCCTTAAGAGTCCTAGCCCATAAAGAGTTGGGATTATGAATAAGCCGCCAACATTGCTTAACAAGCAAAGCGTCGTTAAAATCCTGGAAGTTCCGAAATCCTAGACCTCCATCACACTTAGGCCGACTCAACCGATCCCAACTCATCCAATAGATCTTCCTCCGGCCTTCAGAATCTCCCCACCAAAACCGAGCAGCAATAGAGTCCAGGTCTTTACACACAACCTTCGGGAATTTGAAAAGATTCATAGGGTAAGACGGAATAGCTTGAATCACTGCTTTAATTAAAACTTCTTTACCCGCAAGAGAAAGGGAAGACTGTTTCCATCCCTGAACTTTTCCAAGCATTCTGCCCTTCACGTAAGCAAGGCTTTGTCTTTTAGATCTCCCCCAAATAGTCGGAAGACCGAGATAATCCCCCGGGTCAGAAACCGAATTCATTCCGAGGATGGAACTAAGTTGAGCACGCAACTGATGAGGTGCATTTCTGCCAAAATACACACTGGACTTACGGAGGCTAACCTGTTGTCCCGAAGCTAAGCAATACTTGTTGAGAATATGCATGATATTTTCACAATTATGGCAATTAGCCTGGAGAAAAATTAAAGTGTCATCCGCAAAGAACAAGTGCGATAAAGTAGGACCCGACAGATTCATTCTAACTCCAGTGAGCAGCCCATCTTCAACACCTCGCTGGATTAGCTGGGATAGAACATCACTAACTAAGAGAAACAAATAAGGTGATAGAGGGTCACCCTGCCGGATTCCCCGAGAAGGGGTAAACCGATGCCCTGGTTTCCCATTTAGTAACACAGCAAACTCCACAGTAGTCACACAATTCATAATCAAGTTCGTCCAGCCCCTACAAAAGCCCATCTTCAGCAAAACCGCTTCTAAAAAGTCCCATTCAACCCGATCATATGCCTTGTGCATATCAAGTTTAATACCCAATTCAAACTTCCGCTTAACTTTACGCAGCTTCAGAAAATGGAACAATTCGTGAGCAATCCCAATATTATCCTGGATTTGCCTATCCGAAACAAAAACATTCTGCATAGGCGAGATTAACTCCGGCAACAACGACTTCAACCGATTGGCCAAAACCTTCGAAAGAATTTTAAAAGAAAAATTGCACAAGCTGATAGGCCGGTACTGAGCCACTGACTCCGGACTTGCAACTTTAGGAATCAACACAATATGCGTAGAGTTAATCCTCTTAGAGATGCCCACCCCCATCATGAAGTCCCCCACTAAGCCCTTCACCTCCGCCAATATGATATCCCAGTAGGAATGGAAAAAGAGACCTTGGAAACCATCCGGCCTCGGAGCTTTCAATCCACCCATTTGAAAAACAGCATCCTTAATTTCCTCATCGGACACCTGTTTAATAAGCTCAGCATTCATCCCGTCCGACACCAAAGACTCAATGCAATCAATCGTATCTCCCCAATCCATGCTGCCTGCCGAGGTAAACAAGGCTTGAAAATGATCCTCCACTAGACCCAAAACCTGATTCTCATCTTCCACCCAAAGCCCGTCATCTCCCTTAAATTTGGCCATCTTATTAAGCCTTCTCCTATGGAGAGTAGTACTATGGAAGAACGCCGTGTTCGCATCACCCTCCCGAAGCCATTTCACCCTAGATCGCTGTAACCAATACATCTCCTCTTGTTCTCGCAATTGGTCAACTCTATTTGTTATAGCCTTTATCTCTTCCAAATTGTCCGCCTAGTTAAGTTGCAGACTATCCAGATGATTCACCAAAGCCTCAATCTCCAGCCCTCTTTTCTTAAACTTGTTTCTACTCCAATTAATCAAAGAAGACTTACAGACCGAGAGTTTATGGTGCCACGAATCCAACCAGTTATCCTTGCCTTACAAACTCCAACTTTTTTGCACAACATCTCGACAATCTGCCTCCTTAGCCCAGAAAGCCTCAAATCTAAAAGGCTTTTTACCTTTTCGGAACGGAGGCTTAGATTGAACCACCACTGGACAATGATCAGAACCAATAGCCGTTTCATGAATGACCATAGAATTGGGCCAAAGGTCCTGCCACCTAACATTAATAGCTGCCCGATCCAACCTTTCCTCAATAAGTTGCCCAGCCCTTTTCCTACGCCAAGTGAATTTAGGCCCTATGAATCCCAGATCCATCAACTCCGCCGCGGACAAAAAATTACTAAGGAAGGCAGGTATATTATACAAAATGTTGGTTCCTCCTGATTTTTCAGAATCCCACATAAACTCGTTAAAATCCCCGCCACAAAGCCACGGGATATCCGTCGGGCCAAACGAATTTTGGAGCCAATTCCAAAACTCCACCTTTTCGGCACGATAGGAAGTGCCATAAACAAAAGTACCTCGCACCCATGAACTAACCTCCTCCAGATAATAACAAACATCAATGACATGCTTCGAGGAAAAGAGGACAATAACCCTAAGCGTGTCTTGCCACCACAGACTCAATCCACCAGCCCTGCCAACTGGAGGAACATGAAAACCATTAGAATAACCCAATCTCCTTCGAATACCATCAAGCCTATGATCTTTCATTTTAGTCTCAGATAGAAAGATCATAGTGGGTCTATGCTTTCGAATCAGCCCACGAAGGGCCCTAATTACCGTGTCTGACCCAAGACCATGGTAGTTCCATAGTAGGTGAGTCATGGCTTCCTTGCGGCTGTTGAAGGCCAGCCGCCACCGCCTTGGAATGAACCTCCCTCATTCGAATCCTGCAGAATCCTTCATTCCTGCTCCCTATCTCCTTCCACGCACGTCGCATGACCACTGGGATTCCGGAAACGCTCAGTGTCGTTTCGCAAAGCACCACTGTCTTTCTTCTTAATCTTCTTCTGAGCTGAGAGCGCCAAATCCATTGGTTTTATCTCCATCGGTCTCTTATTTCTACAGACAGCTCTGGAATTGATTTGCTGTGGATTCGTGACGTTCTGTCGAAACCCATCATCCATATTAGAGCGATCTTCAGTCTGGTGAGTAATATTCGCAACTTGAGCCTCACTATCCTCATGTTGGCCTAATCCCGCTAAAGGCCCCTGGGTTGGTGCGGAATGGCCCATCACAGACTCAATTTGAAGAACGTCTTTAATTGCAGCACCCCTGGTGGACGGGCCCAATTCCAGCGGGTTTTGAAAACCCGTTGAATTGAAAGTTTGAGGGCCTAAAAAACCATACCCCAAAACCAACTGCCTGTTGACAACTTGCATATTTTTTTCTATAACCCAATGAAAAGATTCCTTCCTCATGCTCATATCACTAGAACCGCCAATTTGTCCCCCACTCTGCAACTCCCTTGGACTGCGGACCTCAGCAAGACTGATGGGTCCCATATTGTGATCTTCTGGTTCCCCGCTATCAATAGCCCCCGTGTCCCCCACGCGCTGCTTCCTTCTTCCCCTTTCTACCATCATTGGCATACCAGCTAACCTCCTTTCACTAAGGCTACTTTGCACAGGTCGCAGATTTTTTGTTGTATCTCGAATCGGAGCTGCTTTACTCCATTCTCCAAAACCCGCACCTCCACTCCTTCCCAGACCAAAGGAGCACTCCGTGTTCATATGCCCAATTCTGCCACACCGATAGCAAAAATCCTGAAGTCTTTCATACCTAAATTCAATCCAGGTATCCTGATTCTGCTTCCGTGGCAACCAACAGCCCGTAACTAATGGTTTAGTGGTGTTAACCACCACTCTGACGGGCAAAAACCCCCGAGCCAGAGATGGGTTTTCCATCTCCTCAAATTTCCCAATCTCCTTCGCTAACCTATTAATATTCGATTCCGAACTAAAACATAACGGAATCCCCCTAATTTGGACCCAGAACGGGACCATTTCCTAGGCCTGGCAAACGGGTCGTGTCAGTCGTGTTCGTGTCGTTTTCGTGTAACACCTGTTATCTTAACGGGTCATGTCGTGTCACACCCGTTATCTTAACGGGTCCTTAACAGGTCGTGTCACTTTACCCAACAGGTAAAGTGACCTGACCCGTTATGACCCGTTAAGAAAAATATATATTTTTTCTTAAATTTGCACATACCACACATTGCCATATAAATATTACTTCAAAACATTAAAACACATTTGTCGTTTAAGTACTACATCTACACTCGAAAATAAAAGCCTAATAAAAAAATAATACATACACTACTAATCTATTACAAATTTTAAATGTGCAAGGATATGCAAAATGAAGCAGTTTTTGTTTTCAAGGTTGTGAAATCTTTCTCAAAAGTTTAAACCTCAATTTACAAAATCCTCGATATACATCGATCATCATGAAATTGCATTGGAACTTTGGCTTGATCTATTGCCTTCAAGAGTTATGTTGATGATGTTTTCAGTAAGGTTTTCCACGTCATAACTATCTTCTGCATAAACTAAGCATAGAAAAACCAAACATTAAAAATCATTCAAATTATGAGAAGTTTACCAAAATAATTATGAAAAAAAATAAAACAATAGTACTATACCATACTTTTATTAAGTATAAACATAAGATTTTGTGTTATCCACTAGTGTAAATATTTTAAATTGAAGATCGAATTAAATCATTGTATTCATATAAGGTCAAGGAGTGTAGTTGTAAAAAATCATCAAAATCGGAGTTAAATTAACCGTTAAATCGTGATTTTTCGTTTATAACCGTCGAAAAGTTTTGTCCCGTTCCGTGCTCTCTGAATGTTTGTTTTTTGCAATTTTTGGCGTATGCGATCTCGAAATATATACAAACATGTTTGACGGTTAGATCATTGAAACTAGTTTCGTAGAATGAGTATTCCATCAAAACAATAGATTCACTAATACTTAAGAGTTTATTCATACTTTTATTAAGTATGACATAAGATTTTGTGGTTTCCACTAGTGTAAATATTTTAAATTGAAGATCGAATTCAATCATTGTATTCATATAGGGTTAAGGAGTGTAGTTGTAAAAAATCATCAAAATCGGAGTTAAAATGACCGTTAAATCGTGATTTTTCGTTTATAACCGTCGAAAAGTTTTGTCCCGTTACTTGATCTCTGAATGTTTGTTTTTTGCAATTTTTGGCGTATGCAATCTCGAAGTATATATAAACATGTTTGACGGTTGGATCATTGAAACTAGTTTCGTAGAATGAGTATCCCATCAAAACAATAGATTCACTAATACTTAATAGTTTATTCATACTTTTATTAAGTATAATATAAGATTTTGTGGTATCCACTAGTGTAAATATTTTAAATTGAAGATCGAATTCAATCATTGTATTTATATAGGGTCAAGGAGTGTGGTTGTAAAAAAACATCAAAATTGGAGTTAAAATGACCGTTAAATCGTGATTTTTCGTTTATAACCGTCGAAAGGTTTTGTCCCGTTACTTGATCTCTGAATGTTTGTTTTTTGTAATTTTTGACGTATGCGATCTTGAAGTATATACAAACATGTTTGACGGTTGGATCATTGAAACTAGTTTCGTAGAATGAGTATCCCATCAAAACAATAGATTCACTAATACGTAATAGTTTATTCATACTTTTATTAAGTATAATATAAGATTTTGTGGTTTCCACGTGTATATCCGAACAAACCCGTTATCTTAACAGGTGCTTATCGGGTTACCCGATAATGACCCGTTTCATTATCGTGTCGACCCGAACACCTGTTAATTTCGTGTCGTGTCGTGTCGGGTTATCGGGTCGTGTCAGGAATTGCCAGGCCTACCATTTCCCACTGAACTTCCTCCAAAGCTAAAGCCCGGGGCCACCTTGTAACAGAAAAGTTTTTCTTCATCATCGCCCACGGGACCCGGGAGAGGATTTTTCTCGCAGAGCTCTCATCCGGAACAATAATGCTGAATATGTTATCTTTCACCCATTTGATTTGCACGTCTCCCAACTTTTTCCAAGCAGAACGCAAGATATTCCTTATCCCCCACCTATTCAGCGGCTTATCATGAAGAACTGCCCCCACCATCTGAACCCCTTTTTCCATGGTTGTTAATTCCAGAGATTCTTCTAGTTGCACCACCAGATCCGCTACCTCCTCCGACACCCTACCCCGATTATGTTCACGAACATCACTCATGGTATGACCCCAGGTACTTGAAAATAAGACAGTGAGAAGTATACCTTAAGCTGTAATCTCCTGATGTTGGTTTCTTCCACTGTTGCTCTTTAACCCAGCAAAGCCAATTCGTCTCCAGAAATAGATCCAGACGCGATTTTGAACCACCATAAAAGGTAATATTACATTTAGAACAATAACTGCTCTTAAATGGCTAAGGACATTAAGCATTTTACCAAACCCCTGTGCTTTAACCCTCCCAATACAGTACTGCAATAAAGGCCACCCCACCCACCAGATCAGGAGCCTAGTTAAGGCGAGGCGAAATGGGACCCAAAAGGGGTACCGCATCTCTCAGAACCCCGAGCAAAGCGCCCCCAACCTAAACTTTCAACCAAAACCAAAAGGAGAAACACTCCAACAGACACCGAAAAAGGAATTAGGGTAACAAATCAGAGTAAGCCAAAAACCACCAAAACTGAAATTAGGGGAAACAAAAAAGAAGAAGCCAACAAACAGGAAAGTCGGGAACCGGACACTCCCACAGAGGAGAGAAAGGACACTCACACAGGAGGACTCTCACAGAGGAGAGGCATATACGGCTACTTAGTGCTATGTAACTTATGCTTTTCATTGATCTGTTGAAGCAATCTGTCTTTGTCCGACTCCAGCTTTGTTTGTCATATTATGGATGCCTATATATGCATTGGTTATTTTCTAACGGATAATACTAAGGAAATTAAAAAATTTAAATTAAATTTGTAAATTAAATGATATGATTGTTAATGATTGGATTATTATTTAAGCATTAATTAGTCTATTTATTTCCTTTTAGTGATACATCATTGGTTTGCAAATTTAATTTAAAATTTTGATATCTTTAATATTATCCTTTTCTAGCTAGGCATCCAGCGACCCACTCTAGTTTGTCTAAAATATCAATGATATCGGAAATATCGGTTATTCAAAAACACGGAAATTTCTATGGAAATATCGGGATATTATCAATATCGATAAAAATTGAATAAAAACCACGGAAATTGTAAGAAAAACTTGGAAATTTTTATTAAAACTTTGCAGGATGTTTATTTAGTTAATTATCTATTAGTTTATCACAAAAAAATTGGAAGGAAATGCATTGCATGATGGATTTAACTGATTTAAGTTGATTATATAGCGAGCTGGCAAACATTGTGAGTGTAAAAAATATGTAGTAATTAATGAAAGAAGTTTAAACATACCATAATCATTTATATATAATGAATTAGTACAATATTTTACACTTTATACATTGCATGGTAAGATACATGAGTGACTTAGTACCACATAGAGTTCCTATCAAGGTCTAAAATATCGATGATATCGGAAATATCGGTAGTCCAAAAATACGAAAATTTTGATGAAAATATTGACATAATATCGATATTTTAGACCTAATATACTCTCACTTTCTGATGTTAATCAGACCGAAGCGTGCATTCATATATATGCATGCTTGATAATGACCATCAATTTACTAACGATATCATGTTAATCTAAACTAGCAAGTAGGTAGCTAGCTATGCATATATATATATATATATACACACCTAGCTATTCACACACACATACATGTATATGTATTAAAGATCAGAAGATACTTACCTTGTAACTTTTTTTCAAGAATTCACACCGTCTATATTTCAATTCATCATTCATAAATTCTCAGTGAAAAAAATTAGATAAATTTAAAATTATTAAGACATTATTTGTGGTGAAGAAAACGAGCAAATATGATTTTGTAAAGAAACACTAAAATGACTATCATTTAACTAAACGGTCATATGGTTTTGAATTTGAATTTTTTTTTGTAAATTTAAAAGTCTGACGTTTAAATCGTTGAAATACAATACAACAAACGAACTGCCAGACGGGCTCAACATGCCCAACCCAATGGCCGAAAGGCTCTAATTGAAGTTGGGTTTTGTTAAAAAGGGGCTAAAAATTGGTTTATGGCCTTATAGCCATCTTCATTGTAACAAAGACATCTTGTTGGGTCAAAGGCATGTATTGCCGCGACCCTGCCTCCGCCATTGCACTTACCTGAACCACTGGGGAGCTATGAAGTGTTAAAAAAATATTACCGAATTATGAAAAACTTATACCTTGTACGGATGAACGTTTTAGTTGACAAATCCTCAAATAATAAAACGGTTACCATATTGGCAACCCTCATTCTCAAAAAAGAGAAAAACCACTAATATATCATATCCCCACAAATAAATGGGAAATCCAGGTATTAATGGAAAGAACATCTACACGGTCTACCTACTGTTTTAAAATATTCAAATATTGCTGCACCGTCGGATCGAATATATGACCGTTGGAGGAGCCGAATCGAAAGCGACAAGTCATTTCACACAATAAAACCAAGCAACACAGATACCAAGGATATATACAGTTAACCTCCTCCTCCCGCTCCTCCTCTCTCTCTCTCTCTCTCTCTCTCTCTCTCTGTGTAGGTATTTGGCAATTTGCTCTCAAGTTTTATTACAATCAATCAATGTCAAGGTTGAAGCCGGATCGCAAGCCTCCGCTGGCTAAATCACCAATTAGGCTTCGACCCCGTCGGGTCCTCGGATCAAACTCAAACGTTATGCAAACCCCATCCGGACGGTCTGAGATCCGGTTCCAGCAGCAAGCCGATCCAATTTTAACAGGTCTGATGCGTTTTTTGTTTTTGAATATGTGCGGTTCTAATCACATTAAAATTGAATTGATAATGATTTTATAAAATATAGGGATATTTTAATTTGTATGAATTGGTTCAGGAGGGTCTTTAAGAAGATCGGAGAAAGCAAGGCGCACAAGCGGCACATGGGAGATGGAAGAAGCGGATCTTCGACCCGAATACCAGTCGATTTCGTGGGAACTGAGGGCTTTAGCCAAGATGGTTGGTGACGAATTGGGCAAGGAAAATTGTGATGCTGCTGATATGGATAGTGATATGAAGATGAATTGTGGTGGTGGGAATTCGTTGGTTTCGAGCCCTTTGTTCGAAAGGGGTAGATTTTACGAGCAGTACTCTGCCAGAAGGAACGAGCGGCTCAATAGGAAGAACAAGATCAAAGAGGCTCAAACAAATTCTTTTTCGTCAACAACCGCGTCTGTGTCTAAATTTAAAAGCTATAATAATAAGCTGGGTGTTACGGTAGAGTCTGCCAAAAGAAGCAGTTTTACCAGTACTACCAGTAGCAGCAGCAGGAAGCTTCAAAGCAGCTTGAGGAAATCGGTGGTCTCTGCGCTGGTGGAGACTCCAATTCCAATTCCAACTCCAACTCCAATTCAGCGGAAGAGCACTAGTAGCCAGTGCGAGAAACAGGCTCCTCCGACTCTAATTCCAACTCCAACTCCGAGGTATATGCTGAGGAGCATGACGAACAAAGAGAATATGAAGCTGCCTCCTCTGCCTCAGCAGCCTTCTCGTAATAATCCTAAGGCATCTGCCATCCGTGGGGGACGCAAAAGCGGAGCTCCATGTTCAACCCCATCAAGAGTCGTTGGGGGGTATTAATCACTAGATCACATTAGATTAGAGAAGATTGATTGATTTTATCATGTTTGTTTGGAAATTGGTTGTTTTAGTTGGGGGTTTGGGTTGCCCTGCCTCCTCTGTTTTCTCTGTTTCTGAAACTCTCTCAAACTTATATAATGATAGTGTGAATGTTGGTTGGTGCCTGTTCTAATAATACACATTCTCTCTTTATCAACTCATCTCACCCTCAACTCTCAATAGTAGCTTTTGGTATCTATGGTGGTGCTAGCAACCTTTGTATTCCAACATTCTCATTTTATCACATGTCGTGTCATTTTGTACACACAAAAATAGACTTTCTAACCCTTTTGGCTAGAGATTAAAGATTAAAAAATAAAGAATATAATTTCGAAGGCATTAGATTAAGGGAATTTTAACGAAAAGCTCCAAGTATTGTTCATTTTAACAAAAAACCACATTTTTACACTAAAAAGTCAATCATGGTACTATTCACTTTACCCTTTATTTTGTCATTATCGTTAAAACTCAAAGTTTTCAAGCCATTTTCTTTAGTTTTCCTTTAGATTAAATGTCTTTTTATTTATTGTAAAATGATATGACATTTGATAAAGATGAGAAGGTCCAAATGCAAAGGTTAGTGCAAGGTTGCTGACATTTCTCTCGGCATCTATCCTTGGATTGAAGCACATGGGTCAAGTGGACTTGGATCCTCTCCTGAGCCCAACGAGAGGATCCTCCTGACCAAAGGATTTGGACCGTTGGATGAAAATCCAACGACTATAATTATTATAACTTTAAAGGGACCTCTCTGTTTGTAGCCGTTGGATTTTCATCCAACGGCCCAAGTCATTTAGTCAGGAGGATCCTCTCCTTGGGCTCAGGAGAGGATCCAAGTCCGGGTCAAGTTACAATTTTTCAGTTTTAAGAGGCAAAGTGAGACCTGAGTTTTGTTTCCGGGGGGGGGGGGCAGATGAACAGTAAAGCTTGGGCCATATGGCAAGACTGTAAATGAAGACTTTATCATTATACAACTAATTGATCCTCGAATATAAAAAGAATAGTAAACAAAAGATAAGAGATGCAAAGCAGTGACTGACTTTTTTGAAATCATATTCAGGTTGAAAGGGAAGAATGAAGAAGCTTATATCAAGAAGGTATAAAGAAAGACCTATGCCTGAGCTGAGGGTTACATATTCCCACCCGATGTAACGCCCGGGAAGCTTACCGTCGTTCCTCTATGCAACAATAACAACATTCCAGTCATTGATTTGGGGATGGTGAAGGAGCAGCGCAAGCTTGTGATATAGCTGACCAAATACTCAAGGCTAGCCAAGAATTTGGATTTTTTCAGGTTAAGCGAGTTTGGACGAGAGTAGTACTAGGATGGGTGACCTCCTGGGAAGTCCTCGTGTTGCATCCCCCCCAACCCCACTTAGTGGGAAAAGGCTTTGTTGTTGTTGTTGTTGTATTCAATTTCTTCCATCTGTAATTATGTATGTAGCTTGTAAGTTATTCGTACTAGTGCTGCAGACAGCTAGTAGTTAATCAAAAGGTTTTGTTGATGAGATTTGAATTCAGAGATGTTGTCGGGAATGCTCCACACAAGCGAGGGAACTGGCTTGGAAATCTTACTGTCAGCAAATTATCACCCGCCTAGCCCGGAACCAAGTTTAACACTAGGATTACCTAAACACGGTGATCCAAACCTTACAACCATTTTACTCCAAGGGGATGATCTTGTCAATGGTCTTCAAGTTCTCAAGGATGGGGAATGGATTTCTGTTGTTACTCTTCAAAATGCGCTTCTGGTTAATGCCGGTTATCAATTACAGGTACACCCTCCCTCCCTACCATGCATGTTCCTCACCGGTCGCCTTTTTTGCTTTGCTATGCATGACCATCTACAAATTATACACGGTTGCAAACTTGTTACTGCGATATTGTAGGTTATCAACAATGAGAAGTTAAAAAGTGCTGAACACCAGGTATTGATAAATTCAAGTGCAGCTCGGATTTCAGCCGGGTTTCGTGATGCCTTCCCATGATTCCCTTGTAGAACCTGCTGCAGCTCTTATCAATGCAAGCAATCCCCAACTTTACAAAGGCTTCCCATACAAAGACCTGTTTCTCAACTTTGGTACAACGCTGGGAAAAAACCAAACAAGTACCGGATCGCTTTAAGCTTCAGGGTTAGCAGCTCAATACAACTTGAAAAGGGATAATTCAAAATCTTCGCTTTGAGCACTGCTCATTTGATCAAATGTCCATTTTGCTCTCTGACGAGGCAAAATCTTACACAAGGTCTCCGACTATAGTTGGAGCTTATTTTGGGTCATTTTATTGATACATATGTGACAAGTAACGCAGTATATGGAAATTTGCTTAGTCGAGCTCGAGTGACAAGTGACGAGGCAAAATCCCTGTGATTGTGAACCGAGACTCGAGCTCGAGTGAAATTTGCTTAGTCGAGTGAATCGTGTGCATCCAATTAATCTTGAATACATATGTGACAAGTAACGCAGTATATGGAAATTTGTTTATTTTCATGTATGTACACATTCTAGTCTGCAACTTCATCTGCATTATGCAAGTTGTACAAACTTCTACAGAGCGTTTAACACTCATTATTTTTATTGTTCACACACACAGGCAGGCACAGGCCACAGATTATATCTACAAAAGAGCCAAAAAATGTCAGTCCGACGATGACCCTTGGTCACTCTCTTGTGCTCTTGGACCAACAGCATTGTCCTCATTTATGGGACCAGTTTGTTCTTCAAAGTTCTCCTGCCCAACCCCAACTTCCTCTTCTATTAATGTCTCCTCCGCATCTGCCTCCTCACTTTCATCCACTCGATAATAAACCTTAGAATTTTGCAAAGAAACAATTAAGCCATATATTCCATTACTCAAGTTTTAGTTTAAACAAGATGTGACAAAATCAAATCACCACACAGCATTTAGAATCATGTATCCATTTGCACTGAAACCAGAAATCAAACACAATAACAAAATGTTCATCAAAACCATAAAACAATACCATGAAGGAAAGATGATCATATTCATACCACACATGTTTGAGCCGGTGAGAGTATTTTGAAGGAGTTGGGACGGTTGTTGAAATTTGTTTCAGGAACCCCCGGTATTCCTTCTGGGAATGTGAAGTGGTCTACATTGTGGCCCACCTGCCAGCAGAGTAGTGAAATCAACATATCAAAAGGTCTACACCTGATCTTAAAGAGACACGACATGCATTTTGTTTTTGTTTCTTTTAATTGCATTATCCTCAAATACTCTCACTCTCATTCACGCCACTAGGAATAGGAATCCCTTACTCTTCCATGGCCACCAAACTCCCAAGCATCACTATCTAGTGCAACTCTGTACTTCCCAGGTAAGTCACACCCAACTTTATACCTGTATGTTTCATAACACAGGTCACTCAAATAAACAACGTTATTTGCGCACAATATACTTTTACCAAAATGTAAAAACTGACATACCCTTCGTATGTGTTTCTTGGATGAAAATTGAACACAAAAACTAAATCCCCGCGCTCAAAGACAATAACCTGTAACATCCAACAAGGAGTCAATGTTTCTAAAATCCATCACCTTGTTTACATTATCACTTACTGGTTTATCTCTATTCTCTAATTGGTAACCATAAAACTGCAAGAAGCCAGGAAGGTTGGCTGGTGTGCCAAACAATGGATCACAAACATTTGAGTAAAGAACGAGAACCAACTATCTTTCAACTGATGTTTGTGCGATAAGAGAAGATTATCTAACCTTGTCTTCTTCATTTGTGCTGCTCACTATCTGCTTTGTTGACGAAAGGAATGAAAACTTCTCATCAAGCAAATTCATAGCTTTGTCAAAGGCATTCATAAACTGGACAAGTTCCAAGCATAAGGATGTAAGAATCGGCAAGTACTAATGCAAATAGAAGCAGAAAAACAACATTGCAACATGAAATCATACATTGAGATCCCTAAAACATACATGGTACACATCACATGGGTGCTTTTTGCATGATACAGAGATGGAAGTGGCAAAGCTTATCAATAATGTCCTACCACAATTCCATTGGAACATAATCTAGAACATCAAATCTGAAATATTGATCACATGGTCAAAGAAATTTTATGGCCCTCAGTTGCAAACTTACATTAAGTGTGACCGCTGACAAGAGCTGCTTTTAAATACAGGGAATGATAATAGATAAATATGGCGGCCCAATTATCTATCTAATTTTGTGAACCTACATGCATACATGCAAGCAACGTAAATGAATTTTTGTGTTGATGTTATGGGGCAACTCATCAATTTATCCCTTAATGACTAGAAGTGTAGTAGGAGCAGCCATTGACAAAAAGCACAATCAAGCATGCAAATAACAGCAAAATTCCAAAAATAAAAACACTAAAAAATTGTTTCCTAACCTTATATCTCAAATGATCTGTATCCACCAGGTTCCACTGGCGTCTGCACTTCTCATAACTCCACCCGTTGCCTTCTCTTGGAAAGTCAATCCATTCAGGATGGCCAAACTACAGAAATCACTCAGTAAGAAAATCTTCAACAGAAATCATGAAACTGCAACACTAACAGAAGGAATTATGGGGACGTACAATTTGACTGATTAGGAAGGTGGGTTTTACATAATTTATGATGAGGAAGAGCCAGTCAAATCTTCTAAATTGTTTAGTAACCCCTTGGTGTCACTCCTTTATACTTAGACAAAAGGCGGTTAGGTAAAGAATACAAGCTGATGCCTTAACTTGTTATCCCAGTTCTATGTGCTTCATACATTTTTAAGAGTGATAAAGAAACCAACCATTCTACAGGGTTTCCAACTGTAACTTTTTCATATGTTCCACGTTTCCTCCGCAATAAAAAATAATGGCACTTCCATAACCATTCTATTGAAATTTATCCAAGTCTTGCTATACAGTGACACCAATAGTTTGGCAGGCAGAAACTTTGGCCAATGTGCTTACCTCATTTCCCATAAAATTGAGATACCCCTCGCCTCCTAATGCCATAGTCAAGAAATGTATCATCTGCAAAAAGGCGGCAAAAATGACAAAAACGAAAAAGAAAAAAAGAAGAATGAACTGAAGATTTAAGAGCATTTAAGTCTGCTAACAAAATCTGATAGTGGTTAAGCTCTCCAGATCTAAAATTCAAGTCAGCCCCACAATCATTTTTAAAAAGACTAATAACATAGCAACTTTGTCAGTCATATAGGTAGTGAACAGGATTTGTTAATTTGATAGTTATGGTCTTTGTTGATATAGTCTGATATATATACATTTAACCAAAAAAAAAGAAAAAAAAAGATAAGAGACTGTTCAGATAGACAGCTAAGAACATAAACCCAACACGTTAACAGATGCTTCTTGCACAGAGGTAGCACAAAAACCTTGTGAAGCGCAACCCCTCGCTCAATGGTAGGAGAAGCATCAACTAAACAAGACATGCCAGAATACATTTCTCTATCCATCAAAAAGAATGCAATTGTCTTGTCACCCACAATTGCCTGAAACAAAAGAATTGGTATTACAGTTTGCCAGAGAATGTTCACTATGATCAAATTTGAAATCACTTATCCTGTTTTGTCTCTTTCTTCTTCCATAAAACACAAGAAAAAAAAAACTGATACCTGGTCATGACTTTCAGCGTAGGAGATACACTTCTCAGTGTACCTCCTATTTGTCAAGTTCCATGAAATTTCCTTCATTGACCACTCTTCGTCACTCTTGTTTTTCACATAGTCAATCCATTTGTCAGGGATGGCCATTGCCAGCCGGTAATCAAAGCCAATGCCACCTTCAGAGACAGGCCGACCAAGTCCGGGCATACCAGAAACATCTTCGGCAATTACAGTTGCATCTGGCAAAACTTTATGGATCAGATAGTTGGCAAGCATCAAATAAACAACAGCATCAACATCTGTTGCCTCACTAAAATACTCATGATAATCCCCTGAAAATGCCATGTTTATCCCGTGGTGATGATATAACATTGAAGTTACTCCATCAAATCGAAAACCATCAAATTTAAACTCCTCCAGCCACCACCTCAAGTTGGATAAAAGGAAGCGGAGAACTTCCCAATTAGCATAGTTGAAAAGTCGGCTATCCCATAACTTATGATAGCCTCTATCTCCTGTGTGGAAGTAGGACTCTTGTGAGCTTTGACCAACTTCAAAGCCATTGAGGCCATCAGTAATGTTGTTACTTGCATGGCTGTGAATAACATCCATCAATACCCGCAAACCTAGGGAATGGGCTTTGTCAATTAGATATTTAAGGTCCTCAGGTGTTCCAGATCTACTGCTGACGGCAAAGAAGTTTGTCACATGATAACCGAATGATGCATAATAGGAATGCTCCATCACGGCCATCAACTGGACTGTGTTATAGTTATTTGCTTGGATACGCGGTAGAACGTCATCAGCAAATTCTCTATATGAACTGATGCGGGGTTCTGAGCTACTCATTCCAACATGTGCCTCATATATTCGTGGAGCCTTGGGTTTTGGAGGACGAGGATACTTGAACTGAAACCTGCATGGTCAAAACACTCCCTAGTTAGCATGAATGGGCCAATCCAAAGTAGAAGTACCAACAGAGATTTTAAGTGTATACTGCAATCTGACTTTTGTAATATGAAACATGTTTCTAGCTTTTGGAATTAGATGCAAAAATTTATGTTCCCTAGAAACACTGCATATTATTTCAGTTATCTATGAAGGTGGAATTATGAACAAATGGTACCTTTCTGATGGTGGTGGATCCCAGTAGACACCATCATATGGTGCTGCAAACCTTGCTGGGTCCACGGTGGCATATTGAATCCAAGCAGGGATGCGATCAACCCAAACTCCACCTCCATGCTTGAACCGGAATTTAACCCTTGAATTGTGAGGAATGGCTGAATTTTCACCAGAATCGGGTATCTTGATACTCCAAACCCCAAATTGGTTCTTGTCCATCTTGTGCTTGGAGCCATCCCATCCATTAAAGTCCCCAATAAGTTGTGCCTCCCTAAGTTATTTAAGAAACATAACATGTATTAAAGCAATTAAGACAAATCGTATGCCTCCGAAAGTTATGGAATTGTAGTCGAGAAGCTAATGAACTCACTGAGCAGCAGGGGCCCATTCACGGTACACAATTCCACCTTCTTCTCTGTTAAATCCAAATTTCAAATAACCTAGAGATGAAGCAAACAGGTGTTAAACAATCTGTTTTAAGGAAAATGATACGATGGTATCTCTAAAGAAAGGAAATTTAAGAGAAGAAATCCATTGCATAAAATAAAAGTGACCTTGAGCATATTCCTGTAGACCTCCTTCGTATGTCTCAATAAGCCTTCTCTGATCCAGGTATCTGTTGATTCTATAGTTGAAGTGGTCCTTGTATGGTTGCAAGGATTGATCGATGCTCAAGATTCCAAGGTTTTCCATGCCTTGGTCGGTGTCTGTTATTATGGGGCTGTCGTCTATGAAAACAGCTTTACTTTTGGAAGTAGGCTCTGCCTGAGAAAGAGAGTGCGGATTGCAACTAGTTTATCAGTGAAAGTCGAAAGTAGTGGGGAAATGAAATGAAGAATGTGAAATCAGTTAGTATCCCCTTCCCCTTGTTAGAGTGAAACTAGCATTGAAGGAAGCATATTAATTTTACATGGCACATGGCGAAGGCAGCAGGCAGCAGCAGAATGCAATGAAGATACATCAACAAGCAAGGACCAAATAGTCAATCATAACATAACAATGTGAAATTAATTAATTATTCATCTTCTAGCTTGTCTGCCTGTCTGTTTACTGTCTAGAGTAAATGTAATTAAGATTTAAGAGAGAGCAAGCAGTAGCACGCACCTTGGAACATCCACTTGCTGTTGTTGTTGAGGGGGAACCACGTCTGCGAAGAAGCGATGATGAGTTTTGAGATGTTCCGAACCTCAACAACCGCACTGCTTGCTGCTCTTTGCCCTGCAGATCCAAATATGTTGCAAATTTCTAAGACTCAAAACAAAAAACGAATATTCTGTAACTACCGCCACGCACGTTTTCAATAAATAATTAAGATTAACAATACATATATATTAAGTGATTAATTAAGGAAAGTAAAAGTAGGAAAGATTTTGATTTTGATTGAGTGAGTGAAGGTGACAAACCCTGAGTCCAAGCCCGAGTCTGGATGGGTACTCGTCGTTGGTGCTCGTAAAGGTAAATGATAGAGGAGTGTGAGTGGGATGACGAAGAACCAAACCAGTCGGTGCCAACATCATCATCTTCTTCTTCTTCTTCTTTCTTCCTTCTTCTTCTTTCTTCCTTCTTCTTCTTCACCGAGTCACCGACTCAGCCTGTCTTGTTCATGATCGGCCATCTCCCATTCGTTTTCTTTTTCTCCCTCCCTGCTTGTATTAGTATTAGTCCTATTATTAATTAATAATAACTTATTACGCACTGCAAATGCAAGCTAAGGCCCACGCCAGAGCCCACTCCAGCTCAGATTCATTTCTTCCTAATGCTTCTGCTAATAGCCTGATAGCCTAATTCAATGGTGCTGTACTTGCTCATCCACTCCACTCCGCTCCTTATTCAATCGGTGAAAAGCTTTTTCTCAACTGACGGTTTGTATTTGGTTAATGGTCACGACCTCTGCGCCAAGTGGGATCCACACTCAACTAAAAAAATCATTGATTGCGCCTGCCAACCTATTTGATTGCGATTGCGATTGCGATTGCGATTGCTTTCCGCTGGAAACAAAGAATAGCATCCACGTGACTGCGCGCTGCCCGTCAGTTCTATTTTCTCCCCTTTTCTCCACTGTACTGTGATTTTAAAATATTTTTTCTTTTCTTCTAAACAAGAGTATTGGGCCAAGGCCCAAATAATATCCTCACCAGTTAGGCCCCATAAAGTTTGCAACAACACTTGGATGAGGACAAGAAGGAGCCCTAAACCCCATAAATTAGGGGAAGTGAGGGAGGAAAGACGGTTCGAGGTTAGGGTTTTGCAGAACGAAAAGAAGAAGAGGAAGACAGTCAGTCAGTCAGTGAATCATGAGCAGAAGTTTGGGAATTCCGGTGAAGCTTCTTCACGAGGCGTCAGGGCACGTGGTGACGGTGGAGCTCAAGAGCGGTGAGCTTTACAGAGGAAGCATGGTCGAGTGCGAGGACAATTGGAACTGTCAGCTCGAGAACATCACCTACACCGCCAAGGTACTCCAGTCTCTATCATCTATCGTTTCTTCTTCGTTTGTAGTATCTTCAATGTGCTGTTATTTTTGCCTTCTTTTCAAAGACTGCGATCCCCGCTGCCATCTTTTAAATTAAAACCCTAGATTTCAAGCGCTTGCACTGATACTGCATCTCTCTCTTGGTGAATCTGACGGCACAATTATCAAAAAAAAAAAAAAAAAAAAACCCTGAACTTGTACTAGTAGTGTAGGCTGAAAAGCCGGTGAAATAGTTGGATTGGAAGGTAAGGGAATTGGAATTCTGCACCCTATTAGGCAAATTTCCCTAGATGAAGCTGAATGATTGTTTCCATTTTTTAGGATTCGGAAAGTAGTGGTGGTGGTGGTGGAGAATCTTAAGAGATGGTCCAGTTTCCCAGTTTCAAAATGTTGGAGTAGGTTCAGTAAGGTTTAAACTCGCAATGGCTTTACAAGTCTCTATCACTGTTGGTGCACACACTACAATTTGAACAATTGGTTTTATTTCAACTGGTGTTTGGTCTCCATGATACCTCTAAAACTTAAAAAAAGTTTACTTGAACCAAGCACTTAATGTGTATTTTTTTCTTGCTATACATCCTGATGATCAATTTTGAAAATAAGAGAAACGGAAATTGATGGAAAAATATCCTATGTTGGATGTTACTAAGCCGCTTTTATTTTCAAAGCTTGGACAATTAGTTTATCTTTGTTTTTGACATTAGTAGACTCATCTACAGGACGGAAAAGTTTCACAGCTTGAGCACGTATTTATCCGAGGGAGCAAAGTAAGGTATATAATAACGGATTACTTTTTGTTTGACAGCACCCATTCATAATTTGGTCTAGTTGTGTTGCTTTGCTACTTCCAATGATTGTTCACTGATATTGATTTGAAATTTTAATAGGTTTATGGTCATACCTGACATGCTAAAGAATGCTCCAATGTTCAAGCGCCTGGATGCTAGAATCAAGGTATCATTCCATGTCTAAATGATCATTGAGTTTGGGATTGTGATGAATTTTGTTTTTTACTGACATTTTGATTTTTGAATCTGGTAGGGCAAGGGTGCTTCACTAGGAGTCGGCAGAGGTAGAGCTGTTTCAATGCGAGCTAAGGTAAGCTCTTCTCATTTTTACTGAATCTTAATGCAGTTTCTCTTTTGTCCACGGAACGTTTTCAGATGGTGGGTCTATAATAAAAGCGTAATAATATGGAATCTTTTAGTCTTCTATTTGAGTTTAATAATTGAAAGCTTTTGATGCCTTACATTTGAACATTCATGTGTGAGAAATGTGGAGACAACACAGAAGATTGCGTAGTGAGAAATAGAGAGTTCCTTGATTTAGTCTTGTAGGTCAGGCATAGGGATACAAAACTCTGAAAATATTGAGCAACTCATTTATAGAAAAGAAAAGGATAAATGGATTTGGGTTTGAATAAAATATATTTTGTTGTGCAGGCTCAAGCTGCTGGCCGTGGGACAGCCGGTAGGGGTGTTGTACCACCTGCTCGGAGGTAATCGGCCGCCCGTTGTGCTACCCTTCAGAATCCTCGGTGTAAAAGAATAGACATTGTTTGGGAGATGAGAGAAATCGGAGAAAGGGTTTCTTGACAGGCTGTTCTCGTTTTGTATGCATGTTATGTTTTGGATGCTACATTTTTCGACTCTTACATGTACTCGATTTCCATGTAGTTGATATTGTTGATGTAATAGCGTCATTTCAATCTAAATCTTCAGAGTTGGTAGCATTTGTTCTGTTTATTTTCTCACAGGTTATAAAAAGAGAGAAGGAAACCCGAAGGCAAGGGAAGGCGGCCAGTCTTGCTGCATACCATAAACATTTCATTTTTCGAGTAGCTGTGGCATTTTTCGACATGCTCAAAACCAGATTAACGTGACAAGTATCCCCGTCATGGTGAATCACAATCAACTGAAAGAAAAGAAGGGTTTTCCTCCCTTGCCATTTTTATTCCAACAGTTTTAAGTAACATACACATGGATAATGGATACATATGCATGACATAAAGCTGGTCGAAGAAATTTACAGAAATTGAGGAAACACCACACATAATATTAAAAATTAGTGGAAGTAACCATATAGTTCTAAAAAGCAAATGCAGAAATTCCAAGGGTTGGAAGCATCTGCTGTAGGACCTGTCAGAACAACCCTAAAGAATCTGAACGGAAGAAGAGCGTTCTGTCCAATAACGGGCCATGATGCAAACTGCCCAGGTTTGCATATAGTTTGGTCATTCTCGTGCGCTCTCAGATTTGTCCATGTCTTCCCATCCAGAGATCCCTATAAGAATAGTAACATATTCAACAACAGGATTACTCCATACTGTTTCCTCCGTGTCCCACAATATTCGTAAACACCCCCAAAACGAAGAACAAGCATGACTGAAAATGAAAGTAAAAATGCCGCAATGCGTCACATTTCCAAGTCTTTACCTGGAAATTCCAATATCTCATGTAGGCCCTGGACCCATCTTGCCTCAAGGTGTAGTAATTGCAAATAAGCTGAAAATCAGCCAAGTTTCATTCATCAGAATGCCCATCAAGAGGAAATTACGACACCAATGTACTAGACAGGAAGGTAGTCCACATATGAATAAAATTAGGCACACTGTATAGGCTTTGAATTCGTCAACTTTATTGGATCCCTGTTTTCTACCAGAATGGAGCATATGACAATGTTTATATGCCAAAAGCACGTCCATGGTACTTTTTAACTGAAGCAGATCGAACATACGGAGATATACCTGATGATCTGCACCAATATCAACCGTCCACCACGTGCTTTTGTGTCCATCTTCTATCTGTGGCCCAGCAAAAGATGTTCCCTGATGTGGCCATACATTGTCATATTATTTCGATTCCTCACATACCATATTTGATATTTATATTTACCGTACCCTGTAAGTTCTTGAGACCAAAGCCTTGGGATCAGTGAACCTGGAAGAGGGACTGCTTGCTGTAATAGTAATTCTCTGGAACATGCATTTATAAAGAATGGGCAGCTGTGTTAAAAATGATTACACTTAAGAAGTCATAAAAAGGAAACAAAGATATAAGAATATACTTTAGCCAGAACAGGATTAACCCATTGATGTTCCCCATATGACGTCCCTGCAAAGTACAGAACTCCATTGCTGTCCCCGTCGCATATGTACTGGAGTTCCTTATAACTAGATCGTCTATGTTGGATTCTGAGACTAGAAAAAGAAGACTATGTTAGCTTACTAAATACCCAGAGCATGAACACCATACACCTTTTGTCAACAATGTTAACTCCAATACTCCATACTCACTTATGCTCATTTTCTGGCCTTGCCAGTCCATGCTTGATACAATTGATGGCCTCCATGACCTGTGATATCAGCATAAAAAAATTTATTTAGGAACAATAATCATTTTTACGTAGAAATAAGAAAACACAGGAAAGCCCAACTCACAAGATTACTGAAAGTAGAACTATGCCTGGCAATGTTGCTCTTCCCCAACTGCAAAATTATTGTAGTCAGACAAAAAAATTCTAGTCTTCAGTAGAATAGTGATACTTCTCTATACCCAGGGTCCACATACCTTCTCAAGCAAGGGCAAGGGTAGTAACCGAAATCGAACAAAGGACAGAAGGTGATTAACTGTCTGCAGCCTATCCCCAAAAAGAAGTTCCGGGGTGCAGTGTATCATCATTTCATCTATCATCTCCCACCCATACTCTTCCTTTGCTTTCACACCCCACATTAAGATTGCATTGAGAACCTTTTCTTCAGATGTTACAGTCAAATCTGGATGCTGCAATCAAGGCAGGGCCAGAGCTATTCTAAGGTTGCGGGTGGGATTTTCAAAGATCCCTTGTTATATAGACAATAATACAAAAGTAACAAAGAAACATAATTACATTTAAGCAGTGGAATCCTTCCCAATAAATTATGCACGTGATAGGATAAAAGAGTTAGAAGTAGCCTCCAATAATCATGAAAGTCATGTCTATTCTTCTATTAAGATTTGCAAAAGTAACAGCTCAAGACCTCTTGTTATCTCAAATCTTGTGTAGAAAGGTAATGGGTTTATAATCTTGTCAAGTGGTATTTTAATCAATAATACTCATTACAACTACAAGGAACATTTTTAATTTTGCTTTATATTTTGTCCCCTTTAAAGTTAAAATCGCAGCTACACCCTTGCCACAAGGTAAACCTCACTGGTCTCTCACTAAGCTGGTTAACTTACTCCCTCCCACAGGACGCCTTTCCAACTTCAACCTCACTGGCCTCTTACGTCAGTCCTTTTGTATACATGACCTGATGATGTATTAATCCTGAGCCTTAAGCTATCCACCAATATTGATACTAGTGACTTAAACAGTGACTCCTACCTGAATGATATTGCGAAAGGTTGTCTCATCTAACAAAACGAAGTCAACGCTTGCGGTTGTACAGTAGTCAAAGTGCATCGAAAAGTTCATCTCACAAGTTTCTTGAATGAGTTTGCATGATGGAATCGACGAAACTACTTGAAGGACCAGACATACTGAGTCCTGCAACAAACATCAACAGTTAGCTTCAAAGCAACAATGTAATTATTTTTCCCAAACAGTCTGCTTCCACGTCCATTAAACTTGATATTAGTAAAATTCTTGTTGTATGACTTCTTCCACTAGAACTCCATCCCTGCATATAATATGCACATGAGATGTATCAAAATCTCTATAATTCATTTTTAAAAGCTCTTCTGTTCTTTTCAGAAGTCCGAAACTGCAAGTCACTTCCCCGTTCTTTTATTCTAGTCATGCAAGTGACATTCTGTAAAACTGACAAAATAGGCACGATATGAACCACCATAGATGAATTAAACTATGTTGTAAGATAAGGATTATCAAACTACCTCTGAGAGGTATTCTAAAAGTTTTTTGCAGCATTCCTGATGAAGGAGAGTAACTCCGAATTGATCGGCCAACAGAAAGAGTTGGAGTAATAAGGCACCAGAATCAACAGCAGCTTCTAAACTGAGTTCCCCACTATACATGAACTCAAGCAAACCTTTGAATGCTTCAGGTGATATGTCTCTTAAAATAACTTCCGGGGATATTGTTTCACTCATTCCATTTGTAAACATCTGCACAATGAAACATTTGAATAGAAAAGTCATCCGTGAGACTAAATTAGCATGGACAGAGAAGAATGCACCCCTAGATCACATTTAAACCAACATTATGCTCGTATAGCAATGCATTTCCTCTCTACGACAATTATGTGCTTATGTGGTTTATCTGAGAAGCATAAGGGTGTACATAAAATAGAATAAAATGGAGCAGAATGATGATTAATTGGCTCACCTTTGCGAACGGGAGACTCCATAAACTAAGAATAATTTTATGTGATCGGGCAATAAGGCCATGACCCTCAATGTAGATATTTACATCACTGTACTTGCTTGTTAAATACAATTGTTTCAGCCGCGGTATATCAACGGGAACTCCAAATGGGAAGGCTGTGCAACAATTCGGTCGAGTGTATGGATATGACAATTCCACACTTTTTCCAAAGTCAAACAACTTTTTATTTAGTTTCCACCGTTCCATGGCTTCCTCGCATTGCTTCACTAGTGGAATCACTTCAAATTGTAAGCCTAGAGCCCTCAAGGAACCAAGTTGTGGTTCTGGAATCTATATCAAACAGAGCCATATTACCTATTAGAATTGCAATCTCTGTAACAAAATAAGAACTGACAAAGGAAGAATATTTAGAATACTAGTCTCTATCAAATAATAAGGATGATTAAGCTGGCTTACAAACCACCCACGTGATCTTTTCTCTTATATATACGTAAATATGTGTGTGCGAGAGAGGGAGAGAGAGACGAATCTCATGCAAAAAAATAATAAGCGAAAGGTTCTTCATGTAATATACCTGCTTGTCAGGGATGCAGGGGCATCTGTGGCATAAAATAACATATATTTGTAATTTCTTTACGTTAACATGCTAGATATGCTTTTGATATGTCAACAGATATGCATTTCTGATTTCCCCATAATTTAAGCTATATGTACCTGTGTTCGGCCTGTGTAAATATATTGAAGTAGTGCATGTAGAACCGGATAAGCTACCCCCTTCAGGCGGAGAATATCTTCTGAAGAAGTCAATGGGAAATTACCAGATGCTACCAAAATAGACTTGTGAGCTGGTACAGGCCTTTCTTCAGTACCAACGATGAAAAGAACATCAGATAACTCCCAATTTTCAAGAAAATCTTCAATCCCCCATTTCTCATAAGCCGTTCGTTCATCCTCCAGCTCCTCTTCATCATCATCCTCACATATGTACTCGCCACAGTCCACATGCTTCCACAAGGATATATGGTTGCGAGTTAATGGCAATACACTGACATTCCTATAACCAACATGTTTATCCCAGCTACTAAGCCCGATATAACGAACAGCACAATTTGGATGCGAATCTAGCCACTGAAAGACTAGATTCTGAAAAGGGTATTTTCCCTTACCAATACTGATCAAACCATCACAGATGCTGATCCAGTAGCTCTGAAACGCAGAAGAAGAACAAAGACCAACACCCTCCACATCCACCACAGTATTCCCATCTACCTCAATTTTCAACCGCCTATTCCTATGACTGCCCAGTATAACAGTATAGTGAGGACTATTATCTCTTTTGTAATGATAGTGCTGGCTTCCTACATTCTCCCGAAACACCAGTGTTACATCATTGTGAGCAAAAGCTTCAAAAGCCACGCAACCCCGGCCGGCTTCCCGGAATTTTAAATCCTTTCGCCAAGCACACTCAAAGGGGGCCACTGTAAGGAACTTTTTCTCTTTCTTATCCATCATCAATTCTTATTACAGAATACCATTCAATCGCAGAGATGGATCATGGACCGGACAGTCTTGTACCTAGAGCCCTAACTGACTGACGGACTGACTGACTGACCATCTGGAAAATAAGGACAGTCAGGGTGTGATTTTGGCAACAACACAAACATCCATTTTAGATTTTAAAACATGACTGACTGACTGACTGGGTGGCTATTATAATCGGACGAGTGAATTCAGTATCAAATTTTCACTGAATCAAAAGCACGTGACCAGAGTGGATGAACTGATCGACCTTGTGCTAAAATTCGCAACTTGATTTTGGAAGTGCCAACACAACTCTGAAATGAATCCTAACTCTTAAAGAGGGCGTAAGTCAGTTGAAAAATTGGTAGAAGAACAAGAGCCTCCTCCAATAATCCAAGTTCCAACCAATTCCATCCTCTCAAGTCAAGTTGCCACAAAATATCTGAACCCAAACACTAAAGTCTAAAACAATTAATCACAAACATCATCATCAATCACAATTCACACATCGCTGTCTATCAGTCCTTATCCAAACACACGAACAGGACAAATAGGATCATCAAATCAATCCAAAAACGAAAACAAAATACAAAAACAAAATATATCTGCATTCGAGCAAGCACAGCTCACCTCAGAAAAATCCCCAGAAGCGACAAATGAAGGCCATGACTATCTATCTATATGGGGTGGGGGTGAAGTAATTGTTTGTGCATCATGTATGTATGTATGTATGTGTGTATGTATTGTATGTATGTATTTTTGTATGTATACATGCATAACGAAAATAAACGATAACAAATCCCTAAGAAAAAACTAAAAAAATCAAATAACCCACCTCAGAACTCTGAAAATATTTCTTGAGCTGCTTCTTCATCTCACCGAAGCAAATCGTTCATGGCTCCTCCCGACTGACTGACCGTGACCAACAACTATTGAAAGGCAATTTCAACTTTCATCAACACGCAGAGACATTTAAACAAACAAATCCAAGGCAATTTCAACAAATCCAATTCATCTGATTTGAAAACAATCGGTATATAAATTGCCCTTTCCTTTTTCAATTTTCAGAGAGAGATATATATTCCGAACTTGATGGGTTGCCCGTCGTCTTGTCCTTTTCACAATTGTTTTTGTTTATTTTCTTTTTATGGTGGGTACGTGGCAGCTGTTCATGCATTTTGTGGTCGAATCAGCAAAGCAGGAGCACACACTTCATCTTCATATTTCATTGCCCAGCCAGCAGGACTCTCCCCATCTTCTTTAGGAGTATCTTCGAGATCGTCAATTGAGTTTGTTTATCGTAAATTATACAATTAATTTTTCTCATATATTGTTTATGTTTATGTTTATGTTTATTTTTCAATTAAATTCGCACAATGTATGATAAACGAACATAATTTACAAATTTATGTAATCCTTACAAAGAAAACCTGAACTTTTATAGGTCCAAAAGTAAGAAGAGAATACTATAACTATTACTATTACTCTATTATGGAAATGAATCATTTCCAGATCTCTTCCTCCTAATCCACCAAGTTTGGAGATTCAGGCTATTGAAATTTGATCCAACGGTTACAAACAAGGGTTCACTTTAAAAGTTATAATAATTTTAGTCGTTTGATCAAATTTCAATAACTCAAATTCCTGAACTTGGTGAATTAGGTGAAAGGGATCCAGAAAGTTTCCTTTCCCTCTACTATAACTATTACTGTTAATCTATAACTGGGAGGGAGAAGAATTTTCTGGGTTGCAGGAAGGGGACTGGAAGGGATAAGAAGATGAAGATGGGGGATCTTCTTCTTCTTCTTTCTTCGTTGCAGATTCGGTTTCGGCAATTTTTGGTTTTTTTTTTCTTCTTCTTCCTCATTTTTTTCTGGGTTGCATGAAGGGAACTGGAAGGGAGAAGAAGATGAAGATGGGGAGAAGAGAGAGAAGGGGGGAGGGAACAAACATAAGTTTTTTTT
Organism: Malus sylvestris; assembly: GCF_916048215.2. Taxonomy (NCBI): domain Eukaryota; kingdom Viridiplantae; phylum Streptophyta; class Magnoliopsida; order Rosales; family Rosaceae; genus Malus; species Malus sylvestris. Next base: position 212,325 of record NC_062267.1, on the reverse strand, counting down.
TTTTAACTTTTTTTTAATTTTAATATTTAGAAATTATTAAATGATTTTTTTTTTGTTTTTAATAATATTTTTTAATTTTTTAATAGAAAGTGGGATCTGGATCAAGCCACGTCAGCATTTAACTGAAAAATAAACGGCCAAGTAACGGAAGGTATAACATTGGACCAAATTCTAAAGATGAGATATGGCATTGTCAATTTAAAAAGATGAGGTATGAAAGTGTCGTGACACCAATAGTTGAGGTAGTTTTTTGTACTTTACCCTTAATTTTTTTTATATTGGAGGTATTTTAACATCACCTATATGTGTGTCTTCAATAAAAAACAGTAAAATTTAGATTTGTGAAATTACATTATTGACCATCAGTAGTCTTTTCACCCTTTTTGATTGACAAAGAGAATTTTATTAATTAATAGAGATATGTATTTTTATTGCATAAAAACCTGAATTACCATTACACCATTGTGTGTGATAAATAATATAAAAATCAAATAATATGTTTTACTAAGTCGGATTGGATCACTCTTGACCTATATCTGGTTTCAAATGTAGTTGGAATATTGAATTCAAATCTATTCGGATAATTGGTCGTGATCCAAATCCTACTAGTTACATCAAATTCAGATTAAATTCGTATCAAAAGCTGATTCATTGACAGGTCTAATTATGCAAAATCACTTAAATATAAGTGGTATTATTTAGTTAAGAATTTTGACATACGGCTGGCCGGACCAAACATGAGGCTCATTTGCTCTCGATTTGTGTTAGGTTGGACGATGTCGATAAGCTCCAATGACAGAGGGATGTGGATGAAGATCCACGACGTTGGCGATGGCGAGCATGTTCAATGGCGAACAATCTGAAAACAATAGTACATTTTAAGCTATTATTTGTACTATCTTATAATGTTTTAATAAAGGGTTTTTTTTTTTTTTTTTTTTTTTTTTTTTTTTTTTTTTTTTTTTTTTTTAACATCACACATGTTGTTGAATACACCTTGTTGATGCACAAAACCGGAAAGGTCTTGGAACAACATAAATCCGACCGTGAATCTGCAAGAAAGTAAATAACACAAGATGTATCGTGGTTCACCCCAATGTTTGGGCTACGTTTACACTGATATTGTATTTATCTATTTGTGAGAGGATGAGAAGGTAAGAGCCTTTGAGGATGAGAGTGAGGCTTCTCATGGCCTAGGAATTGGCCTCTGAGGGTGAGAGTGAGGCATCCCCCTAATTGTGAGGGTGAGGGGTCCTTTTATAGAATAAGGGCTCATCACTTATTACATATTTGCCCATTCCTTTATTACATAATTACATTTAAGTCCCTTGAGTATTTATACGAGATCTAAATACGGAGGCCCTAAGTATGGTACAAACAGTAGTTCCCCAAGTCTTCAGTCAAGAGTCTTTTGGCTGGATACTTGAAATTCAGTCCATGTGTGGGCCGAAGTAACTAGATGTCGTTTAGAACTAATACTTGATATGAGGCGGTGCTCAATTTGAAATGATGCTCAACTAGAAGTAGCACATGTTGCGAGGCTGCTCTGCTTGTGGCTTATGTTGCCTTGGTTGACTCGGCTTGTGGTGTTGAAGGTGAGAGAGTCCCTTTTATAGAATAAGGGTTCGCTCCTCAATACATAAGTGATGGGCTATAGTTGATGCTCGCGGCGAGGCGGTTGCTCAGCTGGCGGCGATGCTATCTAATGATGGTGAGGGAGTCCATTTTATAGAATAAAGGCTTACTCCTCAATACATAAGTGATGGGTTAGGAGTGATGCTCGCGGCGAGGCGATTGCTCAGCTGGCGGCGATGCTCTCTAATGAAGGTGAGGGAATCCCTTTTATAAAATAAAGGCTCGCTCCTCAGTACATGAATAATGGGTTAGGAGTGATGCTTGCGGCGAAACGGTTGCTCATCTGGCGGCGATGCTCTCTAATGAAGGTGAGGGAGTCCATTTTATAAAACAAGGGCTCGCTCCTCAGTACATGAATAATGAGTGCTTTCTAATGAAAGTGAGGGAGTCCCTTTTATAGAATAAGGGCTCGCTCCTTAATACATAAATAATGGGCTAAGTCCCCCAAGTATTTTTCATGAGGCCCAGTTGAGGCCCAATATATGGTGTATAGTGTAGTCCCCCAAGTCTTCGGTCAATAGAGTCTGTTGGTTAGAGGCTTCAAATTGAATTCATGTATAGGCCGAAGTGGCGGTTGTTCGGAGGCGGTATTTGTATACCCTGCATTGAAGCTTTGTAGGTGAAGCTTTGCAAGTGAAGCTTTTGAAGCTTGAGCTCTGTAAATGAAGTTTTTGAAGCTAGAGCTCTGTAAATGAAGCTTCTGAAGCTAGAGCTCTGTAAATGAAGCTTTTGAAGCTAGAGTTTTTGTAAATGAAGCTTTTGAAGCTAGAGCTCTGTAAATGAAGCCTTTGAAGCTAGAGCTTTGTAAATGAAGCTTTTGAAGCTAGAGCTCTGTAAATGAAGCTTTTGAAGCTGATTGACATGAGTGATGCTTATAAATGTTTATGTTGATTGACATGAGTGATGCTCATGAATGTTGACATGAATGATGCTCATGAATGTTTATGTATGATTGACATGAGTAATGCTCATGAATGTTTTTGTATGATTGACATGAGTAATGCTTATGTATAATTTGAAGTACTGGGCGTACTTTTGATCTCCTGGTTGGTGATAATAGCGGCAGGCTACCAAATAATTTTAGAGCCATAAAGCCTGGCTCTTTTGAGCATATGGGTCTTGCCCCTCCACATATCAGTCTAGCCCATTATTTTGGGCTTGACGTTATTTTATTTATTTATTTTATTACCCTCTGATGGGCTTTATACAGATGTCTCCAAAAGATAAGAAAAATAAATCATATCATACAAAAACAAGAAAAGTAAATCACATCTTTCTGGTGGGGTGTTTATTCCTTGCTTTTTGCAGTGTCCCCATGTGCCTTCCTTTTACTTTCTGCTTTTTCTCAGTTTTTTTTTTTTTGCTTTGCTTTTGCTTTTCTTCTTTTCTCTTTTCTGCTGCACCTTTCTCTGTCTCTCCACCTCCAGGCATAAGGAATCATAATAATAGGAAGCTTATCTTTTGCTTTTCTTCTTTTCTTTTTTCCTTTATTCCACTTTTGCTTTCTCAGAAAATGAAGATGCAGGGGATGGGTCATTGATCTCATCCAGTAGGTCGTCTGCAGCATACAGACCATCTTTGATCTGCACTAGCTTCCCTGCAATTTGTCGAGGTACTAGGGCTGGCCATGGCCCCTTTGATCGCTTCCTGGAGACCGCGAGATTGAGAACTGGACGACGGAGCCTTACCAGAGATCCATCGCCGTTGAGATGAGAGGGAATTAGAGACCGACGGACGGTGGAGATCGGATACGATCAAACATCAACGACAGCCATCGGACCTCAAAATCCATGGCAGTTTCGTCTTCTCTCTCACTTTATTCGGAGTTCATCTTTACCTCCCTCTCGCGAGATATGGATTCATCCTTGAAATGTTGTAGAAACCATCTGATATCTTGTCATTGTAAGACAAGCGGCCACTGACCTATAGCCGATACGACACCGTCTCAACATCAGTAACCTCAAGTTGAGTAGTAATCTCGTGCAAGAACAATGTTTCAATACCAAGAGTAGCTCGAGAACAAATCCTCTTGGCCAAAAGAAGCTGCAAATAATAACTTTCCTTAAACCTTTGAGACAAGCTCACTTTAGCACTCTTCTGTTCCACCTTTTTTTTTTTTTTTTTTTTCTGTTCGAGGCTCTTACCACATAACACAAACATGCACGGAGATGTGACATGCAAAACTCGGAGGTGGATAAACTTGATGGAATCTGTGATTCGAAAGCTGCAAGAAGGTTGAATGACGCATCGGTCTCGAATCTAAGATGAAGAGGATAAGGATGAAGGCAGGCTATTGAGCATCTCGCCATGGGTCGTCGGCGCAATTGCAGAGACGACGGTGGTCCGTCGAAGGAGGGAGGAAAATGATCAGTTTTTCTGTCATTGTAAGCAACAATGTCGATGGGCTTGTGGGAGAGGTGAGATGGGTCATCGATGTTGAGGACGGGCTTCTCGTTCTAGCAAGGATTTCCCGCATCCTTCAGCAGCAGTCAACACAAGCATAGACACCTATTCATCCTTAAGGAGTTTCATTTTCAACTCCTTCAACGACAAATCCAACCCGACTGTAACCGATGGCGCTTCAGGCACCCCAGACGAACATTTAACCATTTCAGGCTGATTACTTTTCATCTTCAAACTCTCTTCTATTCGAGAGAGCACCGTCATACCCTATAGTTTAAGCACATCAAACACTCTTCGGAGAGAATTGTCCAGTTGGTGAAGCTTCTCGAGGTGAGTGTGTTTTCTCCACCCGCCAACGTTGTTGCACTTTTGAACAAGCTTCGCTCATTCCTCCATCTGTATTGCATAATTTTTCGGTCCCTCATTCCTCCAAGAAGCAGCAAAGAAGGAACTGTTAGAGTGCTTTAAGCTGCTGGAAAACGAGCTAGGGGACAAGACCTATTTTAGGGGTGAGAGTTTTGGCTTAGTGGACATGGCACTTATCCCTTTCTATAGCTAGTTCTATGCACTGGAGACCTGTGGAAACCTGTGCATGGTGGAGTGTCTGAGGCTGGTAGGTTGGGCAAAGAGATGCATGCAGAGGGAGAGCGTGTCCAAGTCTCTGCCTCAAATTTGTCGGTGGTCTCGAAGACCGGACTTCAGATTTATCCTGGTGTGAAATTAGTCTTCTTCATTGGACTCGAAGACCGGACTTCAAAGCTAGAAGAAGACCCACTCGATGCGAAAGAGCAAGGCCTGAGCTTGAAGGATTTCTTGACGGTGGACCGCCTCGCTGGTTCTCTCATTTGGACGGCGGGATTTACGACAGAGGGCGAACTCGATCTGGTTCTTTTGGTGTGCAAATCACTTTCAGTTTTGGATCGGCAAGGTTTGCTGCAGGAATAACAAACGAGATTGAGAACAGCTTCCGTGGACTCAGAGAAGTTGGAATGGGAGTGAGAGATGTGGTGGCTTCGTGGGTTTTCTGGGAAAGCTTTGGGTTGTTGGGTTTTTGCAGATTCACGGTGGACGGTGGTGAGATGAAAAAATGAAAGAGAACCGACATAGCTTTTCGTGTTGATTCCCACAGACGGCGCCAAATGTTGATGCACAAAATCGGATGGGTCTTGGAACAACATAAATCCGACCGTGAATCTACAAGAAAGTAAATAACACAAGATGTATCCAAGTCTCTGCCTCAAATTTGTCGGTGGTCTCGAAGACCGGACCTCAGATTTTTCCTGGTGTGAAATTAGTCTTCTTCCTTGGACTCGAAGACCGGACCTCAAAGCTGGAAGAAGACCCACTCGATGCCAAAGAGCAAGGCCTGAGCTTGAAGGATTTCTTGATGGTGGACCGCCTCGCTGGTTTTCTCATTTGGACGGCGAGATTTACGGCAGAGGGCGAACTCGATTCGGTTCTTTTGGTGTGCAAATCACTTTTAGTTTTGGATCGGCAAGGTTTGCCGTAGGAATAGCAAACGAGATTGAGAACAGCTTCCGTGGACTCAGAGAAGTTGGAGTGGGAGTGAGAGATGTGATGGCTCCGTGGGTTTTCTGGGAAAGCTTTGGGTTGTTGGGTTTTTGCAGATTCATGGTGGACGGTGGTGAGATGGAAAAATGAAAGAGAACCGACATAGCTTTTTGTGTCGATTCCCACAGACGACGCCAAATGTTGATGCACAAAATCGGATGGGTCTTGGAACAACATAAATCTAACCGCGAATCTGCAAGAAAGTAAATAACACAAGATGTATCGTGGTTCACCCCAATGTTTGGGTTACGTCCACACTAATATTGTATTTCTCTATTTGTGAGAGGATGAAAGGGTAAGAGCCTCTGAGGGTGAGAGTGAGGCCTCCCCCTAATTTTGAGGGTGATGGATCCTTTTATAAAATAAGGGCTCTTCACTTATTACATATTTGCCCCTTCCTTTATTACATAATTACATTTAAGTCCCCCCGAGTATTTATACGAGATCTAAATACGGAGGCCCTAAGTATGGTACAAACACACCTCACTTAAAAATGTAATACTAAACAACTTGTAACTCTAATATGAAATAACTATTCGAGCCCTCATAGCTACTATTACTCTCCATTGTAGAACAAAGCCTTAAAAAACACAAACAAGTTGATGAAAATATATCCTTTGATGAACGGAACAAAAAATCGAGTTTTGCTCCTTGTTCATTTGTTGGTTTTCATAGTCAAGAAATTATTTAAATAATGGAATAAAAATTTGACTTTTTGCAAAGCCCTACTTTAATTGGAATCTAAGAAATAGGAAGAAAACTGAAGAATGTTGAAAATTTTAAGATGTAATTAAATGTAATATTCTTGTGGTTGTTTGATGATGAAGAAATTCAATGTTTTTTGGGTATTTGGAACTGATATGACCTTATAAAAACAGTTTCTACCATTTGTTCATCAGGCTTCTTAGAATCCAACGTGATTTTTCTAGAAAATTTGACAGATGTTTATAAATCAAATGACAAGATGAAGATTATACAACAATTTAATTCATCTTTCTTGTCTTTAAAATGTGGATTATTCTTTTGTTTGAAAGAGATGAAGAGTTTGATGTGTGGTTAATTAGTCGATAATTGTGGGGTGTGTGAGATGTGAGGTGTGGGGTGTATAATATGTGAGGTGTGAGGGTAGTATTGGAAAATGCATGGGGTGTGTTAAGAAAAATTTTAATTTAAAAAGTAAATATAGGGTCTATTAAGTATGTAGGGTTAATGTGCCTTTAATAAAAAGTATTTCTAAATATAACTTATATGAGAGAGAGAGAGAGAGTGTGTGTGTGTAATAGTGTAATACTAATGCTAATGCTATGTGAGTAGTGCGGCAATTGGCAATTTACCGCAAGGGAAGCCCAAAAGTAGTTAGTCAGAAACAAACCAACTTTCAAATAGCGTTCTATTTTAGGCTCAGTGTATTTTCCAATTTAAAAAGCCAGAGACCCGAAAAACCCCGCGAAAAGCTTCTGACAGGCACCAAGAACGAACACACAGAGCACCTGCAAAAGGAATCCATGGAGATTAAGGTTAGGGTTTTGTTATCTTCAACCCGGCTTCCAGCGGCAAATGATGCATTCATAAACCCTAGGGCAATGCTATTGCTAGTTCGCTACTCGTGATTTGAAGTCAAAATTACTCTTAAGAAACTAGGCTTCTGTTTTTTGGTTCATATCGTATACATATATGTATAAAGGTGGAGGCCCATGGTAATGGAAGGAGAGATCAAGGACGAAGGTGAAGGTGGAGGTGGCGGAGAAGAGATCAGAGATGAAACTGCGGAGGGTGTGATTGAATATGTTGCTCAAATCGGAGACTACCGAAGGACGCAGAGGAAAGAATGCTATAACCTGGTGCGGCGTATGAAGCTCTTGCTGCCGCTTTTTGAAGAGACGCGGGAGCTCGATGAGCCAATTCCGGAGAGGGGTGCCGCTTGGTTGGCAAATTTGAAGATGATGCTTCTCATGACCAAGAAATTGCTCAAAACTTGTCATGAGGGGAGCAAAATTTATCTGGTTAGGCTTTTTCCTTTTGAAAGTTAATACATGTTCAAATTCGGAACTGTGAATTATTTAATTATTTGTTGTTGTGGTAATTTAGGCATTTGAAAGCTAGGCAATCATGGTTAGATTTCATGCGGTTCATGAAAGACTCGGTCAGGCTTTAGAAGGTTTGCCTGATGAACTTAGCATCTCAGATGAAGTCAAGGAACAGGTATATACATATATGTTGCCTTTTTTTCGTTTCAAAGCTAACGATAATGCTTCCCATGTGTTATTTCATTTTTCATACACAGAGATCTTCATCCATTACACCCGTTTGATATAAGTTTGTGTATCAAAAACTTGTTCTTGATTGTTCCGGGGTGGGTGGGGGGGTGGGTGGTGTTAATTCAGAGCTTGGTAATCTCTTAGACGAACTTTTTCACTTTGTTTCAGGTTGAACTGATGATCATGCAACTTAGACGAGCGAGGAAGCGAATGGATATGCAGGACATAGAACTCGCAATGGATATTATGGTGGTTTTGCCCAAAAAAGAAGATAGAAATGCTGATAGTGCCATTATAGAGAGGCTGGCCCAAAAGCTAGACCTGCAAAAATCTGAGAACCTTAAGATAGAAACAATAGCTGTGAGGAATCTGGTTAATGATAAAGAGAGAGGAGGGCCAAGTGCAGAGACTACGCAGCAAATCGTTGATCTTCTAAACAAATTCAGACAAATAGCAGGAATGGAAGCGACCAATGTCCTTGACGACCCTGTTATGCCTAAAATGCTCGAGAAGTGCCCGTCTTTGATGATCCCTCATGAATTCCTCTGTCCAATCACGCTAGAAATAATAACGGATCCTGTTATTGTTGCAAGTGGACTGGTGATTCGCTTACATGAAATGGGCACTAACTAGGTTTCCCTGGTATATATTCTGCTTCCTTCTACTCGTGTCACGTGAGTTGGAGCGTATCTTCCGTAGAGAAAGTAAACTTGTGCACAGTTTACATTTAAAAATGTTATATTAACAGAATGGAAACTGATTAGTTTTCCCTCTTTCTTGGGTTTGGTTATTTCATTGAAGACGTATAACAGAGAAAGCATACAAAAGTGGCTGGACACCAATCATAGGACATGTCCCAAGACCAGGCAGACTCTGGCTCACCTGTCACTGGCACCAATTTACGCTCTCAAAAATCTAATCATGCAGTGGTGTGAGAAGAACAACTTCCAGCTCCCGAAAAATGAAACTTCCACAGGCCAGGAAAGCTCCTCCACCGAACACAAAGAGGAGATCTCATCATTGGTTGATCAGCTGTCCTCAAGTCACTTAGAAGTGCAAAGAAATGCTGCCATGAAGATTCGTTTGATCTCTAAAGAGAATCCAGAGAACAGAATTTTGGTTGCCAAAAGTGGAGGAATCCCACCACTGGTGCAACTTCTTTCCTATCCAGGTTCTAAAATTCAACAGCATGCAGTAACGGCTCTTTTGAATTTATCGATTGACAAAACAAACAAGAAACTGATAACCAGAGAAGAAGCCATTCCAGCTATTATAGAAGTCTTGCAGAATGGAAGCACAGAAGCTAGAGAGAACTCTGCAGCAGCTTTATTTAGCTTGTCGATGATTGATGAGAACAAAGTAATTGTGGGGTCATCAAATGGCATTCCGCCATTGGTAGACTTGTTGCAGGACGGGACGATCAGAGGTAAAAAAAGACGCTGTCACGGCACTGTTTAACTTGTCTCTGAACCAAGCAAACAAAAGGAGGGCCATTAGTGCTGGCATTGTACCGCCACTACTCCAGCTATAAGAAAAGAAGATCTTTTATTATTTCTTTCTTAATGAGAAACGAATACAACTCAGTTTATATACATTTGTCTAATTAGGCTTAGTAACTAATTATACTTAATTTAATCTCTTAACACAGAGATTAGTTACAAGACTGTTATAACCAAAAAATACAATTGTAAAAGCTATTAACTATGTGGTATCCCTTTACACCCCCTCAAGCTAATCGGTGGAGCACCCAGAGAAAGCTTGGACTGGAGATAGTGAAACCGTGACTTGGACAGAGACTTTGTATGAATATCAGCAATCTGATGCTCAGTATTTACATACAAAACTATGATGAGATCTGCAAGAACAAGCTCCCTGTTATAGTGATAATCAATCTCAATGTGTTTCGTACGAGCATGAAACATGGGATTGGAAGCCAAAGAAATGGCATACACATTATCACACCATAAGGTAGGAGTGTGAGAGAGTGGAAAAGTAAGATCTTTAAAAATCTTACAAATCCATGTGATTTCGGCAGCAGTAAGAGCAAGAGATCGATATTCAGCCTCAGTTGAAGATCGTGCAACCGTTGGCTGCTTTTTAGCACTCCAACTAATGAGATTTGAACCCAAGTAAACGCAATAACCAGATGTTGATCTTTGATCAAAAACACAGCCAGGCCAATCAGCATCCAAGAAAGTTGTAAGGTGCAGAGAAACTTTTTTAAACTAGATACCTTGATCGACAAAACCTTTGAGAAACCGTAGAATACGTTTGATTGCTTGGAAATGGGTATCTCGGGGGCAATGAAGAAATTGACACACTTGATTAACAACAAAAGAGAGTTTAGAATTTGCAAAACCAAGTGAGAGAAGTGCATGACCCAGTTTGTCATACCAGGCCCGATGGGCCTGTTTTAAGCCATAAAGAGACCTATTGAGCTTGCATACAGAGGAACGTTAAGAAGCATCAACAAAACCAGGAGGTTGTTGCATAAACACCTCATCTTTCAGTGATCCATGCAGAAACGCATTGCTAATATCAAGCTGATTTAGGAACCAATCATTCTGAACAGCAAGAGCTAATAAGATGTGAATAGTCACTGGTTTAGCAACAGGACTAAAGGTTTCTTTAAAGTCAATACCCTCTTGTTGGTGAAACCCTTTGGCTACAAGACGGGCCTTGTATCGATCAACTGTGCCATCAGGTTTGCGCTTAATGCGAAATACCCATTTACAACCAACAATGTTTTGATGAGGAAAAGAGGGGACAAGTGTCCAAGTACCTGTGCTTTGAAGAGCTTGAAATTATTTTAACATAGCTTGATTCCAGTGAGCATGTTTGGATGCTTGCAGATAAGTAGTAGGCACAAAATTATCCATAGCAATTGGATGTTTGGTTGCAGAGAGCGCTTTAGGTTTAAAAATACCTGTTTTGGATCGGGTAATCATAAGATGAGAGTTGGTGGGGATATTTGACGGAGTTGGAGAGGAAGAGCTTGAGGACAAATGTAAAGATGGATGGGAATGAGAAGGTTGAGAGGAAGATGGCAGAGATGAAACAGGTGATGAAGGTGGGATTGGTGACGCTGCAGATGGTGCTGAAGCATGTGAAGAAATGGGAAATGGAAGAATGAAGGTTGAAGAAGAAGAATTCGAGCCTTGTGACATTGAAGAAGGCAGAAGATTCTGTGCATCATGAAAAGGGAAGTGCCCTTCATTAAATAGAACATGTCTTGAAATATAAAGGCGTTGAGTTTGAATATCCAAGCACCGATATCCCTTATGCTGAAGACTGTAACCAAGAAAAACACAATGAGTGTTTTTGCCATCCAGTTTAGAAGAAGTATACCGTTTCAGCCAAGGATATCAGCTGCAACCAAAGACCTTCAATCTTGAATAATCTGGAGACTTACGAAATAGAAGTTCCCAAGGAGATTTGTCCAGTTGAGAAATTGGTAATCGATTGATGAGATACAGGGCAGTTGAAAAAGCTTCAACCCAGAACTGATGGGGAACTCGAGAAGAAGCCAAAAGAGTCCTTGCAGTCTCAGTGAGGTGTCTATGCTTTCGTTCTACACATCCATTCTGTTCTGGTGTGTGAGGGCAGTTATATTGATGAAAAATACCATTGCAGGATAGAAAAGAATTGAACTGCGAGCTGGTAAATTCACCCCCTGAATCTGATCTCAAGACTTTGATTTTATTGCCAGTCATATTTTCTACATAAGCTTTGAAGGAGACAAAAAGAGAGAACACCTCAGATTTATATTTCATGGGAAACAACCAGGTATATTTTGTAAACTCATCCACAATTAACAAGTAGAACTTGTAGCCACTGATAGAAGGGATGGGAGATGGACCCCAAACATCATAATGGAGCAATTCTAAACTAGTAGAAACGGAACTTGTACTAGAAGAAAAAGACAACTTGTGATTCTTGCCTATAGCACAATCAGTGCAAAAGAAAGATACAAGTTTGTCACCATTGTGAGCAAGACTATGCTTATTTAATATTCTCCGAAACATAGCAGAAGATGGATGACCAAGTCTTTTATGCCATGTTTGCAACGATTCTTTGGTACTGAAAAACGCAGAATGAGGAGCAGGAACAGTAGAGAGACCATGAAAGGGATATAATCCGTCTTCAATTGGACCGCGAAAAACCGTCCTATCCGAAGAACGATCCTTGATTTCAGAACCATCAGAATCAAGGTTCAAGGAACAATGGTTATCTTTCAAGAATTGATAAGCAGAGAGCAAATTAAATTTCATCAATGGAACATGAAGAATGTTACTCAATCTGAAATTAGCAAGTGGTGTTGAGACTGTAGAATTACCAGTGTGATGGATAGCCATACCTTGTCCATCCCCAATATACACTTTGTCTTCGCCAGAGTACGAATGTGGAGATTGGATAGCAGAAATGTCATTAGTGATATGAGAGGTGGCACCCGAGTCCATCAACCAAGTAGTTGGAGATTGTTTAGAACTGGTGTGAGCACACATAGCAGCTAACTTTGCAGGAGGAATTCTGCCAGCAAAAGCAGGGTTAATTCTCTCATAACAATCCAGAGCTTTGTGATCAAATGAGTTGCAAATTTGGCAAGGAGTTCTGCCACCAAAACTATTGCGACTAACACCAGGATTATTACGATTGCCAAAGTTGTTATTATTCCTGTAATTGCCATGAGAACCCCCATAATTGGAAAAGTGACCACGAAAATTGTTGAAATTCTTATGAGCATTACCACGGCGTTGAAAAGGACCGCGACCACGATTGTTGTTAGAAAACTTTGGTGGAGGATTGGAGAATGACTGATGAGCCGCATAGGCTTAAGGAAAATTATAGAACTGTGGTGTAGGAAGAAGTGGAGGTTGAGACTGCCCAACAAAAGCCTTAAAAGGCTCAGAAGCAGAAGAATTTACACCTTTTTTCTTGCGAAGCATAAAAACCTCCTTGTTGATCAGCAATCCATGAAGTTCATCTAATGTTGTGGTCGAAAGGCGGAGCATGATTGAGTCAATGAAAGACTCATACTCATCAGGCAGTCCATTGAGAGTAATAGCAATCAAATCATGATCACTGACAGGAGCTCCAGCAGCCATTAACGAATCAACAAGGCTTTTAATTTTCTGCAAATAATCAGAGATAGAGAGATCGCCTTTGTGCAGAGTGAAGACGAGAACAAAGTTGATGAATGTGAGCGGCAGAGACTTCACCAAATCGATGCTCAAGATTCAACCATAGATCTCGAGCCGATGTGACACCAACTGTGAATGGAACTATATCCTTAGAAAGCGTAGAATTCAACCAAATCAAGATATTCTGATCTTTTTCATACCAAATCTCGAAAGCAGGATTCGGAATATTGTGACCAGATGCATCAAGAACATAAGATGGCGGACAAACTTTAGAGCCTTCAACGATGCCGGTCAGTTTGTATCGTTGGAAAATCGAAGCAAATAGAGCTTTCCAGACGAGGTAATTATCACGCTTGAGCTTTGTAGGGACCATGCAGCTAATATTCTAAACAGTTATGGAAGAAATTGACGAGATCGAAGAAGAATTAGAAGAATTAGGGTTCATCGGTGCAAAATTGGGGAAAGAATTTGCAGGATGAGAAGGAACAAATTCAGGCTATCCAGGAGAGGAAGTCGAAGACGCCATGGCCGAAGATCAAAGAACGAAGAAGATCAAGAGGCGGAGGCGGCGGCGGTGGTGATGGCTGAAGAACAGAAATCGAAGGATCGAGAGGCGGTGAAGCAGAAATGTGCGGTGATACCATATAAGAAAAGAAGATCTTTTATTATTTCTTTATTAATGAGAAAGGAATACAACTCAGTTTATATACATTTGTCTAATTAGGCTTAGTAACTAATTATACTTAATTTAATCTCTTAACACAGAGATTAGTTACAAGACTGTTATAACCAAAAAATACAGCTGTAAAAGCTATTAAACATGTGGTATCCCTTTACCAGCTACTCAAGGACCGAAACTTGGGCATGGTCGATGAAGCGCTCTCCATCTTCTTACTTGTTGCATCACATCCAGATGGATGACAAGAGATTGGACAGCTTTCATTCATTGAAACTCTAGTGGAATTTATCGGGGAAGGAACGCCCAAACAAGGAATGTGCAACGTCAGTTCTTCTCGAGTTGGGGTCAAGCAATTACTCTTTCTTACTCGCCGCACTGCAGTTTGGTGTGTATGAGCATTTGGTAGAGATCACAAGGAGTGGAACCAGTAGAGGTCAAAGGAAGGCAAATGCACTTCTGCAACTCATAAGCAAGAGTGAACAAATTCCTCGAACAACTAATTAACTTTTGTGTAGAATATATTTATTTTCCCCAATTTTGTTGCTTTGATTTGATTTTAGCCTTTGTATGCATGACGATCGAGAGTGAGCATTAATCGGTACGCACAACGTCGATAAAAATGCTACGACGCCATTTTCTATTTCTTCCTTTTACCCAATTGGCTTTAACGTCTCCCAAAATTGTTAGGTTGTTGAGGGAGACAGGTGCTATTGCTAAGAAGGTTCACATGAGGATTGCTAGCCCGCAAATTAGAGCTTCTTGTTATTATGGAGTAGAGACGACAAGTTGTGACGAGTTGATTGCAAATAGAATGAACAAGATTGACGCCAATTAAATTTCTGTTGGTAAAAAGCAAAATTTATCACGAGAGATGAAAGCACCGTCACATAAGCCCAGAAAGCACAAGAGTTAAACATCTATCAAGGAACCTCATCTCACCACAACGACCACAAAAAGACATCCTTTCCTCAAACATAAAGTTAAATGCAATCACTGATACTATGAGACCATAAATTGTACATCTAGATTGCCTCCCGCCCAATGACAGACTAATTTACCATAACTGCATAAAACTCATTCGCCTCTGGTGAAAAAAGGACCTCCGATCATTTGTCAGAACGTCATGACTCAGCTGTGATTCCATTTTTAAGATCATATTAACGCCCTCCAAATTTGGCCAAGACTGCAAGTGGAACACCTTGAAATATCAACTGACAAAACAAAAACAAAAACATGAAAAACAGAGTAAATAATGAAACATACCATCACGACTATATCAATCATCCAGGTAATAGTAAGACCCAGCAGCTTTTTGTTCCCTATCCTTCGTTGACTCCAATTTGTTGATTCTTGGGCGATAGTTAGTGGGGTCACGCCTAAATGTGATATCAAGATGCTGCACGATTTAAACAAACAAACAAAAATATCAATGGAAGTCACTTGTGCACAGCGAGGTAGGGAGAGAGCAATGACATTAATTGCAACACTTACAGATAAGAATAGATTCATCCCAGTCAACAATGACTGGGGACAATTTGCAATACAATCAATTGACGGCCTCCCCTCATAGACTATAACTCTATCCGCCAAGTAGGTAGCCATAATAAAATCATGTTCAACCACGAAAGCAGTTTTCTTAGCATGAAGGATAAACCTCTTTATGACTTTGGAAGCAACAATACGCTGCTCAGAATCAAGATAAGCACTTGGTTCATCTATCAGATAAATATCTGCAGGCTGCATTCAGTAAATAGAAGCGGACATTAGAGTGTATCTGCAGGCTGCAAACTATAACGCAGAATCTTACCGGCATCAAACAATTAAAAAAAATTAAGTGAATCTGTTTTTATGAACATCTAATCACTATATTTACATCGTTTATTATGCAGCAGTTCACAGCAAGATTGCCACAAGAGAAACCCACTTAACATATTGGTAGATAAATGACTTGCATACTGAGAACTGACACATTCTTATTCCTCAATTATTTGGGCGCAAACCTAACATGTTTCCTATCTCACAAGAAAAACTTGTATCTTTAATGGTGGCATAAGAAAATTTTCATTCGCAAACTCAGAGGAAAGAAAAATATACAACTATAAACTACTCGAGTCAATATAATAAAGAACAATGCCTAGAGGTTGGCTAACTCCTAGGGATCACAATATAGTTCTCGTATCCCCTAGAATGCCAGATCTTGCAAGCAAGCTTCCACAAAGGCACGGAACCTGACCCATGACAGCAGGTCTTGTAACCATGCATCCGCCTTAAAACTGGGACCAAGGAGTGGGTGGGATTGTCTGTGTTTCAAAGAACAACACCTTGGATCCATTTCCAACTTCCAAACACAGACAGGCAATTCCACCCACTCAGATGCAGCCAAGGCAACAAATAGAAAAGAGTACCACAAAGTGTTCAAATGAATGCATCCCAAGATACAAAGTGTCCTACACAAACGTAAATAAACAAAATTTACCTTCCCAAGGCATAGGCATAATGCAACCCTCTGCAACTCTCCGCCAGAGAGATTCACGACTTCTTGATCCATTAATTGTTCAATTAGAAGAGGCTTCATCACATCTGACATGAATTGTGGATGAGTATATGAATCACGAATTCTTGAATGTAACAAGTGTCTGACAGTGTATTGAAACTTTGGACTGATTTTCTGGGGCTTGTAAGAAACATTGAATTCAGGTATCTCCACATCTGAATTTTCTACAGAATCAGGTTTCAATAGACCCGCCTGAAAATCGGATGAATATACATTAAATCAACATCTCAAACTGCAAAGCTATTGTTAAAGAAGAAAAAGAAAATGGCAAAAAGAAACTAAAAATACCAGCATACGAATAAATGTTGTCTTCCCCGTTCCATTCTCACCCAGCATCACAATAATTTGAGAATCGGTAAATTCACCCTCAACCACACGAAGCCTGAAGTTTCCCTGAGTTTTACTCATTGATGGGTATCTATATCGTGCATATGTCTCAATTTCCTCAGCACTTTCCTGTGGTGTCTCAGCAACCTAATACAGGCAACCAAGTAAATCACAAAGTACTGATAAGTCAGAAGACCGATCATGGACAAAATTTATAATCTTGCCTTGAATGTCAGAGATTCATCTCGGAACCTAAGATTTTCGGTGGGGACAAATCCGGCCAAGAAGATGTTGATTCCTTCTCTAACTGAGAACGGAAGTGTCACAACTCCATACGCACCCGGTTTCCCATATAAACAGCAAATGAAGTCTGATAAGTAATCCAAGACACTAAGATCATGCTCCACAACAATTACATAGCTGAAAACACAAGGAAATATCCGATCAGCTAAACATGAAGGAAGACAATCAAGAAAAAGAATCCAGCAAACACATGCAATGAAAATTTCAGAAATATAAATATATAAAAATAGACCTATTAGGCCTAAGCAAAGATCGGACAACTTGGGCAGCTTTAAGCCTCTGTTTCACATCAAGATAACTTGAAGGTTCGTCAAACATATATATCTCTGCATTCTGTATGGCAACGACAGCAATGGCAAATCTTTGAAGCTCCCCACCTGATAAATCCCCTACATTACGTTCTATAACCTGGTTCAGCTCAAGATCAGCACACAGTTCTTCCTTCATATCCCTCTCATCTTTCTGGTTGAGCACCTCCCCAACATTTCCTTGAACTGCTTTTGGAATGTGATCAACATACTGGGGCTTTATAATGGCCTGTGAAGGAAAGAAAAATATAATTATGCAATCAGCATGAAGCAAAAAAATTATTAAATAAAACAGTATAATAGTTACAAAAACAAACAAATTTGAAACGCATGCATTTTGTTTCTACAGACTAGGCCAGAAGAACCACTAAACTTGGAATTCATCGGGATACAGTGAAGACAGTATAAAGGTATGTTGACCATCCTATTTATGACACTAAGAGCACCCGCCTAGTAATGGAAGCAGCAATAGAAGGCACTGCAGCTCAAAAATACCTTGGATAGAACAGACAAATTTCTATTTGTCTAAATCATTCAAATTCGATAATAAACGTTATGAGCATCAAAAGGTACCTTCAAATTATCTTCCAGAATACGGGTAAAATAATTCTGCAGCTCAGATCCCCGGAAGTAGGTCAAGATTTCCTGCCAATCTGGAGGATTCTAAAAAAATAAAAAAATTAAAATGAAGACAAGTTAATCAAAGAATACAGCTAAATGAATTTGAATAATATTTTATACATATCAGAGAAAGGAATTTTGTAAGGAGTATTACCTTGAAACGGCCTAAATTTGGTTTCAACTTTCCAGCCAAAACTTTGAGGGCAGTCGACTTCCCAATGCCATTTGTTCCAACCAAACCAAGAACTTGACCTGGCCTTGGGACTGGTAACCTGAAATTGTGAGTTTCTGTTAGCCACATAAATGATAACATGGTCATCATCACTTCCCAATAATGTGGTAAGGAGCTAACCTGTGTAGTTTGAAAGTGTTAGGCCCATAACGATGGGTCGTATCTTTATCTAAATCCTTTGGTAAGTTGATGATTTGGATTGCTTCAAATGGGCATTTCTACGTCATGAGATGGAACATAGTCCAATGAATGAGTTTAGAACCAACTGATGTAGGGAACACAAAAGAACAGTAACAACAATGTTTACAGACCTTAACACAGATACCACACCCAATGCACAATTCTTCCGAGATAAAAGCAATCTTTGATGCAGGGGTAACCTCAATACATAGTTTACCTGTAGATTGATTAGTTAGGTAAAGATGGTGTATATTTTTAGCACTATAAGACAACAGTATATTAATAAACGTGTTCAACACTAGAAAATCAGCTTTATATTAGAATGCAATACAGGAACTCTGCCAAAACTGAAATATCAAATCTATTTGTAGCCACCACACTATATACTGGAGCTCATGCCTGTAAGTAGCCATTAGTAGAATCTTTCCTTGCTTTCATGTACCATCTAGTTAGAGCTTAATAAAGTTTATGGGTAATTCAACTTGCAAGAGTTATCAAGTAATTGAACACATATAATAAGTTTCGTGATAAATAACAGTTCACATGCTAAACAATCAGCTACTGAATCTAAGTGATCAAGAATTGTGCATCGCAGTACCCTCAAGAAACATATATCAAGCTCATAATTCAAGAAACAAGAAAATATTTGCAAGTTTTTGTGAAAATAAAAGAAACCATTATCTTGAGTGATTCATCAATCCTGATATGCTATTTCCTTTATGAATAGAAACAATGGAAATAATAAAATTAAGAAGGGATACTGTAATATACCAGTCTTGACAACAGGACAGCTCTTCTTGCATTCCTGGCGGCACTTCTTTGGCTTGCATCTGTCGGAGCTCACGATTGCTATACGGGTCAACCGGTCTGCCATTTCCTAATCTTATTCTATCCCCAATAAATCAACAAAATCAGATTAAGCTAGAGAGAGAGAAAGAGATTAAAGACATATGCCCCTTTCTTTTGTCTATATTTGGTAAAAAAAATATACATCTGTAAAAATTTGAAGTAAGTGGAGGACTTGGTCAATTTCATTAATCCCAAAGGCTTCAAGAGAAGAGTCATTAGCTAAAACTGTATCCAAATCGCCCAACACACCATCTACTAATTTGTCAAATTTCAATCAATAATAACAATCAGAGGAAAATAATATGGCCACTGATTTTCAAATAATAATCAAACAGTTCTCTCTTGATCTTTGTTTTCCGGCACCCAGATACACAGGACCAAAATACACCAAATACTTACGAAGAAAACGAACCAGATGAGACGGCGGTGGCGACGAAGGGCAGACTGGCTGCTAAGTATACGAAGGGGTGGGGAGGTGGGGAGGTGGTGAGGGATGTGGGGGTGTGGCGTGTGGCATACCAGGGGAGGGGAGGGCTGTCTCTTTGTCCTCTCCTCTGTGTGATAAATGTTAGGGTTTTTAAAACCAAAAGGGGCGTTTGTTTGCCTCAGTAAGTGGCACTGTACTGGACTAGCTGTTAGTCTAATACTGTGTTTGTTCCATACTGGGACTAATATTAATGAGACTAAAGGGGATTAGCATGGACAAAACTCTTCACTAAGAGATCTTAGCAAGACCCCCTAATAACCATGGGACTAGCTAAGACTATCCTCTCTCGTCCTCGTCATGCTCAACAACCACTCCCGATAGACTCATCATCATCTCCGGTCACCTAGATCATAATAAAATATTAATAATTTATATATTAAATAATATAATATTAGAATTTGTTATTATCCAGCTTCTTAGTTCAACACTGCACCGAACGTTTCACTAAGTTAGTCCAGCTTAGTCTAGTCTAAGCCAGTCCAGCTTAATCCTTGAAACTAGTCCAGTCTGAGATAGTCCGGCGCAATAAACGCTCCCAAAAGACTGACGGGGTTGGTTTGGGTATATAGAGAGATGGTGCGTTACAGTATTATTATTGCAACAGGTTACCAACAAGGCACCAAGTTAAAAAAAGTTTGGAAGTAAAAACAAAACTCTTTTGCAAGGAAGGGATGATAAAAATGTTATTTACACATTTTACCAACTAGTAAAGTGGTATTTTCATACCAAAATTGGTATAAGTTTCAAATTTGACATATTAAATTGAAGTACAATTCAATCGAGTATTCAACAAATTCAATCCTTAATACTGACTGATACAATTCAATTTCAATAAGCTTTGGATAATTTATATATCTTTGGATTGCTTCCTAAATAAAAATCGACATCGACATGATTGAATCCGATGATTGATTTGCTTGTGACAATTCAATCTAGTTGGTTCAATTTGGGTGATTAATGGGGAACCATACAAGGACGGGCGACCAGTATGTAATGTATATTGGTTTCGGACTGAGAAGGGTGAACTCGGGAAGCTCGTGACCATTTTCTTGGGTCTGGGATTGCCGACAAGGAAATGTCAAGGCTTAAAGTGAGGGCTAATCAATCAACAAGGATTTGATGATAATTGCTTCATGATTCAATATATTAGTAAACACTAAACATGGGGGAAGTTCAGAAGTGGAGCAATAACAATGCCCATGTTTTACAGTTTAGTAAAGATGACAATTGCATAAAGAGTAAAGAGGAAATATCAGATTACACAGATGCATAAAGGAATGGAATCACACCCCAAAAGAAAAGAAAAGAAAAGAAAAGAAAAACAAAGCTAAAGCTAATTTAACTGCAATTCCAAATTGACAGCAACAGCAACCACCCTGTATCTCTATCTGTCTCACGGCACTGATGATGATGATGATCATAACAATACAACAGTATATCTAATGTAATATGCATACAAAGTTGAGCATTAAGCTTTTTTTTTTTTTTTATGAAGCATATTTTTTATTTTAATACAAGAGAATAAAGACAACCCACTTTGGGCTACGGCTGGCTTTCCTCTCAGTGACTTCTGGAAAAATTTTCTCCCAACATATTTTGATGCACCAAGTGTCATAATTCAAGTGGTTGGAAAAAAAAATTTCAGTATCCAACCACTTATATTACAACATTGATATACATGGCCGATTATATTGGGACATGATCCGGTGTAACAAGTGTCATAATACAAGTGATTGGAGAAAAAATTTCAAGTATCCAACCACTTGTATTTTGACATTGATATGCTGGGCCGTGTTTTTTACACACTAAAATATCTCTCCTGGTCTTGGGGTGGGTTGGGCCAAATGAAAGGGGCCTGCTATTTTTTCTGAGTGTGCCAGCGACATGAGTAACGCGGTCCATGTGCCTGACCCAATAATTTCACTCCCACCAATATGGGACTGGGACTTTATTCTGTTCAAACAAACCTCAAAGCATCCTCTAGCTTTTTCTCATCAACCCAATTATATCCCATCATATAGGCTCTTGCTGCCACAAAAACAGAAAATTATTAAGGACATTCCACTTTTCTAAAACAAAAACAAAAAGGCAACTTGATTACCAAAGCGCCCAGATCCCAGGAATGGTTTCTGCTTCGTCTGTCACAGTTCCTTGCTGCTGCTCCTGAATTTATTTTTTTAAAGGAAATGACCAAGCATTAGCAACTATATAAACCGACAGAGACAAATTGTTCACTACATGGCTAACAACTAGCCAAATCACCTATTGCATTTTAATTTTTGGGTAAAACACTGTTTACTACCCTCATGTTTCATGGTTTTCAACATTTAGTACATCAAGTTTTTTTCGTCTCAAAGTCATACCTAAAGTGTACATTTTGGGACAGTTTCATACATCCGTTAGTCAAACTGTTAAGTCTCCCGTTAACTGTG
This sequence comes from Malus sylvestris, assembly GCF_916048215.2. Lineage (NCBI taxonomy): Eukaryota > Viridiplantae > Streptophyta > Magnoliopsida > Rosales > Rosaceae > Malus > Malus sylvestris. Next base: position 190,344 of record NC_062267.1, on the reverse strand, counting down.
ACGTAGCGCCCATGTGGACACTAACTGGGCGCCACGTGTCATCCACGTGGAAATTAAAAATAAATTATTTATAAAATAAATAAATAAAATTATATATATATATATATATATAAACCTTCATCTTCCCCAGATTCGGAGGAAGAAGAAGAAGAAGAAGGAGAAGGAAGAAGAAGGAAGAAGGAGAAGAAGGAGGAAGAAAAAAAAATGTTGCAGTCGGAGGAAGAAGAAGAAGAAGAAGAAGGAAGAGAAGAAGGAGGAAGGAGGAAGAAGAAAAAAAAAAATCTTCCCCAGATTCGAAGGAAGAAGAAGAAGAAGAAGAAGGAGAAGGAGAAGGAAGAAGAAGGAAGAAGGAGAAGAAGGGGAAGGAAGAAGGAGAAGGAGAAGGAGAAGGAGAAGGAGGAAGAAAAAAAAAGTTTTAGTCGGAGGAAGAAGAAAAAAGAAGGAAAAAAAAAAAACTGAATCTGCAACCCAGATTTGGAGGAAGAAGAAGAAGAGGAAGGAAGAAGGAGGAAGAAGGAGGAAGAAGACAAAAAAAAACAAATCTTCCCCAGATTCGGAGGAAGAAGAAGAAGGGGAAGGAAGAAGGAGGAAGGAAGAAGGAGAAGAAGGAGGAAGAAAAAAAAAAGTTTCATTTGGAGGAAGAAGAAGAAGAAGGAAGAAGAAGGAGGAAGGAGGAAGGAGGAAGAAGAAGAAAGAAGAAAAGAGAGAAAAAAAAACCGAATCTGCAACCCAGATTCGGAGGAAGAAGAAGAAGAGGAAAGAAGAAGGAGGAAGGAGAAGGAAGAAGGAGGAAAAAAAAAAGATCTTCCCCAGATTTGGAGGAAGAAGATGAAGAAGAAGGAGAAGGAAGAAGAAGGAAGAAGGAAGAAGGAGGAGGAAGGGAAAAAAAGTTGCAATAAGAAGAAGAAGAAAAAAAAAAACGTGGATGACACGTGGCGCCCAGTCAGTGTCCACATGGGCGCCACTTCACAGTTAACGGGAGACTTAACAGTTTAACTAACGGATGTATGAGACTGTCCCAAAATTTACACTTTAGGTATGACTCTGAGCAAAAAAAAACTTGATGTACTAAATGTTGAAAACCACGAAACATTAAGGTAGTAAACAGTCTTTTACCCTTAATTTTTTTACAAGAAATGAGAAAACAAAATTGACAACTAGTTGATGTTTGGGGGGTTAAGTAGCACATTTTCAGATTAATGGGGCAGAGTGAAACTAAAAGTGAGTTTCAAGGGGCATACCAAATTATCAATAACTAAGCCTAACACAATTAAGTTTTAACTATTTATATTAACTATAAAATATCTCATATTTGAGGGGCAACTTGATGATAAATTGTTGTATAATGACGACAAATTGCAAGGCAGAGGAGATGTCCACTCACAGCATCAGACTCCATTTCTTCCGGTGATAGAAGCCTACCGAAACAGTGCCCAGATATTGTGCAGACCCAAAGCTCATTGGCCGGATCCATAACAACTTCTCTGCAATTATCATCACATACTGAAGAAGAGAACATGAAAAATAATTGGATGAGACTTCAATCCTACATAAAATTCACGCATGAACACACAAAGTGCATGATATTCGTTGATACCGACCATGAACCTGGCCAGTCTTCTCACAACAAATACATCTCCAATTTGGTAGTAAGTGCACTTTTCACTAGAACAAGCATGATCAGCTTCCACCTTATCAGTTAGGCCCCTACTACTTTTCCACATAAACACTTGATCAATTATTGTTATGTCAAGAATTATCCCGTCATCATTTACCTTCACATGCAAATATGAAAGTTAAACCGATAAAGGTATATAAGTAGAAGGAGATAAAGAGTCCCACATGTTACAACTGAATGTAAAGTAAAGGTCGAGTGGGACATATTCAACACTAGAAAACTACTGAGAAAATAACACAAAAGGATCTTGAAGTTAACCCAAGAGAAGCAAAACGCTGAAGGTTTTAAGACCCAATGTCTCATAAAGTAAGTCTCCCAAGACAAAATAATTATGCATAAGGTTTCATGAAGCATAAAAGTCAAGGCACCGCACAGGTTAAGGCAAAGGTAGCTCGAGTTACTTGTGAAGGAAGAGGTGCTTGGCTTTTTTTGGCAACTTGCATTTGAATATAATATTCCTTGAACTCAAGTGTCCAATTCCTAACAAGTTCCACTATAGCCAGGGACGAAGCCAGATATTTATATGAGCATGGGCATCCTTAAACAATAAAGTCACAATTAAAAATCTCAAGAATTTATTGAACAAAACACTAATATATTAATCCATAAAGTTTTTCATACAACATATTACAATATTCCTCGAATCGTTTTCATGTTTTGAAAGCGTTGCATAACAGTATCATTACCAATACCATTAAATATCTTTTTATATAAAAATAATTATTTTATTATTCATCCATTGATCTCTAAATTAGAAAGCTAAATTCTAAATTGAAATGCCAAAAACAAATTAATGAAGTAAAGTCAAGGTGGCATTTGCTAGAGTCTTATGAAGTGGACAGCCACATCATAAGACTAGCAATTCTTCCTGATCTCTTCCCTCACATCCTCAAGTTCCTCTCTTATGAGGATCCCAGATGCTATGCTATTGCTAATTTGCTAGAGTCCGATGGAGGAGAAGGTCGAGGTGGGATGTGAAGGGAGAACGGAGAAAAAGGGATATGCATTTTTTTGAAAAAATTACATATAGTGTTAGACGGAGAGAAATTTCGGTGGATTCTAGAAAATTCAGCGGCTTTTGTTTTTTATATTAAGGCAACACTTTTTAAACATTTTAAAATGAGAAAATTCGGTGGATCCTAGAAAATTCGGTGGCTTTTGTTTTTATCTGTTGGTTAAATTGCATATTGCATTACGCTATTGGGAATGATCGTATGATTTTTACTATGAGAGAGAGAGAGAGAGAGAGAGAGAGAGAGAGAGAGAAATTGCAGATTGCATTGGGCTTTTGGTTGTTGGTTAAATTGCATATTGCATTGCATTGCTTTTGGTTGTTGGTTAAATTGCATATTGCATTGCATTGCTTTTGGCTTTTGCTTGTTAGAGAGAGAAAAATCATATGAAGCCATAGAATCTCTTATCGAAGAAATTGATGGAGCAATTGGGGACGATCGGTGATTAATTTACAGGGAAAGTGCTATGAATGTCAAAGGGGCTGCGTCTGTGGTACGGTTTGGTAGAAACTGGCGAAGGAAACTACAACCACAGAGCCGGTGATGGCAGTTATGAGAGAAACACAGTGAGTGAAGAGAGAGAAGGAGATGAAGTGTGAAAAAATACACTATAAAGGGTATTTTGGTAACCTACGCTCTAGGAAAAAAAAACTAATGGCATCATCTTTCAGATGTTTAAAATTTGGGAAATTTTATTTAATTTTATTTAAATCCATGTAACCTCTTTTTACATTTAATTTAAAATTTTAAATGTTAATTGTCTAGTTTATCGTATTGCATAATTACTATTAAATACAAAATGAAATTAATAATAAAACTCAATTTTATCAATAAATCCAAATGGTCAGAGGCTGCTTCACCGCCACCACCAGAGCCTCATTCGCTGCCACCACCACAAGTCTCAACATCTCTAGCTTCCATTCAAACCCAGCAGCTACTTCCTTCTCTTCATGTGGTACAACTCTCAACAAGTTTACTCTTGGGATATTGTGGTTCAGAAAGTTGGGAACAAATTGTTCTTTGATAAACGTGATGGGTCGTAATTGGATTTGCTTTCGGTCCATGAAACCTCTCAGGAGCCCTTGCCTGAAGCTAAGGATGATATCAATTCAGCTTACTCGTTGAGTGTCAAGGCTGCTTATATCAATCAGAACTTTTCACAGCAGGTTTTGGTTAGAGATGGGCTTTCCGATGGCGATTTCCTCGGCTGGGATTTTGGCGGTTCCGATGATCTCGGCGCTGAAGACGTCGTTATCTTTGACCTGAAACTCGTTGCGATGAATCTGCCACATGCAGAGGAAAGACAAAAGCAACAAAGTTGCAGAGAAAAAACAAAAGCAAAAGCAAGTCTGCCAGAGAGGGTGGAGGTGGAGAGACAGAGAGAGGCGCAGTGGAAAGAGAAAAGAAAAAGCAAAAGGATGTCTAGAAATGGAGTGGGAAACAAAAGTAGAAAGAAGAAAGTAAAAGCAGAAAGCAAAAGAAGATAGAAAAGTAGCAGACATAATTGCGGTGGTGATGGCATGCAGAAAGGGGAATTATGGGCGTGACCCATTGAGCAGATGGTCGGATTTATTTTTCTTATCTTTCGGAGACATCTGTATAACCCTATCAGAGGGTAAATAAAGAAAGAAGGCAGCATGCCAAAAAAAAAAAAAAAGAAAAGGTTGGAATGTTATGTGGAGGGCGAAGGCCTATATGCCCAAAAAAGCCAGGCTCTATGGCTTCAAATTTATTCGGCACCCTGCCACTATTATCACCAACCAGGTGATCAAAAGTACGTCCTGTACTCCAAAATTATTCGGCACCCTGCCGCTATTATCACCAATCAGGTGATCAAAAGTACGCCCAGTACTCCAAAATTATTCGGCACCCTGCCGCTATTATCACCAACCAGGTGATCAAAAGTACGTCCAGTACTCCAAAATTATTCGGCGCCCTGCCGCTATTATCACCAACTAGGTGATCAAAAGTACGTCTAGTACTTCAAAATTATTCGGCAGCCTGCCGCTATTATCACCAACCAGGTGATCAAAAGTACGTCCAGTACTCCAAAATTACACATGAGCATCACTCATGTCAATCATACATAAACATTCATGAGCATCATTCATGTCAATCATACATAAACATTCATGAGCATCATTCATGTCAATCATACATAAACATTCATGAGCATCATTCATGTCAACATTCATGAGCATCACTCATGTCAATCAACATAAACATTCATGAGTATCACTCATGTCAATCAGCTTCGAAAGCTTAATTTACAGAGTTCCAGCTTCGAGAGCTCCAGCTTCAAAAGCTTCATTTACAAAATCTCCAACTTTAAAGCATCACTTGCAAAGCTTCAGTGCAGGGTATACAAATACCGCATCCGAACAACCGCCACTTCGGCCCATATATGGATTCAATTTGAAGTTTCCAGCCAACAGACTCTATTAATTAAAGACTTGGGGGACTACACTATGTACCATATATTGAGCTTCCGCAACTGGGCCTCATGAAAAATACTTAAGGGACTTAACCCATTATTTATAATGTACTATATATAGAGCATCTATTATTCATGTATTGAGGAACGAACCCTTATTTTATAAAAGGGATTCCCTTACCTTCTTTAGAGAGAGACTCTTAACCCATCATTTATGTATTGAGGAGCGAACCCTTATTCTATAAAAGGGACTCCCTCATCATCATTAGAGAACATCGCCGCCTGCTAAGCAAACGCATCGTCGCGAGCCTCAACTCTAGCCCATCACTTATGTATTAAGGAGCGAGCCCTTATTCTATAAAAGGGACTCCCTCACCATCATTAGAGAGCATCAACTCTAGCCCATCATTCATGTATTGAGGAGCGAGCCCTTATTCTATAAAAAGGACTCTCTCACCTTCAACGCTACAAGTTGAGCCAACCAAGGCAACATAAGCCACAAACCGAGCAGCCTTGCAACATGTGCTACTTCTAGTTGAACATCATTTCAGATTGAGCACCACCTCATATCGAGTATCAGCTCTAGACGATATCTAGTTACTTCAGCCTACACATGGACTGAAATTCAAAGTATCCAGCCAAAAGACTCTTTTGACTGAAGATTTGAGGGACTACTGTTTATACCATACTTAGGGCATTCGTTAGACTTCGTATAAATACTCGGGGGACTCAAATGTAATTATGTAATGAATGAAGGGGCAAATATGTAATAAGTGAGGAGCCCTTATTCTATAAAAGGACTTCTCACTCTCCTCATTAAGGGAGGCCAAGTCTTAGGCCATGGGAAGAGAGCACACAGAAAATAGGCTAGAGAGCACACTGCCTCTAGCCTTCTTATATATTCACCATTTAGAGTGAAACTATATCAACATCAGTGTAGACGTAGCCCAAACATTGGGGTGAACCATGATACATCTTGTGTTCTTTACTTTCTTGCAGATTCACGGTCGGATTTACGTTGTTTCAAGACCTTCGGATTTGTGCATCAACATGGTTAATTATGCATACAAAGCATACAAAACAAGTGTTGAATAAACTACTAGAGAGAACGAACATTCGTGATTTATAATTCTTAGCTCACACATTAGCAGCTTAAGTTTTCGATTACATTGAAAAACCAACAAATTTATCCTTAGCTCTGTTGAAGAATCAATGAGCTTATTTGGCGGTAACTATTCAGCAGTCAAGTGGCACAGCCTGCTACGGCAGCTTCTGAGTTAAAAATCCAATAGGTGTACAAATAATTCTACATATTGAATTGGGTTTATGGGGGTATATTAGGTATTAAATTTGGGTTTAAAGAGATATTAATAGTTTAGTTAAAAATCAAAATGGGTGCAAAGAGTAAGTTGGGTTAGATGGGTGTATAAATAGGTTAGATGAATTTAAATAAAATTTCCCTTAAACTTTTGTCTCTTTTTAAAATGTTTAAGAAATGTTGTCTCAATATAAAATTAGGTATTAAAAGTGTACTCCATATGTAATTTTTCCTTTAATCAAAAGTTGGAAAGTAATAGATGTTTAATTTATAAATGTCTAAAACAAGGCATCTAATTCTAATTTTTCATTTTCTTATTTATTTATTTAAGGATAAACTTGAAAGTTTAGTAGATACAACTTTTCAGTTGGGTGTAGAGTTAAGATAACTGGGTTATAAAATTTCCCTAACAACATTAAAGTTGGAAACAACTAAAATTGTAAACTTGTTTTCAGTTTTGAGTTTTATTTCATAGACATTTCCTCCACTGTCATTCATTCAACCCTTCATTTTTCCTCTAGCTTGTCCCCTTCATCTGATATGAGCTTTATTGATTGGGTCTCCTCGGCCTTGTGGAGTAATCCTATTGATACTTAGACTGATTCCTATACTCTCCATTGCAACCTTTTAATTCTCTGCTGGCGGATTTGGACTTCAAGGAACCACTTGGTTTTCCGAAATGTGGTGCCTCACCCTTTCAAAGTCGTCAAAATGGAGACCTTCTGGTCTCATGGGCAGCAGCAGCATTCCTGTAGGAGAGCTGAAAATGGTTCAAGTAGCAGTCCTCTGGCGATTTTGAATTGGTTGGAACCGCCACCTGCCCATGTTGTTAAACTAAACTCTGGCAGATCGTTGACTAACTCCTCAGCACCTTATGCGAAACCCTAAACCCTTCACATTCTGAGAAGGGCTACATTTTATTGCGGTTGCCTTAAGCTAATTTGGATCATCAAAAGACCTCATATTGCATTTTGGTAAACTCACTCCCTGCCTGTGCCCAGCAAGCTCTACAACTGGATCGTATTTGTATTGGGGAAAAAATAACTTCACTTTTCCGCATTTATCCCAAGTACTTTTCTTATGTGTCTAGCAAAAAAAAATTAGAACTAAAAACTAAAATTGAAATGGTCTTCAAGCGGCCTCTTAACAGTTACTTTCATGTGATCTTAATTCAATAATTCAATAATTCAATTGTTTAGTAAACACGAATATGATATACTACTAAATGAGAACATTAAAAGAAGAACAAAACTTAATCCAAGAGATACAATACACAATCAAGAAAGATTAATCACTGAATATCACTTAAATAATATTGCATTGAGACGACTTAGGGATGGAAAAGGAAAAACGAACTCTTTGACGGATGCAATGTAAGTTGAATGGTCATGAAATTCGAGCTTTCAAGTAAAATGCATGATCTTGAAACTAAATATGGATTGTGTCTCTGTCTTGAAAAATACAGTGACATTTATTCCAAGTGAAGGAAAGGGTTGAGTGGATGTGCCAAATCTGTTTAAGGAGGGAATCAGATAAACAGAGGTGTCCTGAAGGTGAAGAAGAATCAAAAGTACTTGGAAGATGCTGCAATGGAGAAGCAGGGTAGAATCTTGTTGCTACTTGTTTTTGGAGGCCTTGCCTTTAGTCTTCTTGGATTTATTGGAATCTTGTAGTTTCTGGTCAGCCAAATGCGTGGGGGTGGCGGAGGATGTGGCAGTGCTTTTGATGCGAGAATAGGTGAATTCTTGGGAGAGCAATCGGGTGATTTCAGCGACCCCAACCCTCGATTTTCCATGTAATAACGTCTTCAAGTTCTCATCCCAATTACGGTCCTTGATACCGGGACTCTGCACCATTCAGCGTCACCATCCAAATTCAATAATTCATTCGGAAGCATATGACTGGAGTGGAGATTATCCAAGTTGAAAATGAAAAACAAAGGAAAATCATCGATGCCTAGGGTTTAGATACCCATATAACATATACATAGTACTGATACTGGTACCGGCGGTGCAAGTGAAATAACAACACCCAGAAATCGGACAAACAAACAAACAAATGTATTATGCTAATGCTATGATTGCAAGATATATATAAGGAATACTGCACAAACAAAAATGAATAGGGGGCACAAAATCAAAACCCATAAATTTTAAACATAAATTGATAGAAAATTTCATATCATAGCATATAATAAAAGAGGGGAATCGAAATGAAATCCCTAGTAAGTCCTAACCTAACCTGAGTACCTGATGGTTGTAGAGGCCAATGAACTTGGAAATTAAGAGTGCAGTGGGAGAGCGAGAGCGTTCTGGGATCCCCAGAAACTTGCACAACTCTGACTTTGAAGTTTTCGTCTTCACTTTCGCTGCTATTACTTTCGCCTCTGAGAAACTGCCACCCGCCATTAGCGACCGGCTTGCCCTAGCGGCACCGCTACCACCCGCCATCTAAACTCAGTCTACCTAAAGTTCTAAACTGCTCCTGCTCCTGCTTTATCAAACCCTACGAATCTATTGCTTCTCTCTCTTGGAGAGATTTTTCAGACACACGAAGTGGTACACGTGTTAATGGTGGGTTATGAGTGTTAATGATTAATAACTTAAAAATTAAAATTTTCAATTACTTGCATAAAAACATGTGATGTACCATTCGTGTTTCTATCATAATTAAAAATTTTTCCTCTCTTTTGATGCGTTGCGTTTTCTACTCTTCTGCATGTCTCCACTCGCCGAGCCCTTTTTATTATTTTGAACTCTATCGACTATCTACTTAGGTCATCTCCAACCGAAAGGCCCAGAAGGTTGAAAATAGCTTGAAAATCATCTCCAACCAAGGACCATGCTAAAAGGCTCATGGGCCCCACTGGACAAAAAAGGGCTAACCGGTCGTCCCAGGGCCGAGCCAAAATTTGAAAACAAAAGGTAACTAGCTAACGTCAACTAGCTGTTACTTTTGAATTTTTTTTAAACAAAATTTGTTTTAAAAATTGTAAAAATTCTTTTTTTTCCCTATTACTTCCTAAACCATTAAACATTACATAACATTAAGTAACATGAAACAACATTAAACAATATTAAACAACATTAAATAACATTAAACAACATAAAAATTATAGAACATAAAAATAAAACATTTAACAACATGAAACTTAAACAATATTTAAAAAAAACATTTAACAACATAAAACTTAAACACCTACTTCATACTTCTTTTGACCTAAAGATGTGTAACAAGATCCCGTTGTAGGTATTTGTTTGTGGCACGGGAACGTATCATTTTATAGCACCTCATGTACTCATTTAAAGGGATACTATCAGTTCTTGGATTGAAAGACAAATTAGGCCCATAATATATTTTTGCACGAGCCCTTCTTGACCTATTTGGATCGTCTTGGTCGTCATTGGACTCTCTCTATCAATATACCCATCTCTATCCTCTCGCTACCAAACTTGGTCCGCTTTGGTGCTTTTCCTTCTTCGGCTCCCCCTTCTCCTCTTGTTGTGGCCTCCTAAGCAGGGGCCTTGCTCCGGGGAGAGGCGGGCTTCGCTCATCCTTCACAATCATGTTGTGTAATATGGTGCAAGACATCATGATGGAGTTCAAATTTTCTCGACTCCACCCTCTTGCCGATTCGCTAATGATCTTTCACCGTGCTTGTAAAATACCGAAAGCTCTTTCAACATCTTTCTGATATGCTTCTTGGTGTAAGGTAAACAAATTTTCAGCGTCATTCGCAGAGTTTGGAATTGCGTCATCTGTCAAGTAATACCCTATATTGTACTGACAGTCGTTGATGTAGTGATCAAGTTGAGGTGTTTTACCTTCCGTCAGGCTATTGAAGAGGGGTGAACGCCCAAGAACTATAATGTCATTTTGGGATCCAGGGACTCCAAAGAAAGCATGTCAAATCCATGTGCCATACGAGGCAATCGCTTCTAACACAATAGTTGATTTTCTCGACCCTCCCCTGAAGCCTCCTTGCCATTCGGTGGGACAGTTCTTCCAATCCTAATGCATGCAGTCTAATGACCTTATCATGCCCGAAAACCCATGGTCTTCAGCTTTGCGAAAGAGCCGATCCAGATCTTCTTGATTTGGCTCTCGGAGGTACTCGTCTTTGTAAAGCTAAACAATTATGTCACAGAATTCAGCAAGAGTATTAAGGCATGTAGACTCAGACATACCATAGGTTTCATCCATTGAATCAGCTGGGGAGCCATAAGCCATCATTCGGAGTGCAACAATAACCTTCTGATGAGGTGAAAAACCAGGGCGGCCTGCTATGTCCCACTTCTGTTGAAAGTATGGATTGACCTGCTGGACATCACGAAGTAGACGCTCGAAGACATGACGCCTCATCTAGAAACAACGTCTGAAATCCTCTTCTGTGTACACCGAGTTGGGGTTGAAGTAGTTGTTCATCATATTGGCATGCGTCATCACTTTATTTCGTGGTTTGTAAGAGCAAACAACAACAGAGCCACCCCATTGAGGTTGTTCCTCAGTTGGCTAACACACCACGGCCACAGTCATGACTGCCATATATTGTGTGTTGCGTCATGCTTTATCTTCTTCATCATACTCCTCATTTTCTCGTCTCATCTGTGCCTATTTTTCTTCCAATTTAGAATTAGATGAGGACCCCCAATTGAAATTCAAAGAGGATCCAAAGTTGGAATTCATTGAAAACTTGAATTGAAATAGATTGAATTCAAAGGTGCGTGAATTATAGCCTAATATCCACCTTATTTATAGCCTAAAAAAATTCAAATCCAACGGCTAGCTGATGTTAGCATGAAGTCAACGTGCAACAACTAGCTAACGTCGTGCTTACGTCACTTAGCCGTTGGATTTGAATTTAAGTTGTAGTTTTTAAATAATAAATTATGTTTGACCCTATGACCCTCAGTTGGAGATGATTTTTCTGGACAAGGCTAAAACGAGCCATATGGCCCTTTGGTCCTCGGTTGGAGATGGTAAAAAATATGGCCATGTACTATTCATTAAAATATTAATTTCTTGGAGGGCTAGAGGGCTAAAACGAACCATTTGACCAACCTTCGGTTGGAGATTGCCTTAGGTTGAAATTTTAGAGAAAATGAGGCATTGATTGATACTTAATTTTGAGCTACTAATTACAACTTGGGTAGTACGGGTGGGTTCAAAAAATCGAAAATCGAATCGGACCAAGGCCGAAAAAATTGAACCGAAACTGTCAAACCGAACCGAACTGAATCTAGCCCATTTGGTTTCGATTTTTTAGGTTCGAAAACCGAACCGATATATAAATTTAATTATTTTTTTCAATATTTATAAATAGTTTAGTCATACAATTAGAACAAAGCAAAACCTATTACCAAGTTGGATCCAGTGAAAGGTTTCAAGATGGAGTGCATGGGTTCAAACCTTCATGCCTCCAGGATTTCAAAGAATATTTTGATTTTTGTGACAAATCAACAAAACCCTAGCCACATCCACACCTTTTCTATTTTTCATTCCCCTCTTCTCTCTCTCGTTCCCAACCTTCAGAGTCCACATTCCCTCTATGTCCATGCCTCCAATTTCTCCATTCTTCTCCATAACCCACATCCTTATTTCTATTCCAAGCTTCATATTTGTGAGAAGCAACTTCTTACCTTTCCTGGAACAAACTTCCACGCCATCTATTTCCATGAAAGTAATTATTTGTTCGATTGCAGATTTGTTCGATTTTTGTGTTGTGGGTTTGTTAGTTATTTGAATTTCGGATGAATGAATGTAATTATTGCTGTGAGTTGTGGATTAAGATAGTATTTTGATGAATTATATGCTTGTGTTGCTCTTGGTGTTGCATATTTGTTTCTTTCCAGATTCATTTCTTTACTAATTTCCAGATTTACTTGTTTATCAATTTTCAGACGTCTGCTTCTCTTTTTATTTCTGGTGTTTGTTGAAATTTCCAATCTATCTCCTGGGTCTTTTTAAAAGTTAATCCTCAATTTATCTCCCTCCGGTCCTTACCAGTCACCACGTCCAATTTCAAGAACACACTGATCTTGGACAAATCTCCACGTTTGCACTTAACATGTAAGATGTCAAGAATATAGTGGTAACCGTAGTTATCAGAGTTTATTTTTTATTTTCTATATGATCTTGGTTGCAAGGTATCAAATATCGATGATATCGGAAATATCGGTAGTTCCAAAACACTGAAATTTCGATGGAAATATTGGGATATTATCGATATCGATAAAAATTGAATAAAAACCACGGAAATTGTAAGAAAAACTTGGAAATTTTTATTGAAACTTTGCAAAATGTTTATTTAGTCAATTATCTATTAGTTTATCACAAAAAATTGAAAGGAAATGCATTACATGATGGATTTAACTGATTTAAGTTGATTATATAGCGAGCTGGCAAACATTGTGAGTGTAGAAAATATGTAGTAATTAATAAAAGAAGTTTAAACACAACATAATCATTTATATATAATGAATTAGTACAATATTTTACACTTTATACATTGCATGATAAAATACATGAGTGACTTATTACCCTTTATTTTTTTTTATTTAAGAATTATATGGTTGTGGGGGTTTTATTTAAAATTTATATTGAAGATGCTCTTAAATTATGTAAAATTGTGATCGAAAACAATAATTATAATTAGGGTAAAAGACTGTTTACTACCCTCATGTTTCGTGGTTTTCAACATTTAGTACATCAAGTTTTTTTCGTCTCAAAGTCATACCTAAAGTGTAAATTTTGGGACAGTCTCATACATCTGTTAGTCAAACTGTTAAGTCTTCTGTTAATTGATGATGTGGCGCCCACGCGGACAATGATTGGGCGCCACGTGTCAATAAGGGTCCACTTGGAATTAAAAATTAAAAAAAATATTAAAATAATTAATTTTAAAAATATTATATATATTTTTTTTTAGAAGTTGTTTTCTTCCTGAACCCCCCCCAAATGACCCTCCCTCCCTTCTCCCTCCCTTCTCTCCTCTGCTCCCACCCAAGTCGTTGCCGCCACCCCATCCCCGGTTGACCAGGCCCACCTCCTCCGGGTCTGCACCATTCAACAGAACTCGTCCGAGTCACATCTCCACTTGAACCTCAACTGTTTCGCCTTCCAACTCACCCATGAGTTCTTCCTTCAGATCTGCAACTCCTTCCTCCTTTCATGGCGGCCCGTCTTCCACCCAGATCTGCAACTCCTTCCTCCAGATTTGCAACTCATTCCCACCACCCCGATTTCTTTAACGCCATGAATGGGTTTGGATTTGGGTGCGATTTGGGGAATTTGAATGTGGTGGTTGAGGATTTATGTGGGTCAAAGCTCGTCGTTGAGGCGAGATTTCTGGTTTTGAAGTTGAAGGAATCGATTCAGCCCGATGAATGTGCAGCGAATAGAATGAAGGGAGAACGGAGGGAGAAGAGAAAGGGGTCGGGGGTTTGAGGAAGAAACACCTTTATTTATTATTTTTTTTGTAATTTTGTAATGTTTAATGTTTAATACCCGGGTGCTCGGGTGGAGAAGATGAAAGAGGTGGAGGGGATGAGGGGTGTCGGGTGGGGATGGAGGAAGGGGGTTCTGGGTTGGTTTTGGGCTTTTTTTTTAATATAATATTTTTAAAAGTAATTATTTTAATATTTTTTTTGAATTTTTAATTCCAAGTGGACCCCTTATTGACAGGTGTCACCCAGTCATTGTCCACGTGGGCGCCACATCATCAGTTAACGGAATACTTAACACTTTGACTAACGGATGTATGAGACTGTCCCAAAATTTACACTTTAGGTATGACTCTGAGACGAAAAAAACTTGATGTACTAAATGTTGAAAACCACGAAACATAAGGGTAGTAAACAGTCTTTTACCCTTATAATTTATATAAGATATATATATACACACACATACAATATATATATATATATATATATATATATATATATATATATTCCACTTTATAAACCGTCCACCTCGCCTTGCTCTTTCCCATCACCCATCCACCTTGGGTGGTTTTCATGATTAAAACCATCTCAGAGTCCATGGTTTTCAATTTTTAAACCATCCAAAACGTCAACCTCATCTGCTATCTCACATTACCCAATTTTTTGAGTCCTCAACTTGCATAACCACCGCATATTCTTCGCACTCTCTCATATCTGCTCTCAATCACTCTCTCTTTCTCTCTTCCCACTCTTTCATCTTCGCCTCTGCCTTCCTCACCGATCCCACCGACAACAACCCCACCTCTGTCGTTGACTCCAGCGACGACCACCACGACCCCCAATCGCCCCCAAACCCCAACCTCAACCTCCACAACAACCACCCATTCCCCTTCTCCCCTCCGGAGCCTGCCCCGCTGGCGCCGCACTCGCCTTCATTTTTGTTCCACGTCTGCTTCAACCAAGACCACGGGTTCTGGATCGTTCTATTTTTGAATGATGTGATTTATTTTTCTTATCTTTCGGAGACATCTGTATAATCCTATCAAAGAGTAAATAAAGAAAGAAGGCAGCATGCCAAAAAAAAAAAAGGTTGGAATGTTATGTGGAGGGCGAAGGCCCATATGCCCAAAAGAGCCAGGCCCTATGGCTTCAAATTTATTCGGCACCCTGCCGCTATTATCACCAACTAGGTGATCAAAAGTACGTCTAGTACTCCAAAATTATTTGGCACCCTGCCGCTATTATCACCAATCAGGTGATCAAAAGTACGTCTAGTACTCCAAAATTATTTGGCAGCCTGCCGCTATTATCACCAACCAGGTGATCAAAAGTACGTTCAGTACTCCAAAATTACATATGAGCATCACTCATGTCAATCATACATAAACATTCATGAGCATCACTCATGTCAATCATACATAAACATTCATGAGCAATGCCTAAATCACATCATTCAAAAATAAGGATCGTTCAATTTGCTAGACCAATGCCTAAATTCGAATCTCGTTGCCGACAATTCTTCTTGCCAGGAAATCTGTAAAAACAAAAAAAAAAAAGCTAAAATCCCTATTGTAAGTCGTCAGAAAAGCTTGTGGTATGTCTTGCCCGTGAGATGGGCCCTAAGTCATGTACATTCTAATGAATTCATAGACTAAGTGTCAGTTTGTGATAATCAGATGTATAATAAAGCAGTTGAGAGTTTGATAAACAAACTGTATTTTTAGAGTATTATGAGTATGAAAAGAAGTGTAAAACCGTTTGGTAAATATTAATACAAAAGTAATTATATTTGTATATAATGAAAAATGGACATACTAATGGATGGTGGTGACGACAATGATGTTGGGGCAGTGATGGTGATGGCTACTGCAACAGTGAGAGTATGGTGTTGGTGCCAATAATAGGGTGTGGTAGTTGGGGTTTAGAGTTATCAATGGTGCTAGAGTCAGTGGCAGTTGTTATTGTGGTGGTGGTGGTGGCGGCGGCGGTGATTGTGCTGGCAGCAGTGGGGACAACGGTAGTGGTAATGACGATACTGATGTATCATGTAAGGTTAATTGTTGTAATGGTATGAGGTGGTGTCCAATTTATTCTTTAAAAGAGAAAATGTTTATGGAAGGATAAATAATATAATTTTAAAAGATAATGAAGGTGATACAGAAATTCAAAACATTCATTGAAAGCTCAACTCTGTTTTTTATAAAATCAACTTTTAAAAACATATATGTTGGCTTTAAGAGTTGCTGTCATTGCTTTAGAAATAAATAGAATATCTAATTTTTATCGATCGCTTTTTATTGTTTAATCATAAAGTAAACCATTTTTTATTAAATAAAATACCAAACAGGGCTTAATACTCACTTGTTCTCTGGCCGAAACTCCAATTGAAAAAGAAAAACCAATACTTGTTATAAATAGATGAAAGTTTAGAGAGATAACATTTACTAGGGACATGAGCGAGGCTGTTGCAAAATATTACACTAACAAAATATTGCAGAGGAAGTGATAGATATTATTACTATTAGTTGTTTTTCACTTTCTTTTCTTGTTGTATCTTTTGAACACTCGTAATATTCTATTTATGGAGCAACTACCTTGAAAACAAACAAATTACACTATTAAGCATATGAAAATTTTACTGTATGCATGTGGGCATACATACCCACTATTTACAACAGTCCCCCTTAGATGCTCACATATCAATGTTAGTTGCCTCGTTAAAACCTTGCTTGAAAAAACACAGTGGGAAAAAACCATAGCGGAAAAAGAGTACAACTTTACCCGGATTGTTGATATGGTGTTAAGCATGCTTATGTTACCTCATTAAAACCTTGATAGGAAAAACCCAATGGGAAAAATCCTAATCGAAGGAAAAATAGTACAACATGCATGTATCATGGATGTTCCCCTGAATTGTATCTCCCCGTGATTCCGCATTCTTCAAATTGGTAAGTCGACATAATTCGATTCCCTACACTAACTTCTTAAATGTGCACTTTGGTAAAGATTTGGTGAACAAGTTTGCCAGATTTTCATTGGAATGGATTTGTCTGACTTCAATAACTTTAGCCTTCTGAAGCTCACGTGTACTGAAAAATCTTGAAGATATGTGTTTAGTCTTGTCACCCTTGATGAATCTTTCCTTCATTTGGGTAACACAAGCTGCATTATCTTCATGGATGATAGTTGAAATGTTTGTCTTTGAAGGTAGACCACATGAATTTCGAATATGATGGATCATTGATCTTAACCAAGAACATTCATGACTTGCTTCATGTAAAGCAATTATTTCCAAGTGATTGGAAGATGTAACAACTAATGTTTGCTTTGTTGAGCACCATGAAATTGCAGTATCTCCATTAGTGAACACATATCTAATTTGTGAGCGGGCTTTGTACGGATCAGAAAGGAAACCAGAGTTTGCATATCCAACAAGAATATGGTCATTTGTGGATTTCTCTTAGTAGAAGAGACTCATGTCTGTTGTTCCACGAAGGTATCGCAATACATCTTTGACTTCTTTCCAATGACGAATTGTTGGAGCAAGGCTATACCTTGCTAACAAGTTGACTGAAAAAGCTATATCTGGTCTAGTACATTGTGCTAAATACAATAAAGCACATATTGAACTTTGTTGATGCACAAAATCAGCGAGGACTTTGGTACAACAGAAAGTGTCAGGTTTGTGACCTTCGCTTGGTTGCTTCGATCACTAGTGAAGATAAGTACGTAAATGAATAGGGACAGGGAAGCAAACACAAGATGTACGTGGTTCACCCAGATCGGCTACGTCCACGGAGTAGAGGATTTCTCATTAATTGTGAAGGGTTTACACAAATACATAGGTTCAAGCTCTCATTTTGTGAGTTCTAGTGAATAGTTTAGTACAAAATGACATTAGAGATTATTGTGGGAGAATGATCCCTATTTATATAAGAGAGTTTCTAGTTTTGTTCTAACATTGACACGTGTCGTGTTGTGATTGGCTTCTGATGTTGACACGTGTCGAGCTGTGATTGGCTTCTGATGTCGACACGTGTCGCATTGTGATTGGCCTCCTGGTTGAAGGGAAGCTCTTCTGGGTCTTTGACGGTATAACGTTGACCGGTGCTCAGTAGTTTTGGGATTGGTCAAGTATGGTACAAACAGTGCTCCCCTAAGTTCCCGAGTGAGGGAAGCTCCTCGGTTGGGGACTTGTAAGATCCAAGCTATTGAGTAATCACGAAACTTCTAAGTACTGAAGTGTGGTATCATTTTCACGTGCCTTATCTGTGTCATATGTAGATGTGACATCTTCTCTGGAAGTACTTTTCCTTCATCTATGGGTGGTATCTTTAACCGATGAAGATGCATAAGGTAATGTATCAATTTCACTTGAAGCTTACTTGTAGTTTCGGGCTTGGTCAAGTGCGATACAAACCCTATAGTAGGAGTCCCCCAAGTCGCCGAGCTAGGAGATCTGCCGAAAGAGGTGACAGACAAGGTAAGTAGTCAAACTTCCAAGCAAGCAACCCAGGATCGGAGGTTCGACTTCGGCTTCCGGTTGATTGTTCTCCTTCTCATTGTCTCTCATTCAGCTGTCAGGATAAGGAGAAGCAAATGGAGAAGTGATGATATGAGATACTTTTGCTTTTGAAGAAGTAACTTTCCACAGGCTTATTCTTGAACTGTGCTGGAGGGTTTTCTGGTTCCCTTCAGAGTATAAGGCCGACTCAAGAATTTGAGGGTCAAAACAAGTCCATCAAATCTAGAGTACGTTCGACCTTGATGATATGGGATACTTTTGCTGTTGACGGAATAATGAATGTGGTATGGAAAGGTGTCGTGCTGTAGTGATCTGTTTCAGCTCACCGTTGAACCTTCTGCTTCAATCTTTTGCATTGCAGAAATGGTGTGCAACCTTTGCATTTAAATGGTCATTCAGAACATTCCTTAATAGTGACTCATCCACGCTTGGTAGCTTCAGTGTAAAGAGCCAATATCTGATCAACTGTCATGAGGTATGTGCCGGTGGAATTCATGACCTTGACAGCAGTTGAGGATGAGTTCTCGAGAGCAATGCTAAGTAAGCAACCAGGCAAAGGTCTCAGGCAGTCAGTTCCAGATTGGAGGTTTGATTTCAGGTTCTGACTGACTGCTCTCTTTCTCTTTGTCCTGCAGGTGTGGACAAGGACGAAGACAAGGACAGGGAGAAAGCATGATATGGGATACTCTTGCTTTCGACCCTGATGATATGAGATACTCTTGTTCTTGGTGTGGCTTATTTGCTGAGGTATTATCGGGGGGAAATAAAGCTGAGTATTTCGAGAGGTTATGTTGAGGGTGCATTCTCGAATGCGAGAAAGGGTTGAGCATTTTTGCAGGTTTGCCTGTCCGTTGAGGAGGGAGGTCGATGTATATAGGGATTTCCCAATAACAAGTAGTAATGCTATTCCCTTACCCTTCTTGGTCACAGCAATGTAGTGGGAGCTGCCAGCTTCACGTGTTTTAACTTTGTCAGAGCACTTTGAAAAAGTGGTATGTGGTATCTGGAAAGCTAATGTTGCGTGTGAAGATTACAGACAAGCTTTATCTAAGGAAATCTGGCTCTCGAAGTTCTGAGAGCTGTGCCTCTTCAGTTTTCGAACAAGCAATCCCGTCGGGGATCTGGCTCTCGAGATTCGGAAAGCGGTGCCGCTTCGGTTTTTTAGAAAGTAATTATGTTGGGAGTCTTTTCTCGAATGTGAGTAAAGGTTGGACGTTCTTGCCAGCTTGTCTTGCCACAGAACACGGAGGTCGACACACATAGGGACTTTCCAGTTGTCAAGCAGTGGTGATGTTCCTTTACCCTTGTGGGTAATAGTAGGGTAGCTGGAACTTCGAAATTTTCGCGCCTAAACTTTGTCAGAGATCTTTGGCAAAGTTATATGTGGTACCCGAGGAGTTGATGGTGCGTGTGGAGAGTGGTGATTGAACAGCAAGATTCGCGTGCTTTTTACGTCACCAGAAATCTTCGACAGATTACCCGTAATTTCCGCAAAGCTGAGTGTGCATGTGACAGGTGCTGACGAGGCTGAAAAAGTAGGTGTTTCTTCGATTTCTGAGATCGGCCCTCGTGGTCTCTGAGTAGCCCAGCTTTTGAGAAAGGAAGCGCCTCTTTGATTTTTGAGATCGGCCTTCGTGGTCTCTGAGCAGCCCAGATTTTGAGAAAGCAAACGCCTCTTCGATTTCTGAAGCTCCGTCGAGTGCAGATTTTTATAGAGGCTGGCATTAAGTTCCACAGCACACTTGAATCTTCACCAGTAGAAGCTCCCTTCTTGCACTTCTAAGATCTTGATTTGTCTGACCTCTTCCCTCTTCAACACCTTTGAAAATGTCTGGCCCCTCCGACCGTCGTTTTGACTTGAACCTTGGAGAAGAGACAGCCACGCCTTCTCCAGACAACATATGGCGGCCATCCTTCATATCCCTTATTGGTCCTCTTACCGTTAGGGATTCTGTTATGAAGAATGATATGACCGCTGCGGTGGTGGCCAGGAACCTTCTCACTCCCAAAGATAACAGACTACTTTCCAAACGGTCTGATGAGTTGGCTGTTAAGGATTCTCTGGCTCTTAGTGTTCAGTGTGCAGCTTCTGTGTCTAATATGGCCCAACGCCTATTTGCTAGAACCCGCCAAGTTGAATCATTGGCTGCTGAAGTGATGAGTCTCAAACAGGAGATTAGAGGGCTCAAGCATGAGAATAAACAGTTGCACCGGCTCGCACATGACTATGCTACAAACATGAAGAGAAAGCTTGACCAGATGAAGGAATCTGATGGTCAGGTTTTACTTGATCATCAGCGGTTTGTGGGTTTGTTCCAAAGGCATTTATTGTCGTCATCTTCTGGGGCTGTACCTCGTAATGAAGCTCCAAATGATCAACCTCCGATGCCTCATCCTTCTGGGGTTCTGTCCAGTACTGAGGCTCCGGATAACCACCCTCCGGTGCTTTCTCTTTCTGGGGCTCTACCGACTGCTGAGACTTCCCCTGAGCAACCTTTGTGAAGGCTCCCTCTTGTTTGTTTATTTTGATTCATGTATATGTACATATTTGTAACTTATCGGAAATATCAATAAACAAGATTTGCTTCATTTCAACGTATTGTGTTAAATACACCAAGGCCTTCTTCACTAAGTTCTTTGAATTTTTCCTTTTGTTGAAGCTTGTATGTTGAAACTTTGTGAGTGAAGCATGTAGGTTGAGGTAGTGCTCCCTTAATTTCCCGAGTGAGGAAAACTTCTCGTTTGGAGACTTGAAAAATCCAAGTCACTAAGTGGTCGTGAGACTTCCGAGTATCAAGGTGCAGTAGCATATGGTAGGAGTCCCCCAAGTCTCTGGTCGAGGGAGTTGACGAATGAGGCATTTCCTTTCTAAGTGGTAGCCCAAAACTCCTTTTTCATATATATTTGTTATGAAAGTTGTTAGGCCCAAAGAAGATGAGGCCTAGGCAATTTTTTTTTTTTTTTTTGGATATTTTTTTTTTTTGAATTTTCAAATTTCAGGATTTTTGAATTTTCGAATTTCCGAAAAAATAAAAAATAAAAATAATATATATATATATATATATATATATATTTAAAAGCTTTGTAGGTGAAGCTTTGGTGTTGAAGCTTTGTAAGTGAAGCTTTGAGGTTGAAGCTTTGTTGGGCATCATGAATTGATTTTGCTTCACACTATCTTGATGAAGAGTGTGTGAAGCTTTTATATGTTTTGGTGTTGAAATTTTGTATTGTAGGTGAAGCTTTGGGGTTGAAGCTTGATAGGTGAAGCTTTGGTGTTGAAGCTTTATAGGTGAAGCTTTGGTGTTGAAGCTTTATAGGTGAAGCTTTGGTGTTGAAGGGTTGAAGCTTTATAGGTGAAGCTTTTGGTGTTAAAGCTTTATAGGTGAAGCTTTGGGGTTGAAGCTTTATAGTTGAAGCTTTTGTTGGCACCATAAATTAATTTTGCTTCACACTATCTTGATGAAGATAGTGCAAAGCTTTTGAGATTGATATTTGTCCTCCATTGATGAAGCTTTTGTTGGCACCATAAATTGATTTTGCTTCACACTATCTTGATGAAGATAGTGCAAAGCTTTTGAGGATTGTAGTTGTGTTCCATTGATGAAGCTTTGTTGAATTTCCCAATTTCCAATTTCCCTTTTTTTTTTTTTTTGGGGGAAAACTAGAAATTTGAAAATGTGGGAGAGACAACCTATACAAATTTTGCTTCCATACTGTTAAGCGAGAGATTGTGATGCAAGCCACATCTTGTAGTAGTCGAAGGTTTAGATGAACCATATAAATTGAATTTGCTTCGAACAGTCTTGATCAAGAGCGTGTGAAGCTTTCTATGAGTTGTAGTGTTTGCATTGTTACATAGGAGAAATGTCTGAAGCAGATGCAAGAGGGCTGAAGAGCTTGATCTTCGTATACCATGCACTGAAGCCATTGTTGGTTTGCAATAAGACTTTGTTGGTGACTATAGCTTTTGTTAGGCATAAGTGCTCCCCTAGTTGAGTTGTAAAGCTTGATGGTTTTTTATTATTTGTGAATGCTAGGAGTTCACATGTACAAGTTGTACCACTCGTCTTCTGGTTAGTGGAATGAATGGTGGGTTGCTTTCATCACTTGGTTGGTGGTACGAATGTGAATTCCTTAATCACCTTTCATCACATTTCATCACCTGGTTGGTGACATGAAGGAGAGTCCGCGTTGTACATTTCATCACCTGGTTGGTGGCATGAAGGAAAGTACGCGTTGTACATTTCATCACCTGGTTGGTGGCATGAAGATGAGTTCCTTCTTCACCTGATTGGTGATAAAGGTGGCAAGTTTCCAAATAATATTAGAGTACGGGTTGTACATTTCATCACCTAGTTGGTGGTACGAAGGTGAGTTCCTTCATCACCTAGTTGGTGAGAATAAGGGCAAGGTGTCGAGGCACATTGTGGCAAATGTCGAATGACACAAAGTGTGTTGAACCCTTTCGAAGCACAGTTGGCTTATGTATGGATGTGTTGGAATGTATGATGTTTATGCATGAATGTGTTGGAATGTATGATGTTTATGTATGAATGTATTGGAATGTATGATGTTTATGTATGAATGTGTTGGAATGTATGATGTTTATGTATGAATGTGTTGGAATGTATGATGTAGATCCTTTGTATAGTCTTGTTGACACATACTTAGATTTTGTTTTGTATTGGAAACATTTGCGTTGAAGCTTCAACACTTGAGTGTTTCATTGCTCAGAATGTAAAAGAGTTTAGGGCCGAGTTGGCTAAATCACCTCTTTATTGAATTCATACCAAATGGTCTTTGTTACATAGGATGCCGAACGGCTGTAGCTTAACACTTGTACAATGTGAGTCTATTTGTAATAGTACTTCAAGTGGTCAGCATTCCATGGATGGCCAAGGGTCTTGCCGTCGGAGTTTCTGAGCTTGTAGGAGCCAGGGCGGCTGATGCCGGTGACCTCGAACAGTCCGTCCCAGTTAGGACTGAGTGTTCCTTCACTCGAGACCCTATCACAGAGTAATCTTTTCTTCAGTACCCAGTCTCCCACTTTGAAAGAGCGAGGTTTGACCCTTGAGTCGTAGTAGTTGGAAATGCGCTGCTTGTAGGCGACATTCCTCAGGTGAGCCTGATTTTTATGTTCCTCGACTAGATCCAGGTTGAGGGTGAGTTGTTTGTCGTTCTCACTCTGCATGTAATTCTAGATTCGGTATGTTGCTTGCTCAAGCTCAACCGGGACAACTGCTTCTGTACCAAAAGCAAGGTAGAATGGAGTTTCTCCTGTGGAAGTCCGATATGAAGTGCGGTATGACCAAAGAACTTGGGGTACGAATTCTGGCCAACAACCATTAGTTTTGTCCAAGCTAGTTTTCAGAGTGCGCTTGATTATTTTGTTAACGGCCTCGACTTGTCCATTAGATTGGGGATGGGCTGGAGAGGCAAAACATAAGTTGATGTTGAACTTAGAGCAGAACATCTTGAACTTCTTGTTGTCGAACTGCCGCCCATTGTCCGAGACTATCGCATTGGGAATGCTGAATCTACAGAGGATGTTCTTCCATACGAATTCTTCTATTTTTCCCTCAGTAATGGTTGCCAAGGGTTCTACTTCAGCCCACTTTGTGAAGTAGTCAACTGCAACGATTGCATAGCGGACCTTGCCCTTCCCTGCAGGCATTGGGCCGATCAAATCAAGTCCCCATTGGGCGAAGGGCCAAGGGCTGATCATAGGAGTGAGCGGCTCGGGAGGGGAGTGAGGGATAGTTGCGTATCGTTGACACTTATCACATGAACGAGATATTCTAATGGCATCTTGGTGGAGTATTGGCTAATAGTATCCTTGGCGAAAAGTCTTGTGTGCTAGGGATCGAGACCCAGCATGATTTCCGCATACTCCTTCATGTATTTCCCGAAGGACAATTTCCGCCTCTGCAGGTGTAAGGCATCTTAGGTAGGGCAGGGTAAAACCGCGCTTGTAGAGTTGGTCATTAATGATCAGGTAGCAAGCAGACTTGTATCGAATATGCTTAGCTTGGACTTTGTCATTTGGGAGGGTGCCATGGGCAAGGAATTTATAAATTGGGGTGATCCAACTATCTCCTTGTTGTAAATTGCACACTTCCGCGACCATGGTGCTTGGTGCTGCCAACAATTCGACATGAATTTTTCTCCCAATCTTGTCTTCCACTGCCGAGGCGAGGTGGCCAAAGCGTCTGCATGACTGTTTGCCGCTCGAGGAACTTGGGTGATCTGGTAGTGGAAGTGCTTGAGCAAAAGTCATGTTTGCGCAAGATATGCTGCCATGGAGCTATCCTTAGCATCAAAGTTGTTCGTGACTTGGTTGACCACTAATTGGGAGTCACTGAAGATATCAATTTGTTTAACTCCAAGATGCTTGGCCAAACGTAAGCCTGCTAGAAGGGCTTCGTATTCGGCCTCGTTGTTCGATGCCTTGAATTTGAAACGAAGAGCGTATTCTATCACCACTTTGTCAGGGGTAGTGAGGACTAATCCTGCTCCGCAGCCCTGTTGGTTGGATGAGCCATCAACATATAGACTCCATGCTGGGGTTGTTGATCCTATCTTCTGAGCTTCCAATGGTAATGAAGCTATTGCTTCAGGTGTAGAAGCAATATCAACAAGATATGTGAAGTCGGCGATGAAATCTGCTACTGCTTGACCCTTTTCGGCTGGTTTTGGTTGGTAGAAGATGTCAAACTCACCCAATGCTATCGCCCATTTGATCATTCGCCCAGACGTGTCAGGACTCTGGAGTATCTGTCGAAGAAGGTGATTGGTAAGCACGATGATGGCGTGTGCTTGGAAATAAGGGCGAAGTTTTCGAGCAGACATGACCAATGCTAGAGCTAATTTCTCAATGTTGGAGTATCGTGTCTCCGCATCTTGTAGGGCCTTGCTAGCATAGTAGACAGGCCGTTCGACACCACTGTCATTTCGGATAAGAACATAACTAACTGCTGAAGCCGAGACCGATAGATAAATAATGAGAGTGTCACCAACTTCTGGTTTGGAGAGCAGAGGGGCTTTACTCATGTATTCTTTGAGGTTCCTGAATGCCTTGGCACATTCCTCCGTCCATGTAATGTACTTCTTATTTCCCTTGAGTGATTTGAAGAAATGAGCATATCTGTCTGTGGCCTTAGAGATGAATCTGGTTAAGGCTGCCACCTTGCCAGTAAGGCTTTGGATGTCTTTTGAAGTTACTGGCTCTTTCATGTCGAGGATTGCTTTGATCTTTTCGGGGTTAGCTTCAATGCCTCGTTGGCTAATCATGAAGCCTAAGAATTTGCCAGAGCCCACGCCAAAGGCACATTTGTTGGGGTTCAACCTCATTTGATACCTCTTTAGAATGGTGAAAGTTTCAGATAGGTTGGTGATGTGTTTGTCAGCATGTTTGCTCTTGACTAACATATCATCAACGAAAACTTCCATGCTCTTCCCAATCTGTTCGGCGAACATTGAATTGACCAGTCTCTGATAAGTTGCTCCTACATTCTTTAGACCGAATGGCATGACTTTGTAGCAATATAGTCCCCTGTCAGTAGTGAAGGCTGTGTGTTCTTGGTCTGAGAGGTTTATGAGGATTTGGTTGTATCCTGAATAAGCGTCCATGAAGCTTAAGAGCTCACACCTTGCCGTAGAGTCTATAAGTCTATCAATGAGAGGAAGGGGGAAACTATCCTTTGGGCATCCTTTGTTTAGGTCGGTGTAGTCGACACACATTCTCCACAAGACCTTTTGAAGCAGGAGACTTTCCTTGGTCGGATTTTTCTTAACAAGGACAACATTTGCTACCCATGTTGGGTAATTGACTTCACGGACGAAACCTATGTCCTTGAGTTTTTCAACTTCTACTTTCATCGCCTCGTATCGTTCAACATCATAAGATCTTCACTTCTGTTTTACTGGTTTGGTCTTGGGATCAATACTCCAGTAGTGACAGATGATATCGGGAGAGATGCCCGACATATCTTTATATGACCAAGCGAAGACCTCGGCGTTCTCTTGCAAAAAGGAGATCAGCGACAATCGAATGAGTGGTGACAAAGTGGTGCCAATCTTCACCATGCGATCTGGATGGTCTTTGGACATAGAGACATTCTCTAACTCTTCAGAGGGTTGTGCTTGCTGGGTGAATGAGTCATCTCGAGGGTCATCGGGTTGACTGTTGCCATCATGAAGATCCGAGTTGGCTTCATCTGGACTGGTCTTTACTACCTGGTTATGTATAGAGAGGGTCTCCTTGGGGGACAGGCAGGTGTTGTTGCTTAACTGAAGTGTTGTAACATGATCGAGCACTAAGTTGATCTCCCCTGATGTATCCATTGCCGAAAGGGGTTGGAAACTTCATCAATAACATATGTGTGGATACCATGGCCTTGTGATCATTGATACCTGTGAGCCCAAAGATGACATTGTATGCCGTCGGGCAATTGACCACTAGGAAGTTAGTGGTAATAGTAGCTGTGTAGGGGCCTGTACCAATGGTGAGGGGTAAGTGTATACTCTCTAAAGGTTGCACGATATCGCCAGAGAAGCTTATCAGAGGAGAAATCGAGCGATCGAACAAGTGTTCAGCTACATTAAGTGCCTTGAAAGCTTCAGCAAACATGATATTGACTGAAACACCTGTGTCTATCAGGATTCGTTTCATATCAAAATTTGCTATGTGAGCCTCCACGATCAGCGGGTCGTTGTGAGGGTAGATGATACCTCTTTCTTCCTCAGGGTAGAAACATATTGGATCCTAGTTAGGCTTTTGATACTTGCCTCCCCTGATGTCTTCCACGTGAAACACTTGATGGCCAGGTCTCAAAGTTCGTTCACTGTTTTTCATGGCCCTATTGGAAGATTCAGACATAGGTGTGCCGCCGCTTATAGAATATATCACATTCACCTGGCGTTGGTTACGGTTATCCCTTGGAGGGTGAAGGAGAAACTGATCAATTTTTCCTTCACGTGCCAAAGCTTCAATATGATCACGGAGGATGATGCACTTTTAGCCATCATGGCCATTATACTCGTGATAGCAGCAAAACATGCTCGTGTTTTTCGTGGACTTGTAATCTGGCTGTCTTGGCTTTGGCTTTGGTATCAGATGAGCTATACTGGGGTAGATGGCCGCACGTGTAGCGTTCAAATGTGTGTATGTCTCATACCTCGGGGTAGGGCCTGTCTTGACATGTGATTGGCCCACTGCATTGACTGCCTGGGGACGGGCGTTATTATGACGATATCCTGAGTTATCCCGATAGTGCCCCTTATTCTTTTTATTAAAATGAGATTGGTGAGGATGGAAATCTTTCCTTTTGCCCTGGGATTGATATGTCTGCTGACTTGGCGAAGCATTAAATGAGGCCGGGGGGTGTGCTGCTACCGTTTGGAAGGTTGAGGTCTTTTCATTCGGTTGGATCTGGCCTCCACTCCCTACTTACTGATAAGGGGTGACTGTAGGGGGTTTCCCTTGATATGTCCTTGCCTCGGCAGAGGCATGGTTGTAAGCTTGTGCCATCACCTTAGAGTACGTCTTCCAAGTGTTGGCATTGATCATGTACTTGAAAAAACAGTCACGTAAGCCTGCCGTGAAGGCCTTGAAGGCGGTCTTGTCATCTGCCTCAGCGCAGCGGGAATACTCATGGCTGAAGCGGCCAGCATACTTTCGTAATGACTCGTCCGGCTTCTGGCGAATAGTGTACAAGTCATCTGCGTAATGCAAGCGATCGATCTGGAAGATGTGTTGAGAGACAAACAACTTCCTCAACTCTTCAAATGAGTCTACCGTCTCGGGTGGAAGACGGCAATACCAGTTTAAAGCTCCGCCAGAGAGGGTGGAGGGGAAGAGAAGGCACCGTTCTTCATCAGTGTGTCTCCGGTATACCATGGTGGACTCAAAGAGGTTAAGGTGTTCAATCGGGTCTTCCCTTCCAGTATAGAGTTGTAAGTCAAGCTTCTGCTTTGTCTTCGCTTGGAGGGGGGTGTTGAGGATCCTTCTTGTGAGAGGGTCAGGCCTGGGTTGGTTCCAGTCAGGTATCTCGACTTGACGTTCAGCCTTCAACTTGTTTACTTCCTCCAGGAGCTGTAGGACGAGGGGGTCCTGAGTGGAGTTGTGCATCACTGAAGTTTTCTTCCGTAAGTCCCCATCGCCTCTTGGAAGTAGGAAAGTTTGATCAAGATAACATGATTTTTCCTTGGACTCGTCACACTGACTCCTAGAGTGAGTATGTCGGAACATTTCCGAGTCCCCTGTACCTTCATGTTCTTCTGGGACTTGTTGCCCATTCCCTAGATTAACTGTTGGCCTGGGTCGTGGGAGAGGACCGAGTCTTTCAGAAACTCTTGGGTCATTGATCTTCGAGCTTATGTGGATGGGATTTTCTCTACGTTGTTTTAGGAAGTCTCGACAATCGCGATAGACGGCTTTTGATCCTTCCACTCCTTCTGTGAGGAGGTGCTTTCCTCTACTCCTTCTGCTTCGGGTTGAAGCAGCTGGGTTGATAGAAGTCTCATGTTGATTATCACATTGATGTGTAGCTCGATCCCTATCAGGGATGTCCGTGTTGGATATCGGTGACCCTCCGTGTTGGGGGGCATTCAGATGATTGTTGACCTCAGCAGGGGCGACGAGCTTGTGTGCTTGAGCATGCCTAGCCTCGTGAAGCATCTCGAAAAGTTTTTCATACTGCTCCTGGAGAACCTCGTTCCTCATCACTATCTTGTTGTTCTGAGCTTCTAACTCATCGACTTTAGCTTGAAGAGTAACTCTATTTCCTTCCTGTTTTCGTTGCTTCATACTAGGTCCAATAGGGGTGTCATTCTGTGTGCTATGGCTTCTTTCGCTCCCCATGTTGGAGAGAGATGTTTGGCCAAAAGAAAGTGTACGAGCGGTGGAAACCAGCTTAACAAAGCTGAAGAGAGTGGGAGTAAGTGTCTTTCCCACAGACGGCGCCAAATGTTGATGCACAAAATCAGCGAGGACTTTGGTACAACAAAAAGTGTCAGGTTTGTGACCTTCGCTTGGTTGCTTCGATCACTCGTGAAGATAAGTACGTAAATGAATAGGGACAGGGAAGCAAACACAAAATGTACGTGGTTCACCCAGATCGGCTACGTCCACGGAGTAGAGGAGTTCTCATTAATTGTGAAGGTTTTACACAAATACATAGGTTCAAGCTCTCATTTTGTGAGTTCTAGTGAATAGTTTAGTACAAAATGACATTAGAGATTATTATGGGAGAATGATCCTTATTTATAGAAGAGAGTTTCTAGTTTTGTTCTAACATTGACACGTGTCGTGTTGTGATTGGCTTCTGATGTTGACACGTGTCGAGCTATGATTGGCTTCTGATGTCGACACGTGTCGCATTGTGATTGGCCTCCTGGTTGAAGGGAAGCTCTTCTGGGTCTTTGACGGTATAACGTTAACCGGTGCTCAGTAGTTTCGGGATTGGTCAAGTATGGTACAAACAGACTTAAATATGGTACTTCTGGACCAAGGACCAGTTTATCATTTTCTTTTGGACGGAATGGGTCTTTCTTAATGTCCAAAGAACGAACGACCATTAGGGTGCTAAGCGGATAAACCTTGTCCATGCCAAATTGCTTCAGTATTTTTTCAATGTAAGCTGATTGATGGACCAAAATTCCATTAGCACAATGCTCGATCTGCAGGCCGAGACAATATTTTGTTTTCCCAAGGTCTTTCATTTCAAATTTGCTTTTTATATATTCAACAGTTTTATTAAGCTATTAAGGGGTTCCAACTAGGTTCATATCATTGACATATACTGCCACTATAGCAAATCCAGTATTTGATTTCTTAATAAACATACAAGGACATATGACATTGTTGGTATATCCTTCTTTGATCAAATATTCATTAGGACGATTATACCACATTCGTCCAAATTGTTTTAGCCCATATAATGATCGCCTTAATTTAATTAAGAACATACCTCGTGGTTTGTTAGTTGTTTCAAGCAACTTAAGTCCTTCTAGAACTTTCATATATATTTCAGTATCTATTTCTCCATATAGATACACGGTGATGACATCTATAAGTCGCATGTCAAGTTTTTATGAAACTACCAAACTTATTAAGTAACGGAACGTAATTACGTCCATTACAGAAGAGTATGTCTCTTTATAATCAATTCCAGGTCTTTGTGAAAAACCTTGTGTAACGAGTCGTGCTTTATATCTTACAATCTCATTTTTCTCGTTGCGTTTCCTTGTGAATACCCATTTGCAACCCACGGGGTTTACACCATGCGGGGTTTGGATTACCGGTCCAAAAACACTTCTCATTTCCAAGGAATTTAATTTTGCCTAAATTGCATTTTTACACTTAGGCCAATCTTGTCTCTGTTTGCATTCATCAATAGAGCGGGGCTCAATGTCATCGCTTAATATAATTTCAGTGGCTATTGCAAATGTGAACATGTCGTCAATGATTATTTCATTTCGATCCCACAATTCATTAGTACTTGCATAATTTATGGATATTTCTTTGCTTTCATGTACTTCTGTCTCTTCAGGGACATATGTCTCATCAAGGACATTTTCGTTTTCTGGAAGTACAGAATCATGAATTGTGGATTTATCATTCATTTTCTTTTCTTGAATGATTTCATTTGGGTTCAACTGTGCTTTCATCTTTCTCTTTCGAGGGGCTGCATATTTTGAACCTGGGGGTTTACCACGCTTCAGGCATGCACCAGATGAATCATTTTCTGCCACTTTATTTTGTCCAACAGGGACATCAATTCTTATAGGTGCATTTGCAACTAATATATGTGACTTTGTCACTTTTGAAGCATCATTAAATGCATCTGGCATTTGATTAGCAATACTTTGAAGGCAAATGGCCCTTTTTAGTTCATTTTCACATTAAGTGCTTTGTGAGATAAGGTGGGAACAACCCATGTCAACTCTTTCCGTTCTTCTGGAACGGTTTTTTCTCCCCCTAACAACGGGAAAACTGTTCATTAAAGTGACAATCAGCAAAACGAGCTGTAAACATATCACCCGTCAAGGTTCCAAATATCTAATGATAGATGGTGAATCAAAACCCACATAAATTCCTAGTCTGCGCTGAGATCCCATTTTAGTGAGTTGTGGCGGTGCAATAGGCACATAAACAGCACAACCAAAAACTTGTAAATGTGAAATGTTTGGTTGATGCCTAAACACGAGTTGTATTGATGAGTATCGGTAGTTGGCTATAGGTCTCAATCGAACCAATGATGCAGCATGTAAGATGGCATGTCCCCATGCAGAGATTGAAAATTTTGTTTTCATGAGCAGAGTGTGAGCTATTAATTGAAGCCGCTTGATAAATGCCTCTGCTAAACACATTGGGTAGATGCATCAACCAAAACCATAAAATATCGAAATGGTCCACAAGGTGGTTGAATAGGCCCACAAATATCCCCTTGAATTCTTTGCAAAAATGATGGGAATTCAGCATCAACCTTTAGTTGTGATGGTCTAATTACCAACTTCCTTTGGGAACAAGTTTTGCCAGGGTTATCATTTGGTAATAATCCTATGCATCATGGTGGATCCTGGATGACCCAGACGGCCATGCCAAAGCATGTAAACTTTTGAATCAATGAACTTTTAGTTCATGACAGTATGTGCCTCAATTGTCTTTATGTATGTATAATACAATCTACTCGATAAATCACGCAACTTTTCCAATATACACTTCTGGGTATCATTGGAGGTAATGTATAGATATTCCACATTTTCTGCACTTTTCGTTTCAATGTGGTATCCATTTAGACGTATATCTTTAAAACTTAACAAATTTCGAGTAGATCGAGTAGTGTACAACGCATTTTGTATGGACAATATTGTTCCATTTGGTAACATGATCTGGGCTTTTTCTAAGCATTCAATTACATTTGATTGCCCTGATATTGTTATTACCTTTACTTTTGCAAGTATCAAGCTTGAGAAATACTTTCGATCTTGAAGTATTGTATGCGTGGTTGCACTATTTGCAAGATAAATATCTCCACCATTGCTCTTGTTTTGAGAATAACCATAATTTTTATCCATGTTCTTTGAGTAAGGAAATTACAGTTAAAAAAAGTTTATTCATACTGGAATACCACTTTTATTAAATTGAAAATGCAAGCATTAAACCACAAGTACAAATAACTAGAGTATATCAAACATAAATAATTCATTTGGATCAATATACTTCATTCCCCCATTCAATAATAAAGTCCGAAACATTCAAGTGGATTGTGTTCAATTATCCTGATAAATCGAACACTAGATTAGGTATATCCATCGGTTTAGCCTGGTCGAGGAAATTTGTCTCAACACCCTTCTCCTTGAGGGAGGCTTGATACAGATCCACCAAATGTTTTGGGGTATGACAGGTACGCGCCCAGTGCCCATTGCCATCACACCTATGACAAACTCCTTCAAGATTTCTAGGAGTGTTCATATGAGTTTTGCCTTTCTGGCGATTTTCATTCTTAAAGCTTGGGCCTAAATTATGCCTTGGAACCTGGTTGTGAAACTGGACACCATGGTTCTTGCCTTTCCCATTCCATCGGCCTCGTTTGTGGCCACATCCTCGTTTGTAGTTATTATTTCCACGAGAAGATGTGGTATTCCCTTCAAGGGAAACATTATTCACTTCTGGGAATGATGCTGATCCAGTAGGTCAGGACTGATGATTTTTCATGAAAAGTTCATTGTTTTGCTCAGCTACAAGGAGTACAGATATCAGTTGATTGTACTCAGTAAAGCCTATTTTTCTATACTGCTACTGCAGGAGCACGTTGGAGGCATGAAAGGTACTGAAAGTTTTTTTCCAACATATCTTTTTCAGTTATTGTTTCTCCACAGAGGTTCAACTGGGAACTAATTCTGAACATCGCATAATTGTATTAAGCTACCGTCTTGAAATCCTGGATCCTTAGGTGAGTCCACTCATAACGAGCCCTTGGAAGAATCATCGTTTCTGGTGATTGTATCTATTTCTCAGTGCTTTCCAGAGGGTTAATGGATCTTCAACCGTGAGGTACTCGCTCTTCAGTCATTCATCAAGGTGGCGATGAATAAAGATCATGGCCTTCACCCGATCTTGAGAGGATGCACTGTTATCATCCTTGATGGTTTCCCCAACATTCCCTGCCTCTAGATGGATCTTGGCATCCATTATCCAGGTAAGGTAGTTTTTCCCAGTAATATCCAGGGCAATAAAATCAAGTTTTGCCAAGTTCGCCATTTTATTTTTTGAAAGAAAAATGAGGTGTGTAAGAACTTGCAATAATATGTATTCTGAAGGAATACATTGTTAGAACTTCTGGTTCTTACAATTTTTTCATTTTGATCTTCAGGCCAAAATGATAAGCACTCAAAACTTCAGGCTCGAGATTTGTATGATGAATGAGAAGAGCAATTGTACCGCACCATTCTCATTGAAATAACATAACATAGGATGGACGATTATTCCGCTAAACTCAAGCAGCAGAAATTTTTTAAAATTCAGAGTAGGATGGGTGATTATACCACACCACCTAAAATTGTAATACAATTAAATCTGCAGTCTAAGATGGGCGATGATACCGCACCATCTTTGATCGCAGCAAAGATAAATAAACATTGGGTTAGTAATCAGGAACTACACCAAACAAGAAATCAAAGATATAAGTAATTGTTAGGGTTAGTAATCAGGAACTACACCAAACAATTACACTATTAAGCATATGAAAATTTTACCGTATACATGTGGATATACATACCCACTATTTACAACAATACTCCAATTTTATCATTTTAAAGAACAGGGACCAATATTGCTCATAACAAGGAAAATATCAAAAGTAAAAGAAACCGTACATGATTGCATACTGTCGCTTACGTTCAAGTTTTTGAGGAAAAAGAAACACTCTTCTCTCAAGTTGAAATCACATCAACATATTATCCAAAATGTATCCTTTAGAAGAGAATCACAGCCATGTCTATGAATACAACGATATGAAATGTCCACTTGTTCGAGGTTACAAGAAACCCTGTTTTTCGGCAACATCATAGCTGAGGCAGAACCGGGAACATGAGGCTGATAGATCAGTTGACTTGTAATTAGTAGCTCATTTCCACCAGGACACCTGCTAAGCATTGAGGTGATGGTGAAGATGACGATGACAATATCGGTGTCTACTGTACTCCCCTTCTATCATCCTCCTATAGCCAAAACTTCAAGTACAAAAGCGCTTGTGTTTTCTGTTAGTACTTTTATGATGCTTCTCATTTTCGGTTTCACCATATGAGTAAGAGTGCCTATCCCTGCTCTTTCTATGTCTATTTTGCTTCTCTGTGTCAGAATCTTCAGATGAATTAGAATGCCGGTGTCTGCTTTTGCCACTTTTAAGGTGTCTATCAGACTCAGAGCCTTCAGATGAATTATTTAACCTGTCTCTGCTCACGTCCCTTCCGCAATGCCTATCAATCTTGGAATCTTCATATGAATGAGAATGCTTCTGTCTGATCATTCTACTTCTACGATGTTTTTCATGAATCGATTCCTCAAATGAAAAAGAGTGCTTGCGTCTGCGCTGGACATCTCTATGGTGCTTCAGAGCCTCAGAATCTTCAGATGAAACAGTACACCTGTCTCTGCTGTTGTCCCTTCTGCTGCGATGCCTATAAATCTCGGAATTTTCAGATGAATCAGAATGCTTCTTTCTGTTCTTTGTACTTTTGTGATGCTTTTCAGGATTTGATTTCTCACATGAATAACAATGCTTGACTCTACGCTTTACTTTATGCCTATCAAATTCCAGAATCTCTGATGAGCTTGATTCAGAATGGCTGTGCTTCTTCTTATTTACCTTGCTCATCTTCTTCTTTGACTTCTTATCATCCTCATAAGAAGATGAAAACCCGTCTTCCCCACTAACTGGTGATGACTGCTTTTTTTTGTGCTTGTTCTTCTTTGTGGACTTGATCCTGGGTTTGCTTGAGAAGTTGGTCAGCAACTCAGGGATGGCATTCCCGCTGAGAAACCCTACAAAATGTATATAGTTGCAGTTATCTCACAGGCAACACAGATAAAAGATAAAAGTTGTCATACATATTCTGGAATTAAAAACTAAATACCTCCATATTCATCAAATATGGTGTCCTCAGCAACTATTTGTTGGTTGGGATCATCTGGTTTAAACCCTCCACGTGGAGGACTAATTCCTGGTTTTTGCTTGAGTTCCCACTTTAAAGGCTGCAAAATAAGCAAATAAAAATTATATACAAGTAACATAGGATCCCAGTTTTTAGCATGATATATGATTTAAGAATGCATCTGTCATCTGCAGTGTCAAGGATAAAATTGAAGCTGGTTATAGTTCTAATATTTGAGAGTCACTAGACGCTCCTAATTTAGGAATCAACATTAGTTGTATTTATATTCTACCTGACGGTAGTATACCAAGTTTCCAGTTCTCAAGCCATAATAAACTGCATTCTGAGCAACAGAGGTTTAATTTCAAGTAAGTTAACTATTAAAACAAATGTTTGACTCTTGCAAGTTGAACCTATTACAACTTGACTTACGTGGTGTGATGCAGACTTTTACCCTTTTGGATGGTTTAATCTAGACCAAAGTGAAAACAAACATATCCATTTATCCCAATTCATATATTTAACCTTCCATCCGTGTAGAAATCCCTATTGGAATTCCCGAATCACTTGGCCAAAGATGCTAAGGTAGGTGGTAGAAGAGTTCTCACAGAATAATCTTAGTGAGCTTATTTCTTTTTCAGAGGATCTAAACAACTTTTGTGAGCTTATTTCTTTTTCAGAGGATCTAAACAACTTTTGATGGCAATACAATTCATGCTTAATTTTATTTGGTAGGAAATACAATATGCACTTCTTCATTCCAACAAAATAAAAGGAAACAATTAAAAGGCGATGCCCCATGTTTGAGGCTTATGCCAGCCTAGCCATGCAAGGCGTCAGCACCTTACCTCAAAAATTCACCCATTCGAAAGAGAGAAAATAATTTTGTAAGCAAGGGATAATAGCAGCCTTCCTAGTAGGTTTCAAGATAGCTATCGAAAGACTAACCTCGCTAGGATCTGTGTGGGCAAGAATAGCAGTCAAAGGGTCGTCCCTTTTCAAACGGCTCTCTTCGTTGGGCATTATGGCATCCTTCAACGGACATTCACGGTCGCCACTTTGGTGACCAAAAGTTCCACACCTTACGCACTTTACATTGCGCACTTCAACTCCAAATGGTTTTGCCCTCGTAGGAACACCAGTCTCCAGCCTTAAAAAGAATTATTATGAATATTACTATTATTATTATCATTATCAGTATCATTATCCTTGTTATCATCAGGAAAACAATAGAGTAGTACCCCTACTTGCACCAACTGTGAACCTCAGTCACTTTGAATAGCAAAAGACGCACAAGAAAAACTCAAACATGATTTAAAGAGAGGGGCATTTACATCTTTAGCCGTGTGAAAGCAATTTCATGTGGTGTACCTCAACATCATTAAACAGTGAGGAAACAGAAATTTCAGTTCGATACCTCAGCACCATTTTAATTGTAAATTGTATCAGTCATAGATATGCTTGACTAAAAAAGTTGCATATTCTGACAAATGTGATGTAACAGCTTCTTTTATGCATTTCTAGAATAACAACCCATTGACTCTATAGTTTAAACTGTCCAGAAAGGAAGTGTGTAAAACAATGAAAATGTCTGCTGCACTGAAGAAACAACTTATGAATCTCGTTATCAATTTATAAAACATGTTATTATCTTAATGCACGTCAATTAAGAAACTATAAAGTAAGATAAAAACATTGCATCTTACTGAAAAGGCAGCAACAGGCACACCTTGGAGCATTTTTCAAAACTTCAAATTCTTGTTCTGTTGGTAAAGGACGGCCAAACACATCTTTAGGCCTTGATTTCTTGGCATGTTCAGCGGTAGGAGGCAAAGACTCGGGTGGGCGTTGGCTAATGAGAGAATAGACAATTAGGCCTAACAAAGATGAATTGAAGGAAAATACATATTGCAATCAAATAGGAAGGCAGAATATAATGCAAATGGTACCTTGAAGTGGAAGTAGCAGTAGCATCTGTTAGAGCTTGTGTTTGTGGGTGCTCTCTTGCACTCTCATCAGCAATCTCTGCAGCTTTTGCACTTTCGGCATTGTAACCAGGCGGTCGAACATACATAAAGCTAACAGCTTTCATAGTCTCAATCTACACCAATGCAATACATCCATCAACTTAAAAAATGTTACTTTTGCCTTGCATTGGGAAGGTATGAATTTTGTTCGGTTGTTAAATTAAAAGAGAAAACACAAAGATAAGAGAAGAGAAGAAAAGAGAACCTTTTCCTTGTCTTTCTTGGAGACGAGAGCGGCCTGCCGAAAGAATTCCTGCTCTTGGGCATACTGCACCAATGAATGACAGAATTGATAATTGGTATTTGATAAGAGAGAGAATTGAATTTAGTCAACAAACAATCATAAGTAAATAAAGAAATAAAAAAGGTTGGAACTTGGTAGTGCAATCCGTGCCTCGCGGGAGACCTCCTCGGTACGACGCTGACGCTGGGCCTGGATCTGCTCTGCGATCCACTTACGGCGCTGATTGGGGTAAGAGAGAGGGTGCCATGGCTTCTGATTCAGGTACGAGTGGCTCCACGCCGTGCCTGACTTATTCTTGTAATCAACCTCCCCACCTCCTCCTCCTTCTCCTCCTTTGTCCGAAAATCTCTTGCTCAGCCTTATCCCTCCTTCCTCTTCACCTTCCATACCTCCTTCCTCTTGTCAGTTCTCAGTCTCTGTATTTCTTCCCCTAATAGAATTAGAATCTGGGTACTCTTCCTTTTAGGGTGAGTGTATTTCTTCCCCAATCGCTATCGGTCGATGGAAACTAAAATAATTTCGGCATTCTATAGGCTAGGGCCTAGCCTAGCCGCTAGGCCCATTCTCTGCGCCCGAAAATACGGATTTGGTTTATTGGGCTTTAGTGCTTCTTGATCAACAGATTTATACGGTTACTTGCTCATGTGATAATCAATACCGTTTATTTTATCAATTTCTCTTTAAATAGAAAAATTGTTATTGGCACCCAAACAATATAATTGTACACTCTAAATTTTTTATAATTAAAAAAATTTAATTTTTTGAAGTGCCAATAATCCTTTTAAATATTATATTTACAAAAAGATAATGTGAGGGAGATTAAATTTTGTAAACTAAATTATATGGAAGTTGATGATTGAATTATTACTTAAGTGTTGATTAACATGCTTATTTCGTATTGGTGACACATCATTTAGTTTGCAAATTTAGCATACCAAGCATTACCTTTACAAAATATAAATCAAATTGGAGACTATTTAGTCATTCATGCTTCGTTTGGCATCTTGTATAAGACATCGGATATGAGTATTTAATCTGAATCGAGCGTTTGGAGTCTTATGTATTAAATAGTTGTCGGATTAACAAAACTGGTCCAAGTTGATTAATCCGCTCTACACCTGTGCCTAAATGGGGGATACGCGACAGACTAATTTATATATATATATATATATATATATATATATCTTATTATTTTTTACATAAATATTAAATAAAGTTGTTTGAATGGTTTTGGTTAAGATTTAAAGTTTTGAAACCCTTTTTATCAGTTATATATATATATAATCTGCTTGTATACATCTTGAATATAATTAGTCATCTTATCTTATAATTAGGATTGTACTATCCACATACCATTTTTACCTCTTACACACCCCTTGTTAATTTATGTTATTTGATCTTCTTCAATTCATTCGATCTGACTGTTGGAAATTGAGAGGGGTGTGTCATTTGGGAGGTAAATAGGGGGAGCATTTTTTGCTCACCAACATAACTATGGTGTATGCTCACGATACACCTAATTATTTGTCTTGAGTCATTTCAACTAACTCTACTTAACTTTCACATTAAATGTTACTTTTTAAAATTTTATAAAAAATTAACTAAAGTTAAGTGAATGAACACATGATAGATGATTAGGTATATAGTGAGCATACACCAAAGTTTATGGTGGTGAACAAAAATACTCATGTAGATAGGGTGTGTGGATAGCCCAACCTTATAATTATTAGCATAATACTTAGGTCTCATGGTGAGTACCTTGTGTTTTTTGGTCCATTGATATTTTAACATATGTTTTTATTATTTTTAAAAGTAAACATGCTTAATGCTAGGGAGATTAATTTTTAAACCAAATGATGTGGATGTTAATGATTAGATTATTACTTAAATGTTGTTTAATGTGCTTATTTTTTATTGGTGATGCATTATTTGGTTAGCAAATTTGGTTTAAAAATTTGGTCTTCGTAACATTATTTTTATTACACTAATTAAAGAAGGAGGTATTGTTCAGATTTGATTGACAATAATATTCTACTACAAGGACGACCATTCTTTGAATGAGCCGGCAGTTGGGTGTGCTCGCAACTAGAAATTGAAGAGCATATGTTCTCTTTCTCTTTATTATCGTAACTGATTGAGCATAATTAAAGTATTATTTTGAAATTAGAATGATCTTCTACAAGTCAGTAACTAATATCGATCAAGCCGATTAAATTAAGCTGGCTACAGCATATATGATTTTAATTAATTCCAACTCAAATTTCCACCACATAATTTGATGATTTTCAGCTACGTTCCTCCTCGATGCACGATCGATCAGTTGATGAAGAAGGAGAAAAATCTTCGGATGATGATTGATCGATGAAGTTAATGATTAATTATCTCCTCAAGCGCACTCGATGGAGTGCAAGATAAGCAAGAAGGCGGTAACCCAGTAACATTAAGGCGAGAATGGAGACATCGAGCCACAAGTGTTCGAGACCACCCATGGATTTGACGGCGGGCAAATCTCCGACTCGGCACAAGACACCCTTGGAGCACTCATAAAAGTCGTCCTCATCGTATTGGACCCCAAGAAGAAGCTTGTAACAGTAGTAGCTATAGCTCAAGTACTTGAGCCACACGATGAAGGGGGGAATCTGTTGAATGTAGTAACCCCCGGCGATGAGGAAGACAAGTGTTGTAACCGAGGCCAAAGTGGTGGCTTGCTTTATGTCCATCAGAATGGCACCAATGGCTAACCCTAGACTTTGGGAGACCAGCACGTTGTACAGAACCACAAGCAGGGACAGGATGAATGTAAAGGGGTCCGGTTTAAGCCCTCCCATCCAATAGATTATCAACACAAATGCCGTTGGCAGTGCCAGCTCCAGCGGCAGGTCTCCAACTGTTCTTGCAAGGAAGTACGATGAAAGCCGGTACATTCCCGATGATCGTTCTTTTATCAGCATCCTTCTCTCCTGGGGAAATGTGAACACTGCATTGTACAGTGGGTAGAACCCCCAGAACACGGAGAAGAAGAAGAGCAAAGCGATCTGCAACCAACCAACCATATACACACTAAAAAATTATTAATACGTGGCCACACTAAACCCTATATGAAGTTATGAATTATAAATTAAAGAAAGGAATTGTAGCTTACACGGTCTTCAATGTGAGAAGTGGGTGTGCGCCACCAGAGGAGTCCACCAAGCGTGGCCACACTTATTACTTGGAAAATCCTTAGCCTGTTGAAGGCTTCGTACCTTCGCTCCCTTAACCCCCTCTGAAGCAGCACCTTGAACTGGTGCCACCAGCTTGTACACCAATATTGCTCTGCAGGTATCGCATGATCAGCTAATGCACTACAAAAGCCACTATTATTAATTGAAAATAAAAATTAAACGAACCAGGGGCTAGGAAAATGAGAGCGAGAGAGGATATGCTTAAGGAATTACTTGCAGAAGCAGCTTCTTTCATGTAATTGTTGTAGTTGTTGACCTCCAAACCAGCACAGAGCTCATCTTTCAACTTTGCATAAATGTTCTTATCGTAGGCAGAAATGAGAGCTTTTCTCACCATCTTTTGCTCCTGTTCCGTGTTCGTATTCTCGCGCTGCTCACATGCATGTTTGGAATCAGGGGCGATTCCTGGACGTAACGTACGTAATTAGTTTGAATAAACAATCAGATGGAGATGGTGGATCGATCGACCATTTTAACATACGCATATATGCGCATGCATGCATATAATAATTAGTTCATACATGCATACATACCGTTAGCAAGATCCAGCAAAAGATCAGCAGGATTAACACTAGGCAAGGACGTGGAGAAACCGATGGAGGAAAAATAATCTAGGGCCGCAGAAGCAGGGCCATAATAAATGGGTGAGCCCTCGGAAAGTAGGACGAGCTTATCAAACATGTGGTAGATGCGGCTGGAGGGCTGGTGGATGGTGGTGACAAGGGTTCGGCCCCCACTAGCAAGCCTTTTTAGTGTGGTCAGGATCCGCTGAGCTGTAGTGGAGTCCAACCCTGAGGTGGGCTCATCCAGCAAAAGTAAGCTCGGGTTAATCAGCATCTCTTGACCTATACTCACCCTCTTCTTCTCACCCCCTGATATCCCTCTAAACAGTGGGCCCCCTATCATGCTGCTCCGGCACCGAGTCAAGCCCAGCTCACTGATCACGTGCTCCACGTGCTGCACTTTCTCGTCCCGGCCCAGGCTGTTGGGCAGCCTCAGCATAGCCGTGAACACAAGAGTCTCAGTCACGGTGAGATGCGGGTACAGAACGTCGTCCTGGGCAACGAATCCCGTTCGTCGTTTGATGGCCCCGCAGAATGACTGGCCGTTGTAGCTGATCTTGCCTGACATGAACTTGCTGTTATTCTGATGATTGAGGCGCCCTCCCAGGGCAGTAAGGAGGGTCGTCTTCCCACTTCCAGATGGCCCTAACATGGCTAGTATCTCTCCCGGACATACCATACCTGTTATCCCACTCAGTATACTTTTTTCTCTAGATCTGCTGCTATCCCTACTCCCTTTCTGGTCCACTTTCACTTTGTAAAACACCTCCTCAAACTGCAATTTAGTTACTAATAAATTAATTACTTAATTTTAGCAGGATTGTCACTTTTATACATACGTCGATAAGAGAGAGAGAGAGAGAGAGAGAGAGATGATGATGAGAGACCTTTAAAGTTATAGGGTACAACGTCAGTTGTAGGAAAGCTTGTGAATTAACTTGGGTGGCGGGCGCTGCCTTGTTCTGGTTTCCAGCAGGCATCTCCGGCGAACCTTCAACAGTAGTAGCACAAGTACTGTCGCTGCCGCCATATTCTGCTGGTTTTGGCACTATGCTGCTGAGAGACATTGCAAAGTTGAATGTTTGTGTTTTATCCTTTTTTTCGATAATTTTGTTGTGTGCGATGGTTGGGGAAGGGCACAAGTACGTAGGCGTACTTGACTTGGCTTGATTTAAGTTGGCGTCCCAAAGCGAACGAGCCTGGGAGCACATAAATATATAGCTTTTCGATATGCATATATATATATAGACACACACACACACAGTCACACACGAAGGATGGAAGATGTCCTCTTGTGTGCTCGCATCCATGGTCATGTAGACCTCCATTCCATGTGGCGATGGTGGGAATCCCACCTTTTCTATTAATTTATTCGAACACTAACTATTAGCCATTAATCTTAGTACTAATCTCATCCTATATATAGCTAAGCTAGTCCCCTTTATTGGCATCTTTTCTGTCTATTCTTGATTAGTATTTTGGTCATCGTGGATGTACGTAGAAATCAAATATATATGTAAGTTTATTTGAAAAGCAAACAGTTTGTAACTCAAATAGTTAAAATTATCGAGCACATCTGCATCTTAAGAATTTTCTATATTTGGAAACAATAATACGCTAATGAGGGGTGCTCAAAAACCTTTTTCTTTTTTTTTTTGAGTGGCAAAATTTTGTTTAGGAATGCTTTACATTTTCCCCTTGGGGATGAGTTTATTCCCTTACTTGCAAATAACATATCTTCACTGTAAAAATTTCTTAATTGGAATCGTTCAATCTCTTAATCTTTATTTGAAGATCAACCCTACAAAAAATTATTTAAATCAGTGAATCGTTTAGGCATCCAAATATATCATGTAAACCAGCGGTTCATCATAAATATGTTACTTGGTATCTTCACCGTTGATTTATTCAATACATTTAGATGACTAAACAATCACCCATTCAAATAATTTTTA
The DNA here is from genome assembly GCF_916048215.2 of Malus sylvestris. NCBI lineage: Eukaryota > Viridiplantae > Streptophyta > Magnoliopsida > Rosales > Rosaceae > Malus > Malus sylvestris. The sequence goes on along the minus strand of NC_062267.1, from coordinate 146,764 downwards.
TAGAAATGATCTTCAAATAAAGATTAATAGATTGAGTGGTTCCAATTATAAAATTTCTACGTTGAAAATACGTTATTTGCAAGTGGATGAACAAGCTCATGCTCGAAGAGGGGAATGCAATTATTATTATTATCAGTAAGGCCCCGTTTGTCACGTAATTAAAGTTGTTTAGAATAATTAGGTACTGGGTTTAATTAGCTTGTCACAAGTTGAACTTAGTCTATCCTTTTATTCAAACAACTAATTTGGGTACAGTATGGTGATCTTGTTTAACAAAATCACTATGGGCGTGCGGTCATGACTCATGTTAGATTTTGTTAAACAAGTTCATTGGGGGATAATGCCAAAGAAAGGATCCGGGGTTTGGGACTATCACCTCGTTCATGCATATTAGCTAAAGTACATTCCTCTTCATTCCAGCATCTTTTTTTTAGGCTTATCAACATGTCAAGACGGTTCATTTAAATTTTCTTTTTGTGTTTTTGGAAAATCATTAGCCTCTATTTGTAAGCGTATAAAGCATAAGAAATTCATGCCTCAATTTGAAGAATTTACTTTTTCTCAACAGCAAGAATAAGTTGAAAAGAAAAAGCTGGGAAGGAAAAGAAGAGTTGTGGGATTACGAGAGAAAGCTATGGTGAATTGAATTGCCCTAAAAGAATTTCTAAGTAAACTAAAGAGACACAGTAATGCCGCCTTTCCTTGTAAATAATTAATCAATATATTCTTATATTCCCTTCCCCTTTTTTTAAATAAATAGTAATTGATTTGGGTCCGTAGTTTTCAACATTCGTATCTTTGAAATTCGGTATGACTGTTGTATTTTATGGTTACATGGTATCATATATCAATAATATTCATTTTAAAAGGTGGGAAAAGTTTTCAAGTTAGATGCTAAACAAAGTCCACTCTCCTTCTCATACACACAAAACAAATTTTCACGCAAGCAAGAATTAGGCTTGATAATATCACCGGTTTATTAAATAATCATTCACGTGTTTAAACAGTGTACCGTTCGCTTAATAAATATTATAATATGATGTTTTAAGTTGCAAGAGATAATTTATCTCCTCTCGCACGCACATACGTACGCACTTTTGTTTTGCTTTTTACTTGATTGTAAAATTAGTTTAATGTTAGTAAGATTAAATTTGTTGATAAAATTACAAATTAAATGATGTATCACCAATAAAAATGATTACGTTTATCAACGTTTAAGTAATAATTCAATAAACTTTTATGTCATTTGATCTACAAATTTAATCTTCCTAATATAATCAGCTGAATAAGAGAGATCGAAGAATGATTAAAGGAAGAAGCCATCAATCAGATTCCAATTTGTGTCCATAAAAATAAAATAATGAAGTTTCTTTTGAGAGAGCACTACTGATCAGATCAGTCTGAGAGATAAGAGTAAATGGGATCCGGTTGCGTGGTGGAGCCTAGCCTGCCCTTTCTCATTTCAGAGACTTGCAAAAGTATTGGCTATTTGACGCTGGGTGGCGCGAGCATCATATTTTGGAGCATTGTCTTTCCCTCCCAACCTGTGCATGAGTATATGAATATAAATTTCATATATTTGTCCATGACAATGACATCGAGTTTTTCTTCCACTCGAGTATGCCCTTGCGTTTTGATATATATCTTTATACCTTCCCTATATATTCCATATTTAAAAATAAAAAAATTATGGCACAGAATATATGACAATGTCCCCGTGTTATGAAATTGTATATAAATTTTTCTCTTTTATCTTTTGGACTTGTAGTTTAGTTATTGACTACTATTTCAGTTTCACACCAAAAACAACGCAAGTTTTAGAAATTAAAAAAATGTACTTTTCACTTTTCATTTTTTTTAAAATCAAAACGGTTACTAATAAACAATTTTCTTATTTTTAATAAAAATGATGAAAACAAACCCAAACAAAATGATTATTAACAATTCACGTCTCCCTTGCTAATATTGTCTACTTATACCTATATAGGATTGTTTAATTGGCATCCCACATATTGTTCCACACACTCACACACTAAAAATACCTCACACCTACTTTTTAACTGTTAAAATATCTTAATACACTCTACTTACTTACTAAATCACCCTCACACCACACACACATTCCACACCAAAATCAATTCCAACAGAGACCACGTAAATTTTTAGCAAAGGCATACCGAATTTTACCTGTCGAAAAATATGAACAAATTCAGTCATTTTACCTTTTTAAATTCAGTAGACACTTGTAGAAAAATATGAACAAATTGGATAAAATGACCATCACGTGATAATTTCTAAACCAAAAGGGACATGATGGTCATTTTATCCTTTTTAAAGGAGGGTAAAATGATCATGACCCATTTTACTTAAGTGAGTTTATATTAATTTTCATAAATAAAAATGAAATAGTGCCACTTATTAGGTTTAGTGATATTCCTCTTCACGTGTAAATGAGAGGTTTTAGGTTCGATTCTCGTCAAAGGCGAATTTGAACCACATTATTGCTAGCCCATTATGAGGCTTAGCCTACTCCCTCACCCCCTTAACCCCCTTAACGTAGATAATATCGTGTGTTAAAAAAAATCGTAACTTCCACTACAATAACTTTATCAACCACATGAATAGCATATGAGGGAGTTACTAATATAACATGAAGAGCTCCATTTTGCCAAAGTATTTGCGATGCTCTAGCCTCTAGCTAGTAATGAAATAATAGAACTAATTGTTTTGGAAAAAAAACTATATAGAGACATGATCAGGTGCAAAGGACGGACGGCAAGTTTAGTTGACAAATTGTGGGAGAGATAAAAGTTTTAGGTAAATGTATTCGTTGTTTATGAATTATGACATTGCCTTAAACTTGTAAACTATTATTGACTTTACATAAAGCATGCAATTAATTGACATTTTATATCTTGTGGATGACAGAAAGGATTCTTTTCGTTTTCGATAATATATATACTTACACAGTTTCACTTTTAACTACTTTCTTTTGCACGTATCTTTATCTCAATATTTCTGATCCAAATATCACAATAAAGAAAGTAAAAAAGAACGATGTGCATGCAAGTGTCCAAAATGATAATGTACACTACTACCCTTCCCTTCTCAAGTTCTCATAAATTATTAGACTGGGTTTTGTTTTGGAACAATATTGTTCGTCTGGTGTGCTCGGGCAATGAAGTTCAGAAATCCACACGTGTCATGCAACCCAGTTTATTATGATAATGGAGTGGGGATTCATTTTTATAATAGTCTTAATTTGTTTGTTTTTGGGTGGAAAGTGGAAAGTGGAAAGTGGAAGTGGAAAGCTTTAAGCTTGTATAATGCTTACACATGCGAATGTGTCAATGTGATCCTACCTAGCAGCTATGACATACATAATGCAAATCATTTGGTGGAGGACTCGTGGGGGTGCCCCCGCCAGATTATATATATGCTCAGTGCTCCTGCTTCCTTTATTTTTAAGAATCATTCTAGTTACCCATTATCCCATAGTACAAATGAAAACTTTGGCTGAAAAAATATATATTTTATTCACCTATATATATTTTTTATTTTTCACGATGTAAAATTATCCCTAGTGATGAATTATTTTAGTGCTTAAGACGTTTCACCGCTTTTAAAGTTTAAACTATTCTCCTCTCTTTAATATAAATTGAAGTAGTAAATGTAGTTTGTAATAAAAAAAAAAAAAAAAAAATATATATATATATATATATATATATATAAACTTTACGTGGATTGTCGATAATATTAAAATCGCCCACTTGTTAACCAACCGTAAAGAATCAAAAGGATTTGCCCTAAGAGCAGCACTGGACATAAAATAAACGCAGAAAATGGTGGTTGGATATTGTCACATATACAAGTATTTTGCAGTGCGCGTCCATATATACTTTGTTTAACACACGCGTAGAGAAGGTGTTAGCTTGTATTCCATCATACATGTATGTATATACATAGATATCACATATATGTATGTATGATGGGATGTGTGCCGTGGGAATCAGCTGAGTGGTGTGGAAGACTTTGATGGACATGACCAGCCAACTGATTGCGGTCTTGGTAACTCACATATTTTATCTTATCTTTGATTACATTATTATGTACATATGTATGCATCATTATTATGTTGTCCAGTAGCTTATGGGGGTGATTATCATATGATCGATGTAATTATTAAGTAGGTAATTCTTGTGAATTGTGATGATTATTTTTGTTTGTTTTGTTTTGTATTGTTATTTGGGTGATATTCTTAATTGTGATGATTATCTTATCATTATATGCTTCGCGTGCAACATATAGAGAGTTACTATACAATACAAAAATAATGTGTTGCTTTAATTAGGATTCGTCCGGTAACGCTTTACAAACATATTTTGAAAAGGGAGGCAGATTCTCTGCCCTTCTACTTCCCATGCCTTCCTATTTGTGTGGTCACAGTTAAACCACGTCAACATTTTATGTTACTATTCATTTTTGTCTTATTATCTCTATAAAAAAAATATAAAATATTGACGTAGCTTAACCGTGACCACACAAAATAGGAGGGCACGGGAAGTGGGAGGGCAGAGAATCTGCCTCCTTTGAAGAGACTTCTTTTGTACCACGAAAATGATAAATAAAGTTTTGTAATTTTATGATTTGAAAATGTGTCCAATAGAGGTGGTGGTGGTTGCAACGAGAGTGTTGTTAGTAGCAATAGTGGTTGGGTGATGGTAGTTGTTGATGCACAAAATCAGTGAGGACTTTGGTAAAACAGAAAATGTTAAGTTTGTGACCTTTGCTAGATTGCTCCGGTCACTAGTGTGGATAAGTATGTAAATGGATAGGGACATGGAAGCAAACACAAGATGTACGTGGTTCATCCAGATTGGCTACGTCCACGGAGTAGAGGAGTTCTCATTAATTGTGAAGGGTTTACACAAGTACATAAGTTCAAGCTCTCATTTAGTGAGTACTAGTGAATAATTTAATACAAATGACATTAGGAAATATTGTGGGAGAATGATCTCTATTTATAGAAGAGAGTTTTTAGTTTCATTCTGACATTGACAAGTGTCGTGTTGTGATTGGCTTCTGATGTTGACAAGTGTCGCGTTATGATTGGCTTCTGATGTCGACACGTGTCGTGCTGTGATTGGCCTCTTGGTTGGAGGGAAACTCTTCTGGGTCCTTGACGATATAACGTTGACTGGTGCTCAATAGTTTCGGGATTAGTCAAGTATGGTACAAATAGTGCTTCCCTAAATTCCCGAGTGAGAGAAGCTCCTCGGTTGGGGACTTGCAAGATCCAAGCCGCTGAGTAATCATGAAACTTCTAAGTACCGAAGTGTGGTATCGTTTTCACTTGCCTTATCTGTCTCATAGGTAGATGTGACATCTTCTCTGGAAGTACTTTTCCTCCATCTAGGGGTGGTATCTTTAACCGGTGGAGATGCACAAGGTAATGTATCAATTTTACTTGAAGCTTACTTGTAGTTTCAGGCTTGGTCAAACGCGATACAAACCATGTAGTAGGAGTCCCCCAAGTCGCCGAGCTAGGAAATTTGCCGAAAGAGGTAACAGACAAGGTAAGCAATCAGAGCTCCAAGCAATCAGTCTCAGATTAGAAATTTGATTTCAAGTTCCGGCTAATTGTTCTCATTCTCCCTATATTGCAGGCAGCATGAAGGATAAAGAGAAGAAAAAGGAGAAGAGATGATATGAGATACTTTTACTTTTGAAGAAGTAACTTTCCACATGCTTATTCTTGAACTAGGCTGAAGGGTTTTCTAGTTTCCTCCAGAGTATAAGGCTGACTCAAGAATTTGAGGGTTAAAACAAGTCCATCAAATCTAGAGTACGTTCGACCCTGATGATATGAGATACTTTTGCTGTTGACAAAGTAATGGATGTCGGCACGTGTTCTGTTACGCTTATCTCAACATGCTTCCTTGTATCCTTCTCACTTGTCCTATCTGTTCCTCAGGCAGATGTGATATCTTCTCTGGAAGCATAAGATGTTGAAGATGAATACTCGAGAGCAATGCCAGGTAAGTAATCAGGCAAATGGTTCCAGGTAGTCAGTTCCTGACTGGAAGCTTGATTCCAAGTGCTGACTAGGGGTGGGTTCGTCGGTTCGATTTTTTCCGGTTCGATTTCAGTTTTTTGTTTTTGTTTTTTTTTTCAAAAAATGAAAAACATTGAAATTTTAAATTTTAATATATCCAACACAATCATAACATAAGCATTCTAACTAGAATCAAAGACAATGAAAATAAACATTTAAAGTTGAACTAAAATCATCAATCAAGTCTTCTAAAGTCCAAACTAACAACCTCACAACACAAAAATCGTACAAATGACTTAGAAAAGTTAAATTGTATGATGTTGTTCAAAGATCATGGTTGTTTGCTTGTAACTGCATGTTGACAACTTGATTAGTAAAAGTAATGCATGAGTGGATTTATTTAGTGTGTGTTTGATTCTTTTCCATCACAAATTACCCACGTAATCTACCCGAAATAAATGTTTATGGATTCTGTTACATGTTATATGAGAGTAGATTTGGAAAAGAAAGCTGGGGCATAAGTAGACAGTGCTATGTAGATAGATGTAGGTACTTAAGGAGGAGGTTTGGTTCCGGAACTTTATATGGGGGAGAAATAATAGGTTAGGGTTTAGAGTTTTTATAGGCCTTTTTTTAATATTTTGAGCTTAAAGTTTGGAAACACATTGGGTTTAGCACATTTTAACTTACAAATTGGGTTTAGAAAATAATACCCAAAACAAATAATTAAATAAAAAAAATTAATTTAATTAATTTGGTTTGGTTCAGTTTGGTTTGGTTTCTAGATCACTAAAACCGAACCGAACCAAAAGAATTCGATTCGATTCGATTTTTTCAATTCGGTTCGATTTTTTCATTCGGTTCAGTTTTTTCGATTTCGATTTGGTTCGGTTTTCAGTTTTTTTCGATTTTCGATTTTTCGAACCCACCCCTAGTGCTGGCTGATTGCTCTCTTTCTCATTGTCTTGCAGGTAAGAACAAAGCCAAAGGAAAAGACAGGGAAAAAGCATGATATGGGATACTCTTGCTTTTAACCCTGATGATATGAGATACTCTTGCTTTGGTGTGGCTTGTTTGCAAAGGTATTATCGGAGGGAAAAGAAGCTGAGTATTTCGAGAGATTCTATTGAGAGTGTCTTCTCGGATGTGAAGAAAAGTTGAGAATTTTTTTTATTTGCAGGTCTGCCTGGATGTGGAGGATGAAGGTCGACATGTATAGGAATTGTCCTAAAAGCGAGTGGTAACGCTATTTCTTTACCCTTCTCGGTCATAGCAATGTAGTGGGAACTGCAAGATTCACGTGTTTTAACTTTGTTAAAATACTTTGAAAAAGTGGTCTGTGGTATCTGAAAAGCTGATGTTGCGTGTAAAGATTGCAGATAAGCTTTATCCAAGGAAATCTGGCTCTCGAAGTTCAGAGAGCGGTGCCTCTTCAATTTTCGAACAAGCAATCCTGTCGGGAACCTAGCTCTTGAGATTTGGAGAACGATGCCTCTTCGATTTTTGATAAAGCAATCATGTTGGGAGTCTGGCTTTCAAGATTCGGAGAGCGGTGCCTCTTCGATTTTTGAGAAAGTAATCCTATTAGGAGTCTGGCTTTCTAGATTTAGAGAGCGGTGCCTTTTCGATTTTTGAGAAAACAATCATGTTATGAGTCTGGCTCACGAGAGTCGGATAGCGGTGCCTCTTCGATTTTTAAGCAAGTAATCCTGTTGGGAGTGTTTTCTCGATGTGAGTAAAGGTTGGACATTTTTGCCAGTCTGCCTTGCCACGGAGCACGGATGTTGACATACACAGGGACTTTCCAGTTATCAAGCAGTGATGCTGTTCCTTTACGCTTGTGGGTAATGGTAGGGTAGCTGGACCTTAAAAATTTGTGTTTAAACTTTGTCAGAGATCTTTGGCAAAGTTATATGTGATACCCAATGAGCTGATGTTGCGTGTGGGGATTGTCGACATATTTTACTCAAGAAAATCTGTTTCTCGAAATCCGGAGAGTGGTGCCTCTTCGATATTTGAACCAACAGCCATGTTGCCCTTTCTTTTATAGGGGCACCAATTGTGTGTAAGAAGTATGTTCAGAGAGTTATTGCTTGTAGAAATTTTCCCCTTATTTTTGTACTTCAGAGATTTATTTTACCTCATTTCTCCTTCATCATTTCTGAGAATGTCTGGCCCATCCGACCGTCGTTTTGACTTGAACTTTGGTGAAGAGGTAGCCATGTCTTCTCAAGACAACATATGGCGCCCATCCTTCTTATCCCCTACTGGTCCTCTTACCGTTGGGGACTATGTGATGAAGAATGATATGACCACTGCGATGGTGGCCAGGAACCTTCTCACTCCCAAAAATAACAGACTACTTTCCAAACGGTCTGATGAGTTGGCTGTTAAGGATTCTCTGGCTCTCAGTGTTCAGTGTGCAGATTCTGTGTCTAATATGGCCCAACACCTATTTGCTCAAACCTGCCAAGTTGAATCATTGGCGGCTGAAGTGATAAGTCTCAAACAGGAGATCAGACAGCTCAAGCATGAGAATAAACAGTTGCACATGCTCGCAAATGACTATGCTACAAACATGAAGAGGAAGCTCGACCAGCTGCAGGAATTTGATGGTCAGATTTTACTTGATCATCAGAGGTTTGTGGGGTTGTTCCAAAGGTATTTATTGCCTTCGTCTTCTAGGGCTGTACCGCGTAATGAAACTCCAAATGATCAACCTTCGGTGCCTCCTCCTTCTGGGGTTCTGCCTAGTACTAAGGCTCTGAATAATCACCCTCTGGTGCCTCCTCTTTTTGGGGCTCTGCAGACTGCTGAGACTTCTCATGAGCAACCTTTGTGAAGGCTCCCTCTTGTTTGTTTATTTTGATTCATGTATATGTACATATTTGTAACTTAGCGGAGATATCAATAAACAAGATTTGCTTCATTTCAACGTATTGTGTTAAATACACCAAGGTCTTCTTCACTAAGTTCTTTGAGTTTTTTCTTTTGTTGAAGCTTGTATGTTGAAGCTTTGTGAGCGAAGCATGTATGTTGAGGTAGTGCTCCCTTAATTTCCTGAGTGAGGAAAACTTCTCGGTTGGAGACTTGAAAAATCCAAATCACTAAGTGGTCGTGAGACTTCCGAGTATCAAGGTGCAGTAGCATATGGTAGGAGTCCGCCAAGTCTCCGGTTGAGGCAGTTGATGAATGAGGCATTTCCTTTCTAAGTGGTAGCCCAAAATTCCTCCTTCATATATATTTATTATGAAAGTTGTTAGGCCCAAAGAAGAGGAGGCCTAGGCAATATTTTATTTCGAATTTTTTTTTTTAATTTTTTATTTATTGAATTTTTGAATTTCCGAATATATATAAGTTTTGTAGGTGAAGCTTTGGTGTTGAAGTTTTGTAGGTGAAACTTTGAGGTTGAAGCTTTGTTGGGTACCATGAATTGATTTTGCTTCACACTATCTTGATTAAGATAGTGTGAAGCTTTTGTAGATAAAGCTGTTGTGTTGAAGCTTTGTAGGTGAAGCTTTTGTAAGTGAAGCTTTTGTGGGTGAAGCTTTTGTAGTGAAGCTTTTGTAGTGAAGCTTTTGTGATGGGTGAAGCTTTTATTGGTGAAGCTTTTGTGGGTGAAGTTTTTGTAGCTGAAGCTTTTGTGGTGGGTGAAGCTTTTGTAGGTGAAGCTTTTGTGGTGGGTGAAGCTTTTGTGGGTGAAGCTTTTGTTGGCGAAGGTTGTATGAGTGTAGCTTTTGTAGGTGAAGCTTTTGTGGTGGGTGAAGCTTTTGTGGGTAAAGATTTTGTAGGTGAAGCTTTTGTGGGTGAAGTTTTTGTGGTGGGTGAAGTTTTTGTGGGTGAAGCTTTTGTTGGTGAAGCTTTTATGGGTGAAGCTTTTATGGGTGAAGCTTTTGTAGGTGAAGCTATTGTGGGTGAAGCTTTGTTGGTGAAGCTTTGGAGTTTAAGCTTTGTAGGTGAAGCTTTTGTGTTGAAACTTTTGTAGGTGAAGCTTTGGAGTTGAAGCTTTGTAGGTGAAGCTTTGGAGTTGAAGATTTTGTTGGTACCATGGATTGATTTTGCTTTACACTATTTTGATCAAGATGGTGTGAAGCTTTTGAGAATTTGTAGTTGTCCTCCATTGCTGAAGCTTTTGTTGGTGAAGCTTTTGTGGTGAAGCTTTTGTGGTGAAGCTTTGTTGGGTACCATGAATTGATTTTGCTTCACACTATCTTGATCAAGATAGTGTGAAGCTTTTGAGAATTTGTAGTTGTCCTCCATTGATGAAGCTTTGTTGAATTTTTCCTTTTTTTTTTTTTTGGGAAACTAGAAATTTGAAAATGTTGGAGAGACAACATATACAAATTTTGCTTCCACACTGTTGAGCAAGATATTGTGATGCAAGCCATACCTTGTAGTAGTCGAAGGTTTGGACGAACCATATAAATTGAATTTGCTTCGAACAATCTTGATCAAGAGTGTGTGAAGCTTTCTACTAGTTGTAGTTGCCTTTCATTGATGAAGCTTTTGTTGGCACCATAAATTGGTTTTGCTTCACACTGTCTTGATCAAGAGTGTGTAAAGCTTTTAAGAATTGTGGTTGCCTTCCTTTGATGAAGCTCTTGTTGGCACCATAAATTGGTTTTGCTTCACACTGTCTTGATCAAGAGTGTGTGAAGCTTTTGAGAATTGTGGTTGCCCTCCATTGATGAAGCTCTTGTTGGCACCATAAATTGGTTTTGATTCACATTGTCTTGATCAAGAGTGTGTGAAGCTTTCTACAAGTTGTAGTGTTTGCATTGTTATAGAGGGGAAATGTTTGAAACAGATACAAAAGGGCCGAATAGCTTGATCTTTGTATGCCATGCACTGAAGTTGTTGTTGGCTTGCAATAAAACTTTGTTGGTGACTATAACTCTTGTTGGGCATAAGTGCTCCCCTAGTTGAGTTGTCAAGCTTGAGGGTTTTTGATTATTTGTGAATGCTAGGAGTTCACATGTACAAGTTATACCACTCGTCTTCTGGTAGGTGGAATGAATGGTGAGTTGCTTTCATCACTTGGTTGGTGGTACGAAGGTGAGTTCCTTCATCACCTTTCATCACATTTCATCACCTGGTTGGTGGCACGAGGATGAATTCCTTCTTCACCTGGTTGGTGGCATGAATGGTAAGTTGCCAAATGATATTAGAGTATGGGTTGTATATTTCATCACCTGGTTGGTGGCATGAAGAAGAGTACGGGTTGTACATTTCATCACCTGGTTGGTGGCATGAAGATGAGTTCCTTCTTCACCTGGTTGGTGGCATGAGTGGCAAGTTGCCAAATGATATTAGAGTACGGGTTGTACATTTCATCACCTGGTTAGTGGTATGAATGGCAAGTTGCCAAATGATATTAGAGTACGGGTTGTACATTTCATCACCTGGTTGATGACATGAATGAGAGTACGGGTTGTACATTTCATCACCTGGTCGGTGGCATGAAGATGAGTTCTTTCTTCACCTGGTTGATGGAATGAGTGGTAAGTTGCCAAATGATATTAGAGTACTGGTTGTACATTTCATCACCTGGTTGGTGGCATGAAGGAGAGTACGGGTTGTACATTTCATCACCTGGTTGGTGGCATGAATGAGAGTATGAGTTGTACATTTCATCATCTGGTTGATGGCATGAAGATGAGTTCCTTCTTCACATTTCATCACCTGGTTGGTGAGAATAAGGGCAAGGTGTCGAGGCACATTGTAACAAGTGTCGAATGACACAAAGTATGTTGAACCTTTTCGAAGCACAGTTGGCTTATGTATGAATGTGTTGGAATGTATGATTGAACAAATATACTGTGAGGCTGTTCGTTTATTTGTATAGTCTTGTTGACATAGACTTTGTTTCATGTTAGAAGCATTCATGTTGAAGTTTGAACCCGAGTGATTCGATGCTAGGAATGTAAGAGGATTAGGACCGAGTTGTCTAAATCACTTTTTTATCGAATTCATGCCAAATAGTCTTCATTACATAGGATGCCGAATGGCTGAAGCTTAACACTTATACAATGTGAGTTTACTTGTAATAGTACTTCAAGTGATCAGCGTTCCATGGATGGCTAAGGGTCTTTCCATTGGAGCTTCTAAGCTTGTAGAAGCCAGGACAACTGATGTCAACAACTTCAAACAGTCCATCCCAGTTTGGACTAAGTGTTCATTCACTCGGGACTCTGTCGCAGAGTAATCTTTTCTTCAGTACCCAATCCCCCACTTTGAAAGAACGAGGTTTGACCTTTGAGTCATAGTAGTTGGAGATGCACTACTTGTAGGTGGCATTCCTTAAGTGAGCTTGGTTTCTGTGTTCCTCGACTAGATTTAAGTTGAGGGTAAGTTGTTTGTCATTTTTTCTTTGCACGTAGTTCTGGACTCGTAATGTTGCTTGCTCAAGCTCAACTGGGAAAACTGCCTCTGTACCAAAGGCAAGTGAGAATGGGGTTTCTCCTATTGATGTCCGATACGAAGTGCGGTATGACCAAAGAACTTGGGGTACAAATTCTGGCCAACAACCTTTAGCCTTGTCCAAGTTGGTTTTCAAAGTTCGCTTGATTATTTTGTTGATGGCTTCAACTTGTCCATTAAACTGGGGATGAGCAAGGGAGGTAAAACATAAGTTGATGTTGAACTTAAAGCAGAACACCCTGAAGTTATTGTTGTCGAATTGTCGCATGTTGTCAATGACTATTGCATTGGGAATGTCGAACCTACAAAGAATGTTCTTCCATACGAAGTCTTCTATTTTTGCCTCAGTAATGGTTGCCAAGGGTTCTACTTCAGCCCACTTTGTGAAGTAGTCAACTGCAACGATTGCATAGCAAACCTTACCCTTCCCTGCAGGCATTGGGCCGATCAAATCAAGTTCCCATTGGGTGAAGTGTTAAGGGCTGATAGGAGTGAGCGACTCGGGATGGGAGTGAGGAATAGTTACGTAGCATTGATACTTAACACATGAGCGAGATATTCTGATGACATCTTGGTGGAGAGTTGGCCAGTAATATCCTTGGCGAAAAGCCTTGTGTGCTAGGGATCGAAATCCAGCATGATCTCCGTAAACTCCTTCATGTATTTCCCGAAGGATAATTTTCGCCTTTGCGGGCGTAAGGCATCTTAGGTATGGTAAGTTAAAACCCCGCTTGTAGAGTTGGTCATTAATGATCAAGTAACGGGTAGCCTTGTATCGAATCTGCTTAGCTTGGACTTTGTCATTTGGAAGGGTGCCATGAGCAAAGAATCTATAAATCGGGGTAATCCAACTATCCCCCTGTTGTAAGTTGCACATTTCCGCAGCCATGGTGCTTGGTGCTGCCAACAATTCGACCTGAATTTTTTTCCCATTCTTGTCTTCCACTGCTAAGGCGAGGCGAGCCAAAGCATCTGCATGACTGTTTGCCGCTCGAGGAATTTGGGTGATCTGGTAGTGGAAGTACTTAAGCAACAATTGTGTTTGTGCCAGATATTTTGCCATGGAGCTATCTTTAGCATCAAAGTTATTGGTGACATGGTTAACCACCAATTGGGAGTCACTGAAGATATTAGTTCGTTTAACCCTAAGGTGTTTGGCCAAATGTAAGCCTGCTATGAGGGCTTCATATTCGGCCTCATTGTTCGACGCCTTGAATTTGAAACGAATAGCATACTTTATCACCACTTTGTCAGGGGTCGTAAAGACCAGTCATGCTCCACAACCTTGTTGGTTGGACGAGCCATCAACATATAGACTCCATGCTGGGGCTATTGGTTCTATTTTCTGAGCTTCCGAGGGTAATGAAACCACTTCTTTAGGCATGAAACAATGTCAACAGGATATGTGAAGTCGGCGATGAATTATGCCACTACTTGGCCCTTCTCAGTTGGCTTTGGTTGGTAGGAGATGTCAAACCCACCCAATGTTATCGCCCATTTTATCATTGGCCCCGAAGTGTCAGGACTTTGGAGTATCTGTCGAAGAGGATGATTGGTAAGCACAATGATGGATGGTGCTTGGAAATAAGGGCGAAGTTTTCGAGCAGACGTGACCAATGCTAGAGCCAATTTCTCAATGTTGGAATATCATGTCTCTGCATCTTGTAAGGTTTTCCTAGTGTAGTAGATAGGCCTTTCGACATTACCATCATTTCGAATGAGAACGGAACGTACTGTTGAAGCCGATACCGACAGATAGATAATGAGAGTGTCACCAACCTCAGGTTTGGAGAGTAGATGGGTTTTACTCATGTAGTCTTTGAGGTTATTGAATGCCTCGGCACATTCATCAGTCCATGTAATGTACTTCTTACTTCCCTTAAGTGCTTTGAAGAAAGGAGCACATCTGTCTGTGGCCTTAGAGATGAACCTAGTTAAGGCTGCCACCTTGCTAGTAAGGCTCTGGATTTCTTTTGAAGTTATCGGTTCCTTCATGTCGAGGATTGCTTTGATCTTCTCGGGATTAGCCTTAATGCCACGTTGGCTTATCATGAAGCCTAAGAATTTGTCAGAGCCTACACCGAAGGCATATTTGTGTGAACCTCATTCGATACCTCTTTAGAATGGTGAAAGTTTCAGATAGGTTAGCGATGTGTTGGTCAGCATGTTTGCTCTTAACTAGCATATCATTAACATAAACTTCCATGCTCTTCCCAATCTGTTCGGAGAACATTGAATTGACTAGTCTCTGATAAGTCTCTCCTGCATTCTTTAGGCCGAAGGGCATGACTTTATAGCAATATAATCCCTTGTCAGTAGTGAAGGCTGTGTGTTCTTGGTCCGGATGGTTCATGAGAATTTGGTTGTATCCTGAGTAAGCATCCATGAAGCTCAGGAGTTCACACTTTACCGTAGAGTCTATAAATCTATCATTGAGAGGAAGAGGAAAGCTATCATTCGGGCATCATTTGTTTAGGTCGGTGTAGTCGACACACATTCTCCACAAGATCTTTTGGAGCAAGAGACTTTCTTTGGTCAGATTTTTCTTAACAAGGACCATATTTGCTACCCATGTTGGGTAATTGACTTCACGGACGAAGCCTATGCCTTTAAGTTTTTCAACTTCTACCTTCATTGCTTCGTATCGTTCAACGTCATAAGATCTTCGGTTCTGTCTCACCGGCTTGGTCTTGGGGTCAATACTCAAGCGATGACATATGATATCGGGAGAGATGTTTGGCATGTCCTCGTATGACCAGGCGAAAACCTCAATGTTCTCTTGCAAAAAAAAGATCAATGCCAACCGAATAGGTGGTGACAAGGTGGTGCCAACTTCACCATGCGATCTGGATAATCTTTTGATATAGAAACCTTCTCCAACTCTTCAGCGGGTTGTGCTTGCTGGGTGAAAGAGTTATCTCGAGGATCATCGGGTTGACTGTTGTCACCATGAAAATCCAAGTTGGCTTCGTCCAGGCTTGTCTTTATGACTTGATCATGTATAGAAAAGGTTTCCTTAGGCACATGCAGGTGTTGTTGCTTGAACGAAGTGTTGTAACATGACCGTGCACTAAGTTGATCTCATCTGATGTAACCATTGCCATAGGGGGTTGGAAATTTCTTCAACAACATATGTGTGGATACCATGGCCTTGAGATTATTGATGCTTGTGCGTCCAAATATGACATTGTATGCCTTTGGGCAATCAACTACCAAGAAGTTAGTGGTAATGGTAGCTATGTAAGGGCTGTACCAATGGTGAAAGGTAAGTGTATGCCCCCTATAGGTTGCACGATATACTGGAGAAGCTGATCATAGGAGAAATCGAGCGATCGAGTAAGCGTTCAGCTACATTAAGTGCCCTGAAAGCTTTAGCAAAAATGATATTGACCGAAGCCCCCGTGTCTACTAGGATTCATCTTACTTCAAAGTTGGCTATTTGAGCCTCCACGATCAGTGGGTCGTTGTGAGGGTAGATGATACCTCTTTCTTCCTCAGGGTAGAAACATATTGGATCCCAGTTAGGCTTTTGATACTTGCCTCCCCTGATGTCTTCCACGTGAAACAATTGGTGGCCAGGCCTTAAAGCTCGTTCGCTGTTTTTCATGGCCCTATTGGAAGATTCATATATGGGTGTGCCGCCGCTTATGGAATATATCATATTCACTTGGCGTTGGTTACGGTTATCCCTTGAAGTGTGAAAGAGGACTCGATCAATTTTCCTTCACGCACCAAAACTTCAATATGATCACGAATGGTGATGCACTTCTCGCCGTCATGGCTGTTATGTTCGTGGTAGCAGCAAAACGTGCCCGTGTTCGTGGGCTTGTAACCCGATTGACTCAGCATTGGTTTCGGTATCAGGTGTGCTATACTGGGGTAAATAACCACACATGTGGCGTTCAAAGGCGTGTATGTCTCATACCTCGGGGTAGGGTTTGTCCTGACACGTGCTTGGCCCACTGTGTTGACTACCTGGGGGCGGGCATTATCGTGGCGATACCCTTGGTTATCGAGATAGTCTTTTACTCCTTTTACTAAAATGAGATTGGAAATGATGGAAATCTTTCCTTTTTCCTTGAGATTGATATGTCTGTTTACTTGGCGAAGTATTAAGTAAGGTAGGAGGCGGCACCGCTACCGTTTGAAAGGTCGAGGTCTTTTCATTTGGTTAGATCTTCCACTCCCTACTTGCTGATAAGGGGTGGCTGAAGGGGGTTTCCCTTGATATGTCTTTGCCTCAGCGGAGGCATGGTTGTAAGCCTGTGCCATCACCTTAGAGTAAGTCTTCCAAGTGTTGACATTAATCATGTACTTGAAGAAACAATCACGTAGGTCTGCCGTGAAAGCTTTGAGGGCAGTCTTGTCGTCTGCCTCGGCACAACGGGAATACTCATGGCTGAAGCGGCTAGCATACATACGTAATGACTCATCTGGCTTCTGGCGAATAGTGTACAAGTCATCCACAGAGTGCAAGCGATCGGTTTGGAAAATGTGTTGAGAAACAAACAGTTTCCTCAATTCCTCAAATGAGTCTACCGTTTCAGGTGGAATACGATAATACCAGTTTAGAGCTCCGTCAGAGAGGGTGAAGGGGAAGAGAAGACATTGCTCTTCGTCGGTGTGCATCCGGTATGCCATGGTGGACTCAAAGAGGTTAAGGTGTTCAATCTGGTATTCATTTCCAGTATAGAGTTGCAAGCCAAGCTTCTGCTTTATCTTTGCTTGGAGGGGGGTGTCGAGGATCCTCCTCGTAAGAGGGCTATGCCTAGGTTGGTTCAATTCAGGTATCTCAGCTTGTCGTTTGGCCTTCAACTTGTTTACTTCTTTAAAGAGTTGTAGGACAAAAGGGTCCTGAGTGGAGTCCTGTACCACTGGAACTTTCTTTCGTAAATTTCCATCTCCTCTTGACAGTAGGAAGGTTTGATCAAGAGCATGTAATTTTTCCCTGGACTCGCCGTACTGACTTCCAAGGTATGTCTGTCGGAACATCTCTGAGTCCCCTATACCTTCGTGTTTCTCTAGGACTTGTTGCCCCTTCCCCAAATTGGTAGCCGGCCTGGGACATGGGAGGGGACCGAGTTTTTCAGAGACCCTGGGTCATTGATATTCGAGCTTACATGGATGGGATTATCTTGACGTTGCTTTAGGAAGTCTCGACAGTCGCGAAAGACGGCTTTTGATCCTTCCACTCCTTCTGTAAAGAGGTGCATTCCTCCACTCCTCCTGCTTCGGATTGAAGCAGCTGGGTTGAGAGAAGTCTCAGGTTGGTCGCCATTTCGATAAGTAGCTCACTCCTCAACAAGAATACCCACGTCAAGGGCAAATGACCCTCCGTGTTGGGGGGGCACCCAATTGATGGTTGACTTCCACAAGGGTGATGAGCTCGTGTGTTTTAGTATATCTAGCTTCATGGAGCATCTCGAAGACCTTTTCATACTGCTCTTAGAGGATCTCATTCTTCGTCGCTATCTTGTTGTTTTGAGCCTCTAGCTTATCGACTTTATCCTGAAGAGCAAACTTCTTTTGTTTCTTTTTTCGTTGTTTCGCACCATGTGCAAGAGGGGTGTCATTCTATGTGTTGTGGCATCCTTCGCTCCCCATGTTGGAAAGGGATGCCTGGTCAAAAGAGAGTGTACGAATGGTGGAAACCAGCTTAACAAAGCTGAAGAGAGTGGGAATAAGTGTCGTTCCCACAGACGGCGCCAAATGTTGATGCACAAAATCAGTGAGGACTTTGGTACAACAGAAAGTGTTAAGTTTATGACATTCGCTAGATTGCTCTGGTCACTAGTGTGGATAAGTATGTAAATGGATAGAGATAGGGAAGCAAACACAAGATGTATGTGGTTCACCTAGATTGGCTACGTCCACGGAGTAGAGGAGTTCTCATTAATTGTGAAGGGTTTACATAAATACATAGGTTCAAGCTCTCATTTAGTCAGTACTAGTGAATGATTTAGTACAAATGACATTAGGAACTATTGTGGGAGAATGATCTCCTTTTATAGAAGAGTTTCTAGCTTTGTTCTGACATTGACACATGTAGTGTTGTGATTGGCTTCTGATGTTGACACGTGTTGCGCTGTGATTGACTTCTGATGTCGACACGTGTCGCATTGTGATTGGCCTCCTGGTTGGAGGGAAACTCTTCTGGGTCCTTAACGGTATAACGTTGACTGGTGCTCAGTAGTTTCAGGATTGGTCAAGTATGGTACAAACAGTAGTAATGGTGAGAATGCAAGACAATAGATAATATGATGATAATGATGGTGTTAATGACTGTGGCGACAGAGGTGCATGTGATGGTGTTTATGGTGAGACTATGTCGGAAATAATAGCCATGGTTGCATGGATAATGGCAGTGGAAGATGTGGTGGTTGCGACGATGGTGATGGGAGGTGGTGGTGGTGGAGTCGAGAGTAAGAATGTGAGATAGTGGAGGTGGTGGTGGCCATGGTGGTACGAGTGATGGCATTGCAAAATGTTGTGGTGGTGATGAAAAAAGTGATGGTGGTAGCATACCTGATTTTATTTTTTTCTTAAAATTTGTGACTATTTATAATTTATCATTTATGCCATATTTAAAAATTTATTATTGAAAAACTAAGAAAACATCAATGTGATGTTCTAGTTCTACATAGCTTATGCTAAATATTGTTTAATGCGTTTTCCATTTTATGAGTTATCTTTGTTGATGCATAAAACCGGAGGGGTCTTGGAACAACGTAAATCTGACCGTGAATCTGCAAGAAAGTAAATAACACAAGATGTATCGTGGTTCACCCCAATGTTTGGGCTATGTCCACACTGATTATTGTATTTCTCTGAGAGGATTGTGAGGGAGAGAACCTCTGTAATGTGAGAGGGGATGTGAGAAGGTGAGTGGGCTTCAAGCCTAGGAGTTAGCCTTCTTTAATGAGGAGAGTGATGAGTCATTTTATAGAATAAGGACTCATCACTTATTACATATTTGCCCATTCCTTTATTACATAATTACATTTGAGTCGCCCGAGTATTTATACGAGGTCTAAATACGGAGACCCTAAGTATGGTACAAACAGTAGTCCCCAAGTCTTCAGTCAAGAGAGTCTTTTGGTTGGAGACTTGAAATTCAGTCCATGTGTGGGCCGAAGTAACTAGATGACGTCTAGAACTGATACTCGATATGAGGCGGTGCTCAATCTGAAATGATGCTCAACTAGAAGTAGCACATGTTGTGAGGCTGCTCTGCTTGTGTTGCCTTGGTTGGCTCAGCTTGTGGCATTGATGGTGAGGGAGTCCCTTTTAGAGAACAAGGGCTCGTCCTCATTACAAAAATGATGGGCTAGAGTTGATGCTCGCGGTGCAGCGGTTGCTCAGTAGTCGGCGATGCTCTCTAATGATGGTGAGGGAGTCCCTTTTATAGAATAAGGGCTCGCTCCTCAATACATAAGTGATGGTTTAGGAGTGATGCTCGCGGCGAGACGGTTGCTTAGCTGGCGACGATGCTCTCTAATGAAGGTGGAGGAGTCCTATTTATAAAATATGGGATCGTTCCTCAGTACATGAATAATGGGTTAAGTCCCCCAAGTATTTTTCAAGATGCCCAGTTGAGGCCCAATATATGGTATATAATGTAGTTCCCTAAGTCTTCGGTCAATGGAGTCTGTTGGTTGGAGACTTCAAATTGAATCCATGTATGAGCCGAAGTGGCGGTTGTTTTGAGGCGGTATTTATATACCCTACACTGAAGCTTTGTAGGTGAAGCTTTGCAAGTTGAAGCTTTGAAGCTAGAGCTTTGTAAATGAATCTTTTGAAGCTAGAGCTCTGTAAATGAAGCTTTTGAAGCTGATTAACATGAGTGATGCTCATGAATGTTTATGTTGATTGACATGAGCGATGATCATGGATGTTGACATGAGTGATGCTCATGAATGTTTATGTATGATTGATATGAGTAATGCTCATGAATGTTTATGTATGATTGACATGAGTAATGCTCATGTATAATTTGAAGTACTAGGCGTACTTTTGATCACCTGGTTGTCGATAATAGTGGCGGGGTGCCGAAATAATTTTTTGTAGTACTGGGTGTACTTTTGATCACCTGGTTGGTGATAATAGCGGTGGGGTGTCGAATAATTTTTTGTAGTACTGGGCGTACTTTTGGTCACCTAGTTGGTGCTATTTTGGGCTTATGGGCCTTCGCCTTTCACACACTCCATCCCATTTATTTTGGGTTTTGCCGTTTTTTTAATTATTTATTTTATTTTTTTATTTATTTATTACCCTCTGATGGGGTTTATACAGATGTCTCCGAAAGATAAGAAAAATAAATCATATCATACAAAAACAGGAAAAGTAAATCACATCATTCTAGTGGGTGTTTATTCCTTGCTTTTGCTTTCTCTTTTGGTTTCTCTGCTTTCTGAAATATTCTCCCAACGACATGATCTTTTTTTCTTTTTCTTTTATGTTCCTTTACCTTGATCTCTCCACTTCAAGACACACTCACTTGCTTTTGCTTTTACTTTCTCTTTTCTATTTTCTGAAATATTCTCTTTTCACTGCGCCTCTCCGTCTCTTTCCACCTCCAGATCTTCTTCCTTTAATGCTTTTTCTGAAATAGTCTCTCAACAACATCATTCTTCAACCCACGTTTAGCCTATCCTTAGGTCCGCCATTAACTAGATTAAGCTTCACGGGGTCTACCACAGAAAGCATGGCGTCCACAGCCATCGGCGCGAGCAGAGTCGGGTATTGGCTCATCACCTTGCTGTTGAGCGCTATGCTTGCAGACTTGACAAGCGAATCACAGTCCGTGAGCTTGACGGGGACGAAAAATGGGACTCAGGAACTCGGTTATGATGGTGATTTTTCTTGTTCTCCCAACTCGAAAAATGTGTTGTAGAGCACCCAATCAACTTTATCAACATTGGAGAACTGATTCCCAACCGTGTTATAGACAGCCGGGTAAGACCCAAAATCATAGACAAATGATGGCATGTCCCAAGGTTCAAGTGGCGTAGGGCCAGTCGTCCTGAAAAGAAGCACCATTTGCTACGACCTGAAGCATGAGTTGGTCGTAGATATCGGCGAGCTTTCCATAGGATTTGGAGGTCAGGGCGTCTGAAAGGGGAGGGAAATCCATGGCTGTTTTCTCTGCTATACGATTCCGAAGGAGAATGACCTTTCTGTATGCTAAACCCAGAGAGCCAGAAGGGGAAGAGGAAAACCCACCCTGTTTCGAAAACGTTGTTCATAGCGAGGAGGGAAACTCATCAAACTTCAGTTGGTTGTTTGGTATACCTTCTGCATGCTCAGATCTGCAAACTCCAGTTGTTGTTGCAGTTCGGCAGATCAGACCTAAAATTGAACCGAGAAAACGGTTCTCCTCGAACCAGGGAGCACGGGTCAACGGAGGTGGAGTTCCAAGTGCTGATCTTGTTGGATGCGTTCGTGTTCTGGCCATGAGGAACTCTCAGAGCCAGCTGGTCGAAAGACGCAATTTGCTTCTTCGCCGGGGACAACGATGGGGGAGAAGGTGGAGAGTCAACAACGGGAGATGAGGAAAGCGAGGTCGATGGTGCAATGCTCGATGGAGAATGAGAGGCGGGAGCTTGTTTGGGAGAAAGCCCAAGAGACTTGACAGGAGACGATGCAGGGGATTGCGCCCTCATCGAGGCCAGCGAAAGGGACGCCATTATGACCCAAAACGACGCCGCTGAATCGAGCCATTTGTAGAGAAATAAACTCAAACAGAGATTTAGAGAGAGAATGAGAGGAATCTAGTGAGGGTGAGAGTTGAGAGGCGAGATGCTGATGGTGTTCAGATCAAAGGTGATTTCTGACTTGCTTGTGGTCCTCTTCATCGGAGGCCTTGGTCTCTTCCCCAACAACATTCTTCTTGTCTCTGCTGAGATTTCTAGCAACGCCAAAAGGCTACAACTGCAGATCTCTGTAAAATCTAGAGAGAGAGAGAAGCAAGACGGAGAGACGGAGAGGAGGAGGGAATGTGACTGTGTTTCCATCTATGTTGCCGTGACCGGGAGCTGAAGCGGAATATCTGGGTTTTGCAGTGACTGTGCAGGTGTTTAGTTCTTGAGTTTCTGCAGATTCACAGTGGGGGTAAAAAAATGAAAGAGAACCAACACAACTTTTTGTATCGATTCCCACAGACGGTGCCAAATGTTGATGCACAAAACCGGAGGGGTCTTGGAACAACGTAAATCCGATCGTGAATCTGCAAGAAAGTAAATAACACAAGATGTATCGTGGTTCACCCTAATGTTTGGGCTACGCCCACACTGATTATTGTATTTCTCTGAGAGGATTGTGAGGGAGAGAACCTCTGTAATGTGAGAGGGGATGTGAGAGGGTGAGGGGGCTTCAAGCCTAGGAGTTGGCCTCCTTTAATGAGTAGAGTGAGGGGTCATTTTATAGAATAATGACTCCTCACTTATTACATATTTGCTCATTCCTTTATTACATAATTACATTTGAGTCCCCCGAGTATTTATACGAGGTCTAAATACGGAGGCCTTGAGTATGGTACAAACAATATTTATAAAATAATTTGTTAAACAAAATTTTCACTGTTTTCATATATCATGTAGAATGAAAAATTATTTTGCAAAATGTTAAACCCTCATACTTCAATGGTGGGCTAAAAGCCAAATTACCCCCCAAAATTTCCCCCCAAACCCAATCCAACCCAAGGGGAAAGTTTGGGCTAAATGCTAAATGCTAAATGTTAAACCAAAACCAGATTCTCCCCAAAATTTAGCCCAGAAATCGAAATTTAATTTTTTCAATATTTATAGGAATTTAAATTTTTTTAGATTAAAATGTTCATAAAATTAATTTACGATAGTCTACATATTTATTAATTTTTTTAAATTTAATTTATCCACACAAATAGCTAAGTTCATTCTTTAATAATCCTGAGCTAAAATTTTAGTCTAGAACGGTTGGAGTAGAAAAATTGTTTCTGGGCTAAAAGTTAAATTTTTCGGGCTAAAATATTTGGCTTTTAGCCCAACCATTAGAGATAGTCTTAAGCACTCCTGAATGTTGACTGATACATAATTAGTCCAATAAATGGAAATGATTTTTTTGGGTTAGCTAGTCACTATTTGATTTAGTTGATTTTATGATTAGAATATATGATGTCATTTAAAGCACAAGAGAGAGTGAAGTATTGCTATAAGAATAATTTATTTACACTCTTTTTATCTTTTACGTATCTACTTTTACATTCTACACATTATAAGAGAATTTGATCAATCCAATGATTGAAAATTAAAAAAAAAATGTATAAAATAAAAAAAAAGTGTAAATAACACTACCATTATCTTAAATCTTAATGATCACATGAGGACGACAACATTATTGGTGTCCGGTGAAAAAGAATGCAAGAGAGATCTGATGATCTGCCAAAACTTAAAAAGCAGCGATTGGGATTGGGTACTTGGCCCTTTTGGGTAGGGACCAGTAGGGTAGGATACTTGTGGGTGTTTCTTCTTTTTTTTCAGTGCCCTTTTGATTTTGGTGTTGTACAAATTACTTTACACAATTACTCTTTACTAATGTGCGCTTAGAATGGAATACCTTCACGTTATCGGAAGGAGCTAGATCCTGGGCTATGTAAAGCGCAAGTTGAAGGTTCATGAGCATCATTCCACATGTCCGTTCTACTAAATCACAACTTAATTTCGATTTTGTGTGGATCTCCTTTCAATGAAAATTGGATGAGTCAATATGTCTATATATCTTGCTTTTAGTGCTACATCGAGAGTTACTCTATGTACATGTATTGCACGACATAAAATCAACATATATAATACATGTTGCACATGTCCACGCATAAGTATGCAACTCACAAAATTAGAGAACCTTTATTTAGTTTCATCGACACTATATGCTAGTTCTCATTTTGGATAAAAAGTTAACCGGAACCGTTCAAAATTGCTCTCAGGCTACCAAACCAAGGGTCCAAATCAGAGGTATAGAATAATTTAGTAGGAGGTTGACACGTAAGCAAAGTTATGTGAGGGCCAAAGGAAAGGGTAGCTATATATGTTTTATACACGTAGACAGCAGAGAACCACGCGTGTGCGTCCCTCTGACTCGTCGTTACTTGATTCATATTCTTTCTTTTGGCTTTAGCTGAGCACACCCACTTCAACTCATATGTTCAAGGCTGCTACGTGTATAATTATGCAGAACGAGCTAATGGGGCATAATGACTAGGCTGCTACGCATATAAGTGAGGGAAGGGATCATATTTTTTAATAAGTTTTAACAAAACGTTCTTGGTACTGTTCACTTTTAACGAAAAATACGTTTTTACTTTAAAAAATTACTCATGGTAATATTCACTTACAATATATTTTTGTCATTTTGATTAAAACTCAAGGTTTTTAAGCTCTTTTCATTAGTTTTCCTTATTTTTATTTTAAAAAAATGAGAATTAGTTGTGAGACTCGGTCCACATCGAATTTCAACGATCTGAACCGTCTATTTTATAAGTCTCAATTCATAGATCATCTATGTAAAAATTCAATTCAATCTGAAACCATTTACCCGTTTAATTGTCACGATGAGACTTCAACGTTTCTTAGAACATAGTGTTCGTCAATTTCTTTGAACTCAATTAGATGCTTCAAATGTTTCCTATTTGGCTAATATATAGCGAGGATGATATATGGGGTGCAACATAAAAAATAGACTGTTCAGATCTCACAACTAATCCCCAGCTTTAAAAAAAAATGGGAAGGACCCCACAACTAATCCGTTTTTGGAAAAAATGGGAATCCTTCTCTTAAAGACTCTGTATATATGATTAAATTTTGAGTTAATTTGCTCCCTGAACTTGTAAGGAGTTGTCAATTTCCCCCCTGAACTTTAATTTTAGCCAATTACGGTTTAAACTTTTAATTGGCCAATTTTCTCATTGAATTTTAATTTTAGCTGATTACCCCCTGAACTTTTATAATTTGCTAATTTCCCCCTCGACATTAGATTTTGAAAATTTTCATCCATCTTGGTCACGTGTGCGATACTTGGCAATAAAAAAGTAATTTACTCCTAATGTGGACAAAATTTTTTTTTTTTCTTCTTGTTCTCCGCTAGTTTACTCCATACATTTTTTGTTTGAAATATATCCCTAATGTGGCCAACTATGAATCTTCCCAATGGTCTACTTTTTCAACATGTTGGAGTTGTAATGCTATTTCAATAGCCTTCCTTATGACTTGATCCACGACTAAATTCTAATAAGAAAAGTAATTGCTAAATCCAACAAATTCATTACTGAAAACTAGCGAATTATAAACGTTCAAAAGGAGTAATCGACTAAAATTAAAGCTTAAAAGGTAAATTGGCCAATTATAAATGCTCATGAGGCTAATCGACTAAAATTAAATTTCAAGAAAAATTTGACGGTTCTTCACAAAATCGGAAGAAAAATCTGCAAATGCCTCTATTATTTATAGGTATAGGAACAGAAGGTAGTAGTTGTAAGTGGGATTTTATCTGATAATTGGAATGAATCATTGTGAGACCTGAAAATCAAACCAGTCCAATCCAAACATATTCGCATTACTATTATTTATCATAACTTCATAAGCATGGGATGGGATGAGAGCACGCGCATTGCATAGCATAGCATAGTGCTACGTAAGCATGACCACTATACTAACAACTGAACCACCAGAACACGATTCCATCCACCCTCCACCATCCACCATCCACCATCCACCATCTATCTTCTGGTATCTATTGCTCGTGTTATTCCTCGTCTCTCTTTCGGTCTTTCCCTATTCATAAAAATACGTAATAAAATAATAATAATAATAATAAAAGAACCAAGGTTAAATCATACGCATGCATAAGGAAGGAAAAAAATTCGGACCACAAATAAAAGAAAAATGGATATTTTGAGCAATTCTCCTCAAATGGTTTACTCTCCAAATTCCCATCACGACCCATCACAAGTTTTTTTTTTTTTTTTTTTGGTCAATACCCATCACATGTTTTCTTAATCTGACGACTTTGGTATTGAACTGGAAGGCACTGAGAAAATGAGTCCTCTCTGGAATGGTATCTTGTTAAGCGTTGCATCTTTCTGGATGAGAGGTTCCGAGCCCCGAGCAACGTGAGGTATAACAACATCCAGAGCTGCTTGTCTTTCTCTCAAAGACGCCCAAGTTACCACATACAGACCAGCAATAATTAATATTCCTCCTAAGACACTGTTTTCACATGTAAAAAGGAGACCAAATAAGCAGCACTCTGACAAAACGCCAGCTCGGCCATCAAGTGAATAATACCACAGAAAATAAACATCATAGCTGAATAAACATAATGCATAACAGTACATATATGGCCAACGAACAAAAGGATTTTTCCACACAAGTATTTGATGTGAGCAAACCTTCCCAAATAAATAGGGCTTCCAAGGAAAATCCTTGACAAAAACGCCGAAGCTGCAGGTTGAAGTGGATTGTAAAGAGCAACCATAGCAGGCCCCAAAATCTTATTGCTCCACGTCAGCAGTCCATAATTAAGGGCAGATGCAACAGTTCCCTGAAAACCAATGGGTTATAATTTAACAAATTCTAACAATTGAACCCGCTTTGAACTGGCCATATTAAATGTGCCCATCTTCATATTTATTCACATTAGATATACTAGAACAATCATATCACAGAGAACTCAAAGGAAATGTTAATAGCATTATTATCGACTGTCTGATGCAATAATTTCAGCAAATTTACATGATATATAACTTGTACGCAGAGGATTTTATGGAGCACAAAGAGCCAATAGACATGGGATAGAATCGCCATGAGTTATAAAAGTTTTCTGGAACCTCAGATACGAGACCTCACCTAGTTATGCAATCAGAGTTAATGAGTGATTAACCAAAAATACACTCATATAATCAGAGTCAAAAGAATATGTGGCTGATTATCCTATGTGATTTACATGGCTGGTTGTGGCAGTTTTCAGTGAAATGGAAGTTAAGGTGGAGTATGCAACATACCTAGGCCTCTCTGGTTGAACTAATTTGGGTCATCGATGTTGAAGATGAAAAATGGTCTTGCAGGGGTTCTGGTGTGTGTAACAGAAAGAGAGGGAAAAGGGTAGAAAGGTTTGACGCATTTTTTTGGGGGTTAAAAATCAAACAAAATAACTTAGAGAGAAAAGGCGGAGTCAAGAGAGCAATGCTAAATGAGAGGGAGAGATGAGAAAATATATAATATGGTTCTTAGTAAAAACCAATTACAACTTCTACATAATTTTTTATTTAAGTTTTAGCTTCAAGTATTCTCCATCATTTCTCCATCTTTTTCATCTCCCAGCTCCGTTCCTCCCTTTCCCCAACATCTTCCCCTCTATCTTGTACCAGGAAAATAATCCAACCAAAGCAATGTTAGTTTGCTTATTTAGAATAAGAAAAAACTTAACAGAGCTTCAAAGTCTAATGCTACAGAAGAAAAGAAAACCACTTTAGAGTATATATTCTTTAAGAGAAGGAGCTGGATCCCTCAAATAAGCTTATTGAGGGACACCCTTGTAGGGCCCACTCCACATCATTATCATCAAGATGACATGATGATATTTCTAGAATTTTATGAGAAGCACACCATCTTATCTGTTGAATATGACGCATAGGATTGTCATCAAAATATATGGTTACTAATCTTTTAAATCACTAGTACATCAAGTATGAAACCATGTTACATATAGTCAGTCAACCTGCTTTGTAGGTAGAACTAATTAAGAGAGATGATGAAATTTTGCATAGATAACAAAAGATTGGGCTATATATATTACTAGTTTGTAACTTACAGCATAAAAAACTGCAAAAAGCTCAGAGTGTGTCAAGCTCCAGTCTGTTGACTCGTTTGTCATAAATAATGCAGTAACCACCATCAATAGCGCACCGAAGAAGTATGAATATGCTGTAACTGACAGGTTGGCAGTATATCTTTTCAAAAGTGGAGCCTGAAAGTTATGAAATGTTATCAGAAATTGAAAGGCATGTTATTATAATTATATATGTATGTATGTATGTATGCATCCTAGCGGTTGAGAAAAATTAATGCACTAATAAAAGGTCATCTACCACCCTCTCGATGTGATTCAAATTTACACCGCCCCCTCTCAATAAAATAAACCGAAAGTTCATATTACATTGATTGCCAAAGTTGCTACAAGATGTATTTGAATTGTCATATGTCAATGGAAGAATTTCCCTTCAAATAATGTTAAGAATTCCCCCTCTCAACTAATGTAATAATTCAAAAAATGAAAGCAAACACAAGTTCGACAACCATTTTCAACAAACTGAATTGAAGGTCAAACCCCTCACAGTACAATAGTATGCACCAACTTTGAGCAATGGCTAATTCAAACAATGGCTTCAGGAATTGGGGAGAACATCTAGGACATGCAAAATGCACAAAACACGAAGGCGTCCCAAAATTCCAACAAAAATCAGCAAATGAGTAGGCATGTCAAAGAAGCAAGTACTTAGTACACAGTTAAATCCGATCCTACCTATTGGTGCAGAGCTGGTAGTCAATGTAACCCTGATCTGACCTAACAATGAAATTTGATTTAACCTTTCCCTTAATTCTAGAACCCTAACTTCACAAACTCCCAATTTCTGCAACCCTGATCCTAATTTGCCCAAATATGATAAGATATAGAGAATATCAAAGCACACTTCCAAGCACACTACATATGCACACATTAACTGGAATAAGTTTATCTTGAGTAGCCCTCCTTCCTTCTTCATTTCTATTTCAAAATTATCAAGTAAGATGGTGAAGGTTAGAAAGTTGATCAGGGATTTCCTTTGAGAAAGGAGAGACTGCGGAAGAAGGATCTTTTACTGAGCTGAGATGTTGCATAGATATCAAAAGATAGATTTGGGTTAGCTATTGGAAATTCATCAAAACGAAAGGGCCTCGTCAGGAAAGTAGTTGTGCACAGACGAGAGTTTGCTATTGCAAAGTCATGAAAAAAGAACAAGGCCTCGTTAGGAAAATGCTTGTGGAGTTACCCTCAAGAGCTGGACTTACTATGGTGCTCTATCATTTTAAGTGGAGTACACAGTGATGGGTAATGTTTTGCAGGTGCAAACTGAAATCTTACAGTCATAAGAAAAAACACACCATGCAACAATTCACAAGGAATTGTCTGCATGAGATCTACGTAGTTTAACAAACTTTTGCCTATGCAATGTTAAACGAGCAATGGTGCTGTAGAAACTTCTTTTTGAACGACTCCACTCAAAGTTGTTTGGGAGCATCTGCTAACATCAACTTTATCAAGGAGATGCAAAAGAAGTATATTGACCTTACTGGACGGGTGAGGTCAAAGAAGTGAGGGCATGAGAGTGGGGTTCAAGAGAGTAAAAGTTAAGGTGAAGAGAAGGATAAGGATTATGTGGGAAACTAAGGGGTTGGTCTTAGGGCAAATGATCTTGAAAACTCAGGTTTTAATCTTTGGTATTCAGGAACAAACAAATCAAGAAACAGTGTTGGCATCATCGTGGATAAGACTTTAACAAAATATATTGTAGATATTAGGAGGGTCGGGGATAGAATTATAGCAATCAAGATTGTGAAGGGACGAGCATATCAATGTGATTAATGTGTATGCAGCTCAACTTAGGTTGGATAAGAGTCTTAAAGGATAAATTTTGGGAAGATCTTAGGAGAATTGGTTCAAGGAATCTCTTAGACGAAGAAATTACTCAATGAACATTATGGGCAAGGAGACAAACAACTACAGAGGTTTCCATGATGGCCACGGTTTTGGAGAGAGAAACCATGAAGGGGAAGCCATTTTGGATTTTGCAATGGCATAAGATCTCTTTCTATCCAATACCTTCTTTACAAACAGAGAAGATCATGTGATCACCTACAAGAGTGGATCATCAAAAACGCAAATATATTTCTTTTGAATGAGGAAGGGGGATCGTATAACTTGTAAGGATTGCAAAGTTATACAGGAAGAAAGCATGGCTAACCAACATCGCTTGTTGGTGATAGATGTATATATCAAAAGAGAGAGAAAAAAGAACAAGAACTTGAAGTGTCCAGTGTGTTTGGGATACAGAGGGAACGTTAGTCAAATGTGGGATTCGATTGCTAGTTGTATCTAAAAAGTTACAACCCAAGGGTTTTGCTCCACATGAAAAGGAACCTTGGTGGTGGAAGGATGAGGTACAAGAAAAAGTTAAGGCAAAGAAGGAATGATGTAAAGCCTTATACAAGGATAGCACCAATTAAAACTGTGAGAGGAATAAAATTACGAAGGAGGCAAAAAAAGCCATGAGAGAAGCGAAGATAGATACCAAAGAATGAGAGTTTGATATCTATAAACTGGCTAAAGTAAGGGGAAAAAAGGCAAGTAAGGTGCATCTAGGATGAGAATAAAAATGTTCTAACTACGAAGAACGCGAATATAGACAGATGGAGAGCCTACCGTTGAATCAGGAAAGAGGAAGTAGTTATAACTTTGAAAAAGATGAATCGTAGAAAAGCAGTGGGTCCCGACGATGTACGAATCGAAATGTGGAAGGTTTTGAGAGAAACGGGTATATCATGGCTCACAAACCTTTTCAATAAGATTTCGAAAAACGAAATGCCAAATGAGTGGTGAAAAAGCACTTTGGTGCTTATCTACAAGAGACACGGGTCTTAGACAATCAATCCGGGTTCATGCTAGGGTGCTCGACTATGGAGGCAATCTATTTATTACAAAGATTGATGGAACGATATAGAAATATGCAAAATGATTTGCATATGGTCTTTATATATTTGGAAAAAGAGTATCATATGGTCCCAAGAGAAATTCTTTGAAGGATTCTAGAGAACAAAGGAGTACAAGCAGCATACATCCAAGCAATAAAGGATATGCATGATGGGGTAAGGACTGCAGTAAGAACTCATGAAGGATAAACAAAAAAAATTTCCCATATCCATATGATTTTAAGTCCTTACCTTTTTGCATTGGTGATGGATGAGTTAACGGGACATATCCAAGATGATATCCCTTGGTGTATGTTTTTCGCGAATGACATAGTGTCGATAGATGAAACGGAGGAAGGAGTAAATACAAAGCTTAACCTTTGACGAAAAGTTTTAGAATCTAAAGGTCTTCGTCTAAGTAGGTAGGTCAAAGATAAGAGTATATGGAGTACAAGTTCAGTAGGAATGGGGTCCAGATGATGAGATAAGGGTGAGGATTGGAGATTAGAAAGTACCAAAGAGCAAGCTATTTCATTATCTTGGATTTATCTTGCAAAAGAACGGAGAATTGGATGGAGATTTGAACCATAAAATACAAGTTGGATGGATAAAGTGGAAGATTGCATTAAGTGTGTTGTGCGACCGACATATGCCACTAAAGCTCAAGGCAAAATTTTATAGGATGGCAATAAGGTTAGCAATGCTTTATGGCACACAATGTAGGGCGATCAAACATCAACACATGCAAAAAATAAGTGTATCGGAGATGAGAATGCTTCGTTGGATGTGTGGGCAAAGGACAAGATTAAGAACGAGGATGTCCGGGTACAATAGGAGTGGCCACAATTGAAGATAAAATGAGATAAAATCGGTTAAGGTGGTTTTTACATGTGAACTAAAGACCTATGGATGCTCCAATTAGAAGATGCGATTATGAGACACAAGTTCAGGGTAGAAGAGGTAGAGGAAGACCTAAAAAGACTTGAAAAAACTCTAAGAAAAGACATGGAGTACTTGGAGCACTTGAAGCTAACAAAAAACTTGATGCAAAACCGAGTGTAGTGGCGTTCTAGGATTCATACATCGACCCCACTTAGTGGATAAAGCTTTTTGTTGTTGTTGTTGTAACAAACTTTTTCCTATGTCCATAAGAAATATAGTTGGTACAAGACAAGTTGTACCACTAAAGTCCAAATATAATTCTACAATTTCTTGCTTAGTTGCGGTATGCTTCAAAAGAGAATTTATGCTTCATTATCTTCCCATTGTTATGGTTTGCATAAGAAGGCTGCTACTTTTATTTGGAGTAAACTATTAAAATCGCATACAAAGTAAAGTGGGTTTGTCTGAGAAACAGTTTCTCTTGTCTGGGTGAGTTTAGGGAGTTGGCGCTAAGAACCTACTACTCTGGCAATGTGCAGTTTTGACTTCTTTGGACTGTCTTTCTGTTAAGATAACTTTCGGTACTCCTCAGGTTAGTTTTCATGGGATTCTTGTCCATCATTTCTAACTTTCTTTCATAAATTAAATTTCTTGTTTTCTATCAACATACAAAGGGAGAAGAAGAATAAAATGGGAGAAGGATTTTCCATCGGCAGACGAAAGGAGAAGAAGAGTAAAATGGGAAAAGGAGACACAAGAATGAGAAACGCATAATGACAAAGTTATATACATAACTCCCTCACTAAACTAAAGACAATAGCACCAAACAAGCTCCAGTAGCACTTCAAAAGAAGAAAAAACACACTTAACAAATAAATGACATAATTATATTCGACAAATAAAGTTAAAAGTAGATAGTGATGCACCTGAATGGCTAAAAAAGCGGCCATGCACATACAGTTCCCTAATAAGCATAAAACTCCAAGATGAAAGTGATCTAGCCCAAACTCTAGAAAACTGGACATCAACCATCCAGCTGGCTCTGGTTGACCTTTGGCACTTATTTCGCTATGTGATGCAAAGTCTGGTTCTGTATATCCAATCAAAGGAGGTCCACGAAATAAGACCATTAATATGGCTCCAGAAACACATAAAAGTGTACCACCAACCTTGGCCTGCCCTTCAGTTCTAAGCAAGTTAACTCTTTCTGTACTGCATGAACAAGTTCGCATATGATATTGAACAAGTAATATCTTGTACAAGTTAAACATGCAAATGCGTGTATCTCTAAGTCTAGAGAAATATACAGGCACATAGAACCAACCTAAGTAGATTAAGTTGAAAAAATTCAAACTGACCCCATTAAAACAGCGAGGATAAACGTGAAAACTGGGATAGCAGGCTGTATGGCAGCAGCATATGTTGGATTTGTGTAGCCAAGACCAATAAGAAACAAAAGCTGGTTGCCAAAGATCCTATTTCATATAAAGAAGCAGCAAATGTCAAGAGGGTGATGCATCAATTGTAGCAGTAGATTATAAGTAATCAGAATGTGGCCATAAGTAGTATCTTATGTTACCCAGTTAACCCAAGAAAGAAGAAGGACACGAAGAGGCGTCTATTCATTGGTTGTCGTATCCTTCTGCAATGCAATGCATACAAGAGAAGAGAAATGTTAGAGGATATTGTGAACATCATGATCTATGTGCACAGGACAGGAGAGGGATGGAGAAGATTAATTCAATTGCATAATTAATTTCAAAGATGACAGATTAACTCTATGCAAGAAACAAGGACTACAGTCGATACAGATAATATGTTATTAGACAAAATCAACCTAAATAACAGTCTTGGAGTATAATCAAATCATGGTCACGCTCATGGTCATGGTCTGAGCATCCAACACACCAACCCACACCACACCATGCGTATATGAGCATATGGGTATGAAATGAATGATGCAAATGTGAGGAAATTGATAAAATTAGATAGATTAGATGAAAGAGAAACGCCTACTTTTCACGGACATAGGCGATGGGAGCGAGGATGGCGAGTGCAAGGAGGTCCCGGTATACGCAGAATACAAGCTGGTTGACGCCAACATTAAGGGCTACTTTGGTAATTACATGATACCCTCCGTTGAAGAGCTGAACCGCTGCCATGGCCGCATGTGCCCTCCAAACATCACCTCCACCAACTCCAACCCCTGCCGCCGCTGCCATCTTTCTCTCTTTCTCTCTCTAAGCCCGTGGAGGAGGAGAGGGGGAGGGGGGAGAGACTGGGTTAATTGGTTGGGGTTAAGAGAGATAGAAGTGGTTGGATTTTGTTTTGTGTGAATCGAACTCAATCGGTGTGTGGATTGTGGACAGACAAGCCCTTATCCTTAGTCTTCAAGGCTGTTTGCTGGTTTTCGAGATTCCCTTTCCATACAGTGAAAACAACAACGACATTTGTATTTGTATTTTTTTCATCATTTTATTTTAATTGGAATTTCATCTTCCGCCTTCAAACCAATTTCACGTCAAGAACAAGTCACGACTGACCAACAACCCTGCCTCTCCAAATTCCCAAAAGTTAGGTTCAATGAATCAATTTATATTTACCCCTATATTATGTGTTTTTTCCCACTTTGGCCATTCAACTCTATTTCCTATGTTTTCAAATTTATTATACTATTTTTATTTAGAATTTGTTCATTAACCCTAAATATTATTATTGAATACGCATAAAAAACTTATTGTTAAATTACTTATACTACAATTCTACATAAAATTTCCTTTAAAACCTATTATAGATTCCATTAAAATTACTTATGTTGATGCACAAAACCGGAGGGGTCTTAGAACAACGTAAATCCGATCATGAATCTGCAAGAAAGTAAAGAACACAAGACGTATCGTGGTTCACCCCAATGTTCGGGCTACGTCCACACTGATATTGTATTTCTCTGTTTGTGAAAGGATTGTGAGGGAGATAGAGCTTTGTAATGTGAGAGTGAGGCTTTGCTCTGAATCTCAGAGCTTGAGGATGGGTGAGAAGACCCTTTTATAGACTAAGGGCTCCTCCCCTTTTTACATATTTACCCCTTCATTTATTACATAATTACATTTGAGTCCCCTTAATATTTATACAAGATCTAAACACGGAGGCCCTAAGTATGGTACAAACAGTAGTCTCCCAAGTCTTCAGTCAAGAGAGTATTTTGGCTAGAGACTTGCACTTCAGTCCATGTGTAGGCCGAAGTAACTAGATATCGTCTAGAACTGAATACTTGATATGAGGCGGTGCTCAATGTGAAATGATGTTCAACTAGAAGTAGCACATGTTGCGAGGCTGCTCGGCTTGTGGCGTTAAAGGTGAGGGAGTCCCTTTTATAGAATAAGGGCTCGCTCCTCAATACATGAATGATGGGCTAGAGTTGATACTCTCTATTGATGGTG
The DNA here is from genome assembly GCF_916048215.2 of Malus sylvestris. Lineage (NCBI taxonomy): Eukaryota > Viridiplantae > Streptophyta > Magnoliopsida > Rosales > Rosaceae > Malus > Malus sylvestris. The sequence continues at coordinate 111,212 of NC_062267.1, read as the reverse complement.
AGGGAGTCCCTTTTATAGAATAAGGGCTCGCTCCTCAATACATAAGTGATGGGTTATGAGTGATGCTTGCGGCGAGGCGGTTGCTCAGTAGGCGGCGATGCTCTCTATTGATGGTGAAGGAGTCCCTTTTATAGAATAAGGGCTCGCTCCTTAATACATAAGTGATGGGCTGCTATCTAATGATGGTGATGGAGTCCCTTTTATAGAATAAGGGCTCGCTCCTCAATACATAAGTGATGGGCTGCTCTCTAATGAAAGTGAAGGAGTCCCTTTTATAAAATAAGGGTTCGCTCATCAATACATGAATAATGGGTTAAGTCCCCTGAGTATTTTTCATGAGGCCCAGTTGTGGAAGCCCAATATATGGTACATAGTGCAGTCCCCCAAGTCTTCAGTCAATAGAGCTTGTTGGCTGAAGACTTCAAATTGAATCCATGTATGGGCCGAAGTGGCGGTTATTTGGAGGCGATATTTGTATACCCTGCACTGAAGCTTTGTAGGTGAAGCTTGCAAGTGAAGTTTTGAAGCTGGAGCTTTTGTAAATGAAGCTTTTGAAGCTGGAGCTCTCGAAGCTGAAGCTCTGTAAATGAAGTTCTCGAAGCTGATTAACATGAGTGGTGCTCATGAATGTTTATGTTGATTGACATGAGTGATGCTCATGGATGTTGACATGAGTGATGCTCATGGATGTTGACATGAGTGATGCTCATGAATGTTGACATGAGTGATGCTCATAAATGTTGACATGAATGATGGTCATGAATATTTATGTATGATTGACATGAGTGATGCTCATGAATGTTTATGTATGATTGACGTGAGTGATGCTCATGTATAATTTTAAAGTACTTGACGTACTTTTGGTCACCAAGTAGGTGATAATAGCGGCAGGCTGATGAATAATTTTGGAGTACTGGACGTACTTTTGATCAACTGGTTGGTGATAATAGCGGTAGGGTGCCGAATAATTTTGGAGTACTGGACGTATTTTTGATCACCTGGTTGGTGATAATAGCGACAAGTTGCCAAATAATTTTTTGTAGTACTGGACGTACTTTTGATCACCTGGTTGGTGATAATAGAGGGTTTGGCTCTTTTGGGCATATGGGCCTTCGCCCTCCACATGACATTCCAGCCCATTATTTTGGGCTTGCCGTTTTTTTTTATTACCCTCTAATGGGGTTATACAGATATCTCCGAAAGATACGAAAAATAAATTACATCATTCAAAAATAAATCCGACCCTCTGCTCAATGGGTCACGCCTATAATTCCCTCTTCTGCATGTCATCACCACCGCAATTATGTCTGCTTCTTTTTATCTTCTTTTGCTTTCTGCTTTTACTTTCTGCTTTTTCTTTTTCTTTTCCCTTTTGCAGATGGCAGACAAGGAATGATTAATAGAATTGATAATAAGGAAAGAATCTTATCTCTGCTTTTGCTTTTGTTTCTGTTTCTTCTTTTCTCTTTTCCATCGCATCTCTTTTTCTGTCTGTCTGTGTGCTACTGTCATGCATGTGCACCCAATTAATCTTTACAGTGTCTCTGTTTGTGAAAGGATTGTGAGGGAGAGAGAGCTTTGTAATGTGAGAGTGAGGCTTTGCTCTGAATCTTAGAGCCTGAGGATTGTGAGGGTGAGGAGGCCCTTTTATAGACTAAGGCTCTTCCCCTTTTTATATATTTGCCCCTTCATTTATTACATAATTACATTTGAGTCCACCGAGTATTTATATGAGATCTAAATACGGAGGCCCTAAGTATGGTACAAACAACTTATATACTAAAAAAGACTTATTGAATATTCCATTAAAATTTATTGTAGATTCCATTAAAATTACTTATATACTACAATTTTACATAAAGTTTCCTCTAAAAAAACTTATTGTAGATTCCATTAAAAGTACTTATATACTAAAAAAAAAGCCCCTTAAAATCTTCTAAATTACTTATTTAGCCTCACAAAATTTTAAAAAAGAAAGTGAGGAAGTATGAGAATACGATATGCAAAAATTAACTAGCTTTTTAAGACCAACTCCAATGGTGGGCTAAAAGCAAAATTACCCCCCAAAATTTCCCCCTAAACCCAATCCAACCCAAGGGGAAATTTTGGGCTAAATGCTAAACCAAGGCCAGATTCCCCCCAAAATTTAGCCCATAAATCGGAATTTAAATTTTTCAATATTTATCGGAATTTAAATTTTTTTAGATTAAAATGTTCATAAAATTAATTTACGATAGTCTACATATTTTTTTTAAAATTTAATTTAACAAAAAAAAAATAGTCTAAGTTCATTCTTTAATAATCCTGGGCTAAAATTTTAGGCTAGAACGGTTGGAGCAGAAAAACTGTTTCTGGGCTAAAAGCTAAATTTTTCGGGCTAAAATATTTGGCTTTTAGCCAAACCATTGCAGATGGTCTAAATGGGAGAAAACATTTCAACTGCAGTTGATTCAATTAGGTTTGACGCTGACATACATCTAAAGACATCATGTCTTCCAAGTTTCTGCCAATAATGATTTTTGTGCTAAAATATAAAACCATATACAAGGAATACTGATTCAAAAGTTCAAAACCATACAAAAGTGCAAAGTGGCCAGGTTTTAGGTGGCCCTGCCACTATACGGACGAAATCTAAAATCTCTAATGACAAAAATCTTAAAAATTGATAGAATTTGTCGAGAGATTTATTTATAGGAATTTCGAAAAGAAAAAAAAACATTAGTTCAAGTTTGGCTTACTTTATGTGTGGTTCCACGTGAAAATGGTGTTGACAAAGCTTCAAATTAGATCTTATTTTCTTCTTGGCAAACTCATGATTTCACATCATAAGTTTGAGGGGGTTTGGAAAATAAAAGGAAATTGTTTTAGGGATTTGATTTAATTAGTGATTTGATATGATTTGATTTGATTTGGTCTAGGTTTTCTTGTCTTGTAGACAAAGAATTGTGTTGATGCACAAAATCAGTGGGGACTTTGGTACAACAGAAAGTGTTAAGTTTGTGACCTTCGTTAGATTGCTCCGGTTACTAGTGTGGATAAGTATGCAAATGGGTAGAGACAGAGAAGCAAATACAAGATGTACGTGGTTCACCCAAATTGGCTACGTCCACGGAGTAGAGGAGTTCTCATTAATTGGGAAGGGTTTACACAAGTACATAGGTTCAATCTTTCCTTTAGTGAGTACTAGTGTATGATTTAGTACAAATGACATGAGGAAATATTGTGAGAGAATGATCTCTATTTATAGAAGAAAGTTTCTAGTTTCATTCTGACATTGACAAGTGTCGTGTTGTGATTGGTTTCTGATGTTGACACGTGTCGTGCTATGATTGACTTCTAATGTCGACACGTGTCGCGCTATGATTGGCCTTCTGGTTGGAGGGAAACTCTTCTAGGTCCTTGACGGTATAACGTTGACTGGTACTTAGTAATTTCGGGATTGGTCAAGTATGGTACAAATAGTGCTCCCCTAAGTTCCCGAGTAAGGGAAGCTCCTCGGTTGGGGACTTGCAAGATCTAAGCTATTGAGTAATCACGAAACTTCTAAGTACCGAAGTGTGGTATCATTTTCACTTGCCTTATCTGTCTCATATGTAGATGTGGCATCTTCTCTGGAAGTATTTTTCCTCTATCCAGGGGTGGTATCTTTAACTGATGAAGATGCACAAGATAATGTATCAATTTCACTTGAAGCTTACTTGTAGTTTCGGGCTTGGTCAAGTGCGATACAAACCCTATAGTAGGAGTCCCCCAAGTCGCCGAGTTAGGAGATTTGCCGAAGGAGTTAATAGACAAGGTAAGCAATCAGACAAGGTAAGCAATCAGACTTCTAAGCAAGCAACTTGGATCATAAGTTCGACTTCGGCTTTCGGTTGATTGTTCACCTTCTCCTTGTGTCGTAAACAACAACAAGGATAAGGAAAAGAAAATGAAGAAGAGATGATATAAGATACTTTTGCTTTTGAAGAAGTAACTTTCCACAGGTTTATTCTTGAATTAGGCTTAAGGGTTTTCTAGTTTCCTCTAGAGTATAAGGCCAACTCAAGAATTTGAGGGTCAAAACAAGTCCATCAAATCTAGAGTACATTCGACCCTGATGATATGAGATACTTTTGATGTTGACAAAGTAGTGGATGTATCGGCACGTGTTCTATTACGCTTGTCTCCACATGTTTCCTTGTATCTTTTTCACTTGCCCTATCTGTTCCTCAAGCAGATGTGGTATCTTCTTTGGAAGCATAAGATGTTGAAGATGAGTACTCGAGAGCAATGCCAGGTAAGTAATTAGGCATGGGGTTCCAGGCAGTCAGTTCCTAACTGGAAGCTTGAATTCAAGTGCTGACTGATTGCTCTCTTTCTCCTTGTCTTACAGGTAAGAACAAGGCCAAAGTAAAAGACATGGAAAAAACATGATATAGGATACTCTTGCTTTGGTGTGGCTTGTTTGCAGAGGTATTATTGGGAGGAAAAGAAGCTGAGTATTTCGAGAGATTCTGTTGAGAGTGCCCTCTCGGATGTAAAGAATAGTTGAGCATTTTTTTTATTTACAGGTCTGCCTGGCTTTAGAGGATGGAGGTCGACATATATAGGAGTCTCCCTAACAACAAGTAGTAATGTTATTCCTTTACTCTTCTTGGTCATAACAATGTAGTGGGAGCTGCAAGCTTCACGTGTTTTAACTTTGTCAGAGCACTTTGAAAAGTGGTATGTGGTATGTGGTATCTGGAAAGTTGATGTTGTGTGTGAAGATTGCAGACAAGTTTTATCCAAGGAAATATGGCTCTCGAAGTTCAGAGAGCAGTGCCTTTTTGGTTTTCGAACAAGCAATCCTGTCGGGGATCTGACTCTCGAGATTCAGAGAATGGTGCCTCTTCGATTTTTGATAAAGCAATCCTGTTAGGAGTCTGACTTTTGAGATTCGGAGAGTAATGTCTCTTCGATTTTTGAGAAAGTAATCATGTTGGGAGTCTGGCTCTCGAGATTCGGAGGGCGGTATCTCTTCGATTTTTAAGCACATAATCCTGTTGGGAGTCTGGCTCTCAAGATTCGAAGAGCGGTGCCTCTTCGATTTTTTAGAAAGCAATCTTGTTGGGAGTCTGACTCTTGAGATTCGGAGAGCAGTGTCTCTTCAACTTTTGATAAAGTAATCCTATTGGGAGTCTGGCTCTCGAGATTCGGAAAGCGGTGCCTCTTCGATTTTTGAACAAGCAATCTTGTTAGGAGTGTTTTCTCGAATGTGAGTAAAGGTTGGGCATTTTTGCCAGTCTACTTTGCCACGGAGCATGAAGGTTGACACACATTAAGACTTTCTAGTTATCAAGCAGTGGTGCTGTTCCTTTACCCTTGTGGGTAATAGTAGGGTAGCTGGACCTTTAAAATTTATATGTCTAAACTTTGTCAGAGATCTTTGACAAAGTTATCTGTGGTACCCGAGGAACTGATATTGCGTGTGGAAAATGGTGCCTCTTCGGAATCCGAAGAGTGGTGCCTCTTCGATTTTTGAACCAATAGCCCTGTTGCCCTTTCTTTTATAAGGGCACCAATTGTGTGCAAGAAGTACATTCAGAGAGTTATTGCTTGTAGGAATTTTCCCTTACTTCAGAGATTTATTGCACCTCATTTCTCCTTCATCATTTCTGAGAATGTCTGGCCCATCCGACCGTCGTTTTGATTTGAACCTTGGTGAAGAGGCAACCATGCTTTCTCAAGACAATATATGGCGCCCATATTTCTTATCCCCTACTGGTCCTCTTACCATTGGGGACTCTGTGATGAAGAATGATATGACCGCTGCGGTGGTGGCCAGGAACCTTCCTATTCCCAAAGATAACAGACTACTTTCTAAACGGTCTGATGAGTTGGCTGTTAAGGATTCTATGGCTCTCAGTGTTCAGTGTGCAGGTTCTGTGTCTAATATGGCCCAACGCCTATTTGCTTAAACCCACCAAGTTGAATCATTGGCGGCTAAAGTGATAAGTCTCAAACAGGAAATCAGAGGGCTCAAGCATGAGAATAAACAGCTGCAGAGGCTCGCACATGACTATGCTACAAACATGAAGAGGAAGCTCGACCAGCTGCAGGAATCTGATGGTCAGATTTTACTTGATCATCAGAGGTTTGTAGGTTTGTTCCAAAGGCATATTTGCCTTCGTCTTCTGGGGCTGTACTGCGTAATGAAGCTCCAAATAATCAACTTTCGGTGCCTCTTCCTTCTGGGGTTCTGCCTAGTACTAAGGCTTCGAATAATCACCTTCTGGTGCCTTATCTTTCTGGGACTCTGCCGACTGTTGAGACTTCTCCTGAGCAACCTTTGTGAAGGCTCCCTCTTGTTTGTTTATTTTGATTCATGTATATGTACATATTTGTAACTTATCGGAGATATCAATAAACAAGCTTTGCTTTATTTCAACGTATTATGTTAAATACACCAAGGCTTTCTTCACTAAGTTCTTTGAATTTTTCCTTTTGTTGAATCTTGTATGTTGAAGCTTTGTGAGTGAAGCATGTAGGTTGAGGAAGTGCTCCTTTAATTTCCCGAGTGAGGAAAACTTCTCGGTTGGAAACTTGAAAAAATCCAAGTCACTGAGTGGTCGTGAGACTTCCGAGTATCAAGGTGTAGTAGCATATGGTAGGAGTCCCCCAAGTCTCCAGTCGAGGGAGTTAACGAAGGAGGTGTCTTACTAGTAGCCAAGTTTCCAAAGTAACAAAACTTCACCATTTTCCTTTCTAAGTGGTAGCCCAAAACTCCTCATTTATATATATTTGTTATGAAAGTTGTTAGACTTAAAGAAGATGAGGCCTAGGCAATTTTTTTTTTTTTGAATTTTTGAATTTTTGAATTTTCTAATTTCTGAATATATATATATATATATATATATATATATATATATATATATATATATATATATATATATTAAGCTTTATAGGTGAAGCTTTTAGGTTGAAGCTTTGTTGGGTACCATGAATTGATTTTGCTTCACACTATCTTGATCAATATAGTGTGAAACTTTTGTAGGTGAAGCTTTTGTGTTGAAGCTTTTGTGGTAGGGGAAGTTTTTGTGGGTGAAGCTTTTGTTGGTGAAGCTTTTATGGGTAAAACTTTTGTAGGTGAAGCTTTTGTAGTGGGTGAAGCTTTAATGGTGGGTGAAGCTTTTGTGGTGGGTGAAGCTTTTGTTGTGAAGCTTTTATGGGTGAAGCTTTTATGGTGGGTGAAGCTTTTGTTGTGAAGCTTTTATGGGTGAAGCTTTTATGGTGGGTGAAGCTTTTATGGGTAAAGCTTTTGTAGGTGAAGCTATTATGGGTGAAGCTTTTGTAGGTGAAGCTTTTGTGGTGGGTGAAGCTTTAATGGGTGAAGCTTTTGTATGTGAGGCTATTATGTGTGAAGCTTTTGTAGTTCAAGCTTTGGAGTTGAAGCTTTGTAGGTGAAGCTTTGGAGTTGAAGCCTTTGTTGGGTACCATGAATTGATTTTGCTTCACACTATCTTGATCAAGATAGTGTGAAGCTTTTGAGAATTTGTAGTTGTCCTCCATTGATGAAGCTTTCGTTGGTGAAGCTTTCGTGGGTACCACGAATTGATTATGCTTCACACTATCTTGATCAAGATAGTGTGAAGCTTTTGAGAATTTGTAGTTGTCCTCCATTGATGAAGCTTTTGTTGGTGAAGCTTTCGTGGGTACCACGAATTGATTATGCTTCACACTATCTTGTGATGAAGCTTTGTTGAATTTCCCTTTTTTTTTTGGGGAAACTAGAAAATTGAAAGTTGTTAGGCCCAAAGAAGAGGAGACCTAGGCAATTTTTGTTTTCTTCAAATTTTCGAATTTTCGAATTTCCAAATTTTTGAATTTCTGAATTTTAAAAAAAAAAAATATATATATATATATATATATATATATATTTTAAAGCTTTGTAGGTGAAGCTTTGATGTTGAAGCTTTGAGGTTGAAGCTTTTGTTGGGTACCATGAATTGATTTTGCTTCACACTATCTTGATCAAGATAGTGTGAAGCTTTTGAGAATTTGTAGTTGTCCTCCATTGATGAAGATTTTGTTGGTGAAACTTTAGAGTTGAAGTTTTTGTTTTGTCTTTGCTTGAAGGGGGTGTGGAGGATCCTTCTTGTGAGAGGGCCAGGCCTGGGTTGGTTCCAATCAGGTATCTTGGCCTGACGTTTGGCCTTCAACTTGTTTACTTCCTCAATGAGCTGTAGAACAAGGGGGTCCTGAGTGGAGTCATGTACCACTGGAATTTTCTTTTGTAAGTCCCCATCGCCTTTTGGAAGTAGGAAAGTTTGAGCAAAGTCGTATGATTTTTTCTTGGACTCGCTGTACTGACTTTTAGGGCGAGTCTGTCAGAATACCTCAGAGTCCCCTGTAGCTTCATATTCCTTTGGGACCTGTCGTTTCTTCCTTAGATTGGCAGCTGGCCTGGGTTGTGGGAGGGGACCGAGTATTTCAGAAACCCTTGGGTAATTGATCTTCGAGCATATATGGAGGGGATTCTCTCGACGTTGCTTTAGGAAGTCTCGACAGTCACAATAAACAGCTTCCGATCCTTCTAACCCTTCTGCAATGAGGTGTCTTCCTCCACTTTTTCTACTTCGGGTCGAAGCATCTGAGTTGAGAGAAGTCTCATGTTGATCAATGTTTTGATGATTAGCTCGCTCCTCATTAGGGATACCCATGTCGAAAGGAGGTGACCCTCCGTGTTGAGGGGCACCCAAATGATGGTTGATGTCCACAGGGGCAACGAGCTCGCGTGTTTGAGTATGCCTAGTTTCGTGGAGCATCTTAAAGAGCTTCTCATACTGCTCATAGAGGACCTCATTCTTCATTGCTATCTTGTTGTTCTGAGCTTCTAGCTCATCGATTTTAGCTTGAAGAGCAACCTTCTTTCCTTCATTCTTTCGTTGCTTCGCACTAGGTGCAAGAGGGGTGTCATTCTGTATGTTATGGCTTCCTTCGCTCCCCATGTTGGAGATGGATGCTTGGTCAAAAGAGAGTGTAGGAATGGTGGAAACCAGCTTGGCAAAGTTGAAGAGAGTGGGAATAAGTGTCGTTCCCACAGACGGCGCCAAATGTTGATGCACAAAATCAGTGAGAACTTTAGTACAACAGAAATTGTTAAGTTTGTGACCTTCGCTAGATTGCTCCGGTCACTAGTGTGGATAAGCATGCAAATGGGTAGAGACAGAGAAGCAAACACAAGATGTACATGGTTCACCCAGATTGGCTACGTCCATGGAGTAGATGAGTTCTCATTAATTGTGAAGGGTTTACACAAGTATATAGGTTCAAGTTCTCCTTTAGTGAGTACTAGTGTATGATTTAGTACAAATGACATTAGGAAATATTGTGAGAGAATGATCTCTATTTATATAAGAGAGTTTCTAGTTTCATTATGACATTGACAAGTGTCGTGTTGTGATTGGCTTCTGATGTTGACATGTGTTGCGCTATGATTGGCTTTTGATGTTGACACGTGTCGCGTTGTGATTGGCCTCCTGGTTGGAGGGAAACTCTTATGGGTCTTTGACGGTATAACGTTGACCGGTGCTCAGTAGTTTCGGGATTGGTCAAGTATGGTACAAATAAATTGTATTATTTCCTAGTATTCCTCATTTGTAATCTTATAAATACCTCATTATGTAAATTTATCCTATGTTGTAACTTAATCTTCGATCAAACCAAAACAATCACCCAAACATGAACAATGGAAGCTCACTTTATTGATTTAATAAAGTATTACAAGAAAACTCACACTCATACAAATAGTTTCCTTGCCACATAAATCTCTCACACTATACTCTCATCTTAACACACCCTAACGTTAAGGTTCTTTTATACTAGTTACAAACCTAATCCTAAACTGAGTTGGAATCCTAAACCTATCTGAAACTTGCGTCCAAGTTTCCCATACCTATTACAATTAGAACTCCTATCTCAGCTAGGAAACCCTCTCGGATTCTATACCAACTTCAACAAACTCCACCTTGGTAAGAAATCCATCTAGAGACTTCATATGCTTCCACTGCTCCACCACTTCCAAGTATTAAACTTTTCTCACATGCACCAAATCCAGACAATGTTTGAATTTTGATGCACCAACTACCTTTGTTAACATATCTGCAGGATTATCAGCCGAAGCAATCTTCTTTACAAGAATTTCACCTTCAGCTATAATCTCCCGAACGAAATGATATCTCACATCTATATGTTTGGTCCTTGCATGATGCACTTGATACTTTGCCAAGTAAATGGCACTTTGACTATCATAATGCACGTCCATCTTGCGCTGCTCTACTCCCAAATCTGCTATTAAACCAAGTGTCCAAATAGCCTCCTTAATAGCTTCAGCCATTGCCATATATTCAGCTTCTGTGGTTGATAAAGCAACGGTTGGTTGTAGTATTGACCTCCAACATATCGGACCATTCGCCATGGTAAACACATACCCTGTGGTAGATCTTCGCTTGTCTAAGTCACTAGCAAAATCAGAATCCACATATCCAGTAGAGAACTTCCCGATTCCTCTATCATTTCGCTCAAAACATATTCCAGTGTTCCTTGTTCCATGCAAATATCTTAGTATCCATTTAGCAGCTTCCCAATGCATTTTACCAGGATTATGCATAAACCTACTCACTAATCCAACTGCATAAGCAATATCAGGCCGAGTACACACCATGGCATACATCAACCCTCCAACCAAACTGGAATAAGGAACATCCTTCATCTTAGTTCTTTCTTTATCACTCTTAGGGCATAGCTGCGTGCTCAACTTAAAATGAGGGGCTAGAGGTGTACTTACAGGTTTGGTTTCATCAAGAATGCCAAACTTGTGTAGCAACTTTTCCAAATATTGTTTCTGCACTAAACATACCAGCCCTTTCTTTCTGTCCCGTGTGATTTCCATCCCCAAAATCTTCTTTGCTTCGCCGAGATCTTTCATCTCAAACTCATTTTGCATCTGAGTTTTGAGCTTTGAGATCTCTGTCTTATCACTGGAGGCAATCAACATATCATCCACATAAATCAGTAAATAGACATATGTACCTCCCCTTGCTTTCTTGTGATACACGCAGTGATCGTATCGGCTCCTCATGTAGCCAAAATCCTTCATAACCTTATCGAATCTCAAGTATCATTGCCTCGGTGATTGCTTTAAACCATATAGGGATTTTTTGAGCTTGCAGACTAGATTCTCCTTTCCTTTCTCTTCGTATCCTTTAGATTGACTTATGTAAATTTCTTCAGACAGATTTCCATGCAGAAAAACAGTTTTTATGTCCATTTGTACTAACTCGAGATCAAACTGCGCCACTAGTGCAAGTAGAATTCGAATGGATGAATGTTTTACCACAGGAGAGAAGATTTCATTATAATCTATTCCTTCCTTCTGAGCGTAGCCTTTAGCTACCAATCTGGCTTTAAATATTACTGGACTTGCATTATTTATTCCATCTTTCTTTGCATATACCCATTTGCATCCAATGGCCTTCCTTCCTTTAGGTAGCTCCACCAGATCCCAAGTTTTGTTCTTCTTCAATGACAACATTTCATCATCCATAGCTTCATGCCAATTCTTTGCTTCTTTACTACTTGCTGCTTCTGTAAAATTTGTAGGAATATCTGTTTCAATTACTGGCAATGCGTATGCCATACATGAAACACAATCTTTGAATTTAGCAGGAAGCACAACCTCTCTTTTTCCTTTTCTCTTGGCAATACATTCTTCTTGATCTTGGACATCATCAACCATATTGTCTTCTTCTTGCTCTTCTTCTTGATCGACACAGTTTTGTTCTTCATTATCGATTTTATCTTCGATACTTGATTGTTCAGTTTGTTCCTTTGATAGCTCCACCTCATGAACAACCTTTCTATCTTCTCTCAGTTTCATATGGGTTTCATTAAACGTCACATTTCTGCTTATTACAACCTTCTTGAGTTCTGTACTCCACAATCTGAATCCCTTGACGCCACTATTAAACCCTAGAAAAATAACTTTCCTTGCTCTCGGGTCCAGTTTATTCTCTTTCACATGGTAATAAGCATCACATCTGAATACCCTTAGTCTTTCATAGTCTTAAGCTATTTTGCCTGACCATACTTCCATTGGAGTCTTTTCGTTTAAGGCTGAAGAAGGAAGACGATTTAAAATGTGACATGCATAACTCAATGCTTCTGCCCAAAAACTTTTTTGCAGTTTTGCTTGTGACAGCATACATCTGACCTTTTCTAATAGTGTTCGATTTAACCGTTCTGCAACTCCGTTCTGTTGGGGAGTTTCCCTAACACTGAAATGTCGTGTTATACCTTCCTGCTTGCAGATTTCAAAGAAGGGATCAGACGTATATTCTCCCCCATTATCACTTCTTAAGACTTTCAACTTTTTACCGGTCTTCCTTTCGACTGTGTTTTTCCATTCTAAGAAAATATCCAGCACCTCATGTTTGTGCTTCATCATATAAATCCATGCTCTACGTGAATAATCATCAATGAATGACACAAACCATCTCTTTCCTCCTAGAGATTCATTCTTCGCAGGTCCCCAGACATCCGAGTGTACATAATCCAGGATACCCTCAGTTTGATGTATTGCAGTGCCAAATCTTACCTTTGTTTGTTTGCCAAGAATGCAGTGTTCATAAAAATCGATTTTCCCACTTTTGGCTCCATCTAGGACCCCTTGTTTAATCAATCCTTACAATGCCTTGTTTCCCACATGCCCTAGCCTCATATGCCATAGAGAAGAGGTATCTGATTGATCACTCGCTGCCACCATATCTATCTGAGATTCAATAGTGATGCCTTCTAACAAATAGAGCAAACCCTTTCTAGGTGCTTTCATTATCACTAATGCTCCTCTGGCTACTTTCAATGTCTGTTTTTCCGAATAGAATTTGCAACCTTGAGATTCAAGGGTGCCTAACGAGATTAAATTCTTCTTAAGATCTGGGACATATCTTACCCCTTGTAGCTCTCGGACTACACCATCATGGTGTTTGATCCTAACATTGCCAATTCCTTTCGTTGCACATGGGTTATCATCCCCCATATACACCGTTCCAGTGAGGGTTTTGAAAGAAGAAAGCCAATGACGTTGAAAGGTCATATGATGCGTGCATCCAGTATCGAGCACCCATTGATTCATATAGTCGATACCTTCTGATGCTGTTAGGGCACAGACGAAATCTTCATCGTTAGCTTCAACAACATTTGCTTCTGAATCTTCATATTTTTTTCTCCTTGTTTTTGGCTTTGATTTTTGGACAATCCTTTTTCCAGTGCCCTTTCTCATGGCAGAAGGCGCACTCATCTTTATCCAAAAACCTCATGTTGCTTGAGGCACCTCTCGAGCGTGACTTGCCTTTCTTCTTCGTTGCAGATTTTCTGTCCTTTGATTTTCCCCTTACCATTAGTGCTTCGGAATTGTTCCTCTCTTGTTTATCTAGATTTCGAACTTCATGATTCATCACTGCGCTTGAGATCTCATCAAACTTAATAGTTTCTCTACCATAAATCCATGTCGTAACAAACAACTCGTAGGATTCAGGTAAGGAATTCATCAGAATCAACGCTTTATCTTCATCCTTGATCGTCTCTTCCAGGTTTAGTAGTTCAGCAACCATCTTGTTAAACTCTTCAAGATGATCAATCATCTTGGTTCCTTCCTTGTACTGGAAGCGATACAGTTTACTCTTAAGATAAAGTCTATTTTCTGCACTCTTCTTCAAGTACTTCGACTCCAATGTATCCCATAGTTCTTTGGCTGATGAGATGTTCATCACACCATATTTTTGTGCTTTACCAAGACATAGCCTAATCGTGGAACATGCGTGTGCATTCAGCCGCTGCCATTCCTCCTTCTTCATCATCATAGGCATATCTCCTAGTACAGCCAGTAAACCTTGTTGAATCAGTACGTCCTTAACTTCGCACTGCCACATAGCGAAGTTATTGGTCCCAATAAATTTTTCGATCTCAAATCTAGCACTTTGCACCGAAGTTTTGGTTACCTCAGTACCCCTATCATCTCCACTTTCAGTTTTTGACATTGTTTTGATCTGACCACGCAACCTATGGCTCTTGATACCACTTGTTGTAACTTAATCTTCGATCAAACCAAAACAATCACCCAAACATGAACAATGGAAGCTCACTTTATTGATTTAATAAAGTATTACAAGAAAACTCACACTCATACAAATAGTTTCCTTGCCACATAAATCTCTCACACTATACTCTCATCTTAACACACCCTAACGTTAAGGTTCTTTTATACTAGTTACAAACCTAATCCTAAACTGAGTTGGAATCCTAAACCTATCTGAAACTTGCGTCCAAGTTTCCCATACCTATTACAATTAGAACTCTTATCTCAGCTAGGAAACCCTCTCGGATTCTATACCAACTTCAACATCCTAAACCCTTTATTTTCAATTTACTAAACCCTCAAATAGACATAAAATTAGATGTGCATAAAGTTGAATAGAGTATATGTTAAAATCATATGAAGAGTTTGACATGATCCAATATTTTAATGGATAAGGTGTTGGGTTTCTACCACGCTTCACAGATTTGAAACTCTCAATTATCTAAATTATTGTAATAGTTTTGAATCTTCCTCTCTCCTTAATAATAATAAATTTAAAAAAAATGGAGAAAAAAATGTGAGTGTGGGGTCTGAGGACAATATTGGAAAGTACGTTAATGTATTAAGATAAATTTTAATTTAAAAAGTAGATGTATGGTGTAACCCTTTTATTTATTATATGCATATGGTGCTTTACCGAAATGGCAGAAAACAATCATGTTTATGCACCTGATGTTTGTTCAATCATGACGATTCTTTTTTTTTTCCTAACAACTAGTTATCTAACCCAATTAGTTGTGTGCGTCCAACTAGTATTATTGTAAAATCAGTAAGCACACGCACATACGTTCATTGCAGAAGTTGAAAAACATTAGAAGGACTTTGAATAACTCATATACTTACCAACATGTCTTTCTTATTGACACGCGATCATGGACGCTATTAGGCTACTTGTGGGGTAGAGAGATTCTCTTTAGTAATCGATATACCACTTAGCATACCAAATTAGCAAGGTGATCGATGACACAAGCCAATTCCAGTCTCTACATGTCACAGCCCGACCCGGGCCCCCACCACATCCTGAGCTCGACTCCACCGTAGCACGATATTGTCGGCTCTGATACCAAATTGTCACATCCCCGCCTGGGCCCCCACCACATCCCGAGCTCAACTTCACCGTAGCATGATATTGTCTATTTAGGGCCCCAACCACGCTCTCACGGTTTTGTTTCTGAGAATTCACACGAGAACTTCCTAGTGGATCACCCATCATGGGATTGCTCTCGCGTGAACTCTCTTAACTTCGGAGTTCCTACGGAACCCGAAACCAGTGAGCTCCCAAAAGGCATCGTGCTAGGTACAGAGGAGAATATACATATAAGGCTTACAGGATCCACACCTCTGGGCGATATGGGATGTTACACTACATGGACTAAAAAAGAAGAGGTGTGTTATCTATACACCCCTTTTTACTTCTTACATACATTTGTTAATTTCTTTTATTTGATCTTATTCAATTCATCTGATCCGACGGTCAAAAATTAAAAGAATGTATAAGAAGTAAAAGGCGTGTGTGTATATCACACCCCAAAAAGAAAACCAATCTGAACATCCCACTCCACCCCAAACGGCAAATCCACAAGCCCATTTCCATATTCATTAGCGTCGAGGCCCAACTCCGGCGATGATCACACTGTCGTTGACGTACTGGCGATGGCCACTCGTCTCTCATCTCTTTTTTCATTCTTCGAATTTTTATGTTGGTTATCATTTTGACGTTGGCCACATCTGCCCATAACAAGATATAATTACATGCAAGTGTCATCAGCATCGCACCATAAAGATTTAAAAAGAGATAGAGGAGAAAGATGATGAGGAAGAGATAGATGAAGAACGAAGATAATTAAATAGAATTAGGGGATGGTCGATGGTCGATGGTGCGGCAGGGACTTGGAGTGGGCATCGATTTGGTGTTGAAATTGTTGTTGGTGATAGGTGGTGGAGGTGGGGTGGGACCAAAGTTCTAAAAGACGTTAGACGTTAGTCAGACGGTAATTTGGGATTAGTGCCTAAGCGGACTAAGTGGATTTAAATAAATTCGTTATATAATTGTATAAATAAGTGTCTGCCTATACTTAAAAAATACATAATTTCATTGAGATAAATAAATTGTTAAATAAAATGACATATAGATTATAAAGTATTAGAAGGTAATGAAAATACGGGGAAACAAGCATATAATGTGTGTTCATCTAAGTATTCAACAAGTTTTTTTACAATTTATTAAAAAAAAAAAGCAATTGAAAGTTATTTATTTGTTGTCTAAGTGAGATGCGTGACCTAGTCGAGTGCCTAGTCGGGTCTGGACGGGTTAGGCGAGTGCCTAAGCTTGTATAGCCCTTCTTAATTTTCAAATGCCTAGAGATTAATGGAGATGATGCCAGCCATCTAGCGCCCAGGAGGAGTTTTTTAAAATAGTGGGTGGGACAAACGAATTGGTTAGTTGTTGAATGATTTTATTGTTAAGGTAGTTATATCCGAACCTTAAATAAGTTGTTTTTCAAATTTAGCCTCGTTTTTTCCAAAGAAAAAAAATATTAGGGTTGTTTTATTAATATCTCATATTTTGTTGACTACACCCCATGTACTAAAAGCAGCCCACAATTATTTTTTAAATTAAAAATTATCTTGATACACCCCACTTAATTTCCTACACTACCCTTACACCCGACATAAAGAAGTAAAGGTGGTTGCTGCCTTGCTGGGAGATTTATCCAGTTTTAGAAAGAATTGCTTTTGTTTGTCAAATTCCAGGAAATAAAATACGCCGCTTCTAGTGTAATACTATTTGTATAATTTAGTTGTTTTTGTTTGGTTCTTGCTTGACCTCTTACATTGTTATCCTAGTTTGCTTTGGGATTTCAAACTTCAAGTAGCTTTTCTCTTCTTGAAGTCTCTTCTTTCAACCGAAAAAAAAGAGGAGAGAAATGAAACTCTCTCTTCTAGACATTATTAATTGCCTAATGGAATCAGTTTCTGATTCATAATTAATGATTATGCATGTATCAACATCAATATATTTCCCTTACGGAAAATCTCATGGTTCCTTGCAGCATTAGTGATTACGATTGCAATTGCAATTACATCCCCAACTTATGAAAATTTTCTTTAAACAAGTGATATCGGTATTTGCAAAAAACTTTTCAAATTTGAACTCTTAGACTGCAACTTGAAAACAAAAAAAAAAAATCTCAACATGTTCCTGAATTATTATTAGGTTTTGCTATTAAAAGAACTTATGGAGTGTACTATTTAGGGGTTAAATAGTCATTTTATATCAAGATATATGAGTTATTTAATATGAGAGTTGTTAGACTCATCTCTTTGTCTTATTTCCCTACCCACGTTATATTTACACCTACTATAAAAAGTTAAAAAATTAAAATGTTATTTCCCCACCCACTATTATTCCTAAAATAACCCTATATATATCATTAGAGATAAATTTCTCTTAAGAAAAGAATATAAACTGTTGATGCACAAAATCGGTGAAGACTTTGGTATAACAGAAAGTGTTAAGTTTGTGACCTTCGCTAGATTGCTCCGGTTACTAGTGTGGATAAGTATGTAAATATATAGAGATAGGGAAGCAAACACAAAATGTATGTGGTTCACCCAGATTGGCTACGTCCACGGAGTAGAGGAGTTCTCATTAATTGTGAAGGGTTTACACAAGTACATAGGTTCAAGCTCTTCTTTAGTGAGTACAAGTGAATGATTTAGTACAAATATAGGAAATATTGTGAGAGAATGATCTCTATTTATAGAAGAGAGTTTCTAGTTTCATTCTGACATTGACACGTGTCGTGTTGTGATTAGCTTCTGATGTTGACACGGCACACATCATCATCGTCGCAATCAGAAAAACGTATTCTTTGTATTTTAATCATGATTCTCTTTGCACATGGTACACATAATTTCATAGTTTGAATAATTTCATTCTCTATTTCCCTATCACTTTCTTATTTTGTATTGTCATAAACTCATTAAAAAACAAATTTACTGTCGACAGCAGTATGCAATAATTGAAGCTTAATTTGGCTTCAATTCTAACTTAAAGAGAGGGATTCCTTGGTGGATCATCATCGTCACATTCACCATCTTAATGGACACCAACCTTCGAAGATCCCAGAGGAACCATGTTTGCACACATATCCAATTTTTTTTAAAAAAACAAAAACAAAAAAACAGGGAGAGATAGGTGGTGCTTGTGGTAAGTACGGGGCTAATGAAAAATCAATCACGCTTCGCGCTGTTTAGGTTTTCAATTCTAAATCAACCATGCCTACAACAGTATGCAACAAATTTACCCTAACCTAATGAACGATGTCAACAAAGCTATGCTTCAATTCCAAAAATTCTCATTAAAAAACAAATTGCACCCTAATCTAATGCAAATTCAAATAAAAAGTCACAGAGTTATGCTTCAATTGTACGATGTCGACAAATCAAGATGACCCACATAAAATTATCTTTTACCTCTTCGACGGAAACATATTCATCTACTTGTTCCATAGAAACGTCATCTTCTAAGTTCATTCATGTTGCTTTCTCTGAATGATTTTGTTTTCTTTGAATGAAGGGAGATGGGAAGGATGAGTTAGGGTTTAAGGGAGACAAATTTTCTAAACATATTCTCACGTTCAAACTTTAATTTTTTTCTTTTTTTATAAAAAAAAAAAGTAATGTAAAAGGGGGTAACTAAAGTCCTTATTAGTCATTTTACAAATGGATAAATTTGTAATTAAAAAATTCATAAACATGTGGGTGGGAAGATAAGATATTGGGGTAGGAATAACAACTCTCTTTAATATTAAATTTTATGTGGGGTGTAGTCAACAAAATGTGGAGAAATTTTTTGGGGTGACAGGAACCCCACATCACCATGGATAGTTGGTGTACCCATCCAATCGAAAGATGCCACGTTTCCCATTAAAGAATCTATCTGATTTAGTTTTTAAGAAAATCAATTAAACAAAAAAAACCCAATTTGTTGATTACAATGCCCGAAAGTGAAACAGAAACTCGGAAATATCATCCACCCCCGCCAATAACTCACAACAACACCCACTAAGCGCCACCATGAACTTTCGGCAATGACCCACCTCCATCGATGGTGATAATTTCACCAGTGAAACCCCATTAATTCTCTCCCCCATACTCTTCACTTTCTCTTCTTCCATTCTTACCTCGTCATGGAGCTCGAGGATGATCGATGACAACTCCACCTTTCAAATCTACTATCGTTGACTCTGATCAAAGCCCCTGGTTGGTCGATGACAACTTATAGTGTCCTTCTCCAATGTAAGGGAGGGTAAGAACGAAAAATAGTGAGGGAGAAGGAGATAGAAAGAGAAGGAATTGAGGGGAAGGCAGAGATGAGTTGGGGTAGGGCCAGAAGTTGGAGACTCCAAGAGAAAATTAGGGTTCAATTTTTTTAATTAACTTTTTTTGGTTTTTATTTAATTTATTTTCCAGAAATTTTACGAATTAAACGGGAAAATGATAACTCAAATGGCAATGTGTCAAAAAGATGGAACCCAGGCCAAGTGTCAAGTGTTCATTTGTAGGGAACACCAGCTGTGTGGTGTATCGGGTACCTACAAAAAATTCTCTAAAATGTGGGATGTCAATAACCGAAACCACAAAAGAATTGAACCAAAAAAAAAAAAAAAAAAAACCAAACGGAAATTGAAAAAGCCTTTATAAACTCAAAACTTCAAGTCCAAACTTCTTAAACAGTCAAAGCCTAGAGAAACCCTAACCTATATTAATTCCATGTTCTCTTTTTATCCCCCTGCCGCCTAACATTGTTTTTATCTCTCTCTGTCTCTCCTCTCCCATCTTCTTCCTCTGCACCAACTGGAATGCTTGGCTGATTTCTCTTGTATATTTTTTTATTACTACTTGCGACTGTAAAACATTTGTCCATTTTTCATTTTTTTAGGACTTTAGAATAAAGATTCTCCTTTAATTGTCTTTTAATATGTGGATGAGCAGGTCGTCGGATGAAAATTGATCCCCAGAAAAATTTTGCTGAGAATTCTTTTTCAACTTCAATATCTATATGTCGAATATTAGTGTCAATCTTGCAGGAAATTTTTTAAACTTCTTCCAATTTCGAATATTAGGTTTTATTAAAAAAAAAAAAAAACCAAACCAAAAAGGAACTAAAGAAAAAACCCCGTAAAAAATGAATTAAACAATAGTTTTAGTTTGGTTTTCAATTTTAGAAAAAACCAAACCGATTGAAAACAAATCCAGTCTTAGAAGGCTATATACATATATATATCTTTTATTTATTCATAATTTACTATTTGAATTTTAATTATCTTAATACAATTAATTCTACAACTTAAGCTGAGAAAAAAAATTTAAAAGCTCATATACAAACATCGTTGAAACTAAAATTCCACTTCCGCACCTCTGTATGTGCAAGCAAACAACCGTAAAAGAATTTATTCACAATTGTGACAATTTGGTGTTGGCATGAAAAAGTTTCTTCATAACAATGCCCATCATTCACGTGAGGTCCTTCATTCCATTTCCCTATTTGTGATCTTACTACTAAAATTAAAATGATATACATTTTTACTCTCTTTTTTTGTCTTTAAATTTATCATTAATTAATAGTTTTAAATAATAATGATTTATTTGATATTTTGGTCCATGTCTTTTTTAGTTGGTTAAGCCCGTCTTCAAAGGAGATATCAAAACTGCTATATAGACACAACAATGAAAAATGGTAGCAAAATTCTCTGTGATGCCATTAGCCATACATAGTAAATGTTGATATGTGTTCCAAGCATTTGATTGATGGGTAATGCTAGAGAGACTAAATTTAGAGACAAAGTTTTAAAAATTAAAGGATTTGTAAGTTGATGATTGATTTATTACTTAAGTGTTGAAAAACATGCTCGCTCTTATTGGTAACACTTCATTTAATTTTCAAATTTAATCTCCAAATTTAGTCTCCTTAGTATTACCCTTGATTGATTGTCTCAATAATTAAACCCCACAAAGAGATGAAAAAAGTATAAAATGACATTTTATTTAACATATCAGATGTAACAAAAAATTATGCAAAATGTTAAATTGTCACATAAATAATTAAATATCATTTTTTATGTTTTACAGTTGCCATCCCCTTCGGAGATTTTCTCTACAAAACATCAATAACAAAGGGAACCAACAACAAAGCGAAAGTAAGAGGGAGAGAGAAGAATTGATGGGGCTGACGGTAAGGGCTCCCCGTCCAGTTTCGTCTGGGCCGCCGCTCTATTTGCAGTTGCGGCGATTCCCAAGCAAGCACATAGGAATAAGGAGCTTGCTTTTTAGATATGGTGGTCAAAATATTCTTCCTCGCAGCTTGAACATGAAATTCAGCTCTTGTGTTTCTGCAGCAAAGGCAACGTCGTCTAGTATTACAGCAGCGGCCACAGGTGCAGCAGCTGGTGGCGAAGATACGACGACTTCGTCGGAAGTGGAGGAGTTGAGAGAGATAAAAGATAAGTGCAGACAGTGGAAGTGGAAGGGTAGATACGCCATCAATTACTTTGTTTCTCTTTCTGATCCACCACCATCATCTTCAAATCCAAAACCGAAACCTCCTCTACTGCTTGTCCACGGTTTCGGAGCCTCCATTCTTCACTGGCGAAGGTTAATTTGTCATTACATATCCATTATCCATAACCGTATCTATTTTAGGCCGCACATGACATGAGTGCACAAACGCGCGCGCGCGTACGATATAATTCGCGCGTACGATATAATTCCATCATCGCACTTACTCTTACTGTTTTTTAATGTGATTACACACTTATACTTGCATGTCTGTCTCAGAAACATTAGGACGTTGTCCCAGAATTATACCGTTTATGCTATTGACCTCCTTGGCTTTGGCGCCTCGGAAAAGCCTACTGGATTCTCATATACCATGGAAAAATGGGCTCAGGTATCTCTGAGTCAGATGCCCTTTGTTATACATAGATACATTTTTGCCCAATATATATATATATATATATATATATATATATATATATAGATTCATTTTACGGGATATGCATGATAAGATTATTGTTGTATCATTAAAGGGTAATGCTATGGAGGTATTTAGATCAAAATTTTATATCATATGACGTGATTGTTAATGATTGGATTATTACTTAAGTAATGATTAATATATTTTTTTTCTTATTGATGACAAAATTTACAAATTTGATCTGAAAAATTAGTCTACCTAGCTTTACTCTTCATTAAAAGTATTTAAGGTTTGGCCAATATTTTGGTCTCCTCAAATAAGGTTATGTGAATAATATTTAGGCTATATATGACTAGTCACTACCTTCTTATGCTTAATGTAATGTTATATACAGGAGTACATGAAACTGCAAAGATGAGAAGTATTTAACTCGTCCGTACTCAAACATAATACCAAAATGAACATTCAATAAAATGTTGTGAAGAAAGTTGCGGTTCCACCACAAAACTAATTCATTATAAGAAGAAGGCCAACTTACTTATAAACTCATTTAAGGTCCATACTCTAATTAATGTAAGATTTATTCTCTCAATAAACTGATATTCAAAATAGAAATAAATCAACTTAGCAATTGAAAATGATAGTCTAATTTCTTATACTGTATTAGTGTACATATGATGTGGCAAATGTTGTGTACAATTAACATCCAATGAAGGAAACTGCTAAGGAGATCACATTTTTGTATCACATTGGTATACCATCTGTTGTGGTAGGTGTTGTGTATTTAACACGTCAATTGATGAATTTATCTCATTGGCTAATGACTGGAAGAATCATTTGCCACATCATGTGGTACACCAATGTGGTATAAATATATAGTCTTCCTACTTTACTCTCCAATGAAATAAATTCAATAATTGATATGACATGTACACATCACTTGTTATATCATGTATTACTGTAACACCAATATAGTATAAATATGTGGTCTCTAATTATATTCCTAAAAACAGTCTTTTGACGTTGCCAACTTATGTTTAATTGTAACTTAAGTGTCGTTGTAATTACACAGTTAATCTTGGATTTTCTGGACGAAATAGTTCAAAAGCCAACTGTATTGATAGGGAACTCTGTTGGAAGCCTTGCTTGTGTAATTGCTGCCTCAGGTGTGTTGTGTTTAAAATTCTAAACCAGACTCATCTTGTATATATGTTTTAACTTAGCTAGGTATAAGTTATAATAAAAATAATTTATTTTCTATATATCTTGTGGTCGGTGGGCTTAACTTAATTAATTATTTTCAATGATCGACGTGCGTTGTTTTGTGTGACTAGAATCTAATAATAAAGCACTTGTTGGAGGGTTAGTGCTTTTAAATTGTGCTGGTGGTATGAATAATAAAGCAATTGTTGATGATTGGAGGATCAAGCTTTTGTTACCTTTGCTTTGGTTTTTTGACTTTCTACTCAAACAAAGACGAATTGCTTCGGCCATTTTTGAGCGTGTCAAACAAAGGTATCTATTGATCAATTCTAGCTAACTCAATCAATCACTCGTGCATGGATGTCGTGAGTACGTAGTACTGTACGTACGCATGTGATATACATATATACACATACATATATATATATATATATATATGTATATATATAATGAAATACTCAAATGATTCACATGAATGCAGAGATACTATAAGGAATGCTTTATTGGCTGTTTATGGGAACAAGGAATCCGTCGATAAAGAATTAGTAGAGGTGCGTACATCTACTCTAGCTAGGAGAGGAGAGGAACTCCAGATATCGTATGCGATTGAGGAACCGATATATGTCATATATCTTGCTATGAGAGGAAAGGAAATCCAAATCTCGTATGCAATAAAGGAACTGATTATATGCAATTAATTAAAGAGTGTTATTTGCACAAATTCTTTTATCTTCTACACATTCATCTCAATTTCTAGTATTCAAATAAAATGAATTGAAAAAGATCAAATGACATAAATTAACAAGGAATGTGTGTTAAGTAAAAAATATGTGTGAATAACACCACCCTTATTTAATAGTTTTCTTTGTCTTTGATCTCGTAATGTTACGTATCTTCGTCTTATGCAGATAATCATGGAACCAACGTGCGACCCAGGGGCACTTGATGCGTTTGTTTCTATCGTGACTGGCCCCCCAGGACCAAACCCGATGCAGTTGATATCAAGAATGTCCGATATCCCTCTTCTAGTATTATGGGGGGATCAAGACCCCTTCACCCCACTTGATGGACCTCTTGGCAAATACTTCGCTTCCCTGCCTTCTCAACACCCCCCCAATGTGAATGCGAATGCGAATGTGAGCTTCTTTGTTCTGCCAGGGGTTGGACATTGTCCCCATGATGACAGGCCCGAGTTAGTTCACGAAAGACTTCTACCCTGGTTGGATCACCTTTCTATTTAATTTAATGATGAGATGATGAGATTATTGTATATTTTCCACTTCCAAACAAAGGCACTTTTCAGTGAAGGGGTTTTCAACTCGCTTGACAAGTTAAGCATGTGTAACATTTACATTTCAACTTCTTCTTATTCTTTTGCAATTAGGATTCGTTTCATATAGTATTTTATATTCTTTTTTTATACCAAAATATTCAGGATAAATTTTTTAGAATGAGCGATAGTGTGCGCAACCAATTTTTCTTGGATATTTCGAACAGAATGGAGAAAATAGTATAAACATGCCATAAGGCATCAAATCACTGTGGGCTAGTTTATTGCATACATTAACAAACAGTGTTAAAATACTTTTCTACAGCATATGACCAACTGCACATTTCTATTAGATCTATCTCAACGGGTAGTGTCAAAAGTTCAAGTCATTTTCAGCTGGTTATATTTAATAATTTTCATACTCTATTATCTTTTAGTTTACTGAGAAAAAGCAATAAGAAAAGGGCATTTTAATATATATTATGATTCATGAATGATTCATCAAATCTGACCTCTCTCTTTATACACATAGGGGGCGTTTGTTTGCCCTCACTAAATGGGACTGGACTGAACTAGACTAGCTGTTAGTTTAATATCATGTTGTTCCGTGTTGGGATTAGCATTAATGAGACTAAAGGGGACTCACATGGACAAAACCTTTCGCTAAGAAGTCTTAGCGAGACCCCTCCAATAACCATGGGATTGCTAAGACCTCCCTTTGCTCTTCTCCCTACGTTGATTGCTTTTTGTCCTCACTCCAACCAAATCACACCACCAGACCACCACACTCCCTCCCTCTCTTCTCGTCTGCTACTCGACTACGACGATGGCTCCTTGGGTGAGCAATTGCCGTTCACCCAAAGCTAGACGCCGACGACAAATTTGCTCGTTCGCGCTCGGCCATACCATCTGCAACTCCAACGCCTGCATCGATGGACAAATCTTTCATATGGTTGGGTTCATCGCGTTGGTGCCCAAGATTTTTTGCGTTTTGATCAGTGTGCGTTTGCGTCTCGTCTTTTCTTCTTATTTCTGAAATTCTGAAGTTTCTGAATCCTTAAGTTCTTCTTGTATACTCTTGTCGATGCGCTTATCTCTTGCTGCAAAAAAAAATGAGATTCATAAAAAGAAATAGAAAAGAAAGGGGAAAATAAAGAGGAAAACTAACGAAAAGTCTAAAAAAAACTTCTCTTTTAAGGAAAAACCCTTTTTAAAGGTATAGTGAATAGTGCCAGTTAAAGGTAAAAATGTGGTTTTTCGTTAAAAGTGCAGTGCATCGGACTATCTCGGACTGGACTAACTTTAGGGACTAAGTTGGACTGACGGCTTAGACTAAGCAAGATAAGAATAGTGAAATGTTTGGTGCAGTGTTGGACTAAGTCCCTAGTCATACATTGGTACCCTTTTTATTTAAAAAAAAAAGAAAAACAAAAAACCCCTTCTCTATCTTTTCTATTAGGCGAGAGATTTTTCAATGTGCCGGAACACAGAGTGTGGTACACCACATGTAATTGTAAATAGAGATGGAAAATAATGGTGTGGCTTTGCGTTCGAATAAATGGTTTTTTATCCAACCATTTCAACAGTGGAGAGAGGTTGAAGAGGGAGACACTAGAGAGATGAGAGAAAGAATAATATGTCTGTGAACAAAACGATTTAAGTAGTTCACCCCTAAAAGTGAGTTACGTCCATTGTAATTGTTTGATATATATTTGATGTGAATTATAAGTGAACGTAAAATAATGCAATGTAAATAGTTTGATATATATACAGATGCTTGTTTGTTGGTCAAAATTCACTGAACACTAACCGTCCATGAAGTTTAAAAATATGGATACTTACCACTTGTCAAACGTTACGAAGCTTCTGGTTGTAATATGAACTTTAATTTCACATTAAAGCCTTCAATGAAATTGAAGGGCCTAATAGTGTGATATTCGAGTTTACATGTATGAGTATGAAAGTACATTATCTCTCATCCGGTTGTAAAGGAAATATTACTAAAGTTTTTTATAATCTTGATATGCTATATGATGAGAGATAAAGGGACTTTTAAGCACAATTTTAAAAAACGGTAGGCGCTAGTCGGGCGGCGGGCTGGCGCCTAGCACCTGGGCGGCTAGGTGGGGTCTAAGCGGGCGCCTAGACGGATTTAGGTAAATTTCTTTTATATCTTGTAAATAAGTGCATATTGACACTTACAAAAATTATACTTGTATGAAATCCATAGATAAGATAATAAAAAAATGATAAAATGCAAAAAGAGTATCTAACAAGTCCAAAATTTAAAAACACATTAAGCATATATGCCATATAACCATAGTGAGGAGTATTATAGGATGACACATGTACAACAAGTTCACAATTTAAAGCCACATAAAAAGCAAAATAGGAGGAAAATAAGGAAATATAGTAATGTAAGATATTTATCTTTAGCATTCCGGAATTTAATTTGATACACACCAATTCTACAAAATTAACAAAATTTCAAGGTATAAACATAGGCACATGTAGTACCAACTGTGAATGAAAATGTCTGGACTTGAGGGTGATAGAATGGTAAGAGCTTTCAAAGCCTCCTTCCTTGTGTAGTCATCTTTAATGGCCCCCAACGTATTCATGAGCTCTTGAGCACCACCCATCTCCACAATTTTCATTCTCCTTTCATCTGTAAATCTAGAGAAGACATAAAAATTTACTACCTGATTTCACAGTTTGAGATCAGAGAAATGAAACAAGCTTTTATGTGTTACGCAGCTCAAACACAAGAAAGTTTCTGAAAATGATTCCAGCGCAAACTGTAAATGGTAATTCATTACCAAGTGTGCTTTACAATATCAAAAGTGAATTGCTTTACCAACAAGGCAACCAACACTCGTATGTAAAACAAGTAGAAAAAGTACAAAAGAAATAGAGTAAATTACATAGTAGCCCCTCAGGTTTGAGGTCTATTACAACCTCATACAACAACTTTAAAACATTTCACTTTCATACCTCCAGTACCATTTTATTTCAAAATAACACCTCCGTTAGATTTGTCATCCATTAGTCTGTTAAATGCTGACGTGGCTGCCACATTTATGCCATGTGGCTGCCAAATGTGTGTCACGTGGCAAAAAAAATTATTTTTTAATTTTTTTAAAAAACCTAAATCTTCTAAATAAATTATGAAACTTAAAAAAAAAAAAAATAAAAAACCAAAGCCCACTTCGTCTTCCCTCCCTCCCTCCTCCCCCACCCCCCAAAACCCAACCTGTAACCTGCAACCTGCAACCCAGAAGAAGAAGAGGAGGAAAAAAAAATCATCTTCATCTTCCCCGTGGCACCCATCGTGCACCCACCCCCTGCACCCACCATTTTCCCTCCTCTACACACCCCACCGCACCCATCTTCTTACCCGTCTTCATCTTCTTCGCAACCCAGAAAAAAAAAACAAAAAAAAAACGTCAGAGACACCTCCCTGCAACCCATACCTCCGCAAACCAAAACCCAGAAACTTTCCCACCCTTCCCCCCACCCCCCCCCCCACCGACCCCAACGAACTCGACCCACCACCACCTTAGCCCAACCAGAAAAAAATTCACTCTCTTCTTCCCACCCTAAATCACCCACCATGAACCCGAGCTCTTCGACCTCGTGCACTGGAAGCTCGCCCACGCAAATGGCTACCCCCCAAGGCTGCATCTTTTGAACCCCCTTTCCTCTCGATCCGGTCACGGCCTCCGACCCACCGCTCCTAATTGACGAGAGCTCGCATGCCCCGCTCCGAATCGACTGTGTTCCCGACTGGCTTGGGTTTAATTAGCATTTCTGAATTTTTTGTAAAGATGTGAAATTGGTGTTGCTTTTGTTTTGTTTGATGGATTTGGATAAACAAAGCAGGGGGTTTGAGGAGGAAGATGGTGGCGGCGGGACACAAGTGAACTGGAGAAGAAGGGTGAGGGTGACAGTTTGTAAGGGATGAGAGGTGTGGGTCTGGGGAGAGAGAAGGGATGGGAGGGTGAAGAGGGAGGAGATGGAGAAGTGGGTCGGGGGGTTTCTGGGTTTGTATGGTTTTTTATTTTGATTTTTTTTTTTTTGGTTTTATAATTTATTTAGAAGATTTAGGTTTTTTATAAAAAAAATTAAAAAATTATTTTTTTTGCCACATGACACACATTTGGCAGCCACATCAGCACAAATGTGGCAGCCACGTCAGCATTTAACAGACTAATGGATGGAAAATCTAACGGAGGTGTTATTTTGAAATAAAATGGTACTGGAGGTATGAAAGTGAAATGTTTTAAAGTTGTTGTATGAGGTTGTAATAGACCTCAAACCTGAGGGGCTACTATGTAATTTACCCAAAGAAATATTTCTTTCAACAAATGAAGTAATTCATAATCCTATAGTATACTTGAGAACAAGGCAGTGCTTACAACCACTGAAATGTGATTTCCAACATATACTTTGTGAATGTTTTAAGTTAAATAATATTTAAGTGCAAGAAAGAAAATGGCAAAGCCCATGTATGCACGTCAACAAATAACAATCGAAAAGTCTAAGTTCAAGAGTTTACCTTCAGAAGGATGTTCAAATCCAGAGTCGACAATAGACCGAAGAAGCTTAGGCTTCAATAGGAAATCTTTGAACCTTGAACTGTGAATTCCAAGTTATCCCCTGCAAAAAAAACAATGACAAACATGACCAAATTAGACCTAAATAATATTCAATTGCAATCAGAATACTTTTGCATTACAATCGGATTTTGAATTACAACAATCATATGCAAGCAACAGATAATAAGCAATTAGAATAACGAAAAGGTTGAATTTTTAATTCTGATCGACCAAACAACGAACTGAAAAAAAATAAGTAAGCAAATCCGTAGAACAAAAATCTGTAGAACAAAAACTCACTTTTTGGGGGCTTCCGTTAACTTTAGCTGCAGAGTCAGAGGCCTTCTCCTTCTTTTCTTTGTAATCGACGAGCTCCTCGAAGTCACAGCCAAGCTATGGAGAATCGAGATGCGAGAACAGGTGGAGAGTGGAGATCGTGGAAACGGGGAGAGACGATCGACAACGATGGCCCATAAAACCTCTCGAAGTCACATCGGGTGAGTGCACTGTAGTTGAGGAAGAAGAGACGAAGTGGTTGACGACGAGACTTGGTTTCTGAAATTAGGGTAGCTGCAGGGCACATGAACTTAAAAGTTAGAAAAAAAACAAAAAACAAAAAAAAAATGCCTAGCTCCGCCTAGGCCGTTTTTCAAAACATTGCTTTTAAGTTAGTAATGTTTGAAGGATAATGTTAAAATCAAAATATACACAGCCACCCACAAGCCTCTGCTAGACGAGCGCGATATCATATTGGTGAATCATTTTCAGTGAGAATGGCCGGCAATCATTTTTTGAAGAATCCGGGCATAGAGCTTATGTTTAAGGCCATGGTTGAGGGCATTAGACCCTAAAACCTAGGTTCCGAAGGTAGTAGCTTAAGGAAATAAGCCATCTTGTATTGGCGAAAAATGTAGAACAAAAATGAAGTTCCTTTGAATGACAAGGTTTCGTTTGAACGGCGTGGTTTTAAACATGAGGAGATGGGTGCTAAGCTTTTGAAAATGGTAATTTTTATTATTGAAATATTCTAATTGATACGAACTTAGTATATATGACAGAATAATATGACTATTATGACATGTTGATACATTAAAACGAGTTTAGGCCTCATTTAGTAACTTCTTATCAATTAGAATATTTTTTTATTGAAATATTTTAATTGATAAGAAGTTAGAAATTATTGTGCTTCATTTAGGCCTCCTTTGGTATTTTCTTTTACCAAAAACTATTTCACTTTAAAGTTAAGCAACTAAAAAATGTTTGGTAAAAATAAAATTTTCTGCTTATTTTAAAAGCAATGACTTTTAGACAACTTTTATAAAAAGTTGTGTTGAGTCTTTAATAAATACTAGCATTTGCCTACACACTTTGTGTGTATGAACACATTTTTTTAGAAAATGAGAAGGAGAGAGGGAGAGAGGGAGAGAGAGAGAGAGAACTTAGGGGGAGTTGGAGGCTTTTTTATTATTATTTATTTATTTATTTATTTATAATAATATTGGAAGTATTTTAACATCACTTGTAAGTGAGGCTTCAATACAAAACAGTAAAATTTGGACATGTGAAATTACATTATTGCCCATCTTTTTTTTGTGTGATAGAAGATTAATTTGTCTTTTCACCCTCTTTTGGTTGACAAAGAGGGTTTTATTAATTAGTAGAGATTTTTTATTCCTATAATAACCTTATTAGCTTTTAAAATTGATGTTATCTATTCTTCTATGCTCATTTATTCTCTTGGAGAACAAAGTGACCACCACCACCACCTACCACTACAACCACTAACCTTACACAACCATTGCCACCACTGCCACCTCCGTCACCTCCACCACCTCTGCCATTACTACCACCACTACAACCACAACGCACCACGACTGTAGCCGCTGCCTTACCACCATTGTTACCTCTGCACCCCAAACACCACACCCCACTATTAGTGCCACCACCATACCCCCAAGATTGCCGCTGCCATCACCATCACCTATAGTCACTGCTGTCATTGTCAACATTGTTGCAACCGTCTCAGCCAATGTCATTGCCACCACCACAATCCCCACCACCACTACCTTTACACCTTAACCACTACACCCTATTATTGGCACCACTACTGTGGAGCCAAAAATAATCCAAAAAATCCTGGAGACGACCCTCCTATAAATATCTCATTAGATGGATGAGACACACCCAAATTCCCACGTGCATACAACAGACAATAACGGCTTAAGATTCCCTTCATACATGGAAGAGTCAAAGGTGATTATTATGAAATTTATTCAAATTCCACTCATCATTCCCTCATTGATTTCATTCAATAAGGTAACTCCTAACATCCCTTATTCAATTTAGAATAATTGCCATAGTAATTTCAAGATATTATTTCACTTAATATCTTGAATTGCTCCACCCAAATTCAATATATATGGTTGGCCACTCCCAACCGTAATGGCCTGCCGCCCTCCTATAAACACCCCACTTCTCCTACTAAAATGTTAAGTCATTTGCTACCCACAAACTCCTAAAAATACATTATTTTCATAATACTAATTTTGGCATCGGAGGTGTTATTATTTTGCAGATGCATTTTCGTCAAAGCAACAGACCGCGGAAATTTGCATCCACAAATTGGTCCTTTTAATGACAGTTTGATTCAAACGCTTGAAAAAGATTCTTGCATTTAATGTTTCTATTTTTCTTCGTTCATTCGTAAATTTTCCCACACATTCCTGCTCCTAGGATTTTTATATAAATGATTTGAATAGCTTGGGTAAGAAATACAATGATGGGAAATTCACAAACTATGACGAACTGATCTTCTAACATTCAAGGATTTGTGCCGGACGAGGAAGATCGCGACGTAGCCCTACCACGACGATTTTTGGATCAACGACTGAACCGGGGGTATTTTCACCCCGAATTTCTGTAGATTTGATCATTCATTCTCGAATTTAGCACCCGGAGTTCATTATACTTCCGCCATTTATGGAGACGTATACCGTCCAAGCTTTTTCACCCCAAATGGCAATCAACACTTGACAGGTTGTAGAATTGACAAGTGTCATCGCGCAACATACAACCTTGGTTAATCGGTTCTTACAGTGCACTAAGGTGCAATGTGCCCTAGACCGGGTGTCCTGAGGCAGGACAAAGGTATACGACATTCATCTCTAACAGCGCCCTAGAAAGTAGCCTCTAGACCAACCACAAACCGAGCGTTCGGGCAATGTACACTTTCACTTGAACCCTCCGGATAGCGTATACTCTCGTCTAAGTGCACGAAAGAGCGTGCATTCCTGACTAGGCTGACCGACAGACGTACATTCAAGGTTGGGGCTACACTCTAATGAGCAACATTGAAAACCATCTAGGCGAAATGCTTATTTGTCGCTAGGCCCGCAAGGAGCATCCTCTACCTCACATTGGAGTAAGCTTCATAACGGCTGGAAAGAAGAAGTCAACTCAATCTGGCTCATGTTGAATTGGTAGTCTATGCTAATCTTAACGACAAGCAGCCAGCTCGTCAGCCAAGAATGAACGATGTGTACCGTAGCCGCGACACGAATAAGTAGAGCACAGAGAAGAACAGCTTAGACCAATAAGTCGTTATCGGGGGAGCAAGAATCTCTGCTGCCCCAACAGAGACAAATTCAAGAAAAAATGAAAAGGCTCATCACTGAGTGATTACGCGGATCTCAACGCATCAAGATTAAGCAGCTCACTTTTCACTGACAAGATTGAGCAGACGGAACCATCCCATATACATTAGCAGATACAATGATTACTTATATTCCGATAAACGCAGTAACTCAGCCTAATGGCGCACCAGGGGCAGATGGGTACCAAAAGGACACACCAGCCCAACCACCAATAGCCAAGTCTTGTTCTCATCGCTCCAAATGATTTAGTACTAGAGCAGCACATTGTCAGTAGCTAAGCACCACGGACTTAGTGGTCCAATTCCTCATACTACGCACAACCTGACCCAAGCCGGCATACAGGATGTCAGAACAACTGGTAAGGAATCGGTAACAACCTTGAGATCAAAAGAAAATCATTTTTTTTGTCCTATAAGGTACTCCAACGGTTGGGGTAGTATCAGCGATCTTGGCTCCTTGTTCACAACTGTGCCTATCTTATACCACGGCTCCTGGACGTGCCGATCTTGCCATGCGGCTCCCCATTCGGCCGATTTATGCTCCACAGCTCATAACCACCCCACGACACTCCAAACTTCAAAGCATTAAATAATGGATTAGAATACAAGGCTTTACTAGCAGCCTTTGCTAGCGAAAAACTTAGCGGTGAAGAAGTTTGCAATCCATTAAGATTCTCAGCTGACTACCAACCAAGCCTCAGAAAAGCACACGATGAAACATCTAAAGATGGTGCAATACTTGGAGAAGGTCCGAAAGCAGCTCATTACGCTCCCTACTTACACACTTACATGGGTTCCATAAGCAATTTGAAGTCTCAAGCAAATTGTTGAACAAGATCTCACATGCTGATGATTATTTTGGTTGTCCAGCAATTCAACTTTCCTCAACTGCACTCACAACAACAACTTTGATGCCTTCTAATGTGATAGGGTAAACTAATCCTGACACCCATCTGGGTATGCTTTTCAATGCGAGAGATAAACTAATTCTCAACACCCATCTGGATTTGCTCTCTAGTGCGAGAGGGTAAACTAATTCCCCAAAACCCATATGGGTATGCTCTCCAGTGTGAGAGGGTAAACTAATTCCCCTATCCCCATTTAGGTCTGCCCCTCAGCGTGAGAGGGTAAACTAATTCCTCAACACTCATCTAGGTCTGCTCTCTAGTGTGAGAAGATAAACTAATTTCCTGACACCCATCTGGGTCTGCTCTCCAACGCGATAAGGTAAACTAATTTCCTAACACCCATCTGGGTCTGCTCTCCAACGCGAGAGGGTAAACTAATTTTCTGACACCCATATGGGTTTGCTAGTGCAAAAGGATAAACTAATTCCCCGGCACCCATCTGGGTATGCTTAAACTAATTCCCCGGCACCCATCTGGGTATGCTATCTAGCACGAGAGGATAAACTAATTCACCAACACCTATCTGGGTCTGTCTTTAGGACATTGCATTTATGCAAACTTCAATCTCCAACTTTGTCAATCTTTTTTACTTTTTCTCTACGTTGTTTATATTAATTTGTATGCAATTGATGTTGTGAATTTCTTTATGATTATTGTTTATTGGAATTCTTATATTATTTTCATATTTTCTAATATTGATCTAACAGTGTTATCGATTTGTTTACAAAATGATGTACGAACACCACAGCTTATGATGTAGGAACACCACAGCCTGCGAAGTCAGGGACTGCTCCAATGCCATTGGCATCTATACCTGCCCCTTCTACAAGTGACCTTTCTGATTTAAGCAAGTCTCATCCCATCCTAAGTGGGTCATCTTTCAAGCCAACCAGGGGAAAAATGAAACATTTAGATAGTACGTATTTCCTTTCTTTGTTGAGATAGGTGTGCGCGTTAGTGTAAGATTCCAGAAGGATATTGTATAAGTCTAAGTCAGGCTTTTGGTCAAGTTGATATTTCATGGTACCAAATTTTCTTATGATTGATAGGGCATGAGGACGACGAAATGACGGTCCAGAGTCACCCACTCCCAAGAGATGCCTTCAGGATTCGGCAGATCCAAAAGGCTCACGGTACCGCTTCACAGACTGGATCAGCTTTGAACGGCAGTGCAATTTCTGGAGATCCATCTGGCAGCACTGGCTAATTTGCGTATTTTATTTTTCTTATCCCTTACTGATGTACAAGATTAGTAAAAAAAATGAAAGGACATTAAATGTTTATTTTCAAACTTAGTGGCAAAAAAAGTAGTTCGTTCTATTCAATGTCTCTATAGGGTAAAGATAAAGAATGGACCCGAAATTATTAAAACAAATTTGCATTTATTATATTTATTAAAGATAAACTATAATGACAAAACTTAATTTTTTAAACACATCAAATTAACACGAATTAATAGTAATGAAAATGTGAGAAGCACAGTGTTGTCTTTGCTAATTTCGTATTTTATGTTCCTTGTCTGACATGCCCTAACCTAGATATCCTAATGATACCTGGATAGCACGTGCTGATCGATATTTGAGAGTGACGAAAGCCATAAATATATAAATACGCAAGAATATAAGAGAACCTGTAATTCAAAAGTCATATGACAAAAACGATGATTCTAAAAATATACAAATGCTAGAAGACAATAATAAAATCCCGAATTAAACATGAGTGCAACGGAAGAACCAACGATCACAAATCCGAAAACAAAAGATGTGCAAATATGTCCATAGCACACTACTACATGGAAGTACGAGTGAAGATAAGAAATTAAATTACAATTATCATTAGGAAATCATACACAAATGGAAGGTCGCAAAGTCACTGATAGGGAAATGCCTCGATGTTCGGGTCGTACTCCTCGTCACTATGTCGTTAGGGGGTGCTAAAACAAAAGGGGGAGTGGTCCATAATTTATACTAATACTAATATTAATAAAACCGATTTCCTTCTGAACATGTTAGCCCCTTGTTTTGAAAACTCGTATATAATACTACATATAGGCTTTTCTAAAACTTTAGCATGCAAAAAATGTTCATAACCGTAAAATCATCTCTAAAAATGATATCGAAACGCCCGAAGGCAAATCCATAAATCCCATCAAAACTATCATCTCTAGGGGTATCGTAGTCGGCCAAAGGTAGTACCTGTCCATCGCCTAAAGGCGAAGCCATACGACATTGGGTTACGCCAGTGAAGAAACATGATAGGCCCTATCACCCAAAAGTGAAGTTGTACGACTCTAGGTTACACTAGAGAAGGAATATATCTATATATAGCATAACACACACTAACACTAGTCGTGGCTAGTGAAGCTGTCCGACACTGGTGTCGCTAATGAAGCTGGGGGTATAACATAAGTATTATCAACTGTGTCATATGGCCATAGACTAATACCCGTGTTGTGTGTATGTGCCGTATAATAACCCACTAGATAGTCAATGAAAACATATCTCAAAACTTGTATCAAACTTCGAAGCTCAAATGCTCAAAGCATCAACTCATAAATTCATAGAAACTTTCTAGCTCAAATCATCATCAACCATATTCGTAAATCCATAAGATCTCATAAAGCATAAAAGCAATAGTTGTAAACCTTTCATAACGTGCGAATTCAACAATTCATTACATTTCATAAAACGTAAACTCGATAAATTATAAATATAGAAATCCATAAAGCCAAAAGCATAATATAAGACATATTCAAAACATGAAATATGAAATGCATGCTAGACTGATAGTTATAAAACATTTGATTTGAGAAGGGGTCCACTCACAAATACTTCGCTCTTGGGGAGCTGCTCGAACTAAGGAGGACTGGATCACTTTCAACTTATGCACCTATAAACAAATAGAGACTATTTAATAACATGCAATTAAAACGATTGAATTTGGGAAAAAAGAGTGTGGATTTGGAATCAAGATGTCAAAATTAGTCTAGGAGGGGTCCGGCCAAAACCCGAAAAAGTCAACCCAAAAGTCAACGTTGACAAAAAAGTCAACGGGTCGAGTTAACAGTCAACAGGTCGGGTCTGGGCTTGGGTTGTCAAGTTGGACCGAGATGCTGGGTTGGGTCGAGTTGGATCCAATTTGGATCTCGGTTTTGGGCTTGAAGGGGTAAACCAGGTTAGAGTTATTGGGCCAAGGTGTTGGGCCGGGTTATAGGATTTGGCTTGGGCTAAGGTTTAACAGATTTGGGCCAGGGTTAGAATTGGGCTCGGGTTAGTGGGTCGTACGGCCCAACGGTTTCAGATTGGATTTTGGGTCGGTACAAGTTGCTGGTCGGGTTAGTGGATTCTAGCCGGATTTCAAATTGATTTTGGGTCTGGTTTTGGATTGCGGGTTGGGTCGACCCGATTGGGCTCGTGGGTCATTGGATTCTGGAAAAAGATGGCTGGGAAACTCTCGAGCTCTGATTTGTGTCAAAACTCGACCAAAATTCATTATTTAAACATCAAAACGAAGCTAAACGAATGAGGAACAAGATTATGCCAAAGATATAACAAGGCGAAGTCGATTAGTGGCCAGAAATGGTTTGCAACTAGCCAACGACGCTGGAAATCTGGAAATGGAAAACAAAGTGCATGCATGAACAAATAGTCCAAAAATTCGACCTCAAATCAACACCAGACATGATTTAACCCATGAATATAAAGGTTAAACGAGAAATCTCACCTGGGTTTTGAGTTTCGAAGCTTGAAGCTCTAGGCTCCAATGGTGGATCATTGAATGGTGCTCCGATGATGCATGCAAGGATATATTCAAGTTTCTTGAGTATCAGGGATTCCAAATATATGATTTTGGGGCTGGGTTTGTGAGAGAATCAGAGTGAGAGCAAGAGTGAAGCTCTCAGAACTTAGAGAGAGAATTTGAGAGTTAGAGGGAAGTTCGCAGAAATGAGGAAGGAGAGAGTTGTCACGTGTAGGGAAAAACAAAAGAAAACTGTGGGCCGGGTCATAGTTTGGTGAGTCCCAAAGCCCAAAGATTTGGGCCGGATTGACAAAGCCCAACACAAGGGCATAATCGTAATTTGCACTTATTTTTAGAACGGGTTGTTACATGTCACTTAATGATGTACAACTTTTTTGTTTTCTATTTACATTAATTTCTTGTTTTCCTTTCGTTGGAAGATGAATTTCCGAAATATCAAATTTTCAATGTTTCTTTTTTATTTTTGGTAAAAAAATTGAAATTCAATGTTTCTTGATTGTTTCCACACCAATTTTGGGGAAAAGGATCAAGCAGGTATTCGACCTGTTTCAGCTTGTCTGGTGAGCCAGTAAGAATTTGCCGCATAAGCATTAAATAAAAACAGAAAAAGAAAATCAGAAAAGAAAAAAGAACAAGAAAAATTATAGAGAAAAATCCGAATTAAAGGTGATTCACCAAAAAGGCCATCCATTTGCTTCATGCTTACACAGCTACACGGTGCAATCGAATGTCCAACAGTATTTACTGAATATAATGAAAATCTGCAACTAAGAGTCATCGGTGACCTGAAACCTACAAGAGTCATCAGTGACCTAGGAGAGCAGGTGGAATAAGTTTACCGCCACTGTGATGTCCAGGCCACGCAAATCCTCAAAACGTAGTAGGAAGGAAAGGGCCTCTCTGTACAAATTGCCAAGCCCACCAATTGATTAGTCATTTGCATAGTGCATAATCATCTTTAATCTCACTGTTGAAAGAAGAGGTGTGAATAAAGTGGTGCCTTCACTTGTCAAAGCACGCGTCCTCAAGGATTCTCTTGCCCCATCTTTGAGAAACGGTATTTAAAGCTTTGCATCAAACAATGAATAGACAGTACGAGCATGGAAGGATCACATGACGATCTCAAGAATAGTTTCCTCATGTGCCTACTACAAAACATCATCTAACAACATCCATAGGTCATATCATAAAAGCAACGGATTAGGCCACATAAACCGGACGAATTCTATTAGGCAAAGGTCTCGCAATAAGCCCATCTGTTACCCAACCAGCTGATTCCGCATCATTTTTGACATGGTTGAATTCCCTTCGCACATACTCTAGAGAAAGGTGCAGCCATCCCCCTGGTTTGCAGTCAACAGAAGTGCCTCTTGCTTCATATCCTGCATTTTTCTCCAGCCAATATAGATAATTGACTTGAAACAATGCTCTCAACATGTCTTGTAGAGAGGACGTTTCTTTAAGCACTACCTGATTCATGCCATTATAATTACAACTCAAATGTCAAATGCGTGTATATTTGTAACTAATCATGTTGATAGTAGATGATAAAACAATCTCACAACTGGAAATCTAAGATAGGTAAATCCCCAATCAGGTAATTAACTTGACTTAAAGATTCTTATAGGAAGGATTCAGATCAAGAAAACTGACATTATGGGATGACACAGAGATTGTTACCAAAGTGATAAATTACTCACACAGTATCTTCCCTTGTGCTCCGACAAAATATAGCCTTCTTCGTTATATAGACTGAGCAGTGCAAGCACATCGTCCTTGTTGTTGACTAGATCACTGAGCTTGGATCCCAATTGCAGCCTACGTTCAATTTCAGCAGCAGCTTCCTTTGCATTTGAAGATAATCCTACTGAATGCGCCTAAGGTTGAATGTTCAAAAACAAAGAGGAAAGGAAATATTAAGGCTGTCCACATCACTGAGGTAAATGAATAATAAGCCAAATGAAGAAGGAGAAATGACTCACTTTGTTTGCAGACTTTGAGTTAAGAAATGGTACAGCTGGAAAAAGCGGTTCCTCCTCATTGACGTCTTTTACAGGAGATGCTTGACCACTAAGAAGATATTCGCTAAAAACCAAGCCTGTTGAAGTAACAAGAACCAAGTTTGGACTTATTATAAAATGGATTTCCAAGAAGTAGTTATTACTTAATTTTCTCATGACTTATGATGTTAATGCTGGAGATAAAGATCTGTATGGTAATTAAAGCCAAAATATTACCAGTTTAACTACCGCCTGCTACTCAGTCACATCGTCAATTTTTTCTAAACGACTTTAAAGAATCTTTCGAGTGATAACATACTAATGTTGATCATAGATTGTCAAACATAAGCTAGCAAGCATCTGCGAGATTGCCATGTTCAGTGGGAAGAACACATAGAGCAAAGGCCTAAAAGATTGAGGGAGTTGGGAGACAATATTTTTAGAATTTTGATTTTCTTATGTTTAGATTTGAACAATACTCCCATATTTGTGCTGCTTCATGCTCTGTAGCTCCAATGCACAACATAATGATTACCTCTTCATCAAATTAGTTAAGATGGTAAAAAGGGGGGCTAAGTTAACTAACTTAACTTCCTTTTATAATATCCAAAAGAAAACTTTCTGCAGTCTGATGAATCATTGTGAATCCTTCTTTTTTCTCTTTGGAAGGTCAATGATGAAAAAAAACCTTTCTTATTCCATGCAGATAAAACTTAATTTAAATAAGAAGCAATAAGGATATCACACCAACATCATTCCAACTAAGAAAAGTTTCAAGAGAGAGGATTTACTTGCACGATAAGGATTTAAAGTCCTTATTTGAATGGATTGATAGGATTTCAGGTTGCAGAACATGTGGATCCAAGTAACCATGCTAAAAGAAGCAAGGCCAAGAGCCATAGAAGAGCCGATATGGTTAGCCAATGCTATGCCAAGCATGATACCGAAAGACTTGCTCACCATTCCCTGAGCTTCCCCCTTAGCAATCACCTGCATTGAAGTGTTCCTTTTAGTGATGAACAGTAGTACGCAAAGGTTGAAGCACACTGTACCCAAATGCACGGAAGTAAAAGGCTTTCATGCTTGCTAAAGTGGATCCACATTTCAAAATGCAATACCTCAGCAAAGTTCCTTTGAGCAGCAAAACCAGCATAGAAACAGCTCCTGGTAGCAGCCTGTGAAATGATGGGTTTCAACTTTCAC
Source organism: Malus sylvestris (assembly GCF_916048215.2). Taxonomy (NCBI): domain Eukaryota; kingdom Viridiplantae; phylum Streptophyta; class Magnoliopsida; order Rosales; family Rosaceae; genus Malus; species Malus sylvestris. The sequence continues at coordinate 70,483 of NC_062267.1, read as the reverse complement.
ATTTTCAATAAGGCTGGGTTCATTCATCGCAAAAAAGCAAGTTGTCACATTCTATAACCTGAATGAGTGCAGCAGCTGAGCGCCCTGCACCGGCAGCAGCACCAATTAAAAGAAATAGATGAGGAAATGCAGGGGTGAGCATTTCCATTCCAAAGGCGGCATTTTCGAGAAGATCAGCAAACAACCTCCACCCTTTTGGATTGACATCAAAATGCCTTCCATATTTAGAGAGCATGATTTTGCTGAGGTATCCAATTCCATCCTTGAGGACCCAATTGACAGCGGCGGCAGTAGGAATAGCTCCTTTTCCCAATCCAACAGCGTAGAGCAAGGCCTACAAATGCAAAGGTTAGAGAGCATTATCTGTGAAAATATAATGGTTGCTGGTCAGGAGGACTTAGGTAGGTAGGAGGTGAGAGGCAAGCAAGTACCTGAGTGGCAAGGACACCGCTAATTTGGCTGGCGACGCCCTGAACTCCTCTCCAAAGAGAGTACTCCAAATAATCGCTGGTAACGGAGTCGGGATAGCCTTCTGGGAGCATCAATCGCATACAGACATGTTTCGATTGCAACCACAGATTCCCCACGCTCAGTGAACCAGAACCAACTTGATGAGCGATAACAAAGGCATCCTGGACAAAATCAGGAACAAGCTTGGTCCACTTGCCTCCCCTCACTTCCCACACAGCCTCGCAGTCCTCCGATGATGATGCCAGCGCACAGGCCAGTCGGAGGTGGCAGAAACAACACGCCGCCGAGCACAAGAACAAGGAGGAGAAAAACAAGGGACCTGACAAGGAACTATCACCATCCTCATGCCACCACCATGAGGATGACTCAAATGGGCCGCCACCGCCGCCGCCGTTTTTGTTTCCCGAGTCCCAGCCGCCATTGTCCGGCAGGATACTATGCGCATTGAATCGTTTCCAAGGCAGCCCATGAGCGTGAAATTGTGATGCCTTGAGACCAAGTGAAGTAAAATTTAGAGCAGACGACGGCGGTGCGCCAGAATTGCTATGACGGAAGTAAATAGGCGGTAGAGGTGGGGTACTGCTACCTTGGATGAGAAAGGACTTGCAAACGCAACCCGTCATCTCCTCTCTTGCCTTCCCTTCCCCACTTGACCCGCCTCCCTTTTTCTCTTTATTTCTTTTCTCCCTTTTTCATTTTCTAGCAATTTTTCTGCTCTTTTTTTTTTTTGTTAGAAATTTGGCTGAAATGGCCACTTTTGATAAACCATTGCTACTTAAGTTACGGGGTAAATCGCCAAAAATTGAATATAGCCAAAAATTAACCACTAATTTTAAAAAGGGTAAATCGCCAAAATGGTTTCTGAAATTTGCATAACTCATCACTTTGATATTTGAGATTCCAAATCGATAAAAGTGGTCCCTGAGATTGTCCACCATCAATCATTTTGGTCATTTCGTTAAGTGTTCCAGAGCTCTTGCCCCGAAAGTTTAGGCAATTTTCAAAGCTTCATAACTCAATCGTTTCTTAACCAAATTCGACCCCTAATATATCAAAATGAAGATAGGAAAGTGTAGAATAAGATTATACCTATTTCAAAGCCTAATGGTTGCCGAAAATGGTCGGAAAATAACCTCAAAGTTGACTGGTCCGAGTGAAAACTTGAAAACTCGTCGGAAACTGGGTAAACTTTAAACGTTCATAACTTCTTTAATACTCAACGAAATCAAGTGATTCAAAAATGAAAATCATACTTCTCAACGTGACGAAGAGAATAGTACCTTTTTGATTACTAAATCGCCGTGTTTTGGCCGGAAAACGGCTTGAAAGTGGTTGTCTTGGTCTCGAGTTAGCCACTTTCGAGCCTTTTTCCGGCCAAACCATGGCGAGTTAGCTGTAGAAAAAGGTAACATTCTCTTCGTCTCGTCGAGAAGTATGATTTTCGTTTTTGAATCACCTGATTTCGTTGAGTATTGAAGAAGTTATGAACGTTTAAAATTTATCCAGTTTCTGAAGAGTTTTCAAGTTTTCACTTGGACCAGTCAACTTTGAGGCTATTTCCCGGCAATCTCCGGCAACCATTGGGCTTCGAAATAGGTATAATCTTATTCTAAACTTTCTTATCTTCATTTTGACATATTATGGGTCGAATTTGGTTAAGAAACGATTGAGTTACGAAACTTTAAAAATTGCCCAAACTTCCGGCCAAGAGTTCCGGAACATTTAACGGAGTTTTTAACGGAATGATCAAAATGATAGATGGTAGACAATCTCGGGGACCAATTTTATCAATTTGGAATCTCAGGGAAAAAAGTGATGAGCTATACAAATCTCAGGAACCTTTCAAAAATGTCAATTTTTGTAAAATCTTTCAAATATATCCAAAATTCCATCTAAATATACACAAATACCCTAAAATTTAACAATCCCTAAACCCTAAACCCTTAATGATTAACTATGTCTACAAAGATCTAAAAGTTACAAAGAAGCGTAAAAACATTTGTCAAAATCTTTATTTCTTGATCCTATCTCTTCCAAAAATACCTATATACATGAATTTAGTGACAAGATCATTTTAACTCTTCAAAATATTGAAAGAAAAACGTGTAGGGGTACGAGACACCTTACCGTGGCGGAAATGTTCATCTCTTTCATTTCAATGTGAAATTTGGTCTAACAAAAATTAGGTTTGAAAATATTTAAACAGTAAATGGATGTAACTAACTGGCTATTGGTGCGGTTGCACTGTAACTCCATTCCCCATTTCTACAGTCCATAAGGCAAAAGAGAAAAAAAAAAAGAAGCAGCAAGTGCATGTATAAGAGACGGCTGTATATGTTACTATAATTGCTGCCTGTAAATTGTAAATCATCTTTCATCAATTTGATGTCAACATTTGCTAACCCATGAAGGAGGAAAATTCTGTGTTAATTTGGCCGCAAAATTCAACAAGAGACTCCGATACCTTATATGTGTGGTGTTGAAAACTTATGATTGTTGGATGTCTGATCATATCAGGCAGACGCCTCGTGCGATAATGCTCAGCGGATCTCACCAACCCAACCACCCCCCCCACCCCCCCCCCCCCCCCCCGCACAAACAAAAAAAAAAACAAAAGATTGAATGTAATTCAAATATGTATGGGAGTGGAAAGACAGTCCAATGCGACTGATGCCAGGCACAAGGAGTAATTTCACAATCACAGGAGAGACCACACAGAAATGCAACATCGTTACGTGGTGCCTGCAAAACCATTTGTTGAAATGAAATTATCACGCCAAAGAGCTTTAAGATTTATGAACGAAGAGGTGAATTCAACAGAACACAATTTAAGGATCATGTAACATGTGAAAGAAAATACAGTTTCAACTGACTAAAACTGATCGCTCTGGCACCTGGGATTATAAACAAACAAATATACAAAGGTAGCAATAGGTTTTTGATTCAAACAAAAAATTGGACAAGGCACAACCCCTGACAAGAGTTGAAATAGGAATCTTGTTCTCACTGGAAAGTGTGATTTCATTTGGAATTCGAATATCACTTTTACAGGCAATACCCAAGCAAAGAGATGTCTTCGCACTTAAGCTTTACATTCAAGAGAGAAATAGGTGCAGAGTCATTCCTTTACTTTAGCAACTCAATGATTTTCTATTTTATTCTATTTTATTTTGGGAATGCATCACTCAATTCCTTAGTTTTACTGGGCTACATGTTTCATAAAAATTATCTTAAACTTCCATGGCAATTTTTATATCTTCTTTTTTTATAATAAGAAAATGTAATTTGAACAAGAAACAAATGAGCATACCGAAATATGTAGACGAACATCCCTTAAATTTTCACCATGTGTGCCTCAGCCAGCGAAGAATTCAGGTCTTCCCGAGATTGTGATCGCCTGCTTTGAAGACGCATCTGAGATCTGTGAGGAGACCAGAAGGAACCCATGCTAATGCTGTCCAGTTGCATCTGGCCCAGATTATTAGAGGAATAACTATGGGACATACTGCTAGTTGATGGGTATAAGGAAGACTCCATTAACTGGATGTCACTGCTGCTGTTGAGACTATGCCTTAAGCCAAATGGTCTCCTTTGGGCATCACCAGCAATTGTTGGACTCAGAGGCATCTTTGCTCTTCCATCCCCTGAAAACCCATAATCGATATACACTTCAATCAATCAATAGTACAATACTGTAAAGGCTCTAAACTTTTGTCCCCTCTTGTTGGAGTCAAATATCTCAACTTCTTCAAAATTTTCCTTTCTTTTTCAATTAAGTACCCCCACATGTTGTAAACATATCCTAACTACCCTTTTTAGAAACTGATAGTGTGAGTCATAGCCTAATATCACCATTTTCTCTTGAAGTTTTACTAGCCCGTATCATTTTGATGAATAACTTGGAACTGGACGTTGACTATTATTGTGGAACTGCTTGTACATATCATTAACACAAATATATGGAATCATATCAACTCAACAGGAAAACAGTTGAGGTCTTAAACCCCATTTGATTCCCTCTTCTACATTCAGAAGATCAACTTATCCATAGTATACTTTTACACAAGATAAGTTGCTCCTAATTTTCCATGACATAATGACTGTACACAAAGAAGAAAATATGAACTGATGAAGGATAAGTTGGTCCTAATTGTTTGTATAACCATGTGCTGCATTCAATCTACAGATACGGACAAGGATTATTAAGACTTGATCAATCTGTACTCTCTTTTATCTAGATGTTAGGCTTAACCTAACAATCACATTCTCAGGGATTGACTTCACAATCCATGGACACCGGCAATGGATATGATGAGTTAAGTCTTGTACAAGAAAATCCCTCAATAGGAATAATCATAGACAGATAGTTTGTACAAATAAAGTTAAAATTATAATAACTACAACTCTGAGGACCATTTCAGAACTACACATGTTTTAGAAGTTTTGTGGACGAGCTTACCAGAGCTAATAGGACTCCAGCGCTGGAACCGAAAAGGAGACGGAATACTCAGAACAGATCCAGAAGATGCACCATTAGTCCTAAACAGTGGGAGACATGGCCTCCAGAAAAATTTTGGCATCCAATTGCCAACACATGATAATGCACAAAGGAGGAAAATTAAAGAGATAAACAAAACTGCAGTAAGAAATATTGGGTTAATCTTGAACTGGAGTATTTCGTAACTGTGAAGCCCCATTCTGGTTGGAAGTGCCTTCCCAGCTTCCAACAAAGCAACCCCAAGTGTCCATGTAATACTTCCAGACCCAATTATAACTTGATTATCTATGATGTGCAATCCCTCTCTCAACAAGAATACAATATATGGTGCCCTAAAGCAGTACTGTTCAATGAAGGGCTGAGGAGCAACACTGTTCTTTGCAACTTCCCAAGTTCTTTCACAAAACTCCCGACCCTTTTCCAACACATCATCAAGTGATGCCTCTGACGTCAAATTGAAAAACCGATAAACCACAAAAAATCCGGAAATCGCAAAGAATCTTCCATAAGGACGGGGTACACCATTGGGAAGAGAACAAGGTTGCAAGTCACAGTCAATTCCTGGATTTATATTGGACCATTCCGACAAATTGACGGCAACTCTGGCAAGTTTACTGCACTCATCCCAATTTGGAGCACCAATAAGCCGCAACAAAATCCCTGATCTGCCTCCTTTATCCAACCACTTTTTAGCAATCACAGGGCTTCCACCTTCTTGGAATTTAGAAAAGCATTGAGAGCAAACGTATTGCTCCTTGTAACCGGACTGCAAGCATGGATGCTGAAGTTCTCCCTTCCCATTTACTAGTTCTGCCTTACTGGTTTCTGGAAGCCTCTCAAAAAGATGAACTACAGACTTATCGAATGCGTCATTTAAACCATAGCTTGGGAGAGAATATGCAGTGAGATGATGGTTCATGGCCCCAATTCTAAGGTTTAAACTGGTCTCTTTATGCACTTGTTCATTACTCTCAAATGTAACCTGCAGTGATGAACCACCCAAGTCAAGTGCACCAAATGTTGGCTTTCTTGGTTTGGCCCCCAGAATACCCGTGTGATGGTTAAGGGCTATCCAGCCGAAATAAGCTTCTTCCAAGCCACTGATAATCTTAACCCAGTCTCTTTGGCACAAAAAAGGTGAATTCTTGAGTACAGACCATGCATTGTCCAGAAGCCACTTTGAATCGACAGTAGGAAGTCTGCGAACCCCGGCAGTAGCATAAAGGAAAACCGAGGTTGTCTTATGTGCCCTTTGTGGGATTTGCTTCTCTGCCCATCGAATAAGTGGTTTTATTGCAGCCTTCAAGCCGGAAACATTGTGCACCAACTTGTCAAGCCCGGGCTCAGTTTCCATTCGATCATAAGCACGGCCTCTGTGTGAATTAGATGTTCTTCGAAGACCTTGTGTTAACGGCTTCATGACAATAGGAAAAGTGCCATCTTTCTCAGTATCATAGGATGCTTGATATACATAAACACGAGTTCCAGTACTTCCACAATCAAGTACAATATAGAACTTGGGCTCTCCTCTAGACCAATAAGAATAAGTGAACATGGAAACCAAATAAATTAGAAAACCCAACAACAAGATACAACACAGAAGCATGAGGGCTCGAACCCACTTGTTGCAGGCAGATGGGGTTCCTCCTCCTGGCAGTGCTTTCTCTTTTGAGAAGCTGGAGGTGGCAGTTTCTCTCTGTAAGGAATCAGGAGGTTTGGAATGAGTGACAACGCTGGGATGGGGATCTTCAGGGTCAATCTGGCGATAGGCCGAGAAATCCTGGAGAGATGATGAGAGACGCAGATAGTTCTTGCTCCGTGCAGGGTTGGCAAAGGCAATTTTGGGGGGAGATAGATTGGAACCCCCCTGAGGGCTAGACCAACGACTTGATGCAGAAGAAATGATGTTGGCAATTCGACTAAACACCATTTTCTAATGCGTATTGGGCTAATTCGAACAGTTGCAGAGAAATTTCAACATAACATACCCAGCAATATCAATCAATCAACTTAACATACCCAGCAACATCAATCAACCAAATACGACATAACAAATAACAAATGCAAAATGTAAGAACAAGTTGGAATTGGAGTTAAAGTTGACATCCAAGTCTAGATCGGGAGTGACACTACTATACTATAGTTGGGTACTAACCCTAAGAGCACATAATCCACAATACGCTGAAGAAATACAACACCATCCAAATGCCCATATCATACGAAGAAAACGAGCAAGGAGCAGGGCGCGGTTAATTACCATAATTGGGTTCGGAGTCGGGACGGACAACTTAATGTAATCAAATCAGGAAGAGGAAGAGGAGGACGACCGCCAGGACAACGAAAACGCGTCATTTTTCTAATAAAACGCTTGAATTTTTTGGTTAACACGCCACTCAGAAAAAGGAGACCTTCATCTTCTCCTTCTCCTCTCTATTTTCGCTATTCTCTGTGGAGCGGTCTCCCGGTTGTTCAGATCCAAACACAAACCAGAAACCAATTCTTCTTTCTCCCTAATTGTTGTTATTTACATAGAGGTCTTACTTTTGTCCTCAATAGTCTATTTTTTTGCATTTTCATCCTTATAATTTCATTGTGTCTCCAAATTCAATTTGTTTTATTTAATACAACGATATATTAACATTAAATGATGAGAAAATAAATTGATACCAAACTTTAACATTTACAAAATTTGAACTTAAAACCTTTAACTTCACAATGTTTAGAACGTTTACAACAACAACAACAACAACAACAACAACAAAGCCTTTTCCCACTAAGTGAGGTCGGCTATATGAATCCTAGAACGCCATTGCGCTCGGTTTTGTGTCATGTCCTCCGTTAGATCCCAGTACTCTAAGTCTTTTCTTAGGGTCTCTTCCAAAGTTTTCCTAGGTCTTCCTCTACCCCTAGACCAGTCATCATTTAAGTTAGGAGATGTTTGATAAACAATTTTGTTTTAAATTTTCAGTCTTGTTGAAAACTAAAAACTTGTTTGGTAATTACTTCTTGTTTTTAGTTTTTAGAAATTGAAGGTTGAAAACCAAAAGCTGAAAGCTACTATAGTAAATAATATTTAAGAGAGAGAAAGGAAATGGATGACAAAGAGATGGAGAAAATGGGCTCAGCTATCTAGCTTGATTAATTTCTCTTTGTTGTGGTCTATTTTTATCTGACAAAATAGAGAGGGCCGACGGCAGTGGGAGAGAGAAGAGAGATGTGTGTTTGTAGAATTGTAGGGGAATGTGTGTGTTGTTATCCCTCCTACATTGTGCCTTTATTTATAGTAGTAAAGGGAGAGAAGATATTCCTTCTCCTCCAAGTAATACAAGTTGTAATAAGAAAGGATAACTAGAATCAAATCTAATCTAGGATTTACACAATCATACTTATTCTAGGAATGTTTACAACACTCCCCCTTGAGTGTGCAAATACTTAAGGTAGATTTAACATCATGCAGAAGTTGAGGAAGTCGACTTGTCGGCACTGATTCCAAGGAACAACGTTTATTCTCAATAAGGTAGGAACTTGCATAAGTAGTAAGTCTCACTAAAGAAAAACCCTAAGGCTATGGCAAAAACCCAAGTAGGGACAAAATCCATAGTCTAAGGAAAAATGCGTGAGAAATGCAAAGTCAAAAGAAACGTCTATATGACGTCATCAGGGATATGACCAGCCCAAGGTGGGTGCCTCGTTAAAACCTAGTTAGGTAGCAAAAACCCAGTGGGAAAAATGCTCATAATCATAGGGAAAAAGAGTACATTAAGATCAAGCAAGTATCCAGAAGATGCTCCCCCTGAGTTTGACATAATTCCAAAGAGAAATAGCAAAGTTACAACTCAGTAAGTTTACACATACCAATTCCATGAACAAGCTTCTGAAACGTCGCATTCGGTAGTGATTTAGTGAAGAGGTCGGCCAGATTGTCTTGTGATCGGATTTGCGTGACTTCAATCTTCTGATACTCTTGTTGTTGATATGTAAAGAAGAACTTCGGCGCAATATGCTTGGTGTTGTCTCATTTGATGTAACCCTTCTTAAGCTGTTCGATGCAAGCTGCGTTGTCTTCAAAAATCATCGTCGGGGCATTAACGGCGGGATGAAGATCACAAGAGCTTCGAATATGGCCCATTACTGCTCTCAACCAAAAGCATTCCCGAGTTGCTTCATGTAAGGCGAGAATTTCAGCATGGTTAGACGAAGTGGCAACTAAGGTGTGTTTAGTTGACCTCCAAGATATTGCAGTGCCTCCAACGGTAAAGACATAACCCGTTTAACAACGCGCCTTGTGCGGATCAGATAAGTATCCAGCGTCGGCATAACCAACAAGGCAAGAATTAACCCGATGAGCATAGGGTGCGGCATCACTCGAGGATTCGTAGGGATAAAATAAGCCCAAATCCGTAGTACCCTTAAGGTAACGGAAGATGTCTTTCATGCCAGTCCAATGTCTGCATGTTGGTGCATTGCTGTATCTTGCCAAAAGATTAACAGCGAAGGAGATGTCGGGTCTAGTGCATTAAGCTAAGTACAATAAAGCGCCTATCGCACTTAGATAAGGAACTTCAGGCTCCAAAATCTCTTCATCATCCTCCTTTGGACGGAAGGGATCTCGCTTTGCATCTAGCGTACGAACGACCATAAGAGTACTCGAAGACTTCGCTTTATCCTCATTAAAACGGCGCAACACCTTCTGGGTGTAGTTCGATTGATGTACTAAGATTCCATCCGAACAATGCTCTATCTCGAGACCGAGACAGTATCGAGTCTTTCCTAGATCTTTCATCTCAAATTCCGACTTCAGGTGCGAAGCAGTTCTCGCGAGCTCTTCAGGAGTTCCGATGAGATTCATGTCATTGACATATACTGCAACAATCGCAAATCCGGAATGTGACTTCTTAATGAACACACAAAGGCATAGTTCGTTGTTCACATATCCCTGACTAGTCAAATACTCACTCAGACGGTTATACCACATTATTTCGGATTGTTTCAAACCGTATAGTGAACGCCTCAGCCGAATTGAAAGCGTGTTCCGGGGTTTGGAAATATTTGAACCAGTCAATGTAAGTCTTTCGGGAACTTTCATATAAATTTCCGTATCAAGATCCCCATAGAGATACGCGGTTACTACGTCCATCAGCTGCATATCCAGTTTTTCGGAAACTACCAAACTGATAAGGTATCGAAAAGTAATCACATCCATAACGGGTGAGTAAGTTTCGTCATAGTCAATCCCGGGGCGTTGTGAGAAACCTTGTGCTACAAGACGAGCTTTGTAACGCACAATTTCGTTCTTCTCATTACGCTTCCGAACGAAAACCCACTTGTAGCCAAAGGGCTTCACATGTGGAGGAGTAGGGATTACAGGTCCAAACACCTTACGTTTCGCAAGTGAATCAAGTTCGACTTGGATTGCTTGTTTCCAGTTTGACCAATCAGCTCTACGTCGACATTCATCAACGGAACGCGGTTCATTGTCATCGCTCAACATGATCTCAGTAGCTACTACAAATGCTAATGCATCGTCGACAATCATCTCATTTCTACGCCACACATCATCTAAGCTAGCATAATAGATCGAAATCTTACGATTCTCGGGAGGAGGATTCGTCTCTTCAAGGACGCTTCCATAATCTAGAATTTCCTCATGAGTTGGGTAAAATGAGTAAGCGATAGTCGGATTCACGGTAGGTTCTTCAGGACCTTGTGCCGTGGTTTTCCTTTTCCAGGGGTGTGAATCCTTTGAACCAAGGGGTCTGCCACGCTTTTGTGTAGGGGCAGATGATTGGCTAGCCGCTAATGTACGTGGATCACCAGAATTGGCGTCCCGGGCTTCCAAGAAGGTAGTCCGTCGTACATTTGGTACATCTATCTTTGCAGGCGTATTCGCAGCTGGAATATGTGATCTTGTCACGCGCGCTAGATCGGTGAAAGCATTTGGCATGCTCTGAGCTATGCTCTGGAGATCTAATATGCGCTGCACTTCAACTTCAGACTGAGCGGTGCGGAGATCTAAATGAGACAAAGTGGGAGTCGTCCACGATAATTCGCGTCGTTCATTCAGAACGTTGACGTTCTTATCTCCCCCTAACGGCAGGAAGACTGTCTCATAGAAGTGACAATCCGCGAAACGAGCGGTAAATAGATTGCCTGTCAAAGGTTCTAAGTAACGAATAATCGAAGGAGAATCATATCCGACATAGATTCCCATCCTTCGTTGAGGCCCTATTTTTGTACGTAAGGGCGGCGAAATCGGCACATAGACCGCACAACCAAACATGCGCAGCTGCGATATGTCGGGTTTGCATCCGGTGACCAACTGAAGGGCACTAAATGGTTATGTCGCAACAGGCCTCAGGCGGACCAACTTTGCTGCGTGCAATATTGCATGGCCTCAAGCAGCGATCGAGAGCTTGGTACGTATGACCAATGATCGAGCAATCATTTGTAAACGTTTAATGAAAACCTCTGCCAGGCCGTTCTGGGTGTGAACATAGGGTACATGATGTTCAACTTCAACCCCAACCAACATGCAATAGTCATCAAAAGTTTTAGATGTGAATTCTCCAGCATTATCCAATCGAATAGATTTGATCGGATAATCAGGGTGGTGAGCCATGAGCTTGATAACCTGAGCCAACAGTTTGGAGAATGCAGCGTTCCTTGTGGACAACAAGCACACGTGTGACCGTGTAGAAGCGTCAACCAAAACCATAAAATATCTAAATGGTCTGCAGGGAGGTTGAATCGGTCCACAAATGTCCCCTTGAATCCGTTGTAGAAAAATGGGAGGATTCGAACGAATCTTGTCATAAGAAGGCTTAGTAATAAGCTTTCCCATAGAACATGTTTGACATGTGATTTCATGGATCGAACCTAAGCTTCGGGTTAGTGGATGCCCGTGTGAAGTTTTGAGGATACGGCGCATTGCTATTCGTCCAGGATGTCCCAAACGATCATGCCAAAGTGTAATTTCGTGCGCGGCCCCTGTGGTAGGGTCGGCCATATAGTGGCATTCGATGTGGCGTATGGTCGTAGTATACAGACCACTCGGGTTACGCTCCATCTTCTCTAGAATACGCTTCTGGCCATATTCGTAGGAAGTTACGCACAGAAATTCAACTCTGTTTTCTATGTGGGTTTCAGCGTGGTAATTGTTATCTCTAATGTCCTTGAAACTTAGTAACGTTCTTCCGGAACGTGAAGAATAGAGTGCCTCAGCAATGGTCAAGATTGTACCATTGGACAACATTATACGTGCCTTACCATATCCTTCTATCAGGTTGGATGGGCCTGAGAGGGTTGTCAGAGGTGCATTCTTAGGTACGAAGTTAGTGAAATAGATGCGTTCACGCAAAACAGTATGCGTGGTTGCACTATCTGCCAGACAACTAACTTTCCCACTAGTCATACCTAGAATGAAAAATTAATTTGAATTGGTCACATGCATAAAAGTTTATAAAAACAAGTATCAATTCAAAATAATTGCATTGATTCAAGGATTAAAACTGAATATCCAAAATAAATCGCCAACTAATAATCCAAAACATAAAGGAAAATTGTTCAAAATCAACCAAAAACAAGGTGGGGTGCGGCCATTAGGTGGAATTCGGCCCCAATTGTCTTATTTCAACTAAAAAAGAAGTCTATGTCTAAGATTCTAATCTTCCATAGGAGTGGTATCCTCCTGAAAATCAGAAACCTCCATCTTTGTAGTCTCCGGTTCGTCCACTTGCATGAAGTTTGATTCAAACTTCTTACGACGAGAATGATATTCATCTACAACCTTCTTAGGAGCACGGCGAATACGGGACCAATGGTCCTTTGAACCATAACGATAACACATATCGTCATTCATTGTGGCAAGTGCTTTGCCCTTATTCTTGAAGTTCGGGGCCTTAGGAGCGAGGTTTGGGCGCTTCTGGGCTTTGTTTCCTCCCTTGGATGAGCCTTGACTCTGTTGACCTTGGTAGGATGGCTTCTGGCCGCCCTTACCACGCCTCTTTTGGCGTTTTGGGTGCTGATTAGTGTTATAATGTGCTTCAGGCACAGCAGTAGCCTTAGTAGGTCGAGCTTGATGATTCTTCATCAACAACTGGTTCTGCTTTTCAGCAAGAAGTAAAACAGAGATCAAATCCGAGAACTTAATGAACTTCTGAGCTCTATATTGTTGCTGCAGGACAATATTAGAAGCAGAGAAGGTCGAGTAGGTCTTCTCCAGGAGATCCTCTTCAGTCAAAGTTTCATTGCAAAACTTGAGAAGTGATTGGATTCGACAAACTTCAGAATTATATTCATTCACAGACTTAAAGTCTTGAAAGCGCAAGTGCTGCCAGTCGTGTCTTGCTTCAGGCAAGAATATGTCCTTTTGGTGATCGAAACGATCAGCCAAAGTGACCCATAATGCACGTGGATCCTCCTCAGCAAGGTACTCAGTTTGCAGAGCGTCATGAATATGTCTTCGGATGAAGATCATAGCAGTAGCTTTTTCAGCTTCGCCAACAGGTTCAGTTGTTGCTTCTTCAATAGCAGGACGCAAGTTCTTGGCAGTGAGGTGGAGCTTCACATCTTGAACCCACTTGAGGTAGTTCCTTCCAGAGACCTCCAAAGTAGTGAAGTCGAGTTTGTTTAAATTCGACATGTTCCTATCACAAATAGATGGACAAGATGTGGTTAGTGTAATGGAGAAAAATCAATCCATTCACATAGGAGTAGAACATACAGGTTCTAATAGACATGTATTGGTTTAATTTTGCATGAAAAACTTCGGGTTTTCATGGGTGATATGTGTAAGAGAAAACTTCAGGTTTTCAAACAAGGCATGTTTATAAGAAACTTCGGGTTTCAAAGTAATTATGAACTTCAGGTTCATATATTCCTGCAGGCAAACACAAATATATATGCAACAAATATATGCAAAAATATTGTATAATGATAATTGAATTAATTTATTTGGTCTTCGGGGCCAAATTAAAGTGTGGGTGAAAATATAAAAACCCAAATTATTTAAAACTATTAAATAATAAAATCTCGGGGCCTAAAAGTATGGGCAAAGCCCACAGGTGGCTCATGGAGCCCACGGGGAGACATGGGCAAGGGGAATGGGCTGCTGTGTGCAGCCCCAAAAAAAATTTCTTTTTTTTTTCTCACGGGTCGCTTCAGGCGAGCCAAAAAAAAAATTTGTTTTTTTTTTCTCTTTTCCCGCACGGGCTGGGCCGTGACATCTCAGAGCAGCAGCAAGCCCAAAGGGCGCTGATGCAGGCCGAGGGACAGGAGCCCACTAGGGCTCGGGTTTTTGGGATCAAACACCTCAGCGAGTGCTGGGTGTGTGTCGCCGGAGAAAAACACCGGACCTGGCGCTTCTGGCGTCGGTCGGGGTTTTGTTTAAGACTCGATTTGAGTCATGGTGACCATAGGGGTGAACGGAGATTTGAAAAAATCTCGATATTCATTGTAAAACCCTAGAAGTTCGATTGTAATTTAAAAAAAATCAAATTTTCAGACAAAAATTCGTCGGGGACGACTGCAGGTCGCCGGGGGTAACTGGGCATGGCTGCAGGCCATGTAGGTTGACGATTTCATGGGTGGCGACGCCTTCTGGGCGTCAGGTCTGGGTGTTGGGCCTAGAGCCGTGGCTCCAGGATTGGTTCTCGGCTCGGGAAAGCATGGGGGATGGGTTGGGCCATCGCAGGCTGCGGGACTGGTGGCTTGTGGCTTGCATGGTGCAAGTGCACGGGTTCGAACAGAACCCTAATTCCCCAATCGCAAATTTATTTTTTATTTTTTATTTTTAATTCAATTATATTATATACATGTATAATTCTAATGAATCACATATTTACGTTGATGCATATGCAAATAATAGTTTCAATGCATGTACATATGTAAGATTCAATTCATGGAAAATATCAAATTCACATAATTGTAGCAATTTTGGTTATGAAGCATACACAATTTATGTAGAATTTAAAATACGTTAAACGTAAAGTTGGGTCATGCATCATGGTGAATGTTCATGCTATCAGGGCTTGCAAAATATCGAGTTAAAAGCCGTTGTTTGGAAAGAACCTGATTGCGTGATGATATGGATGAACTGGTTTGATGCAGAAAAAATCTCCAACGTCAGATTCCTAAGCGCAGCGGTAGGAGCGTGCTGATAACGTGTTGTGGTCTATTTTTATCTGACAAAATAGAGAGGGCCGGCGGAAGTGGGAGAGAGAAGAAAGATGTGTGTTTGTAGAATTGTAGGGGAATGTGTGTGTTGTTATCTCTCCTACATTGTGCCTTTATTTATAGTAGTAAAGGGAGATAAGATATTCCTTCTCCTCCAAGTAATACAAGTTGTAATAGGAAAGGATAACTAGAATCAAATCTAATCTAGGATTTACACAATCATACTTATTCTAGGAATGTTTACAACACTCTTGATATTATGCTTTTAATTATATTAATCATGATGAAGTTTATTTACCCTCCAAATAATACAAACCATAAAAGAAAAGGATCTTCTAGATCCTACAGGATCGAACTACTATCTTACACAATCACATACCTATAATAATTTACTTTCTAATTGCTTTTACTTGTAATATATTTATATGGAAATTGTGGGTTTGTTACTAGCGAATCAAAATGCTTATGCAAATTTTTTTTTAACAAACGATATATTTTACATCAAAGAGGAGGGAGGATGGGCTTAGCCTCAAAATGGGCTAGTAATAATGTAATTCAAATTTGCTTCTAGCGAGAATCGAACATAAGTCCTCTCACTTACAAGTAAAGAAGAATGTCACTAGACTGTAGTACTAAATGTTAATGCTTATGCAATTTGAATAGTTAGTCTCTTGCCACACCCTTACACTTGTGGCAATTTGCCTTTTATATCTTATTGTTTACTTGTAATTTTGATTCTATTTATTTTTGTGTAAATTTTTTGTTTACTTGTAATTTTTATTCTGTTAGTTTGGATTCTTTTTTAAAATTAATTAATTTTTTTTTTAAATCTTAAACCTAATAAGTACATTTTTTTTGTTTTATGCCTCGTAATTCTTTCTCAGGTAGGCTGGGCAAAATAGCAGAGCAAATACAAGTATTAGTAACATAGAAAAAATGTGTTCCTCGTCATTAATATGTTTGCTTGCGGTAATGGTGGCCTCTCGGTCGAATCGATGATTGCATCTTTGATGCACTTGCTCGTACATTTGAGAATTCTTAATTCGATAGTTATAAATAGCCTCATACTGTGGAACAAAGGATTATCCCAGACCTATGCCGAGGTATTGACGGTGATTCTCAAATATCGCAGAACAAAATTTGATATGATGAGATAGAATCCAATAGAAACAAAGACACAGGGAACGGTTATCTACTCTTAACGGTTAAAGCGAACCATTTCATTCCAAATTAAAGAATTCGGAATGAATCAAATCTCTCCATGTAAGATTTGAACCTACGACCAGTCAGTTAACAGCTGACCGCTCTACCATTAAGCTACTGAGGAACAACAGGAAATTAGATTTCATAGAGTTGAATTCTCGTTCTCAACCCATGACCAATATGAGCTCGAAGTTTCCTTTGTAAACTCACCCGCTATATGTACATTTCTAAAGGTAATTGCTTTGTTTTCTTGAAACCATCGTTCATTAAAGTTGGTGGAATTTTCTGGTGCAGATTAAACTTGCCCAGTACATTTACAATGAATTTGGAAGTTTTGGGGGTCATAATTAACAGTTTGCTCATGTTTGTTCTTTTCTCCTTTCTTATTCTGTTTGTTTGTTTTTGTTTTTTTTTTCTTCCGAATTTATGGCTCCAAACTTTTTGTCACAAAGTTGATTATTTGATTGGTGGTGTTTTGGTATGAAGGGGAGAACATATTTGTACTCTGGATCAGGTGCCAAATCTTCCCTCTGGTTTTTGTATTCTCTAATCTCTTCGTATGATTTTTTTTTTAAGTTTATAATTTTGGGTCGGTGTTTATTTATTTATTTTTTTTATTGAATATAAGGATGTAAATAGATTTTGATATAGATGTTATATTTATATGAACAACAACGCAATATATTCTATAAACACCTATCTTTTGTTCCTTATAAAACGTAAAAATGTAAACATATTTTTATATAAATGTAAATAGATTTTAATATATTTTACATGCCCACCTCTTCATATCCAGGTCGACATCGAGATTAGGTTGTGCCAAGTTGGTACCAGAGCATAGGTTTAGGCCATCTCTGGCCATAGAGCCATAGGCCAAATGATAGCCCTTTTTGATACAAAACTCATCAAGCCGCCAAGTGAAGATAAACCTGAGGAGTTGCAACAACTGGTCAAGACATGGTTATTAGGGTCCATGTCGAAGGAAATATCAAGAAGTGTTGTGACATCCTACATCGCCCAGATGAGTGGATCTTGTAAGTCTTATATGTATATTCCCATCTCTACCTCGCACAAGGCCTTTTAGGAGTTCACTGGCTTCGGGTTCCATCGGAACCCCGAAGTTAAGCAAGTTCGCGCGAGAGCAATCTCAGGATGGGTGACCCACTGGGAAGTTCTACTCGCGTGAGTTTCTAGAAACAAAACTGTGAGGGCGTGGTCGGGGCCTAAAGCGGACAATATCGTGCTACGGCAGAGTCGAGCCTGGGATGTGGTAGGGGCCCGGGCCGGGATGTGACAATTTGGTATCAGAGCCAATCCCTGGCCGGATGTGTGCAGACGAGGACGTATGGCACCTAATAGGGGTGGATTGTAACATCTCACATCGCCTAGGGGAGTGGATCATGTAAGCCTTATATGTATATTCACATCTCTACCTAGCATGAGGCTTTTTGGGAGCTCACTGGCTTCGGGTTCCATCGGAACTCCAAAGTTAAGCGAGTTCACGTGAGAGCAATCCCAGGATGGGTGACCCACTGGGAAGTTCTGCTCACGTGAGTTCCCAGAAACAAAACCGTGAAGACGTGGTTGGGGCCCAAAGCGGATAATATTGTGCTGCGGTGGAGTTGAGCTCGGAATGTGGTGGGGGCCCAAGCCGGGATGTGACAAGTGTCATCACCTGCAAGGATGCACATCAAATATGGCTTGACTTGCAAGAAATGTTCTCTCATGTGAGCATCGTTCAATTGTTTCATATAAAGAACGAAATACATGACTGTGTGCAAGATAACATGATGGTGAGTTCATACTTCACCAAATTGAAAAGCCTTTGGGACAAACGAGATGTGTTATGCTCTATCTCGGCATGTTCTTATGATATGAAGAAAGAGATCACCTTTTACGTTGAAACCCAGAACATGATGAAGTTCTTCATGGGTTTGAACGATTCCTATTCCACTGTTCGAAGCAATACTCTCCTTTTTTAGCCTCTGCCCACAGTCAACAAGGCTTGCTCACTTGTGCTTTGTCATAAGAGACAAGCAGAAGTATCAAGTCGCAAGAACACTTCTTAACCCGAGGCTGCAGTTTTTGCCATGAAGAATGTTGGTCGAGAAACTTAATCTGAAAACGGTAGTCTTCATTGTGCAAAGTGCAACAAAATGAACCACAACACCAAGAACTGCTGTGACCATCTAAAGTGTACTTTTTGTGGATGGAAGGGTCATTCTTTCGAGTATTGCTGCAAATGAAAAGCTGATGTTGAAGCTGAACAAAGTCGCCCTTTTTCTTCAAAGGGAAATCAAGTTGCTTAGGAAGATTGCAAACAAATACTCCAGATGTTGGATAAAAATAAGTCTTCCTTCGCCAACCAAGTTGGTAATTCATCCAATCATGAAGAAATTTCAGGCTTGTTGAAAATCATAAGGTTAATTACCCAGTGGCTTTCTTGCCAAGGTTACCCATGTTGGTCGAATTGTTTTCTCTCTCAATCTTGTCCTTGATAATGTTTTATGTGTCCCAATTTTTTGGTTGAACTTGATTTCTATTAGCAAGCTAGCCTATGACTCTCTTTATATCACAATTTTCCTAAAACAATTTTGTGTCATACATGATATATGCTCAGGGAAGATGATTGGGATGGGAGCTGAACGGGATGGACACTACTATCTTGATCCATCCAAGAAAGGAACATGCAATCTCATTTACACATCACCTATAGCCTTTGGCATCAACGCTTAAGACACCCATCACACAAAGTTCCTATGCTATTTCTATTTTTCCAAAATAAATCTTGTGATTCCGATAATTGTTTAATTTGCCCTTTGGCTAAACAAACGAGAACACCATTTTCATTGAGTTTCATATCTATTACATCTTGTTTTGAGTTGATACATGTTGATATTTGGGTGGGTATGAAGTTCTTTCCCTCTCAGGTGCAAAATACTTTCTTACCATTGTTGATGATCATACTAGGAGCACTTGGATTTATTTGATGAAACTAAAATCTGACACAAGAGAGCTTCTCGTCCAATTCATTCATATGGTCAAAACACAATTCAACACTAAAGTCAAAATTGTTCGAAATGATAATGGTCATTGATAGGAGCATATTTATGCGACTTAGTTAGCTTGTTTCTAGGCATTTATGTTGTTAGTTCGTAGTTATTTTAGTATTTTAAGCTATTTTCTCGTGTTTGTAGGTCCAAAGGGTTAATGTGGCAAAGAAGTGCATTTTGGAGCATTATGGAGCATTTTTGGGCATGGAATAGATAGTATATGCTTGGAGCAAAAGGAATGGACGGAATTTGAAGTTTGTGCATCATCCTCTCCCTATAAATAACCATTTTAGCACACTCATTTCACCCAACACATCCATTCACCTACCACTACATCCACTCATTTCACCCAACACATTCACCTACCACTACATCCACTCATTTCACCCAACACATCCATTCTCCAAACATCCACCCACTACACCCATTACATCCACTCATTACCAAACACTCATCCACTACACCCATTACATCCACTCATTACCACAACACTCACCCACTACACCCATTACATCCACTCATTACAACTCCATACACTCCTCTCCCTAGCCTATAAATACATCCACCCTTCACCATAATTTGGAGGCCATCATCCAAAGACACCACATCATCTACACAACTCTCCACCCTTCACCATAACTCACCTATATCCATCCACCACCACAAGAGACCATCCATTCACCACTCACACCTTGGTGCCGCATATTTGCAAGGAAGGAGGATTGCTTGGAGTTGTGCTAGTCATTCAATTTGGATTGCTGGAGCATTCTAGGTGTATTCTACTTTGGTTTTCAATGTTTAATTTCAATTGTTTCTGTTTAATTGCAAGTATGACGAACTAAACCTCTTTTGGCTAGAGGAGAATTCGAAACCATGAATATATTTGCAATATGAATTGATTTCTTCCAATTGTGATTTGATAAGTTGTGATTGCAATTCAATTATCTATTTTATTCATAACGGATTTGTGTATGTTTATTAAGGATGCATACTTAGATTTCATGCATGAATTTGATGCTAGGATATAAATAAGTTTCACCTAATCGTTACAAGTTTATATTCATGAGTAGTGAAGGTTGCTTGTCACAATCGCGTTAATTGAATTCTTGGCAAACGTATCATGCATTCATAGTTACAATTGCCTCGTCAACACTTATGATTTTCATGGAACGTAATGATATTTAATTGTATCTCTATTATGCATTCATATAAGGGACTTTTAGAGAATGATTTGGGTTAACGCATGCATTCATCCAATTCAATGAGTAAAGGAAAATCTGAGGGTTAATTTGTGCATCACGGTTAATCTGGGGTGTTGAGCATCATAGTTTATTGAAAAGCAATTGGAGATTGATTTGTATGCAAGTGTGTCATGTGTGGAGAAAGACCTTCTAGCTAGCCCATCATCCATCCAAAACAACCAATTTCGTGCAAATCTGTTTAGTTCTAGTTTCTGTTTTGTTTTACTTTATTTTCGTCCAAAACCCAATCCCCATTTACTTTAGTGTATCTAATTAGTTAGAATCTGTTTTAGTTTGTGGGTTTAAGTATTTTGAGTCTATATAGTCTAGTTAAGTGTTTTTAAGTTTCTTTTTGTAAGTCAGTTTAGTTTAGATTAGCAATCCCTCCTAATCCCCGGTCCAGAACGATCCCTACTTATACATATACTACAATTGTCAAAAGAGGGTTTATTTGAGTGCTTAACTTTCATCGCATCAGTCATGAGTTCAAGACTGACACCTTTTATGCCTCACAGGGAATTATCCATCAAACTAGTTGCTTCAAAACACCACAACAAAATGATGTTGTTGAACACAACATAGACATTTGCTCAATGTGGCTTGAGCCTTGCTTTTCCAAGCTAATCTACCTAAGTGTTTTTTTTTGGGGGGGGGGGGTGCAATTCTTGCTACGGCATATCTCATTAATCAAACTTGAACACCCATTCTTCAAGGGAAAACACCATATGAAAAATTGTTTCACAAAGCACCCAATTACTCCCACTTACTCGTCTTTGGTTATTTGTGTTTTGCATCTACTCATGCGCAAAAACCTTTAAAGTTTGATCCCCATGCACGTCGTTGCATTTTCTTGGCTACCTTTATGGTAAAAAAGGTTATAGGTTATTTGATCTTACCTTAAAAAAGTTTTTTGTCTCACAGGATGTACTTTTTTTTGAAGACCAATTCCCTTACCATCAGTTAGAGACTTCCGTTGCACCTAATCCTTCATCCAACAACACATCATCACTATTACAATTTGACATAGACTCATTCCCTGACATATCTCAACCCCTCTCCAATGATCCACTTAACCCACCACTAACCCCACCCTGCACGCCATTATCTTATCCACCTCTTAATACTATACCAAACACTATGCCCTCACCATCCTCAGAAAACACCCTCACCACAACCAACTCCACATCACCAATGCCACACCCATCTTCTCCCATACTAGCATCCACACCACCATCACCTTGAGGCGGCACACGACCCACCAAACTTTCAACATTCTTGCAGGACTTTCACGTCGATGCCTCTCTCTTATCAAAACCTGATTATGGTTTAGTTGTCATCAGGTACCTCCTATCCCTTTTTAAATTATTTATCATATGACTGTCTCTTACCATACCAAAATCCTATACTACTAGTCTCACCCTCATCAAAGAACCAACAAGCTTTTCACAGGTTGTCTAAGATCCAAAATGGCGAGATGCCACGCCTTTACCCCTCCACAAATGTCCCATTAGATGTAAATGAGTCTACAAAGTCAAGCTCAAACCTGATAAAACTGTTGAGAGGTACAAAGCGCGCCTCGTTGCCAAATGGTATAGAGAAATCGAAGGTGTGGATTACTGAGAAACATTTGCTCCCGTGGCTAAGTTGACTACCGTTCGTGTACTTCTTAGTGTTGCGGCTTTACAAAGGTGGCACCTCCATCAATTGGACGTTAACAATGCATTTTTACACGGTGATTTGGAAGATGATGTTTACATGATCTTGCTTCCTGGTTTCGGATGAAATGAGGAAACTCGAGTGTGCAACTTGAACAAATCTCTCTATGGTTTAAAGCAAGCTTCGAGGCAATGGTTCATCAAATTATCCAATGCCCTCAAAGTTGCTGGGTTCCATCAATCATGGTCTGACTTCTCACTAGTTGTCCAAAGTCGTCATGGTAATTTCATTGCTTTGTTGGTCCATGTTGATGATGTAATACTAGCCGAGAATAATCTGCATGAAATCGAATAAACTAAGTAATTTCTTTCTCAACGTTTCAAATTGAAAGACTTGGGGCAACTTAAATATTTCTTGGGGATAGAAGTTGCACGATCAAAGCAAGGCATCACTTTGTGTCAACGAAAATATGCACTAGAAATATTGGATGATGTTGGGTTCTTAGGGGCAAAACCTTCACGGTTCCTTGTAGACCAAAACTTATCCCTCACACAAATGGAAGGAAAATTGTTGAAGGATCCCTCATTATACATACAGCTTGTGGGCAGGTTGATATATTTGACAATAACGAGACCAGACTTAGCATATGCAGTTCATGTGTTAAGCCAATTCATGGAGAAACCTTGGCAACCACATCTTGAGGCTGCACACAAAGTTCTCAAATACATTAAACAAGCACATGGACAAGTGATCCTTCTTCCTTCCACGAGTTCATTGCAGTTACAAGCATTTTGCGATGCCGATTAGGCTAGATGTAGAGATATCAGAAGATCAATAACAAGTTATTGTATTTTACTTAGCCAAGCACCAATTTCATGGAAAACTAAGAAACAAACTAATGTGTCACGTTCTAGTGCAGAGGCTGAATACTGTTCTATGGCCACTACATGTTGTGAGATCACATGGTTAAAGAATATCTTGAAGGATTTGAAAGTGAGTCATCCACAGCCAGTCACATTGTTTTGTGACAATCAAGCAGCCATGCACATAGCTTCTAATCCTATTTTTCATGAACGTATGAAGCACATAGAGATCGATTGTCATCTAGTGCGAGAGAAAGTCCAAGGAGGAATGATACGTACAATTTATGTGTGAACAACTGATCGTCCAGCTGATATATTTACCAAGCCATTGAGTTCGACGCAGTTTGAAACATTACTCAGCAAGTTGGGTGTCATTAACATACACTCTAACTTGAGAGGGAGTGTTAAGAAAGATATCTCAATCAATTAGTCAATATTGGAAATTAATATTTAGTTATTTACTTTCTTGTTTAGTTTCTGGTTGGCCTTATTTACAGGCAATAGAATAGGATGGCATTGTAAACTGATTGTATAAAATCGTAACCTTAGTGGATGAATATACATAGAAAATATTCCACCATTCTATGCTTCTTATGACATTCTACCAAGCGAGTCAACCAAGGAGTTCTTCCATAAACCTCACAAAGGGGGGTAGTTTGTAGCCTACATTTTGGAGTATTCTTGACAGAAATGCGAGCGATCAAGAGGTAAGCTTGGGAAATCTCTTTCCATGGAAGATATATTTTGTGCGATTCTGAAGGGAGTTTGACCACATTCTGTACTAGTATGATCCCATCCTAAATTTCCTTAGAATTGAACCAAACGACAATGAGTAGTATGCTAAATACATTTAGATTTCCAATCTTGTAATCGGAGTGTTAGAAGATGTGTAATAGGAATTTTTGTTGTTTGTTGTTGGTAACTAGGGGCCCACGTTCCACTACACTAATTTCAGGAATATTTCTTTGATTAAGTATGAAGATTTTGGATGAGAGAAAATCGTTCTGTAGCTTAAGTTCAACGTTGATTCGTGAAAGAAAGATTTGTTTGTCTTGTCCTTTCTGTTTGAACTCATGGTTAATGACTGAGCAAGGAATTTATATCCGTAGCAAGTCTCCTTTTATACTAGAAATAACCCATAAAGCTATCCAACCATGTTCTAAGGGCGATTAGTGGGTGAAAAGGTCCACATAAGAAATAAAGGTCGGTGATGTAAAGCGTATATGAATATGCGGCTTTCTTCCCTAATTGTCGTTGCAACGAGCGAAAAATCATGTTGTTGCCCCTCTTATATCATTCATGGTACGATAAGTATATTTTTGTGTACGAAGTTGATTTGTGTGGCAATAGGCCACTCGTGAAAAATTATGAGAGGATGTTATCAAACAAATGAGAGGGTTATTGTCCCTGCTAATGAAGGAGTGTGATATCCACACACCTTTTTTTACTTCTCACACACCCTTTTAATTTTCGGCCGTCGGATCAGATAAATTGAAGAAGATCAACGGACAGAACCCCCTAATGAAAGCTTATGGGTTTATTTAACTAATTCAAATCTCTAGAACAAATAAGGCTATGTCATGTTAGGATAATATCACATAAATGCAGACCGCTTTGTGGTGAAAGTTGCAAATAAGAAGCATTTCTTTGAAGAACTCTAGAATTACGCTACAATTGTGGATGCTCCTTTTATATTTGCTCATAATACCTGTATTTTGGTCGTGCTCATTCATATATACAACTAGTAGACGCTAATTGACGCTAGTGCTAATGTGATCTTTAAGCTAGTAGACGCTAGCCTACACAAGTAAACGCTTGTGTAATTTACACGTATATGGATACTTGTACTAAGAGATGCTAGTACTACAACTTGGACAGGTTAGAAGGTTAACCCAATTCTAACCCAACTTTTACAATTCGGGCTCGGGTTTGGGTTAGGTTTCGTTCGGGTTCATTTGGGCTCAGGTTTAATTGGGTTAGGGTATACTTGGGTTGGGTTTGAGTTGTCCAACTTTTTCAAGTTTAATTTTGTAACAACTTAGTTTTCAAGAACCTAAAAAAATTAAGCCAAGTAGCATCAATGTTAGCTTACTCTAATTTCATAAATCAATCTACTATAAAACTTTAGAATTTAAAAACTACGAATATGGACTGACTAATCAAATCATCTTATTCCCTAAAAGCTTAAGTAATTATAAAGGGTAATTTATTAAAAAAAATAATATTAGAACGACCTTTAGTTTTTGGACTTGGCACACTTGGATGTAGTATGAGCATTAATTGATATGGGTTACAATCTGGTTAGATTGGGTTTGGTTAGTCGGGTTAGGTTAGGTTGGATTGGGGATGGACGGGCAAATGATCAACCTAACTCAATCCAATCAATGAACGGGTTAAAATTGGGTTGGGTTCGGACGGGTTATAACTCTAAAAAAACCAGCTTGTTCAGGTTTAAAGTTGGATTGGATATGAGCGGGTTCGGATTGGCCCAACCCAAGTTGCACCCCTAGTACTAATGTTATGCAATAGCAAAGGTAAGTACTTTAGATTTACAGATTCTAATAGGTCGCCTTCACAATCATTTGTACTCGAGTCATCTTAGGGAAGCCGTATGTAGAGTGGATTCGATTTTGTCGATATTCCATTGGTTGATAAGAGTTATGATGCGAGGAAATCAATGATTACGATGAGGAGTTGAAAGGAATGGAGTCATTTTGAATATGGAGAACCATGTAAATTTATTGGGAAGCATCTTATTTCTCTCATAGCTTCGTCCACTTTAACATTAGGCAATGTACCTTTCAATCATGCGTTCTATTAAGTTGTTGAGGGTCAGATGTCAATCACCAAATAAATTTGTATCTAATATTGTAAAAGGGGCAATAACTTAAGGGGTGTGATATCCACACACCTCTTTTTACTTCTTACACACCCTTTTAATTTTCGACCGTCAGATCGGATGAATTGAAGAATATCAAAGGACAAAAATCAACAAGGGGTGTGTGAGAAGTAAAAAAGGGGTGTGTGGATAGCACACCCCTAACTTAAAACATCTCATGTCTATGAGTCTCTAGTTGTATCTATTTCATTCGGTTAAGAGGAGCGGATGACATCCAAAGTTAGTGAAATTTCTTCATTGATCATGAGCTATACAGTGAAGAAATCTCTTATTTCAAACAAAACTTGAGTAGCTCGGTGTGATTGTTTCTTTAAGCAGAAATTATCAGTTCACCATCGACCACTAAAGGTCACCTCTGTGGATGCAAATTTCTTCCTCCTTGTTCTTGGACAAAATTGCACCTACAAAACAAATAACACCTTAGGTCAAGGCCAAGAGCCTCACGTGCCCACGATGATTTTTTTTGGGAGGGCTTTGGCCAAAGAACCTCCAATGTCAAAATTAGAATTTAGAGAGAAAAAGTGTTTAGTGAATTTTGATAATTTAGCCAGAGAATTGGAATTGAGTTTTGGAGAGAATGATGGGGTTTTTATAGGGGTGTGGCTGGCCCCTTTGCGAGAGAAATGACCGGCCATTTGGTTCATTTTGTGGGCTAGGTTCTTGATTTGTGTTTAATTAGGAATAATTGAATAATAAATCAATTAATTAGCTAATTAATAGAATAATTTCCTAATTGATTAGCTAATTAATATAATAAAAGGGGAATGATATGGGAGTTACCTTATGGAGAGGATTTGATGAGGATGGATGAAATAGGTTTTGAATTATTACCTATTTTGGGCATTTTTGACTTGGTTGAGGGTTGATTGCCCGCTGCTTGTGCATAAGTATCCCGGTATGCCTCGAGAGTAATTTTGTCCTTTTAACCCAAAGATCCACATGTCGCCTTGTGATTATTTTTGGCTCCACAAATGCCTCCACACCTGCTGGGCTGCTCGCAGGAAAAGGCAGTAGGTGTATAGATCTCTAACTTTGATGCAGATTCTCTCTTGAACTTGGAATTAGATTCTTCTAGGAAAGAGAAATAAATCACCTTCAAAGCATATTTAAGCCTACCTTAAGTAGGGGATTAAATCAACTTCAGAGGGCAATTATTTATCCCTACAAGAAAAAGAGAAAGCTAGTGGATATTTGTTCCCCCTCCCCTAACACTCTTCTTTGCTTGCCCGTGCAAAGAACCGTTTTCCTTTGATTTCTTTGTCTTCTTCACGCTGCACCAATGTAAGAAAAACTTAATTCTCCTTGTCTTCTTCTTGGGAAATGCTGCCATGGGGCAGCCGTTGGGGTGGTGCGACACGTTGGCTGGCAGAGGCTAGGAGTTGGCTTGGCATGGGCCAATGAAGTGGTGTGGCAGAGGCCATTGCTTATGCTGCTCGGCTTAATTGAAGCCAAGGATTGGCTCGGCATAGGTCGAGGAAGTGGCGTGGCATGGGCAACGGTTTGGGCTACCACCTTTAGGCTGCTTGCCAAATAAAAGGAAACTACTTGAGTTTGATTTCTCATCTGCCGTAGATGGAGCAGTCAATGATGGAGCTGCCAAAATCGAAGCTGTTAAAGATAAAGTGTCAGATGAGCGAATTGTTAAGTGCAAAAGTGGCTGCTGCCTCCTGACCATTTGTTGCTTGGTTGATCTTCAAGCATTCGATCTTTTGAGGTATGTGGCCTTTTTGCACTGGAGAGCTTACCCAGATGGGTGTTGGGGAATTAGTTTACCCTCTTGCACTGGAGAGCAATTAGTTTACCCTCTCGCACTGGAGAGCAAACCCATATGGGTGTTGGGGAATTGGTTTACCCTTTTGCAATGGAGAGCATTTAGTTTAGCGTCTCGCACTAGAGAGCAGACCCATATAGGTGTCGGGGAATTGGTTTACCCTCTCTCATTAGATAGCAATTAGTTTATCCTCTCGCGCTGAAGAGCAGACCTATATGGGTGTCAGGAAATTGGTTTACCCTATCGCATTGAAGATCAATTAGTTTATCCTTTCGTACTGGATAGCAGACCCATATGGGTGTCAGGGAATTGGTTAACTCTCTCGCACTGGAGAGCAATTAGTTTATCCTCTCTCATAAGAGAGCAAACCCAGAAAGGGTTTTGAGCAGTTGTTGTGGACAGTAGTTGAGCCAGGCTTATGAGCAACTTCTTGAATCTTCATTGAGAATAAAGAAATAAATCAACTATGCTGGAAGGTAGAAACTGCATAACAAACTAGATAATCTTTGATTTGTGATGCTTTGTTCGTCGAGCTACTTGAGACTTCGAACTCATTTAGAAAAGCCCAAATGGGGTTCAAGGGGTGATGAAGACTTCCTCTGCTTGTGTAAGCCATTTTGTTGACTTGTTAAGATACTCATCGCATCGACCCTCATTTATCAACTTCTCAAGGTACTGCTTCCACTTTAGACACCCGTTGATAGTGTGGCCTAGTCCTTGATGCAATGCGCAATACTTGTATGATCCAGCTTAGTAAGATTGCCTTTCATGGGTGGCGACAGTTCGAACCAAGGTTCGTTCTTGAGCTTGTGGAGAATTTGGTCGATTGGAACTGTGAACTTGGTGACTGTTTCAGACGCTGAGTCTTCTTTGGTCAGGGAACGTTATATATGCTTCTTTTCTGACTCGTTTTTGTTAGACTGCTTAGCCTCGTCCCATAATGATGCTTTTCTACCAAAGTATACGAAGCTGCTAGGGTTAGTTATTCTCCCATGATTAGTTTTCCAAATAAAGGGTGTTCTATAGGAAGCCCATTTCTGAATGCCATCGTTGCTATATCATCGTTGTAGCAAACAATCTTGGCATTCTCCATTTTAAACCTCTTGACATAGTCACGAATTGTCTCACAAGGATCTTTTATGATGCTGAAGAGATGGTCGAATATCCTTTTGATTGAGCGGTTAAACGACTACTCCTTAGTGAAAATAAATAAAAGTCAACTATCTTGCGTCTCGCCTTGTAGAGTTGTGGAAAAATTTTTGCACATAAACGCGTCGTTGTTCCTGTAGAGGATCATGGTACTGCGGTAATGCTTGAGATATCGATCTGGATTTTCGTCTCCATTGTACAGAATGAAATGAGGCATAGTGAACCTGCGAGGTGGATCTGTCCACTCGATCTCATTTGTGAATGGTGACATGCTTATGCCGGTCATGTCTTATCGAAGTGCATCGTTAGGAGCCTCATTACATTAGAAATTGCGTAATCATTCAGTTAGGAGCCTCTCAACTTCTTGTTGAATTTACTTCCTCTGAGGCAGTGGAATTTTCGGCTGCCCCCGATCATGACCTATGGGTTTGGGTTCCTCTTCCCTATGCTCGAATCGTCTATGTCGCGGTTGCAGTGCATGTGGCATGTTCTTGGCAGGCGAACGGGCTGCTCGTAGGCTGCCGGTTGAACTTAAATTGGATTAAGTGACTGCTTATTTCCGTCTGTCGTCTTATCTTCTTCGATATGAGGTGGAGAATACTTCTTGCAAGCCTAGTTGTGAATGAACACTTCACCTGGAAGGTTGTCCATGTTGAAAATTGGAATGTGACCTTAATTGTGAACGTATGCTCATCCGTGGGCTTGATCGGGAATGCACGCTTCTCCACGCACTATGATGAGATTATACGCTATCCCAAGGACCCAAGTGGGAGCGTAAATTGTCAGAATGTTTGGATCATGGGCGGTTGATGGGTTGCTTGCGGGGAAGCTGGTGGAGAGGTTCGTTTACCCTTGTCCTACTTTGGGACACCTCGTCCGATGCACATTGAATCTTGGTGCATTGCAAGAGTTAATTCACCAAAGTTGTCTATTATGCAAGGACGCTCGTAAACTCTATGACTTGTCGAGACAATTGGTGTTCACCATTTGGATTGGAAGAGCTTGGAAGGAATGTGCCTCTTTGAGTAATGGAAGTGTAGTAGACTCCAGGCGCGAGATTTGAATTGGGAAATGTCAAATCCGCGGAGAAACGTGGTGAAAATGCCCCCGGTTCAATCGTAGGCCCAGAAATTTGAATCTAGGACGGTTGAACTAATGTTTGACCGATTTAGGCTGCTTGGAATGCCACGGGAGCAAGCTGGGCCACAAAAACAAGCTGAGCCGCATGAGCAAGTTGGGCCACATGAGTGGGTTGCTCGGCGTGT
Source organism: Malus sylvestris (assembly GCF_916048215.2). Taxonomy (NCBI): domain Eukaryota; kingdom Viridiplantae; phylum Streptophyta; class Magnoliopsida; order Rosales; family Rosaceae; genus Malus; species Malus sylvestris. The sequence continues at coordinate 40,241 of NC_062267.1, read as the reverse complement.
AGCGCACGTGGGTGCAAGGCTTGGGCTGTGACCTTGGTGCCGTGGGCCTTGGATGGCACGGCTTGGGCTTGCCTAGATGGCACGGCTCGGGTCGTGGTGTGACACCATGAACCTCGCTGCATGTGGCTATCGCGGTGGTTCCCATGGTGAAAACTCATGGTGGTGGTGCCGCTCCACTTATTGTCACATTTAGCCTCGTGGATCGCCGCGGTCCCATCTCTTGAATATTGGAATTTTTACTTGTTGAATTTTTTTAATTTCTAGCCATTGTACTTGTTTTTTACGTTTTATCAAAGAATTTTTGCAAATAAAAAATTCTAATAATTAAAACATACGAAAAATCTACAAATGGACAAGAAAAATAGAAAAACCTTGGATGCGAGAGTTTTCTACGAGTGTGGGACTCAACTCTCAATGAAAGCACCAATTTGTGGATGCAAATTTCTTCCTCCTTGTTCTTAGACAAAAATTGCACCTACAAAACAAATAACACCTTAGGTCAAGACCAAGAGCCTCACACGCCCACGATGAATTTGGGGGGGGGGGGGGGCTTTGGTCGAAAAACCTTCGATGCCAAAGTTAGAATTTAGAGAGGAAAAATGTTCAGAGAATTTTGAGAATATAGCCAGAGAATTGGAATTGAGTTTTGGAGAGAATGATGGAGTTTTTATAGGGGTGTGGCCTGCCTCTTTGGGAGAGAAATGATTGTCCACTTGGTTCATTTTGTGGGCTTGGTTCTTGATTTGTGTTTAATTAGGAATAATTGAATAATAAATCAATTAATTAGCTAATCAATAGAATAATTTCCTAATTGATTAGCTAATTAATATAATAAAAGGGGAATGATTTGGGAGTTACCTTGTGGATAGGATTTGATGAGGATGGATGAAATAGGTTTTGAATTATTACCTATTTTGGGCACTTTTGACTTAGTTGAGGGTTGATTGCCCGCTGCTCGGGCGTAGGTATCCCGATATGCCTCGAGGGTAATTTTGTCCTTTTAACCCAAAGATCCACGTGTCACCTTATGATTATTTTTGGCTCCACAACCTCCATGCTTAACTTCTCTGAATGGGATGTTGTTCTACTTATGCTATGAATTATCAAATTTCAGGTTTATCTGGTAAGATTATTGAAGCATTGAGAGGAACAAAATGTCTAAAGACAAATGATTGCTACAAGCTTCCCCACAGATGTCTCTTGTTCATGAGAAATGGGGTTACATTCTTTAGGTGTTTAATGGTCTCCCATTGATTGATCAGAGTTCCTACGGAGGCACAACATTTTCCCACTTAGGTGAATTGAAGAAAACAAGGATTGTTGTTTATTTTTAGAATGCCGCAAAAGTGGTTGCATACTTGCCTAGATTATAGACCTCCAAGATAATGCACATTGATTCCATATTTTGGTACTCGAAAAGTATGTACTAAACAAGATTCGTGAGCAACATAAATAATCACTGCAGTTAAGAAAGTTTTAAGTTACCAAGAGGAAAAACCAGTGACTATTCTCAAAAGGAAAGAAAAGTGCTGATAACAAAGTGATTTCTTTAGTGAAAATGTTATGGAGTAATTGTAACATCCCACATCGTTCAGGGGAGTGGATCCTATAAGCCTTATATGTATATTCCTATCTCTACCTAGCACGAGGCCTTTTGGGAGCTCACTGGCTTCGGGTTCCATCGGAACTTCGAAGTTAAGCGAGTTCGCGCGATAGCAATCCCAAGATGAGTGACCCACTAGGAAGTTCTCGTGTGAGTTCCCAGAAACAAAACAGTGAGGGCGTGGTCAGGGCCCAAAGCGGATAATATCATGCTACGGCGGAGTCGAGCCTGGGAAGTGGTCCCACCGGGGCTGGGATATGACAATTTGGTATCAGAGCCAATCCCTAGTCAGAAGTGTGCCGATGAGGACGTCGGGTCCCTAAGGGGGGTGGATTGTAACATCCCACATCGCCCAGGGGAGTGGATCCTGTAAGCCTTATATGTATATTCTCATCTTTACCTAACACAAGGCTTATTGGGAGCTCACTGGCTTCGAGTTCCATCGAAACTCCGAAGTTAAGCGAGTTCACGCGAGAGCAATCCCAAGATAGGTAACCCACTGGGAAGTTCTGCTCACGTGAGTTCCCAGAAACAAAACTGTAAGGACGTGGTTGGAACCCAAAGCGAACAATATCGTTAATTTCTACCATGTAAACGCTGCAAAGATAAGGGTAAAATAGTCCCTATTAATTTTTGGACCCCGATCATGCCATCACGCCAACAACGTTTACATGGTAGAAATATTACAACCCATCCTTAATTTTTGTGTTAAAATAGTCCCTATTAATGCGAAGTAAATGACCAAAAGGCCTATAGAAGGGTAAATTTCATTTTTCTTTATTTGGACCTTTGAGGTTTCCACGCATGGTTGTAGGTTCCAGTTAATTATTCTAACTTCCACCTGCACTTAATGTTTAGAGAAAATTAGAATTATACTATAATGAAATAAAGTTGCAACCAGTAGGTGTGGCCCTTTGGGGGAGTTCTGTTCATAAATAAAGTTGTTCTACTTGCAGGTTAGACTATAATGAAATTTTGGGTTAAGTTCTGTCGAATTTTTGGTAGATTCTAATTATAAATAAAGTTTTACATTATCAATGCATATTTAGCTTGCGTCACCTTATAGGTGTTAGCCAACACGACCCAATCTTTATGTCCACCTAGATATCTGGATTGGAGCTGTCAATATTTCACATGTTTAACACAGTTTTAAAACTCACCGCATCACGTGGGCTTAATTAATAGTTTTTTTCGATGTTTGGTAAAAATGAAAAATTAGGTGGGAAACACTATTTTTTTGTGATACAAAGGGCATTTTTAATGTCAATAAGAACATATATGTCATAGAAAAGAGGATAAATCACACAAAACTACTTCAATTATGAATCGAACCACAATCTCATACCTCATATTTTAAAAATTACAATGTCATACATCATCTTACAAATTTGTTGTAATATCACACCTCTATCAATTTTTCTGTTAAATACTGACGTGGTTTGAGACAGAGCCCACTCCCTAACCTAATTGGATTAAAAAATTAATTAAATATTAAAAAATTAAAAATTAAAAAATTAAATTTTTTTTATAAAAAATGTGGGGACCCACCCCTACAAACCCATCACCCCCACCAAATTAATCCTTGTAGCAAAACAGCCCACTACCTCCATGCCAATTTTCTCCATGTCCATCCACCGCCACCACATCATGATTCATATCCAAAAATTGATTTCAATACCTAGAAATCGACTTCATATCCATATCCCCATTCATTTCATTACCAATTCACATAATTAGATACTAAGAAAACAATGCAAATGGTCCCCAAAAGCAAGCATAGCATCGAATTGCATATGGCAAAATGTCAGTCCATTATTCCATATTGGCTAAATAGCCACAATGGTTCATGAGATTGAAAATCAATAAAAATGGTCCCTGAGATTGTCTACCATCCATCATTTTGGTCCTTCTGTTAAAAACTCTTTGGGCAATTTTCAAAGCTTCGTAACTCAATCATTTCTTAACCAAATTTGACCCATAATATATCAAAATGAAGACAGGAAATTGTAAAACAAGATTATACCTATTTGGAAGGCCAATGGTTGCCAGAGATGGTCGAAAATAGCCTAAAAGGTGACTGGTCAGCCGAAAAACTGAAAAACTCGCCGAAAACTAGGTAAAATTTAAATGTTCATAACTTCTTCAATACTTCTTCAATTCTTGATGGCTAATTCACCATGGTTTGGCTGGAAAAAGGCTTGAAAGTGGCTAACTATTTTTGAGTTAGCCAATTTCGAACCATTTTCCGGCCAAACCACGGTGAATTAGCCATTAAGAAAGGTACCATTCTCTTTGTCTCATGCAGAAGTATGATTTTCTTTTTTGAATCACTCGATTTCGTTGAGTATTGAAGAAGTTATGAACATTTAAAGTTTACCTAGTTTTCGGCGAGTTTTCCAATTTTCCAGCGGACCAATCACCTTTCAGACTATTTTTCGGCCATCTCTAGCAACCATTGGGCTTCCAAATAGGTATAATCTTGTTCTACACTTTCCTATCTTCATTTTGATATATTATGGGTCTAAATTGGTTAAGAAACGATTGAGTTATGAAGCTTTGAAAATTGCCCAAAGAGTGTTTAACGGAAGGACCAAAATGATGGATGGTGGACAATCTCAGGGACCATTTCTATTGATTTTCAATATCAAGACCAAAGTGGTGTGTTATGCAAATCTTAGGGACCATTTTGGCTATTTAGCCTTCCATATTTATTTGTAGTTGTCTCTCATCTAAAGCTCATATCTGTTGATCAGATCCATAACCACATGCTTGATGCTTCCATTCTTCTTCACCACCAGCTTCTTGTTCATTTTGGTATCACAGAAACCCTGCACAAAGCAATTATATTCAGAATACACTAAAAATTTTGAAGAGATGAATTATCCGACTAGATTTAGTCAAGGCTGGATTGTTACCATTTCCTGCAGCTCTTCAAGGATATGATCCCAGTCCGAAACCTCACATAGATCATCGATTCTGGAATCTCTGAAGCATATCCTTCACAGGAGCTCAAAATCTCTGTCTTTCTCCCCCTCCGCCTCAGACGCCACCCTGAGTTTGCCGGACTGCGAATCGGTCTCAATTTAGTCGCACATCTCGCTCTCCTCCTCGTTTTCCAACCATGAGCACGAGGACCTGCCACAGATCTCACTAGATTCGGAGAAATCGAACCCAAATCACCTAAACTCGATCATTTCTATCCACCAGACCAACCAGGGGATATGGAAAAATTAGATTGTTAGAAATGAATGATGGTATATAGTGATGGATGATGGAAATGGAGGAAATGAATGATGGTGTGGTGGCGGAGGATGGACATGGAGGAAAGTGGTGTGGAAATTGTGGGAGTGTTTGGTTACAAGGATTAATTTGGTGAGGGTAATGTGTTTGTAAGACCATCTCCAACCCTTGGGCTAAAAGTTAAAATTTTTAGCCTAGAAACAGCTTTTCTACTCCAACATTCCAGCCTAAAATTTTAGCCCAAGATTATTAAAGAATGAACTTAGGCTAATTTTTTTCCTTAAATTAACTTTTAAAAAAAAAAATTATGTAAACTATCGTAAATTAATTTTATGAACATTTTAATCTAAAAAGATTTAAATTCTTATAAATATTGAAAAATCACTAAATCAATACATGAAACTCGTGAAACACTATGGAAAAATATGAAAATCATGATTGAGATGTATAAACACAAAATACATGAAACATACATGACACATAGAACACATGTGAAGCATACACAAAACACATGTAAATGATATACAAAACACATGTAAATGATATACAAAACACATGTGAAGCACATACACATGTGAAGGACATACAAAACACATGATAGAGATGAAATACACACAAAACACATGTGAAACACATGACACACACGAAACACATACAAAACACATGAAACACAAACCTACACACATGAAACTAAAATCTTCAATCATCATCTATATAAACATAGGTTGAATATCAAACCATCGCACATCATATCCACCAATATTTCGACTTTCAAAGTGTTTTTGTTTCCTAAAAATCATCAATACCTCATCATTGGGTGATAGAAGAAGGCTATGAGATTGTGGTTCAACCCATAATTGAAGTAGTTTTGTATAATTTACCCTAGAAAATAACAATCAATCCATTTCTTTTGGTTTCCCATGGTATAGGAAAGTGAGCATCAAGGGGGTGGAAGGCTTCACTTTCCCTCCTATTTTCCCACGAGTCAGGAATCTATTTCCCAAGGAAAAACAACAATTTCTCATTCCCAAGTTTCATTTCCCAAACATCAGAATAGGGAATAAACTTTTCTTACCCACCCATTATGCCCTTAGATGATTAGTGAAATTTTAGTTTTGCCATCCACCTCTCCAGTACCTAGCCAACACCACTCGTTCATCTTTATTCTCCCTCACCGCTGCATCACTGATACCATGTCCAAACAATAAAACCTTTGCAACCTAAATCCATTGAATCACCTCACCCCTACTACCTGATATGATTGCCGAATCACTTCGCCCAAACCCCACAAATTGATTCCATAACACCAAAACCTAAGAAAGAAATAGGCATTATTATTTGGTTTATAAGAAAATTACTCATGGCCAAGCGAGGGAGAGGTGTTGGTGGCTGGTGAGGGAGACCGCATATCGACGAAGGATAGTGTAACGACCCAAAAATTCATTTGGAAACTAATTCCGGTGATAGGCCAAAATAAAGTCATGGTTAATCTCTACTTTATTAATCAAAATAAATTTCTTTTCTTGACAATTATTCATAAAAATTTATTCTAGGTTATTTTATGGTTGCATTTAACATTCTTGTTAGACTGCCTATATACTCGTAAATGGGATCAAGTCATTCGTAGTTCACCATTGTACTTGAACCATTTTTTTACTAAAAATACTTAAGTGGCGGTTATAATCAATACTGGACTCCAACAATTGAATCACATTAAACAAATATCAAATATGAAATTAGGGACATCGAATTTAAATTACAAAGGCAACGTCAACCCACTGGCCATGCACCGTCGCAAGCGGCGGATTCCGGCGAACGGAAACCACGAGCCGAAGTCTAAAAATTACCAAATTTTACAGGCATGTAGAGCTCAGTGAGAGGAACATTTTTCATACTTGAGCCGAAGTCCAATTCGGCCGAGAAGACGTTTGAAATCACCTCGATCTGTCGAAACTAAAATGGGTGAACTTCAATTCGCTCTCCCTGGTGCTCAACTGCCCCCAAACTTGTTTAAGGTTTGTTCCTGTGCTCAAGAGAAGTCCTTTGGTGGTGGTGGTGGTCGAAGGAATCACCTTCAGAAATGATGGATCGCCGCCAAATCCCCCACAATGTTGTCAATGGGATTCTCACGAAACCGAGGCAAAAAACTCTTAGATTTTTTTTGTGGAAATGAGAGAATGGAGGTTGTGTGACGACCCGTCCCTACTTTTCACTGTAATTTCTTTTCCGTTGGTCTGAGTTGACAATTTTACCCTTTTTGGACAAAAGTGGAATCTGACGTGGACGTGATGTTCGGCTTTCAGTTTCATTTTCCTGGTTTTGTACTAAATTAGTACTCGTTGTTACGAACCCGTGAGCACGTGTTAGACTCGAATTGAATCTGTAACGAAAGAGCTACGCTCTGTTAAAGTATGTTAAACTTCAATCATCCCCTTCATTGGTGGATCCGTGTCCTCTCTTTTCCAACAAATCACATTTGTTTTCCACCAATCCCTCACCACCATTCATAGTCCATCAAAACCCTCACAACTAATCAAGTGCCTTCCCTCAATTTTGGCACCAATCAGTTTTCACTTTCATTTCACTCACAACCAATTAGAAACCACAACTTTCTCTCTTCTCATTCTCTCTCTCTAACCTAAGAACTCTTATTTTCTTTGCAACTCACTCAAATGTGACCTACAACCTACACCATTGAACTCCCCTCAACTCCACGATCATAACCATGTAACCAAATCGCAATTTGGGTGAGTTTTTACTCACCAACTCAAAAGGTCCGACTCGGCTCAACCTTTCCCCGATGAGTTGCGACCGAGTTACAGATTTTTAGGAAGTCTAAAGACATCCACTTTACTCCTCGAGGTCTTTAGTGAAGGTTTAAGAAGAGTTGATGTCGAAACAGATGAGTTTCAAGGAGTTGAGGCTATCGAGCCAATTTTAAGCTTTTTCCCGTCTATTTTTGGACTTCAAAAAGGTATAAACTGATTCTACACTTCATAAGCTTCATTTTCATATAAATTTTGTGAAAAATGGTTGAGAAATGAAGAAAATATGAAGGTTTGAAAAATTACCCAATTTTCGACGACATTTTTCCAGATTCCGACAAACTAGACGGGGTGATCGGTGAAGTTCGCCTGAGGAGACGACGAAATATTCCGTCAAAGTTGATAGAATATTCTAACGACGTCAGATAACATCGTTAACTTATGTTACCTTTTAACGGAATACTCTTAACGGCCGTTAGGGTTAGCCTGCGTGTGGTGGCGCGTATAGCCATGCCCTAGAAGGCGCGTGGTGGCGCGTCCAACCTCCGATTTACCTTCTATCAATTTATGTAGGTCTGTGACGTTGAGTAGATTGATTTCGTATATTCAAACCCTATGTTTGAGCAATCTACGGAGGTTTTATTTAAGTTTCCGTTTATGTGTTAGTAAACTAAGTTAATTAGTAATTTCACAGATAGGGGAAACGTATCCCAAGGGCATACGGGGTCAGGCAATGCTTGGATGCTTTGTTTCGACTACGTATATGTGAGTGGGCAATTTGTTTTTATACCTATACATAATTATAGTTTCCATAAATGCGTATTTACTTCATTTTTAAGCTTATATTGCCAAGTATCGTTATTGTGATAGTAATTGTGATAAATGTTGTTATATAGTTAGGATATTATTGTCATGACATTCATACATATTTGTACATGCTCATCTTGCTGCACCTGGTGTTAGTACTCGCCCCAAGGCGAGGGCTAGTCCTTCACGTGTATGTTCACATCTTCACCGTTCACTTGCCTTGGATCCAAGTTAGGTGGCAGTCATGTCGTATAGTTTGCATTAGGCAATTGCGACTCATATGTGACTGTGCTTCTGCACCAACCTTCATGTGATCATAGTACTAGAGCGTATTGATTACACCAGTCCTATTCGTGTAAGAAATTATCTGTACGAACTCGTGTGTCAGCTTAAAGGGATGAACACTTAGTTATATTTGATTATCACATGATTATATTACTGTGGCATTTGATATATCATGACTTGACATATTTCTGGTTACATTGTTGTTATACTGTTGTTTACATACTTACGTAGTATGTTTTAAGGAAACTATACTTATTTTACAACGAGGGGTTATTATGTTCGAAAATAAAGGTTTTCTTACAAACGTTGTTTTGCTGACTCACTCAACTTTGTTTTTCGCCCCTCCAGGTTTAGTAGTTGTGCTTAGGTGTAAACGAGGATTCTGGCAAATCTCAGGAGATGGTTATCTTCAGTGGCATAACCCTCATCCTATTAACTATGTTGTCTTTTGCTCTAACATCACGTGTGAAATGAGTTCAATCTCGCTCACCTGCGCACTCTTTTGATTAGGCACTTTTATGTTTAAATTTATTCACATCATTTTCCACTACACTACACTTTATGACTTCGTTACCTTCCAGGTGTCGGCCAACACAACTCGATTCGGAGTCCAAGTGGACATTCCGGGTCGAGGTAAAGTGTGCAAGTGATGGTTGGGTGAAATTCGTTGGAAAAACCGACGAAAATCGTCGAAATTTGCTACCCAAAACCGGGTCTGCAATCGGGTCAAAAACCAGGTGGCATGGGATCTGGGTTAGCTGCTCTTCCTCCTTTCATTTTCCCCCTTCCTCACTTTCTCGATTGGGCCAATCTCCCATCCTTTCTCTCGTTTCTTTTTCTCCCCCAATCACAGCCGCACACGTGGTAATGGATGGTTCTCCAACTTTCCGGGAGCCTTCCATAAAATGAATAATTACCATTTTACCCTTACATTTAACCGTTAATTTCTCCTTCATTTCATGAACAGTTTTCACCTACTTGTTCGTGAGATTGAGCTCTATCTAAATATGCCAAGAAATACAACGAAGCATATATGGATAAAATACGTCATTGTATAATTACGTTTAGCCAACTAGAGGCATTTTCATCTTTTCCCTCATTTGAATTTCATAATTAAAGCACATATTTAAAAATAATCAGCGTATTACATGTCACATCCCGGCCCGGGCCCCCACCACATCTCGAGATCGACTCCACCGTAACACGATATTGTCCAATTTGGGCCCCGATCACCCCATCACGGTTTTGCTTCTGGGAACTTACACGAGAACTTTGCAGTGAGCCATCCATCCTGGAATTGCTCTCGCATAATCTCGCTTAACTTCGGAGTTCTTACAAAACCCGAAGCCAGTGAGCTCCCAAAAAGCCTCATGCTAAATGGAGGTGAGAATGTACTTATAAGGCTTACAGGATCCACTCCTCTAGGCGATGTGGGATGTAACAATCTACCCCCCTTAGGGGCTCGATGTCCTCGTCGGCACACTTCCAGCCATGGATTGGCTCTGATACCAAATTGTCACATCTCGGCTCGGGCCCCCATCACATCCTTAGCTCGACTCCACCGTAACACGATATTATCCGTTTTTGGCCCTGACCACGCCCTCACGGTTTTGTTTTTGGGAACTCACACGAGAACTTCCCAGTGGGTCACCCATCCTAGGATTGCTCTCGCGCGATCTCGCTTAACTTCAGAGTTCTTACGGAACCCGAAACCAGTGAGCTCCCAAAAGGCCTTGTATGTACATATAAGGCTTACAGGATCCACTCCCTAGGCGATGTGGGATGTAACATTACAGATATGACCTCTTTTGCTGGGTTCCGTTCTCTTCGAATTTCTTCTCTCTTTAACCAGACTATAAACAAAAGAATTCAAGTTTTATTTTAAGAATAGTTAGAGCATTTCCAAATAAGATGTCAAAAAGTTCACATCGGTAACAACGATGAAAAAAGACATCATTAGGTATTTTTCAACCGAAATGTTAATTCCTACGTGACATGACATGAGAAGGCATCTTCAAATCTATTTTTAGTAATTAACTAGTCATATACGCATTCGTTACATGTGTGTAATTAAAAAAAACTTTAAAAAAAAATTGGGCATGGAAGTGGTTGGGTTTTTTTTTTAGGGGGGTGGGTTTAAATAGGATGTGTTATGTTTACCTGATTGTGAGGTTCGTGTAAAAAATAAAAAATTTGAGTGATATGTAATTACTAAATTGTCATGTCTTTTAATTTTGTTTAGCTTTGATGAGAGGGTTAGAATAGTAATTTCATAGAATTTTGGTTGGCAAACAGACTTCTATTAATATTTACCTTAGATAAATGGTTTTCATATTTTTTTTAATACTTTTCTTTTGTTTTAAAATACTAATTATAACTAATAATATAATAAATAATAGTTTAAATTTGTCATATCGGTTGGAGAACAAAACTTAAGAAAAAGATCAATGTGCCACATAAACCTTCAAATTTAATTTTTATGTTTAAAATTTGATACCTCATTTGAAGATGATCTTAAGGCTTTTTAATATTCCAAAAATTAAGGTTCCATTACAATTCAATATTGTCGTGTTTTTTACTTTTTAGCCATAATAATATGATTATTTCACATAAAAAATGATTCAATTAACCACTTAGTACTACATGTAGACATCGAAATTTCGGTAAATAAATGTTGACCGATAAATCAAAGTGTCAACGCTCATGTATTACATAAATTTTACACGTAGCGTGTGACTCAACGAAAATTGAAATGAGTTGGAAAAGTCATCAAATAGGACACGTGTCAACACCTGGCAGAAACGACTTATTTCATCTGGAATATTATATTCAAAATTAGGCCTTGGAAAATTCTATAAATACAAGCCCAATTTCATTCATTTAAGGAAACCAAAAAAAATCATTAGGCAAAACTCTTGAAGCTCTGAAGCTCTGAAACTCCGAAGCTCTCAAGCATCCAGGTTCCCGAAGAATCAAGAAAGCGTTCTTCGTTCATCGTTCTTCCAAGATCAAGCCCAACGGCCCTTGGATCAACAATCATCCACCTTCAAGCCCAAGCCTCAACGGCCCCTTGAAGAAAGCGTTCATCGTTCATCAACTGTTCATCCTCAAGGATCAAACCCCAACGGCCCCTTTGGATCGACAACACAACAAATCCGCTCATCCGCTGTTCATCAAGCCCAAGCCCCGACGGCCCTTGAAGAAAGCGTTTATCGTTCATCACTGTTCTTCGAGATCAAGCCCAAAAGCCCTCGAAGATCCGTTCAAGCCCAAAAGCTCTCGAAGATCCGTTCGTCACTGTTCTTCGAGTTCAAAGCCCAAAAGCCCTCGGAAATCCGTTCATCACTGTTCTTCGAGATCAAGCCCAAAAGCCCTTGAAGATCCGTCAATCACCATTCTTCAAGATCAAGCCCAAAAGCCCTTGAAGATCCGTTCATCCTCGTTCATCCAAGATCAAGCCTCAACGGCCCTTGGATCAATCGCACATCCCACAAATCAACACCTTACGGAGATCGAATCAGAGGATCAAAATAGAGAGAGATTGTAACCCAAAATCATCAAATACAAATATTTGTTTGTGCACGTTGTTCTTGTCTCTTTCGTTTCAGGAATTTTCCGTGTTCACAAATTGGCACGCCCGGTGGGATATCTCTACCTCTCATCTCTTCCTCCGTTCAAGGAATATAAGCACACTTCCAAAATCAATGACGTCAAGGAAGGCTCAAGCTGTTCCCATAATCGGCGCAAAGAACAAAGGCGCCCTCGTCGCAACTGGTGTCACTTTGGGCATCACGACTCGAAGCATGGCAAGAGCTACTTCTGCCGCCTCTTTCACCTCTGCATCAACTCTGCCAAGGGAACAAAAGCACCCAAGGCACGAGCCTTTGATCACCTTAGCCTCACTAAGGGCACCAAGGGGGGAAAGCCCAAGGAAATACGCCGAATCCATGCTCTCCGATGCCGATTCAAGCGACAGTTCAACCATGCAAGTCATGACTATTGGAGCAACTTCAATCGATGAGCAGCTGGCTCAAATGAATGAAGCAATCGCAAGGCTAACCCGAACTGTGAAAGAAAAAGACTTGCAAATTGCAGCACTAGTCAACCGACTGGAGGCGCAGGACGACGATAAACCCGACCCAGAGGATGATCCACTAAAGGGAGGAGCTGGCGGAGACGAAGAACCCCCGGTGAAGAAAATCGATGGGAAGCCAGAGCCAGACCAAGCAGCGGCACTCATGGGATCTCTTTCTATCCAGCAGCTGCAGGAGATGATCACCAACACCATCAAGGCACAGTACGAAGGGAGCTCACATACCTCCTTGTTCTACTCGAAGCCCTATTCCAAGAAAATTGATGCCCTAAGGATGCCAAGGGGTTATCAACCACCAAAGTTCATGCAGTTTGATGGAAAAGGAAACCCAAAGCAGCACGTTGCACATTTCGTCGAAACTTGCAACAACGCGGGGACGGAGGGAGACTACCTCGCCAAGCAGTTTGTGCGCTCGCTGAAAGGAAATGCCTTTGAGTGGTACACGGACCTAGAGCCTGAGTCCATCAACAGCTGGGAGCAATTGGAAAGGGAATTCCTCAACCGCTTCTACAGCACCCGCCGCACTGTGAGCATGCTAGAACTAACGAGCACAAAGCAGTGGAAGGACGAGCCAGTTATTGACTACATCAACAGATGGCGCACTCTAAGCCTCGACTGTAAAGACAGGCTCTCGGAAACCTCTTCAATCGAGATGTGCATCCAAGGCATGCAATGGGGTTTGCAATACATCCTTCAAGGCATTAAACCACGGACCTTCGAGGAATTGGCCACTCGCGCCCATGACATGGAGTTGAGCATCGCCCATCATGGGAAGAAAGAACCGATCGCCGACTACAAGAACGACAAAGTTCTTGGGACAAAGGCGGAAAAGGCTGCATGGAAACCCACCAAGGAAGCGATGACGGTCAACACATCTCCCGTCAAAATATCCACACGAGGCAAGGCGATTCAAACCGAAGCTTTTCGTGATCAAGAGACACGTAGACGCACTTTGAAGGAGCTTGAGGAGAAGACTTATCCATTCCCCGACTCTGATGTGGTTGCCATGCTAGATGACCTATTGGACAAGAAGGTGATCAGTTTGCCTGAGTGCAGACGGCCGGAAGAGATGAATCGTACTGACAGTCCAAGATACTGTAAATTCCACCGCTTCATCAGTCATCCGACAGAAAAGTGCTTCGTGCTGAAAGATCTCATCATGAAGCTGGCTCAGAAAGGAATCATCGAGCTAGATCTTGACGATGTGGTGAAGTCAAACTATACCACCTTCACTTCTGGCTCTTCCGACTCAAAATTTTCACCTCAACCGCTGGGGGCATCGTCCAAGACAAGCAAAGTTGAAGGATGGACTCAAGTCAGTCCTAAGAAATTGCACAAGAAGCATACGTCTCCTCCACATGTCCGCCAATCGGAAAGGGGGCAAAGCAGCTCTTGTCAACCTTCAAAGCAACATGAACGTGTTGAAGATGATGAAATTTCGACACATAGATCGTCCATCCCTATCACGATGCGTGATTTCTTTCCTGAAGACTTCTTCAATCACTCGGTCAAGGCTCATTGCTATGAAGATTGTGAGGAACGCCTCTCCAAAATTACTTGACAAATTCACCATGCTCCTTGTTCGCACGAGCCTAAAACTGCACGAACCAAAGCTCTTTGTCTGCAAGAGCCTAAACTGCAAGACACAACACTCTTCGCCTGCACGAGCCTAAACTGCATGGCACAACGCTCCTGGTCTGCACGAGCATAAAAGGCAACACCAACGCTCCTTGCCTGCACGAGCTGAAACTGCAACACGGCACCAAACGCTCCTGGTCTGCACGAGCATAAAAGGCAACACCAACGCTCCTTGCCTGCACGAGCTGAAACTGCAACACGGCACCAAACGCTCCTTGCCTGCACGAACTGAAACTGCAACACGGCACCAAAAGAAAATACCAAAAAAAAAAAAAATGTATTTGAACTACGTTACGACTTGATCCCTTCTTTGGAGGGGTACGTAGGCAGCTCGAATGTTCAATTTTTCGAGTTCAGTCACATCAAAAGAAAAAAAAAGAATAAATGTTTTATTAAAGAAGGTCAATTTTATTACAAATTTATTTTGTTAAGAAAATTTGCAATTTTCTTTGTACAAAATTAAATTGCAGTTTCTTTGAAAAAAAATAATGAATACATATGTTATTATGTATTTAGAAAAAAAAAAAAAAAAAAAAAAAAGGAAATATATACGTATGTGTGTGCATATACAAATATAGGCCCATCCACAATTTCTAAAAAAAAAAGGGGCGGCCCATCTTTCTAAATCCCAATAAGCCCAGCTCTAAAAACCCACTTCGGGTTTTCTCCTCCAACCAAACCCTTCTCCATTCCAGTCACCCATCCAAGCTCCATGCGCCTCCTCCTGCAAATCTCCCGTCTAATCCGCCATCAAATCCTTCTCAGAGCCCGAGCTTATCATCTGCAAACTACAGGCCAAACACGGGCCCATCATCTCCCTCCGCTTTGGCCCCCGCTCCGCCGTCTTCATCGGCGACCGCTCCCTCGCTCACCAAGCCTTAATCCAGACACCGGCCGATGGGGTCCACATCACGTACCCGCTTAAGGAGCAGATGATGCTCTCCGTCACATCTGTCGTCGTCTCTCTCGATGATAACATGGTGCCAATCTCCGCCGTCGAATCGCTTGTGGAGTTGCTTTTAACGGTGATCAACCGACCCAATCATGGCATCGACCGTCAGGCGCGTGCGCTGGCGTGTGAATGCCTTCGAGAGATGGAGAAAGCTCGGCCCTCTTTGCTCTCTGAAATCGGCGAACATCTCTAGGAGCTTGTTGCAGAAGAGAAAACCCACCGCCAATCCTCGAGGTCAAGGCCTTCTTCTCCTTCTTCTCAAGGGAGGAGGAGAAGGAGGACACCCAGCAGAGAAAGAAATCAGCAGCAACGGTAGAGCAGTAGGGAGAGACGAACTAGTATTTCACCGGGCAAACGCTCATCTTCTAATGCTAATTCTGCTGCAACTGCCACTTCAACTGCCAATGCGAATCCGAGACCAGGAAAGATGGTTTACGTCCCGACAAACTACAGCAGCGGGACAAGCTCCTCGCCGAAACTGCCCTTGGCTTCTCGACCAACTTCACCTGCAACGGCGGCGTCATAGTGCAGGTGGTGGTGCTACAGTGCATTATCTGGGAGAGGTGGGTGTCTTGAGAAATTCTCCTTGATCTCATCCTTGCTGTCTCTGCTGCAACGGATGCGCTTGAAAGATAGGACGGTGATGGCTGTCATTGGGATGATGGAGCTGATCAAAAGGGTGATCTCCGTCATGACTTCGCCATGGATTTGGTCTGCAGCAACGAGCTCTTTGCCAAATTCGTCAAGGGCCGGCTCAGGAAGGACGTTGCCAGATATTCCGGCAGCTCATCTCCGCCATAGATTCCTGCCACAGCCGCGACATTACCACCAGGATCTGAAGCCGGAGAACTTCCTCCTAGACCAGGACGACAACTTGAAAGTCACCTCATACCCGAGAGCTGTGTGGCCTGCGTGTTCATGTACCTGACTTTTCCTCAATCGAAGCCATGGCCTGTTCCAGCTTCGCGAAGCTTAATGCGTCATCATCTCAATGGTGCTGCCAGCAACATGAAAGGCGATAAGTTATCCTCGCAGGCTCTTATGCATGATCAGTTTGCTGCAGCACAATCCTCCGGGCCACACCAGCTTGTACCTGCAGGCTTCCCTTATGTACATGCTGCTGTTCCTAGTACGGCCCAGGTAAAACCAGCAGAACAGAAGAAACAACCCGCCGGTGGCGGGGATTGTGTACGAAAAGCTTGATTCTTGCCCAAGGAAACGAGAATTTGCATTCTCCCTCTGGCAGCCTAAGAAGAAGTGGAAGAAGAAGCAAGAACAAGACACCGGGTCAAAAGGTCCGACCAAGGACCAGCTGCTCTCGCTCCTCTTGTAGCAGCACCGTCAGCAGCAGTACCCCACCCACGTTTTGGTTCGATAAGCTACCCTCCTCCAATATAGCAAAGTCCAAAGTCATCGAGAACTTCAAGGTTCTGGGCGTCAATTTCGTCCTGGGTGATCTGTACGATCACGAGAGCTCGGTGAATGTGATCAAGCAAGTCGACGTGGTGATCTCGACGGTGAAACATGGTCAGTCGGCTGATCAGGGAAAGATCATTACTTACGCATGCAGCTCGTTTTGAAAGTCCATGCGGAGCAGATGTTTGTTGGACATGGAGATCGGTTATCCAATGTCATCCAAACAGAAACTCAAAGCCGGAGATCATGAGAGCAGCCGAAGAAAGAGAGATGTTCTCCGCTCCCTGCTGCTGTCGACTCCCCCAAGGTTCAGACGGCTGCTCTTTGTTCCTCTCTGCCCAGCGAGAGTCCCATCCGTGAGCCTAGATACCGCAACGTGCACCCTCGTCTCGGCCGATAGCAACGGAAAGGCAGCAGCAAAGTGGTGACATTCGGAGACCGTAAGCCCACCGTAATTCTCTCTCCGTCTCTCTTAGACGAACAACAATGGTGTCGCTCACTCCAGGACCAGCTGCTCTCGCACCTCCCATGGTAGCACCGTCGGCAGCAAGCAAGTCATCTTCCTCTGTGCTCCTCATGTCTTCCGCCAACGATCAGCGCTCCTAGGCGGAGCTCCTCTTCAATCTCTGCAAGCTTGCCGTACTCTCCCCCATCCCCGGCACTCAGATCCTTCAAGCCATCTCTGTGGTTGGGCTGGAGCTACATACGGGCTTGAGGTGGCTCATCAATACGGTGTTCACGGGCAAGCTGGTGTTGTTTCAGACAACATGAATGGGCCCATCAACAATGAGCGGCAATCCCCTTCTGCCCATCAGTTCCAAGCAGCAACGGGGACGGCAAAGTCTCCGACATCAAGGCTGCACCGCTCTTCTCTTGCACCCTCCTCCGTCTCTTGCCTCGCAGCTGCCACCAACTTCAAAGACCGCTGTCAAACGACTAGCCTGCCGAGAAGCTCTTCCTCAAACTCGAGCTCCGCTCCCTGCAAGTTCCTCTACCCATCACCCAAATTTATACACAAAAAAAAAAAAAAAAAAAAAAAAAAAAAAAAAAAGGGTGGTGGTGCATCTGGCACCACGTGAAAAAAAGGGAAGGGTGCATGGGCACCAACTAAAGAAACAGAAAATAATACAAAAAATAAAAAAAAAAGGGTTTCATGGTGCGTCTGGCACCATGTGCAGAAAAAGAAAGAAAAAATATATATATATATTTATATAAAAATAAAAAATAAAAAATAAAAAATAAAAAAAGAAGGAGAAAATAAAAGAAAAGAAAATGAAGTTATGATAATATGGTGTGTATGTACATAATATATGTATGTATATAGCAACAAAAAAAAATGCATCGAGAGAAATAAAGTCAATTTTATTTATTTTTTTCTGGAAATTTTACACAAATTTGCATTATGCATACCTTAAAAAAATAAAAAAAAATAAATAAAAAAAAAATCAAATCAAATTTACAACAGGGGATATTCAAGGACGATCAGGTGGCGCCTCACAACTCGGCAGAGCTCCAGGAAGAAAAGGCGTCGGAGGTTGGCTGTTTGAAGCCTCAGCAGTCGGTACAGCCCCAGAAGACGAAGGTAAATGCTGCTGGAACAAACCCACAAACCTCCGATGATCAAGTAAAATCTGACCATCAGATTCCTGCATCTGGTCAATTTTCCTCTTCATGTTTGTGGCATAGTTATGTGCAAGCTTGTGCAACTGTTTATTCTCATGCTTGAGCCCTCTGATCTCTTGTTTGAGACTCATCACTTCAGCCGCCAACGATTCAACTTGACGGGTTCGA
The DNA here is from genome assembly GCF_916048215.2 of Malus sylvestris. Lineage (NCBI taxonomy): Eukaryota > Viridiplantae > Streptophyta > Magnoliopsida > Rosales > Rosaceae > Malus > Malus sylvestris. Next base: position 21,651 of record NC_062267.1, on the reverse strand, counting down.
GCAAATAGACGTTGGGCCATGTTGGACACAGAACCCGCACACTGCACACTAAGAGCCAGGGACTCCTTAACAGCCAACTCATCTGACCGCCTGGAAAGTAGTCTGTTATCTTTGGGAGTGACAAGGTTCCGGGCCACCACCGCAGCGGTCATATCATTCTTCATCACCGAATCCCCAACAGTAAGAGGACCAGTAGGGGATATGAAGGATGGGCGCCATATGTTGTCTGGAGAAGGCGGGACTGCCTCTTCACCAAGATTCAAGTCAAAACGACGGTCGGAGGGTCTAGACATTTTCAAAGTATTGAAGAAAGAAGAGATCGGACAAATCAAGATCTTAGAAGTGCAAGAAGGGAGTTTTCACAAGCGAAAATTCAAGTGTGCTTTGAAACGAACAGCGTGCCTCTATATAAAAAATCAGCACTCGACGGGATTTCAGAGATCGAAGAGGCGAGCTCAGAATTCGAAGAGGCCATTCAAAAATCGAAGAGGCAAGCTCAGAAATCGGAGAAGCATCTTGCTTTTCCAGACGCGTCGGCACCCGTGACACGCAAACTCAGCTTTGCGAAAATCACGGGCAATTTGTCGAAGCGCCGATCCCAGATATCGAAGAGGCGCCAGTCTTTTTCAGCCACGTCAGCACCCATCACGCGCAAACTCAGCTTTGCGGAAATCACGGGTAATTTGTCGAAGATTTCTGATAAAGAAGAAAGCACGTGAAGCCATATAGATCAATCACGCATTGGTTGCCGACACGAGTGAAAGAATAGTACCTCTACAGGTATCAAAGAACTTCCTATAATTGTCTACCTTCACCTTCCATAGCAAGGTAGACATACAGAGCCTTTCTTCATCTCAAAAAAAAATAAAAAAAATGCTTTCCCAACGAAGCCTCTCGAGTCATTCAATGTTCCTTATTCCCTAGGGTACCTCTGCAAGCCAATGACTCCAAAGCAAAAGTATCTCATATCACCAGGGTAGAAAGCAAGAGTATCTCATATCATGCGTTCTCCCTGTCCTTTCCTTTGTCCTTGTTCTTACCTACAAAGACAAGGATAAAGAAAACAATATGCCGGAACTTCCACTCAAACTCGGGTAAGGAATCGACTGCTTGGAACCATTCCCTGATTGCCTACCTAGCACTGCTCTCGAGTACTCGTTTCCCACTGCTGCTGTACTTCCAAAGAAGCTGCCACATCTGCCTGGAGAACAGATAAGGCAAGTGAAAATGATACCTTGCAGCATGTGGAGACAAGGTGCAGAAGGAACAAGCAGAGAAGAATGCAGTCTGCACAGTCAACTCAGCAGAAGGAGTCCGAACTGAAGAACTCGAGAAGCTGCCATATCTGCCTGAAGAAACAAGCAGAGAAGAATGCAGCATGCTCAGTCAACTCGGCAGAAAGAGTCTGAGATGAAGAACTCGAGAAGATGCCACATCTGCCTGAGGAACAGATAAAGGAAATGAAGATGATACCTTGAAGCATGTGGAGACAAGTGCAACCAAGCACGTGCTGATTCATCCGCTACTTCTTCAAAAGCAAGAGTATCTCATATCATCAAAGTTGCAATCACTCTGACGGTGAATTCGTTTTGACCCTCAAATTCTTGGGTCGGCTTACTAGGCGTTGTGGGCTGCACATGCCGATTCACCACCCTTGAATCAAATCCTTAAAAGATCAAGTCACCAACTGGAAGAATAGCCCATCAATCTTGAAGATCATACCGTTGACCAAACTGCTCAGGTGTGGATTAGAAAGATTGAACAAAGCAACAAGTCGTCACCTTCACCTCGTGCCTGCTTGCCATGTGCTCGAGTTAACCTTCAAGAATCAAGCCTCAACGGCCCTTGAAGAAGCTTCCAGCCAAATTCAAAATCAAGCCTTGACGGCCCTGGAAGAAATCACAAGTACGATTCAAGATCAAGTGTCTACCACTCTTGAATCAAAACCTAGTTCAAGAATAAGCTGTGGAAAATCAACAATTGGAGGAATCCAGAAAACCCTTCAACCCAGTTCAAGATTAAAGCTGTGGAAAGTCAACAAGGGCAACAAAATACGTGCCGATTCACCCACTACCAAAGCCAAAGATCATCTACCACATGAAACTCCTTGTGGTCCAATTTCAACCCTCAAGATCAAGTCTCGACGGCCCTTGAAGAAATTTCAAACAAAAGTTCAAGAACAAGCCTCAACGGCCCTTGAAGAAATCTCAAGCCCAATTCAAGATCAAGCCTCAACGGCCCTTGAAGAAATCTCCAGCCCAATTCAAGATCAAGCCTCGACGGCCCTTGGATCGACATCTACAGTAAGGGACTTCAAAACGCATCTCCTACACGTGACAAGCACATGTATACGACGTGCCTTGAAGTGGGGGCATTTGTAGACATCGAAATTTCGGTAAATAAATGTTGACCGATAAATCAAAGTGTCAACGCTCATGTATTACATAAATTTTACACGTAGCGTGTGACTCAACGAAAATTGAAATGAGTTGGAAAAGTCATCAAATAGGACACGTGTCAACACCTGGCAGAAACGACTTATTTCATCTGGAATATTATATTCAAAATTAGGCCTTGGAAAATTCTATAAATACAAGCCCAATTTCATTCATTTAAGGAAACCAAAAAAAATCATTAGGCAAAACTCTTGAAGCTCTGAAGCTCTGAAACTCCGAAGCTCTCAAGCATCCAGGTTCCCGAAGAATCAAGAAAGCGTTCTTCGTTCATCGTTCTTCCAAGATCAAGCCCGACGGCCCTTGGATCAACAATCATCCACCTTCAAGCCCAAGCCTCAACGGCCCCTTGAAGAAAGCGTTCATCGTTCATCAACTGTTCATCCTCAAGGATCAAGCCCCAACGGCCCATTTGGATCGACAACACAACAAATCCGCTCATCCGCTGTTCATCAAGCCCAAGCCCCGACGGCCCTTGAAGAAAGCGTTCATCGTTCATCACTGTTCTTCGAGATCAAGCCCAAAAGCCCTCGAAGATCCGTTCAAGCCCAAAAGCTCTCGAAGATCCGTTCGTCACTGTTCTTCGAGTTCAAAGCCCAAAAGCCCTCGGAAATCCGTTCATCACTGTTCTTCGAGATCAAGCCCAAAAGCCCTTGAAGATCCGTCAATCACCATTCTTCAAGATCAAGCCCAAAAGCCCTTGAAGATCCGTTCATCCTCGTTCATCCAAGATCAAGCCTCAACGGCCCTTGGATCAATCGCACATCCCACAAATCAACACCTTACGGAGATCGAATCAGAGGATCAAAATAGAGAGAGATTGTAACCCAAAATCATCAAATACAAATATTTGTTTGTGCACGTTGTTCTTGTCTCTTTCGTTTCAGGAATTTTCCGTGTTCACACTACAGTATAGTGATATTTCTCTTTATTTGTAAGTAAGAGGTCTTAAATTTGATTCTCGCCAAAAACGAATTTGAATCACATTATTGCTAGTTCATTGTGAGGCTGAATTCTCCCCCTCTTTATTAGTGTAGATAATATTTTTTGCTAAAAAAAAAATTCAATTAATTATTAAGGCATTTTGGTAAGGACAAGTCAGTACTCAACTTTTTTTTTTTGGTCAATAGTCAGTACCCAACTTACTCACCCTCTTAGTTAGCCCACTAAAATCACAACACTTGTAAAAAAAAAATTAACACAAACCTACAACCAAACAACATCTTCTTCCCTTTAAACCTATAACCAAACGCCATCATCTTCCTCCCCTTTCTGGGTTACCATGGCAAATCTGTCATGGTTGCCGTCAGCCCCATCCCCTGCTCTAAGCATCTCGCTCGTCGTCATCAACACATGCTTCATAATCAAGATCATTTGAATTTCTACTAGAATAAATGATTTTTTTTATGCTTTTAAAGTTAAATTTTGACATGTTACCAGAAGAAAATAAAGGTTATATTTTGACCGCAACTAAGAGATTAGGGTTTGAAAAATCACATCAAAATGGATGATTACCACACCTATTTGGTTGGATTTACTGGTTTAGTGTTGCGGAGGAAGGGTGACGATGGAGGAGAGATATCGAAGGTCTGGGGTGGGTCGACCATTGGAGGATGGACTGGGGTGTGGGGTGTGTGATCGACGAAGGACAGAGGTTGGAGGAGAGATGGGAGTGGGTAGTGGGTGGTGACTGGTGAGGCTACTCGAAAGTGTGTGCGTCTAAGAAGAAGAAGATGAGTGTTTGGTTTATGGTTTAAGGAGACAGAGTGTTTGGTTACCAATATAACAAGAGTGTGGTAGAAGACGGGTGCTATATTTTTATTGGGCCACTTAAGAAGGTGAGTAAATTAGGTACTGCCTACCGAGTACCTAAGTATTGTCCATTTAGTAATCACATTGGTATTATTTTCAAATTCTGTGAATTAGTAAACATCACAAATGATATGAGTAAATTGTAGTTATGGTTCTTTAACTTTCAAGTCAATTGTAGTTTTGGTTTTTCAACTAAAATTTCAATAGATATAGTATTTGAATTTGTCAAGCTATGGAGCATTTGTCCTTCCATTATATTTGCAGTCAACGTGCTTGTGTGGCAGGACAATGGGACCAACAAATATGCAGCGGGCAAAACTAATAGTGTTTTTTTTACCAGAGGGTTTGGGTGGAGATCGCGAAGCAAAATTGAGGGAGACGGAGTCAATTGGTGGTAATTGCGGCACTCTTGCTGTTGTGCAGGGAACTATGTTTTTGGATTTTCAAATACTATTCCCTATTAATGTACTTCTGGGTCCAATCTACCAGCCATATATGCACCTCAACGGAATATTTGACAGTGTTAGAATACAAGGATTGACGCTACACAATCTATTAAGTTCAAGGATTATATCTAGTGGATTTTTAGTTGATGGACCAAAGTTATAATTGACTTGAAATTGAAGGATCATAGCTACAATTTCCTCTAATGACATCAATACTATTTTTACTTCGATTCTAAAACATTTAAGTAATAGGTTCAACATGAATTTGATTTTGACTCATCCTCATTCCAACTCATCTTCAATTTAATTCTCCCTCAATTCAATTCCTCTTATTTTGATTACAGTTACGTAAACGAGGCACATATGTAGCTTAAGGGAAAAATTATAGCACGACAAGGACACGATGAGGGGTGTGACAAGGGTAGTGGAGAGCACGACAAAAAATCACAAAACATATATGTCTGGGACATGGAACGCACACAGAAAACACATGTTATTGAGATAGTATTGCTCTAATACCAAGTTGAACAATATTTGGAGAATTTTAGATAACCATCCGAGTAGTACTAAGGAGACCACATATTTTACCACATTAGGATACCATCTTATGTGGCAAGTGATGTTTATAATCAACATCCAATAAAATATATTCATTGGTTAACGTGACAAGTACACATTATTTGCCACATAAAATGATACATAAATGTGGTACAAAAATGTGATCCTTTAGCATTATATAGGGATTACAAGAGTTCTCTACAAGTATTACACGGATTTGGGGCAACAATACAATCATCTTCTCTAAATATCAATAGGTAAAATGGTAAAACTATATCATTTTGAAGTTTCTCAAATAAAGTACACACTACTTACGTAGTTTATTTGATCACCTTGTTACAACTAAATATTAAGTCAGTTTTATTAATAAAATAATACTAATGTATAAAAATAATAAATAAAAAAGCCAATTAACATAATATTCGCCTAAGTTCACACATTCTGTATGTGAAACAGTTTTTTTGTTTTTTTATTTATATTTTTCTAGAAAACATATAAGAGAGAAAAAAGTTAGAGAGAAATGTGAAAGAGAGAGGGAGTGAGAGAGAGAAAAGCGAGTTTTTTTTTTTCGGTAAACTTATATTTTTATTTTTTAAAATTAGAAAAATAACATAAAAATTTAGTTTGTACAAATTTATATTACTACTCATAGTTTTATTTAGGTGACAGACTGTCTTTTCACTCTTTTCTTTTTTTGTTGATAAATTTTTTTGTTAGGTAGTTTAGATAATTACAATGAAACTATAATTACATAGATTGAACTCCCTTCCTCTCTCCAAAAGCTCCTCTCATAACAAAACCCTAGCCGGCTACATCCATCGCCACTAGCCTCTAGCTATGGCTGGGGGTCGATGGCAGCTTCTTCCGTTCTCTTCATAACCCTTCCTCCCTTCCTCTTTTCCCCTCTTCTCCATCCCAGCCTTATATCCCCTCGCCATCCATGACCTTATCTCCCCACTGACCTCACGCCGACCACTCATTCCTAATCTTTACTTCCCTCATCTCCTCTCTCGTGCTTCTTTCCCACCTTTTTATGTGCAGCTTTCCATGGATTTAAGTTTTATACCCTAATCCGAGTCATGCCCTTTCAAGATTTCTTCTTTGATTTGGCACTCAGTTTCTTGGTGTGGAGTTGGATTTGTGGCTGCAGGTGGGTTAGATCCACAATCGTCAGCTCATTTTCATGATTGTGTCACTTTCCTCACCTGGTTTTTCTGGCTGCACTGGCATGTGAACTCAGATATGACGACTCAGCTTGTGCATCTCAAACATGGCAGCTCCGTTGCCTGTTATGGCTAGCTTTTATGGTGTTCGATGTGTGGATGTCGGTATCTCACTGTTCGATGAATTTGTAGGTGGCCAAGGCCTAAGTGCCTCGTCCCCCACTGTGATGCGTTGATCAGTGGATCCTTTCTCGGAGTAGTGTAGTTGTGTTTCACTTGCCTTACGTGCATCGTGGTGGCGCTGTTGTTTTGGCTAGATTGGTCTTCGCTTTTGGGCGATGATTATGTAGTCTCGTCTGTCAATGATGACTTGATGTTATCTCGTTCTACCTTAATGACTTTATGTGGCCTCGGTATTTAGCGATAACCAATGTAGCTGCCTGTATTTCTCTGTTGTGTCTATCGGTTATTGTGACGGATTTGTACTGGTGGCAATTGTGTGCTTGTGGTGACCTACTAGGGGTTTACTCTTATTTGTGCAAATTCACTCCAGGATCAATTTCTTGGTCACTAGAGCTTTGTACCCAATGACACACTTGTATTTGTTTGTGTTGATTAATGAAAGGGAGATCATATACACACACCCTAAATTACTTTCCTCACACATTTTTAATTTTTTAATATTTTTCTACCAAGTGTTAGTGGTGTGTAGAAACTATTAAAAAATTAAAATGGTGTGAGAGAAGTAATTTAGGGTGTGTGAATATAATCTCACTTAATGAAACAGGAAAAGTAATGAAATACCACACCATCGTTTCTTGTAAAAAAATAAAATAATTACATAATATTATCTTTACTAATTAATAAAACACTCATTGTCAATCAAAACCTTATGATATTACCAGTTTAACTCTCTAATTAAAACAAAATATGAATAAGAAATATGGGGCATAAATGTAATTTTACACAATCAAATTTTGCTGTTTTATTTCAAAGCCTCACATACATGTAATCCTAACATATCTCTAATTAAAAAATAAAAAATAAAAATAAAACTTCTCACTCCACATTCTCTATCACTCTCTTCCTGTCTCCTTTTATTTCAAAAATAAAAATAAAAAAATTTCTCATAGACCTTGTGTGCCCATATGCTAATCTTAAATAAATAAAATAGGGTAAAAGACTGTTTACTACCCTCATGTTTCGTGGTTTTCAACATTTAGTACATCAAGTTTTTTCGTCTCAGATTCATACCTAAAGTGTAAATTTTGGGACAGTCTCATACATCTGTTAGTCAAACTGTTAAGTTTCCAGTTAAATGTGATGTGGCGCACTAACTAGGCGCCACGTGTCATCCACGTTTTTTTTTTCTTTCTTTTCTTTTCTTCTTCCTTCTTCTTCTTCTTCCTCCTCCGACTCAACTTTTTTTTTTTTTTCCTTCCTCCTTCTCCTTCTTCCTTCCTTCCTCCTTTCTTCCCTTTCTTCCCCTTCTTCCTTCTTCTTCCTTCTCATTCTCCTTCTTCTTGCTCCGAATCTGGGGAAGCTTTTTTTTTCTTTTCTCTTCTTCTTCTTCCTTCTCTTTCCTCCTTCTTCCTTCTTCTTCCTTCTTCTTCTTCTTCTTCTTCTTCCTCCGAATCTACCCAGATTCAGTTTTTTTTTTTTTTCTTCTTTCTTCTTCTTCTTCCTTCTTCTTCCTCCGAATCTGCCCATATTCAGTTTTTTTTTTCTTCCTCCTTCTTCTCCTTCTTCCTTCCCCTTCTTCGTTCTTCTTTCCCCTTCTTCGTTCTTCTTCTTCTTCTTCCTCCGAATCTGGGGGAAGATGAAAGTTTTTTTTTTTTTTTTTTTTTGAGGAAGAAGAAGAAGAAGAAGGAGGAAGGAAGAAGGAGGAGAAGGAAGAAGAAGAAGGAAGAAGAAGAAAGAAAAAAAAAACAAACAAACTTCCCCAGATTTTGGAGGAAGAAGAAGAAGAAGGAGAAGGAAGAAGAAGGAAGAAGGAGGAAGGAAGAAGGAGAAGGAGGAAGGAAAAAAAGAGAGTTGCGGTCTGAGGAAGAAGAAGAAGAAGAAGAAGAAAGAAAAAAAAAATATGTGAATGACACGTGGTGCCCAGTCAGTGCGCCACGTCACAGTTAACGGGAGATTTAATAGTTTGACTAACGGATGTATGAGATTGTTCCAAAATTTACACTTTAGGTATGAATCTGAGACGAAAAAAATTTAATGTACTAAATATTGAAAACTACAAAACATGAGGGTACAATCTTTTACCCAATAAAATAACACGGCTTAAAACATGGCCGTTTCATCATCTCATCACGCTAACTAGTCTTGTTTCAGAAATCAGAGCGACTGCCGTGCAAATCAAAAAAGACATGCTGGGAACGTCCGTCCATAGACTCACCAGGCTCTCTGTTTCCTCTATAAAGTTAATAGCTAGTAAGGCAACCGCAACCGCAAGAGGGACTAGTATTTGTACTTCTACCAGTACCAGGAGAGCCGCAGCTAGTGTTGAAGAAGTTGCGGCCGCCGCCGCTGCGTCTTCTTTTTGTTCCTCCGAGCCAGTTAACTCTAATGGGCCTTTCCCCTACCCCTCATCAGCTGCAGCGCACGTGCAACGACGACGCCCACTACCACGTTTAGGTCTAGGTGATGGGAGGAACATCCAGAGGAGGACCACGACGGATACTGATGCAATAGAGCTAGCATTGGATTCAGTGGTGAAGATCTTCACTGTGACGAGCAGCCCTAACTACTTCCTTCCTTGGCAGAACAAGTCCCAGCGAGAAACCATGGGCTCCGGTAACATTCTCTCATTTATTCTTTCTCAAGTCGAGGGAGTTTTATCTTTGAATACAATTGAAATAGGCTAATAGCAGCTTGATAAGGCAAGGTAATGGAACACTAACACATAAAAAACCCTCAATTAGGTTCCATTGCCATATTATTGCATTTTCAAAGCTCCAATTGTCACCATCTGCATTACTTGATTTCGAATTTTATTTATCTTTGATTTTAACATTCAACTTCGTTTGCCTGCATTAGTTTCCTTCTAACTTTAAAATATTCTGTTCGTAATTTATAACATAGGGTTCGTAATCCGTGGGAAGAAAATTCTGACAAATGCTCATGTAGTGGCTGATCATACCTTTGTACTTGTAAGAAAGCATGGCTCTCCTACCAAGTACAGAGCCCAAGTTAACGCTGTTGGTCATGAATGTGATTTAGCCATTTTGACCGTTGAAAGTCAAGACTTCTGGGAGGGTATGACTTCCCTCGATCTAGGGGACATTCCTTTTCTGCAGCAAGCCGTGGCTGTTGTTGGATATCCTCAAGGTAACAATCAACTTTACTCTTTTACCACACTTTTTATCTTTAATGTGATCTAAGTAATATTATATCATCCTGAAGCTGAAGATAGAAAAACAAGATAAAACACATAATTGTTTTCAATATCTAGGGTAAGTAGACCCATATCATTATCAGTCAGAAACAATACCTCATTGCATAATGCCTATATTCACATGTAATTTGTGAAAATAGTACTACTATAAATAGGATGAAGAGCTGTTGTGGGTGCGATACCAAATCTTATGCAGGATCCTAAACACTTCAGCTTTATAGTTAGCTAGCATGATGGTTCATTCACATCATTGTTTTGCATTTAAAGCCTGGTTCTAGCCTGGTTATGCATGATGGAAATTGGATCTTAATGGATGCTGTGATGCTGAAATCAAATCTTAAGGTTGCAGAAATTTCTGAAAAAAATGAACATTGAATAGAAGAAATAAATAAACCTAGGAAGAGAAGGCATAATCTCTGCTTTATTGAGAGGTTACATAGAGGCCTGCTATGTCCCCTTCTCTTCCAACAGGGACTAGGGTTCTCCCATAAACCAGTAAAAGAAAAAACCGAACTGAGTATGAACTTCTAAAGCATAAGAGAAAATGTCTCCAAGATGTAAAATTAGACTTGTGGAGCACTGAAAAAGCAAATTCCAGAAAATCTTGAAATCACTAGAATACTTTCTACTTGAAAAGAAATCAAACCAGTCTAATATTTCTGACAATTGAAATTTAAGGAAATATGAAATGAGAATCTTTGGCGCAGCTACTTGAGCAGAAACCTTTCTTCTTAGCTCCTTTTTGTGTAAAAATAATAAACAGAGAGGATTGATTTCTTTTGATTGATCCCAAAGGTGCTTTTCTTCACTCTTCATAGTTCATTTTGCTTGGATGTGTGCCTGATATCTTTCTCGTTTAACCTATAGCTTCTTTAGTTTATTTTTGTAGTGAAAGGACTTATACCAATGGACTCGTGTTCTACCTGTACTGTTTTTCTCTTTATGAATTAATAGTGAAAGGCTGAAAGCATGGTGCACAGAGAAAGTGCATAACTTAATTAATGCAACGCTTTTGGTCCCAGGTGGTGATAACATTTCAGTTACCAAAGGTGTTGTTTCTAGGGTTGAACCCACTCAATATGTACACGGGGCAACCCAGCTCATGGCAATACAAATTGATGCTGCAATAAATCCAGGGAATAGTGGCGGTCCAGCAATCATGGGCAATAAAGTTGCTGGTGTGGCTTTCCAGAACCTTTCTGGTGCAGAGAATATTGGGTGAGTCTTATTTTAGTTCAGATGGCCATTGTTCATTTTGTTCGGTAAGATAGGATCTGTAGTATTCATTTTCTTTTTGTTGGACATGTTGTAAAGGAACAAAGGTGTGATTTGACACTCAATAGTGCAAGTCCAGTCTACAGGCAGACAAAGTCACCAAGAGTCTCTTGGTTGAGTTTGAGAAACTACTTCCTTAACCCTTAATGGCGTCTCAGAGCTTTGTTGTTCTTTTGCTAAATTTTGCTTTCTTCATCTGTTGGAATTTTCAGTTATATAATTCCTGTCCCAGTAATAAAGCATTTTATTGCTGGAGTGGAAGAAAGTGGCAAGTATGTTGGATTCTGCTCTCTGGGTTTGTCATGCCAACCCATTGAAAATGTTCAACTGAGGAACCACTTTCGGATGCGCCCTGAAATGACCGGGGTACTAGTGAACAAAATTAACCCACTCTCGGATGCCTATAAAGTCTTGAAGAAAGATGATATTATCCTTGTTTTTGATGGAGTGCCTGTAGCGAATGATGGAACAGGTAGTCATTTGTTATTCCCTAACTTTAATAATACCAATGTGGTTGTGGTTCGTGGAGATGGGAGCAAATGAAAATTTTGTTGCAATAGCCCTATCATACATTCCAATTGCTTCACATGCATGTATTTGTAGTGTAACTAGAAGTTGACAGTTGGCTTGGGTAACAGTGAAGATCTTTAGGCAGAATGGAAGGTTTTTTTACTTTGTAGATATTTGTTTTCCCCATGCTTTCTTATTTTTAGCACGATGCACGATGCAGTTCATTTTCGAAACAGAGAGCGGATAACATTTGACCATTTGGTTTCTATGAAGAAACCCAACGAAACAGCCATAGTTAGAGTTCTGAGGGACGGTGAAGAGTATGAATTCAGTATCGCCCTTCAACCTGTAAGTATGGTACTATTTTGTATGTGTGTTTAGTTTAGTGTTTTCTCCATAGAAGAATCACAAGCATAAGATAAGATGTCTCTTAAACTCACAAACTTTTATTTCTCTTTTTGTTTCGAGTAATTCAAAGTGGAGAAAATAGCTGGTTTCTAGGAACATTCTTTGAAAGGAAAAAAAAAAGTTAAGAAATTTATGTAGAATATCATTTTTTGGTTGTCTTATAATTTTTTGATTAGGTTCCATTGAGTTTATTAAGATCTGGCTCGGCTATGGTTAAGGTTAGACTGCACATGGTTAGAATGGATATTGAAGATTTTTGTGGGCATGGTATACGCTATGCGGTTCCGGTTGAACTTTGTGATGGTTGGGAGAGATATACAAGGAAGGGAAGTCTGGTGCAAGGATGTGGGGATTTTTTTGGCAGAACCACATGATGTTACTTATATCACTGTTCTTTTACTATCTTTTTAAGATATTTGTGACCTTTGTGATATTCACCTCGTAGATTGGCATAGGAAGAATTTTGGTACCTGAAACTAGGAAAGTTTGAGCTCACCAAAGTTTTGTTATTGCAGTGATAATTAGATTGGTTCTATGTCTTAAATGCAAATTTTAACTTCAATAGTAAGATGTGAATTGAAATTCATAGGATGGTTTAATCAGTGATGTACGATTTGCTTTGCTGTGCAGTATATACTTTTGTTTTTTTTATTCAATTGATTCATTAGTTGTTCAATTATGCAGTTACAGCCATTAGTTCCAGTTCATCAGTTCGATAAGCTTCCTAGTTATTACATTTTTGCTGGTTTGGTCTTTGTTCCACTCACTCAGCCATACCTTCACGAGTATGGAGAAGACTGGTACAATACTTCACCTCGACGATTGTGTGAGAGCGCATTGAGGGAACCACCAAAACGGCCTGGTCAACAGCTTGTCATCCTTTCTCAGGTATTGATACATTATTTAAGTGATATAAGTCATATTTCTGCATTAGTTTGTTGTTCGTTGTATGTGCCACTAAGAAAAGAATTTTGCAAAGTAGAATGATGAAAGAATATAAAGCTGTGAATTTCATTTAGTTGAGATAAAATTCTGTCAATGATGTCCTTTTTATGTTAGTCAAAATCAGTTAATATAATCATACTGACAAATAAGTTTTGTTTTGTTATTTTCTAGTTTTTATAATTTATGTCATGATGTTGTCAACCCCGCCAAATTTATTATCCCCTCCATGTTCTTTTATAAGAATCCGTCCAAGAACGTGTAGCTCTAACCTTTCGTTATTGATAAATTTCATACATTTCTTTTTCAACTTTAAAATGGTATACTGTTAGTTTTTACCGGGAGAGCCACTTTTAGGAATTTTCTTTTGATTGAGCAGGTCATTGAATAATTTCGTGACAATTGTTTAATGTGTTCAGGTCCTAATGGACGATATCAATGCAGGATATGAACGTCTTGCAGAGTTACAGGTGTGACAATTTCCTACTTTTATTACTGTGACACATCTGTATCACTTATATTTGAGGTGTCATTGATGTTAGGCTATTGTTTCCCCACGTTACTGATATGATAGGAAGTCGGCAGGATACAACTTGACAATCGTACACATGTACTTGTTTACTATGTTGTGATTTTTTTTTTAAACATGTGGTGGCAGGTTAAGAAGGTTAACGGAGTTGAAGTTGACAATTTGAAACATTTATGCCTACTTGTCGAAAACTGCAGCGAAGAGAGCGTGCGCTTTGATTTGGATGATGATAGGGTTATTGTGTTGAACCGTCGCTTAGCAAAAGTTGCAACTTCAAAGATTTTGAAGTGCCACCGAATACCCTCAGTAATGTCTGATGATCTTACCATCTCTTAGCAAGAGTTGACTTTCTGAAGGTGCGACTTGCCTAGTACATTTTTGAGAAATAGAATGACATGAAGATTAAGCTGTTATGCTCAAGCCAAATCGTCACTTATGGTAGCTTGTTAACAAAGTGTGGGAAACGGGTCAATTTTTGTCATTCTTTTTGTTATCCATTAATGTATATTTTGAGGTAAAAGAATGTGTTTATTGGTTTTTGTATTCATTCAACACTCTTTTGGCAATGTAATTTGTAGTTAATAGTGGTGTTTTTTTTTTCTTTTCTCATTAGGTGTATTCAAAATTCTTCAATGCCTTTTAATTTTCCAGCTTATAG